>NC_089874.1:10000-1210000 GCF_040182565.1 Anser cygnoides
TTTGGGGATTCCCCCCAATTCCAAGCCCCCCACAATTTTGGAGTCCTCCCACCATCCTTTCTTGGCCTGCCACCCTAATATTAAGGTTCTTTCCCCCAATGTTGGTGTTCTCACCACATTTTTGAGGTTCCTTCCCTTAATTTGGGGCTTAGCTCCGCGCGATCTGAGGCTTCAACCCCAATTTTGGGGGTCCCCCCAAAGTTTGGGGATTCCTCCCCAGGTCTGGGGGGGGTCCACATCCAATTCTGGAATTTCACACTTCCATTTAAGTCTTCTTCCCCCCCCAACTTGGGGGTTCGCCCACCCAATTTTGGGGGTTCCTCCCCTAATTTGGGGGGACCTGACGTATTTTGGGGGTCCCCTCCAATTGTGGAGTCCCCCACCCTCCTTTTTTGGGTTCCCCCCTAATATTAAGAGTTCTTCTGCCCAATTTTGAGGGACCCCACAATTTTGACGTTCCTTCCCCTAACTTGGGGCTTCAACCCTTCAATTTTGGGGGTCTGCCACCCACTTATTTTGGCCTTCCACCCTAATATTAGGCCTAACCCCTAAGAACCTTGACCCCTAACCCTACGGCAACCACGGATCTAACCCTAACCCCTACCCCAACAAACCCTAGAAACCCTAACCCTAAAAACCCTTACAGCCCTAACCCGATAAAATTTACCACACTAAACCCCTGAAGACTGCTCTAGGGGGTCCACATTCAATTCTGGAATTTCACACTTCCATTTAAGTCTTCTTCCCCCCCAATTTGGGGGTTCGCCCACCCAATTTTGGGGGTTCCTCCCCTAATTGGGGGGGGACACAACCGATTTTAGAGTCCCCCACCCTCCTCTTTTGGGTTCCCCCCTAATATTAAAAGTTCTTCCGCCCAATTTTGAGGGACCCCACAATTTTGACGTTCCTTCCCCTAACTTGGGGCTTCAACCCTTCAATTTTGGGGGGAGCTCCCCCCCTCTTATTTTGGCCTTCCTCCCTAATATTAGGCCTAACCCCTAAGAACCTTGACCCCTAACCCTACGGCAAGCACGGATCTAACCCTAACCCCTACCCCAACAAACCCTAGAAACCCTACCCCTAAAAACCCTTACAGCCCTAACCCGATAAAATTTACCACACTAAACCCCTGAAGACTGCTCTAGGGGGTCCACATTCAATTCTGGAATTTCACACTTCCATTTAAGTCTTCTTCCCCCCAATTTGGGGGTTCGCCCACCCAATTTTGGGGGTTCCTCCCCTAATTTGGGGGGACCCGACCAATTTTGGGGGTCCCCCCCAATTGTAGAGTCCCCCACCCTCCTTTTTTGGATTCCCCCCTAATATTAAGAGTTCTTCTGCCCAATTTTGAGGGACCCCACAATTTTGACGTTCCTTCCCCTAACTTGGGGCTTCAACCCTTCAATTTTGGGGGTCTGCCACCCACTTATTTTGGCCTTCCACCCTAATATTAGGCCTCACCCCTAAGAACCTTGACCCCTAACCCTACGGCAACCACGGATCTAACCCTAACCCCTACCCCAACAAACCCTAGAAACCCTAACCCTAAAAACCCTTACAGCCCTAACCCGATAAAATTTACCACACTAAACCCCTGAAGACTGCTCTAGGGGGTCCACATTCAATTCTGGAATTTCACACTTCCATTTAAGTCTTCTTCCCCCCCAATTTGGGGGTTCGCCCACCCAATTTTGGGGGTTCCTCCCCTAATTGGGGGGGGACACAACCGATTTTAGAGTCCCCCACCCTCCTCTTTTGGGTTCCCCCCTAATATTAAAAGTTCTTCCGCCCAATTTTGAGGGACCCCACAATTTTGACGTTCCTTCCCCTAACTTGGGGCTTCAACCCTTCAATTTTGGGGGGAGCTCCCCCCCTCTTATTTTGGCCTTCCTCCCTAATATTAGGCCTAACCCCTAAGAACCTTGACCCCTAACCCTACGGCAACCACGGATCTAACCCTAACCCCTACCCCAACAAACCCTAGAAACCCTAACCCTAAAAACCCTTACAGCCCTAACCCGATAAAATTTACCACACTAAACCCCTGAAGACTGCTCTAGGGGGTCCACATTCAATTCTGGAATTTCACACTTCCATTTAAGTCTTCTTCCCCCCCAATTTGGGGGTTCGCCCACCCAATTTTGGGGGTTCCTCCCCTAATTGGGGGGGGACACAACCGATTTTAGAGTCCCCCACCCTCCTCTTTTGGGTTCCCCCCTAATATTAAAAGTTCTTCCGCCCAATTTTGAGGGACCCCACAATTTTGACGTTCCTTCCCCTAACTTGGGGCTTCAACCCTTCAATTTTGGGGGGAGCTCCCCCCCTCTTATTTTGGCCTTCCTCCCTAATATTAGGCCTAACCCCTAAGAACCTTGACCCCTAACCCTACGGCAACCACGGATCTAACCCTAACCCCTACCCCAACAAACCCTAGAAACCCTACCCCTAAAAACCCTTACAGCCCTAACCCGATAAAATTTACCACACTAAACCCCTGAAGACTGCTCTAGGGGGTCCACATTCAATTCTGGAATTTCACACTTCCATTTAAGTCTTCTTCCCCCCAATTTGGGGGTTCGCCCACCCAATTTTGGGGGTTCCTCCCCTAATTTGGGGGGACCCGACCAATTTTGGGGGTCCCCCCCAATTGTAGAGTCCCCCACCCTCCTTTTTTGGATTCCCCCCTAATATTAAGAGTTCTTCTGCCCAATTTTGAGGGACCCCACAATTTTGACGTTCCTTCCCCTAACTTGGGGCTTCAACCCTTCAATTTTGGGGGTCTGCCACCCACTTATTTTGGCCTTCCACCCTAATATTAGGCCTCACCCCTAAGAACCTTGACCCCTAACCCTACGGCAACCACGGATCTAACCCTAACCCCTACCCCAACAAACCCTAGAAACCCTAACCCTAAAAACCCTTACAGCCCTAACCCGATAAAATTTACCACACTAAACCCCTGAAGACTGCTCTAGGGGGTCCACATTCAATTCTGGAATTTCACACTTCCATTTAAGTCTTCTTCCCCCCAATTTGGGGGTTCGCCCACCCAATTTTGGGGGTTCCTCCCCTAATTGGGGGGGGACACAACCGATTTTAGAGTCCCCCACCCTCCTCTTTTGGGTTCCCCCCTAATATTAAAAGTTCTTCCGCCCAATTTTGAGGGACCCCACAATTTTGACGTTCCTTCCCCTAACTTGGGGCTTCAACCCTTCAATTTTGGGGGGAGCTCCCCCCCTCTTATTTTGGCCTTCCTCCCTAATATTAGGCCTAACCCCTAAGAACCTTGACCCCTAACCCTACGGCAACCACGGATCTAACCCTAACCCCTACCCCAACAAACCCTAGAAACCCTAACCCTAAAAACCCTTACAGCCCTAACCCGATAAAATTTACCACACTAAACCCCTGAAGACTGCTCTAGGGGGTCCACATTCAATTCTGGAATTTCACACTTCCATTTAAGTCTTCTTCCCCCCCAATTTGGGGGTTCGCCCACCCAATTTTGGGGGTTCCTCCCCTAATTGGGGGGGGACACAACCGATTTTAGAGTCCCCCACCCTCCTCTTTTGGGTTCCCCCCTAATATTAAAAGTTCTTCCGCCCAATTTTGAGGGACCCCACAATTTTGACGTTCCTTCCCCTAACTTGGGGCTTCAACCCTTCAATTTTGGGGGGAGCTCCCCCCCTCTTATTTTGGCCTTCCTCCCTAATATTAGGCCTCACCCCTAAGAACCTTGACCCCTAACCCTACGGCAACCACGGATCTAACCCTAACCCCTACCCCAACAAACCCTAGAAACCCTAACCCTAAAAACCCTTACAGCCCTAACCCGATAAAATTTACCACACTAAACCCCTGAAGACTGCTCTGGGGGGTCCACATTCAATTCTGGAATTTCACACTTCCATTTAAGTCTTCTTCCCCCCAATTTGGGGGTTCGCCCACCCAATTTTGGGGGTTCCTCCCCTAATTTGGGGGGACCCGACCAATTTTGGGGGTCCCCCCCAATTGTAGAGTCCCCCACCCTCCTTTTTTGGATTCCCCCCTAATATTAAGAGTTCTTCTGCCCAATTTTGAGGGACCCCACAATTTTGATGTTCCTTCCCCTAACTTGGGGCTTCAACCCTTCAATTTTGGGGGGAGCTCCCCCCCTCTTATTTTGGCCTTCCTCCCTAATATTAGGCCTAACCCCTAAGAACCTTGACCCCTAACCCTACGGCAACCACAGATCTAACCCTAACCCCTACCCCAACAAACCCTAGAAACCCTAACCCTAAAAACCCTTACAGCCCTAACCCGATAAAATTTACCACACTAAACCCCTGAAGACTGCTCTAGGGGGTCCACATTCAATTCTGGAATTTCACACTTCCATTTAAGTCTTCTTCCCCCCAATTTGGGGGTTCGCCCACCCAATTTTGGGGGTTCCTCCCCTAATTGGGGGGGGACACAACCGATTTTAGAGTCCCCCACCCTCCTCTTTTGGGTTCCCCCCTAATATTAAAAGTTCTTCCGCCCAATTTTGAGGGACCCCACAATTTTGACGTTCCTTCCCCTAACTTGGGGCTTCAACCCTTCAATTTTGGGGGGAGCTCCCCCCCTCTTATTTTGGCCTTCCTCCCTAATATTAGGCCTAACCCCTAAGAACCTTGACCCCTAACCCTACGGCAAGCACGGATCTAACCCTAACCCCTACCCCAACAAACCCTAGAAACCCTACCCCTAAAAACCCTTACAGCCCTAACCCGATAAAATTTACCACACTAAACCCCTGAAGACTGCTCTAGGGGGTCCACATTCAATTCTGGAATTTCACACTTCCATTTAAGTCTTCTTCCCCCCAATTTGGGGGTTCGCCCACCCAATTTTGGGGGTTCCTCCCCTAATTTGGGGGGACCCGACCAATTTTGGGGGTCCCCCCCAATTGTAGAGTCCCCCACCCTCCTTTTTTGGATTCCCCCCTAATATTAAGAGTTCTTCTGCCCAATTTTGAGGGACCCCACAATTTTGACGTTCCTTCCCCTAACTTGGGGCTTCAACCCTTCAATTTTGGGGGTCTGCCACCCACTTATTTTGGCCTTCCACCCTAATATTAGGCCTCACCCCTAAGAACCTTGACCCCTAACCCTACGGCAACCACGGATCTAACCCTAACCCCTACCCCAACAAACCCTAGAAACCCTAACCCTAAAAACCCTTACAGCCCTAACCCGATAAAATTTACCACACTAAACCCCTGAAGACTGCTCTAGGGGGTCCACATTCAATTCTGGAATTTCACACTTCCATTTAAGTCTTCTTCCCCCCCAATTTGGGGGTTCGCCCACCCAATTTTGGGGGTTCCTCCCCTAATTGGGGGGGGACACAACCGATTTTAGAGTCCCCCACCCTCCTCTTTTGGGTTCCCCCCTAATATTAAAAGTTCTTCCGCCCAATTTTGAGGGACCCCACAATTTTGACGTTCCTTCCCCTAACTTGGGGCTTCAACCCTTCAATTTTGGGGGGAGCTCCCCCCCTCTTATTTTGGCCTTCCTCCCTAATATTAGGCCTAACCCCTAAGAACCTTGACCCCTAACCCTACGGCAAGCACGGATCTAACCCTAACCCCTACCCCAACAAACCCTAGAAACCCTACCCCTAAAAACCCTTACAGCCCTAACCCGATAAAATTTACCACACTAAACCCCTGAAGACTGCTCTAGGGGGTCCACATTCAATTCTGGAATTTCACACTTCCATTTAAGTCTTCTTCCCCCCAATTTGGGGGTTCGCCCACCCAATTTTGGGGGTTCCTCCCCTAATTTGGGGGGACCCGACCAATTTTGGGGGTCCCCCCCAATTGTAGAGTCCCCCACCCTCCTTTTTTGGATTCCCCCCTAATATTAAGAGTTCTTCTGCCCAATTTTGAGGGACCCCACAATTTTGACGTTCCTTCCCCTAACTTGGGGCTTCAACCCTTCAATTTTGGGGGTCTGCCACCCACTTATTTTGGCCTTCCACCCTAATATTAGGCCTCACCCCTAAGAACCTTGACCCCTAACCCTACGGCAACCACGGATCTAACCCTAACCCCTACCCCAACAAACCCTAGAAACCCTAACCCTAAAAACCCTTACAGCCCTAACCCGATAAAATTTACCACACTAAACCCCTGAAGACTGCTCTAGGGGGTCCACATTCAATTCTGGAATTTCACACTTCCATTTAAGTCTTCTTCCCCCCCAATTTGGGGGTTCGCCCACCCAATTTTGGGGGTTCCTCCCCTAATTGGGGGGGGACACAACCGATTTTAGAGTCCCCCACCCTCCTCTTTTGGGTTCCCCCCTAATATTAAAAGTTCTTCCGCCCAATTTTGAGGGACCCCACAATTTTGACGTTCCTTCCCCTAACTTGGGGCTTCAACCCTTCAATTTTGGGGGGAGCTCCCCCCCTCTTATTTTGGCCTTCCTCCCTAATATTAGGCCTAACCCCTAAGAACCTTGACCCCTAACCCTACGGCAACCACGGATCTAACCCTAACCCCTACCCCAACAAACCCTAGAAACCCTACCCCTAAAAACCCTTACAGCCCTAACCCGATAAAATTTACCACACTAAACCCCTGAAGACTGCTCTGGGGGGTCCACATTCAATTCTGGAATTTCACACTTCCATTTAAGTCTTCTTCCCCCCAATTTGGGGGTTCGCCCACCCAATTTTGGGGGTTCCTCCCCTAATTTGGGGGGACCCGACCAATTTTGGGGGTCCCCCCCAATTGTAGAGTCCCCCACCCTCCTTTTTTGGATTCCCCCCTAATATTAAGAGTTCTTCTGCCCAATTTTGAGGGACCCCACAATTTTGATGTTCCTTCCCCTAACTTGGGGCTTCAACCCTTCAATTTTGGGGGGAGCTCCCCCCCTCTTATTTTGGCCTTCCTCCCTAATATTAGGCCTAACCCCTAAGAACCTTGACCCCTAACCCTACGGCAACCACAGATCTAACCCTAACCCCTACCCCAACAAACCCTAGAAACCCTAACCCTAAAAACCCTTACAGCCCTAACCCGATAAAATTTACCACACTAAACCCCTGAAGACTGCTCTAGGGGGTCCACATTCAATTCTGGAATTTCACACTTCCATTTAAGTCTTCTTCCCCCCCAATTTGGGGGTTCGCCCACCCAATTTTGGGGGTTCCTCCCCTAATTGGGGGGGACACAACCAATTTGGGGGGGACACAACCAATTTGGGGGGGACACAACCGATTTTAGAGTCCCCCACCCTCCTCTTTTGGGTTCCCCCCTAATATTAAAAGTTCTTCCGCCCAATTTTGGGGGACCCCACAATTTTGACGTTCCTTCCCCTAACTTTGGGCTTCAACCCTTCAATTCTGGGGGTCTGCCACCCTCTTATTCTGGCCTTCCTCCCTAATATTAGGCCTAACCCCTAAGAACCTTGACCCCTAACCCTACGGCAACCACGGATCTAACCCTAACCCCTACCCCAACAAACCCTAGAAACCCTAACCCTAAAAACCCTTACAGCCCTAACCCGATAAAATTTACCACACTAAACCCCTGAAGACTGCTCTAGGGGGTCCACATTCAATTCTGGAATTTCACACTTCCATTTAAGTCTTCTTCCCCCCCAATTTGGGGGTTCGCCCACCCAATTTTGGGGGTTCCTCCCCTAATCGGGGGGGACACAACCGATTTTAGAGTCCCCCACCCTCCTTTTTTGGGTTCCCCCCTAATATTAAAAGTTCTTCCGCCCAATTTTGGGGGACCCCACAATTTTGACGTTCCTTCCCCTAACTTTGGGCTTCAACCCTTCAATTGTGGGGGGAGCTCCCCCCCTCTTATTTTGGCCTTCCTCCCTAATATTAGGCCTAACCCCTAAGAACCTTGACCCCTAACCCTACGGCAACCACGGATCTAACCCTAACCCCTACCCCAACAAACCCTAGAAACCCTAACCCTAAAAACCCTTACAGCCCTAACCCGATAAAATTTACCACACTAAACCCCTGAAGACTGCTCTCGGGGGTCCACATTCAATTCTGGAATTTCATACTTCCATTTAAGTCTTCTTCCCCCCAAGTTGGGGGTTCGCCCGCCCAATTTTGGGGGTTCCTCCCCTAATCGGGGGGGACACAACCGATTTTAGAGTCCCCCACCCTCCTTTTTTGGGTTCCCCCCTAATATTAAAAGTTCTTCCGCCCAATTTTGGGGGACCCCACAATTTTGACGTTCCTTCCCCTAACTTTGGGCTTCAACCCTTCAATTTTGGGGGGGGCTCCCCCCCTCTTAGTTTGACCTTCCGCCCTAATATTGGGCCTAACCGCTAAGAACCTTGACCCCGAACGCTATGGCAACCACGGATCTAACCCTAACCCCTACCCCAACAAACCCTAGAAACCCTAACCCTAAAAACCCTTACAGCCCTAACCCGATAAAATTTACCACACTATACCCCTGAAAACTGTTCTGGGGGGTCCACATTCAATTCTGGAATTTCACACTTCCATTTAAGTGTTCTTCCCCCCCAATATGGGGGTTCGCCCATCCAATTTTGGGGGTTCCTCCCCTAACTGGGGGGGACACAACCAATTTGGGGGGACACAACCAATTTGGGGGGACACAACCAATTTTAGAGTCCCCCACCCTCCTTTTTTGGGTTTCCCCCAATATTAAGAGCTCTTCCGCCCAATTGTGGGGGACCCCACAATTTTGACGTTCCTTCCCCTAACTTTGGGCTTCAACCCTTCAATTTTGGGGGGGCTCCCCCCTTAGTTTGGCCTTCCACCCTAATATTGGGCCTAACCCCTAAGAACCCTGACCCCTAACACTACGGCTCCCACGGATCTAACCCTAACCCCTACCCCAAAAAACCCTAGAAACCCTAACCTTAAAACCCTTACAGTCCTAACCCGATAAAATTTACCACACTAGACCTACGCCTAAAAGCCCTAACCCTAAAAATTAAGACCCTCTAAACCCTAACCCAAAAAGTAAAGATTCTCAAAGCCCTAACCCTGGAGACCCTAACCTTAATTTTTTTTTTTTTAAGACCTTAAAACCCTAACTCTAAATACCTGACCATAACTAAAACCCTAAGACCCTAACCCTAAAAACCCTATCAACACTAAAACCACAAAATATTTTAAAACCTTAACACACTAACCCCCAACCCCTAACCCTTATAAGTCCAGCCCTAACAACCTTAAAATCCTAACCCTGGAAACCCTAACCCTGAAACCCAACCCTAGTGCCTTAGCCCTGAAACCTTAAAACCGTAACACCTTGTTAGAAACACTCTGTAACCAATAACATAGGCTCAGGCAAGGATCTCAGTGAAGTAGTATTTTTATTCACGATTGCAATGGCAGGCGTCCCACAAACTGCCTACTAGTTCCATAACACAGTTTTTATAAATTTTTTTTTCCTCTCGGTGACCAGGACCCTCCCCAGTATCCCCACTGACTGGGTAATCCAGGTTCACAATCTATCCGGTGCTTCACTGAAAATACACAGCTGCTGGCCTGTTACTAGTCAATTTTATTTTTTTCTTGACTGTTTTCCTCTTTGAGGTGGTAATGTTTCTTACACCGTGATTTCCACCCAATTGCTCTAAGGATTCTGGTTGTCTGCATTTCACAAGGTTGTCTGGTAAGCTTTCTTCTCACTGCAAGCATATCTCAATACCACCTTCCTTCCCTCTAAACAAGGTAACTCTGTGCAAAAACATTTTTATTCCCACAACCTTGATCCCCTTACCCTAAAATCCTTATTCCCTTTAGCACTAACAACTCTAACCACAACCCTAACCCTTCATATCAACCCCCCGACGCTAATGACACTGACTAATGATCCAAACCGCAAACTGCCCCTAACCCCAGGCAACCGACAAAGAAACTGACACAAAGCTGAAAACTACAAAAAAGGCAAAACCCTGGATACAGACCCCAAATCACAAACACGCGACCAAAATGCTACAGAAAAGCCCCAGACGCAGGCCCCAAGCACTACAGCTAGGCCCCAGAAGCTCAAGACACATCCCAAAGCCAAAATGCAAGCCCCAAACGCTACAGAAAAGCCACCAAACACCAGACGCAGGCTGCAGAAGTCTACAAGCGGGCCACAACCCACCCCCAGACACAGGCCCCAAGCCCCAGCCCCAGCCCCCACGCCCCAGACTCAGGCCCCAAAGGTGTACAACCAGCTCCCAACTGCCCCCCTCAAAGGGAGGCTCCAAAGCCCGCCAGAGGACCCTAGAGTGTACAAGCAGCTCCCAAGCCCCCCGGCACAGGCCACAACCCCCCCCCCAGACACAGGCCCCAAAGGTGTACAAGCAACTCCCCACCCTCCCCAGAGGCACGCCCCAAAGCTGTAAACACAGCCCCAACCCCCCAAGACCCAGACCCCTACAGCGTAGAAGCAGCTCCCAACCCCATCCCCAAAGGCACATGCCCCAACCCCCCGCCCAAGGCAGGCCCTAACAGTGTACAAGCAGCTCCCACCTCCCCCCCCAGACGCAGGCCCCAAAGGTGTACAAGCAGCTCACAACCACCACCCCCCCAAAAGGCAGGCCCCAACCCCCTCCAGATGCAATCCCGAAAGGTGTACAACCAGCTCCAAACTCCCTCCCCCAGACGCAGGCCCCAAGCCCCCCCAGACACAGGCCCCAAAGGTGTACAAGCAACTCCCTCCCCACCCTCCCTCCCCAGAGGCAGGCCCCAAAGGTGTACAACCAGCACCCAACCCCCCCCAGATGCAAGCCCCAAAGGTGCACAAGGCAGCTCCAAACCTCCCCCCCAATCCAGGCGTCCAGTACACGAGCAGCTCCCAACCCCCCCCAAACGCGGGCTCCTATACTGTACAACCAGCTCTGAACCCCCCCACTCCCCAGACACAGGCACCAAGCCCCCGCAGAGGCAGGCCCCAAGGGTGTGCAAGCAGCTCACAACCCCCCCCCCAAGACAAGCCCCAAAGCCCCATAGAGGGAAGCCCCTAGCGTGTACAAGCAACTCACAACCCCTCCCAGCTGCAGACCCCAAAGATGTACAAGCAGCTACAAACCCTGCCCAAGGCAGGACACTCCAGTGTACAAGCAGCTCCCAACCCCCCCAAGACGCAAGTCCCAAAGGTGTACAAGCAGCTCCCAACCCACTCCAGATGCAAGTCAAAAAGGTGTACAAGCAGCTCCCAACCCCCCCAGATACAGATCCCTACATTGTAGGAGCAGCTTCCAACCCCCCCAGATGCAGGCCCTGACCCCCCCCCCAAAAACACAGTCCCCAGAGGTGTACAAGCAGCTCCACACACCCCCAAGACACAGGCCCCAAAAGCCTAAATATATGCCAAGAAAGTACTAGTGCAGGTGCCAAATGCTACAGACAGGCCCAAAAGCACAGGCACGCGCCCCAGATGCTCGAGGTCGAGACGTAACTTGGCTTTCTGAATTACTGGAAAGCGGCTTTCCTTCTCAGCGAGGTGTGTGCAGGCTAGACAGGATGGGGCTTCAGGCACCTCTTCACCTGTGGAAACACACTGCCATCAGGCACTGCCATGCCAGACAAGCTTTTTCTGTTAAAACACCCTTCTCAGATGCCCCGCGGCATTCCAGTGACCTGCTTTGCTCCGATTCTAAAGACTAGTGTCACAGCCCACCTTGCCTGTGGCACCTGACCAACAGAAGAGAAAGCAACCATACCGTTTGGAAACCGTCACTGCACGTGCCGCTCCTTGATGCTCTGTAACCTCTTCTCAAATCCTCAGCCACTTCTGTGGAGAGCCTGCCATGGCACCTGCAAAGCAAGATGGATACCCTTCGCAGTCACCTTGCGCAACTTGGCCATTCTGCTCCAACCCCACTCACGACCAGCCTGCCCTTCTCGTGCTGCTCTTCAGAGTGCAGCTTGGCCCCTCTGAGCCTGTGCAAGGCACCTGCGAAAGAAAAAGAAAAGCATAGGCCGCGGCAGCATCCAAAGCCGCAGCACAGCTAGGACAGGTACTCTCACCTGCTCCCTTACTCTGCCCCCTCACCTGCCCTCGAGGCAGATGCTTCCATCTGCTCTCTTAAGCCAGCTACAACACCTCTGGAATATAAACAGGACTTTAACTGTATTTTGTGTAGTTAAGTAACTGCAGTGACAACCGCACCCCTAAAATAACTGCTACATCTGTTCATCGCTCACCTTGCCAAAACCAGCTCTGGTCGTGAAGTCCCAGGTTGTACGCTGTGTTTCAGCTTTAACAAATGAAAACAGTCAGAAGATAATCATTCAGCTGCCAGCATTAGCACCCATCCCTCAACAACACAAGGGACCCCATGGCTAATTTTATCATTTCAAAACAGCAGCCCCCTTGCCTCAGCACCTGGAAAGTAGATCAAGCCAGTCACCGGGTTGCCTACCGAGTCCTTGACAGTTCCAAAAGGAGCTCTTTCCTGTGACCTGTTCCTCCTAAGGTTTACCCCTCTACTGGGGAGGGGAAAGAAATACAAACAACAAATCAAAACCCCACATCTGCGAGCTTTCAAGATTCAATGACAGACCTCTCCTCTAGCACTACTCAAGCACTATGCAAACAGCTGCTCGCAAGCAGCTCAGGTCTCCCCCTCCACATTTGCCAAACACCACGGAGATGACTCTGTGCCAGCTGCCCTTCAGTACGTGCCCAGAGGCAGACCGGATGTCTTTGCCAAAACAGTCCGGACAATGTATTAGTACACCGATGGACCGCCACGTTAGTTACCATCACTAACTGCCAGGCAGGACAGCTCCAGGCCAAACACACACACACAGGCACGCTACAAACGTTACGAACAAAACACAGAACACAAGGCGCAAAAAAAAAGAGGACTCCCAGAGGGAAGCCCTACAGCAACAGCAAGTCAGAACAGGTGCCCTGCAGCAGACCCAAGGAGAGACTCAAATGTCACTACATGCGACTGGAAGCAACTGCCAGAACTGGGATGATGGAGGCATAAAAAGCCTGCCTTTAAGACAAGAGACCAGAAGGATGGGGAGTGCAAACCCCAGAAGAAATCTCTTAGGAAATGAATTCCCAAGACAGAGCTCCTGATGCGACCCAGATGACTTCTGCAAGAGTGAGTATGGAAACAGATGCCATCTGAAACCGAATATGATGCACAAGACCTGAAACACATCTGCGCTTTAAGCTGCGACTGCAATACAAGAAGTGCTCGGATCAGACCCGTGATGACAAAACAAGCATCTAGGACCTTTGGTACGGCTAACAAGTTGCCTTTCTAGTCTGTCCAGTGCAAAAAGCAATGAGGATATCAAGACCTGAGGAGCACGTAACATGATGATCACATCAAGAAACATCTGATACAAAGACCCGAGGAGTGCATGACACAGAACACACACTGCAGAAGCAGCGCTACAAGACAAATAAACAGATGGGAACTGTCCTGCCTGGCACATACACTCACACTACAAAATACCCCCTGCTCCTTCTATTAGCCTGGTGACCCAGCCTCAAGCAGCCTGAAGGTGACGCAGCCTCAACCACCCTCACAGTGCCACCAAGTATATCCAGCCGGCTGGCTCCATGCTGCTCCAGCTCCCAGCTCCCATCAGCCACACCACATATGCAAATACCAGGTGCCCCTCAACTTAGCTCTCAGATTGCTGGATGGTAAATTCCCTCCACCTCAAGAAATGCACAGACACTGAGAGACATCTTAGTCCATGGCCAGGCTCATCATCATCTGCAAAAACAGCGTACCAGCATTCACTAGCACACCGGCCCTGATGCCCACCTCCTCCGCAATACTGACTACCACTGAAGCAACATACGGTTGTGCTCACCCGTTCCTCTCTGAGTCCAAGCTCCAACAGTACAGCCAGTATCACCCACACCACCTGGGATAACAAAGGGATAAAATGATCGTTGTGTTCTCAAGTAATCACCCACCACACTGCTCCTCTATCCCACCCAGCCTCACCTCAGACCCTCAGCAGATTCTGAGGAAGGCCTGCTGCAGCACCTGCTAAACCAGGGGAAACACTTCAAGGACTTGCCTTAGGGGGACCTTGCTTAGGGACACTGACTGGGCTGACGACCCTCTCGTCTTTCCTCAGCACTCCACAATGTGGGGATTCACCTCTCCAAGGCTGCAGGAAGCACCCACAAAAGAAAAAAAAGAAAAGGCAGATCCTCAGGCACCTCACAGGCACAGCCTACCTGCTGCAATACCTCTCTTTCACTAGCTCTTCAGCTGCTCACATGCTCCAACTCGGCCGGGCCGGCACCACGGACTGGTGGTGCTTTCCACACTGCTGGAAAGCAGGCTTTATCCTCAAGGCACGTGCAGGCTAGATGAGATGGGGCTCCAGGCACCTCTTCACCTGTGGAAACACACTGCCATCAGACACCGCCATGCCAGACAAACTTTTCCTGTTAAAACACCCTTCTCAGATGCCCTGCGGCATTCCAGTGACCTGCTTTGCTCCCATTCTAAAGACTGATGTCACAGCCCACCTTGCCTGTGGCACCTGACCAACAGAAGAGAAAGCAACCGCAGCGCTTGGAAACCATCCCTGCACGTACTGCTCCTTGTCACTCTCCGGCCTCATCTCAAATCCTCAGCCACTTCTGTGGAGAGCCTGCCATGGCACCTGCAAAGCAAGACAGAGACCTTTCATAGTCACCTCGTGCTACTTGGCCATTCCGCTCCAACCCAGCTCATGACCAGCCCCCCTACTTAAGCAGCTCTTCAGAATACAGTTTGCTCCTTTGAGCCTGTGCGAGACACCTGTGAAAGAGGAAGAAAAGCATAGGCTAAGGCAGCATCCAAAGCCGCAGCACAGCTAGGACAGTTACTCTCATCTGCTGCCTTACCTCTACCCGCTTACCTACCCAGAGGCAGATGCTTCCATCTACCCTCTTAAGCCAGCTACAACACCTCTAAAACAGAAAAGAGGGGTCACTTAGAGTGACAGTGACAACCGCAACCCAACTATAACTGCTCCGTTCGTTCATCGCTCACCTTGCTAGAGGCAGCTCTGGGTGTGACATCCCAGGTTGTACGCTGTGTTTCAGCTTTAACAAATGAAAACATAGAAGGTAATCATTCAGCTGCCAGCATTAGCACCCATCCCTCAACAACACAAGGGACCCCATGGCTAATTTTATCATTTCAAAACAGCAGCCTCCTTGCCTCAGCACCTGGAAAGTAGATCAAGCCAGTCACCGGGTTGCCTACCGAGTCCTTGACAGTTCCAAAAGGAGCTCTTTCCTGTGACCTGTTCCTCCTAAGGTTTATCTAGGACTGGAGAAAAATGAAAACACTCCACATCTGCGAGCTTTCAAGATTCAATGACAGACCTCTCCTCTAGCACTACTCAAGCACTATGCAAACAGCTGCTCGCAAGCAGCTCAGGTCTCCCCCTCCACATTTGCCAAACACCACGGAGATGACTCTGTGCCACCTGCCCTTCAGTACGTGCCCAGAGACAGCCCGGATATCTTTGCCAAAACAGTCCGGACAATGTATTAGTACACCGCCACATTAGTTACCGTCACTAACTGCCAGGCAGGACAGCTCCAGGCCAAACACGCACACAGGCACGCTACAAACGTTACGAACAAAACACAGAACACAAGGCGCAAAAAAAGGACTCCCAGAGGGAAGCCCTACAGCTAGTCAGAAGAGGTGCCCTGCAGCAGACCCAAGGAGAGACTCAAATGTCACTACATGCGACTGGAAGCAACTGCCAGAACTGGGATGATGGAGGCATAAAAAGCCTGCCTTCAAGGCAAGAGACCAGAAGGATGGGGAGCGCAAACCCCAGAAGAAAAATGCTTCGGAAATGAACTCCCAAGACAGAGCTCCTGATGAAGCCCACATGACTTCCACAACAGCGAGGATGGAAACAGATGCCATCTGAAACCGAATATGATGCACAAGACCTGAAACATATCTGCGCTTTAAGCTGCGACTGCAAGACAAGACGTGCTCAGATCAGCCCTACGATGATGAAACAAGCATTTAGGACCTTTGGTGCGGCTAACAAGTTGCCCATCTAATCTGTCCAGTGGAAAAAGGCAATGAGGATATCAAGACCTGAGGAGCGCGTAACATATGATGATCGCATCAAGAAACATTTGATACAAAAAAATTACATGCACAGAAGAAATGATCTCTTTAAGCTCCCACTGCGAGACAAGAAATGCTCAGCTTCCGTTTGAGCATCAGCATTATTCCAGTGAGGTCAAGTGTTCAACACCCTCAGGACGGCTTCCCCAGGGACTGCCAAGCACCAGGAGCAACAGCACAGCACAGACAACACAGAACACAGACACCAAGCTGGAACTGCCCTGCCTGGCACGTGCTCAAGCCCTACCTGACAGAATCCCACGCCCCCACACACTGTCTGACCGTGATCAATCCTAAAAGGCCCCATCCACAGCAATGACTTAAAAGCACAGACCCTCGCCCTATGTGTGCATTCAAAACCCGAAAGCAAACATAGCACTTGCCCTGCAACTTAGCTTGGGAATGATGGGAGGCAGGTTCCATCCTCATCAAGGAACACGAAGGCTAGCCAGGACATTGCTTCCGGCACGAGGCTCCTCTTCACCTGCAGAAATAAAGTGCCATCGGGCACTGGCACACCAGCCAAACTTCTTCCAGTGAAACACCCACCTCAAAAACAAAACGGTAGTCCACTGACCTGCTCTGCTACTGAAGTCAGATAGACCAACTCCAGACAACTGCCCTCCTTCCCCTGCCAACCACCCCCAAACACACAGTATTTGCCCCTGGACTTAATTCTCAGGGGTCACAATCCATCCTCAAGGTGGACCACAGAGGCCAACTAGGATGTTCCCAGTATCTTCTTCGTCCCTGGAAAAGAGGAGTCACCCAGAGGTGGGACCAATAGACTACCAAACCAAAACCAATGCCCTTTTCCCAACTTTTCTCCACTCACCTTCCCGATCCAGGCTCAGCACTTCCATTTACTGTGCTGAGCCAAGGTCACGTGGCTTAGACCAAGGAGAAAGAACAAACAAACGTGAAAATCCACAAAATAGTCTATACCCACTCCTCTTCTTTCCTCCCCTACCCCAACAGCCAAGAAGCCCCAGACCCACGTTCCGCAACCCAGTACCACCGCTTCGCTCACCTAACATCCCAAGGAGATGCATCACCCTCGTGACTCATTCAAGTGTCCGTGCCCATGCCCTGGGCTACAAGAAACAAAAAGAGAAGGTCATAACCGTGATGGACACGCAAACAGTACAGCTCCTTGCAGAGGACTCAAACACAGAGACGAGAGCCAGAAAAAAACAACACACCCTCAGGTCCACAAATACCAAAAGGCCATGAATGCACAGCAGCCCCAACAGGGGTAATCACAGACTTCACAGAACTCTCCTTTACAGATGAGAACGGTGACCCTGCTCAGTCTCTCCGTAATACTGCACTTATGCAGTCAAGCCCCTTCTGATGCGTACTGAAGCTCCTTGTGAAGCCTCTGGACAGTTATGCAAATGGCTGGATATACCTAGAGATTAAAAGATAACTCAAAAAAAAGGAACCGTACCCCACCATTTCCCAAAAACGAGTTAGCCGGCAACACCTCCTAAGCACACCTCTATTACGTGAATTCCAAGCACTTAAAAACTAGAAGGCTGCAACATCTAAAGACTCTACAGCCACACAAACCACAGGCAAAAGCTCCAAAACTATAACAAACTGTCCCTAACCCTGAAAAAGACTACCCCTTACACGCCTACTGCTGCTCTTTTCAGACACATGCTTACACAGGGAGCTTCGATGATACTTATCTCCTAAACCCTGCTCCATCACTTTGCCACCAAGGTTGTAACTTTGATAATATTTGCCTTAATTCTGCAGAAATCATAAGGGACCCAGAACCACAAAGCAAACACACAAAGTAACATTGACATCCTATCCATAAACATGCTATAACACTTACTCACCTGAAGAAGAGCTGCATGCAATACAGGCACCTATTACTAGATTGGTTTACTCTAACAGGTCCTACTAGTTGTTACCCCACAAAGATGGGCGTACCGGTCTCTACGTCGAAACGCATCAGTCTGTAGACTCTGACCCACCTAAAGACCCCTGCAACTGACTGAAGGAAAAACAAAGCACTTGTTGCCACGAAGTGCAGCCCAGGCATAATGAGCTCTCTGATGGGATGCCTGCAACTCAATTACCACTAGGCCCTGCCTGGGACCCAAAGCCAATCACCTGGGAAAGGGGAGGGGCAAAGCACAAAGTAGAAAGAGGAGAAGCAACACCTGTGGTTTATGTATCTATTTATATGGCTTAGCTCAACAGCATGCAGGGTGCAGACAAGAGAACTGGGTTGTTTCTAGAAGCAACAATCCCCACGCTTTGGCTTCAGCTTTGAATATTGAAAGCTTTTCTCCTCTACAACACCTGCCTCAGGAACCAAACAGCATTGCAGTGACCTGCATTGCTCCTATTCTAAAGCCTATCACAGCCCACCTTGCCTGTGGCACCTGATAAACAGAAGAGAAAGCAACCACAGCAGCAAAAGCCACTGCACCCTCAGGACAGTTACCCTCATCCCCTCCTTTACCTCAGCTGCTTACCTACCCCACATGGCAGATGCTTCCACCCGTTCTCTGAAGCCGCCTATAGCACCTCCAAAAGAGAAACTGGAATTTTACGCTATCTGATGTAGTTAAAAAAATTGCAACGACAGCCGCACCCCAAAAATAACAGCTACCTCTGTTCATCACTCACCAGAGTCACTCCAGAGGCAGCTCGGGTCGTGACGTCCTGTACTGCACACTGCGTTTCAGCCTGAACAAAGGAAAACACAGTCAGACCATGAACATTCAGCTGACAGCATTAGCACCCATCCCTCAACAACAGAAGTCACCCCATATTTAATGTTTTTGTTTCAAAACAGCAGTCCACTTGCCTCTGTACCTGCAAGTTAGATCCAAGCTCGAAAGGAACGGCCACCATCACCCATGCCACCTGGGAACACAGAAGGACAAAACGACCGCTGTGCTTGCAAGCCTCCACCTGCCACACTGCTCCTCTGTCCCAAACAGCCTCACCTCAGACCCTCAGAGGGAAACACCTGAATGTCTTCCCTTCGCTTCAGGTAAGGGATGACCAGGCTGATAGAACTCTCACCTTCCCTCACTGCTCCGTGACACGGGGATTTCCCTGTCCAAGACTGCACGAAGCCCCTGCAGAGACGAGAGAAAAGCACACCCTGAGGCACCTCACAGCCACAGCGTACCTGCTGCAATACCTCTCTCTTCCCAGCTCCTTTACTTCAGCTCCTCACCAGCTCTGAGATTCTTCGCTTCAGTTTCCCCATTGACTGGGTAATCCAGGTTCACAATCTATCCGGTGCTTCACTGAAAATACACAGCTGCTGGCCTGTTACAAGTCAATTTTCTTTTTTCCTTGACTGTTTTCCTCTTTGAGGTGGTAATGTTTCTTACACCGTGATTTCCAACCAATTGCTCTAAGGATTCTGGTTGTCTGCATTTCACAAGGTTGTCTGGTAAGCTTTCTTCTCACTGCAAGCATATCTGGATACCACCTTCCTTCCCTCTAAACAAGGTAACTCTGTGCAAAAACATTTTTATTCCCACAACCTTGATCCCCTTACCCTAAAATCCTTATTCCCTTTAGCCCTAACAACTCTAACCACAACCCTAACCCTTCATATCAACCCCCCGACGCTAATGACACTGACTAATGATCCAAACCGCAAACTGCCCCTAACCCCAGGCAACCGACAAAGAAACTGACACAAAGCTGAAAACTACAAAAAAAGGCAAAACCCTGGATACAGACCCCAAATCACAAACACGCTACCAAAATGCTACAGAAAAGCCCCAGACGCAGGCCCCAAGCACTACAGCTAGGCCCCAGAAGCTCAAGACACATCCCAAAGCCAAAATGCAAGCCCCAAACGCTACAGAAAAGCCCCCAAACACCAGACACCCTCCCCAGAGGCACGCCCCAAAGGTGTACAAACAGCCCCAACCCCCCAAGACCCAGACCCCTACAGCATAGAAGCAGCTCCCAACCCCACCCCCCCCAAGGCACATGCCCCAATCCCCCCCCCCCCAAGGCAGGCCCTAACAGTGTGCAAGCAGCTCCCACCCCCCCCAGACGCAGGCCCCAAAGGTGTACAAGCAGCTCACGACCACCCCCCCAGAGGCAGGCCCCAACCCCCTCCAGATGCAATCCCGAAAGGTGTACAACCAGCTCCAACCCCCCCCCCCCCCAGACGCAGGCCCCAAAGGTGTACAAGCAATTCCCCACCCTCCCTCCCCAGAGGCAGGCCCCAAAGGTGTACAACCAGCACCCGACCCCCCCCCCCACATACAAGTCCCAAAGCTGCACAAGCAGCTCCAAACCTCCCCCCCATCCCAGGCGTCCAGTGTACGAGCAGCTCCCAACCCCCCTCCCCCCAACGCAGGTTCCTATACTGTACAACCAGCTCTGAACCCCCCCACTCCCCAGACACAGGCACCAAGCCCCCACAGAGGCAGGCCCCAAGGGTGTGCAAGCAGCTCACAACCACCCACCCCCCCCAGAGGCAGGCCCCAACCCCCCCCAGATGCAAGCCCCAAAGGTGCACAAGCAGCTCCAAACCTCCCCCCCCAACCCAGGCTTCCAGTGTACGAGCAGCTCCCAACCCCCCCCCCAACGCAGGCTCCTACACTACAACCAGCTCTGAACCCCCCCCACACACTCACCAGACGCAGGCACCAAGCCCCCGCAGAGGCAGGCCCCAAGGGTGTACAAGCAGCTCCCAAGCCCCCCCCCCCCCGAGAGGCAGGCCCCAAAGCCCCATAGAGGGAAGCCCCTAGCGTGTACAAGCAACTCACAACCCTCCCCAGAGGCACGCCCCAAAGCTGTAAACACAGCCCCAACCCCCCAAGACCCAGACCCCTACAGCATAAAAGCAGCTCCCAACCCCACCCCCAAGGCACATGCCCCAACCCCCCCCCCCCAAGGCAGGCCCTAACAGTGTACAAGCAGCTCCCAACCCCCTCCAGATGCAAGCCCGAAAGATGTACAAGCAGCTCCCAACCCCCCCCAGATGCAAGTCCCAAAGGTGCCCAAGCAGCTCCCAACCCTCCCCCCCCCCAACGCAGGCTCCTATACTGTACAACCAGCTCTGAACCCCCCCCACTCCCCAGACACAGGCACCAAGCCCCCGCAGAGGCAGGCCCCGAGGGTGCACAAGCAGCTCCAAACCTCCCCCCCCCCAACCCAGGCTTCCAGTGTACGAGCAGCTCCCAACCCCCCCCCAACGCAGGCTCCTACGCTACAACCAGCTCTGAACCCCCCCCCACCACTCACCAGACGCAGGCACCAAGCCCCCGCAGAGGCAGGCCCCAAGGGTGTACAAGCAGCTCCCAACCCTCCCCAGAGGCACGCCCCAAAGCTGTAAACACAGCCCCAACCCCCCAAGACCCAGACCCCTACAGCGTAGAAGCAGCTCCCAACCCCACCCCCAAGGCACATGCCCCAACCCCCCCCCAAGGCAGGCCCTAACAGCGTACAAGCAGCTCCCAACCCCCTCCAGATGCAAGCCCGAAAGGTGTACAAGCAGCTCCCAACCCCCCCCCAGAGGCAAGCCCCAAAGGTGCACAAGCAGCTCCAAACCTCCCCCCCCCAACCCAGGCTTCCAGTGTACAAGCAGCTCCCAACCCCCCCCCAACGCAGGCTCCTATACTGTACAACCAGCTCTGAACCCCCCCACTCCCCAGACACAGGCACCAAGCCCCCGCAGAGGCAGGCCCCAAGGGTGTGCAAGCAGCTCACAACCCCCCCCCCCCAGAGGCAGACCCCAAAGCCCCATAGAGGGAAGCCCCTAGCATGTACAAGCAACTCACAACCCCTCCCAGCTGCAGGCCCCAAAAGTGTACAAGCAGCTCCCAACTCCCCAAACGTGGGCACCTACAGTGGACAAGCACCTCTCAACCACCACCCAGCTGCAGACCCCAAAGCTGTACAAGCAGCTACAAACCATGCCCAAGGCAGGACCCTGCAATGTACAAGCAGCTCCCACCCCCCCCCCCCAGATACAAGTCCCGAAGATGTACAAGCATGTCCCAACCCCCCCCAGATGCAAGTCCCAAAGGTGGACAAGCAGCTCCCAACCCCCCCCAGATGCAAGTCCAAAGGTGGACAAGCAGCTCCCAACCCCCCCCAGATGCAAGTCCCAAAGGTGGACAAGCAGCTCCCAACCCCCCCCAGATGCAGATCCCTGCATTGTACAAGCAGCTCCCAACACCCACCCCCAAACGCAAGCCCATACTGTGTACAAGCAGCTCCCAACCCCCATAGATACAGATCCCTACATTGTAGGAGCAGCTTCCAACCCCCCCAGATGCAGGCCCTGACCCCCCCAGACACAGTCCCCAAAGGTGTTCAAGCAACTCCCCCCCCCCAGATGCAAGCCCCAAAGGTGTACAAGCAGCTCCACACACCCCCCAAGACACAGGCCCCAAAAGCCTAAAGATACGCCAAGAAACTACTAATGCAGGTGCCAAACACTACAGACAGGCCCAAAAGCACAGGCACGAGCCCCAGATGCTCGAGGTCGAGACGTAACTTGGCTTTCTGAATTACTGGAAAGCGGCTTTCCTTCTCAGCGAGGTGTGCGCAGGCTAGACAGGATGGGGCTTCAGGCACCTCTTCACCTGTGGAAACACACTGCCATCAGACACTGCCATGCCAGACAAGCTTTTTCTGTTAAAACACCCTTCTCAGATGCCCCGCGGCATTCCAGTGACCTGCTTTGCTCCGATTCTAAAGACTAGTGTCACAGCCCACCTTGCCTGTGGCACGTGACCAACAGAAGAGAAAGCAACCATACCGTTTGGAAACCGTCACTGCACGTGCCGCTCCTTGATGCTCTGTAACCTCTTCTCAAATCCTCAGCCACTTCTGTGTAGAGCCTGCCATGACACCTGCAAAGCAAGATGGATACCCTTCGCAGTCACCTTGCGCAACTTGGCCATTCTGCTCCAACCCCACTCACGACCAGCCTGCCCTTCTCGTGCTGCTCTTCAGAGTGCAGCTTGGCCCCTCTGAGTCTGTGCGAGGCACCTGCGAAAGAAAAC
Organism: Anser cygnoides; assembly: GCF_040182565.1. Taxonomy (NCBI): domain Eukaryota; kingdom Metazoa; phylum Chordata; class Aves; order Anseriformes; family Anatidae; genus Anser; species Anser cygnoides. Next base: position 33,126 of record NC_089874.1, read on the forward strand.
AGAAAAGCATAGGCCGCGGCAGCATCCAAAGCCGCAGCACAGCTAGGACAGGTACTCTCACCTGCTCCCTTACTCTGCCCCCTCACCTGCCCTCGAGGCAGATGCTTCCATCTGCTCTCTTAAGCCAGCTACAACACCTCTGGAATATAAACAGGACTTTAACTGTATTTTGTGTAGTTAAGTAACTGCAGTGACAACCGCACCCCTAAAATAACTGCTGCATCTGTTCATCGCTCACCTTGCCAAAACCAGCTCTGGTCGTGAAGTCCCAGGTTGTACGCTGTGTTTCAGCTTTAACAAATGAAAACAGTCAGAAGATAATCATTCAGCTGCCAGCATTAGCACCCATCCCTCAACAACACAAGGGACCCCATGGCTAATTTTATCATTTCAAAACAGCAGCCCCCTTGCCTCAGCACCTGGAAAGTAGATCAAGCCAGTCACCGGGTTGCCTACCGAGTCCTTGACAGTTCCAAAAGGAGCTCTTTCCTGTGACCTGTTCCTCCTAAGGTTTACCCCTCCTACTGGGGAGGGGAACGAAATACAAACAAAAAATCAAAACCCCATATCTGAGAGCTTTCAAGATTCAATGACAGACCTCTCCTCTAGCACTATTCAAGCACTATGCAAACAGCTGCTCGCAAGCAGCTCAAGTCTCCCCCTCCACATTTGCCAAACACCACGGAGATGACTCTGTGCCAGCTGCCCTTCAGTACGTGCCCAGAGGCAGACCGGATGTCTTTGCCAAAACAGTCCAGACAATGTATTAGTACACCGCCACGTTAGTTACCATCACTAACTGCCAGGCAGGAATGCTCCAGGCCAAAAACATAGGCACGCTACAAACATTACGAACAAAACACAGAACACAAGGCGCAAAAAAAGGACTCCCAGAGGGAAGCCCTACAGCTAGTCAGAAGAGGTGCCCTGCAGCAGACCCAAGGAGAGACTCAAATGTCACTACATGCAACTGGAAGCAACTGCCAGAACTGGGATGATGGAGGCATAAAAAGCCTGCCTTTAAGACAAGAGACCAGAAGGATGGGGAGTGCAAACCCCAGAAGAAATCTCTTAGGAAATGAACTCCCAAGACAGAGCTCCTGATGAAGCCCACATGACTTCCGCAACAGCGAGGATGGAAACAGATGCCATCTGAAACCGAATATGATGCACAAGGCCTGAAACACATCTGCGCTTTAAGCTGCGACTGCAATACAAGAAGTGCTCGGATCAGACCCATGATGACAAAACAAGCATTTAGGACCTTTGGTACGGCTAACAAGTTGCCTTTCTAGTCTGTCCAGTGCAAAAAGCAATGAGGATATCAAGACCTGAGGAGCACGTAACATGATGATCACATCAAGAAACATCTGATACAAAGACCCGAGGAGTGCATGACACAGAACACACACTGCAGAAGCAGCGCTACAAGACAAATAAACAGATGGGAACTGTCCTGCCTGGCACATACACTCACACTACAAAATACCCCCTGCTCCTTCTATTAGCCTGGTGACCCAGCCTCAAGCAGCCTGAAGGTGACGCAGCCTCAACCACCCTCACAGTGCCACCAAGTATATTCAGCCGGCTGGCTCCATGCTGCTCCGGCTCCCAGCTCCCATCAGCCACACCACATATGCAAATACCAGGTGCCCCTCAACTTAGCTCTCAGATTGCTGGATGGTAAATTCCCTCCACCTCAAGAAATGCACAGACACTGAGAGACATCTTAGTCCATGGCCAGGCTCATCATCATCTGCAAAAACAGCGTACCAGCATTCACTAGCACACCAGCCCTGATGCCCACCTCCTCCGCAATACTGACTACCACTGAAGCAACATACGGTTGTGCTCACCCGTTCCTCTCTGAGTCCAAGCTCCAACAGTACAGCCAGTATCACCCACACCACCTGGGAAAACAAAGGGATAAAATGATCGTTGTGTTCTCAAGTAATCACCCACCACACTGCTCCTCTATCCCACCCAGCCTCACCTCAGACCCTCAGCAGATTCTGAGGAAGGCCTGCTGCAGCACCTGCTAAACCAGGGGAAACACTTCAAGGACTTGCCTAAGGGGGACCTTGCTTAGGGACACTGACTGGGCTGACGACCCTCTCGTCTTTCCTCAGCACTCCACAATGTGGGGATTCACCTCTCCAAGGCTGCAGGAAGCACCCACAAAAGAAAAAAAAGAAAAGGCAGATCCTCAGGCACCTCACAGGCACAGCCTACCTGCTGCAATACCTCTCTTTCACTAGCTCTTTTTCTTCAGCTGCTCACATGCTCCAACTCGGCCGGGCCGGCACCACAGACTGGTGGTGCTTTCCACACTGCTGGAAAGCAGGCTTTATCCTCAAGGCATGTGCAGGCTACATGAGATGGGGCTCCAGGCACCTCTTCACCTGTGGAAACACACTGCCATCAGACACCGCCACGCCAGACAAACTTTTCCTGTTAAAACACCCTTCTCAGATGCCCTGCGGCATTCCAGTGACCTGCTTTGCTCCGATTCTAAAGACTGATGTCACAGCCCACCTTGCCTGTGGCACCTGATCAACAGAAGAGAAAGCAACCTCAGCGCTTGGAAACCATCCCTGCACGTACTGCTCCTTGTCACTCTCCGGCCTCATCTCAAATCCTCAGCCACTTCTGTGGAGAGCCTGCCATGGCACCTGCAAAGCAAGACAGAGACCTTTCATAGTCACCTCGTGCTACTTGGCCATTCCGCTCCAACCCAGCACATGACCAGCCCCCCTACTTAAGCAGCTCTTCAGAATACAGTTTGCTCCTTTGAGCCTGTGCGAGACACCTGTGAAAGAGGAAGAAAAGCATAGGCTAAGGCAGCATCCAAAGCCGCAGCACAGCTAGGACAGTTACTCTCATCTGCTGCCTTACCTCTACCCGCTTACCTACCCCGAGGCAGATGCTTCCATCTACCCTCTTAAGCCAGCTACAACACCTCTAAAACAGAAAAGAGGGGTCACTTAGAGTGACAGTGACAACCGCAACCCAACTATAACTGCTCCGTTTGTTCATCGCTCACCTTGCCAGAGGCAGCTCTGGGTGTGACATCCCAGGTTGTACGCTGTGTTTCAGCTTTAACAAATGAAAACATAGAAGGTAATCATTCAGCTGCCGGCATTAGCACCCATCCCTCAACAACACAAGGGACCCCATGGCTAATTTTATCATTTCAAAACAGCAGCCCCCTTGCCTCAGCACCTGGAAAGTAGATCAAGCCAGTCACCGGGTTGCCTACCGAGTCCTTGACAGTTCCAAAAGGAGCTCTTTCCTGTGACCAGTTCCTCCTAAGGTTTATCTAGGACTGGAGAAAAATAAAAACACTCCACATCTGCGAGCTTTCAAGATTCAATGACAGACCTCTCCTCTAGCACTATTCAAGCACTATGCAAACAGCTGCTCGCAAGCAGCTCAAGTCTCCCCCTCCACATTTGCCAAACACCACGGAGATGACTCTGTGCCAGCTGCCCTTCAGTACGTGCCCAGAGACAGCCCGGATATCTTTGCCAAAACAGTCCGGACAATGTATTAGTACACCGCCACATTAGTTACCGTCACTAACTGCCAGGCAGGACAGCTCCAGGCCAAACACGCACACAGGCACGCTACAAACATTACGAACAAAACACAGAACACAAGGCGCAAAAAAAAAGAGGACTCCCAGAGGGAAGCCCTACAGCGGCAGCTAGTCAGAACAGGTGCTCTGCAGCAGACCCAAGGAGAGACTCAAATGTCACTACATGCGACTGGAAGCAACTGCCAGAACTGGGATGATGGAGGCATAAAAAGCCTGCCTTCAAGGCAAGAGACCAGAAGGATGGGGAGTGCAAACCCCAGAAGAAAAATGCTTCGGAAATGAACTCCCAAGACAGAGCTCCTGATGAAGCCCACATGACTTCCGCAACAGCGAGGATGGAAACAGATGCCATCTGAAACCGAATATGATGCACAAGACCTGAAACACATCTGCGCTTTAAGCTGCGACTGCAAGACAAGACGTGCTCAGATCAGCCCTACGATGATGAAACAAGCATTTAGGACCTTTGGTGTGGCTAACAAGTTGCCCATCTAATCCGTCCAGTGGAAAAAGGCAATGAGGATATCAAGACCTGAGGAGCGCGTAACATATGATGATCGCATCAAGAAACATTTGATACAAAAAAATTACACGCACAGAAGAAGTGATCTCTTTAGGCTCCCACTGCAAGACAAGAAATGCTCAGCTTCCGATTGAGCATCAGCATTATTCCAGTGAGGTCAAGTGTTCAACACCCTCAGGACGGCTTCCCCAGGGACTGCCAAGCACCAGGAGCAACAGCACAGCACAGACAACACAGAACACAGACACCAAGCTGGAACTGCCCTGCCTGGCACGTGCTCAAGCCCTACCTGACAGAATCCCACGCCCCCACACACTGTCTGACCGTGATCAATCCTAAAAGGCCCCATCCACAGCAATGACTTAAAAGCACAGACCCTCGCCCTATGTGTGCATTCAAAACCCGAAAGCAAACATAGCACTTGCACCCCAACTTAGCTTGGAATGACGGGAGGCAGGTTCCATCCTCATCAAGGAACACGAAGGCTAGCCAGGACATTGCTTCCGGCACGAGGCTCCTCTTCACCTGCAGAAATAAAGTGCCATCGGGCACTGGCACACCAGCCAAACTTCTTCCAGTGAAACACCCACCTCAAAAACAAAACGGTAGTCCACTGACCTGCTCTGCTACTGAAGTCAGATAGACCAACTCCAGACAACTGCCCTCCTTCCCCTGCCAACCACCCCCAAACACACAGTATTTGCCCCTGGACTTAGTTCTCAGGGGTCACAATCCATCCTCAAGGTGGACCACAGAGGCCAGCTAGGATGTTCCCACTATCTTCTTCGTCCCCGGAAAAGAGGACTCACCCAGAGGTGGGACCAATAGACTACCAAACCAAAACCAATGCCCTTTTCCCAACTTTTCTCCACTCACCTTCCCGATCCAGGCTTAGCGCTTCCATTTACTGTGCTGAGCCAAGGTCAAGTAGCTTAGACCAAGGAGAAAGAACAAACAAAAATGACAATCCACAAAACAGTCTATACCCACTCCTCTTCTTTCCTCCCCTACCCCAACAGCCAAGAAGCCCCAGACCCACGTTCCCCAACCCAGTACCACCGCTTCGCTCACCTAACATCCCAAGGAGATGCATCACGCTCCCAGCTCCTCTTGTGCTCCGAGCATCTCCAGCATTTCAGGAACTGGAACCGCTGACGCCTGGCACGCCTCAGGAACGTGGCAGGAGATGTACTCTGCTGTCGCAAGGTGCTTCCAAAGCCTGCATAACAGGCAAAGCAGACCAACACAATCCACTGACCAACTCAGGGCCCACACTGCCGTCCACTCACCCTCGTGCCTCATTCAAGTGTCCGTGCCCATGCCCTGGGCTACAAGAAACAAAAAGAGGAGGTCATATCCGTAATGGACACGCAAACAGTACAGCTCCTTGCAGAGGACTCAAACACAGAGACAAGAGCCAGAAAAAAAAAACCACCCTCAGGTCCACAAATACCAAAAGGCCATGAATGCACAGCAGCCCCAACAGGGGTAATCACAGACTTACCCTTTACAGATGAGAACGGTGACCCTGCTCAGTCTCTCCGTAATACTGCACTTATGCGGTCAAGCCCCTTCTGATGCGTTCTGAGGCTCCTTGTGAAGCCTCTGGACAGTTATGCAAATGGCTTGATATACCTAGAGATTAAAAGATAACTCAAAAAAAAGGAACCGTACCCCACCATTTCCCAAAAACAAGTTGGCCGGCAACACCTCCTAAGCACACCTCTATTACGTGAATTCCAAGCACTTAAAAATCTAGAAGGCTGCAACGTCTAAAGACTCTACAGCCACACAAACCACAGGCAAAAGCTCCAAAACTATAACAAACTGTCCCTAACCCTGAAACAGACTACCCCTTACACGCCTACTGCTGCTCTTTTCAGATACACGCTTACACAGGGAGCTTCGATGACACTTATCTCCTAAACCCTGCTCCATCACTTTGCCACCAAGGTTATAACTTTCATAATATTTGCCTTAATTCAGCAGAAATCATAAGGGACCCAGAACAACATAGTAAACACACAAAGTAGCACTGCCATCCTATCCGTAAACATGCTATAACAATTACTCACCTGAAGAAGAGCTGCATGCAATACAGGCACCTATTACTAGATTGGTTTACTCTAACAGATCCTACTAGTTGTTACCTCACAAAGATGGGCGTACCGGTCTCTACTTGGAAATGCATCAGTCCATAGACCCTTAACCACCTAAAGAAACCTGCAACTCACTGAAGGAAAAACAAAGCACTTACCCCAAAGTGCAGCCCAGGCAGAATGAGCTCTCTGAAGGGATGCCTGTGACTCAATGACCACTAGGCCCTGCCTGGAACCCAAAGCCAATCACCTGGGAAAGGGGAGGGGCAAAGCACAAGCAGAAAGAGGAGAAGCATCAGCTGTGGTTTATTTATTTTTGCTTCAGCTTTGAATATTGAAAGCTTTTCTCCTCTACAACTCCTGTCTCAGGAACCAAACAGCATTCCAATGACCTCCTTTGCTCCTATTCTAAAGACTATCACAGCCCACCTTGCCTGTGGCACCTGATAAACAGAAGAGAAGGCAACCACAGCAATAAAAGCCACTGCACCCTCAGGACAGTTACTCTCACCCCCTCCTTTCAATCAGCTGCTTACCTACCCCACATGGCAGATGCTTCCACCCGTTCTCTGAAGCCACCTAGAGCACCTCTAAAAGAGAAACTGGAATTTTACTCTATTTGATTAAAATACTCTATTTACTCTATTATTAAAAAAACTGCAGCGACAACCGCACCCCAAAAATAACACCTACCTCTGTTCGTCACTCACCAGAGTCACTCCAGAGGTAGCTCGGGTCGTGACGTCCTGTACTGCACACTGCATTTCAGCCTGAACAAAGGAAAACAGTCAAACGATAAACATTCAGCTGACAGCATTAGCACCCATCCCTCAACAAAAGAAGTCACCCCATATTTAATGTTTTCGTTAAAAAAAACATTTTCGTTAAAAAGCACACCCTGAGGCACCTCACAGCCACAGCGTACCTGCTGCAATACCTCTCTCTTCCCAGCTCCTTTACTTCAGCTGCTCACCAGCTCGAACTGAGATTCTTCGCTCACAGCGCCGCGGCAAACTCTGCCCGGGCCACACAACACACACTGCACAAGCTACATTGTTTAAGACACATGAGCTGGAACATTCCTGCCCAACAATCAGTGGCATCGCACAGGAAGGATGCCGCACGCTCCTAGAAAGCAAACCTACCAGTCCTGAACAGCTCCCCTGCCAGACAATTCCCCACCTCCTCCTGCCAACCACGCTCAGCACACACACTATTTGGCTCTCAAAAGAAAAAAAAAAGTAATAACATACACACACAAAAAAAACAACTGAGCTCCACAAATGCCAAAAAGCCATGCACACGCAGCAGCCCCAGCAGGGGTATTCACAGACTTACCCTTTACAAATGAAAAACGTAACTCTGATACGACCCTGCTCAGTCTCTTGGTAATACTGCGCCTACGTGGCCAAGCCTCTTGTACCGTGTAATCAAGCTCTTTTTAGTCCTCTGGAGAGTTACACAAGTGCCTTCATACGTCTAGAGATTCAAATATAACCCAAAAACACAAGTGGATCCCACCATCCCAAAAACAAGTGAGCCAGCAACCTCTGCTAAATATCCCTCTAGTAAGTGATTTCCAAGCACTTAAAATCTAGAAATCCATAGACTCCAACCTGCCCAAAGAACCCTGCAACTGACTGAAGGAAAAACAAAGCACTTACCCTAAAGAGCAGCCCAGGCACAATGAACTCTCTAATGGCATACCTGGGCCTCATATACCATTTGGCCCCGCCCAGCACCCAAACCCAATCACCTGGGAAAGGGGAGGGGCAAAGCACAAGAAAGTAAAAAGAGCACAAGCAGCAGCAGCTGTGGGTTTTTTTTTTTTTAAATCTGGTTTAGCTCAACAGCATGCAGACTGCAGACAAGAGAACTGGGGTGATTCTAGAAGCAACAATACCCATGCTTTTGCTGCAGCTTTGAATATTGAAAGGACAATATGACCAAGCAAGTAACTGAAATTTTTTCAGCTGGAATTAGCTCAAACCTTTATTTATATAGAAAGAAAAATATGGGAGCATAACAGATCACACGCCAAAACAACAAAAAAAACCAATTCCATGTAATAACATCACTCGCAGGAAAACTCACGTACTTGAGTAGGCTATCTGAAAACCAAAAGGTTATGCTGATGGGTCAAAACACAATGGACAATGGAGCCTGACCCTCTGCTGCACCAGCTTAAAACTCATCCCTACAATCACCAAGGTGCAACCCCAGCCCAAACACAGACACACCATTTCAGCCTCAACACAGTTTTGGAAACTGCTGGAAAGCAGGTTTCATCCTCAGGCTACACAGGATGGAGCTTCAGGAACCTCTTCACCTACTGAAGAAGACCACCATCGGGAGCTGCCACGCCAGACCACCTTTTTCCTCTGCAACTCCTTTCTCAGGAACCAAACAGCATTCCAGTGACCTGTTTTGCTCCGATTCTAAAGACTGATGTCACAGCCCACCTTGCCTGTGGCACCTGATCAACAGAAGAGAAAGCAACCTCAGCGCTTGGAAACCATCCCTGCACGTACTGCTCCTTGTCACTCTCCGGCCTCATCTCAAATCCTCAGCCACTTCTGTGGAGAGCCTGCCATGGCACCTGCAAAGCAAGACAGAGACCTTTCATAGTCACCTCGTGCTACTTGGCCATTCCGCTCCAACCCAGCACATGACCAGCCCCCCTAATTAAGCAGCTCTTCAGAATACAGTTTGCTCCTTTGAGCCTGTGCGAGACACCTGTGAAAGAGGAAGAAAAGCATAGGCTAAGGCAGCATCCAAAGCCGCAGCACAGCTAGGACAGTTACTCTCATCTGCTGCCTTACCTCTACCCGCTTACCTACCCCGAGGCAGATGCTTCCATCTACCCTCTTAAGCCAGCTACAACACCTCTAAAACAGAAAAGAGGGGTCACTTAGAGTGACAGTGACAACCGCAACCCAACTATAACTGCTCCGTTTGTTCATCGCTCACCTTGCCAGAGGCAGCTCTGGGTGTGACATCCCAGGTTGTACGCTGTGTTTCAGCTTTAACAAATGAAAACATAGAAGGTAATCATTCAGCTGCCGGCATTAGCACCCATCCCTCAACAACACAAGGGACCCCATGGCTAATTTTATCATTTCAAAACAGCAGCCCCCTTGCCTCAGCACCTGGAAAGTAGATCAAGCCAGTCACCGGGTTGCCTACCGAGTCCTTGACAGTTCCAAAAGGAGCTCTTTCCTGTGACCAGTTCCTCCTAAGGTTTATCTAGGACTGGAGAAAAATAAAAACACTCCACATCTGCGAGCTTTCAAGATTCAATGACAGACCTCTCCTCTAGCACTATTCAAGCACTATGCAAACAGCTGCTCGCAAGCAGCTCAAGTCTCCCCCTCCACATTTGCCAAACACCACGGAGATGACTCTGTGCCAGCTGCCCTTCAGTACGTGCCCAGAGACAGCCCGGATATCTTTGCCAAAACAGTCCGGACAATGTATTAGTACACCGCCACATTAGTTACCGTCACTAACTGCCAGGCAGGACAGCTCCAGGCCAAACACGCACACACAGGCACGCTACAAACATTACGAACAAAACACAGAACACAAGGCGCAAAAAAAAAGAGGACTCCCAGAGGGAAGCCCTACAGCGGCAGCTAGTCAGAACAGGTGCTCTGCAGCAGACCCAAGGAGAGACTCAAATGTCACTACATGCGACTGGAAGCAACTGCCAGAACTGGGATGATGGAGGCATAAAAAGCCTGCCTTCAAGGCAAGAGACCAGAAGGATGGGGAGTGCAAACCCCAGAAGAAAAATGCTTCGGAAATGAACTCCCAAGACAGAGCTCCTGATGAAGCCCACATGACTTCCGCAACAGCGAGGATGGAAACAGATGCCATCTGAAACCGAATATGATGCACAAGACCTGAAACACATCTGCGCTTTAAGCTGCGACTGCAAGACAAGACGTGCTCAGATGAGCCCTACGATGATGAAACAAGCATTTAGGACCTTTGGTGTGGCTAACAAGTTGCCCATCTAATCCGTCCAGTGGAAAAAGGCAATGAGGATATCAAGACCTGAGGAGCGCGTAACATATGATGATCGCATCAAGAAACATTTGATACAAAAAAATTACACGCACAGAAGAAGTGATCTCTTTAGGCTCCCACTGCGAGACAAGAAATGCTCAGCTTCCGTTTGAGCATCAGCATTATTCCAGTGAGGTCAAGTGTTCAACACCCTCAGGACGGCTTCCCCAGGGACTGCCAAGCACCAGGAGCAACAGCACAGCACAGACAACACAGAACACAGACACCAAGCTGGAACTGCCCTGCCTGGCACGTGCTCAAGCCCTACCTGACAGAATCCCACGCCCCCACACACTGTCTGACCGTGATCAATCCTAAAAGGCCCCATCCACAGCAATGACTTAAAAGCACAGACCCTCGCCCTATGTGTGCATTCAAAACCCGAAAGCAAACATAGCACTTGCACCCCAACTTAGCTTGGAATGACGGGAGGCAGGTTCCATCCTCATCAAGGAACACGAAGGCTAGCCAGGACATTGCTTCCGGCACGAGGCTCCTCTTCACCTGCAGAAATAAAGTGCCATCGGGCACTGGCACACCAGCCAAACTTCTTCCAGTGAAACACCCACCTCAAAAACAAAACGGTAGTCCACTGACCTGCTCTGCTACTGAAGTCAGATAGACCAACTCCAGACAACTGCCCTCCTTCCCCTGCCAACCACCCCCAAACACACAGTATTTGCCCCTGGACTTAGTTCTCAGGGGTCACAATCCATCCTCAAGGTGGACCACAGAGGCCAGCTAGGATGTTCCCACTATCTTCTTCGTCCCCGGAAAAGAGGACTCACCCAGAGGTGGGACCAATAGACTACCAAACCAAAACCAATGCCCTTTTCCCAACTTTTCTCCACTCACCTTCCCGATCCAGGCTTAGCGCTTCCATTTACTGTGCTGAGCCAAGGTCAAGTAGCTTAGACCAAGGAGAAAGAACAAACAAAAATGACAATCCACAAAACAGTCTATACCCACTCCTCTTCTTTCCTCCCCTACCCCAACAGCCAAGAAGCCCCAGACCCACGTTCCCCAACCCAGTACCACCGCTTCGCTCACCTAACATCCCAAGGAGATGCATCACGCTCCCAGCTCCTCTTGTGCTCCGAGCATCTCCAGCATTTCAGGAACTGGAACCGCTGACGCCTGGCACGCCTCAGGAACGTGGCAGGAGATGTACTCTGCTGTCGCAAGGTGCTTCCAAAGCCTGCATAACAGGCAAAGCAGACCAACACAATCCACTGACCAACTCAGGGCCCACACTGCCGTCCACTCACCCTCGTGCCTCATTCAAGTGTCCGTGCCCATGCCCTGGGCTACAAGAAACAAAAAGAGGAGGTCATATCCGTAATGGACACGCAAACAGTACAGCTCCTTGCAGAGGACTCAAACACAGAGACAAGAGCCAGAAAAAAAAAACCACCCTCAGGTCCACAAATACCAAAAGGCCATGAATGCACAGCAGCCCCAACAGGGGTAATCACAGACTTACCCTTTACAGATGAGAACGGTGACCCTGCTCAGTCTCTCCGTAATACTGCACTTATGCGGTCAAGCCCCTTCTGATGCGTTCTGAGGCTCCTTGTGAAGCCTCTGGACAGTTATGCAAATGGCTTGATATACCTAGAGATTAAAAGATAACTCAAAAAAAAGGAACCGTACCCCACCATTTCCCAAAAACAAGTTGGCCGGCAACACCTCCTAAGCACACCTCTATTACGTGAATTCCAAGCACTTAAAAATCTAGAAGGCTGCAACGTCTAAAGACTCTACAGCCACACAAACCACAGGCAAAAGCTCCAAAACTATAACAAACTGTCCCTAACCCTGAAACAGACTACCCCTTACACGCCTACTGCTGCTCTTTTCAGATACACACTTACACAGGGAGCTTCGATGACACTTATCTCCTAAACCCTGCTCCATCACTTTGCCACCAAGGTTATAACTTTCATAATATTTGCCTAAATTCAGCAGAAATCATAAGGGACCCAGAACAACATAGTAAACACACAAAGTAGCACTGCCATCCTATCCGTAAACATGCTATAACAATTACTCACCTGAAGAAGAGCTGCATGCAATACAGGCACCTATTACTAGATTGGTTTACTCTAACAGATCCTACTAGTTGTTACCTCACAAAGATGGGCGTACCGGTCTCTACTTGGAAATGCATCAGTCCATAGACCCTTAACCACCTAAAGAAACCTGCAACTCACTGAAGGAAAAACAAAGCACTTACCCCAAAGTGCAGCCCAGGCAGAATGAGCTCTCTGAAGGGATGCCTGTGACTCAATGACCACTAGGCCCTGCCTGGAACCCAAAGCCAATCACCTGGGAAAGGGGAGGGGGCAAAGCACAAGCAGAAAGAGGAGAAGCATCAGCTGTGGTTTATTTATTTTTGCTTCAGCTTTGAATATTGAAAGCTTTTCTCCTCTACAACTCCTGTCTCAGGAACCAAACAGCATTCCAATGACCTCCTTTGCTCCTATTCTAAAGACTATCACAGCCCACCTTGCCTGTGGCACCTGATAAACAGAAGAGAAGGCAACCACAGCAATAAAAGCCACTGCACCCTCAGGACAGTTACTCTCACCCCCTCCTTTCAATCAGCTGCTTACCTACCCCACATGGCAGATGCTTCCACCCGTTCTCTGAAGCCACCTAGAGCACCTCTAAAAGAGAAACTGGAATTTTACTCTATTTGATTAAAATACTCTATTTACTCTATTATTAAAAAAACTGCAGCGACAACCGCACCCCAAAAATAACACCTACCTCTGTTCGTCACTCACCAGAGTCACTCCAGAGGTAGCTCGGGTCGTGACGTCCTGTACTGCACACTGCATTTCAGCCTGAACAAAGGAAAACAGTCAAACGATAAACATTCAGCTGACAGCATTAGCACCCATCCCTCAACAAAAGAAGTCACCCCATATTTAATGTTTTCGTTAAAAAAACATTTTCGTTAAAAAGCACACCCTGAGGCACCTCACAGCCACAGCGTACCTGCTGCAATACCTCTCTCTTCCCAGCTCCTTTACTTCAGCTGCTCACCAGCTCGAACTGAGATTCTTCGCTCACAGCGCCACGGCAAACTCTGCCCGGGCCACACAACACACACTGCACAAGCTACATTGTTTAAGACACACGAGCTGGAACATTCCTGCCCAACAATCAGTGGCATCGCACAGGAAGGATGCCGCACGCTCCTAGAAAGCAAACCTACCAGTCCTGAACAGCTCCCCTGCCAGACAATTCCCCACCTCCTCCTGCCAACCACGCTCAGCACACACACTATTTGGCTCTCAAAAGAAAAAAAAAAGTAATAACATACACACACAAAAAAAACAACTGAGCTCCACAAATGCCAAAAAGCCATGCACACGCAGCAGCCCCAGCAGGGGTATTCACAGACTTACCCTTTACAAATGAAAAACGTAACTCTGATACAACCCTGCTCGGTCTCTTGGTAATACTGCGCCTACGTGGCCAAGCCTCTTGTACCATGTAATCAAGCTCTTTTTAGTCCTCTGGAGAGTTACACAAGTGCCTTCATACGTCTAGAGATTCAAATATAACCCAAAAACACAAGTGGATCCCACCATCCCAAAAACAAGTGAGCCAGCAACCTCTGCTAAATATCCCTCTAGTAAGTGATTTCCAAGCACTTAAAATCTAGAAATCCATAGACTTCAACCTGCCCAAAGAACCCTGCAACTGACTGAAGGTTTTTCCTTCAAAGCACTTACCCTAAAGAGCAGCCCAGGCACAATGAACTCTCTAATGGCATACCTGGGCCTCATATACCATTTGGCCCCGCCCAGCACCCAAACCCAATCACCTGGGAAAGGGGAGGGGCAAAGCACAAGAAAGTAAAAAGAGCACAAGCAGCAGCAGCTGTGGGTGTTTTTTTTTTTTTTAAATCTGGTTTAGCTCAACAGCATGCAGACTGCAGACAAGAGAACTGGGGTGATTCTAGAAGCAACAATCCCCATGCTTTTGCTGCAGCTTTGAATATTGAAAGGACAATATGACCAAGCAAGTAACTGAAATTTTTTCAGCTGGAATTAGCTCAAACCTTTATTTATATAGAAAGAAAAATATGGGAGCATAACAGATCACACGCCAAAACAACAAAAAAAAAACCAATTCCATGTAATAACATCACTCGCAGGAAAATTCACGTACTTGAGTAGGCTATCTGAAAACCAAAAGGTTATGCTGATGGGTCAAAACACAATGGACAATGGAGCCTGACCCTCTGCTGCACCAGCTTAAAACTCATCCCTACAATCACCAAGGTGCAACCCCAGCCCAAACACAGACACACCATTTCAGCCTCAACACAGTTTTGGAAACTGCTGGAAAGCAGGCTTCATCCTCAGGCTACACAGGATGGAGCTTCAGGAACCTCTTCACCTACTGAAGAAGACCACCATCGGGAGCTGCCACGCCAGACCACCTTTTTCCTCTGCAACTCCTTTCTCAGGAACCAAACAGCATTCCAGTGACCTGCTTTGCTCCTATTCCAAAGACTATCACAGCCCACCTTGCCTGTGGCACCTGATAAGCAGAAGAGAAGGCAACCACAGCAGCAAAAGCCACTGCACCCTCAGGACAGTTACTCTCATCCCCTCCTTTCAATCAGCTGCTTACCTACCCCACATGGCAGATGCTTCCACCCGTTCTCTGAAGCTACCTAGAGCACCTCTAAAAGAAACTGGAATTTTACTCTATTTGATGTAGTTAAAAAAACTGCAGCGACAACCGCACCCCAAAAATAACACCCACCTCTGTTCATCACTCACCAGAGTCACTCCAGAGGTAGCTCGGGTCGTGACGTCCTGTACTGCACACTGCGTTTCAGCCTGAACAAAGGAAAACACAGTCAGAAGACAAACATTCAGCTGACAGCATTAGCACCCATCCCTCAACAACAGAAGTCACCCCATATTTAATGTTTTCGTTTCAAAACAGCAGTCCCCTTGCCTCTATACCTGCAAGTTAGATCCAAGCTCGAAAGGAACAGCCACCATCACCCATGCCACCTGGGAACACAGAAGGACAAAGTGACCGCTGTGCTTGCAAGCCACCACCTGCCACGCTGCTCCTCTGTCCCAAACAGCCTCACCTCAGACCCTCAGAGGGAAACACCTGAACATCTACCCCTGTGGTGGTTTTCCAGGGGTAGGCGGCCGAGCTCCACCAAAACCACTCTCTCACTCTCCCTCCTCAAAGAAGGACAGGGAGAAAATACAAGGAAAAAGGGCTCAAGGGTTGAGATAAGGACCAGGAGATTACACAGTAAATATTGTGATAGGCAAAACACACTCAGCATAGAAAGATAGAAAGATTTATTGCTTATTACTACACAATGTAGAGAAGCGAGAAACAAACGAAAGCAACCAAAAGCACCTTCCCCCCCAACCACCCTCTTCCACCTTCTCCCCCCCAGCGGTGCAGGTGATCAGTGTTTATGGTCAGTCTATAGCGCTTCTTTGCCGCCACTCCTTCTCGGACGCCCTCATCCCCTGTGCTGTGGGGTTCCTCCCACAGGATGCAGTCCTTCGTCAACTGATCTGGCATGGCCTTCCCACAGGCAGCAGCTCTTCCAGAACTGTTCCAGATGTAGGTCCATACCATGGGGTCCATCCCTCAGGAGCAAACTGCTCCAACCTGGGTCCCCCAAGGGCAGCAGCTCCTGCCAGCTCACCTGCTCCTGCGTGGTCTCCTCTCCACGGTCTACAGGTCCGGCCCGGAATCTGCTCCGGCAAGGGTCTTCCACAGGCCGCAGCCTGCATCACTGCAGGTCCACCTGCTCCACCATGGTCTCCTCCATCAGCTGCAGCATGGAACCCTGCTCCACCGTGGTACTCCGTGGGCTGCAGGGGGACAGCCTGCTTCACCATGGTCCTCGCCACAGGCCACAGGGGACTTCTGCTCCGGCACCTGGAGTACCTCTCCCCCTCCTTCTTCACTGACCTTGGCGCCTGCAAGGCTGTTCCTCACTCCTCTTGCTCTCCCAGCTGCTGCATGGACCAGCGTGGTTTTTTTTTTTCCTATCTTAAATATGCTCTCATAGATGCGCAAACAACATCACTTATTGGCTCCGCTCAGCAGCGGGGCCCTTACCTAACATGGGGCAGCTTCTAGATTCTTCGCACAGAAGCCACCCCTAGAGCCCCCTGCTACAAAAACCTTGCCACATAAACCCACTACGTCCCTTCACTTCGGTTAAGGGACGACCAGGCTGACAACACGCTCACCTTCCCTCACTGCTCCGTGACACGGGCGTTTCCCTGTCCAAGACTGCACCAAGCACCTGCAGAGACGAGACAAAAGCACACCCTGAGGCACCTCACAGCCACAGCGTACCTGCTGCAATACCTCTCTCTTCCCAGTTGCTTTACTTCAGCTGCTCGTTAGCTCGATCTAAGATAAATGTGCCCGGGCGGCGCCGCGCCAAAATGTGCCCGGGCGGCGCCGCGCCAAAATGTGCCCGGGCGGCGCCGCGCCAAAATGTGCCCGGGCGGCGCCGCGCCAAAATGTGCCCGGGCGGCGCCGCGCCAAAATGTGCCCGGGCGGCGCCGCGCCAAAATGTGCCCGGGCGGCGCCGCGCCAAAATGTGCCCGGGCGGCGCCGCGCCAAAATGTGCCCGGGCGGCGCCGCGCCAAAATGTGCCCGGGCGGCGCCGCGCCAAAATGTGCCCGGGCGGCGCCGCGCCAAAATGTGCCCGGGCGGCGCCGCGCCAAAATGTGCCCGGGCGGCGCCGCGCCAAAATGTGCCCGGGCGGCGCCGCGCCAAAATGTGCCCGGGCGGCGCCGCGCCAAAATGTGCCCGGGCGGCGCCGCGCCAAAATGTGCCCGGGCGGCGCCGCGCCAAAATGTGCCCGGGCGGCGCCGCGCCAAAATGTGCCCGGGCGGCGCCGCGCCAAAATGTGCCCGGGCGGCGCCGCGCCAAAATGTGCCCGGGCGGCGCCGCGCCAAAATGTGCCCGGGCGGCGCCGCGCCAAAATGTGCCCGGGCGGCGCCGCGCCAAAATGTGCCCGGGCGGCGCCGCGCCAAAATGTGCCCGGGCGGCGCCGCGCCAAAATGTGCCCGGGCGGCGCCGCGCCAAAATGTGCCCGGGCGGCGCCGCGCCAAAATGTGCCCGGGCGGCGCCGCGCCAAAATGTGCCCGGGCGGCGCCGCGCCAAAATGTGCCCGGGCGGCGCCGCGCCAAAATGTGCCCGGGCGGCGCCGCGCCAAAATGTGCCCGGGCGGCGCCGCGCCAAAATGTGCCCGGGCGGCGCCGCGCCAAAATGTGCCCGGGCGGCGCCGCGCCAAAATGTGCCCGGGCGGCGCCGCGCCAAAATGTGCCCGGGCGGCGCCGCGCCAAAATGTGCCCGGGCGGCGCCGCGCCAAAATGTGCCCGGGCGGCGCCGCGCCAAAATGTGCCCGGGCGGCGCCGCGCCAAAATGTGCCCGGGCGGCGCCGCGCCAAAATGTGCCCGGGCGGCGCCGCGCCAAAATGTGCCCGGGCGGCGCCGCGCCAAAATGTGCCCGGGCGGCGCCGCGCCAAAATGTGCCCGGGCGGCGCCGCGCCAAAATGTGCCCGGGCGGCGCCGCGCCAAAATGTGCCCGGGCGGCGCCGCGCCAAAATGTGCCCGGGCGGCGCCGCGCCAAAATGTGCCCGGGCGGCGCCGCGCCAAAATGTGCCCGGGCGGCGCCGCGCCAAAATGTGCCCGGGCGGCGCCGCGCCAAAATGTGCCCGGGCGGCGCCGCGCCAAAATGTGCCCGGGCGGCGCCGCGCCAAAATGTGCCCGGGCGGCGCCGCGCCAAAATGTGCCCGGGCGGCGCCGCGCCAAAATGTGCCCGGGCGGCGCCGCGCCAAAATGTGCCCGGGCGGCGCCGCGCCAAAATGTGCCCGGGCGGCGCCGCGCCAAAATGTGCCCGGGCGGCGCCGCGCCAAAATGTGCCCGGGCGGCGCCGCGCCAAAATGTGCCCGGGCGGCGCCGCGCCAAAATGTGCCCGGGCGGCGCCGCGCCAAAATGTGCCCGGGCGGCGCCGCGCCAAAATGTGCCCGGGCGGCGCCGCGCCAAAATGTGCCCGGGCGGCGCCGCGCCAAAATGTGCCCGGGCGGCGCCGCGCCAAAATGTGCCCGGGCGGCGCCGCGCCAAAATGTGCCCGGGCGGCGCCGCGCCAAAATGTGCCCGGGCGGCGCCGCGCCAAAATGTGCCCGGGCGGCGCCGCGCCAAAATGTGCCCGGGCGGCGCCGCGCCAAAATGTGCCCGGGCGGCGCCGCGCCAAAATGTGCCCGGGCGGCGCCGCGCCAAAATGTGCCCGGGCGGCGCCGCGCCAAAATGTGCCCGGGCGGCGCCGCGCCAAAATGTGCCCGGGCGGCGCCGCGCCAAAATGTGCCCGGGCGGCGCCGCGCCAAAATGTGCCCGGGCGGCGCCGCGCCAAAATGTGCCCGGGCGGCGCCGCGCCAAAATGTGCCCGGGCGGCGCCGATCACAGACCTACCCTTTACAGATGAAAAAGGTAACTATGATACGACCCTGCTCAGTCTCTTGGTAATACTACGCCTACAGGGTCAAGCCTCTTGTAGTGTGTAATCAAGCTCTTTTTAGTCCTCTGGAGAGTTACACAAGTGGCTTCATATGTCTAGAGATTCAAATATAACCCAAAAACACAAGTGGATCCCACCATCCCAAAAACAAGTGAGCCAGCAACCTCTGCTAAATATCCCTCTAGTAAGTGATTTCCAAGCACTTAAAATCTAGAAATCCATAGACTCCAACCTGCCCAAAGAACCCTGCAACTGACTGAAGGTTTTTCCTTCAAAGCACTTACCCCAAAGAGCAGCCCAGGCACAATGAACTCTCTAATGGCATACCTGGGGCTCATATACCATTTGGCCCTGCCCAGCACCCAAACCCAATCACCTGGGAAAGGGGAGGGGCAAAGCACAAGAAAGTAGAAAGAGCACAAGCAGCAGCAGCTGTGGGTTTTTTTTTTTTTTTTAAATCTGGTTTAGCTCAACAGCATGCAGACTGCAGACAAGAGAACTGGGGTGTTTCTAGAAGCAACAATACCCATGCTTTTGCTGCAGCTTTGAATATTGAAAGGACAATACGACCAAGCAACTGAAATTTTTTCAGCTAGACTTAGCTCAAACCTTTATTTACATAGAAAGAAAAATCTAGGAGCATAACAGATCACACGCCAAAACAAAAAAAAATTCAATTCCATGTAATAACATCACTCGCAGGAAAAATTCACATACTTGAGTAGGCTATCTGAAAACCAAAAGGTTATGCTGATGGGTCAAAACACACTACAGGACAATGGAGCCTGGCCCTCTGCTGCACCAGCTTAAAACTCATCCCTACACTCACCAAGGTGCAACCCCAACCCAAACACAGACACACCATTTCAGCCTCAACACAGTTTTGGAAACTGCTGGAAAGCAGGCTTCAACCTCAGCGAGGCGTGCTCAGGCTACACGGGATGGGGCTTCAGGCACCGCTTTGCCTACTGAAGAAGACCACCATCAGGAGCTGCCACGCCAGACCACCTTTTTCCTCTGCAACACCTTTCTCAGGAACCAAACAGCATTCCAGTGACCTGCTTTGCTCCTATTCTAAAGACTATCACAGCCCACCTTGCCTCTGGCACCTGATAAGCAGAAGAGAAAGCAACCACAGCAATAAAAGCCACTGCACCCTCAGGACAGCTACTCTCATCCCCTCCTTTACCTCAGCTGCTTACCTACCCCCACATGGCAGATGCTTCCACCCGTTCTCTGAAGCCGCCTAGAGCACCTCTAAAAGAGAAACTGGAATTTACTCTATTTGATGTAGTAAAATAAGTGCAGCGACAACCGCACCCCAAAAATAACACCTACCTCTGTTCATCACTCACCAGAGTCACTCCAGAGGTAGCTCGGGTCGTGACGTCCTGTACTGCACACTGCATTTCAGCCTGAACAAAGGAAAACACAGTCAGAAGATAAACATTCAGCTGACAGCATTAGCACCCATCCCTCAACAACAGAAGTCACCCCATATTTAATGTTTTAGTTTCAAAACAGCAGTCCACTTGCCTCTGTACCTGCAAGTTAGATCCAAGCTCGAAAGGAACGGCCACCATCACCCATGCCACCTGGGAACACAGAAGGACAAAATGACCGCTGTGCTTGCAAGCCTCCACCTGCCACATTGCTCCTCTGTCCCAAACAGCCTCACCTCAGACCCTCAGAGGGAAACACCTGAACATCTTCCCCTGTGGTGGTTTTACAGGGGTAGGCAGCCGAGCTCCACCAAAACCACTCTCTCACTCTCCCTCCTCAAAGAAGGACAGGGAGAAAATACAAGGAAAAAGGGCTCAAGGGTTGAGATAAGGACCAGGAGATTACACAGTAAATATTGTGATAGGCAAAACACACTCAGCATAGAAAGATAGAAAGATTTATTGCTTATTACTACACAATGTAGAGAAGCGAGAAACAAACGAAAGCAACCAAAAGCACCTTCCCCCCCAACCACCCTCTTCCACCTTCTCCCCCCCAGCGGTGCAGGTGATCAGTGTTTATGGTCAGTCTATAGCGCTTCTTTGCCGCCACTCCTTCTCGGACGCCCTCATCCCCTGTGCTGTGGGGTTCCTCCCACAGGATGCAGTCCTTCGTCAACTGATCTGGCATGGCCTTCCCACAGGCAGCAGCTCTTCCAGAACTGTTCCAGATGTAGGTCCATACCATGGGGTCCATCCCTCAGGAGCAAACTGCTCCAACCTGGGTCCCCCAAGGGCAGCAGCTCCTGCCAGCTCACCTGCTCCTGCGTGGTCTCCTCTCCACGGTCTACAGGTCCGGCCCGGAATCTGCTCCGGCAAGGGTCTTCCACAGGCCGCAGCCTGCATCACTGCAGGTCCACCTGCTCCACCATGGTCTCCTCCATCAGCTGCAGCATGGAACCCTGCTCCACCGTGGTACTCCGTGGGCTGCAGGGGGACAGCCTGCTTCACCATGGTCCTCGCCACAGGCCACAGGGGACTTCTGCTCCAGCACCTGGAGTACCTCTCCCCCTCCTTCTTCACTGACCTTGGCGCCTGCAAGGCTGTTCCTCACTCCTCTTGCTCTCCCAGCTGCTGCATGGACCAGCGTGGTTTTTTTTTTTTTTCCTGTCTTAAATATGCTCTCATAGATGCGCAAACAACATCACTTATTGGCTCCGCTCAGCAGCGGGGCCCTTACCTAACATGGGGCAGCTTCTAGATTCTTCGCACAGAAGCCACCCCTAGAGCCCCCTGCTACAAAAACCTTGCCACATAAACCCACTACGACCCTTCACTTCGGTTAAGGGACGACCAGGCTGACAACACGCTCACCTTCCCTCACTGCTCCGTGACACGGGCATTTCCCTGTCCAAGACTGCACCAAGCACCTGCAGAGACGAGAGATAAGCACACCCTGAGGCACCTCACAGCCACAGCGTACCTGCTGCAATACCTCTCTCTTCCCAGTTGCTTTACTTCAGCTGCTCGTTAGCTCGATCTAAGATAGATGTGCCCGGGCGGCGCCGCGCGAAAACGGGCCCGGGCGGCGCCGATCACAGACCTACCCTTTACAGATGAAAAAGGTAACTCTGATACGTCTCTTGGTAATACTGCGCCTACGTGGCCAAGCCTCTTGCAGTGTGTAATCAAGCTCTTTTTAGTCCTCTGGAGAGTTACACAAGTGCCTTCATACGTCTAGAGATTCAAATATAACCCAAAAACACAAGTGGATCCCACCATCCCAAAAACAAGTGAGCCAGCAACCTCTGCTAAATATCCCTCTAGTAAGTGATTTCCAAGCACTTAAAATCTAGAAATCCATAGACTCCAACCTGCCCAAAGAACCCTGCAACTGACTGAAGGAAAAACAAAGCACTTACCCCAAAGAGCAGCCCAGGCACAATGAACTCTCTAATGGCATACCTGGGGCTCATATACCATTTGGCCCTGCCCAGCACCCAAACCCAATCACCTGGGAAAGGGGAGGTGGCAAAGCACAAGAAAGTAGAAAGAGCACAAGCAGCACAGCAGCTGTGGGGTTTTTTTGGTGTTTTTTTTTTTCGTTTTGTGTTTTGATTGTTTTTTTTTTGTTGTTTTTCTTTTGTTTTTTCTTTAATCTGGTTTAGCTCAATAGCATGCAGACTGCAGACAAGAGAACTGGGTTGTTTCTAGAAGCAACAATACCCATGCTTTTGCTGCAGCTTTGAATATTGAAAGGACAATATGACCAAGCAAGTAACTGAAATTTTTTCAGCTAGAACTAGCTCAAACCTTTATTTATATAGAAAGAAAAATATGGGAGCATAACAGATTACATGCCAAAAAAAAAATTCAATTCCATGTAATAACATCACTCGCAGGAAAAATCACATACTTGAGTAGGCTATCTGAAAACCAAAAGGTTATGCTGATGGGTCAAAACACACTACAGGACAATGGAGCCTGGCCCTCTGCTGCACCAGCTTAAAACTCATCCCTACACTCACCAAGGTGCAACCCCAGCCCAAACACAGACACACCATTTCAGCCTCAACACAGTTTTGGAAACTGCTGGAAAGCAGGCTTCAACCTCAGCGAGGCGTGCTCAGGCTACACGGGATGGGGCTTCAGGCACCGCTTTGCCTACTGAAGAAGACCACCATCAGGAGCTGCCACGCCAGACCACCTTTTTCCTCTGCAACACCTTTCTCAGGAACCAAACAGCATTCCAGTGACCTGCTTTGCTCCTATTCTAAAGACTATCACAGCCCACCTTGCCTCTGGCACCTGATAAGCAGAAGAGAAAGCAAC
This sequence comes from Anser cygnoides, assembly GCF_040182565.1. Classification (NCBI taxonomy): domain Eukaryota; kingdom Metazoa; phylum Chordata; class Aves; order Anseriformes; family Anatidae; genus Anser; species Anser cygnoides. The sequence continues at coordinate 56,235 of NC_089874.1, forward strand.
CACAGCAATAAAAGCCACTGCACCCTCAGGACAGTTACTCTCATCCCCTCCTTTCAATCAGCCGCTTACCTACCCCACATGGCAGATGCTTCCACCCGTTCTCTGAAGCTGCCTAGAGCACCTCTAAAAGAGAAACTGGAATTTTACTCTATTTGATGTAGTAAAATAAGTGCAGTGACAACCGCACCCCAAAAATAACACCTACCTCTGTTCATCACTCACCAGAGTCACTCCAGAGGTAGCTCGGGTCGTGACGTCCTGTACTGCACACTGCGTTTCAGCCTGAACAAAGGAAAACACAGTCAGAAGACAAACATTCAGCTGACAGCATTAGCACCCATCCCTCAACAACAGAAGTCACCCCATATTTAATGTTTTCGTTTCAAAACAGCAGTCCACTTGCCTCTGTACCTGCAAGTTAGATCCAAGCTCGAAAGGAACGGCCACCATCACCCATGCCACCTGGGAACACAGAAGGACAAAACGACCGCTGTGCTTGCAAGCCTCCACCTGCCACACTGCTCCTCTGTCCCAAACAGCCTCACCTCAGACCCTCAGAGGGAAACACCCAAACGTCTTCCCTTTGCTTCAGATAAGGGATCACCAGGCTGATAGAACTCTCACCTTCCCTCACTGCTCCGTGACACGGGGATTTCCCTGTCCAAGACTGCACGAAGCCCCTGCAGAGACAAGAGAAAAGCATACCCTGAGGCACCTCACAGCCACAGCGTACCTGCTGCAATACCTCTCTTCCCAGCTCCTTTACTTCAGCTGCTCACCAGCTCGAACTGAGATTCTTCGCTCACAGCGCCGCGGCAAACTCTGCCCGGGCCACACAACACACACTGCACAAGCTACATTGTTTAAGACACATGAGCTGGAACGTTCCTGCCCAACAATCAGTGGCATCGCACAGGAAGGATGCCGCACGCTCCTAGAAAGCAAACCTACCAGTCCTGAACAGCTCCCCTGCCAGACAATTCCCCACCTCCTCCTGCCAACCACGCTCAGCACACACACTACTTGGCTCTCAAAAGAAAAAAAGTAATAACATACACACACACAAAAAACAACTGAGCTCCACAAATGCCAAAAAGCCATGCACACACAGCAGCCCCAGCAGGGGTATTCACAGACTTACCCTTTACAGATGAAAAAGGTAACTCTGATACGACCCTGCTCAGTCTCTTGGTAATACTGCGCCTACATGGTCAAGCCTCTTGCAGTGTGTAATCAAGCTCTTTTTAGTCCTCTGGAGAGTTACACAAGTGCCTTCATACGTCTAGAGATTCAAATATAACCCAAAAACACAAGTGGATCCCACCATCCCAAAAACAAGTGAGCCAGCAACCTCTGCTAAATATCCCTCTAGTAAGTGATTTCCAAGCACTTAAAATCTAGAAATCCATAGACTCCAACCTGCCCAAAGAACCCTGCAACTGACTGAAGGAAAAACAAAGCACTTACCCCAAAGAGCAGCCCAGGCACAATGAACTCTCTAATGGCATACCTGGGCCTCATATACCATTTGGCCCCGCCCACCACCCAAACCCAATCACCTGGGAAAGGGGAGGGGCAAAGCACAAGAAAGTAGAAAGAGAGCAGGAGCAACTATGGTTTTTTTGTTGTTGTTGTTTTTTCTGGCCTAGCTCAACAGCATGCAGACTGCAGACAAGAGAACTGGGGTGATTCTAGAAGCAACAATCCCCATGCTTTTGCTTCAGCTTTGAATATTGAAAGGACAATATGACCAAGCAAGTAACTGAAGTTTTTTTCAACTGCAAGCAGCTCAAACCATTGTTTTTATACAGGAAAAAAAAATCTAGGAGCATAACAGATTACACACCAGAAAAAAAGATCAATTCCATGTAATAACATCACTCGCAGCATAAATCAAGTACTTGAGTAGGCTATCTGAAAACCAAAAGGTTATGCTGATGGGTCAAAACACGCTACAGGACAATGGAGCCTGGCCCTCTGCTGCACCAGCTTAAATCCTATCCCTACACTCACCAAGGTGCAACCCCCAACCCAAACACAGACACACCATTTCAGGCTACACAGGATGGGGCTTCAGGCACCGCTTCACCTACTGAAGAAGACCACCATCAGGAGCTGCCACGCCAGACCACCTTTTTCCTCTGCAACACCTTTCTCAGGAACCAAACAGCATTCCAGTGACCTGCTTTGCTCCTATTCTAAAGACTATCACAGCCCACCTTGCCTGTGGCACCTGATAAGCAGAAGAGAAAGCAACCACAGCAGCAAAAGCCACAGCACCCCTAGGACAGTTACTCTCAATCGCTCTTTTACTTCACCCACTCACCTAACCCCCGAGGCAGATGTTTCCATCTGCTCTCAAGCCACCTAAAGCACCTCTAAAAGGCAAAATGGATTTTTATTCTACTTTTTGTAATAACTTAACTGCAGTGACAACCACACCCCAAAAATAACTGCTACCTCTGTTCATTGCTCACCTTGCCTGAGGTAGCTCGGGTCGCAACGTCCTGTATTGCGCACTGCATTTCAGCTTGAACAAAGGAAAACACGGTCAAAAGATAAACATTCAGCTGCCAGCATTACCACCCACCCTTCAACACCACAGGTGACCCTATATTTAATTTTATCATTTCAAAAGACCAGTCCACTTGCCTCTGTACCTGGAAAGTAGATCCAAGCTCAAACGCGGCCACCTGCAAGGCCGGGGGGGGGGGGCATTTGGCAGCCACCTGCAAGGTGGGGGGGCACCTGGCAGCTTTGCTCTAACAGACCCTACTAGTTACCTCAAAAAGATGGGCTTACCGGTCTCAATTTGAAATGCATCAGTCCATAGGCTCTGACCCACCTAAAGAACCCTGCAACTGACTGAAGGAAAAACAAAGCCCCTACCCCAAAGAGCAGCCCAGGCAGAATGCCTGCCCTAATCATGTGGAAAATGGGAGGGGCCGTGCATGAGAAGAGATAAAGAGAGCAGGAGGAACAGCAGCCCTGGTTTTGGTCTGGCTTAGGTTAACTGCGTGTAGAGTGCAGCACAGGCAATCAGCCTGTTTCTCCTGAAAGACTTACCTTAGCTTTGGTGAAGGAAACTGACCGGGCTGACAACCCTCTCACCTTTTTGCACCACTCCACAACATGGGGAACTCACCTCTCCACAGCTGCACGAGGGAACTGCAGAAACAAGACAAAGCACACCCTGAGGCACCTCATAACCACAGCCTACCTACCTACTGCAATACCTCTGCAATACTTATACCTCTCTTTCCAGCTGCTTTACCTCTGCTGCTCTCCATCTCCAAATCATATTCTTTTAACTGTCACGCAGAGCGGTGGTCCTCCAGGTGCCATAGAGCAGCGCCATTATTTTTTTTTTTTTAATTTCAGAACAGCTTCCCTTCAAAACAGCTTTCCGCTTCCCTCTGGAAATGGACAGTAGGTCAAGCTAGTCACCGAGTTGCCAACGCAGAGCTTCACAGTTCCAGAAGGTGCTCTTTCATTCGACCGATTCCTCAGAAGTGTTACCTACCACTAGCAAAAGCAATAAACAGACTGCAAACAGGCACTGCCACATTTGACAAACTTCATGTTTTTAATTTTATCATTTCAAAACAGCAGTCCGCTTGCCTTTACATCTGAAAAGGCAGATCAAGCCAGTCACCAAGTTGCCGAACAAGAACTTGACAGTTCCAGAAAGTGCTGTTTCCTTTGACCGGTTCCTCCTAAGGTTTACCTACTGCTGGAAAAAAAGAAAAAAAGACTCTGTGCCAGCTGCCCTTAAGTACTCACCCAGAGCTTGAGTATTCGCCCAGAGACAGACCAGATGTCTTTCCCAAAAGAGTCAGGACAATGTATTATTGCACTGTTGGACCACCATGTTAGCTACCATCACTAATTGCCAGGCAGGACAGCTCCAGGCCAAACACACACATGAAAAGGCACACTACAAACATCATGAACAAAACATGGGAAAAGAATTACTTTTCATGAATTACTTTTTCAAGAATTACTTTTACATGTCGTCTCAGGGAGGAAGTAACTGCCCTGAGCAACGTGCCCTTACCCACTAGGAAGCTGAGCGGCAATGTGAAAAACTACATTTCCCGGCATGCCACGGAAACCAACATGGCCGGCAGGAAGTTCAAAACCCAAAGACCACAACTCCCGGCATGTTGCGGGGCACGAAGCCTGGCAGTTGCTACAGCGCATGCGCATCTCCTCCGTCTGCAGTACCTCCCTTTCGCCAGCAGGCGGGAGCAGAGAGCGACGCGTCACCGCAGCGCCTCTTCGCCTACAGCACCGCTCGCTGTTCGGCCACCAGGTGACACCAGGCGCCGCCGCGCCACCCCGCTCCATGCATGGGCGGAAACAGAACGGCAGGCACGGCTTCCCAGGCCGTCTGCTCGTTCAGGGAAGCGGCGGGAGCCGCGTGGAACACCACACAAGAACGGCAAGAAAAAGCACCCCGCTCCACTGGCACGGAGGAAGTAACTGCCCATCCTAAAAGGCCCCGTGCTGAGCGGCAACGTGAAACTACAGTTCGCAGCATGCTCTGGAAACCAATGTGGCCGATCACAAGCCCGGAGCCCAAAGACCACAACTCCCGGCATGCTGTGGGGCAAGACGCTCCCAGCCACCTGACCCAGCTGACGCCCCGCCCCAGAGTCAAACCCGTGCTTTCTGATCCACCGCCTACTACCCCAGCCACGGGTCCCGCAGGACCCAGCTGCCCCAACACCCTTCCCTCCCCTCTGCCGCGGACGCCCAGGCCTTCCCTCACCTGCTGCTCCGCAGCAGCCACAGCCCAGGTCACGCTCGCCAATCACTCCCTCCACGCAGACCAGCCCCAGCACACCTGGCCCAGGGAGCAAAGACAGCACAGGCCTACCCCCACCATTGCTGCCCTTGCCCCCCCCCCCCCCCCCGCCTGCAGCCTCCCCAGCAGGGTGGCCCCCACACCCAGATCGCTTGTCTGTGTCCATTGGCTCCCCCATGGACAATAAACACGGGGCCAACACCCCAGCCCCTGCCCCCTCCACACCCAGGAACCTGCACCCAGCAGCACGGCCACAGCCACTTACAGTGTCCACAAACACAGAGGGCAGCACAAGCCAGAAAGCAAACTTTATTAAACTCTCACGCAGGACTCCTGGGAGGGAGACTGCGGCAGAACTCCCTGCCCAGACATTCTCCCCTTCCCCTGGGGTGCTGCGGGGCTCAGGCATCCACCAGGTCCATCCGTCCGTCTCAGCATCCATGCCCTGGGGAACAGCTGCCTCCTGCAGAAATGGGCTGTGAGGCACAGAAGGAGGAAGAAAAAGGAAAAGGGCACAAGTGGGATACAAGCAGCAGGAGAGGAACTGGGTGGACAGACAGACAGCAGGGCAGAGGGACAGAAGAACCACCCGGGGGGCAGGGAGCAGGACAGGGGTGATCGACAGGGTTGGACAGAGAGTCCAACAGAGGCACAATTGCGACAGCCAGGATGACTGAGAGTAATAGCAATTTTACTGACATCAGACAGCATTAGTTTGGGATGAAATCAGTGTTTTGGTTTTTGGATCAGAGATGACTCTGTTAAACAATCTCTGCCTTTCCAGTATTTGAAAGGAAAAGGCATGAGGATAAGCACACAAGTATGAAGCTATTATTACCAACAGAGATGCTGGAAGTAGGCTTCTCCATATCGCTTTTAGTACTTGTGGAGTAATTGCCTTAAGTAACTAGGCAAATTTAAACTAATATTCACATTTTAAAGAAAATGTGCAGCACTGAAAAAGCTTTCAGGGTGGAGGGTAGCTGCGCTACCTAAGCGTTCCCTAGGCCTCCAACTTTACATGCTATTGCACTAGGGGAACTTGGTGTGCTGACTCTAAGGAACAGTACAGAGCGTAGAGCAGAGTGGAGACACCACGGATAGGCTCTGTGATGAGACGGGGACCTGATGCTCTTATGCGCACCAAGACTGATAAGCTGCATGTTTACCATCCTTGTGAGAAAAATCTCAAATAATTTTCTTCAGACAGGATCTTCTGTGAAGCTATTTTATTCGTGATTGCAATGGCGGGCATCCTGTCAATCAGGAATGCATTTTAGTAAACAAATCATAACCTTTTATTCCCTATTACCCGACACCTGATCACCTCCCCTGTTTCCTCATTGGCTAAGTACTACAGGTTCACAAGCTACTCGACGCTCCTCTATACCATGTATGTACAATTTTTCTGTTTTTTCAACCCTTTAATTTCTCCTTTCTTATGTTTTGAGAACTTGTGATCTTTGTTTTACTGTTCTCACGCTGCTCATCTTGTTTTTCTCAAGCTTCTACCTTATTTTGGAACAGTGAGGCCTTCTACTGTCCACTTATCTACAGGTGACCCATTCGGTGATAAACTGGAGCTGATTGATACAGCGGTGCACTAAGGGTTAAGAAGAAGGTTACTCACAGGCATAGAGTGGTAACCAGGCTAGAATAAGAGAAAGTGGGAAACAATAAGAAGTTGCTAGGCTCGGACGGGCCTATAGAGGGCTATGCGTGATCAAAAGGAATGCACTAATCAGAAGTCTGTAACTACGCACGCTAGCTGCGTGCAGTGCATGTAGCTGGTTCAGAAAGCTATATAATATCTGGCATTGGAACAATAAAGGGTCTCCATTTCTCGACTATCTTGGAGTCTGTGTCCTCATTCCCTTCACTTATCTACTTAGCATTTCTCCTTATTATGACTACACGATTACCTTGGAATACAGAAAAGTAATTCTCTACTGCAAAAACACAACTTTGTTTCTCACACCCTGAGCCAACCACCTGTCATGGTTTTGACAGAACGTTGTACTCTAGTGAACTTTTGCTCATTATATCATCACTGTAATACCAAAACACACCTCCATCCCAAAAGCTCCATGCCTCCAAGCTGTAACCACCCCTCACTGAGCACACGCTCTGAATTTCTCAGACCCCTATAGCTTTAAACGAAAGCAAGAAAACTTTACAAATCATAACCAAGATATGCCTGACTAGAGTCACTCAAGCTCCACCTAAAAGGGACAGAAAATAATCACAGAATCATAGAATATCCCGAATTGGAAGGAATCCACAAGGATCATCGAGCCCAACTCCCGGCATCACACAGGTCAACCGAAAAATTCAGACCATATGACTAAGTGCAGAGTCCAAATGCTTCTTAAACTCCGGCAGACTTGGTGAAGCGACTACTGCCCTGGGGAGACTGTTCCAGTGCTCAACAACCCTCTCAGTGAAGAGCCTCTTCCTGATGTCTAGCCTGAACCTCTCCTGCTGCAGGTTGACACCATTCCCACAGGTCCTATCACTGGTCACTAAAGAGAACAGATTGGTGGATAATGTAAATTGGCTTAAGTGAAAGGGGATGTTAGGGAAGATACCATCACGAAGGATACCTTTCTGACTTCCAGGATGAGTCGACGGGCTGAGCCTCTCTTCCCCCCGCACCGGGATGTCGTGGGGTAAGATTTGAATGCTTGGTTGTACCAGGCGTCTCCGTAGAAACTCAGAAATCTCTAGAGCCTTTGTGCCTTTTAATGCGTTAATAGCCAGGATGAGTACCTGTGTATTTCATGCGTGCTCGCTTGCTTTTGCAGACAGTGAATTTATCGCTGGCAATTCCAAAGAACCTGTGTCCCTGTTGCTGTAATAAACTGCCCTTCGTTGCATTGTTCCTAGCCGTGACAGTTCTCATTGAACACAACTAGAGCGAGGGTGTGCTACGTTATTGGTGAATCCGTGACCGTGGTAGTTCAGTACCCCGAATCTGACCAGACCCGTAACAGTTAGTCAGCTACGCCCCTTAACACGACAGTATTTCATAGAGAAAAACATTAAGCCTAAGATTTCTCATCCCTAAGGCCTTAAGGGGGCAGGCCGAGAAGGAACCAGAGATGCTTAGTATGTCTCCTGAGAATCGCAGCTTACAGTTACTCCACGTCTTCTGGTCTCATGGGATGAGGCAGAGGTATAATTAATTCCTTCTCCATCTCTCTGGAAAGAGTTTTCCTCCTATCTGTGACAAAGGAGAAAAGTGTTATGGTCGTGGAAGTCGTTATACAAAGCCACACTCAGTGAATTCACTATTACAGTTAAGATCGTTTTTAATCGAAAACACCTCAGCAGCAGTGTTACCACTGCAAACATAGTGCTGCACAAAAATTCAACTCAAGATAAAGGAAAGGGCGAGCTAAAAGGACAAATGACGTGACCGAAGGCATCTGCAACAACCATCTGGTAGATGGTTGTCCACAGCCCTTGGACTCCATGGTCGTCTTTCCTGCCAAATGAATCCTGGAAGAACAAGAAAAGATACACAACATGTCCACAGAACCTTTTGGGGAGGCTACTGAAAAGAAAAACAAAAAAATAGAAACAGCATGCAGCTAGTACGTCAGTTTTGTTAACAGAGTAACATTAACATACTAGAAATTTCCACATTCTATGTAGCCCCAAGGTGGTGCTGGGTACATCCACTGATATTAATGGGGTGGCACAATGTAAGAGATAGTTAATAGACAAGGTACACCTGAGGTGCACAGATTGCATATTCCATGCGACAAAAAAGGCACAGCTTGGCACCCAGTTTGGATCAGCTTGCGTATGAGTCTGCTGATACGTGAGTATATACAGCAAGCAGACAAGTCTTTTACTCCACAGACTCAGTTTCATTTATGTATATACATACGTGTATGTATCTCTCTCTCTCTCTATATATATATATATAAACAAACAAACATTGGGAACTTCATAACCACTTGAGTAACAACCATTAGCTATGCCTACGCTGAAAGCCAGGACTACGCCTAAGTGATTAAGTAAACACAGAGTCTTATCTGTGAAATACTGAAAATGCCCCATAACCGCTGGGGGGCTTATGCACGGTGTACATAATTTTTGCGCAAACATGCATCTTAATACACAAAGAGGAGGGGCGAGGCGGACAAAGGTTTTAGGGACTCGTCAAGACCAGAACAGCCACTGGGCAATCGCTCAGATGTGCAAAGCTCAGCTAAAACCTGCACAAATCCACCGAAAGAAGGAGGCTACCTACTTGTCTGCTGAAAATAACCTCTACAAAGAACGTATTACAAAATCAAAAACGAAACCATCATCCAGCAAAGCAAGTGTCTAGAGTACAATGGGCTAAAACTGACAGCTGAGGTTTGATTCTTTAGCAATTTCAAAGGTCTTCAGATCCTACCTGACTTCTCGTGCATGGTGGCGTTGCAGCACAGAAATGAGGGGAGCGGGAAGATCGCAACAGGCCAAACGCGGTGCTGAGCTCCTACAGGAGCTGGTGGGATAGCACTGACAAGAGTGAGACAGGCTGTCAGCCTTCTGCACGAGCTGAAGAAGAGGAGCGCAAGTGTCTGAAGAAGCTGTTTCTTCTCATACTTCATTTAATACACACCGTCTTTAAACCCAGGGCGTCTTCTTAGGGAAGAGATAAAGAAGTAGAGTTAGCGGCTCCAAGGACACTTCAGGATCTTAGTTCTTTCTATAGTTAGCTGCTATCCACAAAACCAAACCAGTTAAAATAGAGAGTTACATTAAAAATTCTTGATAATAACAAAAGTATGGGATTTAAAAAAAAAAGACATGCACAGAAAAGAGGTTAAATTATCTCATTCGTTTCTCAATTCCGCCACAAACTCTACGCTCAGCTCCTCTTAACTCACTCACCCCACTTACCCATCCAAACACAGGGCGGATGCAGCAGTTCTCATCATTCTTGGTAAAAAGACAACATTTTCATGTTTGCTGTCAAATATCATCTCTTTCCAGCACAATTTCCTGCAAGCTATGCTAACTCCTCCAGGCTTTTTAATATATGCTAGAAACTTCACTGTTTTATCTTAATGACCATCTCGGTGGAAGTCGCCGAGCTGCTATCTTTGATTCTGCTGTCTTCACAAATACAAATAAAACAGTACTTCTGCAACAATCTATGACAAACTAGGCAATACATGCATCTACCTCTTATATAAGAAAGGAAAGAATTTGTAGACAACATCCAGAAAGTATTACCTTGTTAGATATCAGAGTGGTGGGGCAGAATGACAATGCTACACAAGACTGTACTTACACTCCTGGGATTGCACAGGTTTGCTGGAATACAAAAAAGATAAAGTAAGGTCACTATGCGGAACAAGTTCATTCACTCCATTATTACTGTGAATGACAAGAATATTTCAGTAAGCGTTCTTTTAAACCCATGGAAATTTTCAGATTTATGTCAATTTGGCTTCATGAAAACTGAAACTTGCAGTGCAAAGATCATTTATAAAAGCTGTAGCAGGTGAGCTTTTTAGGCACGGATTTTTGTCACCTTTTTGGGTAATGTTCGTCTCTCTCCCCCATTACCCCCCTTCCCCCCCCCCCCCCCCAAAAAAAAAACAAGAAAAAAGATTAAAGACCACAAACTGGGACTTCTCGGAGGTATGACTCCATTTTTCACCTTATACACACAGTTTCTTCGCTATGCTAAACTTTCACAATGACTGTATAATAGAGTCTTACTAATATTGTTTCTGTCTGTGAGTTTGATACTACTTCCCCAAGTTGGATGAAACAAGCATTTTTCGTTGTGACGGACATCAAAACAAATAATGTCTCTCGTCAGCTATGGAGTCCTGCTGGCAGTATCACCAGCTCACACAGAATGCCATCTAGTTTTTGGGGTCCACCCCATCTATCCTCAGCAGTGGGAAGTTCTTCCAGAAGCAAACAGACTGTTATTCGTTCCTCAATGGAGCTGAGGCTCTGTAAGGCTTTGCTTTTTTCTTCCCTCACTCCCTCTTTTATTTCCAAGCTTTAACTTAAAAGCTAAGCTTGTGGGGCTGGGGGGAATCCCCAAATCAAATCCCAGCCCCAACATCCCATAGTCCCCTACTCTCAGGCCCAGCAATCTACAAATGCACACAATGCTACAGACTGTGGTGGGCAGATCCTTCAGGGCCAAGGTCATCTTTTCAGGTGACGTTCAGCTCCCTGAAAGGGCTGAAATACCACATCCATACTCACTTCCCCTACTTGATTCACACAGGTGTAGTCAGAGGAACAGGGCCACACCAGCACTCCCTGCTCACAAAGCTCACTGCCTACCTCCAGGTTTGCATCGTTTCCTTGTATTACTGTTAATTCTGACACATTTCTGCTATAAAAGCATATCTCAGTGGCATTAAACAACCAAACGCGTGGACTGTGCTGTCTGCAGTATTTTATCCCACACACTCCAATTATTTAATCAGCTGTTGAGCCCGTGCCTCGAGCAAGCATTTTGCTGGGTAACCATCTCCTAGTCTTGAGGGGACACGTGAGAATAATTTTTTCTTGGATAGTATTTACTTCAAATACTCCTGCCAGGCCAGTTTAAGGAATCCACAAATTCCACGGGAGAGAGGCTTGCCTAAATTGATTCTGTCTTTCTGATAATTTGCTTAATGAAGCATTTCTCCCTTCGGTATTTCTGGGGTAATGACAATGACTTGGATTTCAGAGAAGCAAGGTTTGAAAGGATAGGTAGTATCCTGAAATAGATCAGATTTCAGGAGTACAATCTCAATACATTCCAAAACCTAAATTCCACAATGCTGCTTCTGCAATCTGAGGGACAAACTCTTCTGCCACAGATGGGCAGGGATATCAGACCAGCGCATAGGAACACTTCAGGAGTCAGCAGAAGTGGTAACGAGAGCTGCATCCCTCTGTGATAGATACCTGTGCCCGAACAAGCTTTCCTTCCGCTCACAGAGGAAAAGAGCTGGCGTCCTACAAAACGTCTCGCGTCTACCACTTTGGAGTGTTCTCAGTCAGCTTGTCTGTACTTCAACTTCCCTTTGAAGGAAGTAGAAAAGTACATAAAAACCTCCTTCCGGTAGCTCGGCACTGACCCACAAGCCAGCACCAGCAGCAGGGCTCTGTCACACTTCGGCCCAGAGAAGAGAAGGCTCTGGGGAGACCTCATTACTACCTTTAAACACGTATAGTGGACTCACAGAAAAGACAGGCAAGGACTTTTTACCAGGGCCTGTAGCAACAAGGCAAGACAAGTTCTAAACTGAAGGAAGATAGATTTAGATTGAACAAAAGGAAGAAGTTGTTCTCAGTGAGGGTAGTAAGACACTGAAACAGGCTGCCCAGAGAAGTTGTAGAGGCCTCATTACTGGAGGTACTCAAAGCTGGGCTGGATGGGGCTTTGAGCAACCTGACCTAGTGCAAGACGCCACTAATCGAGGCAGGGGGGATGGACTAGATGATCTTAAAGCGTCCCTTCCAACCCAAACCACTCTACGATTATGTGAAAGGAATTGCCTCCCAAGTCATTCTTGACTGACTACAATTAGCATTCTGGAAAGCCCTGCAAGCACTTGTTCATTATTTCTAGAATAATTCTTAAAGGTGAAGCAGGACAAAGTTTTGTCAACAAAAGCCTTTCGGGAGACTACTGAAAGGAAAACCAAGCCAAACCAAAAAAACAGAAACAGCAAGTGGCTATTACATCAGTTTTGTTAACAAAGTAACATTAATGTACTAGGAATTTCCATGTTCTTTACCCTCCACCTTTAAAAAGTCACCCAATTCTGTCAGTGTTCACCATTAGCATTCTTTAAAATTTTCACATGGACATCTGAGAAAAACATTTCAAGTCCCTGTCATCGAGGGAGAAGAGGAAAAAAAAATAGGGATAAGGGGGGAAGAAGCACAGCCATTCCTTTCCTCAGTAAGGTGAGCAAAAAGCTCAGGCGCTCAGCAAGAACATTCTTTGAAAGATAAAACAGAAGAAACTGCAGGTTATTTAACCTCAGCTTGTCCTGGTTTCAGCTAGCATAGAGTTAATTTTCCTCCTAGTAGCTGGTATGGTGCTATGTTTTGGATTAGGATGAGAAAAGTGTTGATAACATGCTGATGTTTTAATTGTTGCAGAGCAGTGCTTACAGTAAGCCAAGGACTTTCCAGCTTCTCGTTCTGTCCTGCCAGCGGGCAGGCTGGGGGTGCAGCAGGAGCTGGGAGGGGATAGACCCAGGACAGCTGACCCAAACTGGCCAAAGGGGTATTCCATACCATCTGACGTCATGCTAAACAATATATAGGGGTGGCTAGCAGGACTGGGGGGACCAGCTGCTTGGGGATAGGCTGGGCATCGGTCAGCAGGTGGTGAGCAATTGCATTGTGCATCACTTGTTTGTGCACATTATTAGTAGTAGTACTATTATTATTATTATTATTTTCCTGTTTTTATAAGCTGTCTTTATCTCAACCCACAGGCTTCACTTCCCCGTTTCTCTCCCCCATCCCAGAGAGGGAGGGGGGAGGGCAAGTCAACGGCTATGTGGTGCTTAGCTGCCAGCTACGTTAAACCACAACATGGCTATAGAGTCACATGTATTTGTGCCTGCTCATTTATTCATCTGCCAGTTTATTTTGCTACAGACCGTAGAAACTGCAAGGTCACCAACTTTTGTAACCGATGGGATCTTCGGTAGGAATAGCTGTCTAAAAGAGCCAACAAAATCCCCTTCATCGACAGCCATTTGAACTTCCATCGTCTAAAAATAGTCCTACAAACATTCCCCGGGATGCTCAACTTCAGCATCTTTCCATTCAACTTGAGGCAGAACAAGCCCTTACCCTGAACATCTTCATCTGGCTCTCCTCTGCTAGCAGAGTAGTACTCTGATACTGACCAGTACGTGCTGCAGCCTACTCGCTTACGTGTATTTACTGCAATCTGGTTCGATATGCTCACAGAGAAACCAATGAAAAATCCACCCTTTCTTTCAGAAAAATATAATAATAAAATAACTACGACACGGTAAGGAAAAAAAGCTGAACATATAGGATGCGGTCCTTTACCAACGGGCAGATCCAACATCAGCACAAGGAGTTTTTGGTCATGTGAGCAATCACCTACACCAGCCATCAGGACAAGCCAAACGCACGCACATGAGACTCCATTTAAAAAACATGTAAAGTTCCTTTATAGCTTATGGAAGTAACAACCTACATCTTAGATGCAGTTAGACTGCATCGGTTTAAGGACTGCCTCCTTCCAAAAAAAAAAAAAAAATCCTCCAATCCGTTCATCTGTTCACAGTTCTGCAAATTCAATTAGGCCTTTGAGCCTGAGGTGCAGGAAAATTACTAGAGCACGCCTGGATTTCACCCGAAGGTCGCTACGACTTACCTGGACAGTCAGGACAGACGGGCTGCTCTTTCTCCTGGGAAACCTGCGACAGCAGCGCGCCAGCTGCAGATTTCCTCAGTTTACCCAGTGTGCCACCTTTGCTTGGCAACAAACCCCACAAGGGTCCTAGCGGCGGGGAGCTGTTTCTGCCCTGGTGAACCGCAGAAAAAGGAGAGAGCCGGCCGTCAGCACGCGGGGGGAGGAAAACCTCCGAGGCGCAGCCCGACGATCGAGCGCAGCGAGGACCCGCGCCCGGCCGCCGCAGCCCCCACCCCTCCCGGCCCGACGCTCCGGGGAAGCGCCCCCGAAGGCTCTCGCTCGCCTCACCGCCGGCAGCCGCGCTCGCAGCCAGCGGCAACCTGCGCCTCCCGGCGCGCACGGCCCGGCCCCGGCCCCGGCCCCGGCCCGGGGAAAGACCGGCCGCGCACCACAGAACTACAGCTCCCAGCACGCCGCGGGACGGAGCAGTCCATCCGACCCAGAGGGGAGTCGGCCAAGCGCACACAACCGCCACCCACCGCCTCCCGCCACTCCTCCCCCCTCTCCCCCAGCCCCCCGAAGCCCCGCGCAGTGCAGACCCCGCCGCACGCCCGGTCCGGCCCGGCCCGGCGCGGCGCCGCCCCCGCCCCACACACGGGCCATTTCCGCAGAAGCCGTCGACCGCGCGGCGCCCCGACCGACCGACCGACCGCCGCCTCGCCCCGCCCCGCGGCGGGGCGGCACCGACCACCAACCTCGTTGCGACACCGCGCCTCGGTGTCCCGGCCCGTCCCGAGCCGAGGCCGGCCCGGCGCGGCTCCCACTCCAGAGAAGGACGCCGCCATTTTGCCGCGGGCAGGGGTCCTGCGGCGCCGCCCGGCTCCGCCTCATTAGGCGAGCCTGCCGGCTCCGCGCATGCGCGGAAGCAGAGCGACAGCCCGGAGCACCGCTGATGTGCGAGCTAAAAAAAAATAAAGCCACTCACAGCTTTATGCGTTTACACAACGTACGGCAGAGATTGCCCGTGTTGCATTTTCTTTTTTTTACCTTTTTTTTAAAAAAAAAAAAAAAAAAAGAAGGTCCGGGTATGCTCGGTCCTCTCTCATTGCAACGGCGGGCGTCCTGCAAGCAGGAGCGCACAGTAAAAATATATTGTAACCTTATATTATTGCCTATTACCCGATGCTTGATTCTTCCCGTTTCCTCGTTGGCTGAGTTCTACAGGTTCACAAACTACTCAATGTTTACTACTATACACTGTATGTACGTTTTTATTTAATCAACCGTTAACTTCCCCTTTTCCATTTGTTTCCTTCTTGTGTTGATTCGTGGAAGAACTCGACAACTCAAAGCAAATGAGTTATAAAGTAGGTGTGTGGTTTATTTCGGCGCCAGGCACATGCAGGATAGCTCCCAAAGGCATGCGCACCCTAACGCAGCAACTTGCTTTGGTTATATGCAGTAAAGAGTTACGTATGCATGAAGTTTCCCAATACGCCTATACATGTACATAACCTATCCCCGCTTTGTATTAAAATTAGCTCCAAGAAGTCATTTCCATAAACTCCTCCCATCTGCGCTTGCGCAGTGCCTTCTGGTGGTAGTCGTCGGGGGGTTGTGGGGATGAAGGTTTATAACTCTTCTTCATCACCACTAGTTGACCCCCTGCCTTTGTACAGACTCAGCTGCTCCTTGGCTCTTGTCCAAACCACAAGGTCAGTCTCAGGTGGTTTTTGAGACAGGTTCCCTCCCCATTTTGTCAGGGAACATCCTCTGTGAGGGGCCCTGAGACTCCTTGTTTCAGTTAATTTGCACAGTAGTAAGCAAAGACACTCAGCAGTATCTATTTTAATGTGATTAAGCAAACCCCCAATCTTCTATCCCTGGCTTCACTGTCATGACTAGAGGCCCTGTGATTTTTGTTTTTACTGATTTTGCATTGCTCGTCCTCTTTTTCTTACCTATCCTCCTTATTTTGGGATAGCAGGACCTTCCCTTTATCTTCTTAACATACTCCCTGCTGCTATGCTACTGTCGTGCCTGCACAATCACTTTTGAATATGCAACGTTAGTGGAATTTTCCACTGAAAAAACACCTTCCATTGCAAAAACACAACTTTGTTTCTCACAATTCCCCCCTCTTCTTTCCTTACTCCTATTGCTGTTTTTGTACCTCTTCACATACCCCACTTTTGATTTTTTCCAAAATTAGGGTGCAGTATTTTCCTTCAGATGTCACGGTGGATGACAGATACACAATGCCATTATTATTATAACAACAACAAATAGTTGTTTGACCCAATTCCATTCAGGAAACCACAAAGTCAGTTTCTCCCAAACGTTTCTAAATCCCCAGGAAGTGTCATCTTGAGCCACTCTATGTAGGATCTTGTTTTTTCTTTCTCATTTTTGAGATCAGTCAAATTCGTCCCATTTGATCTACATATATACAGCAACTAGCGTTAATTACATGCATTATTTGCATGCTCCTCATTGTGAGGCTAGTAATAAGTCTAATACCATTTGATTCTGGAGTACTAATTTTGACAAATTTGTTACCTCCTTTTGTAGTGCCTGGACCGCATCTAGAGTGTTATTTTCTAGTTCTTAAATTAGAGCTTTTTACAATAGCTTTTTCTAATTCATTCATCCCTAATCAAGGTAAGTAAAAACCACCTTGCAAAACTGTGAAATGCCCCGATTCTTTTTACTAGAGGATTATCTGGAGTCCTCTTAATTCTGCATAGGGTTTCAAGGGGGCCTTGGCTTTGTGGGTCTTCAATAATAGTTACATTTAGAATTATTGCTCCCGGGGTGCAAGCTCCCTTCCATCCTAGGGGCAACACCTTCCCAGCTTTATTGCCACATAGCCAATATCACCCTTTGCCATTTGGGACAGGCCATCCCGTTACAGGATTCTCCTATTGTATCTGGTGCGCATTATGTATATTAGCATTCCCGTAGCTATGATATTTGTTACAATATAGATTATTCCTCACTTCATGGATATTTCCACACCCAGGGGCAGTACAATTGTCCCGTGAGTTTCTATCAATGGTGTTTAAAAGGCACCTTTGATAACATGCTATATTGTAGCCAGGATTGTAGGGAGCTCAGCTTCAAAATCTATTCCTTCCCGGGACTGAATATGATCCCTTGTTTTTAGAAATCTAGGGAATCCAGACACAGCTGCTGCTGGTAATGGAAGAGCAGTCAGGGACAAGGCCTTTGCATTCTTTCTAGGCATCTGGGTGCAAATCCAACAATTATTTCAAGATAGAACTTGAGAGATGTTCTGGACTAATTGGGAATGTTGATTTTCCCCCCATCCTATCAGTAATCCATTGCTAAGATAAGCTTAAAATGCATCATCTCTCTCTATATATACCCCTACAATAATTAAGAAAGACAATAAAAGTCACAAACTAATAAGGATTCTTCTGGTGGGGATTAAATACCCTCCCTTCTTTTTCTCCCTTTTCCAGGGAGCGTTCCCTGGAAACACTCTAATTCTACGTAATTCAATCTCTTGTACTCATTAATTCATTAAGAATTCTTCTAAGGAGAAGTTGAAGGTTTACAATAGATAGTTTCAACAGTTTTAACCTTAAAAGTCTTTGTTAAGGCAGTCTCTCAGATATCAGGGTTAATTGATGCTTTTACCCAGGTATGAGTCCACACTTTCTCAGACGTTCTTACTGTCATCTCAGTAGTCAGAAGCACTTGGAACAGTCTGTCCCACCGTGGTGGTTTTACCTTGCTAGGCAGCGGAACTCCACCACAACCGCTCTCACTCCCTCTCCTCAGAAGAGGAGGGGAAGAAGTAAAGGAAAGAAACTACTCACGGGTTGAGATAAGAATAATTTAATTAGAGGAAAAATAATTATTACGGAAAATTATTATCATTTAAACAATTTAACTACAGGGAAAAAAGGGAAATGGGAAAAGGGAGGGGAGAAAAAAACAAGTAAAGGCTGTGTGGAAGTGCAGAGGAAAGAAATCACTCTCCACTTCCCACCAATGGGCGATGCTTGACCATGTCCTTGAAGCAGGGACTCAACGCATGTAGCCATTGTTTGGGAGGACAGATGTTTTCACAGCGAGAGCCCACCCCTCCCCTCTTCTTCCTTTTTCCACCTTTTATTGCTGAGTGTGACATCATATGGTACGGAACATCCCTTCGGTTGCTTTACGTCAGCTGCTCTGCTGATGTTTCTTCCTCCCCTCTTGCCCACCCCCAGCCTGCTGATTCTGGGAGGGTTAGAGAGAGTCCTGATGCTGTGCCAGCATTGCTCAGCAGTAGACACAACACTGGTGTGACACCAGTGCTGTTCTAGCTACAAGTGCAGAGCACGGCACTGTATGGGTTGCTGCAGGGAAAGTTAACATCCCAGCCAGACCCAGTACACCCACTCAGGTTGCAGCTTTGATTCTCTCCATGTTTGCATCAGAACCCAAACTCCTGCTCAGAATGGATGGATCGGGACTTCCAAGGGTGGGGTTTGATTTAATGACCCACAGGTCCTGAGAGATGACAAAGAGGACGACAGCCCAAGTATATAGTTCTTAAGAAAAGCATCTTTTGTCTCATATTGAAGTAATTCATTCCCTTTGCCCAGGTACAGCAATCCAAATAATATTTCATATGGTGAAACTCCCACATCTTTTCTTGGTGCTGTTTGAATTCAGAGAAGCGCCAAAGGTAAGCACTCTGTTCAGGGAAGCCAACTTTCCAGAACTTAGTCAATTGCTTCTTTACTGTCTGATCCACTCCACCCTTCCAGAAGAGGAAGGATGCCAAGGAGTGTGAAATTTCCACTTAATTCCTAGAGTCCACATTAGCCCTTGCAATATTTCTGACATAGTGATTTCCTTGATCAGAGCTCACGCAGGAACAGGCCAGACAGGATGGGGCTTCAGACACCTCTTCACCTGCGGAAACAGACTGCCATCAGGCACTGCCGTGCCAGACAAATTTCTTCTGCTACAACACCCTTCTTGGAAGCCATGTGGCATTTGAGTGACCTGCTTTGCTCCAGTTCTAAAGACTGCTGTTACAGCCCATCTCACCCATGGCAATTGATAAACAAAAGAGAAAGTGACCGTAGTGCTTGGAAGTGCTGCTGCACGTGCTGCTCCTTTTCGCTCTCTGGCCTCACCTCAAATCCTCAGCCACTTCTGTGGAGAGCCTGCCATAGCACCTGCAAAGCAAGATGGATACCCTTCACCATCACCTTGCGCTACTTGGCCATTCTGCTCCAACCCAGCTGACAACCAACCCACCTTCCTAGGCTGCTCTTCAGAATGCAGCTCAACCCCTCCAAGGCTGTGCGAGACACCAGCAAGAGAGGAAGAAAAGCACAGGCCAAGGCTGCATCCAAAGCCACAGCACCCCTAGGACAGTTACTCTCATCCACTCCCTTACCTCAGCTTCTCACCTGCCCCCAAGGCAGATGCTTCCATCTGCTCTCTTAAGCCAGCTACAGCACCTCTAAAATGCAATCAGGGGACACTTATAACTACAGGGACAACTGCACCCCAAAAATAACTGCTACACCTGTTCATCACTCAACTTGCCAGAGGCAGCTCTGGTGACAGCAACATCCTGTGTTGTATGCTGTTTCAGCTCTAACAAAGGAAAACGTATTCAGAAGATAATCACTGAGCTGCCAGCATCAGCACCCATCCCTCAACACCACAACTGACCCCATTTTTATCAGCAGTCATTTTTATCAAAACAGCAGTCTACTTGCCTCAGCATCTGGAATGTAGATCAAGCCAATCACCAAGCTGCTGACCAAGAGTTTCACAGTTCCAGAGGACAGTGTTTCCTTTGACCGATTCCTCCTAAGTTTTAACTACTCCTCAAAAAAAAAAAAAATCAAAACCTGCAAGCTTTCAAGATTCAGAAATAGACCCCCTCAACCATTATGCAAACAGCTGCTCACAAGCAGCTCAAGCCTCCCCCTCCACATCTGCCAAACACCACAGAGATGACTCTGCCCAGCTGCCCTTCAGTACTTGCCCAGAGATGGACTGGATATCTTAGCCAAAACACTCCGGACAATGTATTACTGCACTGATGGACTGACACGTTAACTACCATCACTAACTCCCAGGCAGAACAGCTCCAGGCCAAACACACACACACAGGCACGCTACAAACATTATGAACAAAACACAGAAGACCAGGTGCTAAAAGAATGACTCTCAGAGGGAAGCCCTACAGCGACAAGTCGACACAGATGCTCTGTGGCAGCCCCCAGGGGGAGACTCAAATACCATGATCTGCAACTGAAAGTAACTGCCAAAACTGGGATGATGGAGGCATAAAAAGCCTGGCATTATGACAAAAGACCAGAAGGATGCAGAGTGCAAACCCCATAAGAAAAAGTTTTGGAAATGAATTCCCAAGACAGAGCTCCTGATGTGGCCCAGATGACTTCCGCAAGAGTGAGGATGGAAATGGGTACAAAAAGCTCTGACTGCAAGAGAAGCAGCTCTCAAGCAAGTCTGCAATGATGAAATAAACATTTAGGACCTTTGGCATAGCTAGCAAGTTGCCTATCTAGTCAGTCAAGTGAAAAAAGCAATGGGGATATCAAGACCTGAAGAGCACATAACACAGAACACACGCTGCAGAAGTAACACAAGACAGATGGGAACAGTCCTGCCTGGCACGTGCTCTCACACTACAAAATGTGCCCTGCTCCTTCTACTAGCCTGAAGGTGACCTAGCATGATCTGCCCTCACAGGCGCTCCAAGTGTAATCAGCCAGCTGGCTCCATGCCACTGTGGCTCCCAGCTCCCATCAACCACCTCAGATATGCAAATACCAGTTGCCCCTCAACTGTGAGATTGCTGGAAGCCAGATTTCCTCCACCTCAAGAAATGCACAGGCAGCAACAGACATCCTAGACAATCGCCAGGCTCATCATCATCTGCAAAAAACAGAGTGCCAGCAGTCACTGTCCCATCGACCCTGAAACCCACTTCCTCCACAATGCTGACTACCAGAGAAGCAAAGTGCTGTTGTGCTCACCTGTTCCTGAGTCCAAGCTCGAACCGTGTGGCCAGCATCACCCATATCACCTCGGAAAACAAAGAGACAAAATCTCACACTCCCAGCTGCTGTTGAGCAGCAGTATTTCTTTTTCCCCTTGCTTAAATATGCTCTCAAAGAGGCACAAACAACATCACTTATTGGCTCGGCTCTGAGCAGCGGCAGGTCCCTTTGGAGCCAGCTGAAAACGGCCCTTATCTAACATGGGGCAGCTTCTGGATTCTTCTCAAAGCCCCCCAGCTACCAAAACTTTGCCACATAAACCCACTACAAATGGTGTCACCCACACCACCTGGGAAATTAGCAGACATTAGCAGGTCCGTCCCGGCTCCCAAAACTGGGATGCAGCGGTAACCTCGGGTTTGCTCGATCTACTCCCAAGATCGCTAGCGGCCGCTCGCTCGCTCGGTCAGCAAAACCCCCTCGACCGCTCGGTCGGTCAGCCTGCAGGGTACCCTCCTCCCGTACGGGGACTATGCTGCACGCCAGACGTCTCTGCGCGATTTACCGGCCGCCCCGGCCACGCGTACGACTTACAGGCCCTTCCCGTACTGTAAAACGCACCGTTTGTCCGCGGCGTCAGGAGGTCTTGGCCTGCTCCCGCGGTGAGCGGCTGAGAGCGGAGGCTCCTCCGAGGAAAATACTCGGGGTGCACCTAGGGGCGTCCGCTCCGCAGTCGATCCCGCAGCCGAGCAGAGCGTCTCCTGGCTGGCTCGCCAAACTGACTTGTGGCAAACGGAGTCCACAATCAATAGGATCGTAAAGCAGGTATGTTTATTCAGCGCTCGGCAGCACGGGCGGTAGTCCCACCGAAGTCGTGCGCACCCGACGCAGCAATTTGCCGTGGTTATACGCAGCACAGGGTTACATACGCATGAAGTTTCACAGTACGCCTATACCTATTCATAACCTGTCCCCGCTTCGCGTTCAAATCGGTTCCAAGGAGTTATTTCCATAAGCTCCTCCCATCTTCGCTTGCGCAGTGTCTCCTGGTGGTGTTCCTCGGGGGGGGGGGTGAAGGTTGACGACTCTTCCTCGTCACCGCTAGTTGACCTCTTGTCTTTGCGCGGACTCGGTCGCTCCTCGGCTCTTGCCCATCCGCAGGACCGGTTTCTGCCAGTCTCTTAAGATAGGCTCACACTCTTATGGAGAGACTAACCTTGGAAAGGGGCCCAAAGCTTCTCGCTTTAATTGATTTGCACAGTGCGCAATAGTGAGCAAAGACGCTAAGCAGCATCCGCTAGTTTAATGCTGTCAGCGCTCTCTCTCTCTACTCCGTAAGATTCTCCTAACTCCCTCTCTCAAAAGCAGCCCTTCGGAACCGTGCTGCCCGCCCCGCCCCCGCCGGCCGCCCGCCCGCCCGCAGTGCGTGACCTGCTGCCCCGGACGCCGGAGACGGCCGCTTACCCAGCGCGAAGGGACGGCATGCGCTGCCAGGAGCGCAAGCGAGCACAGAGCCGTCCCGCCCCGCGGAAGGGGCAGCGAGGGGGGAAGCGAGCGCACGCGCTGGGTCGCGACCCGCCCTCCGCGGAGCCAGGAACCCTGCGGCGCTCCCTCACCCCCTGCGGCGGCCGGGCGGCAGCTGCCGGGGCGCTGCCCCGCCCCGCCCCGCCCCGCGCCCCGCCGCGGAAGGGAGGCGTTCCCCCGCCGAACGCCGGCCAGCTCTGTCTTCCGACACCCACAGCAACCTCCCGAGGGAGGTGCACCGTTCCCGGAGGTACTGCAATACCGGGACGATGCGCGGAGCGGAGGGAAGCAAGCTCCGGATCCAACTCCCGAGCCCAAAAATCCGTTTAATATAAAGTCCTCTCATCGAGGACGTATCAGATATTAAACTGATAAGAACAGATACTACACTTGATCTTAGCCAAAAGGCCGAGAAGCGATGCCCGCGCCCTCGCCCCCGCGACACCCGATCCCGCGCCCACCACCCCGACCTCACGGCCGCTGCTCCACCGCCCGCCCCCGCCCTCCCGGGGCTCAACCCGCCGCCCTCGACCACCCTCTCGGGCGCTCCGCTCGCAGCCGCGACCCCCGACCGCCCCGCCGCCGCGTCGCCGGGGCCTCCCAGCGGCCCGTTCGCGCCACCGCGCGCCCGATTCGCTCGGCCCCGCGCGGAATTTGCATGCCCCGCCCCCGGCACCGCCTCTCCCTCCCCGCGGCTCACCCGCCGCGTGCCCCGCCCACCGAGCCCCTGCGCCCGCCCTTCGCTCCGCGCTGATTGGCGCAGCTCGGCCTCCTCTGGGCGTTCGCCCCGCCCCTTCGCCCGCCCGCCCTCCCCTCCCCTCCCCTCCCCTCCCCTCCCCTCCCCTCCGGCGGGATTTGCATGCCCCGCCCACCTCCCCGGAGCCGCGCCGCCGCCCGCCGCCTCATTGGCCGGGGCCCCGGGCCGCCCGCCCCGGCGGCGCCGAGCAGCGCCGCGGGACCTGCGCGCGGCCGGCCGGCTCTCGCCGGCAAGGAAGGCCCGGCAGAAGGCTGCCGCCGGCGGGGGCCCTCCGACCCTCCGTTCAGCGCCTGCGGACGCCTCCGGAGCGAGGCGCGGGGCCGCGGGGCTCGGCCCGGCGCGGCGACCGGGGGAGCGCAGCCGCCGCGCGAGGAGGGGCTGCGAGCGCTGAGCGCGCTCGAGCCGGAGGGGAGACGCTTTGTCTGCTCCGGGAGCCGGGAGGAGGCGCGACCGGGACGGCGACCCGAGCTGGCCGTCGAGGGGTGTCCGCAACCGGGAAGGACGGCCGGGGGGCGGCTGCTGCTCGGGAACCGGCTGCTGCTCGGGAACCGGCCGGGCAACCGGACACGCGTGCGGTGAGCACTTGCAGCGTGCGGCGGTAGCTTTGCGTGTGCGTACACGTTGTTGCCGTTACTTCCTCTTAGTTTTCTGTCCTATTAAACTGTCTTTATCTCAACCCGCACGCTTTACCCACCCCACCCCACCCCCGCTTCTCTCGCCTTTCCCGGAGGGGGGGGACTGAGGCAGCGAGGAAGCGGCTGCGCGGCGCTGAGCTGTGCGGCAGGTGGAAGCTCGGCAGCCGGAGAGGCTCCCGCTGCCCCGGCATCGCGGCCAGCCCCCGTCGCCTTCCCCTCCCCCGACAGCCGAAGGGCCGCCCCGCTACATAACCTGCTCCCGTAAAGCCGGCAAGCGCCGTGTGCTCGGGGTGCTGGAAGCAGCCACCGCGGGGCTGGAAACACAGCTTTCCACCCGGAACACCATCCTGGGCTTTGAAAAGCAAGTCTTGCGAGAAAAACCTCAGTAACTTGCTCAGACCGGGTCTTCTGTGAAGCTGTTCTATTCACGATTGCAGCGGCGGGGGTCCTGCGAGCGGGAGCAACCAGCAAAAGTCTATCGTAACCTTATATTCCCTCTTACCCAACGCTCGATTCCTCCCGTTTCCTCACTGGCTGAGTGCTACAGGTTCACAAGCTACTCAACACTTGTTGCTATACCCTGTGTATCCAATTTTACTTGACCAACTGTTAATTTCTCCTTCCCCCCCCCCCCATCTTGTCTCGTGACCACAGGGCCCACGATCGCTTGCTTTTACTGATTTTGCACTGCTCGTCCTGTTTTTCTTACCTATCCTCCTTATTTGGGGACAGTGGGACCTTCCCCTTATCTCTTTAACGTCCTCTCCACTGCTGTGCTGCTGTCATGCCTGCACAATCACTTTTGGATACGCAAGGTTAGTGGAATTTTCCACCGCAAAAACACCTTCTACTGCAAAAATGCAGCTTTTTCTCACGGTCTCGTGGCAACACGGCACGCCGGAAATAATTGAATCAGACAGTGGGACTCATTTCCACAACGACCTCATAAACATCTGGGCCAAACAGCATGGCATTGAATGGGTGTACCACATCCCTTCTCCCGCACCAGCATCCAGGAAAACAAACAAGCAAACAAACAAACAAAAAAAACACAGTACAGCAGACTGATAACGAATATGCTGAAAGCAATGGGTGCTGAGACATTCAAACATTGGGATGCTGCACTGGGTCTGGCTGGGATGGAGTTAACTTTCCCTGCGGCAGCCCACACAGTGCCGTGCTCTGCACGTGTAGCTAGAACAGCACCGGTGTCACAGCGGTGTCGGTGTCGTGTCTACTGCTGAGCAATGCTGGCACAGCATCAGGACTCCCTCACCCCCCCCCCACCCCCCCCCGAGCCAGCAGGCTGGGGGTGGGCAAGAGGGGAGGAAGAAACATCAGCAGGGCAGCTGACGTAAAGCAAGCGAAGGGATGTTCCGTACCATATGATGTCACGCTCAGCAATAAAAGGTGGAAAAAGGAAGAAGAGGGGAGGGGTGGGCTCTCGCTGTGAAAACATCTGTCCTCCCGAACAATGGGTACGTGCGTTGAGGCCCTGCTTCAAGGACGTGGTCAAGCATCGCCCATTGGTGGGAAGTGGAGAGTGATTTCTTTCCTCTGCACCTCCACACGGCCTTTGTGTGTTTCTTTTTTTTTTCTTCTTCTTCTTCCCCTTTCCCTTTAGTTAAGTTATTTAATAACAATTTTCCCTTAATAATTATTTTTCCTTTTAATTAATGTTGTGGTTTAACCCGGCTGGCAGCTAAACACCACACAGCCGTTCGCTCACCCTCCCCCCTCCCTCTCTGGGATGGGGGAGAGAAACGGGAAAGTGAAGCCTGTGAGTTGAGATAAAGACAGTTTATTAAGACAGGAAAATAATAATAACAATAATAATAATAATAGTGATAATGGTAATAGTATTAACAATAATAATGTGTAAGAAAACAAGTGATGCACAATGCAATTGCTCACCACCCGCTGACCGATGCCCAGCCTATTCCCGAGCAGCCGGCCCCCCCACCCCGGCCAGCCACCCCTATATATTGTTTAGCATGACGTCAGATGGTATGGAATACCCCTTTGGCCAGTTTGGGTCAGCTGTCCTGGGTCTGTCCCCTCCCAGCTCCTGCTGCACCCCCAGCCTGCTCGCTGGCAGGACAGAGCGAGAAGCCGAAAAGTCCTTGGCCTGGTGTAAACACTGCTCTGCAACAATTAAAACATCAGCATGTTATCAGCGCTCTTCTCATCCTAATCCAAAACATAGCACCCTACCAGCTACTATGAGCTACTTAACTCTGTCCTAACTGGAACCAGGACAATTAAATTATCCTTATCTCAACCCATGAGTTGTTTCTTTCCTTTTCTTCTTCCCCTCCTCTTCTGAGGAGGGGGAGTGAAAGAGCAATTGTGGTGGAGTTCAGCTGCCTAGCAAGGTAAAACCACCCCAGATGCACATGCAGCAACAGCCACCTGGTTAGTCTGCCAATCGAGCTAGCCCTGCCCAATCAAAACTCCTCCACACATAGAAAGGGATAAAGTCCTTGCAGCACATATAAAAACAAACAAACAAACAAAACATCCTGGGGAAGACAGTCTGACTTATTCCTGCCTCAGGCAAAGGCAAAGCCATCCGTGGGATTGCTTTTGCTCAAGGACCTGGGTGCACTTGGCGGGTGATGCGGAAGTACGGGGCAGCCTGAAAACCCTCAGGGGTGCCTGGGGTGAGCGTAGGCAGCCCTTTGAGTTGTACAACGTTAGTTGCCGTGTAATGCTGTATGTCTTCTGCAGTCGCTATATGTCAACGGCATTACAGTACGAGTCGCTCGGATTAACGAAGAAGGACAGCACGTGCACGGACACGCGGGGCTTTCCTTGCATACAGGGATCACCGTGCCTGCACGCGCGCGCGCACACCCACCCCAACTTTCGGCGAGTCCTCCCCCACCCAGCCTCAGCACACAGGCAGCCCTGCCGCCCAGGACTTCCACGATCCTGGGGACTCCTGCTTGCACTCACCTTCTTCCTTGCCGTAGCCCCAGCAACGCTCAGTAACCTCACCACGCTCTAAGGTTTCTCTAAGACCTTTCTGGACCCAGCTTGGCTGCCCCCAGGCAGCAAAGGGGCCGCAAGGCAGACAAACTGCAACTGCAGCCTCCTCCTCGTCTTCCTCCTCCACCAGCCCTGCAGTTGCCATCCGCACCCAGGTGCAGCCCTTTTATGAGGAGGGGCTGCTGGGCTCACCACCCTCGTTAGCCACACCTGGGGCTCCAGTGATTGGGGGTCCAGTGACAGCTTTTAGTTTTTAGTTGTTGTTGTTGTTGTTTTTATTATTATTATTATTATTATTATTATTTTATTTTTTTACTGGGGCCCTGTGACAGGTTTTCACTATCTTTTCCTAATCTTCTTCCCAAATGTCCCCGTTCTCTGGGATTAAACTCTTCTTTCCACATACAAACTTTACTATTTCAGGTTATTAAAGCGCCCCGTTCCAATCGTAAATCCACAGGACTTCGGGAAAACACCTGAAGCGCTCGGCCCTCCGTCTTCTAGACAAACGATACCACCGTTTCCACAAAGTTTACATTTCAACAGGACCGAATTTCAAGCCGAATGCCATTTTTTCTCATGCACTTTGTTAGTAAGCCCACGCAAAACAAGGAATCGCTCCTACGTATCCATCAGTATGGGGGTTTAAAAAGGTACTGAGGCCTAAATAAATTCGCTCTCCCCCTTCGTACCAAATTCCCAGGGCTCAAGCCCGAACCGCCAAAGAAGTGACTCTCCGTTCTACGGCTTTGATAATCGGTCAGCCCCCTCCCCCCCCCAGTACTCGGGAAACCGACCAAACACCACAGCGAATATACCCAAACTTCTCAACTGTTCCTTAGATAACGCTCCCGCCGCCTTTCTCCCTGTCACACTCGAAACATTTAAGAGGATGACAAGATACACCAGCGGGCCCGTACATCGGGCACCACCAGTCAACGCTGGGATAAAGCAGCGCTTCCTTTCGGTCTGTCGTGCGCCTCGTTCGTCTCCGGCCGTTCCCCTCGCGGAGAATACGGAACCGCGGATCGGAACTCCGCGCTCGCCTCGCGGCGATGCTGCGTCTCACTCACGCGGCGCAATCACGCAAAGAGGCCCCCCCCCCCCCGCACTTCTCGTTCATCCCACAGGAATACGTCACTTAAAACAACAACCAGACTTGTTTGTAGCTCGCTTCACGACAATACTTTGTCTCAAACGCATACGCTTACACAAACGCTTTCAACACGACATACCCAGACGCCTACAAATAAGACATACAATTATCGCCACTCCAATTAACGTCCCTCCAGCAGCTGCAAATGTTACCCAGGTAACCTTGTGACAATTTTGAGAGGCCCGCTTACCCTTCTCCTGCTTCTTATATAGCCATTAGCGGGTCCGTCCCGGCTCCCCAAACTGGGATGCAGCGGTAACCTCGGGTTTGCTCGATCTACTCCCAGGATCGCTAGCGGCCGCTCGCTCGGTCGGTCCGTCAGCAAAACCCCCTCGACCGCTCGGTCGGTCAGCCTGCAGGGTACCCTCCTCCCGTACGGGGACTATGCTGCACGCCAGACGTCTCTGCGCGATTTACCGGCCGCCCCGGCCACGCGTACGACTTACAGGCCCTTCCCGTACTGTAAAACGCACCGTTTGTCCGCGGCGTCAGGAGGTCTTGGCCTGCTCCCGCGGTGAGCGGCTGAGAGCGGAGGCTCCTCCGAGGAAAATACTCGGGGTGCACCTAGGGGCGTCCGCTCCGCAGTCGATCCCGCAGCCGAGCAGAGCGTCTCCTGGCTGGCTCGCCAAACTGACTTGTGGCAAACGGAGTCCACAATCAATAGGATCGTAAAGCAGGTATGTTTATTCAGCGCTCGGCAGCACGGGCGGTAGTCCCACCGAAGTCGTGCGCACCCGACGCAGCAATTTGCCGTGGTTATACGCAGCACAGGGTTACATACGCATGAAGTTTCACAGTACGCCTATACCTATTCATAACCTGTCCCCGCTTCGCGTTCAAATCGGTTCCAAGGAGTTATTTCCGTAAGCTCCTCCCATCTTCGCTTGCGCAGTGTCTCCTGGTGGTGTTCCTCGGGGGGGGGGATGAAGGTTGACGACTCTTCCTCGTCACCGCTAGTTGACCTCTTGTCTTTGCGCGGACTCGGTCGCTCCTCGGCTCTTGCCCATCCGCAGGACCGGTTTCTGCAGGTCTCTTAAGATAGGCTCACACTCTTATGGAGAGACTAACCTTGGAAAGGGGCCCAAAGCTTCTCGCTTTAATTGATTTGCACAGTGCGCAATAGTGAGCAAAGACGCTAAGCAGCATCCGCTAGTTTAATGCTGTCAGCGCTCTCTCTCTCTACTCCGTAAGATTCTCCTAACTCCCTCTCTCAAAAGCAGCCCTTCGGAACCGTGCTGCCCGCCCCCCCCCCCCCCCGCCGGCCGCCCGCCCGCCCGCAGTGCGTGACCTGCTGCCCCGGACGCCGGAGACGGCCGCTTACCCAGCGCGAAGGGACGGCATGCGCTGCCAGGAGCGCAAGCGAGCACAGAGCCGTCCCGCCCCGCGGAAGGGGCAGCGAGGGGGGAAGCGAGCGCACGCGCTGGGCCGCGACCCGCCCTCCGCGGAGCCAGGAACCCTGCGGCGCTCCCTCACCCCCTGCGGCGGCCGGGCGGCAGCTGCCGGGGCGCTGCCCCGCCCCGCCCCGCGCCCCGCCGCGGAAGGGAGGCGTTCCCCCGCCGAACGCCGGCCAGCTCTGTCTTCCGACACCCACAGCAACCTCCCGAGGGAGGTGCACCGTTCCCGGAGGTACTGCAATACCGGGACGATGCGCGGAGCGGAGGGAGCAAGCTCCGGATCCAACTCCCGAGCCCAAAAATCCGTTTAATATAAAGTCCTCTCATCGAGGACGTATCAGATATTAAACTGATAAGAACAGATACTACACTTGATCTTAGCCAAAAGGCCGAGAAGCGATGCCCGCGCCCTCGCCCCCGCGACACCCGATCCCGCGCCCACCACCCCGACCTCACGGCCGCTGCTCCACCGCCCGCCCCCGCCCTCCCGGGGCTCAACCCGCCGCCCTCGACCACCCTCTCGGGCGCTCCGCTCGCAGCCGCGACCCCCGACCGCCCCGCCGCCGCGTCGCCGGGGCCTCCCAGCGGCCCGTTCGCGCCACCGCGCGCCCGATTCGCTCGGCCCCGCGCGGAATTTGCATGCCCCGCCCCCGGCACCGCCTCTCCCTCCCCGCGGCTCACCCGCCGCGTGCCCCGCCCACCGAGCCCCTGCGCCCGCCCTTCGCTCCGCGCTGATTGGCGCAGCTCGGCCTCCTCTGGGCGTTCGCCCCGCCCCTTCGCCCGCCCGCCCTCCCCTCCCCTCCCCTCCCCTCCCCTCCCCTCCCCTCCCCTCCGGCGGGATTTGCATGCCCCGCCCACCTCCCCGGAGCCGCGCCGCCGCCCGCCGCCTCATTGGCCGGGGCCCCGGGCCGCCCGCCCCGGCGGCGCCGAGCAGCGCCGCGGGGCCTGCGCGCGGCCGGCCGGCTCTCGCCGGCAAGGAAGGCCCGGCAGAAGGCTGCCGCCGGCGGGGGTCCTCCGACCCTCCGTTCAGCGCCTGCGGACGCCTCCGGAGCGAGGCGCGGGGCCGCGGGGCTCGGCCCGGCGCGGCGACCGGGGGAGCGCAGCCGCCGCGCGAGGAGGGGCTGCGAGCGCTGAGCGCGCTCGAGCCGGAGGGGAGACGCTTTGTCTGCTCCGGGAGCCGGGAGGAGGCGCGACCGGGACGGCGACCCGAGCTGGCCGTCGAGGGGTGTCCGCAACCGGGAAGGACGGCCGGGGGGCGGCTGCTGCTCGGGAACCGGCTGCTGCTCGGGAACCGGCCGGGCAACCGGACACGCGTGCGGTGAGCACTTGCAGCGTGCGGCGGTAGCTTTGCGTGTGCGTACACGTTGTTGCCGTTACTTCCTCTTAGTTTTCTGTCCTATTAAACTGTCTTTATCTCAACCCGCACGCTTTACCCACCCCACCCCACCCCCGCTTCTCTCGCCTTTCCCGGAGGGGGGGGACTGAGGCAGCGAGGAAGCGGCTGCGCGGCGCTGAGCTGTGCGGCAGGTGGAAGCTCGGCAGCCGGAGAGGCTCCCGCTGCCCCGGCATCGCGGCCAGCCCCCGTCGCCTTCCCCTCCCCCGACAGCCGAAGGGCCGCCCCGCTACATAACCTGCTCCCGTAAAGCCAGCAAGCGCCGTGTGCTCGGGGTGCTGGAAGCAGCCACCGCGGGGCTGGAAACACAGCTTTCCACCCGGAACACCATCCTGGGCTTTGAAAAGCAAGTCTTGCGAGAAAAACCTCAGTAACTTGCTCAGACCGGGTCTTCTGTGAAGCTGTTCTATTCACGATTGCAGCGGCGGGGGTCCTGCGAGCGGGAGCAACCAGCAAAAGTCTATCGTAACCTTATATTCCCTCTTACCCAACGCTCGATTCCTCCCGTTTCCTCACTGGCTGAGTGCTACAGGTTCACAAGCTACTCAACACTTGTTGCTATACCCTGTGTATCCAATTTTACTTGACCAACTGTTAATTTCTCCTTCCCCCCCCCCCCATCTTGTCTCGTGACCACAGGGCCCACGATCGCTTGCTTTTACTGATTTTGCACTGCTCGTCCTGTTTTTCTTACCTATCCTCCTTATTTGGGGACAGTGGGACCTTCCCCTTATCTCTTTAACGTCCTCTCCACTGCTGTGCTGCTGTCATGCCTGCACAATCACTTTTGGATACGCAAGGTTAGTGGAATTTTCCACCGCAAAAACACCTTCTACTGCAAAAATGCAGCTTTTTCTCACGGTCTCGTGGCAACACGGCACGCCGGAAATAATTGAATCAGACAGTGGGACTCATTTCCACAACGACCTCATAAACATCTGGGCCAAACAGCATGGCATTGAATGGGTGTACCACATCCCTTCTCCCGCACCAGCATCCAGGAAAACAAACAAGCAAACAAACAAACAAAAAAAACACAGTACAGCAGACTGATAACGAATATGCTGAAAGCAATGGGTGCTGAGACATTCAAACATTGGGATGCTGCACTGGGTCTGGCTGGGATGGAGTTAACTTTCCCTGCGGCAGCCCACACAGTGCCGTGCTCTGCACGTGTAGCTAGAACAGCACCGGTGTCACAGCGGTGTCGGTGTCGTGTCTACTGCTGAGCAATGCTGGCACAGCATCAGGACTCCCTCACCCCCCCCACCCCCCCCCGAGCC
The DNA here is from genome assembly GCF_040182565.1 of Anser cygnoides. Classification (NCBI taxonomy): domain Eukaryota; kingdom Metazoa; phylum Chordata; class Aves; order Anseriformes; family Anatidae; genus Anser; species Anser cygnoides. The sequence continues at coordinate 88,561 of NC_089874.1, forward strand.
AGCAGGCTGGGGGTGGGCAAGAGGGGAGGAAGAAACATCAGCAGGGCAGCTGACGTAAAGCAAGCGAAGGGATGTTCCGTACCATATGATGTCACGCTCAGCAATAAAAGGTGGAAAAAGGAAGAAGAGGGGAGGGGTGGGCTCTCGCTGTGAAAACATCTGTCCTCCCGAACAATGGGTACGTGCGTTGAGGCCCTGCTTCAAGGACGTGGTCAAGCATCGCCCATTGGTGGGAAGTGGAGAGTGATTTCTTTCCTCTGCACCTCCACACGGCCTTTGTGTGTTTCTTTTTTTTTCCTTCTTCTTCTTCCCCTTTCCCTTTAGTTAAGTTATTTAATAACAATTTTCCCTTAATAATTATTTTTCCTTTTAATTAAATTATCCTTATCTCAACCCATGAGTTGTTTCTTTCCTTTTCTTCTTCCCCTCCTCTTCTGAGGAGGGGGAGTGAAAGAGCAATTGTGGTGGAGTTCAGCTGCCTAGCAAGGTAAAACCACCCCAGATGCACATGCAGCAACAGCCACCTGGTTAGTCTGCCAATCGAGCTAGCCCTGCCCAATCAAAACTCCTCCACACATAGAAAGGGATAAAGTCCTCCTTGCAGCGCATATAAAAACAAACAAACAAACAAACAAAACAAAACAAAACAAAACATCCTGGGGAAGACAGTCTGACTTATTCCTGCCTCAGGCAAAGGCAAAGCCATCCGTGGGATTGCTTTTGCTCAAGGACCTGGGTGCACTTGGCGGGTGATGCGGAAGTACGGGGCAGCCTGAAAACCCTCAGGGGTGCCTGGGGTGAGCGTAGGCAGCCCTTTGAGTTGTACAACGTTAGTTGCCGTGTAATGCTGTATGTCATCTGCAGTCGCTATATGTCAACGGCATTACAGTACGAGTCGCTCGGATTAACGAAGAATGACAGCACGTGCACGGACACGCGGGGCTTTCCTTGCATACAGGGATCACCGTGCCTGCACGCGCGCGCGCACACCCACCCCAACTTTCGGCGAGTCCTCCCCCACCCAGCCTCAGCACACAGGCAGCCCTGCCGCCCAGGACTTCCACGATCCTGGGGACTCCTGCTTGCACTCACCTTCTTCCTTGCCGTAGCCCCAGCAACGCTCAGTAACCTCACCACGCTCTAAGGTTTCTCTAAGACCTTTCTGGACCCAGCTTGGCTGCCCCCAGGCAGCAAAGGGGCCGCAAGGCAGACAAACTGCAACTGCAGCCTCCTCCTCGTCTTCCTCCTCCACCAGCCCTGCAGTTGCCATCCGCACCCAGGTGCAGCCCTTTTATGAGGAGGGGCTGCTGGGCTCACCACCCTCGTTAGCCACACCTGGGGCTCCAGTGATTGGGGGTCCAGTGACAGCTTTTAGTTTTTAGTGGTTGTTGTTGTTGTTTTTTTATTATTGTTATTATTATTATTTTATTTTTTTACTGGGGCCCTGTGACAGGTTTTCACTATCTTTTCCTAATCTTCTTCCCAAATGTCCCCGTTCTCTGGGATTAAACTCTTCTTTCCACATACAAACTTTACTATTTCAGGTTATTAAAGCGCCCCGTTCCAATCGTAAATCCACAGGACTTCGGGAAAACACCTGAAGCGCTGGGCCCTCCGTCTTCTAGACAAACGATACCACCGTTTCCACAAAGTTTACATTTCAACAGGACCGAATTTCAAGCCGAATGCCATTTTTTCCTCATGCACTTTGTTAGTAAGCCCACGCAAAACAAGGAATCGCTCCTACGTATCCATCAGTATGGGGGTTTAAAAAGGTACTGAGGCCTAAATAAATTCGCTCTCCCCCTTCGTACCAAATTCCCAGGGCTCAAGCCCGAACCGCCAAAGAAGTGACTCTCCGTTCTACGGCTTTGATAATCGGTCAGCCCCCTCCCCCCCCCAGTACTCGGGAAACCGACCAAACACCACAGCGAATATACCCAAACTTCTCAACTGTTCCTTAGATAACGCTCCCGCCGCCTTTCTCCCTGTCACACTCGAAACATTTAAGAGGATGACAAGATACACCAGCGGGCCCGTACATCGGGCACCACCAGTCAACGCTGGGATAAAGCAGCGCTTCCTTTCGGTCTGTCGTGCGCCTCGTTCGTCTCCGGCCGTTCCCCTCGCGGAGAATACGGAACCGCGGATCGGAACTCCGCGCTCGCCTCGCGGCGATGCTGCGTCTCACTCACGCGGCGCAATCACGCAAAGAGGCCCCCCCCCCCGCACTTCTCGTTCATCCCACAGGAATACGTCACTTAAAACAACAACCAGACTTGTTTGTAGCTCGCTTCACGACAATACTTTGTCTCAAACGCATACGCTTACACAAACGCTTTCAACACGACATACCCAGACGCCTACAAATAAGACATACAATTATCGCCACTCCAATTAACGTCCCTCCAGCAGCTGCAAATGTTACCCAGGTAACCTTGTGACAATTTTGAGAGGCCCGCTTACCCTTCTCCTGCTTCTTATATAGCCATTAGCGGGTCCGTCCCGGCTCCCCAAACTGGGATGCAGCGGTAACCTCGGGTTTGCTCGATCTACTCCCAAGATCGCTAGCGGCCGCTCGCTCGCTCGCTCGGTCAGCAAAACCCCCTCGACCGCTCGGTCGGTCAGCCTGCAGGGTACCCTCCTCCCGTACGGGGACTATGCTGCACGCCAGACGTCTCTGCGCGATTTACCGGCCGCCCCGGCCACGCGTACGACTTACAGGCCCTTCCCGTACTGTAAAACGCACCGTTTGTCCGCGGCGTCAGGAGGTCTTGGCTTGCTCCCGCGGTGAGCGGCTGTGAGCGGAGGCTCCTCCGAGGAAAATACTCGGGGTGCACCTAGGGGCGTCCGCTCCGCAGTCGATCCCGCAGCCGAGCAGAGCGTCTCCTGGCTGGCTCGCCAAACTGACTTGTGGCAAACGGAGTCCACAATCAATAGGATCGTAAAGCAGGTATGTTTATTCAGCGCTCGGCAGCACGGGCGGTAGTCCCACCGAAGTCGTGCGCACCCGACGCAGCAATTTGCCGTGGTTATACGCAGCACAGGGTTACATACGCATGAAGTTTCACAGTACGCCTATACCTATTCATAACCTGTCCCCGCTTCGCGTTCAAATCGGTTCCAAGGAGTTATTTCCGTAAGCTCCTCCCATCTTCGCTTGCGCAGTGTCTCCTGGTGGTGTTCCTCGGGGGGGGGGATGAAGGTTGACGACTCTTCCTCGTCACCGCTAGTTGACCTCTTGTCTTTGCGCGGACTCGGTCGCTCCTCGGCTCTTGCCCATCCGCAGGACCGGTTTCTGCAGGTCTCTTAAGATAGGCTCACACTCTTATGGAGAGACTAACCTTGGAAAGGGGCCCAAAGCTTCTCGCTTTAATTGATTTGCACAGTGCGCAATAGTGAGCAAAGACGCTAAGCAGCATCCGCTAGTTTAATGCTGTCAGCGCTCTCTCTCTCTACTCCGTAAGATTCTCCTAACTCCCTCTCTCAAAAGCAGCCCTTCGGAACCGTGCTGCCCGCCCCCCCCCCCCCCCCCCCCGCCGGCCGCCCGCCCGCCCGCAGTGCGTGACCTGCTGCCCCGGACGCCGGAGACGGCCGCTTACCCAGCGCGAAGGGACGGCATGCGCTGCCAGGAGCGCAAGCGAGCACAGAGCCGTCCCGCCCCGCGGAAGGGGCAGCGAGGGGGGAAGCGAGCGCACGCGCTGGGCCGCGACCCGCCCTCCGCGGAGCCAGGAACCCTGCGGCGCTCCCTCACCCCCTGCGGCGGCCGGGCGGCAGCTGCCGGGGCGCTGCCCCGCCCCGCCCCGCGCCCCGCCGCGGAAGGGAGGCGTTCCCCCGCCGAACGCCGGCCAGCTCTGTCTTCCGACACCCACAGCAACCTCCCGAGGGAGGTGCACCGTTCCCGGAGGTACTGCAATACCGGGACGATGCGCGGAGCGGAGGGAGCAAGCTCCGGATCCAACTCCCGAGCCCAAAAATCCGTTTAATATAAAGTCCTCTCATCGAGGACGTATCAGATATTAAACTGATAAGAACAGATACTACACTTGATCTTAGCCAAAAGGCCGAGAAGCGATGCCCGCGCCCTCGCCCCCGCGACACCCGATCCCGCGCCCACCACCCCGACCTCACGGCCGCTGCTCCACCGCCCGCCCCCGCCCTCCCGGGGCTCAACCCGCCGCCCTCGACCACCCTCTCGGGCGCTCCGCTCGCAGCCGCGACCCCCGACCGCCCCGCCGCCGCGTCGCCGGGGCCTCCCAGCGGCCCGTTCGCGCCACCGCGCGCCCGATTCGCTCGGCCCCGCGCGGAATTTGCATGCCCCGCCCCCGGCACCGCCTCTCCCTCCCCGCGGCTCACCCGCCGCGTGCCCCGCCCACCGAGCCCCTGCGCCCGCCCTTCGCTCCGCGCTGATTGGCGCAGCTCGGCCTCCTCTGGGCGTTCGCCCCGCCCCTTCGCCCGCCCGCCCTCCCCTCCCCTCCCCTCCCCTCCCCTCCCCTCCCCTCCCCTCCCCTCCCCTCCGGCGGGATTTGCATGCCCCGCCCACCTCCCCGGAGCCGCGCCGCCGCCCGCCGCCTCATTGGCCGGGGCCCCGGGCCGCCCGCCCCGGCGGCGCCGAGCAGCGCCGCGGGACCTGCGCGCGGCCGGCCGGCTCTCGCCGGCAAGGAAGGCCCGGCAGAAGGCTGCCGCCGGCGGGGGCCCTCCGACCCTCCGTTCAGCGCCTGCGGACGCCTCCGGAGCGAGGCGCGGGGCCGCGGGGCTCGGCCCGGCGCGGCGACCGGGGGAGCGCAGCCGCCGCGCGAGGAGGGGCTGCGAGCGCTGAGCGCGCTCGAGCCGGAGGGGAGACGCTTTGTCTGCTCCGGGAGCCGGGAGGAGGCGCGACCGGGACGGCGACCCGAGCTGGCCGTCGAGGGGTGTCCGCAACCGGGAAGGACGGCCGGGGGGCGGCTGCTGCTCGGGAACCGGCTGCTGCTCGGGAACCGGCCGGGCAACCGGACACGCGTGCGGTGAGCACTTGCAGCGTGCGGCGGTAGCTTTGCGTGTGCGTACACGTTGTTGCCGTTACTTCCTCTGAGTTTTCTGTCCTATTAAACTGTCTTTATCTCAACCCGCACGCTTTACCCACCCCCGCTTCTCTCGCCTTTCCCGGAGGGGGGGACTGAGGCAGCGAGGAAGCGGCTGCGCGGCGCTGAGCTGTGCGGCAGGTGGAAGCTCGGCAGCCGGAGAGGCTCCCGCTGCCCCGGCATCGCGGCCAGCCCCCGTCGCCTTCCCCTCCCCCGACAGCCGAAGGGCCGCCCCGCTACATAACCTGCTCCCGTAAAGCCGGCAAGCGCCGTGTGCTCGGGGTGCTGGAAGCAGCCACCGCGGGGCTGGAAACACAGCTTTCCACCCGGAACACCATCCTGGGCTTTGAAAAGCAAGTCTTGCGAGAAAAACCTCAGTAACTTGCTCAGACCGGGTCTTCTGTGAAGCTGTTCTATTCACGATTGCAGCGGCGGGGGTCCTGCGAGCGGGAGCAACCAGCAAAAGTCTATCGTAACCTTATATTCCCTCTTACCCAACGCTCGATTCCTCCCGTTTCCTCACTGGCTGAGTGCTACAGGTTCACAAGCTACTCAACACTTGTTGCTATACCCTGTGTATCCAATTTTACTTGACCAACTGTTAATTTCTCCTTCCCCCCCCCCCCATCTTGTCTCGTGACCACAGGGCCCACGATCGCTTGCTTTTACTGATTTTGCACTGCTCGTCCTGTTTTTCTTACCTATCCTCCTTATTTGGGGACAGTGGGACCTTCCCCTTATCTCTTTAACGTCCTCTCCACTGCTGTGCTGCTGTCATGCCTGCACAATCACTTTTGGATACGCAAGGTTAGTGGAATTTTCCACCGCAAAAACACCTTCTACTGCAAAAATGCAGCTTTTTCTCACGGTCTCGTGGCAACACGGCACGCCGGAAATAATTGAATCAGACAGTGGGACTCATTTCCACAACGACCTCATAAACATCTGGGCCAAACAGCATGGCATTGAATGGGTGTACCACATCCCTTCTCCCGCACCAGCATCCAGGAAAACAAACAAGCAAACAAACAAACAAAAAAAACACAGTACAGCAGACTGATAACGAATATGCTGAAAGCAATGGGTGCTGAGACATTCAAACATTGGGATGCTGCACTGGGTCTGGCTGGGATGGAGTTAACTTTCCCTGCGGCAGCCCACACAGTGCCGTGCTCTGCACGTGTAGCTAGAACAGCACCGGTGTCACAGCGGTGTCGGTGTCGTGTCTACTGCTGAGCAATGCTGGCACAGCATCAGGACTCCCTCACCCCCCCCACCCCCCCCCGAGCCAGCAGGCTGGGGGTGGGCAAGAGGGGAGGAAGAAACATCAGCAGGGCAGCTGACGTAAAGCAAGCGAAGGGATGTTCCGTACCATATGATGTCACGCTCAGCAATAAAAGGTGGAAAAAGGAAGAAGAGGGGAGGGGTGGGCTCTCGCTGTGAAAACATCTGTCCTCCCGAACAATGGGTACGTGCGTTGAGGCCCTGCTTCAAGGACGTGGTCAAGCATCGCCCATTGGTGGGAAGTGGAGAGTGATTTCTTTCCTCTGCACCTCCACACGGCCTTTGTGTGTTTCTTTTTTTTTTCTTCTTCTTCTTCCCCTTTCCCTTTAGTTAAGTTATTTAATAACAATTTTCCCTTAATAATTATTTTTCCTTTTAATTAATGTTGTGGTTTAACCCGGCTGGCAGCTAAACACCACACAGCCGTTCGCTCACCCTCCCCCCTCCCTCTCTGGGATGGGGGAGAGAAACGGGAAAGTGAAGCCTGTGAGTTGAGATAAAGACAGTTTATTAAGACAGGAAAATAATAATAACAATAATAATAATAATAGTGATAATGGTAATAGTATTAACAATAATAATGTGTAAGAAAACAAGTGATGCACAATGCAATTGCTCACCACCCGCTGACCGATGCCCAGCCTATTCCCGAGCAGCCGGCCCCCCCACCCCGGCCAGCCACCCCTATATATTGTTTAGCATGACGTCAGATGGTATGGAATACCCCTTTGGCCAGTTTGGGTCAGCTGTCCTGGGTCTGTCCCCTCCCAGCTCCTGCTGCACCCCCAGCCTGCTCGCTGGCAGGACAGAGCGAGAAGCCGAAAAGTCCTTGGCCTGGTGTAAACACTGCTCTGCAACAATTAAAACATCAGCATGTTATCAGCGCTCTTCTCATCCTAATCCAAAACATAGCACCCTACCAGCTACTATGAGCTACTTAACTCTGTCCTAACTGGAACCAGGACAATTAAATTATCCTTATCTCAACCCATGAGTTGTTTCTTTCCTTTTCTTCTTCCCCTCCTCTTCTGAGGAGGGGGAGTGAAAGAGCAATTGTGGTGGAGTTCAGCTGCCTAGCAAGGTAAAACCACCCCAGATGCACATGCAGCAACAGCCACCTGGTTAGTCTGCCAATCGAGCTAGCCCTGCCCAATCAAAACTCCTCCACACATAGAAAGGGATAAAGTCCTTGCAGCACATATAAAAACAAACAAACAAACAAAACATCCTGGGGAAGACAGTCTGACTTATTCCTGCCTCAGGCAAAGGCAAAGCCATCCGTGGGATTGCTTTTGCTCAAGGACCTGGGTGCACTTGGCGGGTGATGCGGAAGTACGGGGCAGCCTGAAAACCCTCAGGGGTGCCTGGGGTGAGCGTAGGCAGCCCTTTGAGTTGTACAACGTTAGTTGCCGTGTAATGCTGTATGTCTTCTGCAGTCGCTATATGTCAACGGCATTACAGTACGAGTCGCTCGGATTAACGAAGAAGGACAGCACGTGCACGGACACGCGGGGCTTTCCTTGCATACAGGGATCACCGTGCCTGCACGCGCGCGCGCACACCCACCCCAACTTTCGGCGAGTCCTCCCCCACCCAGCCTCAGCACACAGGCAGCCCTGCCGCCCAGGACTTCCACGATCCTGGGGACTCCTGCTTGCACTCACCTTCTTCCTTGCCGTAGCCCCAGCAACGCTCAGTAACCTCACCACGCTCTAAGGTTTCTCTAAGACCTTTCTGGACCCAGCTTGGCTGCCCCCAGGCAGCAAAGGGGCCGCAAGGCAGACAAACTGCAACTGCAGCCTCCTCCTCGTCTTCCTCCTCCACCAGCCCTGCAGTTGCCATCCGCACCCAGGTGCAGCCCTTTTATGAGGAGGGGCTGCTGGGCTCACCACCCTCGTTAGCCACACCTGGGGCTCCAGTGATTGGGGGTCCAGTGACAGCTTTTAGTTTTTAGTGGTTGTTGTTGTTGTTTTTTTATTATTGTTATTATTATTATTTTATTTTTTTACTGGGGCCCTGTGACAGGTTTTCACTATCTTTTCCTAATCTTCTTCCCAAATGTCCCCGTTCTCTGGGATTAAACTCTTCTTTCCACATACAAACTTTACTATTTCAGGTTATTAAAGCGCCCCGTTCCAATCGTAAATCCACAGGACTTCGGGAAAACACCTGAAGCGCTGGGCCCTCCGTCTTCTAGACAAACGATACCACCGTTTCCACAAAGTTTACATTTCAACAGGACCGAATTTCAAGCCGAATGCCATTTTTTCTCATGCACTTTGTTAGTAAGCCCACGCAAAACAAGGAATCGCTCCTACGTATCCATCAGTATGGGGGTTTAAAAAGGTACTGAGGCCTAAATAAATTCGCTCTCCCCCTTCGTACCAAATTCCCAGGGCTCAAGCCCGAACCGCCAAAGAAGTGACTCTCCGTTCTACGGCTTTGATAATCGGTCAGCCCCCTCCCCCCCCCAGTACTCGGGAAACCGACCAAACACCACAGCGAATATACCCAAACTTCTCAACTGTTCCTTAGATAACGCTCCCGCCGCCTTTCTCCCTGTCACACTCGAAACATTTAAGAGGATGACAAGATACACCAGCGGGCCCGTACATCGGGCACCACCAGTCAACGCTGGGATAAAGCAGCGCTTCCTTTCGGTCTGTCGTGCGCCTCGTTCGTCTCCGGCCGTTCCCCTCGCGGAGAATACGGAACCGCGGATCGGAACTCCGCGCTCGCCTCGCGGCGATGCTGCGTCTCACTCACGCGGTGCAATCACGCAAAGAGGCCCTCCCCCCCCCCCCCCCCCCGCACTTCTCGTTCATCCCACAGGAATATGTCACTTAAAACAACAACCAGACTTGTTTGTAGCTCGCTTCACGACAATACTTTGTTTCAAACGCATACGCTCACACAAACGCTTTCAACACGACATACCCAGACACCTACAAATAAGACATACAATTATCGCCACTCCAATTAACGTCCCTCCAGCAGCTGCAAATGTTACCCAGGTAACCTTGTGACAATTTTGAGAGGCCCGCTTACCCTTCTCCTGCTTCTTATATAGCCATTAGCGGGTCCGTCCCGGCTCCCCAAACTGGGATGCAGCGGTAACCTCGGGTTTGCTCGATCTACTCCCAAGATCGCTAGCGGCCGCTCGCTCGCTCGCTCGGTCAGCAAAACCCCCTCGACCGCTCGGTCGGTCAGCCTGCAGGGTACCCTCCTCCCGTACGGGGACTATGCTGCACGCCAGACGTCTCTGCGCGATTTACCGGCCGCCCCGGCCACGCGTACGACTTACAGGCCCTTCCCGTACTGTAAAACGCACCGTTTGTCCGCGGCGTCAGGAGGTCTTGGCCTGCTCCCGCGGTGAGCGGCTGAGAGCGGAGGCTCCTCCGAGGAAAATACTCGGGGTGCACCTAGGGGCGTCCGCTCCGCAGTCGATCCCGCAGCCGAGCAGAGCGTCTCCTGGCTGGCTCGCCAAACTGACTTGTGGCAAACGGAGTCCACAATCAATAGGATCGTAAAGCAGGTATGTTTATTCAGCGCTCGGCAGCACGGGCGGTAGTCCCACCGAAGTCGTGCGCACCCGACGCAGCAATTTGCCGTGGTTATACGCAGCACAGGGTTACATACGCATGAAGTTTCACAGTACGCCTATACCTATTCATAACCTGTCCCCGCTTCGCGTTCAAATCGTTCCAAGGAGTTATTTCCGTAAGCTCCTCCCATCTTCGCTTGCGCAGTGTCTCCTGGTGGTGTTCCTCGGGGGGGGGGATGAAGGTTGACGACTCTTCCTCGTCACCGCTAGTTGACCTCTTGTCTTTGCGCGGACTCAGTCGCTCCTCGGCTCTTGCCCATCCGCAGGACCGGTTTCTGCAGGTCTCTTAAGATAGGCTCACACTCTTATGGAGAGACTAACCTTGGAAAGGGGCCCAAAGCTTCTCGCTTTAATTGATTTGCACAGTGCGCAATAGTGAGCAAAGACGCTAAGCAGCATCCGCTAGTTTAATGCTGTCAGCGCTCTCTCTCTCTACTCCGTAAGATTCTCCTAACTCCCTCTCTCAAAAGCAGCCCTTCGGAACCGTGCTGCCCGCCCCCCCCCCCCCCCCGCCGGCCGCCCGCCCGCCCGCAGTGCGTGACCTGCTGCCCCGGACGCCGGAGACGGCCGCTTACCCAGCGCGAAGGGACGGCATGCGCTGCCAGGAGCGCAAGCGAGCACAGAGCCGTCCCGCCCCGCGGAAGGGGCAGCGAGGGGGGAAGCGAGCGCACGCGCTGGGCCGCGACCCGCCCTCCGCGGAGCCAGGAACCCTGCGGCGCTCCCTCACCCCCTGCGGCGGCCGGGCGGCAGCTGCCGGGGCGCTGCCCCGCCCCGCCCCGCCCCGCGCCCCGCCGCGGAAGGGAGGCGTTCCCCCGCCGAACGCCGGCCAGCTCTGTCTTCCGACACCCACAGCAACCTCCCGAGGGAGGTGCACCGTTCCCGGAGGTACTGCAATACCGGGACGATGCGCGGAGCGGAGGGAGCAAGCTCCGGATCCAACTCCCGAGCCCAAAAATCCGTTTAATATAAAGTCCTCTCATCGAGGACGTATCAGATATTAAACTGATAAGAACAGATACTACACTTGATCTTAGCCAAAAGGCCGAGAAGCGATGCCCGCGCCCTCGCCCCCGCGACACCCGATCCCGCGCCCACCACCCCGACCTCACGGCCGCTGCTCCACCGCCCGCCCCCGCCCTCCCGGGGCTCAACCCGCCGCCCTCGACCACCCTCTCGGGCGCTCCGCTCGCAGCCGCGACCCCCGACCGCCCCGCCGCCGCGTCGCCGGGGCCTCCCAGCGGCCCGTTCGCGCCACCGCGCGCCCGATTCGCTCGGCCCCGCGCGGAATTTGCATGCCCCGCCCCCGGCACCGCCTCTCCCTCCCCGCGGCTCACCCGCCGCGTGCCCCGCCCACCGAGCCCCTGCGCCCGCCCTTCGCTCCGCGCTGATTGGCGCAGCTCGGCCTCCTCTGGGCGTTCGCCCCGCCCCTTCGCCCGCCCGCCCTCCCCTCCCCTCCCCTCCCCTCCCCTCCCCTCCGGCGGGATTTGCATGCCCCGCCCACCTCCCCGGAGCCGCGCCGCCGCCCGCCGCCTCATTGGCCGGGGCCCCGGGCCGCCCGCCCCGGCGGCACCGAGCAGCGCCGCGGGGCCTGCGCGCGGCCGGCCGGCTCTCGCCGGCAAGGAAGGCCCGGCAGAAGGCTGCCGCCGGCGGGGGTCCTCCGACCCTCCGTTCAGCGCCTGCGGACGCCTCCGGAGCGAGGCGCGGGGCCGCGGGGCTCGGCCCGGCGCGGCGACCGGGGGAGCGCAGCCGCCGCGCGAGGAGGGGCTGCGAGCGCTGAGCGCGCTCGAGCCGGAGGGGAGACGCTTTGTCTGCTCCGGGAGCCGGGAGGAGGCGCGACCGGGACGGCGACCCGAGCTGGCCGTCGAGGGGTGTCCGCAACCGGGAAGGACGGCCGGGGGGCGGCTGCTGCTCGGGAACCGGCTGCTGCTCGGGAACCGGCCGGGCAACCGGACACGCGTGCGGTGAGCACTTGCAGCGTGCGGCGGTAGCTTTGCGTGTGCGTACACGTTGTTGCCGTTACTTCCTCTTAGTTTTCTGTCCTATTAAACTGTCTTTATCTCAACCCGCACGCTTTACCCACCCCACCCCACCCCCGCTTCTCTCGCCTTTCCCGGAGGGGGGGGACTGAGGCAGCGAGGAAGCGGCTGCGCGGCGCTGAGCTGTGCGGCAGGTGGAAGCTCGGCAGCCGGAGAGGCTCCCGCTGCCCCGGCATCGCGGCCAGCCCCCGTCGCCTTCCCCTCCCCCGACAGCCGAAGGGCCGCCCCGCTACATAACCTGCTCCCGTAAAGCCGGCAAGCGCCGTGTGCTCGGGGTGCTGGAAGCAGCCACCGCGGGGCTGGAAACACAGCTTTCCACCCGGAACACCATCCTGGGCTTTGAAAAGCAAGTCTTGCGAGAAAAACCTCAGTAACTTGCTCAGACCGGGTCTTCTGTGAAGCTGTTCTATTCACGATTGCAGCGGCGGGGGTCCTGCGAGCGGGAGCAACCAGCAAAAGTCTATCGTAACCTTATATTCCCTCTTACCCAACGCTCGATTCCTCCCGTTTCCTCACTGGCTGAGTGCTACAGGTTCACAAGCTACTCAACACTTGTTGCTATGCCATGTATATCCAATTTTACTTGACCAACTGTTAATTTCTCCTTCCCCCCCCCATCTTGTCTCGTGACCACAGGGCCCACGATCTCTTGCTTTTACTGATTTTGCACTGCTCGTCCTGTTTTTCTTACCTATCCTCCTTATTTGGGGACAGTGGGACCTTCCCCTTTATCTCTTTAACGTCCTCTCCACTGCTGTGCTGCTGTCATGCCTGCACAATCACTTTTGGATATGCAAGGTTAGTGGAATTTTCCACCGCAAAAACACCTTCTACTGCAAAAATGCAGCTTTTTCTCACGGTCTCGTGGCAACACGGCACGCCGGAAATAATTGAATCAGACAGTGGGACTCATTTCCACAACGACCTCATAAACATCTGGGCCAAACAGCATGGCATTGAATGGGTATACCACATCCCTTCTCCCGCACCAGCATCCAGGAAAACAAACAAGCAAACAAACAAAAAAAAACACAGTACAGCAGACTGATAAAGAATATGCTGAAAGCAATGGGTGCTGAGACATTCAAACATTGGGATGCTGCACTGGGTCTGGCTGGGATGGAGTTAACTTTCCCCGCGGCAGCCCACACAGTGCCGTGCTCTGCACGTGTAGCTAGAACAGCACCGGTGTCACAGCGGTGTCGTGTCTACTGCTGAGCAATGCTGGCACAGCATCAGGACTCCCTCACCCCCCCAACCCCCCCCCCCGAGCCAGCAGGCTGGGGGTGGGCAAGAGGGGAGGAAGAAACATCAGCAGGGCAGCTGACGTAAAGCAAGCGAAGGGATGTTCCGTACCATATGATGTCACGCTCAGCAATAAAAGGTGGAAAAAGGAAGAAGAGGGGAGGGGTGGGCTCTCGCTGTGAAAACATCTGTCCTCCCGAACAATGGGTACGTGCGTTGAGGCCCTGCTTCAAGGACGTGGTCAAGCATCGCCCATTGGTGGGAAGTGGAGAGTGATTTCTTTCCTCTGCACCTCCACACGGCCTTTGTGTGTTTCTTTTTTTTTTTCTTCTTCTTCTTCCCCTTTCCCTTTAGTTAAGTTATTTAATAACAATTTTCCCTTAATAATTATTTTTCCTTTTAATTAAATTATCCTTATCTCAACCCATGAGTTGTTTCTTTCCTTTTCTTCTTCCCCTCCTCTTCTGAGGAGGGGGAGTGAAAGAGCAATTGTGGTGGAGTTCAGCTGCCTAGCAAGGTAAAACCACCCCAGATGCACATGCAGCAACAGCCACCTGGTTAGTCTGCCAATCGAGCTAGCCCTGCCCAATCAAAACTCCTCCACACATAGAAAGGGATAAAGTCCTTGCAGCGCATATAAAAACAAACAAACAAACAAACAAAACAAAACATCCTGGGGAAGACAGTCTGACTTATTCCTGCCTCAGGCAAAGGCAAAGCCATCCGTGGGATTGCTTTTGCTCAAGGACCTGGGTGCACTTGGCGGGTGATGCAGAAGTACGGGGCAGCCTGAAAACCCTCAGGGGTGCCTGGGGTGAGCGTAGGCAGCCCTTTGAGTTGTACAACGTTAGTTGCCGTGTAATGCTGTATGTCATCTGCAGTCGCTATATGTCAACGGCATTACAGTACGAGTCGCTCGGATTAACGAAGAATGACAGCACGTGCACGGACACGCGGGGCTTTCCTTGCATACAGGGATCACCGTGCCTGCGCGCGCGCGCGCACACCCACCCCAACTTTCGGCGAGTCCTCCCCCACCCAGCCTCAGCACACAGGCAGCCCTGCTGCCCAGGACTTCCACGATCCTGGGGACTCCTGCTTGCACTCACCTTCTTCCTTGCCGTAGCCCCAGCAACGCTCAGTAACCTCACCACGCTCTAAGGTTTCTCTAAGACCTTTCTGGACCCAGCTTGGCTGCCCCCAGGCAGCAAAGGGGCCGCAAGGCAGACAAACTGCAACTGCAGCCTCCTCCTCGTCTTCCTCCTCCACCAGCCCTGCAGTTGCCATCCGCACCCAGGTGCAGCCCTTTTATGAGGAGGGGCTGCTGGGCTCACCACCCTCGTTAGCCACACCTGGGGCTCCAGTGATTGGGGGTCCAGTGACAGCTTTTAGTTTTTAGTTGTTGTTGTTGTTATTTTATTATTATTATTATTATTATTATTATTTTATTTTTTTACTGGGGCCCTGTGACAGGTTTTCACTATCTTTTCCTAATCTTCTTCCCAAATGTCCCCGTTCTCTGGGATTAAACTCTTCTTTCCACATACAAACTTTACTATTTCAGGTTATTAAAGCGCCCCGTTCCAATCGTAAATCCACAGGACTTCGGGAAAACACCTGAAGCGCTCGGCCCTCCGTCTTCTAGACAAACGATACCACCGTTTCCACAAAGTTTACATTTCAACAGGACCGAATTTCAAGCCGAATGCCATTTTTTCCTCATGCACTTTGTTAGTAAGCCCACGCAAAACAAGGAATCGCTCCTACGTATCCATCAGTATGGGGGTTTAAAAAGGTACTGAGGCCTAAATAAATTCGCTCTCCCCCTTCGTACCAAATTCCCAGGGCTCAAGCCCGAACCGCCAAAGAAGTGACTCTCCGTTCTACGGCTTTGATAATCGGTCAGCCCCCTCCCCCCCCCAGTACTTGGGAAACCGACCAAACACCACAGCGAATATACCCAAACTTCTCAACTGTTCCTTAGATAACGCTCCCGCCGCCTTTCTCCCTGTCACACTCGAAACATTTAAGAGGATGACAAGATACACCAGCGGGCCCGTACATCGGGCACCACCAGTCAACGCTGGGATAAAGCAGCGCTTCCTTTCGGTCTGTCGTGCGCCTCGTTCGTCTCCGGCCGTTCCCCTCGCGGAGAATACGGAACCGCGGATCGGAACTCCGCGCTCGCCTCGCGGCGATGCTGCGTCTCACTCACGCGGCGCAATCACGCAAAGAGGCCCCCCCCCCCCCCCCCCCCCGCACTTCTCGTTCATCCCACGGGAATATGTCACTTAAAACAACAACCAGACTTGTTTGTAGCTCGCTTCACGACAATACTTTGTCTCAAACGCATACGCTCACACAAACGCTTTCAACACGACATACCCAGACGCCTACAAATAAGACATACAATTATCGCCACTCCAATTAACATCCCTCCAGCAGCTGCAAATGTTACCCAGGTAACCTTGTGACAATTTTGAGAGGCCCGCTTACCCTTCTCCTGCTTCTTATATAGCCATTAGCGGGTCCGTCCCGGCTCCCCAAACTGGGATGCAGCGGTAACCTCGGGTTTGCTCGATCTACTCCCAGGATCGCTAGCGGCCGCTCGCTCGCTCGCTCGGTCAGCAAAACCCCCTCGACCGCTCGGTCGGTCAGCCTGCAGGGTACCCTCCTCCCGTACGGGGACTATGCTGCACGCCAGACGTCTCTGCGCGATTTACCGGCCGCCCCGGCCACGCGTACGACTTACAGGCCCTTCCCGTACTGTAAAACGCACCGTTTGTCCGCGGCGTCAGGAGGTCTTGGCCTGCTCCCGCGGTGAGCGGCTGAGAGCGGAGGCTCCTCCGAGGAAAATACTCGGGGTGCACCTAGGGGCGTCCGCTCCGCAGTCGATCCCGCAGCCGAGCAGAGCGTCTCCTGGCTGGCTCGCCAAACTGACTTGTGGCAAACGGAGTCCACTATCAATAGGATCGTAAAGCAGGTATGTTTATTCAGCGCTCGGCAGCACGGGCGGTAGTCCCACCGAAGTCGTGCGCACCCGACGCAGCAATTTGCCGTGGTTATCCGCAGCACAGGGTTACATACGCATGAAGTTTCACAGTACGCCTATACCTATTCATAACCTGTCCCCGCTTCGCGTTCAAATCGGTTCCAAGGAGTTATTTCCGTAAGCTCCTCCCATCTTCGCTTGCGCAGTGTCTCCTGGTGGTGTTCCTCGGGGGGGGGGATGAAGGTTGACGACTCTTCCTCGTCACCGCTAGTTGACCTCTTGTCTTTGCGCGGACTCGGTCGCTCCTCGGCTCTTGCCCATCCGCAGGACCGGTTTCTGCAGGTCTCTTAAGATAGGCTCACACTCTTCTGGAGAGACTAACCTTGGAAAGGGGCCCAAAGCTTCTCGCTTTAATTGATTTGCACAGTGCGCAATAGTGAGCAAAGACGCTAAGCAGCATCCGCTAGTTTAATGCTGTCAGCGCTCTCTCTCTCTACTCCGTAAGATTCTCCTAACTCCCTCTCTCAAAAGCAGCCCTTCGGAACCGTGCTGCCCGCCCCCCCCCGCCCCGCCGCCCGCCCGCCCGCCCGCCCGCAGTGCGTGACCTGCTGCCCCGGACGCCGGAGACGGCCGCTTACCCAGCGCGAAGGGACGGCATGCGCTGCCAGGAGCGCAAGCGAGCACAGAGCCGTCCCGCCCCGCGGCAGGGGCAGCGAGGGGGGAAGCGAGCGCACGCGCTGGGCCGCGACCTGCCCTCCGCGGAGCCAGGAACCCTGCGGCGCTCCCTCACCCCCTGCGGCGGCCGGGCGGCAGCTGCCGGGGCGCTGCCCCGCCCCGCCCCGCCCCGCGCCCCGCCGCGGAAGGGAGGCGTTCCCCCGCCGAACGCCGGCCAGCTCTGTCTTCGGACACCCACAGCAACCTCCCGAGGGAGGTGCACCGTTCCCGGAGGTACTGCAATACCGGGACGATGCGCGGAGCGGAGGGAGCAAGCTCCGGATCCAACTCCCGAGCCCAAAAATCCGTTTAATATAAAGTCCTCTCATCGAGGACGTATCAGATATTAAACTGATAAGAACAGATACTACACTTGATCTTAGCCAAAAGGCCGAGAAGCGATGCCCGCGCCCTCGCCCCCGCGACACCCGATCCCGCGCCCACCACCCCGACCTCACGGCCGCTGCTCCACCGCCCGCCCCCGCCCTCCCGGGGCTCAACCCGCCGCCCTCGACCACCCTCTCGGGCGCTCCGCTCGCAGCCGCGACCCCCGACCGCCCCGCCGCCGCGTCGCCGGGGCCTCCCAGCGGCCCCTTCGGGCCCCCGCGCGCCCGATTCGCTCGGCCCCGCGCGGAATTTGCATGCCCCGCCCCCGGCACCGCCTCTCCCTCCCCGCGGCTCACCCGCCGCGTGCCCCGCCCACCGAGCCCCTGCGCCCGACCTTCGCTCCGCGCTGATTGGCGCAGCTCGGCCTCCTCTGGGCGTTCGCCCCGCCCCTTCGCCCGCCCTCCTCCCCTCCCCTCCCCTCCGGCGGGATTTGCATGCCCCGCCCACCGCCCCGGAGCCGCGCCGCCGCCCGCCGCCTCATTGGCCGGGGCCCCGGGCCGCCCGCCCCGGCGGCGCCGAGCAGCGCCGCGGGACCTGCGCGCGGCCGGCCGGCTCTCGCCGGCAAGGAAGGCCCGGCAGAAGGCTGCCGCCGGCGGGGGCCCTCCGACCCTCCGTTCAGCGCCTGCGGACGCCTCCGGAGCGAGGCACGGGGCTCGGCCCGGCGCGGCGAGCGGGGGAGCGCAGCCGCCGCGCGAGGAGGGGCTGCGAGCGCTGAGCGCGCTCGAGCCGGAGGGGAGACGCTTTGTCTGCTCCGGGAGCCGGGAGGAGACGCGACCGGGACGGCGACCCGAGCTGGCCGTCAAGGGGTGTCCGCAACCGGGAAGGACGGCCGGGGGGCGGCTGCTGCTCGGGAACCGGCTGCTGCTCGGGAACCGGCCGGGCAACCGGACACGCGTGCGGTGAGCAATTGCGGCGTGCGGCGGTAGCTTTGCGTGTGCGTACACGTTGTTGCCGTTACTTCCTCTGAGTTTTCTGTCCTATTAAACTGTCTTTATCTCAACCCGCACGCTTTACCCCACCCCACCCCCGCTTCTCTCGCCTTTCCCGGAGGGGGGGACTGAGGCAGCGAGGAAGCGGCTGCGCGGCGCTGAGCTGTGCGGCAGGTGGAAGCTCGGCAGCCGGAGAGGCTCCCGCTGCCCCGGCATCGCGGCCAGCCCCCGTCGCCTTCCCCTCCCCCGACAGCCGAAGGGCCGTGCCGCTACATAACCTGCTCCCGTAAAGCCGGCAAGCGCCGTGTGCTCGGGGTGCTGGAAGCAGCCACCGCGGGGCTGGAAACACAGCTTTCCACCCGGAACACCATCCTGGGCTTTGAAAAGCAAGTCTTGCGAGAAAAACCTCAGTAACTTGCTCAGACCGGGTCTTCTGTGAAGCTGTTCTATTCACGATTGCAGCGGCGGGGGTCCTGCGAGCGGCAGCAACCAGCAAAAGTCTATCGTAACCTTATATTCCCTCTTACCCAACGCTCGATTCCTCCCGTTTCCTCACTGGCTGAGTGCTACAGGTTCACAAGCTACTCAACACTTGTTGCTATGCCATGTATATCCAATTTTACTTGACCAACTGTTAATTTCTCCTTCCCCCCCCCATCTTGTCTCGTGACCACAGGGCCCACGATCTCTTGCTTTTACTGATTTTGCACTGCTCGTCCTGTTTTTCTTACCTATCCTCCTTATTTGGGGACAGTGGGACCTTCCCCTTTATCTCTTTAACGTCCTCTCCACTGCTGTGCTGCTGTCATGCCTGCACAATCACTTTTGGATATGCAAGGTTAGTGGAATTTTCCACCGCAAAAACACCTTCTACTGCAAAAATGCAGCTTTTTCTCACGGTCTCGTGGCAACACGGCACGCCGGAAACAATTGAATCAGACAGTGGGACTCATTTCCACAACGACCTCATAAACATCTGGGCCAAACAGCATGGCATTGAATGGGTATACCACATCCCTTCTCCCGCACCAGCATCCAGGAAAACAAACAAGCAAACAAACAAAAAAAAACACAGTACAGCAGACTGATAACGAATATGCTGAAAGCAATGGGTGCTGAGACATTCAAACATTGGGATGCTGCACTGGGTCTGGCTGGGATGGAGTTAACTTTCCCCGCGGCAGCCCACACAGTGCCGTGCTCTGCACGTGTAGCTAGAACAGCACCGGTGTCACAGCGGTGTCGGCGTCGTGTCTACTGCTGAGCAATGATGGCACAGCATCAGGACTCCCTCACCCCCCCAACCCCCCCCCCCCCCCGAGCCAGCAGGCTGGGGGTGGGCAAGAGGGGAGGAAGAAACATCAGCAGGGCAGCTGACGTAAAGCAAGCGAAGGGATGTTCCGTACCATATGATGTCACGCTCAGCAATAAAAGGTGGAAAAAGGAAGAAGAGGGGAGGGGTGGGCTCTCGCTGTGAAAACATCTGTCCTCCCGAACAATGGGTACGTGCGTTGAGGCCCTGCTTCAGGGACGTGGTCAAGCATCGCCCATTGGTGGGAAGTGGAGAGTGATTTCTTTCCTCTGCACCTCCACACGGCCTTTGTGTGTTTCTTTTTTTTTTTTCTTTTTCTTCTTCTTCTTCCCCTTTCCCTTTAGTTAAGTTATTTAATAACAATTTTCCCTTAATAATTATTTTTCCTTTTAATTAAATTATCCTTATCTCAACCCATGAGTTGTTTCCTTCCTTTTCTTCTTCCCCTCCTCTTCTGAGGAGGGGGAGTGAAAGAGCAATTGTGGTGGAGTTCAGCTGCCTAGCAAGGTAAAACCACCCCAGATGCACATGCAGCAACAGCCACCTGGTTAGTCTGCCAATCGAGCTAGCCCTGCCCAATCAAAACTCCTCCACACATAGAAAGGGATAAAGTCCTTGCAGCGCATATAAAAACAAACAAACAAACAAACAAAACAAAACATCCTGGGGAAGACAGTCTGACTTATTCCTGCCTCAGGCAAAGGCAAAGCCATCCGTGGGATTGCTTTTGCTCAAGGACCTGGGTGCACTTGGCGGGTGATGCAGAAGTACGGGGCAGCCTGAAAACCCTCAGGGGTGTCTGGGGTGAGCGTAGGCAGTCCTTTGAGTTGTACAACGTTAGTTGCCGTGTAATGCTGTATGTCATCTGCAGTCGCTATATGTCAACGGCATTACAGTACGAGTCGCTCGGATTAACGAAGAAGGACAGCACGTGCACGGACACGCGGGGCTTTCCTTGCATACAGGGATCACCGTGCCTGCACGCGCGCGCGCACACCCACCCCAACTTTCGGCGAGTCCTCCCCCACCCAGCCTCAGCACACAGGCAGCCCTGCCGCCCAGGACTTCCACGATCCTGGGGACTCCTGCTTGCACTCACCTTCTTCCTTGCCGTAGCCCCAGCAACGCTCAGTAACCTCACCACGCTCTAAGGTTTCTCTAAGACCTTTCTGGACCCAGCTTGGCTGCCCCCAGGCAGCAAAGGGGCCGCAAGGCAGACAAACTGCAACTGCAGCCTCCTCCTCGTCTTCCTCCTCCACCAGCCCTGCAGTTGCCATCCGCACCCAGGTGCGGCCCTTTTATGAGGAGGGGCTGCTGGGCTCACCACCCTCGTTAGCCACACCTGGGGCTCCAGTGATTGGGGGTCCAGTGACAGCTTTTAGTTTTTAGTTGTTGTTGTTGTTTTATTATTATTATTATTATTATTATTATTATTATTATTATTTTATTTTTTTACTGGGGCCCTGTGACAGGTTTTCACTATCTTTTCCTAATCTTCTTCCCAAATGTCCCCGTTCTCTGGGATTAAACTCTTCTTTCCACATACAAACTTTACTATTTCAGGTTATTAAAGCGCCCCGTTCCAATCGTAAATCCACAGGACTTCGGGAAAACACCTGAAGCGCTCGGCCCTCCGTCTTCTAGACAAACGATACCACCGTTTCCACAAAGTTTACATTTCAACAGGACCGAATTTCAAGCCGAATGCCATTTTTTCTCATGCACTTTGTTAGTAAGCCCACGCAAAACAAGGAATCGCTCCTACGTATCCATCAGTATGGGGGTTTAAAAAGGTACTGAGGCCTAAATAAATTCGCTCTCCCCCTTCGTACCAAATTCCCAGGGCTCAAGCCCGAACCGCCAAAGAAGTGACTCTCCGTTCTACGGCTTTGATAATCGGTCAGCCCCCTCCCCCCCCAGTACTTGGGAAACCGACCAAACACCACAGCGAATATACCCAAACTTCTCAACTGTTCCTTAGATAACGCTCCCGCCGCCTTTCTCCCTGTCACACTCGAAACATTTAAGAGGATGACAAGATGCACCAGCGGGCCCGTACATCGGGCACCACCAGTCAACGCTGGGATAAAGCAGCGCTTCCTTTCGGTCTGTCGTGCGCCTCGTTCGTCTCCGGCCGTTCCCCTCGCGGAGAATACGGAACCGCGGATCGGAACTCCGCGCTCGCCTCGCGGCGATGCTGCGTCTCACTCACGCGGCGCAATCACGCAAAGAGGCCCCCCCCCCCCCCCCCCGCACTTCTCGTTCATCCCACGGGAATATGTCACTTAAAACAACAACCAGACTTGTTTGTAGCTCGCTTCACGACAATACTTTGTCTCAAACGCATACGCTCACACAAACGCTTTCAACACGACATACCCAGACGCCTACAAATAAGACATACAATTATCGCCACTCCAATTAACATCCCTCCAGCAGCTGCAAATGTTACCCAGGTAACCTTGTGACAATTTTGAGAGGCCCGCTTACCCTTCTCCTGCTTCTTATATAGCCATTAGCGGGTCCGTCCCGGCTCCCCAAACTGGGATGCAGCGGTAGCCTCGGGTTTGCTCGATCTACTCCCAGGATCGCTAGCGGCCGCTCGCTCGCTCGCTCGGTCAGCAAAACCCCCTCGACCGCTCGGTCGGTCAGCCTGCAGGGTACCCTCCTCCCGTACGGGGACTATGCTGCACGCCAGACGTCTCTGCGCGATTTACCGGCCGCCCCGGCCACGCGTACGACTTACAGGCCCTTCCCGTACTGTAAAACGCACCGTTTGTCCGCGGCGTCAGGAGGTCTTGGCCTGCTCCCGCGGTGAGCGGCTGAGAGCGGAGGCTCCTCCGAGGAAAATACTCGGGGTGCACCTAGGGGCGTCCGCTCCGCAGTCGATCCCGCAGCCGAGCAGAGCGTCTCCTGGCTGGCTCGCCAAACTGACTTGTGGCAAACGGAGTCCACTATCAATAGGATCGTAAAGCAGGTATGTTTATTCAGCGCTCGGCAGCACGGGCGGTAGTCCCACCGAAGTCGTGCGCACCCGACGCAGCAATTTGCCGTGGTTATCCGCAGCACAGGGTTACATACGCATGAAGTTTCACAGTACGCCTATACCTATTCATAACCTGTCCCCGCTTCGCGTTCAAATCGGTTCCAAGGAGTTATTTCCGTAAGCTCCTCCCATCTTCGCTTGCGCAGTGTCTCCTGGTGGTGTTCCTCGGGGGGGGGGATGAAGGTTGACGACTCTTCCTCGTCACCGCTAGTTGACCTCTTGTCTTTGCGCGGACTCGGTCGCTCCTCGGCTCTTGCCCATCCGCAGGACCGGTTTCTGCAGGTCTCTTAAGATAGGCTCACACTCTTCTGGAGAGACTAACCTTGGAAAGGGGCCCAAAGCTTCTCGCTTTAATTGATTTGCACAGTGCGCAATAGTGAGCAAAGACGCTAAGCAGCATCCGCTAGTTTAATGCTGTCAGCGCTCTCTCTCTCTACTCCGTAAGATTCTCCTAACTCCCTCTCTCAAAAGCAGCCCTTCGGAACCGTGCTGCCCGCCCCCCCCCGCCCCGCCGCCCGCCCGCCCGCCCGCCCGCAGTGCGTGACCTGCTGCCCCGGACGCCGGAGACGGCCGCTTACCCAGCGCGAAGGGACGGCATGCGCTGCCAGGAGCGCAAGCGAGCACAGAGCCGTCCCGCCCCGCGGCAGGGGCAGCGAGGGGGGAAGCGAGCGCACGCGCTGGGCCGCGACCTGCCCTCCGCGGAGCCAGGAACCCTGCGGCGCTCCCTCACCCCCTGCGGCGGCCGGGCGGCAGCTGCCGGGGCGCTGCCCCGCCCCGCCCCGCCCCGCGCCCCGCCGCGGAAGGGAGGCGTTCCCCCGCCGAACGCCGGCCAGCTCTGTCTTCGGACACCCACAGCAACCTCCCGAGGGAGGTGCACCGTTCCCGGAGGTACTGCAATACCGGGACGATGCGCGGAGCGGAGGGAGCAAGCTCCGGATCCAACTCCCGAGCCCAAAAATCCGTTTAATATAAAGTCCTCTCATCGAGGACGTATCAGATATTAAACTGATAAGAACAGATACTACACTTGATCTTAGCCAAAAGGCCGAGAAGCGATGCCCGCGCCCTCGCCCCCGCGACACCCGATCCCGCGCCCACCACCCCGACCTCACGGCCGCTGCTCCACCGCCCGCCCCCGCCCTCCCGGGGCTCAACCCGCCGCCCTCGACCACCCTCTCGGGCGCTCCGCTCGCAGCCGCGACCCCCGACCGCCCCGCCGCCGCGTCGCCGGGGCCTCCCAGCGGCCCCTTCGGGCCCCCGCGCGCCCGATTCGCTCGGCCCCGCGCGGAATTTGCATGCCCCGCCCCCGGCACCGCCTCTCCCTCCCCGCGGCTCACCCGCCGCGTGCCCCGCCCACCGAGCCCCTGCGCCCGACCTTCGCTCCGCGCTGATTGGCGCAGCTCGGCCTCCTCTGGGCGTTCGCCCCGCCCCTTCGCCCGCCCTCCTCCCCTCCCCTCCCCTCCGGCGGGATTTGCATGCCCCGCCCACCGCCCCGGAGCCGCGCCGCCGCCCGCCGCCTCATTGGCCGGGGCCCCGGGCCGCCCGCCCCGGCGGCGCCGAGCAGCGCCGCGGGACCTGCGCGCGGCCGGCCGGCTCTCGCCGGCAAGGAAGGCCCGGCAGAAGGCTGCCGCCGGCGGGGGCCCTCCGACCCTCCGTTCAGCGCCTGCGGACGCCTCCGGAGCGAGGCACGGGGCTCGGCCCGGCGCGGCGAGCGGGGGAGCGCAGCCGCCGCGCGAGGAGGGGCTGCGAGCGCTGAGCGCGCTCGAGCCGGAGGGGAGACGCTTTGTCTGCTCCGGGAGCCGGGAGGAGACGCGACCGGGACGGCGACCCGAGCTGGCCGTCAAGGGGTGTCCGCAACCGGGAAGGACGGCCGGGGGGCGGCTGCTGCTCGGGAACCGGCTGCTGCTCGGGAACCGGCCGGGCAACCGGACACGCGTGCGGTGAGCAATTGCGGCGTGCGGCGGTAGCTTTGCGTGTGCGTACACGTTGTTGCCGTTACTTCCTCTGAGTTTTCTGTCCTATTAAACTGTCTTTATCTCAACCCGCACGCTTTACCCACCCCACCCCCCCCGCTTCTCTCGCCTTTCCCGGAGGGGGGGACTGAGGCAGCGAGGAAGCGGCTGCGCGGCGCTGAGCTGTGCGGCAGGTGGAAGCTCGGCAGCCGGAGAGGCTCCCGCTGCCCCGGCATCGCGGCCAGCCCCCGTCGCCTTCCCCTCCCCCGACAGCCGAAGGGCCGTGCCGCTACATAACCTGCTCCCGTAAAGCCGGCAAGCGCCGTGTGCTCGGGGTGCTGGAAGCAGCCACCGCGGGGCTGGAAACACAGCTTTCCACCCGGAACACCATCCTGGGCTTTGAAAAGCAAGTCTTGCGAGAAAAACCTCAGTAACTTGCTCAGACCGGGTCTTCTGTGAAGCTGTTCTATTCACGATTGCAGCGGCGGGGGTCCTGCGAGCGGCAGCAACCAGCAAAAGTCTATCGTAACCTTATATTCCCTCTTACCCAACGCTCGATTCCTCCCGTTTCCTCACTGGCTGAGTGCTACAGGTTCACAAGCTACTCAACACTTGTTGCTATGCCATGTATATCCAATTTTACTTGACCAACTGTTAATTTCTCCTTCCCCCCCCCATCTTGTCTCGTGACCACAGGGCCCACGATCTCTTGCTTTTACTGATTTTGCACTGCTCGTCCTGTTTTTCTTACCTATCCTCCTTATTTGGGGACAGTGGGACCTTCCCCTTTATCTCTTTAACGTCCTCTCCACTGCTGTGCTGCTGTCATGCCTGCACAATCACTTTTGGATATGCAAGGTTAGTGGAATTTTCCACCGCAAAAACACCTTCTACTGCAAAAATGCAGCTTTTTCTCACGGTCTCGTGGCAACACGGCACGCCGGAAACAATTGAATCAGACAGTGGGACTCATTTCCACAACGACCTCATAAACATCTGGGCCAAACAGCATGGCATTGAATGGGTATACCACATCCCTTCTCCCGCACCAGCATCCAGGAAAACAAACAAGCAAACAAACAAAAAAAAACACAGTACAGCAGACTGATAACGAATATGCTGAAAGCAATGGGTGCTGAGACATTCAAACATTGGGATGCTGCACTGGGTCTGGCTGGGATGGAGTTAACTTTCCCCGCGGCAGCCCACACAGTGCCGTGCTCTGCACGTGTAGCTAGAACAGCACCGGTGTCACAGCGGTGTCGGCGTCGTGTCTACTGCTGAGCAATGATGGCACAGCATCAGGACTCCCTCACCCCCCCAACCCCCCCCCCCCCCCGAGCCAGCAGGCTGGGGGTGGGCAAGAGGGGAGGAAGAAACATCAGCAGGGCAGCTGACGTAAAGCAAGCGAAGGGATGTTCCGTACCATATGATGTCACGCTCAGCAATAAAAGGTGGAAAAAGGAAGAAGAGGGGAGGGGTGGGCTCTCGCTGTGAAAACATCTGTCCTCCCGAACAATGGGTACGTGCGTTGAGGCCCTGCTTCAGGGACGTGGTCAAGCATCGCCCATTGGTGGGAAGTGGAGAGTGATTTCTTTCCTCTGCACCTCCACACGGCCTTTGTGTGTTTCTTTTTTTTTTTTCTTTTTCTTCTTCTTCTTCCCCTTTCCCTTTAGTTAAGTTATTTAATAACAATTTTCCCTTAATAATTATTTTTCCTTTTAATTAAATTATCCTTATCTCAACCCATGAGTTGTTTCCTTCCTTTTCTTCTTCCCCTCCTCTTCTGAGGAGGGGGAGTGAAAGAGCAATTGTGGTGGAGTTCAGCTGCCTAGCAAGGTAAAACCACCCCAGATGCACATGCAGCAACAGCCACCTGGTTAGTCTGCCAATCGAGCTAGCCCTGCCCAATCAAAACTCCTCCACACATAGAAAGGGATAAAGTCCTTGCAGCGCATATAAAAACAAACAAACAAACAAACAAAACAAAACATCCTGGGGAAGACAGTCTGACTTATTCCTGCCTCAGGCAAAGGCAAAGCCATCCGTGGGATTGCTTTTGCTCAAGGACCTGGGTGCACTTGGCGGGTGATGCAGAAGTACGGGGCAGCCTGAAAACCCTCAGGGGTGTCTGGGGTGAGCGTAGGCAGTCCTTTGAGTTGTACAACGTTAGTTGCCGTGTAATGCTGTATGTCATCTGCAGTCGCTATATGTCAACGGCATTACAGTACGAGTCGCTCGGATTAACGAAGAAGGACAGCACGTGCACGGACACGCGGGGCTTTCCTTGCATACAGGGATCACCGTGCCTGCACGCGCGCGCGCACACCCACCCCAACTTTCGGCGAGTCCTCCCCCACCCAGCCTCAGCACACAGGCAGCCCTGCCGCCCAGGACTTCCACGATCCTGGGGACTCCTGCTTGCACTCACCTTCTTCCTTGCCGTAGCCCCAGCAACGCTCAGTAACCTCACCACGCTCTAAGGTTTCTCTAAGACCTTTCTGGACCCAGCTTGGCTGCCCCCAGGCAGCAAAGGGGCCGCAAGGCAGACAAACTGCAACTGCAGCCTCCTCCTCGTCTTCCTCCTCCACCAGCCCTGCAGTTGCCATCCGCACCCAGGTGCGGCCCTTTTATGAGGAGGGGCTGCTGGGCTCACCACCCTCGTTAGCCACACCTGGGGCTCCAGTGATTGGGGGTCCAGTGACAGCTTTTAGTTTTTAGTTGTTGTTGTTGTTTTATTATTATTATTATTATTATTATTATTATTATTATTATTTTATTTTTTTACTGGGGCCCTGTGACAGGTTTTCACTATCTTTTCCTAATCTTCTTCCCAAATGTCCCCGTTCTCTGGGATTAAACTCTTCTTTCCACATACAAACTTTACTATTTCAGGTTATTAAAGCGCCCCGTTCCAATCGTAAATCCACAGGACTTCGGGAAAACACCTGAAGCGCTCGGCCCTCCGTCTTCTAGACAAACGATACCACCGTTTCCACAAAGTTTACATTTCAACAGGACCGAATTTCAAGCCGAATGCCATTTTTTCTCATGCACTTTGTTAGTAAGCCCACGCAAAACAAGGAATCGCTCCTACGTATCCATCAGTATGGGGGTTTAAAAAGGTACTGAGGCCTAAATAAATTCGCTCTCCCCCTTCGTACCAAATTCCCAGGGCTCAAGCCCGAACCGCCAAAGAAGTGACTCTCCGTTCTACGGCTTTGATAATCGGTCAGCCCCCTCCCCCCCCAGTACTTGGGAAACCGACCAAACACCACAGCGAATATACCCAAACTTCTCAACTGTTCCTTAGATAACGCTCCCGCCGCCTTTCTCCCTGTCACACTCGAAACATTTAAGAGGATGACAAGATGCACCAGCGGGCCCGTACATCGGGCACCACCAGTCAACGCTGGGATAAAGCAGCGCTTCCTTTCGGTCTGTCGTGCGCCTCGTTCGTCTCCGGCCGTTCCCCTCGCGGAGAATACGGAACCGCGGATCGGAACTCCGCGCTCGCCTCGCGGCGATGCTGCGTCTCACTCACGCGGCGCAATCACGCAAAGAGGCCCCCCCCCCCCCCCCCCGCACTTCTCGTTCATCCCACGGGAATATGTCACTTAAAACAACAACCAGACTTGTTTGTAGCTCGCTTCACGACAATACTTTGTCTCAAACGCATACGCTCACACAAACGCTTTCAACACGACATACCCAGACGCCTACAAATAAGACATACAATTATCGCCACTCCAATTAACATCCCTCCAGCAGCTGCAAATGTTACCCAGGTAACCTTGTGACAATTTTGAGAGGCCCGCTTACCCTTCTCCTGCTTCTTATATAGCCATTAGCGGGTCCGTCCCGGCTCCCCAAACTGGGATGCAGCGGTAGCCTCGGGTTTGCTCGATCTACTCCCAGGATCGCTAGCGGCCGCTCGCTCGCTCGCTCGGTCAGCAAAACCCCCTCGACCGCTCGGTCGGTCAGCCTGCAGGGTACCCTCCTCCCGTACGGGGACTATGCTGCACGCCAGACGTCTCTGCGCGATTTACCGGCCGCCCCGGCCACGCGTACGACTTACAGGCCCTTCCCGTACTGTAAAACGCACCGTTTGTCCGCGGCGTCAGGAGGTCTTGGCCTGCTCCCGCGGTGAGCGGCTGAGAGCGGAGGCTCCTCCGAGGAAAATACTCGGGGTGCACCTAGGGGCGTCCGCTCCGCAGTCGATCCCGCAGCCGAGCAGAGCGTCTCCTGGCTGGCTCGCCAAACTGACTTGTGGCAAACGGAGTCCACTATCAATAGGATCGTAAAGCAGGTATGTTTATTCAGCGCTCGGCAGCACGGGCGGTAGTCCCACCGAAGTCGTGCGCACCCGACGCAGCAATTTGCCGTGGTTATCCGCAGCACAGGGTTACATACGCATGAAGTTTCACAGTACGCCTATACCTATTCATAACCTGTCCCCGCTTCGCGTTCAAATCGGTTCCAAGGAGTTATTTCCGTAAGCTCCTCCCATCTTCGCTTGCGCAGTGTCTCCTGGTGGTGTTCCTCGGGGGGGGGGATGAAGGTTGACGACTCTTCCTCGTCACCGCTAGTTGACCTCTTGTCTTTGCGCGGACTCGGTCGCTCCTCGGCTCTTGCCCATCCGCAGGACCGGTTTCTGCAGGTCTCTTAAGATAGGCTCACACTCTTCTGGAGAGACTAACCTTGGAAAGGGGCCCAAAGCTTCTCGCTTTAATTGATTTGCACAGTGCGCAATAGTGAGCAAAGACGCTAAGCAGCATCCGCTAGTTTAATGCTGTCAGCGCTCTCTCTCTCTACTCCGTAAGATTCTCCTAACTCCCTCTCTCAAAAGCAGCCCTTCGGAACCGTGCTGCCCGCCCCCCCCCGCCCCGCCGCCCGCCCGCCCGCCCGCCCGCAGTGCGTGACCTGCTGCCCCGGACGCCGGAGACGGCCGCTTACCCAGCGCGAAGGGACGGCATGCGCTGCCAGGAGCGCAAGCGAGCACAGAGCCGTCCCGCCCCGCGGCAGGGGCAGCGAGGGGGGAAGCGAGCGCACGCGCTGGGCCGCGACCTGCCCTCCGCGGAGCCAGGAACCCTGCGGCGCTCCCTCACCCCCTGCGGCGGCCGGGCGGCAGCTGCCGGGGCGCTGCCCCGCCCCGCCCCGCCCCGCGCCCCGCCGCGGAAGGGAGGCGTTCCCCCGCCGAACGCCGGCCAGCTCTGTCTTCGGACACCCACAGCAACCTCCCGAGGGAGGTGCACCGTTCCCGGAGGTACTGCAATACCGGGACGATGCGCGGAGCGGAGGGAGCAAGCTCCGGATCCAACTCCCGAGCCCAAAAATCCGTTTAATATAAAGTCCTCTCATCGAGGACGTATCAGATATTAAACTGATAAGAACAGATACTACACTTGATCTTAGCCAAAAGGCCGAGAAGCGATGCCCGCGCCCTCGCCCCCGCGACACCCGATCCCGCGCCCACCACCCCGACCTCACGGCCGCTGCTCCACCGCCCGCCCCCGCCCTCCCGGGGCTCAACCCGCCGCCCTCGACCACCCTCTCGGGCGCTCCGCTCGCAGCCGCGACCCCCGACCGCCCCGCCGCCGCGTCGCCGGGGCCTCCCAGCGGCCCCTTCGGGCCCCCGCGCGCCCGATTCGCTCGGCCCCGCGCGGAATTTGCATGCCCCGCCCCCGGCACCGCCTCTCCCTCCCCGCGGCTCACCCGCCGCGTGCCCCGCCCACCGAGCCCCTGCGCCCGACCTTCGCTCCGCGCTGATTGGCGCAGCTCGGCCTCCTCTGGGCGTTCGCCCCGCCCCTTCGCCCGC
This sequence comes from Anser cygnoides, assembly GCF_040182565.1. Taxonomy (NCBI): domain Eukaryota; kingdom Metazoa; phylum Chordata; class Aves; order Anseriformes; family Anatidae; genus Anser; species Anser cygnoides. The sequence goes on from NC_089874.1 coordinate 118,940, forward strand.
CCTCCTCCCCTCCCCTCCCCTCCGGCGGGATTTGCATGCCCCGCCCACCGCCCCGGAGCCGCGCCGCCGCCCGCCGCCTCATTGGCCGGGGCCCCGGGCCGCCCGCCCCGGCGGCGCCGAGCAGCGCCGCGGGACCTGCGCGCGGCCGGCCGGCTCTCGCCGGCAAGGAAGGCCCGGCAGAAGGCTGCCGCCGGCGGGGGCCCTCCGACCCTCCGTTCAGCGCCTGCGGACGCCTCCGGAGCGAGGCACGGGGCTCGGCCCGGCGCGGCGAGCGGGGGAGCGCAGCCGCCGCGCGAGGAGGGGCTGCGAGCGCTGAGCGCGCTCGAGCCGGAGGGGAGACGCTTTGTCTGCTCCGGGAGCCGGGAGGAGACGCGACCGGGACGGCGACCCGAGCTGGCCGTCAAGGGGTGTCCGCAACCGGGAAGGACGGCCGGGGGGCGGCTGCTGCTCGGGAACCGGCTGCTGCTCGGGAACCGGCCGGGCAACCGGACACGCGTGCGGTGAGCAATTGCGGCGTGCGGCGGTAGCTTTGCGTGTGCGTACACGTTGTTGCCGTTACTTCCTCTGAGTTTTCTGTCCTATTAAACTGTCTTTATCTCAACCCGCACGCTTTACCCACCCCACCCCCGCTTCTCTCGCCTTTCCCGGAGGGGGGGACTGAGGCAGCGAGGAAGCGGCTGCGCGGCGCTGAGCTGTGCGGCAGGTGGAAGCTCGGCAGCCGGAGAGGCTCCCGCTGCCCCGGCATCGCGGCCAGCCCCCGTCGCCTTCCCCTCCCCCGACAGCCGAAGGGCCGTGCCGCTACATAACCTGCTCCCGTAAAGCCGGCAAGCGCCGTGTGCTCGGGGTGCTGGAAGCAGCCACCGCGGGGCTGGAAACACAGCTTTCCACCCGGAACACCATCCTGGGCTTTGAAAAGCAAGTCTTGCGAGAAAAACCTCAGTAACTTGCTCAGACCGGGTCTTCTGTGAAGCTGTTCTATTCACGATTGCAGCGGCGGGGGTCCTGCGAGCGGCAGCAACCAGCAAAAGTCTATCGTAACCTTATATTCCCTCTTACCCAACGCTCGATTCCTCCCGTTTCCTCACTGGCTGAGTGCTACAGGTTCACAAGCTACTCAACACTTGTTGCTATGCCATGTATATCCAATTTTACTTGACCAACTGTTAATTTCTCCTTCCCCCCCCCATCTTGTCTCGTGACCACAGGGCCCACGATCTCTTGCTTTTACTGATTTTGCACTGCTCGTCCTGTTTTTCTTACCTATCCTCCTTATTTGGGGACAGTGGGACCTTCCCCTTTATCTCTTTAACGTCCTCTCCACTGCTGTGCTGCTGTCATGCCTGCACAATCACTTTTGGATATGCAAGGTTAGTGGAATTTTCCACCGCAAAAACACCTTCTACTGCAAAAATGCAGCTTTTTCTCACGGTCTCGTGGCAACACGGCACGCCGGAAACAATTGAATCAGACAGTGGGACTCATTTCCACAACGACCTCATAAACATCTGGGCCAAACAGCATGGCATTGAATGGGTATACCACATCCCTTCTCCCGCACCAGCATCCAGGAAAACAAACAAGCAAACAAACAAAAAAAAACACAGTACAGCAGACTGATAACGAATATGCTGAAAGCAATGGGTGCTGAGACATTCAAACATTGGGATGCTGCACTGGGTCTGGCTGGGATGGAGTTAACTTTCCCCGCGGCAGCCCACACAGTGCCGTGCTCTGCACGTGTAGCTAGAACAGCACCGGTGTCACAGCGGTGTCGGCGTCGTGTCTACTGCTGAGCAATGATGGCACAGCATCAGGACTCCCTCACCCCCCCAACCCCCCCCCCCCCCCGAGCCAGCAGGCTGGGGGTGGGCAAGAGGGGAGGAAGAAACATCAGCAGGGCAGCTGACGTAAAGCAAGCGAAGGGATGTTCCGTACCATATGATGTCACGCTCAGCAATAAAAGGTGGAAAAAGGAAGAAGAGGGGAGGGGTGGGCTCTCGCTGTGAAAACATCTGTCCTCCCGAACAATGGGTACGTGCGTTGAGGCCCTGCTTCAGGGACGTGGTCAAGCATCGCCCATTGGTGGGAAGTGGAGAGTGATTTCTTTCCTCTGCACCTCCACACGGCCTTTGTGTGTTTCTTTTTTTTTTTTCTTTTTCTTCTTCTTCTTCCCCTTTCCCTTTAGTTAAGTTATTTAATAACAATTTTCCCTTAATAATTATTTTTCCTTTTAATTAAATTATCCTTATCTCAACCCATGAGTTGTTTCCTTCCTTTTCTTCTTCCCCTCCTCTTCTGAGGAGGGGGAGTGAAAGAGCAATTGTGGTGGAGTTCAGCTGCCTAGCAAGGTAAAACCACCCCAGATGCACATGCAGCAACAGCCACCTGGTTAGTCTGCCAATCGAGCTAGCCCTGCCCAATCAAAACTCCTCCACACATAGAAAGGGATAAAGTCCTTGCAGCGCATATAAAAACAAACAAACAAACAAACAAAACAAAACATCCTGGGGAAGACAGTCTGACTTATTCCTGCCTCAGGCAAAGGCAAAGCCATCCGTGGGATTGCTTTTGCTCAAGGACCTGGGTGCACTTGGCGGGTGATGCAGAAGTACGGGGCAGCCTGAAAACCCTCAGGGGTGTCTGGGGTGAGCGTAGGCAGTCCTTTGAGTTGTACAACGTTAGTTGCCGTGTAATGCTGTATGTCATCTGCAGTCGCTATATGTCAACGGCATTACAGTACGAGTCGCTCGGATTAACGAAGAAGGACAGCACGTGCACGGACACGCGGGGCTTTCCTTGCATACAGGGATCACCGTGCCTGCACGCGCGCGCGCACACCCACCCCAACTTTCGGCGAGTCCTCCCCCACCCAGCCTCAGCACACAGGCAGCCCTGCCGCCCAGGACTTCCACGATCCTGGGGACTCCTGCTTGCACTCACCTTCTTCCTTGCCGTAGCCCCAGCAACGCTCAGTAACCTCACCACGCTCTAAGGTTTCTCTAAGACCTTTCTGGACCCAGCTTGGCTGCCCCCAGGCAGCAAAGGGGCCGCAAGGCAGACAAACTGCAACTGCAGCCTCCTCCTCGTCTTCCTCCTCCACCAGCCCTGCAGTTGCCATCCGCACCCAGGTGCGGCCCTTTTATGAGGAGGGGCTGCTGGGCTCACCACCCTCGTTAGCCACACCTGGGGCTCCAGTGATTGGGGGTCCAGTGACAGCTTTTAGTTTTTAGTTGTTGTTGTTGTTTTATTATTATTATTATTATTATTATTATTATTATTATTATTTTATTTTTTTACTGGGGCCCTGTGACAGGTTTTCACTATCTTTTCCTAATCTTCTTCCCAAATGTCCCCGTTCTCTGGGATTAAACTCTTCTTTCCACATACAAACTTTACTATTTCAGGTTATTAAAGCGCCCCGTTCCAATCGTAAATCCACAGGACTTCGGGAAAACACCTGAAGCGCTCGGCCCTCCGTCTTCTAGACAAACGATACCACCGTTTCCACAAAGTTTACATTTCAACAGGACCGAATTTCAAGCCGAATGCCATTTTTTCTCATGCACTTTGTTAGTAAGCCCACGCAAAACAAGGAATCGCTCCTACGTATCCATCAGTATGGGGGTTTAAAAAGGTACTGAGGCCTAAATAAATTCGCTCTCCCCCTTCGTACCAAATTCCCAGGGCTCAAGCCCGAACCGCCAAAGAAGTGACTCTCCGTTCTACGGCTTTGATAATCGGTCAGCCCCCTCCCCCCCCAGTACTTGGGAAACCGACCAAACACCACAGCGAATATACCCAAACTTCTCAACTGTTCCTTAGATAACGCTCCCGCCGCCTTTCTCCCTGTCACACTCGAAACATTTAAGAGGATGACAAGATGCACCAGCGGGCCCGTACATCGGGCACCACCAGTCAACGCTGGGATAAAGCAGCGCTTCCTTTCGGTCTGTCGTGCGCCTCGTTCGTCTCCGGCCGTTCCCCTCGCGGAGAATACGGAACCGCGGATCGGAACTCCGCGCTCGCCTCGCGGCGATGCTGCGTCTCACTCACGCGGCGCAATCACGCAAAGAGGCCCCCCCCCCCCCCCCCGCACTTCTCGTTCATCCCACGGGAATATGTCACTTAAAACAACAACCAGACTTGTTTGTAGCTCGCTTCACGACAATACTTTGTCTCAAACGCATACGCTCACACAAACGCTTTCAACACGACATACCCAGACGCCTACAAATAAGACATACAATTATCGCCACTCCAATTAACATCCCTCCAGCAGCTGCAAATGTTACCCAGGTAACCTTGTGACAATTTTGAGAGGCCCGCTTACCCTTCTCCTGCTTCTTATATAGCCATTAGCGGGTCCGTCCCGGCTCCCCAAACTGGGATGCAGCGGTAGCCTCGGGTTTGCTCGATCTACTCCCAGGATCGCTAGCGGCCGCTCGCTCGCTCGCTCGGTCAGCAAAACCCCCTCGACCGCTCGGTCGGTCAGCCTGCAGGGTACCCTCCTCCCGTACGGGGACTATGCTGCACGCCAGACGTCTCTGCGCGATTTACCGGCCGCCCCGGCCACGCGTACGACTTACAGGCCCTTCCCGTACTGTAAAACGCACCGTTTGTCCGCGGCGTCAGGAGGTCTTGGCCTGCTCCCGCGGTGAGCGGCTGAGAGCGGAGGCTCCTCCGAGGAAAATACTCGGGGTGCACCTAGGGGCGTCCGCTCCGCAGTCGATCCCGCAGCCGAGCAGAGCGTCTCCTGGCTGGCTCGCCAAACTGACTTGTGGCAAACGGAGTCCACTATCAATAGGATCGTAAAGCAGGTATGTTTATTCAGCGCTCGGCAGCACGGGCGGTAGTCCCACCGAAGTCGTGCGCACCCGACGCAGCAATTTGCCGTGGTTATCCGCAGCACAGGGTTACATACGCATGAAGTTTCACAGTACGCCTATACCTATTCATAACCTGTCCCCGCTTCGCGTTCAAATCGGTTCCAAGGAGTTATTTCCGTAAGCTCCTCCCATCTTCGCTTGCGCAGTGTCTCCTGGTGGTGTTCCTCGGGGGGGGGGATGAAGGTTGACGACTCTTCCTCGTCACCGCTAGTTGACCTCTTGTCTTTGCGCGGACTCGGTCGCTCCTCGGCTCTTGCCCATCCGCAGGACCGGTTTCTGCAGGTCTCTTAAGATAGGCTCACACTCTTCTGGAGAGACTAACCTTGGAAAGGGGCCCAAAGCTTCTCGCTTTAATTGATTTGCACAGTGCGCAATAGTGAGCAAAGACGCTAAGCAGCATCCGCTAGTTTAATGCTGTCAGCGCTCTCTCTCTCTACTCCGTAAGATTCTCCTAACTCCCTCTCTCAAAAGCAGCCCTTCGGAACCGTGCTGCCCGCCCCCCCCCGCCCCGCCGCCCGCCCGCCCGCCCGCCCGCAGTGCGTGACCTGCTGCCCCGGACGCCGGAGACGGCCGCTTACCCAGCGCGAAGGGACGGCATGCGCTGCCAGGAGCGCAAGCGAGCACAGAGCCGTCCCGCCCCGCGGCAGGGGCAGCGAGGGGGGAAGCGAGCGCACGCGCTGGGCCGCGACCTGCCCTCCGCGGAGCCAGGAACCCTGCGGCGCTCCCTCACCCCCTGCGGCGGCCGGGCGGCAGCTGCCGGGGCGCTGCCCCGCCCCGCCCCGCCCCGCGCCCCGCCGCGGAAGGGAGGCGTTCCCCCGCCGAACGCCGGCCAGCTCTGTCTTCGGACACCCACAGCAACCTCCCGAGGGAGGTGCACCGTTCCCGGAGGTACTGCAATACCGGGACGATGCGCGGAGCGGAGGGAGCAAGCTCCGGATCCAACTCCCGAGCCCAAAAATCCGTTTAATATAAAGTCCTCTCATCGAGGACGTATCAGATATTAAACTGATAAGAACAGATACTACACTTGATCTTAGCCAAAAGGCCGAGAAGCGATGCCCGCGCCCTCGCCCCCGCGACACCCGATCCCGCGCCCACCACCCCGACCTCACGGCCGCTGCTCCACCGCCCGCCCCCGCCCTCCCGGGGCTCAACCCGCCGCCCTCGACCACCCTCTCGGGCGCTCCGCTCGCAGCCGCGACCCCCGACCGCCCCGCCGCCGCGTCGCCGGGGCCTCCCAGCGGCCCCTTCGGGCCCCCGCGCGCCCGATTCGCTCGGCCCCGCGCGGAATTTGCATGCCCCGCCCCCGGCACCGCCTCTCCCTCCCCGCGGCTCACCCGCCGCGTGCCCCGCCCACCGAGCCCCTGCGCCCGACCTTCGCTCCGCGCTGATTGGCGCAGCTCGGCCTCCTCTGGGCGTTCGCCCCGCCCCTTCGCCCGCCCTCCTCCCCTCCCCTCCCCTCCGGCGGGATTTGCATGCCCCGCCCACCGCCCCGGAGCCGCGCCGCCGCCCGCCGCCTCATTGGCCGGGGCCCCGGGCCGCCCGCCCCGGCGGCGCCGAGCAGCGCCGCGGGACCTGCGCGCGGCCGGCCGGCTCTCGCCGGCAAGGAAGGCCCGGCAGAAGGCTGCCGCCGGCGGGGGCCCTCCGACCCTCCGTTCAGCGCCTGCGGACGCCTCCGGAGCGAGGCACGGGGCTCGGCCCGGCGCGGCGAGCGGGGGAGCGCAGCCGCCGCGCGAGGAGGGGCTGCGAGCGCTGAGCGCGCTCGAGCCGGAGGGGAGACGCTTTGTCTGCTCCGGGAGCCGGGAGGAGACGCGACCGGGACGGCGACCCGAGCTGGCCGTCAAGGGGTGTCCGCAACCGGGAAGGACGGCCGGGGGGCGGCTGCTGCTCGGGAACCGGCTGCTGCTCGGGAACCGGCCGGGCAACCGGACACGCGTGCGGTGAGCAATTGCGGCGTGCGGCGGTAGCTTTGCGTGTGCGTACACGTTGTTGCCGTTACTTCCTCTGAGTTTTCTGTCCTATTAAACTGTCTTTATCTCAACCCGCACGCTTTACCCACCCCACCCCCGCTTCTCTCGCCTTTCCCGGAGGGGGGGACTGAGGCAGCGAGGAAGCGGCTGCGCGGCGCTGAGCTGTGCGGCAGGTGGAAGCTCGGCAGCCGGAGAGGCTCCCGCTGCCCCGGCATCGCGGCCAGCCCCCGTCGCCTTCCCCTCCCCCGACAGCCGAAGGGCCGTGCCGCTACATAACCTGCTCCCGTAAAGCCGGCAAGCGCCGTGTGCTCGGGGTGCTGGAAGCAGCCACCGCGGGGCTGGAAACACAGCTTTCCACCCGGAACACCATCCTGGGCTTTGAAAAGCAAGTCTTGCGAGAAAAACCTCAGTAACTTGCTCAGACCGGGTCTTCTGTGAAGCTGTTCTATTCACGATTGCAGCGGCGGGGGTCCTGCGAGCGGCAGCAACCAGCAAAAGTCTATCGTAACCTTATATTCCCTCTTACCCAACGCTCGATTCCTCCCGTTTCCTCACTGGCTGAGTGCTACAGGTTCACAAGCTACTCAACACTTGTTGCTATGCCATGTATATCCAATTTTACTTGACCAACTGTTAATTTCTCCTTCCCCCCCCCATCTTGTCTCGTGACCACAGGGCCCACGATCTCTTGCTTTTACTGATTTTGCACTGCTCGTCCTGTTTTTCTTACCTATCCTCCTTATTTGGGGACAGTGGGACCTTCCCCTTTATCTCTTTAACGTCCTCTCCACTGCTGTGCTGCTGTCATGCCTGCACAATCACTTTTGGATATGCAAGGTTAGTGGAATTTTCCACCGCAAAAACACCTTCTACTGCAAAAATGCAGCTTTTTCTCACGGTCTCGTGGCAACACGGCACGCCGGAAACAATTGAATCAGACAGTGGGACTCATTTCCACAACGACCTCATAAACATCTGGGCCAAACAGCATGGCATTGAATGGGTATACCACATCCCTTCTCCCGCACCAGCATCCAGGAAAACAAACAAGCAAACAAACAAAAAAAAACACAGTACAGCAGACTGATAACGAATATGCTGAAAGCAATGGGTGCTGAGACATTCAAACATTGGGATGCTGCACTGGGTCTGGCTGGGATGGAGTTAACTTTCCCCGCGGCAGCCCACACAGTGCCGTGCTCTGCACGTGTAGCTAGAACAGCACCGGTGTCACAGCGGTGTCGGCGTCGTGTCTACTGCTGAGCAATGATGGCACAGCATCAGGACTCCCTCACCCCCCCAACCCCCCCCCCCCCCCGAGCCAGCAGGCTGGGGGTGGGCAAGAGGGGAGGAAGAAACATCAGCAGGGCAGCTGACGTAAAGCAAGCGAAGGGATGTTCCGTACCATATGATGTCACGCTCAGCAATAAAAGGTGGAAAAAGGAAGAAGAGGGGAGGGGTGGGCTCTCGCTGTGAAAACATCTGTCCTCCCGAACAATGGGTACGTGCGTTGAGGCCCTGCTTCAGGGACGTGGTCAAGCATCGCCCATTGGTGGGAAGTGGAGAGTGATTTCTTTCCTCTGCACCTCCACACGGCCTTTGTGTGTTTCTTTTTTTTTTTTCTTTTTCTTCTTCTTCTTCCCCTTTCCCTTTAGTTAAGTTATTTAATAACAATTTTCCCTTAATAATTATTTTTCCTTTTAATTAAATTATCCTTATCTCAACCCATGAGTTGTTTCCTTCCTTTTCTTCTTCCCCTCCTCTTCTGAGGAGGGGGAGTGAAAGAGCAATTGTGGTGGAGTTCAGCTGCCTAGCAAGGTAAAACCACCCCAGATGCACATGCAGCAACAGCCACCTGGTTAGTCTGCCAATCGAGCTAGCCCTGCCCAATCAAAACTCCTCCACACATAGAAAGGGATAAAGTCCTTGCAGCGCATATAAAAACAAACAAACAAACAAACAAAACAAAACATCCTGGGGAAGACAGTCTGACTTATTCCTGCCTCAGGCAAAGGCAAAGCCATCCGTGGGATTGCTTTTGCTCAAGGACCTGGGTGCACTTGGCGGGTGATGCAGAAGTACGGGGCAGCCTGAAAACCCTCAGGGGTGTCTGGGGTGAGCGTAGGCAGTCCTTTGAGTTGTACAACGTTAGTTGCCGTGTAATGCTGTATGTCATCTGCAGTCGCTATATGTCAACGGCATTACAGTACGAGTCGCTCGGATTAACGAAGAAGGACAGCACGTGCACGGACACGCGGGGCTTTCCTTGCATACAGGGATCACCGTGCCTGCACGCGCGCGCGCACACCCACCCCAACTTTCGGCGAGTCCTCCCCCACCCAGCCTCAGCACACAGGCAGCCCTGCCGCCCAGGACTTCCACGATCCTGGGGACTCCTGCTTGCACTCACCTTCTTCCTTGCCGTAGCCCCAGCAACGCTCAGTAACCTCACCACGCTCTAAGGTTTCTCTAAGACCTTTCTGGACCCAGCTTGGCTGCCCCCAGGCAGCAAAGGGGCCGCAAGGCAGACAAACTGCAACTGCAGCCTCCTCCTCGTCTTCCTCCTCCACCAGCCCTGCAGTTGCCATCCGCACCCAGGTGCGGCCCTTTTATGAGGAGGGGCTGCTGGGCTCACCACCCTCGTTAGCCACACCTGGGGCTCCAGTGATTGGGGGTCCAGTGACAGCTTTTAGTTTTTAGTTGTTGTTGTTGTTTTATTATTATTATTATTATTATTATTATTATTATTATTATTTTATTTTTTTACTGGGGCCCTGTGACAGGTTTTCACTATCTTTTCCTAATCTTCTTCCCAAATGTCCCCGTTCTCTGGGATTAAACTCTTCTTTCCACATACAAACTTTACTATTTCAGGTTATTAAAGCGCCCCGTTCCAATCGTAAATCCACAGGACTTCGGGAAAACACCTGAAGCGCTCGGCCCTCCGTCTTCTAGACAAACGATACCACCGTTTCCACAAAGTTTACATTTCAACAGGACCGAATTTCAAGCCGAATGCCATTTTTTCTCATGCACTTTGTTAGTAAGCCCACGCAAAACAAGGAATCGCTCCTACGTATCCATCAGTATGGGGGTTTAAAAAGGTACTGAGGCCTAAATAAATTCGCTCTCCCCCTTCGTACCAAATTCCCAGGGCTCAAGCCCGAACCGCCAAAGAAGTGACTCTCCGTTCTACGGCTTTGATAATCGGTCAGCCCCCTCCCCCCCCAGTACTTGGGAAACCGACCAAACACCACAGCGAATATACCCAAACTTCTCAACTGTTCCTTAGATAACGCTCCCGCCGCCTTTCTCCCTGTCACACTCGAAACATTTAAGAGGATGACAAGATACACCAGCGGGCCCGTACATCGGGCACCACCAGTCAACGCTGGGATAAAGCAGCGCTTCCTTTCGGTCTGTCGTGCGCCTCGTTCGTCTCCGGCCGTTCCCCTCGCGGAGAATACGGAACCGCGGATCGGAACTCCGCGCTCGCCTCGCGGCGATGCTGCGTCTCACTCACGCGGCGCAATCACGCAAAGAGGCCCCCCCCCCCCCCCCGCACTTCTCGTTCATCCCACGGGAATACGTCACTTAAAACAACAACCAGACTTGTTTGTAGCTCGCTTCACGACAATACTTTGTCTCAAACGCATACGCTTACACAAACGCTTTCAACACGACATACCCAGACGCCTACAAATAAGACATACAATTATCGCCACTCCAATTAACATCCCTCCAGCAGCTGCAAATGTTACCCAGGTAACCTTGTGACAATTTTGAGAGGCCCGCTTACCCTTCTCCTGCTTCTTATATAGCCATTAGCGGGTCCGTCCCGGCTCCCCAAACTGGGATGCAGCGGTAACCTCGGGTTTGCTCGATCTACTCCCAAGATCGCTAGCGGCCGCTCGCTCGCTCGCTCGGTCAGCAAAACCCCCTCGACCGCTCGGTCGGTCAGCCTGCAGGGTACCCTCCTCCCGTACGGGGACTATGCTGCACGCCAGACGTCTCTGCGCGATTTACCGGCCGCCCCGGCCACGCGTACGACTTACAGGCCCTTCCCGTACTGTAAAACGCACCGTTTGTCCGCGGCGTCAGGAGGTCTTGGCCTGCTCCCGCGGTGAGCGGCTGAGAGCGGAGGCTCCTCCGAGGAAAATACTCGGGGTGCACCTAGGGGCGTCCGCTCCGCAGTCGATCCCGCAGCCGAGCAGAGCGTCTCCTGGCTGGCTCGCCAAACTGACTTGTGGCAAACGGAGTCCACAATCAATAGGATCGTAAAGCAGGTATGTTTATTCAGCGCTCGGCAGCACGGGCGGTAGTCCCACCGAAGTCGTGCGCACCCGACGCAGCAATTTGCCGTGGTTATACGCAGCACAGGGTTACATACGCATGAAGTTTCACAGTACGCCTATACCTATTCATAACCTGTCCCCGCTTCGCGTTCAAATCGGTTCCAAGGAGTTATTTCCGTAAGCTCCTCCCATCTTCGCTTGCGCAGTGTCTCCTGGTGGTGTTCCTCGGGGGGGGGGATGAAGGTTGACGACTCTTCCTCGTCACCGCTAGTTGACCTCTTGTCTTTGCGCGGACTCGGTCGCTCCTCGGCTCTTGCCCATCCGCAGGACCGGTTTCTGCAGGTCTCTTAAGATAGGCTCACACTCTTATGGAGAGACTAACCTTGGAAAGGGGCCCAAAGCTTCTCGCTTTAATTGATTTGCACAGTGCGCAATAGTGAGCAAAGACGCTAAGCAGCATCCGCTAGTTTAATGCTGTCAGCGCTCTCTCTCTCTACTCCGTAAGATTCTCCTAACTCCCTCTCTCAAAAGCAGCCCTTCGGAACCGTGCTGCCCGCCCCCCCCCCCCCCCCGCCGGCCGCCCGCCCGCCCGCAGTGCGTGACCTGCTGCCCCGGACGCCGGAGACGGCCGCTTACCCAGCGCGAAGGGACGGCATGCGCTGCCAGGAGCGCAAGCGAGCACAGAGCCGTCCCGCCCCGCGGAAGGGGCAGCGAGGGGGGAAGCGAGCGCACGCGCTGGGTCGCGACCCGCCCTCCGCGGAGCCAGGAACCCTGCGGCGCTCCCTCACCCCCTGCGGCGGCCGGGCGGCAGCTGCCGGGGCGCTGCCCCGCCCCGCCCCGCCCCGCGCCCCGCCGCGGAAGGGAGGCGTTCCCCCGCCGAACGCCGGCCAGCTCTGTCTTCCGACACCCACAGCAACCTCCCGAGGGAGGTGCACCGTTCCCGGAGGTACTGCAATACCGGGACGATGCGCGGAGCGGAGGGAGCAAGCTCCGGATCCAACTCCCGAGCCCAAAAATCCGTTTAATATAAAGTCCTCTCATCGAGGACGTATCAGATATTAAACTGATAAGAACAGATACTACACTTGATCTTAGCCAAAAGGCCGAGAAGCGATGCCCGCGCCGTCGCCCCCGCGACACCCGATCCCGCGCCCACCACCCCGACCTCACGGCCGCTGCTCCACCGCCCGCCCCCGCCCTCCCGGGGCTCAACCCGCCGCCCTCGACCACCCTCTCGGGCGCTCCGCTCGCAGCCGCGACCCCCGACCGCCCCGCCGCCGCGTCGCCGGGGCCTCCCAGCGGCCCGTTCGCGCCACCGCGCGCCCGATTCGCTCGGCCCCGCGCGGAATTTGCATGCCCCGCCCCCGGCACCGCCTCTCCCTCCCCGCGGCTCACCCGCCGCGTGCCCCGCCCACCGAGCCCCTGCGCCCGCCCTTCGCTCCGCGCTGATTGGCGCAGCTCGGCCTCCTCTGGGCGTTCGCCCCGCCCCTTCGCCCGCCCGCCCTCCCCTCCCCTCCCCTCCCCTCCCCTCCGGCGGGATTTGCATGCCCCGCCCACCTCCCCGGAGCCGCGCCGCCGCCCGCCGCCTCATTGGCCGGGGCCCCGGGCCGCCCGCCCCGGCGGCGCCGAGCAGCGCCGCGGGACCTGCGCGCGGCCGGCCGGCTCTCGCCGGCAAGGAAGGCCCGGCAGAAGGCTGCCGCCGGCGGGGGCCCTCCGACCCTCCGTTCAGCGCCTGCGGACGCCTCCGGAGCGAGGCGCGGGGCCGCGGGGCTCGGCCCGGCGCGGCGACCGGGGGAGCGCAGCCGCCGCGCGAGGAGGGGCTGCGAGCGCTGAGCGCGCTCGAGCCGGAGGGGAGACGCTTTGTCTGCTCCGGGAGCCGGGAGGAGGCGCGACCGGGACGGCGACCCGAGCTGGCCGTCAAGGGGTCCGCTCCGCCCCCCCCCCCCCTTCGGCGTGATGTGCATGCCTCTTTGTATTCGCTCCGCTGCTTTACAAGGAGGGGCTGACCCCATCACCTCCCTCAGTAGCCACACCTGAGGCTCCAGCCCCAGCTGAAACAAAGGGCAACACTGCAGGAATATGCTCCCTCCCTCCCCAGTATGTGACCTGCTCCCCTGGACTCTGGAGATGGCCATTTACCCAGTGCAAAGGGATGGCATGCAGTGACAGCGAGAAAACAACTGTTAGTATTAATTCATGCAGCTCACTTCTGCAAGGGCCTCAGGGCCCACACACTCCACCTTCATGTGGGGCATCTTAGAAACCAGGGCCGGAGCAGCATTCATATGTACGCACCCACGGGGAATGGTTGCTTGCTGTAGCTATGGGCTGCAGGTCAGAAGTGGAGGAATTAAAAACAAGAGCCACAAAGTATGGAGCCACAGGTCTTTGCGTGGTGCTGCAATGTGAAGGTGACCAAGGGAGCAGTGCTGCTGTACTGGGGAGGGGCTGTGAGCACTGAGCATGATTGTGCTGGAGGGGAGACACTTCTGGGCACTCATTGCATGCATGGATGCTGGGGGCCTTTGTAGGCATGCGGGCACAGGTCACAATGTAAGCCAGCATGAACTAGTCAGAAAAGGGGTGTTTTTGCCCAACCATGGAGCAGCTCCATATGCTGTGAGACTCCAAGGGTACACATACCATCTGGGATATTGGCTCACATCGATTGCGTCCTGTCTCTGTTTTCTGAAAGAACTCCCATGGAACATGTAGAATGTTTTCATTGACACTGTCTCAACAGAACAACACATACAGCTGCATAAGGTGCTCTAAATCCAGCTCCTTACCTCCACCACTACATTAACATATAGCCCTCTCACCATCCACTTGCCAGACATTAAAAGCTAAAAAATAATACTCATGCCTCCCTACCCCCCATCTGCATTTAGTCTCTGCGAAGCTGCCAGCTGTGCGGTGTCATCTGCTTCTGGTGCATGGCTGCTTCCTGTTCATGATGTGTCCTGCAGAGATCCAGGTGTCTGATCCTTCTGCTCTCACTGCCATTTGCGTTGTTAACAGCCCTGAGAAGAGACCTTGCCATTGCAGTGAGAGAGTTCCTTTGGCAGCGTGGTGTGTACACCTGGTCTCCAGTTGCTAGGAAGAAACACCACTCTGGACTCATATGGGCCAAGAAGACTTCTTCCATCTGTGAATGACATTTACGAATAACGGTCACTGATGTTTGACAGAAGTTACTGAAACACTGTAATCAAGATTCACATCTGCTGTTGGCCCAAGATGCAATGCGGATCTCACTGGTTGGCCAGTAAGTACCTCATAGGCATTTCAAGCTGATTGACAGCTGTGGCACATACTAAGAAAAGTGATGGGAATAACCTCAACCCTACTCCTTCCTGTCCATTAATATAATTTAGCTTTTTTTTTTTCTGAATTCCATCAAGTTTTTTCACTTTTTCTGAACCTTGGAGAGACTAGAGACAATGAAAACTCTTAATGCAATAAAACATCATGTTAAATGTTGTATTATTTTCCTCATCAAGTGTGCCCCCCTAACCAATCAAACAGTGGCAGGGATCCCCCCCCAGTGAAAAAAATGGGGGTTGGAAAGCCCCACGAAGGGACAGTCAGCCAGGCAGGTGGACAGAGATAGAAAGAGAGAGCCAGGGCAGCGAAGAAGAGCACAAGAAAGAGATGGAGGCAGGGGCAGGTGGAAGGGTGAAGGATGCAGGAGGAAGGAGGGGAGTGGGAATGGGCTGGGCAGTAGGACACTCACCACAGCTCCTGTTCTTGGTTCTGCTGGGGAGAATTTCTAGCTCAAACTCTTCTTTCTCACTCTCTCACGTGGCTTCCTCCTCTGTAAGTATCTGTTGGCTCATCTGTCACCCACTCAAAAGAATACACTGGAGTCTTGCACACCTTACATAGGCAAAAGTTCTACCAGCCTCAGGCAGACACAGACAACTGGCAACTGCAGGGGATGAAAGGACCTTTCAGCTCTCAGTGCCAGCCGTGGAAAAGAAGGAATAAACTGCTGGTAGTTGCACTTCTTCCCAGAACCTGCCCCGGGCTCATAGCCCTCCTCCAGCTGACTGGGAAGCTATCCAAGTGGTCACTTGGAAACTTCCCTGGGCAGGCAGACCTGGGTCCCAGTCTGCTGTCCCCCTGCCCTGCCCCAGGGCTTCTGCTGCTCCTGTTAGCGTTCAAACACATAATCCACAAAGTGATTATATGAAGGTGCTTTATTAGGCGCCGGAAGTTAGGGGCATGCCTGCCCAAATCTAACTTCATCCGATTTGTTCACTCAGTTCTCTTTTATCTCCTAAAATATTACATATGCATTAAGTTTCACAACACATCTATGCATATTCATTTCCTAGCTCCGCCTAGCCCCGCTTCGTATGCTATCTTATCAGTCCTTCTGCGCTTGCGTATTACTCTCTGGTGGTCGTCCAGGTGGTCGTCGGGATGAAGTAAGATGTCTTCATCAGAGCTGAACTTTTTAACCTTTTCTTCTTACGCATGCTCTCTGAGCCCTCGGTCTCAGTCTAAACCGCAAGGTTGGTTTGATCCAGTTCTCGGAGTCCGAGAGGCCCCAGTTATCTAGATGTCTTGCAAATCGGGCATTCTTTTAGTCCTCCTTACTCCTCATCGTGAATCTGTGCATTCTCTCATGCTATCCTTGCACATATATTTTGTATCTTCCAAGCGCAGCCCTGGAACAGTACATTGCAAATGTAACACATATTAAGCAATACTGTATATTTCATCTTCTATTACCAACACTCCCTGCCCATGAGCACATGGGAAGCACACCCGGAGTTCACCCCCTCCACTTTCCACCCGGGTGGGACCCAAAAGCTCTGCAGAGTGCAGACCCTACTGCACTGCGCTGCGTGACACAGCCCCTGCCTCTGCCCCAAGCTGGCACAGCGGGCATTTCCCCAGGAGCCATGGGTCGTCCGGCACCCCCGCCCGCCCAGTGCCTGGCCCCGCACAACGTCTCGAGGTGCCCCAAACCACCAACTCCGTGTCACCGTGCCTCAGCCGCCCATCCCACCGCCACCACAGCTAAAGAGAAAAGCACCCACGGTACAGCCGTGCTGCAGCGCGCAAGGAGCGCTGCCGAGCACGCCCCCGACAGCGCTGCTACCGCACCTGCTTGGTGCTGGCACTGCGGGACCGCGCTGCGGCCAGCGGGCGGCAGGGGCCAAGGCGTCACCGCGCACGCCCGCACCCGGCAGCGGCGCCGCCACCCACGCTCGCTGCAGGCGCTGCCGCGCGCACACGCGGGGACGCCTCGCACGCCCGCGGACGGGCGCTGGTGCGCGTGCGTCGGGGTTCGCTGCCGCGCGTACTCGTGTGGGGCGCTACCGCACGCAGCCGATAGGCGGCGCAACGGCGCCTGCTCCCGGCGGGGTGCTGCCGCGCATGCTCGCGAGGACGGGGCGCTACTGCGCGTGCCCGAACAGACTGGTGCTACCGTGCATTTTCCCGGCGGGGGGGCGCTACCGCGCATGCCCGAGCGGTGTCGTCCTCCGTACTGCTTGCAGTACCCCCTTTCGGCCAGCAGGCGGCAGCAGAGCGTGCACAGGCTCTCCGCCGCCGCTTCTTGCTGGCGTTACCGCCTCGTGGCCAGCAGGCGGCGGCAGAGCGGCCGCGGCGCCGCTGCACCTTCGCCGAGCCTCCCGACTGCAGTACCAGGCCTGATTTCACGCGCTCACAGCCCGTTTTCTCATTAAAAGAAGCGGAGAGAACTGCGCAGAAAATCACATGAAACCGGCAGAAAAACGCACGCACCGCCACTGCCGAGGAAATAACTGCTCTTTGCCACGTGACACTCCGGGCCTGGAAGGTGAGCAGCAGTGGGAAACTACATTTCCCGGCATGCCCCACACGCCAACATGGCCGACCAGGAGCCCGGAGCCCGCAGGCCGCTGCTCCCACCGCGCTGCGGACCGGGCCTGGCCCTGCAGAGCCAGCAGGCCGGCGGCAGGCCGCAGGCCTCCTCCCGCGCACTCTTGCCCTTCCCTGGGGCCAGCCCGCTCCCCGCTCCTGTTTCATGGCTCCCCCCTAACCCACGGCTTTCTGTGCCCCAGCTGCCGCTTGCATAGCGTAGGCCCCCGGAGCCTGACGCTGAGCCTCCCCCTGCACTCTCCCCTTCCCAGGGTCACAGACCTCCAGCCCCAGCCACCCATTCGTTCCCCTGTAGCAGCTGCAGCCCTGGCCACACTTGGCAACCGCTCCCTCATCACAGACCAGCCCCAGCACACCCGCTGCGTGCAGCAGACTACTGTCCACCACTGCTGTTGCCCCCCTCCTCCTCCACTGGCCCCACAGCCCGCACCCACCCCAGCAGGATAGCACCCATATCCAGAGGGGACGTCCCCATCAGCACCCTCATAGCCTCACCTGGGGCTCCTCCAGCCCCAGGCCACAGCTGCCACCCTTCGGGAACATGGAGCAACCACCCCCCAGCATGTGCCCCCTCCACACACCCTAACACGGAACCTGCACCCACAGAAATGGTGACAGCCACTTACCAAGGGGCCAGGGACTGCAAACACAGCAATACAAGCAAAAAAAAAAAAAAAACTCTTACTACCTCGTGCACAGAACTCCCAGGAAGGAGGCTGCAGCAGCGCTCTGTCCCTGTACATTTCCCTCTTCTCCTGGAAGGCCAGAGAGATGAGGCATCAAATGGCGTCTGTCCATCTACACATCCGTCCCATGGGGAACAACTGCTTCCTGCACCCATGGGCTGCAAGACAGAGGAAGAAAAAAAAAATAAGGAAAATGGTGTAGGGCACAAGCAGTCAGAGAGAAAACTGAAAGCCAGAGGGAAAAAAGAAGAACCCATGGGGCAGGGAGCTGGATGGGGATGATCAGAGGGTAGAGCAGGGAGGAGAACAGAGGGACAGAAAAGAGGACAGCACTGGAGGAAAAAACAACTGCAACAGCCAGCAGGACAAAGATTGAGAAAGTAAAACAAAGGCTGGTCAGGGGGTTATAGCTAGAAAGATGAGATGGAACAGCACAGAAAGACAAAAAAGACAAGGAGAGGAAGCAGAACAGGGTGACAGCAAGAGTAAAAGTAATAGGTGTAGTGAGAAACAACAGGGCAGGGGAAGCAGGACAGAATGACAGAGAGATGCAAGGAAGGGAACGACTGGGTTAGGCTTGGAGGCAAAGACAGATAAGGAAAGGAACAGGAATCAGGACAAAGGGATGGAGAAGGATAAAATAGTGATGGTCACCAGGACAGAGAAAGCAAGAAAGCGGGAGAGAGAAGGAGAATGACAGGGAGGCAGAGAGAGAAAGGCCAGCACAGGGACAGAGAACACAATGGCTGAA
Organism: Anser cygnoides; assembly: GCF_040182565.1. Lineage (NCBI taxonomy): Eukaryota > Metazoa > Chordata > Aves > Anseriformes > Anatidae > Anser > Anser cygnoides. The sequence continues at coordinate 137,405 of NC_089874.1, forward strand.
CTGAAAGAAAGAGAAGGGTGGAAAGCAAGAAAGCCCAATACAGACAGTGGAGCAGAGCAGGATGCAAGAACATGGAAAAGCAGAGGTAGACAAAGTGGTAAAATTTGTCAGAAAGAGAAACTGAGAAATGGGGAGCAGGAAAGACAGACTGAGAAAAATCAAATAGAGATGGGCACCAGAAATGAGAAATGGAGAAGAACTGATGAGAGATGGAGAACCGAAAAGTCCTTAGAGGGGACAGAACACCTGAGATCAGAGCGCTGTAATTAAGAGAGAGGTGCAGAATGGGACAGAGATGGAGAAAGGAGAGACAGCAGTGTGGAGCACGGCTGAGACAGCAAAAGAGCATAAAGAGAAGGGGAGCAGGACAGAGGCACAGAGAGAAGGATAAGAGATGAGCTGGCTGGACAAAGGGCTAGAACAATGGCAGAGGCAGCAGGACAGAGAGATGCAGACCAATAGAACAGGGAGTGGAAGGAGGGTGGAGGGACCGCAACAAAGAGCAGTGTGGACATGGGGAGTGAAACATTAGGGAGGGAGAAAAATTGAGAAAGCCAGGAAGAAGGACAGAGTGGGGAAAAGAAGGACGAAGAAGGAAAAGCCTGGGATGGACTGCAAGCAAGAGAGGAAAAGGTGTGTGTGTGTGTGTGTGGAGAATGGGGAGCAGGGACGAGCTAGACTGAGAGATCCTGGTGGGGAGCTGGACAGAGGGAGAGAGTGAAAACAAGGATAGGAAGCAGGGCAGTAAGGTGCAGAAAGGGAGGGAGGGATGGGGACAGGACAGATAGTAAGAGGGAAAACAGACACCAGCATGGCAGGGGGGATGAGCGAAGAGAGAATAATGAGAACAAAGAGATGGAGAAAGGTGAAACAGCAATGGGCTACAGGTTGGAGACGGAGGACAAGCAAGACGGAACAGGGGAGCAGGACAGGAGCCATACCAGCATGTAACAGAGCTTGTGAGCGTGACAATTGTTGCAGCTGAAGCAAGAAGCCCTTGTCAACAGACTCCCCTGATCAGGTGGCCTGTAGCAGATCCCAACCACTAGATGTCCTTTACTGGACCGGTCCTTGATTTTACCCACAAGCTCTTAACCTGGTCACAGCTGTTTCTCAGGCATAGCTCTTCACAAGCTATCCACTTCCTAACATAGAGGGCAACTTCTCCTCCCCTCCTTCCTCGTCTATCCCTTCTGAACAGTTTGTAGCCATCAATGGCCACACTCCAGTCATGGGAATCATCCCACCAGGTTTCAGTGATGGCATATCACAGTTTCCTACTAGCACAGTGGCCTCCAGCTCCTCCTGTTTGCTACCCATACTGCATGCATTAGTGTAAATGCACCTCAGCTGGGCCACCTTTTGGGCGGGAGAAGCCCTAATACCCTCTTGACCATACTTAGGTGTTTCCATAGTAACCAACCTCTCACCAACCCTTGTGTCCTTCCTGTAAAGTGTTATATCATCCTCCTCCTTCACCAAGGCACAAGGCTGCAAGGTCTTGCTAGCACATTCCTCAACCAAAAGAACTGGTATGTTACATTCAGGCTCCTTTCTAGTGACCCTGGTTTCACCCCCAACCCCCTTCATAGCTAGTTTAAAGCTCTGTCAATGAACCCTGCCAACTCCCATCCTAAAACCCTTTTCTGCCAGTGGAATAAGCTGTTCCTGTCTGTTTTCAGCAGGCCTGGTCTCCTGTAAATTGAGCCAAGAGGCTTGAGCCAAGGCAGAGGAGGAACCTCATGCTCTTAGTATGTCGCCTGACTATCACTGCTTACAGGTACTCAGTGTCTTCTGGTCTCAAAGGATGAGGTGGAGATATAATTGATTTCTTCTCCACATCTCTGGAAAGAGCTTTTCTCATATCTGTGGCAAAAGAAAGAAAATGTTACTATAATGAGAGTCATTGTGCAAAGCCATATTAAGTGAATTCACTATTACAGTAAGTTTATTTTTAACCAAGAACACTTCAGCAGCAATGTTACCAGTTTGAATGTAGCACTGCACAAAATTCAACTGAATGTAAAGGAAAACGGCAGGCTAAAAGGACAAATACATGACTTAAGGCATCTGCAACAATGGTAGATGTCTGTCTACAGCCTTTGTATTTTTGTAGCACTCTTTCATACCAAATGAATAATGGAAGAACAGCAAAGATACACAGCATGTCCACAAAAGCCTTTGTGGAGAATATTTAAGGGGAAAAAAAAAATCTCAAACAGCAAGCGACTAGTACTTCAGCCTTGTTAACAGAGTAACATTAGCATACATGAAATTTCCATGTTCTTTACCCTTTAAATTGAAAATGCCACCCAATCCTCTGACACTGTTGACCATTAACATTTTAAAATTTTAATTTGGACCTCTAAGAAAGAAGAAAAAAAGAAAATTCGAGTCCCTGTTATCAAAGGAGAAAAGAAAAAAAGTGGGGGAGGAAAAAAGAGGGTAGGGGAGGGAGTGGAGAAGAGAAGAAAAAAGACAGCACAGCCATTCCTTTCCCCAGTCACATTAACAAAAATCTCACGTACTTGGCAGGAGCTTTCTCTGAAAATAAAAATTAAATAAGTAACTGTATGTTATCTATAGAATAACATGTCTTTGTACTTGCTAATTTACTCTTGTCTTGCAGTTTATTTTGCCACAGATACTACAAAATGTATAAACTGCAAGATTATGTTTTATAACTGATGTAATCTTTAGTAGGAAAAGATAACAAAAAGAGTAAACAAAATCCCATTCATCAACCACCATCTACACTTTTTTCATATTAAAAAAATCATTCAAACAATCCCTGGCATGCTCAACATCAGTATCTTTCCATTCAACTTGAGGCAGAACAAGCACTTACCATAAGCATATTCCTCTGGTTTGCTATTGCTAACCGAGTTGCAGTCTAATACTGTCTGGTACACACTGCAGCCTAGTTGCTGATACGTATTTACTGGATCCTGATTTGATACTCTCACGAAGATATCAATAAAAAAATCCACTCTTTATTTGAAAATAAATAAAACACAGTAAGGAAGAGCTGAACATATTTCCAATTAAGAGCCCACGACATGTAATCAGACCAAGAATAGGTCTGATGTGGTCTTATGCTAATCAGACATCTGTCACGCTGTAATAGCAGGTGTGCTCCTTCACCAAGGCACGAATCCAGTATCACCGCAAAAAGTGTTTTAGTCACGTGACCGATCTTCTACACCAGCCGGGGGGTTCAGAATTATTAACAGAAAGAACAGAACAAGCTAAACATTCACACAAGCCTCATTTCCATAAAACATTATTATTATTATATATTAACAATCCACAGTCTAAATGCATTTAGATTGCACTGGCTGAGGGACTGCCCTGAGGGAATTAAAAAAAAAAAAAAGGTCTCTTGGCTGCACGTTTCCCTTTTTGCACTCCTTGCTTTCTTTGTCTCATGCCTGAAATTCTGAGTTTCTCAATACTTTCCATCTCTGTCCCCATCATTCCTTCTTCCTAACAGAGCCGCCATCATAAGGAAAAAGTAGAATTTTCTTTAGCGCTGTCAGTCTAAACTTTGCAATAAGCGGTTCAGCAGTCAAGCAAGCTATCTACCCACTTCAGTGTCACTTATTGAGTAACTTAGAATCACGAAATGCTACAACATACTCTTCAGTCCCAAACATAATTTGATGTTGCTGACAGACTATGCAAAATGGCTAGTGTTCTCGTTCATAGGGTTGATAAATCTAATCCTCTGCTACAGAAGTAGCACCTGGGATAGGTGCTGTCAAATCCTCTGTATATCTACACAAATGTTTACAAAAAAAATCCCTTACCAACTTCCTGAACAGAAGCTTCATAAGAACTCTGCTGTAACAGGAAAAGAAACCAAATAAACTTTTAACGAAACACTCTAAAACCAGCAAAAGATTTATTCTCATATATTAAACGTCAAAGTCACATGCATAATTATATAGTACTTTATAGTTAAAAAATATTTGAAAAAAATCAATCCTGACTATTTACATGCAACTGCTATAAAATTTCTAGGCAATATATGTATAATCATGGAGCTTTCCTATAATAATAATAATAAATTTTTAAAAAGAGAAGAATGCAATCATCCAAGTATTTATGAGTTAACCAATGCCCTGCATCAGACAATTTCGTCCAACTCACGATGGTGAAACAGAACACTTACCAGACAGCTTACGGAAGTATTTAATTTAAATACGTATATGCTACAGAAAGTAGCACTTGTCTAAAGGATGAGTTTAAGAAGATAGGTTTCTGAATGCTACAGGAACAGATTTGCAGAGGCCCACAGTATGCTACATTTCAAGAATCTGTGGTACAAGAAATTCAGCTTCATGGGCTGTTAACTCAAATACTCTGGCTGAATATTCTCAAAAAATTGACGTATGCATGGTTTACATGTGGTTTTGTTTGTTTTGTAAGCAATGCTGTAAGCATCTGCACATTTTACTAAGCATTTATGGCTTAAAACCAGCTTAGACTTTTAGCTCTTATGGCAGGAAGCCTAAAGAGATGTTCTCAACAGTTAGCAAGCAACAGAAATTAAACTACAAATTACAGCTTTGAAAAGGCAGAGTCGTCATTGTTTTGAAAAATGGCACCATAAGGCTTGTTGTTAATGTGCTTGTGGACATCAAAATGTAAATATTGCGAAAGTCATCAGGTGGCGGTAGTGAGCACCATGTCTTTTCCACACACATGCCGAGCTAGCTGACAACCACACGTGCACAAAAGCGTATTTGTTTTCCAGACTTGTTAACAAAAGGAGTAGGAACCGTGCAAAAAAGTCAAACGAAAGCTGCAGGAAATTGCACATTCCCACACTGCCACAGAGGGAGGAACTACTCTTTGCTGCAAGTGACTCCTTGCCCACAAGCCTAGTGGCAACAAAATCACTTTAATTTCCCAGCAGGCTTCAAAAAATAATGTGGCCAACTGGAACCCTGGGTCATAAGACCACAACTCAGCACGCTGCAGGATGCAACACTCTCCATAGTCTCGACACTGGAGGGACACAGTGCTCCCCACCACCACCACCACACCACTTTGCTGCCAGACCCACATAGCCTGGAGCGCTGCCCTGCGGCTGCCCGCCTCCTGCTCCATCGTGGTGCCACAGTCCCACTCCACAGCTCCCCACCCAGGACTTTTCCTGCCCTAGCCAACAGACACCAGATCTCCCTGCTGCCCTCCCACAGACACCCCAGCCCCACTCACTTTCTCCCTTGATGAAGCTGCAGCCTTGGTAATACCAGACCAGCCTCCTTGGGGCAATAGAGGCAGCACAAAGCAACGCACTAACAACTCCCTGCTCACCCTCCCTGGGGCAGCTCCTTTATGCAGAGGGGCTGTATCCATCAGCACCCTCACTGCCACACCTGGGGTTCCTCCCACTACACCCCACAGCTGCAGCCCTTCAGCCACAGCCCACAGCACCACCACGTACCCCAGCATGGAACTGGCACCACATGATATTGTCTGTGGTGGTTTCATACTGACGAGGCAGCTAAACACCACCACACTGCCCTCTGGCCTCTTCCCCTCTTCTCCCCCTTAAAAAGAGCAGGGAGGGAAAACATGATGAAAAAAAAGCTGAAGAGTTAAGTACAGAGAAATCACTCGCCAGTTACCATCACAAGCGAGACAGAGTCAGCACAGGGAGATTAATGTAATTTATTGCCTACTAATAACAGATTAGAGCAATGAGAACCAAAAATACACTAAAAGCACCTTCCCCACAACCACCCTCTTATACCTCCTCCCCCTGAATGGCACAAAGCAACAAAGAATGGGGTTTGCAGTCAGTCCCTAACACTTCATCACTTTCCACTCCTTCATGGTCAGTCTCTTCCCTTGCTCCAGCATGGGGTCCCTTCCACAGGATGCTGTCCTTCCTGAACTGCTCCTATGTGGGCTTCACACAGACTGAGGGTCTTCAAGAACTGCTCCGATATGGGTCTGTACCGTGGGGTCCATCTTTTAGGAGCAGACTGCTCCAGCATGGGTCCTCCACAGATGGCAGTTCCTGCCAGATCACCTGGTCCACTGTGGGCTCCTCTCCACGGGTTGCAGTTTAGAGATCTGGTACACCATGGACTGCAGGGAGACAGCCTGCTCCAGCGTGGTCCTCTTTCAATGGATGCAGGAGAACTTCTGCTCTAGTGCCTGGAGCCTCTCCTCTTCTCCTCTCCCTCCTTCTTCACTGACCTTGGTGTCTGTGGGATTGTTTCTCTACATTTTTCACTTCTCTCTCCCAGTTGCCCCTATGCAGCAGGTGGTTTTTTTTTTTTTCTTTTTTTTTTTCTCTCCCCCTTTCTTAACTATGTTCTCACAGCAGCACAACCAGCAGCATTCATGGCTCAGCTTTTGCCAGCAACAGGTTGCTTTTGGAGCCAGCTGGAACTGGCTCTTATCTAATGCGGGTCAGCTTCTGAACTTCCCACAGAGGCTACCCCTGAAGCCCCCACTACCTAAACCTTGCCACATAAACCAAATACACCTCATGACAAAATCTGTGCACCATGCGGACCCTCTCTCACTGTTCCTCCAAGCATTCTTTTGTCTCTCTGACCTCACCCATCCTCTCCTCTCTGTCACAATGCCTCCTGGAAACTCTCGTAGGTTCCTAGAGTGCTTCTCACTCCACAACGCTCTTTGGCTCTTTCTTGCTCAGTCAGCACCCCTCCTCAGAATTTCTTTGCTCCCCAGAACATTCTTTTTCCTCTGTTTTAAATGTCTGCCAATTTAAAAAAAAAAAACAAAAGTGTTTTCATTTTCATTTGGTAAACCCAACACAGGTGATAGCCACTTCCCCAGTGCAGAGTGACACAGTGTCAGGGCTCAGTGCCCGTATGCTTCCCGTTTGCCTGGGGCACTGCAGACCTTAGGCCTGGAGTAGTGTTCATTCATACATCCCATGGGGAAGTTGCCTCCTGCAGCCATAGGCTGCAGAACAGAGAAGGTGATGTGAGATGGAGGAAGTTAAAAAAAAATACTGAGGAAGAAAGAGTGGAGAATAGAAAGACAGGGTTTCAGGGTCAGACCTGTCTCTCTGCTGGGCACTGATGGAATATCAGCCTATTGGCCACCTTGTGCCCTCTCCCCACAGTCCATTGAGGGCAAGCCCTTGTCCTTCCCCTTGGCAGCCCACGCTACCCATCTCTAGGGGTCTCTGGGGCTATTCTTTGACAACGCACATTGTCCTAGGCCAGCGTATTCCTTGGACAGTATCCCATCATTTGAGGGCTGGACAGGAAGCGGGATTTTTCCAGTGGTTCTCCAGGAAACTACTGGGCTCTTCCACTTTCAATTTTATGGTGAACCTGGGTAGAAGGGCATGGATAGAAGGATGTCTGAGGAGAGATTAAATCACAAAAGCTCTTAGGCCACCCTTTACTACACCCAGTTGTAATTCTATGGGGGAAGATAAGGACTGTGTAATAAGGCACAGCCCTGACCTACAAGGATGAGAAGCCTACTCCCTCACAACCATCCATCATCGTCTATGTGCCAGCATTGGACATCCTGCAATTAAAATTTTGGCCAGGGCCACTGCTTCAGCACAGGTCTTAAGGCTGCACTCCCATACACAGTACTGCATCTCCAGGGACAGGATGCTCAAGAACTGCTCCAGCATCAGCTACTTCTTGGTGTGTCACAGGGATGGCAGACAGCATCAGTGCAGTGCCTGCACAGCTATGCACCTTCTTTGGCTTCTCAGGCTTCCAAAATCCTATACCTTGCCTTCTCAATTCAAATCCTAAATTAATTCTATCCCTTATCTGTAATCTGAATTCTTAATTAACCCCAACTCCCAATTTAAAGCCTAACTTGAACCCTATTCCAACTCCAAATCCTAACCCTTTTTCTAAATTTAACTACCCCTCAATCTGTTTTAATCCTTAACCCTTTACGTTAAGCCCAAAATTTCCATCATTGCAGCCTTCCTCACTGATTTCTTCTCATGCTCGAATCTGCTTCATGTAGGGTATAAGAAACTGGTCTTACAGAATCACAGAATCATCCAGGTTGGAAGAGACCTCCAAGATCACCCAGTCCAACCTCTGACCTAACACTAACAAGTCCCCTACTAAACCATATCACTAAGCTCTACATCTAAACATCTTTTAAAGACCTCCAGGGACAGTGACTCAACCACTTTCCTGGGCAGTCCATTTCAATGCCTAACAACCCTTTTGGTAAAGTTTTTCCTAATATCCAACCTAAACCTCCCCTGGCACAACTTTAGCCCGTTCCCCCTCGTCCTGTCACCAGACACGTGGGAGAACAGACCAACCCCCACCTCGCTACAGCCTCCTTTCAGGTAACTGTAGAGAGCGATGAGGTCGCCCCTGAGCCTCCTCTTCTCCAGGCTGAACAACCCCAGCTCCCTCAGCCGCTCCTCGTAAGACTTGTTCTCCAGACCCCTCACCAGCTTTGTAGTCCTTCTCTGGACATGCTTGGGCACCTCCATGTCCTTCTTGTAGTGAGGGGCCCAAAACTGAATACAGTACTCGAGGTAAACAAGTACCTCCGTCCCTTCACAGCCTTATCAAATATCCATTTGTTTCTCTACTTCCTTCCCACTTTTATTTCTTGTTCTACTTCTAGAAAGGCACTTTGTCCTAGATTACAGAATTAAAGTAAGAAAGGACCAGATTGCTGAATTAATTAATTGTCCTGGAGTGGAACTAGACATGTGTCCTGGTTTCAGCTAGGATAGAGTTAATTTTCCTCCCAGTAGCTGGTATGGTGCTGTGTTTGGGATTTAGGATGAGAATAATGTTGATATCACACTGATGTTTTAATTGTTGCAGAGCACTAAGCCAAGGACTTTCCAGCTTCTCACACTGTCCTGCCAGCGAGCAGGCTGGGGGTGCAGCAGGAGCTGGGAGGGGACAGACCCAGGACAGCTGACCCAAACTGGCCAAAGGGGTATTCCATACCATCTGGCGTCATGCTAAACAATATATAGGGGTGGCTGGCCGGGGTGGGGGGGCCGGCTGCTCGGGAATAGGCTGGGCATCGGTCAGCGGGTGGTGAGCAATTGCATTGTGCATCACTTGTTTGTACACATTATTATTATTATTATTATTATTATTATTATTATTATTATTATCCTTTCTTTCCTGTCCTAATAAACTGACTTTATCTCAACCCACAGGTTTTCATTTCTTTCTAATTCTCTCTCCCATCACAGAGAGGGAGGGGGGAGGGCGAGCCAACAGGTGTCTGGTGCTTAGCTGCCAGCCGGGTTAAATCATAACAACATGTCTAAAGTCTAAGCACACTCTAAAGGGAAAAAAAAAAAAAAAAGAAAAAAAATAATTGGGGAAGAACAGCTGAAGCATGAACACATGGCAGGAGCAGCACAGTGTTTCGAAGTCCAGTTAAGTGACTGAAATGAAAGATGATAAAGACAGTGTTCAGGTAGAATAGGTACAACACTTGGAAAGGGAACATACTATTTAAAACCTATAGAGCTATATGAAATGCATGGAAGATTGCCTGCAAATGGCACAGCACACATAAGACAGGAGGATAAAGACACAGCGGCTGTCAGGGAGCAGTAAGAGGTGGGTGACTGCTCCCTAGGACACACAGTCAGCAGCAGAACATGGTAGCATGCCTGACAAGGCAGCGTCCTCCCTGACCAACGGCCAGACAAGCAGTACTAGAACAAGGCAAGCAAAACAAACCTGGAGCAGGTAGCCGTCTTCAACCAAGAGTCCAACATATCAAACAAATTCATGGGTATAAGGCACATCTAAAGTCAAGCCTTGAAGTCGGTCTACCTGACAGGAGTAACATGCCCCTCAGCAAGGCATTGTTACAGCCAAGCAGGGAACAGGCACAACTGCGATATAACCTGTACAGGAGCCAGATGACCAGGCCTACCTGAGCTTATATTGAGACCCTGGACCCATGGGCAAGGTGTATAAGTTTCACAGTGACTAGTATGCACCCAGCTGTGTTGGGAGAAGGGAGACCAAAATAAAGGGTAACAATCAGCCTCAAGTTTTAGAAGGCATGTAGTATGAATCACTGCTCATGAAGACAAAAATTTTGTAGACATACATGAACTAGGTGTTAAAGCTTGCAAGCTGGTCAAGGGAATTTTGACAGCAAAGTACCTCAGCCTGAAGTAGTTATATTCAAGCTACCCAGTTGTGTCATGCCCTAAAATTTGGCTACTTTGATTAGCTCTGCCTTGACTACGTCTTAACTTTGAGTTGAACCCAATTTTTGTAACAGAATTACTCTATCTATCTGAGTTTATCTAACTTCTGCCTTCCAACTCCTCTTGCAAAGAGCACCTATCATATGATCATTCTAATCTCTCTTTCTGCATTTATCCACGTTCTTCGCATTGTACTCAGTAGTGCTCAGTTTACTCTGAGAAAACTGAAAAAGTGTCAGGATACTAAACTGTAAATCTTCATTCCTCCTCTGAATCCTGGAAAAACAGCCTGCCTGTTGCTGCTCTAAAAGGAAGGGGATAAAAAAGCATAGGACTGTTGTTACTGTAAGATATGATTGCTGTTATTGCTACTTGCTTTTCCACAGAATCACAGAATCATCTAGGTTGGAAGAGCCCTCCAAGATCACCGAGTCCAACCTCTGACCTAACACTAACAAGCCCTCCACTAAACTCCCTTTCCAGGAATTATGTAGACACTTTTTTTCTTTTTCAAGTGCAAAATTAAATTTTGTCTCAGGTACTGAAATTTCCTACATAAACTTCCAAATAGAACTTTCCCCACTGTAGGTGGAATATCTAGATAGCCATTTATGAGTTTTTATCGTCTGTTTGCTTTCTTCTCAAAAAAAGGTTACTACTTCTGCTTCCCATTTCACTCAGTTGCTGAAATAATTCTAGGCCTTCCTTTCCTTTTTTACATTTGCTCTTCTTTTTAGTCTTCACCCACCCCACTTCTTGATATTGTTCTCTCTTGACAGTCTATTGGGCTAAGAAATTTTAACCCTGAAAACAAACAAACAAACAAATAAAAACTCTTCATTGAGCTGCTGAATTGCAGCTTGTTCATCCTGTCAAATGTTTCTAATATTATTGGCTGTTTGTATGGAACCTCTGTTGGAAGTCTGCTAGCTGTTTGCATAGCTTACTCCAGTCTCCTCTCAGCATCCAAGCTCTAGCCCCAGCTGCAAACTCTTTATTGATTAAAACTAATAATAATGGTGCTAAGTGTACACCGAATGACCAAGCAAGAAACCGGACCTCTCCAATGTTAAGGATTTCCCATCTTCATTACTTATTCATTATGGAAACAGCACCAGAAGATTAAACTTGGTGAGACAGCTCTCATTGTTGTCAAGTCCATTCAAAACCTGTACGTGTATGCCCCTCCTTATGTGTGTGCACATACATGTGGACAGAAATCCAAAAACTTGAGACCATTCGAGTTTTTATCAGGAGTAAGAAGAAACCAAGTGTACCAAATTATCCCTCATATCAGTAGCAGAGCCCTGAGAGTATCATCTCATGTATCACTTCCACACCACGGACTGGTGTAAATGTGTGTCATTAATTGGCCTTGGATTGATCTGTAGTTCCCGGGTCTCTAAGCAGTTTCACATAGAAAGTGATCTCTTCCTAATCCTTAGGTAAAATTTTCTGTAAAAGAAGTGTGTGAAAAAAATCCTACAGCATTACTTTTACACAAAAGAAATGAAGGAGCTTTCTTTAAGAGGCATAAGGTAGGTGCAAGAGGTACAAAGAAACAAAGTATTTATTGTTAAAAGCTTTTCTACGACTCACTCAGCATCCAACAGTGAAGATATGGTGACTACGGAGTAGAGGGAGTCTCTCCCCCACCTCTCCTTACGCATGTATTTGCTCACTCCCAAACCCACAGTTGTATCTTTTTAATGGAGTACCTTTCTTCAGTGAGACCAGAAAAGGTGTTTATCATACAGGATCTGGCAGAACAGATACAGCCTATTAAACAACAGAGCAGTTACAGAAAGGAGACCTCCTTATTCAGGAAGAAAGGAGCCTTTTTTTTTTCCCACTCATCTCTTTGCACTGCCATTAAAAGGGCTCTCAACACAAAGAGGTTAAAAAAAAAGAAAAAAGAAAACAAAGAAAGAAAAAGAAAGAAACCACCACCTGGCTACATTTTAAGCAAAATCTGAAGCCCTAGCATATACACCAATAATTTCACTCAGCTTCATCAGAATAAATTCTAAACAGTGTGGTGTAAAAAAGCTGTCAGCTGAAACCATGCGTGCACTAGAACTGCCAATGCTGATAAGTGAAATAGCTGAATCCCTACTGATAATGGTGGGAAAAGTTTTGGCAATGTGTCTCAAAACTTAAATGCAGAACATTTCGCTGTACCCTGCATGCCCATCTCCCGAGCTCTATACCAGTTGAGACTGACTCCTGCTCCTGCCCTCTATATGTATACATATACACATGCACACAAAATATACAAAATCACGTAGACTGTGCTAGTTCCAACATTAATCTGCATGTTATCCTGTGCTTTGACTTAATGGCACTTCAGTGGCACTCTGCTCCCATCTTTCTCTTACCTTTTACCACTGCTGTATTCTTCTCTCTATTCTGGCACTTTGCTTCCACAATCAAACGTTTGTTTTTCCTTTAACTGCCATGCCAACGCTTCAGCTCCAAGATATATTTCCCTTCTGCTGGTATTCCAGGAATTGTTTTAACCTTGTCCTAGTTTTATGCTATATTTTCTAACAATCATCTATATTATCATCTATAAATTAACTACATCTATGCACATATATATATATATTTTATTGCAGTATGCACAGATTTGTATTGTACCGTGGCAGAAACCAAAGACCACAAATAATAGTCTTGTCATCTTTTACACCCAAAAAAACCCCACCATCCTGAAATTAAAATAAATTTATCATTCAAAATCTGCTGGAATTACATGCCTGTTCAGTACTACCGACTTTCCACATGCCCAAGCTGCATTTGGTCCAGTTCCTCCCAGAATTGTCCCATTGTTTCTCCTCAAATATAATGTCTGTTTTTGCTAAAAGCAAGCTCCTGGCTACACTCCTGGAACGGGAGATAACATTTCTATCTATGTCTCTTCAGTAAAAGGCTCAAACTGCTTCTGAGCACAGAATAAAAGAATCAAAATCTCAAACACCATTTTAAACAAAAGGAAGACACCTGACAGCTATTCCTAAGACTCTTCTTTGGTGACCAGTGTTTTTATGGGCAGGAAGAATATGTACAGTGAGATTTAAGAATTTAGATTTCGGATTGCTATGTACAGTGGCCAAATTATGCACGAGCATGCATGCGCGCAAACACGCACGTGTGCACACACTTCAGCACAGCATTGGTGCTTAACATTGCTTCACCTTCCAGTGGTGCTACTTGGAATCCACTGGTCAGCAACACGTAGTTTCATTAATTTGTTCTGAAAGAGGCTTGGAAACAGACCCATCCAATTATTTTTAAAGAGAGATTCTAAAAGCAGATTGGGCTCCATTATTTCGCCAGCTGTGGCAAATGACCGGATTTTTTCTGTACAAATATTTGCCATTGAAATGGCAAAGTTCTCAAAAATAAAATTTGCTGGCAGACATCCTGCAGGCATCTATCCCACCCCACCCCCTTCTCATATCCTCGTTTATTTTTCTCGGCATTTATTACTCCTGGAGATTTGAATGCATCCCCTGAATGTAGCTGCTCTGTTTACCACATACAGAAAAAGTTTTATACACTAGACAGCATGCACACAACTGACACAGCAGCATAACAAATACGGAAGCACAGTAGCAGATGATCCCCACTGTTTTCCCTCATAATGTTTGCTGGAAGTCCAATTAGCAGAGTCCTACAGCACATAAGATTTTAAGTTGTTAACTGTCTGGCAACCTCTCAGTCTCTACCAGTTTAAGACTGCAGGATTTCAGGTTTTAGTGTAAAAAGAGGTTATTACACACACACAAAAAATCCAAACCAAGCCATTCCCAGGAAAAGGCCTTGGGCAAAGAGGTACAGCTGTGCTTTTTCTTACACCAGTGGTTTTGCATGGTCGTACTGCCATCATATGACCAATCAATTGTAAATTTTTCAAGACACCTCTGAACACAATGGACAGAGTAAAAGCTATGGCACTGGTAATGTGAAAGCAGAGGTACTAAATAAAGGGGTGGGAGGGAAGACTCTCTTCTGTGACTAGACAGAAGAAACTTTTCTTTCAAATATGAAATAAATCAGCAAAGACAGCAGAAGAGGAAAGGACAATACTAGAGCAAAATTAATTACTTAGAAGAGCTGCCTCCCTTCCTTAACACATGTGAACTTGACTCTCTTTCCAGGAAAATGAAAGAAAGGAGATGAAAAGGAGAAGCCTAGAAAAGGATTTTGAGCACTACATTATCAGGACACAGTTATACCTTGGCAGCTGCTTTTTGGACTAGAAATCATGCTGGATCATTAATTACAAACCAATCTATGCACTACAAAAAGTGGAATGGGGGGAAGGATTTAATGAAGATGTCCCTGGTTCCAAATAAATATGTTGTAATTCCCATAGTCTGAATTTGTCATATATTTGCAAAGAAGGTGATTCCCAAGGGATAGTTCCTCTATGCTATTTAAGGCTTCAAAACTCAACAGCATCTTATACAACTAGCACATATCATGTATGGGGGAACTGAATAGGAAGAGGCAGTTTACCTATGATCAAAATGTGAGACCAATCCAGGGACTCTGTTGACATCTTGAAGTAAAGAGAAAACTGCCACGTTATATGAAGTTAAGCCTCTTGGATTCTAAATCAACTTAACTATTAGGAAAGTGTTTTTCAGTCCTGATCCCTATGGCACACAAGGAGAGAAATGTTTAAGAAAACTCATATTTTACCTATAGACTTATTGTTAATATCCACTGTGTTCAAGGCAGATATCAGCAAAGCACCATTAGGTTGTTTGCATTTTCTAAGAATGCCTTTTTTCTTGCTTCAACTTCAGCTTTTCTAACCCCACTGATACTGAGAATGCCTAAGAGGCTCTCATTCTGGAGATAATTTTCTTCCTCTCAGTACTGCACATTGATCACACCCATGAGACTGTCTAGTGATATATAATTCAGTCTACCTTTCACTGCAGGGGCAAGGGAAAGAGGGAGTATTAGAGTTTGCAGAAGAAATGTCCTGACTATATTTTTTCCTTCCAGAGAGGCTCTTCATTCTAGGATTGAAAATCGTCCTAGTTTGTTATTTCACACGATGCGATGGCTTCTTGCACTGGTCCAGCTGAAGTGAAAACTGTTCAGGAATGTAAAGCATTCCACAGCTATCAGGACTATCCTGTCGTTTTCCAGAGAAGTTACTATTTGAGAATTTTAGGTAACAGAATGAGAATTACCTTTATTTCTCTAAATCTGTAGTCTCCTACAACACCCAACTCAACCTCCCCCATCAATACCATCCATGATTCTATGCATAGCCCATAAGGATTTGCTGTGTAGTGTCTGAACTTTCCATTGGAACTCAATGATGCAAGTTTATGAATGAATCTTTAATCTTCTTTAACATTGACACCTGTATGGAGCACAGGAATCTTCTGCTGTCTATGGCCTGGAATGGTTTGAGACACCTCCCATGGGCAGTTTTTTCAAAGGTCACTCTAAAGCTGGTGTTCTGACTGGTTTGTTGATGGTACATTCCCATCCAGCCAGGAAGCAGGTCCATGTGTAACAGTGAGCTAAGTAACACTGAGAAGTCCACTCGTTCTGTGGTCATGATGCCAATGGGATCTTTAGAGCAATACTTATGTGTTGCGCACTCCCAGAGACTGTTCCAGTTCCTGCCGGCGCTGCTGAATCTGAAAGAAAAAGAGAAA
Organism: Anser cygnoides; assembly: GCF_040182565.1. Taxonomy (NCBI): domain Eukaryota; kingdom Metazoa; phylum Chordata; class Aves; order Anseriformes; family Anatidae; genus Anser; species Anser cygnoides. The sequence goes on from NC_089874.1 coordinate 153,281, forward strand.
CTGTACAGTTCAGCAGATTCAATTGTTCAGTGGCAGGATGATTCATTTATGAACTATCCGTGTGGCTAATTCCTTCACACCTTGCAGTAGAAATATCTGCTCACAGCCTCTTGAGACCACGGCTCATGATAAAATTCAGCTCTGCGTTCTTCCTCTGGGTTTCCAACTACATCAGTCATCACCTGTGACAAAAATAAAAAGTTTTCACTATAGCTATTCTACCACATGGAGAAACATTTACATTTACCTAGAGTCAAAATTTAATTACACTACTACATTAAAAAATTCAGGATTGATCTCTACGCCCAAGGCAAATGGACAATGGCATGCATTGGACATGGACTTGAAGAGGAAAGGGACCTGGGAGTGTTGATCGATGCTTGGCTGAACATGAGCCGGCAGTGTGCCCAGGTGGCCAAGAAGGCCAACAGCATCCTGGCTTGTATTAGAAATAGTGTAGCCAGCAGGAGCAGGGAGGTGATCATCCCCCTGTACTCAGCTTTGGTGAGGCCACACTTTGAGTACTGTGTTCAGTTTTGGGCCCCTCACTACAAGAAGGACATCGAGGCCCTGGAGTGTGTCCAGAGGAGGGCAACAAAACTGGTGAGGGTTCTGGAGAATAAGTCTTATGAGGACCGGCTGAGGGAGCTGGGATTGTTTAGTCTGGGGAAGAGGAGGCTCAGGGGAGACCTCATTGCACTCTACAACTTCCTGAAGGGAGGTTGTGATGAGGAGCGGGTCAGCCTCTTCTCTCAGGTAACTAATGATAGGACTCGAGGAAATGGCCACAAGTTGCACCTGGGGAGATTTAGATTAGACATCAGGAAAAACTTTTTCTTTCAAAGAGTGGTCAAGCACTGGAATGGCCTGCCCAGGGAGGTGGTGGAGTCACTGTCCCTCACGGTGTTCAAGAAGCAGCTGGACAAGGTGCTACGAGATATGATTTAGTAGCTTAGTGGGTGGTATTGGTGACAGGAGGACGGTTGGACTAGATGATCTTGTAGGTCCTTTCCAACCTTGTGTTTCTATGATTCTATGGTTCTATGATTCATGGTTACTGCCAAAACAAGGTGGCCACATCTGAACTATGAACAGCTCCTAACATTTGCTTCTGGGCTGTGCTAAGGAGTCATTCAGGACTGGCCAGGCTAAAAACCACAGATCTCTAACATTTTAACAGCATTGACAGTTGAGTTCCAGGGTCCCAGGAAAAGTACTCTAGCACTGTCTATTTCACTTGCAGATATATCCAAAGAACCTTGGCACAACTGTGAACAACATGAAATTGTTAAGGTATTCATGTCAGACTGAAATGTAAAATTATTAGCATATTCTGCAGGGTAGTGTTTTACAATGACAGTTCTGATGCCAGCAGGGCAGAGTATTACCAAAAAGGCCCTTTTGGAACTGGATGTCAGTCAGGGAGAGCATTGAACAACTGTTCCATATATGCAACTAGAGAAGCACCACCACCACACTTTAGTTTGTAAGCTCTTCAAGCTACAGGTATATTTAAACATTCTTTTAGATGTCCATTCCCTTTCTGAATATAAATAATAACAACAATCATAATCTTAACAGTAAATCTTTGCAAGATTATTTACTAACAAACAAGACATTTATATTTGAAAGATAATTATTACATTAAAATAATTTCCTGACTTCATTAAAATAATGGGTTTTGAGGTGTCTGATTTAAAGATACAAAGTGTGAAACTTTATGAGAAAAATTATTCTTTTTGGCTGGCAAACAACTGAACTTCCTTACATTACATATCTTGGGTTTCTCAAAGCTAAACTCAAAGGCATCTGATATTTAATTGGCTATTTCTTAAATAAGATTACATTATGAAAACTAACAAAACACCCAAATAGTGTCATTTTGCTATAGGATCCTCCTGATGAGTTTTATATAGCTTTAATTTTACAGAGTACACCAACACATCCCTGCACTTTGATCTTACTGTCTAACCACAAATTCACCTGCAATCCCCATTATGCACTGCTAATCCACTGGAAGAGAAATACAGACTAACTGGTCTTTCCTGCATACTTTCTGCTCTGGGATAGTAGTATTACACTCATCGTTTTTTCCACCAATTTTCCATCCTGGATATTTTAGCTATACATGCTGTACACATTTAACTATTGTTCTTACATTCTGGTTCCACTTCTTCATTCTTCTTCAAACCTTAGCTCACCTTAAGATCCCTGCTTTGGGATCGAAGAAGGTCTTGGATGTATCCTTTAGGATCTTTGGAGAAACTCAGCATGAAATCACGTTGTATTTTTAACTGATTTATGGATTCGATTGTCTCATGAATCTGAAGAAAAAAATAAAGCACATGTTCCTTAATTCCTCTCATGTTTCTGCAACCCTGAGGTCAGTCCTGTTAATGTCTTTGTAGTTCTTTGTAATATACAAAGGTGACAATTCTACACCAAAGACTCATCCCATGGAATTTTCTCTTCAAAGTGGGAGTTAACCCTAGTCTTGCAATTACATTTTGGTTTCACATGTATTTTTGCAACACAGGCACATACAGGATTCTTCTTCACCTCCTGCATTGAACTGCTGGATGGCATGCTATATGCAATACTGAAGAGCTAAGTCATGTCACTGTATAATGTAATGATTTCCTGTGTACAAGCAGTCTTTTTGAGAAGTCAGGGATTTTTCTGGAAAGGTGATATATAATGTCTTTACATATTGCCCAATGCAAGAAAGCAGTTACTCCCTTGGTTAGTCAACATTATACCTTCAATATCCTGTGGTGATGCCTAAACTTTGTTCTAGTGATTGCCCAATCAAATCCATGTTAAATAAACTTACATAACAGCCATGACTTCTAGAATTTTTCTTGTAAGAAGGACTATTAATGTCACCATGGCTACAAAAAGAAGAGTGTGAACAATGAGAAACTGTGAGTATGGAAGGTTTATAGAAAATGAGTCATATCATCAAAAATATTATGAAAGAAGTGGACATTAACTAGCAGGGAAGAACATACACTACAAAGAGGTAGTTTAGGTAACAAGGTATGTTAGTAACAAGGTATGTTAATCAACCTGGATAACAAAATCAATTGTGATCAATGGGAGGACAACTGATGAATCATTTGCACATACCCAAACAGAAAAGCAAACTCCTACTATCCTGTTTCTCTAAAATTCTGTTTTGAGATTGCAAACCTGTCTTGTTAAATCTCCTGTCCACATCTATTCTGCCCTAACAGCTACTGTGGCCAGACACAGAGGGAGAAAAATAACTCTCCCTCGATCTGGCTATGCCACTAAGGGCATTGCTGTAGGCACAACTGTATGGTATGTTAACAGAAGAGAGCTGCTGTCAACTTAAAACATTCCTCATGTGGGAAAACAATGTACCCAATGCTAGAGTGAAATCTCCTATTGGTGTGCACCAGGTTTCCACTAGATGACTTACCCAGAAGTGACTTCAGTAACTTCGCTAATCACAGCTTGCACTCTGCTGCAGAAAATGCTCAATAAAAAGGTGATAAAGACATGGTAAAGGGGGAGCTGGGCTGGAAACATAATAATCCTTTGCATGCTGCATGAAAGCCTATATAGGCTGGAAACTGACTGACTGAGCAGCTGCTCTGCTGAAACCTTCTGCTTTGACCTTTTCCAAGAACCACAGAACAACAGATCTTGCAATGGTTACCGAAAAGCCGCAGGACTGCTGGTATCCAAACTCTCTTTAAAACAGTATGAAGACAACAGTTTAACAAATTTGTGTTAGAGGTAAACAAACAGAAACTGAGCGTGACTCTGTATCACATGAATAATATCCGGTCCATGAGATCACACTTCTTCCCTTGGTTTGTGGAGCCACTTTTATTTATCCCTTAACAGGGCAAATCAGCCATTTACACTTGTGCAAAAAGTGGCTAACGGTCCCCTTGCCTTGACATGAATCCCTAATGCAGCCTGCAGAGCTCACCACTGCTATAAGAGAGGTATGACTATTTTAAGTGCACATAATCTTTGTTTGATAAACCAGGAAACAATTCTGCAAAACGGTTCCAAGTGATTTTTCTACTATTCATTTTCTACAGTTGCAGCTAGTGTAGTGAGCTGCTCTGCAGCAGTGCATGCCCAGCACACTAAAAGAATATGAGATTCTCTTAGCTTTCCCTCACAGCAATATAGCAAGACACTATGACCTCTCAATAAAATGTTATAGTCTAGGGACCTTCTAGGGACCTATAGTCTTGAAGGTACCTTCAAGATCATCTACTTCCAACCCCACTGCCATGGCAGGGGCACCTTCCACCAGACCAGATTGCTCAAAGCTCCATCCAACCTGGCATTCATCACTTCCAGGGATGGGGCAGCTAGGATGGATGCAGACTTCTCAGTTTGGACTTCCGCAAAAAACATTGCTCCTGTTATTCTTCCACAGCTAATCTTTCTTCATAACCCCAAGTCTCTTGAGTATCAAAACTTTCCCATTACTTCTCTAACTCAGCCTAAGCAACTTAGTTGTCATCTTCAATTTTTTAGCATCTCTGGTCCCCATATCCAAATAATGTCTGACTTTAATTTTTTTTCTCATATTTTTTCTAAGATAGAGATTTTCATATCCTCAGATACAGAAGTTAAAATTCCTGTAGTACATTTTAATTACATTTTTCTCTTTGGTCTTGCTAACTGTAATCCCACCTTATTTATATCCAGAAGAAGGCTGCTGCTCTCTATGCTTACCAAGCACCTTCTTTGACTTTCCTTAGTTGCTTCTGCTTCTCAGCATAACAACAACAAAAAAAATCTGTGATGCCAGTCTTAATTGTCTACTTCTTACATTTCCAAAGCTGCATCTTTTTGTTTTATGTCAGATTAGAAGAAAGTAAGATCTGGGTGTAAAATATTAGGTGGTGATTTGACTGTGTTAACTAAGGAACCTCATTAGAAAAAAAAAAGAGTAAAGAGTCTCTTGTGCGCTGAGGACAAACTCTAAGGTTAGGTAGTCAAACTCTGCCCATTTATACAAATTTGAAGAGCAGGCATGATTATATAAAGACATCTTGAACATAAAATGTTCTGCAAAACTGAAGTTAAAAAAGTTAAAATCTGCAGCTCCATCTTAAAATATACAGAATATCCACCTAGGTGAGCTAAATGATTCCTATTGGAATATTGAACTTCATGGAGCAATCCAACAACAATATCCACAATGTCTGAACACCAGAGCATTTTTGGAGGGTTTCTGCCTATGGGTTATGGGACACATTATGGGATGTAGGGGAAGAGCATCTTGGGATTGCACTTGACGTGGCACATTTAGGGAATTAATCAAATGTGGGAAAAGGGATGGATCTACGTGATTCAGGGAGGAACAACTCTGGGAAAATAGATAGATTAAGGGCTAAAAATCACTGGTTGTGTGTAAATGATTTGCTCATTGATATGCTTGTCCAGCCACCTGTATGCCTGACCAGAGCTATCTGTCCTACCATGTTACCAGATTCCATTTTCAACTCTTTTCCTGAGTGAGGAACTTTATTTTTTATGCATGGCGGGAGGTCTGTGTGCCAGCAACTGCAGCAAGACCATGGTTTGGAGGCCCATGTGCCTGCATGCTGGCACCTGCAGCAGTGCAGGTGCGTGAATGTGTGAGCACTGGCAAAGATCAATCTGAACTAGTCAGCAAGTAGGTAAGGTGGTCTGGTAGCCATGGTGGGGTGTGTGTCTGTAAGGATGAGACCACAGGAGAAGCTGGCAGTCAGACAGACCAAAGGAATCTCAGCCAGCCGCTGGAGGGACCGTGGGGTCTGAGAGTCGCTAGGGACAAGACCCACTGGTGTTTTTATGTGTGTACACATCTAAGGGTAAGACCACAGGGAAGTGGCAACTGGGGGACCAGGAGACTCCCGGCCAGCTGCGAATGTATGTGTGTGTATATGTGTATGTTTGTGCCTCTGTGGATGCGTATGCCTGTGCGCATGTGCCTGTGTATGTATGAACACTGGGAGAGGGGCTGCAGCCTCTGGGGCTTGTATGGCCAAGTGCCAGCAACTGGGAGACTGGGATCCAGAGGCAGCTAGTGCGCGACAAAGTGTCCAAGACCAGCTGCCAGAGGGACATACCCCCACTAGCGGCCCTCCACGGTGCTCAGCCAGAGAGAGGATCAGGATGAGATTATTGGTGATCTTTGTGTTCATGTGAGGTCTCTGTGTATCCTGACTGTGTTGATCAGTGTGGCTGGCCATGTATATATATGTATGTACGTATATGTGGCACATACACACACACGTGTGCACGTGTGTGTGCGCATGCCTACTGGGAATACATGCTCAGCCTCGTTGTTGGTTGGATCTGGGATAATGGAGCTGTGGCAGCCTTGCCTCTCTCAGGCTGTAAGATCCAGCCTAATTCTCCTAACACATACCTTGGAAGACCATGCTTGATCCACATCACCTGCTCTAACATGTTTTCAGTTGCAAACGAGACATGTTAGTTTTCCACAGAGCACAACAGGTTTACTAACTAGTTCAGAGAGATCTGAAATCCTGCAGCACCTAGAGTGGCACACACTTTATGTTGCCTGCCAGGGTACTCATTATGCTGCCTGTGAAACTCTGCTTCTATCACCTTTACAACTATATCAGGCCCTGGATTAAATCCTAACAGCAAACCCCACCCACCCCACTGTATTTCCATTGCATGTGACTTATTCATCCCTTGAAAGCACATCCAAATGAGCAATCCCCTTCTCACTTTAGTCCCTTTGATGTATGGCACCAAGCCCTCAGGAAGTTACAAAATGTGTATTATATGCCACGTGATACTTTACTCCTGGGTCAGTACCTTATTGTCCAATGCTGTAATCTCCTGTTGATTAGCTGTTGAGAGAAGAAAACTACTCATCTGTCCCTTTAACGGGTCTTCAACTTCTACATCTATGTCATAACAAGCCGTCTTCTTCTGATCATTGGGGTCAACACTATGGAGAGGATAACAGAAGATTGTGAAAACTGGCATAATGAGTCAGAGTAAATAGCCATCCAGCCCAGAAAATACTCTTTCAAAAAGACTGTTGCAGATGCCGTGAGAAGAGTTTAAGAACAGGGTAACTTTACATATATTATGTATACATGCATCATATATATATATATATATATCAGTGGTGGTGAACTGGCTGGGTGATGAACTGGTTAAACACTAGAGTTCAAAGTGTTGCAGTGGTGTGTTGCTACACCTCTCTGGCAGACGGTCACTAGCAGTGTTTCCCAGGGCTCAGTTCTAGGGCCAATTCTGTTCAACATTTTTATCAATGATCTGGATGCAGGAGCTGAAGGCATCCTCAGCAAGTTTGGTGATGATACTGAACTGGGAGGTGCTGTTGACTCTCTCTAGGAACAAGAGGCCTTGCAGAGGGATCTAAATAGACTGAAGCATTGGGCAATCAGCAATGAAATTCAGCAAGGGAAAATGCTGGGTTCTGCACCTGGGACTGAGGAATCATAGAATCATCTAGGTTGGCAAGGACCTCCAAGATCATCTGGCCCAACCATCCCCCTACCACCAGTGTCACCCACTAAACCATGTCCCTAAGCACTAGGTCCAACCTTTAAACACCCCCTTAAACACCACTCCACCACCTCCCTGGTCAACCCGTTCCAATGCCTAACTGCTCTTTCTGAAAAGAAATGTCTCCTAATTTCCAACCTAAACCTCCCCTGGCGCAACTTTAGCCCGTTCCCCCTCGTCCTGTCACCAGACACGTGGGAGAACAGACCAACCCCCACCTTGCTACAGCCTCCTTTAAGGTACCTATAGAGAGCGATGAGGTCGCCCCTGAGCCTCCTCTTCTCCAGGCTGAACAACCCCAGCTCCCTCAGCCGCTCCTCGTAAGACTTGTTCTCCAGACCCCTCACCAGCTTTGTAGCCCTTCTCTGGACACACTCCAGGGCCTCGATGTCCTTCTTGTAGTGAGGGGCCCAAAGCTGAACACAGGACTCGAGGTGCAGCCTCACCAGAGCTGAGGGAGACAATTACCTTCCTGGTCCTGGTGGCTGCGCTACTCCTGACACAAGCCAGGATGCCGTTGGCCTTCTTGTCCACCTGGGCACACTGCTGGCTCATGTTCAGCCGAGCATCAATCAGCACCCCCAGATCCTTTTCCTCTGCACAGCTTCCCAGCCACTCTGCCCCAAGCCTGTAGCACTGCATGGGGTTATTATGGCTGAAGTGCAGGACCTGGCACTTAGCCATGTTGAACCTCATCCTATTGGCCCTTACCTATCGACTCAATTTTTCCAGGTCCCTCTGCAGGGCATTCCTACCCTCTGGCAGACCAACACGTCCCCCCAACTTGGTGTCATCTGCAAACTTACTGAGGGTGCACTCAATTCCCTCATCCAAATAATTAATAAAGATATTAAAGAGGATGGGCCCCAACACTGACCCCCGGGGAACACCACTCGTGACTGGTCGCCAGCTGGATTTCACTCCATTCACCACCACTCTCTGGGTCCGGCTGTCCAGCCAGTTTTTAACCCAGCAAAGCGTGTACCTGTCTGAGCCATGGGCTGCCAGCTTCTCCAGGAGAATACTGTGGGAGACTGTGTCAAAGGCCTTGCTGAAGTCTAGGTAGACCACGTCAACAGCCTTTCCCTCATCCACCAGGCAGGCGACCCAGTCATAGAAGGAGATGAGGCTGGTCAGGCAGGATCTGCCTTTCATGAACCCATGTTGGCTGTGCCTGATCCCCGGGTTGTCTTGCGCATGCTGTGTGATTACACTCAAGATGACCTGTTCCATCACCTTCCCTGGCACCAACATCAGGCTGACAGGCCTGTAGTTGCCCAGGTCCTCCTTACAACTCTTCTTATAGATGGATGTCACGTTAGCAAGTCTCCGGTCATCCGGGACCTCTCTGGATGACCAAGACCACTGATAGATGATGGAAAGCAGCCCAGCAATCACAGCCACAAACTCCCTCAGCACCCTTGGGATCCCATCTGGCCCCATGGACTTGTGACAGTCCAGGTGGAGCAGCAGGTCTCTGTTTCCACCTGAACTTTGAGGGAGTTCTTCTGCTCCTTGTCTCAGATTTCCAGGTTGGGAGATGGAGTACCCCGTGGACTGGGGTTTAGGCTTTAACCCCAAGGACTGTGTTAGGCTTTAACTTGTTGGGTTTTAGGCTTAATTGCCATTTTCTCTTTAGCTTTACGTTGAAATTTCTTAGCAAGAAAACTTTGTCAACCCAGTAGCTGATATATCAAACTTCAGTCATTGTCACTTGTAATATAAAAATGCTCCTTCAGAACACTATTTTTGAAATATCTCGGTTGTGTGCACCTGCTGCAGGAAGTAAGGAAAAAAAAAAAAAAGGACTCAGGATCTAATTGAACTTGTTAGACCTTGGGGAGAAGGAGGTCTTGCATGGATGGCTTTGGATTACAAGTGTTTTCAGCAGGTCGAGAGGAGTAATCCTCCCCCTCTGTATTCAGCACTGGTGAGTCCACACCTGGAATCCTGTGCCCAGTTCTAGGCTCCTTAGCACAAGAGAGACATGGACATACTGGACAGAGTGTAGAAAAGAGCCACGAGGATGATGAAGGGACTGGAGCAGCTCTGCTAAAAGAAAAGGCTGAGAGCTGGGACTGTTCAGTCTGGAGAAGAGAAAGCTCAGGGGGATCTTACCCTTGTATATATAAATACCTGAAGACAGGATGCAAAGAGGACAGAACCAGGCTCTTTTCAATGGTCTGCAGTGGACAGGACGAGTGGCAATATGCACAAACCCGAGTACAGAAGGTTCCCCCTGAACATCAGGAAGCACATCTTTACTGTGAGAAGTGACCAAGCACTGGCATAGGTTTCTCACAGACGTCGTGGAATCTCCCTCTTTGGAGATCTTCAAAAGCTGCCTGGACGTAGTCCTGGGCAACTTGCTCTAGGGAGCCCTGCTTGAGCCAGGGAGGCGGCTGGACAAGATAACCTCCAGGGGTTAGAAGACATGGAAAAGGGCAAGGTGCTCAATGCTGTTTTTGCCTCCGTTTGTCCTGGTAAGTTGTGTTCTCAGGCCTCCCTTGCCCCTGAGCCTGGGACGGAGTTGGGGGAGCAGGGCTATTGCGAAAAACCTTGACAAGTTGCAGAAAGAGGACAGTAGTTCAACATCATGAAGTTCAACACAGGCAAATACAAAGTTCTGCTCTGAACAACCCCATGCACTGGTGCAGGTGGGCATCAACTGAGTAGAAATCAGCTCTGGAAAGGAAAGAAGCTATTCCCTGCTATGCCACACTTTTGCATCTTGACTTCTGCGCACAGGACCAGGAAGACATGACATACTGTAGTGAGCCCCACGTCAGGCCATGAGGATGGCTGGGGGCTGGAGCACATGGAATCACAGAATGGTTTGGGTTTGAAAGGACCTTAAAGATCATCTAATTCCAACCCCCCTGCCATGTGAAGGGACACATCCTGCTAGATCAGGTTGCTCAAGGCCCCATCCAACCTGACCTTGAACACTTCCAGGGATGGGGCATCCACAACCTCCCTGGGCAACCTGTTCAACTCTTTGTCAGGGAGTGTAGTGATAGGACAAGGAATAATGGCTTTAAACTAAAAAAGGGTTGGTTTAGATTAGATGTAAGAAGGAAATTCTTTACTCAGAGGGTGGTGAGGCACTGGAACAGGTTGCCAAGTGAAGTGGTTGGAATTAGATGATCTTTAAGATCCTTTCTAACCCAAACTATTCTGTGATTCTATGACTTCTTCAGCACTTCTTCCTCCAGGGCTTTGTCCCATGGTACTCTACCAAGTAGATCCCTGAAGAGGAAAAAGTCTGCTCTCCCAAATTCCAGGGTAGCAAGTTTGCTGTGCTCCCTCCTTGCTGTATTCAGAATCCAAAACTGCACCATTTCATGATCGCTGCAGCTAAGGCTGCCTTTGAGTTTCACATTCCCCACTAGTCTCTCCTTGTTGGTGAGAATGAGATCCAGCATAGCACCTCTCCTTGTCGGCTTCTCTATCACTTGGAGAAGGATGTTGTCATCAGCGCATTCTAGGAACTTCCTGGATTGCCTAGGCCCTACTGTGCTGTCCCTCCAACAGATATCAGGGGGGCTGAAGTCCCCCATGAGAACCAGGGCTTGCAAATGTGAGGCTTCTATCTGTTTATGTGCATTAGCATACAGACATTTAAGTTGGGCCCATGATGAAGCTGACTTACTGGCTGGAGTGGTGGACTTCTTTTGTGCTGGTCTTCAGGTTCTCTTCTGCTGACCTGTGACCCTCCTCCAGACTCTGGGCATCTGTCACTGACACTGGCATCAAACTGGGAGGAGAGGGATGGATTGAGGTTCCCCTCCCCTGGCAACTATAGTTTAAAGCCCTCTTCACCAGCTTGGCAAGCCTATGATCAAAGACGCTTTTTCCCCTTCTCTGACAGATGGACCCCCATCAGCCCCCAGCAGACCAGGTTTCTCAAAGAGTCCCATGGTCTAACTAGCTGAACCCCTGCCTGTGGCACCAGTCACGCAACTATCTGTTTTTATTTGCCAGATTCAACTGGCCTTTTCAATCCCCTCCCCTTTGACTGGCAGGACTGATGAAAAATCCACCTGTGCTCCTGAGTCCTTTACTGCTGCTTTCAGGGCTCTGTAATACCTAATGCCTACCATGAGAAGCTGCAAGAGCTGGGTTTGTCCAGCCTTGAGAAGAGGCAGGGAAGAGGAGAGCCTATTGCTGAGTGCAACTGCCCTATGGGAAGGTGCAGAGAAGACAGAGCAAGGCTCTTGTTGGAGGTGCACAGCAACAGGCAACAGGTACCCCTTGTAACATGGGATACTGACTCAATGTAAGGAATTTTTTAAATTTTTATATAAATCATGATGGTAATCAAAAGGGAGGAATCAAATAATAACTTGTTTGCAATATGAGAATATTGGAGACCTACACTTTGTAGTATTCTTGTGCAATGTTAAGAGCGTGGGAGATGGCTTGCTTCTTTGCAGAAATGGGAAATGCCATGTGTTTCTCTTTCTACCTCTGATTTTAAGTGTGTCAGCGACAATGAGGAGTAGAATTCAAGAAAAGCTCCAGCTCTAGATTGAACTCAGGTAAGAATATTTTACTTCTATGAGTTTTAAATCTGGTGCACTCGGTATTGCAGAGAGAAAAAACTGCCATCCACTCTATTTTCTACTGCATCCTCTTTCAGTCTATCTACCATTTAAAGTATTTACCCACATTAACAGTTTTCTGTTCAACTCTATTTAATTTCCATTGCATTTTTGTTATTTTCTTTTTCAAAAAGCATGGATGGTGTCTGAAGAGCATGACTAAAACGCTGTTGGGAGGGGAGAAGCCTCAGACGACCAAGAATGATACCTTCTACTCTACATTATTCTGTTACTTTAGCAGTCTGAAAATTTACTTACTCCCATTACATTCAGTGCCAGACTTCCAGATTTCTATTTGCTTTGCCTGAGACTGTAAAGACTCTATTGCAAAAGTATCACCTACTCTCAGCACATTAATACGTCCCCCTATCCACAGCATTATGTCACTGCAGAGTAATACTGCCAGGTGCTGCATGATGCACACACTATATCAGAGAAGCTACTATACACAAGGTCCTCTTCTTTAGCTTCTATCTAACAGACATGTTCTTGCCTCCAGGACTTCTTCGCATTTGAAGCATGTTCAGGAATATTTGTTGTCAATATTCTGTATGAAATCAAATCCCTAAGCTCAGTTAATGATACTGTTTAAATACTCACAATCGGAGTTTTGACCAAGACCCCAAGGAAATTAGGAAAGACTGAAATATCCAAAAGCATATTTGCAATCTCCAAGAGTCTCTTCCCTCCTTCCAAGCTGTCAGTTAAATATGGAATGTGCTGGAAGTGTCCTAAGATATCTGAAAAATGTATATTAGCTACAGCAGAAATATACATTTTTTGACAAGGATGACAGGAAGCTCAGTATCTTGGTCACAATGACCTTCTCTGAATCTAGGCATTTTTTTAGCTTAATTCTCTTGAGGATCTCTGTCTAGCTGTCATTCTTAGAGTAGGACTAGCACCCAAAGAGCCAATCCAATCCCAACAAAGCATGCATGCAGTGGCCACTGTATTTGAAATGTTATACTGTTGTACATTTTACATAATAACTCAGCAGTTAGAATGATTCCCCTTGATGTACAATACCGTAATTCAATTCCCCTTTTTTATCCTCTGAGTGGATTCAAACTCTTTTTTCTCCCTTTAAGAAAGAAACCTGGCCCACTCTCCCAATGCTATTATAGTATGGATAAAAGATGTTGGAAATATTGCATTTTCCTAGAGAATTGGTGCCACTCTATTGAAAATAATTCATAACTATACAGACATAGAGAATTAACACACAAAGCCCAAGGCACTCACTTGGATACTAGAAAACCTGGATTCCGGTCCCGGCAACCATAGCAGTTTCTGTGTTTTAGATAGTGTATGATTTGCATGTGACAGTGCTGAGCTGACTGACCAGCTTACCTGATGATATGGTTTATCACTATAGGGTCTGGTGGCAGCAGTAGATTAGTGAGTCTCTGAGGAATTTCAGAAAACTTTAGCCGTGGACAGTCAAAGATCTGGAATATAATAAAGCATATTATCCTTGTCCAAAACCTAACTTGCAATTAAACAAGTAAATCAATGATACAAAAAGTAATGGGATTCTGCAAGCTATCGTTCTGTCTGCTTGCACAGTGTCAGTTTTTGGTCACTTCTGTCCCTGTAAATTGATACTGCCCTTACAATCTGGGCTAGCTGGCAGCGGCAACAGATGCTAACACTTTTGGGTGTCCCACTTTTAGTTTAGCTGCGTGAATGGTACAGCCTGATTTAATGGGTCATCAGGATCAACTACATCAAAACCATTCACTGAGGGTTTGTGGAAGCTTATCATAAAGAAAACATTTTTTTTCCCAGAATAAACTTAAAAGCAGTCTGCTTTTTTCTCCAAAGCATGTTTCCTGCAGCATTTTCTGCTAAAGAAAAATGCAATAAAATATTTTAGGATTTTAAAATCATTTGCAGTTTTTTTAGTTGTTGTTGGTTTGTTTGTTTAAGAAAAAAACTCAGCATGTTTTTTCTAAAACAAAAATAAACAAACAAAAACAAAAACAAAAAACAACCCTCAACGTTGTTGTATTTATTTTAAACCAAAACCTAAACAGCATTTTGGAAGGGAACCACTCCCTTCCCAGTAACTCAGCATCTTATGGCTTTCTTCTCTTTACTATGTTTCTGAAGCTAAATGTGTGTTGAATTGTGGAAAAAAAAAACCTTTTGAAAACGATCAAAATCTGCAGTCTATGGAAATTTTCTGTGAGTGACTGAAGTGTCTTGCCATGAATCTAGAACCACTTCTTACACTTTAAGTTTTCAGAAATATAATTACTACATTTTTTTTACCAAAAGTTTTAATGCTCTGAGTAGGTGAATAGGCTTTTCCCTAAAGGTACTCCGTTTAAACTGTTTTTTAAAAAAAGCTATCTAGATACTATTATTTGCCTTAACATATAAAATTGTATGGAGACAATTTGGAAAAATGTTGAGGCCAATGGAAAGGAAAATGGAAATGCCTCAGGAAAAATATTTCCTCCTGAGAGAAGAGAGATGCTACTTTTATTATTGTATCCTGTAGTGGGTCTGGCTGGGATGGAGTTAACTTTCCCTGCAGCAGCCCATACAGTGCCGTGCTCTGCACGTGTAGCCAGAACAGCAATGTTTTGTCTATTGCTGAGCAGTGCTGGCACAGCATCAAGACTCTCTCCAAACCCCCCCCCCAGGACCGGCAGGCGGTGGGCGGACAAGAACTGTGGAGGGGACATCACCAGGGCAGCTGACCTAAATCAACCAAAGGGATATTCCATACCATATGATGTCAGACTCAGCAATAAAAGGTGGGAAAGGGGAAGGAGAGGGGAGGCTCTCGTTATGAAGATGTCTGTCCTCCCAAACAACCGCTACGTGTATTGAGGCCCTGCTTCCCAGGACATGGCCAAACATTGCTCATTGATGGGAAATAGAGAATATATCTCTTTTTCTCTCTCTGTGCTTCTGCATGGCCTTTATTAGTTTTTTTCCTCTTACTTTTCCCTTTGATTAAATTATCCTTATCTCAACCCCTGAGCTTGTGTTTTTTTTTTTTTTTCTTTCCAGCATACTTTCTCCTCCCTCTCTTCTTCTTCTGAAGGGGAGTGAGAGAGAGGTTGTGGTGGAGTTTAGCTGCCCAGCAAGGTAAAACCACTACATATCCATAGACAGAAACATGCTTTGCAGCTCTAGAGGCAAAGGATTCAGGCAGGGTTAAAAAGAATGGACTACCAGGTTGTAGAAGCAACATAAGAAGTCGGACTGTTCAACTAGGATGCTGCAGTTCCTTGGATATAGTATCTTTGAAATCCATGATTTTGTGGAGTAAGGGAACTTGGTAATAAAAATACCTAGCAGTCAGCTCTAGCTTTTGAAATACCATTGGGCCTTTTTTCTTGCTTTTGCTTGTAAGACAGTGAATTTCAAACCTCCCACCTGATGTAAATAATGTTTCCAAACTGAAAAAGATTCTTCTTCATCAGCTCCAAAATCTGTCTAATTGCTGAACATGCCCGCATCCATGAATTTAGCCACTTAGTTTCTAAAGAGTGATGAATCTACCAAATCTACCAAATCTGAGTCTGCAATTCACTATTTGATAGAATCATAGAATATCCTGAGTTGGAAGGGACCCACAAGGATACATAAAGTATGAACTGCTGTACTCGATCAGACAAAGGATCTATCTGCTACACTATCCTCTTGATAGCCATCAAAAGTAGATGCTTGAGAAAAAACTATAAGAGAAAACATAATAAGAAACATATACTGGTCCTTCCTCCCCACCCCCAAAAAAATACCTCTCCTAGTCTCACAGCTTTGCAATTACCTGGGGCACACAAACAGGGACAGGGAAGGCGTGGTAGTTTGCATATCAGTTCCAGTTGAAGGGCATGTGGGAAAGGCTGTGTACCCTGCTCACTGACACTGCAAGCTCCAATAACAGTTGCCTAGACAGGCAAACCCAAGTTGGACAGGGCTTTGAGCAAGATGGTCTAGTGGAAGATGACCCTGCCCATGGCAAAGGGGTTGGAATTAGATGATCTTTAAGGTCCCTTCCAACACAAACCATTCTATGATTCTACGACAGGACAGTGGGCACTCATTTTATAGGCTGTAGCTCCAGATGGGGTGTCTACTACACCTACCCAAGGGCTGTCTGCCACCCAGACAGAGCTGCTGAAGGGAGAGGCTGCAGTGCAGACCTCAGGCTGCACGAAATCTAGACCTTTCTCTTGTGGCAGGGACAGGCAGCAAACCTGCCTGCAAAAGGTGTGCCCAGGCGGAGGACCTCCTGCAGCAGGTGGCTGAGCTGCATGAGGTGGCGAGAAGGCTGTACAGTACCTGGAAGGCTGAGGAGGAGTTAGACAGGTGGTTTCATGCACAGTGGACCTACAGCCAGAAATTCCCCCTTAAGACTACAGAGAAGGGAGTGATACCAGAAACAGAAGAATGGAAGCTTGTCACAGCAAGGACCAGCGGGAGGAAGAGAGACTTCCCCCATTGCTTGAGGTGCCCTTGCAGAACCATTTCACTGCTCTGGGGACTGCAGAAGAAGGACCTGTCACGTGAGGGGAGATGCTGGTATCGACTGAGCCAACTCAGCCTGTTCCACATGTAATGACCAGCCTAACCAAGAAACAGCGAAGGGTGATAGTAGTAGGGGAGTCTCTTCTGGAGGGAGTAGAAGTGTCCATTTGCTGACCTGATCTACTCTCAAGAGTGATTTGTTGCCTACCAGGGGCTCGTATTAGGGATGTTGCCAAGAGACTACCAAACCCTGTACAGCCCACAGACTACTACCCACTGCTGTTATTTCATGTAGGCATCAAGGACACTGTCAAGACCAGCTGAAGGCATATCATGAAGGACTACACAGCCCTTGGAGTATCCATAAGAGGCTCTGGAACACAGGTAGTCTTCTCTTTGATCCTACTGGTTAAAGAAAAGTGCTTTGAAACGACCACGTGAATACTGTGGATCAATGCATTGTTGCAGGACTAGTGATATAAGCAGGGATTTGGCTTTTTAGCCATGGGACTCTTTTTGAGAAACTGGGTCTACTGGGGACTGATGGGGCCTGTCTGTTGGAGGAGGGGAAGATCATCTTTAGTTACAGACTTACCAACTGGTGGAGAGCTTTCAGCTGATTTTGCCGGGGGAGGGAACCTCAGTCTATCCATCATTTATTGGTTCTATGCCAGCATCAGCAATAGAGGTGCATAGCCAAGAAAGGAACCAGAGGTCAACGGGAGAACACCTGAACAGCACCACAAAGGCGTTCCAGACACTTCATCCAATAAAACAGTTTCATTAGGAGCCCAAATTAAATGCCTCTACATGAATTCATGCAGCAAGGAAAATAAACAAGGGTTAGTGGAAGCTTTACTTAAGTCTCAGGGATGTGATATCATTGGCCTCATTGCTGGGATAGATTGTTACAGGTTCTTCAGTAGAGATGGAGGTGAGAGGAAGGAGAGGAGGTGGTGTAGTTCTTTGTGTTTTGGAATGCCTTGACTGCATGGAGCTGGGCAATAGTGATGAAAGTGTTGACTGTCTCTGGGGTAAAAGTCAGTGAAAGGCCAATAAGGCAGATACGATGATTGGAAGCTGTTACAGACAACCCAATCAGGATGAACATGGAGATGAAATAATTTACAAGCAACTAGGAAAAGTCTTACAAACACTAGTCCTTCTTTTCATGAGGGACATCAACTTCTCAGATACGTGCTGGAAATACAGTGCAGCAGAGAGGAAACAGTCTAAGAGATTCCTGGAGCGTGTATGGAAGATAACTTCCTGACACAGGCAGTGAGCGAGCAAACTAGAGAAGGTGCCCCACCTGACCTGTTTACAAACAGGGAGGGACTTGTGAATGATGTGATGGGTGGAGGCTGTCTTGGGCACTGCAATCACAAAATGATGGAGTTTTTTGATCTTTGGTGAAGAAAAGAAGGTGGTTAATAGAACTGCTACCTTGGATTTCCAGAGGGCAGACTTTGGCCTGTTTAGAGACCTGGTTGATAGAGTCCTTTGGGAGGTGATTCTGAAAGGTAAAGGAGTCTAGGAATAAACTTCTTCAGGAATGAAATCTTAAAGGTGCAGGAGTAGGCCATCTCAATGCACCAAAAGTTTAGCCAGTGGGGGAGAAGACCAGCCTGTCTAAAAAGAGAGAGCTTCTTCAGGAATTTGGGAAGAAAATGAGAGTTTATGAACTCTGGAAGAAGGGGCGGGCAATGCAGGAGAACTACAGAGCTGTTGTCAAGTTGAGCAGAGAGAAAATTAGCTAAAGACCAACTGGAATTCAATTTGACTACATTTTTTACTTTGCAGTAAAAGACAATAAAAATGCTTTTATAACTGTATCACCAGCAAAAGAAGGATTAATGAGAATCTCCATCCTTTATTGAATGTGAGGAGAAATGTAGCGATGAAAGATGAGGATAAGGCTGAAGTACTCAATGCTTTTTTTGCCTCAGTCTTTATTACTAAGACCCAGGGTACCCATCCCCTGAGTTGGAAGACAGTGACAAGGAGCATGCTGAAGCATCTATAATCCAATGGGAACCTGCAGATGACTTACTACATCACTCGAATGTTCGTAGGTCTATGAGGCCAGATGGGACTCATCCAGGAATACCAAAGGAGCTGGCAGAAGTGCTCACCAAGCTGCTTCCCATAATTTACCAGCAGTCCTGACTAACTGGAGAGGTCCCCGTTTATTGGAGGTTAGCAAATGTGACTCCAAGCTGCTACAAGAAGGGCAGGAAGGAGGATCCAGGGAATTACAGGCCTTCCAAGAAGTCCAATGGCATCCTGACCTGCATCAGAAACAGTGGACCCAGCAGGACTATGGAAGCGATTGTCCCATTGTATACAAGGCACTGGTGAGACCACACCTCAAATACTATGTTCAGTTTTGGGCCCCTCACTACAAGTGTGTTAGGTTGCTAGAAAGCAAGACATGAGGAGCAACTGAGGGAACTGGGGCTGTTTAGTCTGAAGAAGGAGAGGCTGAAGGGAGACCTCATCACTCTATACAACTACCTGAAAGGAGGGTGCAGCAAGGAGGGTGTCACACTCCTTCCTTAGGTAACAAGAGAGAGGATGCGAGGAAATGGTCTCAAGTTGTGCCAGGGGAGGTTTAGATTGGGTATTAGGTAGAATTTCTTCACTGAAAGGGTGATCAAGCATTGGAACAGGCTACCCAGGGAAGTGATGGAGTATCCATCCCTGGAGGTATTGAAAAGATGTCTGGACATGCCACTAGGGGACGTGGTTTAGTGACGGGACTCTAGGTCAGGCTGATGGTTGGACTTGATGATCTTAAAGGTCTTTTCCAACCTAGGTGATTCTATGATTCTATGTTGCATTTATAACAGTGCAAGATTTTTTTTCCATTGATTTGTCTAATCACTTTGAGAACTATATATATTTTTAGCATCTGTAAAGTCCTTTGGGTTGTTTTTATTTTGCTACCCTCCAGATTTAGTCAATGACCTCTAATTCTTCACCAAAATAAAAAATAATTACTCCTTGTTCACATTTTCCATTCTGCTCATGAGTTTTCAAATCTTTTTAATTCCCCTTTTCCATCTCCTCTTCGGGTTGGCACAAACAAAACTGAGTCTTAATTGGTTATAGATAAATTGAGAATGGAAATTAAATCATCTAAGCATCAGAGTGAACAGCCCTGTAATTTTGAGAAAAAAAAAATAAGGTTTTAGGATGGAATTTTCACTATATACAAAAAAGACTGCAAGACAGCATGCTGTAATTCTCAAGAACAAAACAAACAAACAAACAAACAAAAACAACCTGCAGGAGAATGACTATATAATTCAGATGCCTTTGGTTCTATACTCCTAAAAACACCCACAAAATCTCATGATTATTTTGTTGTATTTTGTATTCTCAAATGTGGAAAAAAACGATGCTGCCTTTACATGACAGTGAAACAGTTAGACCCTTTCTTCTTGGAAAGGCTATGACTTTTTTTAGGAGTGATGAACCACCTTGATGTGTTTTTTGACAACACTGCACATGGAGGCGTTTGCTGTATTTGTTACAGTGTCTGTTGAAAGCCATTCAGCATTGAAGAAACTGCAAATTATTAAGGGAAAGCCAAATTCAGTAATTTCTGTCCATCCAAAATCTGCAGATGGATATTATAGATTGCCTTTGAATAGCTGTGTCCAAAAAGGAGTTACCTGCTGGAAGTACTTGTCACAATTAATGTATTCCTTGTCATGGGAGTCTTGCAGCTTATTTGTTTTGATGTACTGCCAGAGAGCCTGGATGATGGCAGATCGGGTCTGTGTGTGTATCCCCAGCAAACGTGCTAATCGTGGGTCCAGTTTAAACTGTGGAGGCTGCAACAGAAAGACAAGAAGAGAGAGATGGCAATGGAGAAAAAAGTAGATGCATGCACTGATAGAGATTTTCAGCTTCAATTCTCTGGGGACTTTATTCCTCAGGTGAAATACCCCATTCAGTGGTAGAGGTTATAGAAATATAAATTGCCCAGATGTGTACCATGGTCATGCTCTGGAACAGCTATGTCTAGCATTTGAAAAAGAAAGAGGGACATTGTACATGTGCTATGCACAAAGACTACCTGAATCACATGCTTTAGATAATGAGTTGCTTGCAGAGTCAGAAAATAATTTTCCCGTTTACTGTTGATGCATAATCTGACTTTAGGAAGCAGGAGATGAAGAAGAATGGTACTTCCTCTGAACTACTGGAGATTAACCACAGATAGGGAGCATGAAGTCAGGATGATGCTTCTGCTGTTCCTAACAATTGAACAGCTGCCTCCCACCAACAAATTCCCTTGGAACTCTGTTTTTCCAGCATGTTCCCAACATTCTGCTGCAAACCAGAAAATTTACCTGACCACAACTACTCAATGGAATATATTTCTTCTGACCTCTGTGGCACAACTCGTCAATTACTCTGTTTTACATCTCTAATTCCTTAGATACCTTAAAGTCTGGTGCCTCTTCAGGTGTACCCATGCTCATGTTTAATATTTGTCACATTCTTCAGCAAGGATTACCTTGTTGGGTGCCTGGACACCCAAAGCCAGATTTATAACAAGACAAGACTTCAGAATAAGAGAACATCTATTTAAAAGCATAAATTTATAATAATGGTGAACATAAACTCTAATGATATTTTCCTAGCCATAAGGATTCTCACTGGCTCTATCAGTATCTCAGTTAGCTCACACACTCCCTAAGATAAGTAAAATTTTCTATAAACATAAAATGTAGTGTCTTTATTCTGGATAGATGCCATTTGCATGGGGCAGGGGGGAAGTGAATGGCACAAAATGAATTCTTAAAGTTATACAGTAAAAATGTATCTAAGACTGAACTGCCATTGAAAAGGGAGATCCTATCTCTTCACAGCAGTGCATTTTTAACCTTTTCCTTAAGACGGTGACCTCTCCTCTCCTCTCCTCTCCTTTTTCCTCTCCTTTCCTCTCCTCTCCTTTCCTTCCCTTCCCCTTCCTCTCCTCTCCTTTCCTTCCCTTCCCCTTCCTCTCCTCTCCTTCCCTTTCCACTTCCCTTTCCCTTTCCTTTTCTGTTTCCATTTCCTTTATTTCCCTTCTCGCAGAATATTGCTAACTCTGAAATTAATCCATTCCCTGACTTTTTGTGTGTTCAGCCCACAAATATTAGTAATACAGTCAAACTAGTACTGACAAAAGAGAGGAAGAAGAAATGCCTGGACTTGAGAATAATGTCAAGTCTATCTCTTCCAGGGCAACCTTTTATACCAGATTATAGTGACAATGTAACCAAAGTTTAATAACCCCAGAAATCTGTGTGGTCTGCTCTGAAAAAAATGCTGCCACAGCTACACAGCTGGTTCAGGCAGCCCCCCCCCCCCCCATGTGCATCTTATCTGATTATTTTGTAAGAAGCCTGAGGAGGAAATGCATATTCTTTCTGCAGGTGTTACTAATCATCATCATGCCAAGGATAACATTTTGCTAGACTACAACAGAAACTTACTTTATGTGTCCCCTTAATATTTTAAATCACCTGGCAGTTTGGTATCATTCTAACCTCTTTCAACCATGTGAAGTTTTGTTTCCAAATATATTATCTTTTGAGGTATGTAAGGGGATGAATTTGCTTTGTTGCTCTATGCCCCAATGGATGTATCTTCCATAGCAAAAGCAACACACTGACCTGGTAATCCAACATGAGGAGTAATGTGCACCGCACACTGACATCACCAGGTCTTTTCACCTGGAAGCCATCAGTCTCCTGAGTTGTGGGAGTTCTGTGCCACTGCCAAAGGAAATAAAATTAACATGGTCAGTCTTTTTTTCATTGGTAGGGGAAACTCTGTATGTGAATCTCGCATAGCGCTCCAAGCAAGAATAAAACAAGTAACAAGACTCCTTAAGATCTTGCAATTAGAAAAACAAACAAATGAGCAAAATCTTCACGATTTCTTGCTCTGCTCTTACAGTACAGCCTGTTGTGATGCTAGTATGCTTTACTTGTCAGGAGAAATGTGCACAAATGTTTTAATCACACACACTCTTCTTCTAAGAGATACCCTACATCACTACTACATCTGTAATTCTGAAACCTTTGAAAACACCTTAAATAAGTCAGTGAATGCAAGGTAACTTAAACAAGGCAGATAACAGGCACATAGCTGTTCATCTGTTATAGTGCTGGGTTTGTATGCAAAGGTGCATTAACTTCTTACCTCCACAAGGTGGTTGTCAGGTCCATAAAGATCTTTGTCCAGTTCAATGACTAGACTCTTAAAAAATGATGAAAACTTCCGTTTCTGTTTGCTGAGCTGTACAATCAAAAGAAACAGAAATGTTTAAGACTGCATATATTACCCCATGTTCTGTGCTTCCTTTTCAAGCTTTCTCTTTCTCTTGAACTTTAACTCCCATATAGATCACAAGAGTGAACAATCTAATTGAGATTTCCCTCTGATAAACGCAGGGAAATAAGCAAAAATCTAGAAGTGGTGGAACAGTATGCACTGAAGGAAAGATTTCCCTGACTGTCTTAATGCTATCATAAAGGACTGTCTTTTGATGTGAACAAGGTAACTGTATGCCTTTTATTTTAACAGTTTGTATTTTTTTAATAAATGCTAAATTCTTGTTCTGACTTATCAGATAGCAGTAAGTTTTACAGATTAGTCATACCCTAAGTAAAAGTATTTCCTTTACATTTTGCCTTTTCATTTAATTATCAGTATTCACCATTTACTATGCAGTTCATATTGTCTAAATTAAAAGCTGGGTGGTCTATGTCATATATTCTGACTTTCTGGAGAATACAGTCCACAGCATTTGAATGGATTTCTTACCTAATGCAGAAGATATTTTGGAAGTACATACTTCTTTGATTTAAAATTTGCCAGTAATTGAAGAGCCATGATAAAAATTGGCAAGTTGATCCAATAAAGATTTTTTTTTGCTGTTAAAATCTATGCTCTAATTTCTAATCTGAATTTGTCTAACTTCAGTTTCCAGATGCTGCAGTTTGTTTACCCTTCATTTTCTAGCAAGATTCTGTTCCTGATTCATGTATTGTTATCTCCAGAAAGATAGACATGTCTTAAACGTTTTGCTTTCTCCACACATGTACAATCTCCATCTGTTTATCTTATCAAATACTTTTCTTGTAAAGTCTATTCAAATAAGTGACACCTTTATCAGGAAAGTTCAGCCTTCCCAGAGGAAAGTGAAATCCATCACAGGGGTTTCTGATCACTTAGTTAATAAAACCTTTCTTCCATCCTTGCTTTGACCATCCATACATCCTCTTGCACTCACCAGATGCAATGGCCTGCTCTAGACCTGACTTATCACTCCTATCGTGGCCTGAATCCTGCCATATCATTCAAGCAGTATTCTCTCCATCTCATCCTACCTGTTCTGTCCTTAAGTCTGCTCTATCTCCTGCTGCCCTCCCCCATCTCTCCCCAACATTCCCACTATGTTTGTATCCTTCACTCCTTCTGTTGGACATGGTGTCTTCCCAGCAAAAACAAGCCAATGCTGCCATTCAGAGATGTCTGAGTTAAAGACCCCAGTAAAGTCCATCATAACCCTACAGGACAATCTCTAGATCCTTGCCAGCCCCACTGAAGCACAGGCGAGTCTTACATCATCCAGGAGCTTCCCCTCCACTCGAAGCTCCCATGATGCGATGCTGCCATCAGAGTCATCAGCGTCAGATTTTGCAGGATTAAATGTGTTGGAGATATAAAGTCTCAGTTTCCGCTTTTGCTGTTACACAAATAGAGAAAAGAAAAGTACATATCCAGGTTAAGTACAGGACCTGAGGCAGCCACATGAAATATCACACTTTTAGTACAAAATCTGCATGTTTAGTACAGTTGGACCAGGTTATATGAGAATTTAAGATTTGGTTATGCATAAGAAAATTCACTGAAGAGCTGAATCTGATAGTTCTTTTCAAAACCAATTGGTAAGATAAACACACTAAGAATTTGCTGTAAGTGGAGAAAGGCAGGAGTTTGCAGGGCCAGGCCCCTGAGGGCTATATAACCTGTACTTCTGGTTTAGATATTTGAGAAATCATTCTAAGAAAAGCACCACACGATGCCCTTTCTTTCTGGATACTAGCTAGACTGATAAAATTCAGCTGCACACCTTTTGCTATGTGAGTGTCTTTCACAGCTGTATCAGTTCAGATTTGTAAATGGCATTCACAAATCCAGCTAATGCTTCATATTACATGCTCTGCGCATCTCCGTCCATCTCAACTCCACCGTCATGTAGAGCTTGGTATGGTTTTCCACACCCTCTTGCCCCCACGTTGACATTGACACATACCTGCTTCCTAACCTTCCCTTTTAACTCTCTTTCACTCGAATCAAACAGATCGCAGCCCCAACATGCTGTGAGACCCGTGTGGAGGAAGGCACTGTGCTTCACCTCTAAGCCAGGTGCTCAAGTCTTTGAGAGAGAGAATCATGCCTACCTACTGTCATTTTTACAGCTTATCTAAGAGAGTATCCCAGTCACTGTACTGTCTTACGGCTACCTTATTCTTCAGTGCCCTTCTCTCCCAAGCACTATGTGGAAAACTTGGCCACGGATTGATGCATGGATTCCAGAAGAGGTATCACCAAAATTCACTTGAGATTCTAATCTCAAATATCTGTCTATAATATAATAGCAAAAAGGCTGAAGTCATCAAATTAATGCAGTCAAAACAACCTTCACCTAACACAAAAAAGGAGCAGTCTTGTAAAGCTCTCACACATACACACACGCACACAGAGGTAGACACACACAAAGAGGTACAGGAGAGATGTAAGTCTATAGAACAGAAGATGCAAATTATATATGTGAGGTCAGAGAACTGTAAATCTGATACAGCACAGAGGAATATGGGAGTGCCCTGGTTCCAGTTAGGACAGAGTTAATTTTTCCTCATAGTAGCTGGTAGGGTGCTATGTTCTGGATTAGGATGAGAAGAGCACTGATAACATGCTGATGTTTTAATTGTTGCAGAGCAGTGTTTACACCAGGCCAAGGACTTTTCGGCTTCTCGCTCTGTCCTGCCAGCGAGCAGGCTGGGGGTGCAGCAGGAGCTGGGAGGGGACAGACCCAGGACAGCTGACCCAAACTGGCCAAAGGGGTATTCCATGCCATCTGACGTCATGCTAAACAATATATAGGGGTGGCTGGCCGGGGTGGGGGGGCCGGCTGCTCGGGGATAGGCTGGGCATCGGTCAGCGGGTGGTGAGCAATTGCATTGTGCATCACTTGTTTCTTACACATTATTATTATTAATACTATTATCATTATCACTATTATTATTATTGTTATTATTATATTCCTGTCTTAATAAACTGTCTTTATCTCAACTCACCGGCTTCACTTTCCCGTTTCTCTCCCCTATCCCAGAGAGGGAGGGGGGAGGGTGAGCGAACGGCTGTGTGGTGTTTAGCTGCCAGCCGGGTTAAACCACAACAGGGAGGCAGGGCTGTATGGCCCACATGGAACAAGAAAATGACTACAAATCTAGAGACCACAGTGACAGAAAGGTTTGATTAAAACGGAGCGTCAATAGTATGCAGCAAGAGAGAACAGGATTTTCAGAAGTGCCAAGAGTCTAGAAAATGACGGATTGACACAGGTAAGAACAGGCAGGTAGGTTTAAAAAAATCCTGGAAATCCATATTCTTTCTGCATCCTTTCCTACAGGATTTCTGTTGCTGAAGTACTCTTACACTATATAAAATGTTTTTTTTTTTTTTTTTTTTTTTAAATAGCCCAGAATCTTCCTTTGCTGTGAAGGACTAGTGAAAGACTTCACATTTCTAAATTCACAATTCTTCATATTAACCTGCAAATTTTATGTTTTTCTTAAATTTTATCCCCACCTGGATTATTTGTAAAACTGTACCTATGTACATAAGCAGTTTTTTTTTTTTTCCTTAATAGTTCCTTCTGGATGCTCTACCGATATTTCAGTTTTATATCATGGATTCTATTTCCTCTTCTTTTGATTTCCAATTTTCTCCATTACTTCTTTTACTCTGGCAACTCACCCTCTCCTCATACCTCTCCATGTCCGGGTAGGAACTGTATCTGTTTCCTCAAAAGCCTGACATCTCATCATCCTCTGCAATAACATTCTTGTTCACATCTGAGTATTTTAGATGTCTTCCTTTCTCCTGGCTTTCAGGTTCTAGGTTCCTTAGTTCACCTGAGTTAGTAATAATGCCTAATTCCACTATAAAATACAAAAATCTCTCCTTCAATACTTTCCACTGTTATCATTTCTCTTTCAAGTCACGCACAAGTCAGGTGCAGCTTATATTTCAGGACTGGTCTCCTGCTGTGTTCCCAGTACTTTCTCTGCTCTGCCAAAGTCAGAGTCAGCTTATCATTTATTTCTCCTACATCTCTCTCTTCAATTTACAGTCTTTCCTTCTATGCAACAAGTTCTCTTTCTCAAGTTTAACAACATAATCCTTTCCTCACTGTAACCCCGATAAGTCAGTCCACTTCTTCTACACTGCCATCAGAAAGGAACTTAGAATAATTATGAATAAAAATCCTAAGTAATGGCTATCTTTAAAGTTGTAGACACTACTGCCAACCAGTAAATGTGGTGGAAAGCTGAGCCTTTAGTCTCTACTGAGCAAAGATATTCCATCTGATAAGCAAAATGTGTAACCCGTACCCTGTGGGTTGTCTTCAGCGTTTGATCAAAAAGATACTGCAAATTTGCAACACTACTAAAACAGTGATTATCTCTTATATGCAACACAGAGAAATATCCTTGATCCTGACTCATAACAAACACCTAAGGAATCAAACAGAGCAACTGCACAGCTGCAATAGAACACCAACAGCAAAGGGGCTTTAAATTTAATTTAAAAAATTATTAGAACCTGAAGTGGCATAAGGGATCATAAAGAAAGCTCACATTTTTGGTGTGTTTTTTTTTTTAAATACTTTTAAAAATTAAAATAATAATAATAATTTCTTCAGGCTTGCCCTTAGTCTAGCAACTCTCAGTGACTTGCTGGGTTGCAGAAAACTCTGTAGAGTCACTTCTGAGGAGACGCAGAGAATTCTATCTATCTTTTTATTCTCTAAGATCCAGCTGTGTTTCTGCTACTGCTTTCTGTCTCAAGCGTCTCCAAATTTCTGCGTGTGCTTCAGCCTTCTTCTATGTGGCAGCTCTTTACCCTTTTTCCTCTCTGACTACCCTCCCCTGCAATCCATATGGAACAATCTCCCCCTCCCTCTGAGGGCTCTAGCAGGCCAAATTCACCTTAGGACATGGCAAACACCATCTTTCCTCTGTGCAGCTGTGCTACCACCCTTTAAAGAGAATTTACATAATGAACTGCAAACATGTGTCAGCCATGACAATTGCCACAATCAGAAACTCTAGACCTGACCTGCAGAATGCAGCCAGATCTGCCAAAGACGTTCTGGTAAGCAGCCTAAAAAAATGCGAAAAAGGTATTTGGGCAATTAACATTGCTTGAACAGCCAAACACATCCCTCTCTGTGCAGCACTGTACTGACTTGGAAATGTTCCAGCCTCCACAAGTACCTCTCTGAGGCTGCAGCCAACATGTTCACCTCCTGTTTGTTACTTTACAGGTTACTGCTCCATCTTTCCCTTCTTTCTGCCCTTCTCAGAATTCCCTCTACCACCTCCTCCGTATTCATGTCTAGCATTGCCAGTACCATTGGCCCTTCATAAAAGCTACTTGGAAGAGCTCTTCTCAAGAAATTCTGCGGCGACTATCTTGGCACAATACCTTCAAGTTTGAGGAACTAGACAAAGACACCTGAACTTGTCCTGCATACGTTTATCACCAACAGTGGTAATACTTATACTTTGAGCAGTGGCACGTAAAGGAAATACATTCAGAAATCTCTAGCAAAACATCAGAATCATAGCCCTACAAAGATGTTATTTGGATCAGTAGGTTCCTTCTCCTCTGTCACGACTTTCTCCTGCCAATTCTGAGGCACTACTGTCTCACCTGATGAAGCAAGATCCTTTTATACTTTTATAAACAAAGGTTTAGTATGAATCCTTCCTGAGGAATCTACCCAATGAGCTAAGACTTCAGTGCTTACAGCAATACTGCTATCATAAGGATGTCCAGTCTTGGAAGAAAACTGAATTCAAGAAAGAAGAATATGAAGACGGCACAGGCTGGGGTTCTACAGACACTGTACAGATCATAATGTCTGCTATGTTCAAGACACGGACCCAGAATCATTGCACTCAAATTCACTTCTTGACAGTACTCTGAGGTTCCACAATAATGTCAAATGCAAATCCAGAAGGCTCTGAGAATGACATATTCTTCCATCTCCAGCTAAGCAACTCCATCTCATCCAGGCAAGAAATGATCCTATGTCAGTTATGTACAATTGGTTATTTTGCAGTTTAAATACAGCAGTGCAATATTCTTGGGCAAGAAGCTCCTTTCCTTCCTACAGAAGGGAATTCTGCAGGCATTCCAAGCAATGCATATTCTGCCAAAGACCTAAAATCTATCCTTCCCTCTGTATGGAGGCTTCTCAGAGAACAGAAAAAAAAACAACAACTGTGGCCTTGTTCTTTACAGGTAGGACTCTCAGTACTTTGTAACAAAAACTAGAGGGAAAACATACTGCTGTAGAGCAAGAAGAAAGCATCACATTTCATCTCTTCAAACACACTGAAGTTTTACCATCCACAAAGACAAAGCTAAACGAGAAGGGAACTTCATGTAGACTTGATCAATGTTATGAATCAAATAACCTCTTGACCAAAAATCAATAAATGCTTAATCTGCTTATTCTTTTAAGATACACATCTTTTAACATACTTTTTTGACTTGTATTCAGCAAAATGAATTTAAATTGCAGTCATATTAAAAAGAAAAAACAACTCTCAAAAGCATTGTATTTTACTTACAATTTCTCCTTGTGAAAAAGAAAAGGAAAAAAAGAGCCACCAGTGACAGAAGATTGGTCAGCCATGAACTGCTGCAAAGGTCTCACCTGTGACAGCAGCACAACTGGCAGGAGAGCTCGTGGAATTAAACAGATCTAAACAAGAGGCTGACAGAAATGCTGGAGCAGCAGGACTACAGCTTCTCCTCTGTCTTAACACACTCATAAGCAGGCTATCTATTGTTGACTGAATTAGAGAAATCTGGCTGCCAAGCCCCTGGGTAGTACTGTCTTGAGTTCTATGCACATCTTAAGCTTGAATTTCCATGTACCTCAACACAGCATTAAAAAATCTGTATTTCTTTCTTTGCATATAGACTGTTTGGTGGCCTCACAAACTTTTTAAGAAGCAAAAAAACCAAAAAAAAACAGTGGAAGATAAAGTAGCATGGAGAGTTGAAGTCAGATGAGACAAAAAGAACAATGGCCAATATTTACAAGTGTTCTTCAACAACAAAAACTCCAAAAGGGTAAAAAAAAATATTATTGAGGAATAAAATGGAAAATATTATGACCAATAGCCTGCAAAAGCAATTACAGCAGCTTATTTTGCAGTTGCCTACTGTACTCGCTGAGGAAGAGAAGCACAATGTGTATCCTGGCAGGTGATAAGAATGACCAGGTGTACAGAAAAACTCTTTCTGTACAGTGATTGGGAAGACTTAATTTTTTCACCTAAAAAAAGAATATTGAACCTGAAAGATATATTTGAAATACAGGCTGATCTGAAGAAGAAGATTAGATGTTTGCATTTTCCTTATCCCGCAACACAGAACAGCAGAACACATTAAATTATGCCAAAAGACAGTAAATTCAAATCTGGCTGATGGAGGAACGTTTCATGATAGCTATACAAAGCCTAATGAACTGTAATTAAGCTGCAGAACTGTCACATGAACATAGATTTAAAACTTGCAGATTTTTAAGCCAGAAGACTTTGTCTAGTTGAATTTCTTGTGCAACAGACTCTCATCATCCATCGAACAGGACAGCTCTCTTTAAAGGACATCCAGTGTTGACTTAAAGACTTGACATAATGAAAAATCTATTATGTCTCTGATATCTTGCTCTAACGGTCATAAATATACTCACTTATCAGTCTCAACCGGTCTATTTTTGAACTAACAGATGTTGGACTGAAGACAAAGCTTTTTGGAAAAAGAAAAGGAAAAGAAAAAGAAAAAGAAAAAAAGAGAAGGAGAAAAAGAGAAAAAGAAAAAAGAGAAAAAGGAAAAAAAAAGAGAAAATGAGAATGTGAGAGAAAGGGAAGGTGCTGGAGTGGCTTTGTATGTACAGATCCCAAGAATATCCAGTCATACCAGTATATGAAAATTTTAAAAGAGACATCAAACCTTTTTGTGTCTTAATACAAACTGATCTCTGATTACTGAAATTTAGGTGGAGCTGTTACCTACAGTTGCAGGGTTTCTGGCACCTTCCTTTGAAGTATTTAGCACTGGCACAAGTTGGCCAGAGAGGCTGTGGAGTCTCCTCCTTGGAGATATTCAAAAGCTGTTTGGACATGGTTCTGGGCAACCTGCTCTAGGTGGTCCTGTTTGAGCAGGGGAGGGAGCTGGACAAGATGACCTCCAGAGGGCCCTTCCAACCTCTCCCACTCTGTGATTCTATGACTGGTCACTACTAGTAAGGAGCTTGGATCCACACCAGCCTTATAATTCCTGTTGTCACTGTAGCTGAGAGAAGAGGGGTGAGTAAGAAAGATTTAAGCATGTTCTCATCAAATACTTCAGTTAGCATGTGATGGATTTAGAATGCACGCACGCTTTGCCTTTTTTTGGAGAATGATAAGCTTTTTACCCCAGTGGCTTGATTCAGTCCTAACTAGTTGAAAGTATAGAATGGTAAGGCTGTGGGCACAGTTTCTGACAGTGTATAATTACCCAGTCAAGAATCCAATCAGTAATGCAATAACACATATTGGTGCGGTACCGTTGGCAACACAGTCCTCTCAATAACAACGTGTAAGAATCACCAGATGAGACTAGGGAAGACAACTGGGAACTCTTTGGGACAAATTTAGGGGTACCCAAAAGGCGGTGGATTCACCCAAAACCCTCTGACTCCAAGGCGACCCTCAAAGATTGGGTGATTGAAGATCAAAATACATGTTAAGGCTAGGGATGGGAAGACAACCACAAGCCATAAGCCAACTTTTCCAATGTATGACCACCTACTACTCAAGAGGATCTGTTACCAGACTGATCTTCTCACACTAGGGAAACTGTACGCTCTTTAGCTTTTTTTAATTTGAAAATTGGTTGATGAGTAAAGATGAAATTGCCATAAATTCTGTTTTGCCTACAATGTATTTCTACTTTAAATGTCTTGTACAGATATTTCTCTTAAAGTGTTCTAACATACCTTATCAAAACCAATGTAGTACTTGATGGAGTACACCAATGAGCCCTAGGGTCACTGAGCTGAGGGCAACAGTGAAGTCTGGGTGACACGTCATTATCATGCAATGCCTTTCAGAAAATCATGAAGATACAATTTAAAAAACAAGGTCTTTGTTACTCCTCCCTGACTTAGAGTAATTTTGCTCCTCTGAAAAGTACAAGCTCTTTCTAAATTCAAGCCTAACATTTATCCATAGTCACCTTTTCCCCATTTGTTCTTGTGTCAGCATTGTCCTTTAGCCTAAATGGCAATACTTTTCTCCCCCTCTACCAATATCATTCCTGGTCATTCCCAGTCCCTCACAACCTTCTTTGTGACACCCAAGTGACATTCATGAAGTGTCTTCCTTTCCCTAAGTGATTCCAGAAGCTTTTTTTTTTTTTTTCCCCACGATCACTCTAGTGTGAACTGTTCATTTTGAATGTTTATGTCATTTTGAACACTGATGACAATGTATTCCAGCTTCAACAATCAGGTGGGCTGTCATTAGGGTCTTCTGCAGTAACATCAGAACCTTTCTGTTGTTACTGGAAATTCTATCTAGTAACTTAAGATTTTTTTTTTCCCAGTTAGTCACATCATATTAAGTACAAGACTTTTATAATCAAAATAGGACCCGCAGGAATGGTCTCCAGCTGCGACAGGGGAGGTTCAGGCTGGATATCAGGAAGAGGTTCTTCACTGAGAAGGTTGTCGTGCACTGGAACAGGCTCCTCAGGAGCGTAGTCACAGCACCAAGCCTGTCGGAGTTTAAGAAGCATTTGGACTGCGCACTTAGCCATATGGTCTGAATTGTTGGGTAGACCTGTGTGGTGCCAGGAGTTGGACTCGATGATCCATGCGGGTCCCTTCCAACGCGGGATATTCTATGATTCTATGAAAATAATAACCCTCACTTTTAATGATATTTCGAATAAATTGGCAACTATTTTATAGCAGAATTTCCTTCATGCATAACATGCCTTCCACAATTCTTTTTCTTTAGCATTGACAATGCCTCCCATTTTGGGGTCATCAGCAAATTTCACCATCAAACTTCAGAATTACCCTCCTAAATTCTGATGTCAAAGACCTTCATGAAAATATTGCAAAACAGTGTTCTAGCTTTTAAATATTAAATAAAAATTGGTTTAAATGCAGCCCAACAATTACCCCTCTAATAGAACAAGATTGTTTTCAACGTTCTCTGCTTCAAATAGTTGTTCACCCAGTTGCAGCTCTTTTGACAACGATAGGGTATGTCCCATTGGAACCTCACAGACAGTCACCTTGATAAGGCCCTCCCAGATTAACCTCTATATTAAGCACAGCGGTTGGCAGACATATTAGAACCAAGACCAATGTGGCAATCACAGAAAAGGCAGTATACTGCCCATGCGCTGAAGACCTCAATGTACAGATGGGAATCCCCAAGAACTAAAAAGCATTAAAGCTGTCACTACTCTACATTAACATTATCTTTTTTTTTTTTTAGTAATCCCACCTTCTTTCTCCATAACATCCCATGAAGAACCAATAAAAAACTTTCCTCAAGCTGGGATAAATAACACTTACTGCATTTGTTGATTGAAGTGAGTGGAGGTTTGATTCTAGGAGGTCAATGACAGTAGGGTTCAGAGTATGACATGAAAATCTCCACAAATTATTTGTTCTTCTTCCCCTAAGAGTATCCATTGGATGCTCTACATTTAGAACCCAGCAGGAGGAAAACATGGCACTTTCTTAGAATGACTGAACTACAAAGCTCAGATATGAGATGCTGTGTACATAAGGCATTCTGAGGAAAACAAAAACAAGCAAGCAAACAAACAAAAATTCTCTCCTGAGAGGACAGAGGGATGTGCAGAAACCTTAGAGTTTCAGAAAAAATTGTACATTCCCTTCTGCCAGCAATGCAATAGCAATTCCTTAGTCATCTTAAAATCTGAAAATGAGGAAAGAATTTCAATCTACAAAACCAGGGAGACACACTTAGACCCTGTGACTATATCCAGACACTTCTTTTTAGGTTCTTTTTGAACCTAAGAATGGAGAATCTCGGAGCACATCACTTAGTTTGAGGTACTGCAACTGCATACAGGTATGGTAAACTCAAACTCCCCCACCAGTTCACCATGAAAAAGTGACAGTCTCTGGTTTGGGTGAGAAATCAAACTATTGTCTGTGGCCTGTTTTGGAGTGGAAGCCTTGCTTCTGCAACCGACTAGTTATCCCAGTCTTAGACAATGGAGAGAAACAGGCACTTTTTAGGGCACAATTTTTCTATTTTATTTTAAATATCTACTTCTATATTTATAATTATATACTTCTATATGAGAAGAACTGTGCCTACACTGCCTAAATCTGACTGTAAAGGAAGCCCAAAGTGATTAACTTGCATACAAATAAATGCAGTGTAGATGGCTATATTTGGCCCAGTAAATCCCACTCCTAATGTTCACTGTGGCCCAAGCTGTCCATAGTTTCACTAACTCATTCTTCTTTAATGATATCCACTCGTTTTGAGTTGAACAATATGGTTTCTGCTTCCTTCAGGCCATGGAGCTTGCTGTATCTGTACGTCAATTCACAGTGCAGTCCATAACTCAAGAAGTCTCATCTGCCTAACTCCCTCTTCCAACATCCTTTCTGGAATTCTGAACACATTAACAGGTGGCTCTTTCATAATGTCAGCGCAGGGACTCTTGCCACAAGTGGCATGAAGCAAATGCTGCTTTGTGGATGAGGAATTGGGACATGGACTCGATGATCCTTGTGGGTCCCTTCCAACTTGGGATATTCTATGATTCAATGATTCTATTATTAGGAATTCTGAGACTCTTGTGATAGGTGTAGTCCGAGAACGTAATACAAACATAGGAAGAGTAGAGTACCTAAGAGGCATAAAAAAGGTAAGACAGGAACGGGACTGGAAAAACTGGCAGCTGAGAGGGGCTGTTAACAGTGGTAAAGTGAGCTAGCAGTGGCTTACGGCCATCACCCCCCCTTAACCAACCTCAAAAACAAAACAAAAAAATAAGGTCTCCTCCTTACTTTGTGGGCAAACCCACAGCTGTCATCTATTTCAACAGTGCAGCTGTTCACACAAGATCAAAGAAATACAGACAGGTACAGCATATTCTATGCACTGTCCTCAATCAAAAATGTTTGAACCATCTCTGTCCCAAATTTCTACAGGATAAGTAATCTACCAACATAGAGGGGAAAACAAAACAAAAAAAACACATCCAGAGCAACACAAGCCATCTTTGGTTTCCAAAGACTTTTCCTAGCTACAACCCAATCACTGTGACCAATATAATTATTGCACTTACAATTGATAATTCTGAGCAGTCCTGCATATTTCCTACATATTATCACATATCTCAGACAAGTTTAAATTTTTTCCATGATTACAATCCCAGTTTGGGAACCTTTGTTCTAACAAAAATGTTTCAAAATTGTGAGAGCTTTGATAAGGATGGAAATGCAGATATAAGTTTTATTGCTGTTACCAATGCTCGAACTACAATAAAATGAAAACACTCAACTTCAGAACAACCCAAATTTATCTAGGCTTAGCTCTATTTTGACAGATCTTGAATTTTGCAACTGCTACACTCAAAATCTAGATATAAATTTAAGAAACATCTGTATGATTATTCTTTAGAAACAGATTCATATGTAACCTAGATCAACAGCTCATATTTAAAATGCATTTGCTGAGCTCTGGATAGAAACAGAATTTTTTGTATATGTTTTCTTTATTGTTGTGCCTCCTATACTCTTCCCCATTATAGGCCCTGAAAATCTCCACTGTCCAGCTTACAGCTGGAGTCACATGCACTGTTCAATTCCATGGGTAAAGAGTTTGCCACTGAGTAAATATCTTCCTGCAAGTCTAAGTCTTCAATTACTTTTAAACATAGTCAGGTTCCTAACTGTTTTAAAATAGTGGTGCTTTATGCACATTAAGCTAACACAAGTTATTCCTGCTGAGAGTCCAATCTACTATACGGAACCATTTTGGACTACAAACTTGTGATTTAAACCATCCAAACTTCAGTTTTCTATTTGTAAAATATGTATGTTAATAGAACTTTATTTTTCTGTTTTTTTTTTTTCTGATTCGTAAATTTCAATTGGAAAAACATTAGATGTAAAAGCCTTCCACATCTTACAACTGTACATTGACGAACAGAATGGAATCTTAATTGGGCTAACACCCATCGCAGACAAGGATGACAGCTTTACTTCACAGTAGGTATACAACCACGAAACTCTTCATACTACAGGATTTACTATATGAATGAGTATGTGGATTCAATAGTGATAAGAACTCAATTAAGACATATGAAAAGAAACTCTTCACCATGAGAGTGGCCAAACATTCAGGTCGCCTGAAGAAGCTGTTAAACCTCTGTCCTTAGATAAAATCAAAACTCAACAAGGTCTTGAACCCGTATTTGAGCAGGAGGTTGAACTAGATGACTAGAAGAAGGTAGGTTTAGATTAGATACGAGGAGAAAATTCTTCACTCAGGGGGTGGTGAGACACTGGAACAGGCTGCCCAGAGAAGCTGTGGATGCCACATCCCCGGAAGTGTTTAAGGCCAGGCTGGATGGGGCTTTGAGCAACAAGGTCTAGTAGGAGGTGTCCCTGCCCAGGGCAGGGGGGTTGGAACTAGATGATCTTTAAGGTCCCTTCCAACCCAAACCATTATATGATTCTGTGATTTCCACAGTTCCTTCCTAACCCATTTTTTTAAACGATTCAGTGAAACAGCATCAGAATGCTGAGGAAAATACCTTTTCAGTTGGATACATGAACAGGGAAGTTCTGGACTTGATCTAAAAGAAATTGCAGAAAATTTCATCCATCCTTTTCTTATATGAATCATCCTTTTTTTATAGACTATGTAAATGTATATACTTTTGCAAGAACTTTAACAACTTTTCTGTAATTCTACCCATTGTTTTGTTATTCCACGATTTTAGATTTTGACTGAATTCTAATATGAAATTTAATACATCTCTTCAGCACACACCTCTAAACTCTTATTTTCTCCTTTCTAATCATTCAAATAGAAAATTCCTCCAGCAGTATTTACTTATCTAGAAGCTATTATTCCATTTATTAAAGGCTTTGAGAAGCTATAGCTAGTAATATCCACAGAGTTTCCTCCATCATTTTTCCATACACACTGCTCCCAGATGCTTATTCTTAGGAGCTTTGTGTGATCCATTTAAAAACGTCTCTGTTAACAGGACATTTACTGGAAAGATCATTCCACCATTTAAGACAAAGAGTAATTTTTTCCCCTAACTCAATCTAGAAATTTTTCATGACATACCTTCATTGGCCTCTTCAGCGCTTCCTGAATATCCACACGCTTCCGCATAATGGTCTGGTCTAGTTTGCGTTCAAAGGCCAACAGATCCATGTAGGCCTGGGACTCAGGAACCAGCTCCCGGATCTGAGAATGAAGCAAGGAATATCCAAGCACTGGAAGCAAGAATCTGCTATGTTCCTGAGCAGTAATACTGACACCTTCCCAGCTGTTAGACAGATGTGCTCAGAAAGCATTATCTCTAAGATGGTAGTACCCAACTAGTGGGACAGGTCTCAGTGGCATGGTAGAAGCATATGACTGAAAAGCTGGAGCATGGAATTAGAGCTAATGAACTTTGGAAGACCTCAGATGGATCCACAAGGCCTGAGCTACTGCTGATTTTTTTTCAAGTGAGGCTTAACTACAAAAAGCCTGGAAACCACTGCTGGAAATGTAAAGTACTTTAAATTTGTCCTGTTTAAGCTAAAAAAGTGCTGTATCTCTCTAGACTAAAAATAAAGTGGTGGATGTTCATGCTGTTTGTGTTTCTTTAAACAAACAAACAAAACCCCCCACAAGTGTTACCCATCATAAGCCCAAGCTGCAATTTAGGAAGGCAACCTTTGTTACTATATCTTCTTGGCTGAGGTGGAATTGACCTTCAAATTTAATTTTCAACATGACTAGCTATGCATTAACTTACAATCTTGCTAACTTTTATTATATTTAATATATTGGCTAAACCATACTACCTCTATTAATAAAACCCCATTTTACATTCCTTATTCCAGAAAAGTTAGCAGAAGAGGTGATAGGAAGTAGGTTAGGAGGAAGAAAGAGACAGAAATTTCTACTCAGTACAAGACAGGCAGGGACGCACTGGAGAAAGTCCAGCAAAAAGTCACAAAGATGATGAAGGGACTGGAGTACCTCTCTTACAAGAGAGGCTGAGAAAGGTGGGACTGTTCAGTCTGGAGAAGAGAAAGTTCAGGAAGATCCCATCAATGTCTGCAAATACCTGAAAGGAAGGTGCAAAGAGGACAGAACCATGCTTTTCTCAGTGGGGTGCCCATTGCCAGGACAAGAGGGAACGGGCACAAACTGGAATACACGAAGTTCCCCCTGAACATAAGGAAGCACTTTTTTACAGTGAGACTGACCAAGCACTGGCCCAGGTTTCTCACAGAGGTTGTGGAGTCCTCCTCCTCAGTGATATTCAAAAGCTGTCTGGACATGGTCCTGGGGAACCTCCCCTGGGGGGCCTCGCTTGAGCCAGGGAGGGGGCTGGCCCAGATGACCTCCAGTGGTCCCTTCCTACCTCAACCATTCTGTGACTCTATGTACATAGAAAGACCTAAAGAAGACCTGAGCTTAGAAATGGGCAAATATAACCTTACATGAAAAGGTTAGTTCTTAATTGGGAATAACTCAGGAAAGCAAACCATAAAAAGGGAACTCTAAGTAAGTATAAAAAACTCTACTTGACTGCCTTATCTGTTTTTATGATACTCCAGCTTTCATTTGTAAATATTAAAATATTTAACTGTTGCAATGGTATAAGAACAACTGCACCAAGTCATTCCAAGAATTCATCTGTCCTAATGTTGATGTTTTGAAAAGTTGAAAGTTGATGTTCTTTAGCACCTACAGTAGCCTCAGGCATAGTGTTCCAGAACCTCTACAGACAGTGCGTGAAATATTCTTTTTGCTCGTTTTGAACCTGCCATTTGTTTGCTTCATTTGATGCCATCTTCTCGTAGAGCTGGAGCAGCAGTGAGCAGGTATTCCCTGTGTACCTTCTCCATACTGCTCATACATTTTTCATGGGTTGACAGTTTCTGTCATCACTTCCTTTTTTCCAGGGTGAAGAGGAACAATCACTCCCTAATGTATTTAGACTGATCAAGACTACCAAATAAATGTCTCTTTCAACATTAATTATTTGTTTGTTTGATTTGAGATGCTAGAACACCTGTACTATTTGCAGCAAGACTGACACTTTGGAAAAACAGAAGCCATGAGCCAAATAAATGCTTTGCTTTTATTCCATGAAATTCTGTTCAGCTTTAGCTGAACCACTGTATTTTTAACTGCTTGTATTTTTCCACAAACTCTTACTATCAACAGAATAATAAAAGAACACAAACGTTTTTAAAAGAAAAGCACAAAGAGCAAGCATTGCCGTAGAAACATCAAGGAGTTGCCAGAGAGCTTGCAGAATAGACAACTAGGCAATACTTCCTCTTCCTCCCCACAGTGAATACAAATCTCAGGATGCAAGAAAATACCCCATGACTCTATCCCACAGAGAACAAAAGATTCCTCAGCTCCTTCAATGCTGTATGTACTGCTATCACTTAAAAAGTCTGGACCCAGTTTCAGCCTTTTACTTCTGAGTCATGGCACAGTCAGTTCATGAACTCCTATGCACACAATGAAGCAGGGAGCTGGCCTACACAGCCCTCAAGATCAGGCATATACTACAGCTGTGATACAACTTCTCCTACGATTCTTAAGGTACTGGACCCAGGACATGAAGAAATTTCTAGTAAGTTTGTAGAAACAGCAGTAATCATCAATAAATATTTCTATTCTACACTTCTACATCTCTTACCATGTGAAAGCAAAGGGGTATTTCCTATTTCCTATTCTGTCTATAACCAAACTGGATGTTAAACATCATTTATGAAAGCATAAGCACTCTAAAATTAGCCAACAAAGTTAATATTGCTTATAATTCCCTGAACTGCAAGTGGCTGTGGGTTGGGAAAGTATTTGGGAGAAGAATTATACATACTTGCCCATGTTTGTAGCCTCTTGTAGATATGTGTTACAGCCACAGTGAAGACAGGATACTGAACTAGAACAAAGGTTCATTCAGCTCAGTTTTGGCTGCTCTGACAGTCTTTTGCTTGCTCAGCCTAGTATTCAAATAATTTTGGGGTAGCATGATAATGGTCCAATCCCATACTCTTTCCCAATTTCCCCTCAAGAATTAGAGGACAATTAAAGGCAAGCTCCAGCAGTAACACGTCACAAATAATATTTTTCTTTGTTTCTCCTAGATATTAGCTCAAAAAGTTAAAGATATTTTTGCACTCCATCCAGTAGTACGTAATTCATTTTTCTGTTTTGTTCATAGGATCTGTGCAGCCTACAAAAGTTTCTTCTTGCATTGTTTCCTATAATTGAAAAGCTCATAGCTACATGCAAGTCTCCTCTCTTTTTTTTAAAAAAAAACAAAAGTTATAAGTATAAATGTGCAAAGAGTATTTCAAGAGCTGAATTCTCCATCCTGGCCTTTATCTATTTCAAGAAGCGACAAAAATCACCTAGCAGCAGCATCTCATCATCTGAGGTCGTGAAGCACGTATGTTAAACCTTCTCTTAGAATTATATGGATAACTGGAGCAAATTCTTATTAACATTAGTAAGATAGGGTCTTTCTTGGGTCTGGAGTTCTTTTTTTCCTACTGTGAAAATTCAATGTAAAAATTTAAAAATTAGAAATAAGATAATGCTATTAATTTCCGCACATTTATCCTTTACCACCATGGATTTATTTTTTTTTTACTGATGGTGACCAAAGAATGCAAAAAGTAGAAGAATGGGGGCAGTGAGGATAGGGAGCAGTGAACATCATGATGGGGAAGGGCTCTCAGACCTTCCTTGTAAAAGCAGCTCAGTGTGGAGCCCCACCACATTTACCTGCAAACAAAAGCACACAGCTTGTGAAACAAACAAACAGATGGAATTGGAAGTCAGTGAACAACTGCAACGCTACAGTCTCTTGGATATGAGAAACATCATGGGATAGCTTCTACGACTGGCAGAATATGATGTCTTGGAAGGCAATGACAACCAGCTGCACACTACGCAAAGACTTCATCTGAATGCTAAGAGTTGCATTGGAACAGCTGATACTGTGCAATGCATCTCCTACAAACCACCTGATCAAGGAGGAGACAAAGCATTTTAGACATCTGGAGGAAGTCCCATTGTTATAGGCCCTCATGCTCATGCGGGACTAACCACCTTGAGATCCACTTAGTGATAGCACTGGGCATGAGCACTATAGGAGATTCCTGAATTGGATTGATAACAATTTATTGACAGAGGTTATAAGCAAGCTGACTGCTGAACCTGTTACAAACAAGGAAGGAAGAACTGTTTGTGGATGTGAAGATCAAGGACAGTCCTGGCTACAGTAAAAATGAGATAGTGGAGTTTGGGATCCTTTGAGAAGGAAGCAAGATTAGGAGGGCAGGTTTTAACATGTTAAGGTATCTGCCTGGAAAGATTCCATAAGATGATGGGGATCCCTGAAGGACATAGGGACTTAGGGAAGTCGACTGAACTTCAACGACAACATTTTCAAAGCAAAGGGGAATGATCCAGACCAATGCACATATTGTTCAGCAGGCCTGGCAGGAGGCCAGGAGAATCAAGCACTTGATTCCTGACTGGCCTCAAGTGCAAAAAAGGCGTGCATGGAGGTGGGAGTAGGGATGCCCTACCCAACAGAAACAGAACGGCAGTGCCCAAGCATAGAAGCAGGAAATTAGGAAAGCTCAGCTGGAATTGAACCTAGCAAGATATGTTTCAGGCAGCAAGAAAGCCTTCTGCAAGTGAGTCAGCAGGAGAAGGAAGACTAAGGAAGACCTGGGTCTGCTGCTCAAGTCAAAAGCTATGGAAAAGGGCGAGGTGCTCAGTGCTGTTTTTGCCTCCATTTCTCCTGGCAGGTTGTGCCCTCAGGCCTCCCTGGCCCCTGAGCCTGGGACAGAGCTGGGGGAGCAGGGCTATTGGGAGAGACCTTGACAAGTTGCAGAAAGAGGATGGCAGTTCAACATCATGAAGTTCAACACAGGCAAATACAAAGTTCTGCTCCTGGGCTAGAATAACCCCATGCACTGGTACAGGTGGGCGTCAACTGAGTAGAAAACAACTTTGCAGGAGAGGACCTGGGGGTCCCCTCATGGACAGTAAGTGGAGAATGAGCCTGTGAGGTAACCTGGCTGGGATAAAGGCTGACCACAAAATGGGCAGTATTAGCCTGAGCGATGCCATCAAGCCAAGGAAAGAGGCTACGCCAAACTTGGAAAACTGCATCTGGACTTCTGCACACAGGACCAGAAAGACTTGTGATGTACTGGAGTGAGCCCCATAGCAGGCCACGACGATGACTGGGGCTGGAGCACATGCCTGCCAAGAGAAGCTGCAAGAGCTGGGTTTGTCCAGCCTTGAGAAGAGGCAGGGAAGAGGAGAGCCTATTGCTGAGTGCAACTGCCCTATGGGAAGGTGCAGAGAAGACGGAGCAAGGCTCTTCTTGGAGGTGCACAGCAACAGGATGAAAGGCAACAGATACAACTTGCGACATGGGAAACTGACTCAATGTAAGGAACCATGATGATACTAAAACACTGGAACAGGTTGCCAAAAGATTCCGTGGCATGTCCAGCCTTGGAGGTATTCGGAACCGACTAGACCTTTTCCTGAACAACGTCACTTGAACCTTTCTTTTTTGAGAAACAGTTGCTCTGCATGGCCTCCAGAGGTTCGGCTGATCCATATTATTTTGTGATTACTGAGGTTTGAACAATTATCAATCCAAATCATGTTTTTGCTTGATATTCAGTGAATCCTTTGTGTTTGAGGACTAGTCTGCATGACCTCCACTGGTCACTTTCAGCTTACATTTTTCTGTATGTAACAGAGACTAAATTACAGTTAATTTTTACTTCATACTACACAACTGTGAATGCATGTTATATATAAAACATTTAATTTCAAGTAAAATGCACAGGTAATACGTATAGTACATATGCATACAAGGCTTACGGTTCCTCAGGAGAGTTCTGAAGGAATCACTGGAAAAAGATAAACTACCATTAATGTATTTAAGGATATCACTGAATCAAAAAACATGGAGGACATTAACAATGACAGAAAGTAAATGAGAATAGAGGATCCATACGGCAATAGGGACTCTCAATAAAGTTTGTTTACTGAAGCAATTTATCTTTTTATACAGCTAGATGTAGCTATGAATCTGTACGTATCATTTTTGATGGATAAAATTTATGTGATCCAATCTGCTCATTTTTTCTTGTATCAAGAAATTTGTCAATAACCCCATGCTGGAATTCTGAGGAAAGTTTTGATCAGAAACACGATTTTCTTGAATAGCCCTCCAGCAGGTTCTTGCCCACAGTACCTTGAATTCATGTTTAAGATAGAGCCTTGCTGGTTATGACAAAGTTTACACAATTTGATTCATTGTAGTAGTATTACTCTGTTCATCACCAAGAGATCCTTCTAGTCCTATGTTTTATCTATGAGCAAATAAATCAGGATCCCAGTATAGACAAACAGCTCTTGAAAGTAAGAGTTCAGAAATGATTAAGAAGTCTTTGTGGGCAGGCAAAGCAAACGCTTAAGTTCATGAGTGTACTGGAAAGGGCAGTTACACCTCTGGTTGAGTAAAGTGGGACTTAATTAAAAACTGTGTTTTGGTGGCCTTAAAATCTTTCTAAATCAAGATAGGAATAATATGGACTGGAGTGCCAATTTTAATAAGGCTTTAGAAAAACTGTGAGAATACAGGAACAAGCCAAGATAATTCATCATAGAGGGATGAAAATGACTTTCAATAACTTTATAAGGAATTGAGTAAGGCACCTTATGAAGCACTGCTCATGGAACGGCGGATGAAGAGGATAGGGTGTTTAGTGCAAGAGTTACACAGTACATAGTACCTCTCTAAAGAGGCCAGGATAAGGAACTGAGCTGAGAAGTATCAGCCTACAGCTGTCACTGGAGTTCAATAAAGACTGATCATGGGGCCAACTTAGTACCAACCTTGCAAAGAAAAAGAAGGAAAACCCCCAAAAGTGAGCTAATGGAATATGCTGATAACAGACTTTGGATGTGCTGCCAGTTTAGGAAAATAACTGTAATGTAATATAAATAAGGAATGTAACAGAGAAAAAGAATTTGATAGTGTGAACTGTGAGAGCATGTTCTTCAAAACAAAACCAGAACCACTGTGACAAACTGAGGAATGAAATCTAAAAAGTGATAGCTTCAAGCACTTCTTTTAGGGTACACATACACTTCCTCCCACCAGTGTTATGGCAGACTTCCCCTCCTCCACCCCTATGGATAGATGGTCACAGACACCGACACACACAGACAGACACACAGACACAAAATTTTCTGTCCATCCATCCCCA
Organism: Anser cygnoides; assembly: GCF_040182565.1. Lineage (NCBI taxonomy): Eukaryota > Metazoa > Chordata > Aves > Anseriformes > Anatidae > Anser > Anser cygnoides. The sequence continues at coordinate 197,873 of NC_089874.1, forward strand.
CCCCTTCCCAAGAACCATATTCTTGGTTCATTCTAAGATGCAGATCACCAGAGTGAAATCTCACCAGTGATCCTCGGCACAAAGTCCCCATTGCACTGTAAAACACATTAGTGTCATAAAAACTTTCCCAGAAAGTTATGACTTTCATTGGCTGCCTTTCCTACTCAATAAATAATGACAAAAATTATTTTCTCAGGGCTTCCAAGGCTTGGAGAAGAAGTGTTGAGTTGCATGCTTGTGTGTTTTATACTGCATATACAGGCTATATATATATACCTTCTACCCATGCTGTAAACTACTATTTGGCAAGCCAGGAGAATGTGAGTCATATGGCAATTCCGATTTCAAGTTTCAAAAGAATTAAAAGTTTTCTTTGATCTCAGAAACAAAAATGATTTTAAGCTAAAGATGTGCTATTCCAAGAAGAAGTGAATTTAAGCTGAACATTGATTAATTAAGATTTTAAATCTGGAAAGTTTCTAAGCATCAAAGTGTTGAGATTCTGGATTAGACTACTGGGAAGCAGGGGTAACACGTAGTATCGTCTTTCAAGACAGTATAGTCAGACAAAGCAGAGGTGAGGCTGCCCAGTAATGAAAGTGCAGCAGAGTGTAATCTAATCCAGCAATCCTTAGCACAGAGGTGGAATCCCCAGTCTACACTTCCCAACTCTCAAAAAATAGTGTTCTAATTGGAAAAACTTTTTCCTCTGCTTTTGCTTTGCCATTTCCTTAACTCTTATTTCTGTTCCTTACTTACCCCCCAACTCCATCATAATCATCATCATCCTAATATGCAATCATGTTGAGGCACGATGCATTTGTAATTTTATTTAGAATATTACCTTTAGTCTGGCTATCTCGTTATCAAAAATAGAAAACAAAACATTAGCTAAAGAAAAAGAATTTGACAAGAGAAAGTATTTAGCTGTTTATAATCACAGAATTATAGGAATAAAACCAAAAAGATGAATTGTATTATGATTTAAAGTAAAGAAGAACCATGGAATCAGGACAGATATGCCTGTTATGCACAGCTAAAACATACATGTAAGGTTTAAAGAGATTTACTCTAATTCCCCTACAATATTTTGAGCAGAACATCATGAGCATTTCCCAGTTATGAAATAAAGAGTCACGGGCATCTAAATCTAGGCTAAACATTCTCAAGCACAACAAAGAAACAACTCTGCTCTAGTCTGCCAGGCTAGAGAAAAAGATACACGTTATGTCAAGACTGATCTAATATGTCCATTCCAAGCTCATTACTGCTGTGGCTGGAGGAGTACTTGAAAGCACCATATGAATTTCAAAGTTATTCTTCTAAGCATTAACAGATTGAGCTGTGTCACTCTGCAAGAAAATTTTGTCCCACCCATTCCTTGAAAATGTCAAAATGGATAAAGGAAAAAAAAAAAAGGTATTTTAGGCTTACAAGTGTTGCTTAGAGATACGGTCCTTCACAACAACATTTTAAGGAGTTCAGTGAGACACAGATAATAAACAATTAATGGCCATGGGTTCCCTGAAGAAATAAGAAAAAAAAAAAAAGCAGTAGGACAATGATTCAGTTTTCATCATGGCCAAATGATATATGAAACCTTAAGTCTTTCAACATCTTTGACTTGGTATTTTTATTTAAATGATTCAGGAAAGCATAAAAGAGAGATGCAAATGCATTAACATTTTACGTTAATAATGACCTGAAAAGACTGCAACACACTTGCAGAAAAGGCTGTTTCTGAGTTTGCTGACTGGACTGCAGAAGAGTTGCAGTAATGAACAAATACAATGAAACGCACAATAAAGCAAGCAGTTATTTATCTATACTGGGGGATGCTAATGAGACCATGGCTTCTGATGGAAGTGACCAAAACTCACTGTGGGTAAATTAATCAAGTCATTTGCATGATGAGCAGCAATAAGCAGACAAACAAAATGACAGATATAAAGAAGAGGAATGGTTCTGGGGCTCTTATAACTTAATGTAATGAACAGAATCTACAAGTGAAACTCAATGGCAACATTGGAAATAGAGAACAGAGCACTATGGATCTATACCATGGTGATCTGGGAGAAGACAACACAAATTATTAAATGTATTTGAACAGTCAAAATATTAGAAGCAAAGAATGTAAGACATGGGGACACAATAGTCCAGAACACCATTGTAGCCCAACAGGCCTGTGCATTTCTTAAATACATGAGCAGGAAAACATGGAGAATAGCTAAATATTTTACAATTAGTACCATCATTGGTAATAACATAATCACTACAAGAACGCCAGAGGCACAAATTAAGAAATCCGCTAACAAATTGAAGAAAATTTTGAGAAAAGTTATTGAGATGTTTAACAGACAGGAAAGCATGCTCAATAATAGGAGGTCCCATGAAGCCAATTCATTTAGCTTTGCTTATGAGTATATATCTATCTACAAGAAAAGAAAAAAAGTTTCTTTGACTATCAAAGTGACAACACTTTGAGAACATCCAAGGAAACAGAACTTGAAATTGTTTAAATTCAGATTAGAAATAAAGTGAAAATTCTTCAGAGTGAGTGCAGCCAGATGCTGAAACAATTGGCCAGCCACTGCAAAGAATATTTAATCACTAATGATTTGTCATACATAAGCTCCCAATTACAGGTAAATCCTCAGGCCTGCCTTCTAGAAGGTCAACAAAACCAAAACAAACTAGTAGTAAGTTCTCAAGGTAAGGTCAGGCTTCAAATTATTTGTCTAGTTGTATGATACTAAAAAATAAATTAAGTTTTTCTTCTCCCAGAAGATCAAATATGTGCTTTCTTTTTAAAGTCTTCCATAAGAATGTTTGCCACCCTCTAGTAAAATTGAACAGATTTCTTAATACAACTATTAGGTGTTCATATCCAAACATACAGACCATAAGGAACACTACTCATATGTAAAGTTTGGCTTTATACCAAACACCGTGAGAGAATAATGATAGGAAATGACAGGAAAACAATCAGCATTAGTGATGGAAATCCTGAGCTCAAGACAGAGGTAGAGGTTTTTGTGAGTTGTACTGGTCATTACTATTGACGTGTAATATCAGAGACATACGGAGAAACATGTTTGGGATTTCCCATATCTGCAAAGAAGCAAGCCACCTCTCACATTCACAGTCACTAAAAAACATACGTCTCCAGTATTCTCTATTATCCTACTGCAAACAGGTTAGATCTTGATCCCTCCCTTTTGAAAACAAAACAACACAACACAAAACAAACAAAAACATTATTAATTTCTGTGATTTCTGTCATCAGGAAACAGAAGATCTTGTAAATGCATTTTCAGCATTGACTCTTTTATGAACATAGTTGTTTGGGTTTTGATTAGTATCCCTAGGTGAAGTGTGGACACTAGGAAACCCTAGTGATGTATCCCTGTCAGCCTTACTGACTTCCAACATCAGATGTACGTATAAAATCTTTCCTGATGACAGAGTATAACCACCTCAGCCATGATCTTAACTTCGTATGATACTGAAAGATTTTGGTTCCTAAATAGAGCCCTGATAGGAGTACTTCTGGCTGAAACATGCCCAGTTGCAACTAAGCCTGCCTTGATCTCCACAGGTGTTTAATAACAAGGCAGTCCTTTGCTGGTCAGATCATATCAAAAGCAACCACCGTACCTGCTTCCAACAGAAGACAAACACCACTCATCCACATGCTGGGAGCAATTCGTTTTGAAACTACAAAAGCAAAGGTACTGAGCTGAACTTCATGACATGCGTTTATGAACAGTCCTCAAACACAAAGGATTCACTGAATATCAAGCAAAAACATGATTTGGATTGATAATTGTTCAAACCTCAGTAATCACAAAATAATTTGGATCAGCCGAACCTCTGGAGGCCATGCAGAGCAACTGTTTCTCAAAAAAGAAAGGTTCAAGTGACGTTGTTCAGGAAAAGGTCTAGTCGGTTCCGAATACCTCCAAGGCTGGACATGCCACGGAATCTTTTGGCAACCTGTTCCAGTGTTTTAGTATCATCATGGTTCCTTACATTGAGTCAGTTTCCCATGTCGCAAGTTGTATCTGTTGCCTTTCATCCTGTTGCTGTGCACCTCCAAGAAGAGCCTTGCTCCGTCTTCTCTGCACCTTCCCATAGGGCAGTTGCACTCAGCAATAGGCTCTCCTCTTCCCTGCCTCTTCTCAAGGCTGGACAAACCCAGCTCTTGCAGCTTCTCTTGGCAGGCATGTGCTCCAGCCCCAGTCATCGTCGTGGCCTGCTATGGGGCTCACTCCAGTACATCACAAGTCTTTCTGGTCCTGTGTGCAGAAGTCCAGATGCAGTTTTCCAAGTTTGGCGTAGCCTCTTTCCTTGGCTTGATGGCATCGCTCAGGCTAATACTGCCCATTTTGTGGTCAGCCTTTATCCCAGCCAGGTTACCTCACAGGCTCATTCTCCACTTACCGTCCATGAGGACCCCCAGGTCCTCTCCTGCAAAGTTGTTTTCTACTCAGTTGACGCCCACCTGTACCAGTGCATGGGGTTATTCTAGCCCAGGAGCAGAACTTTGTATTTGCCTGTGTTGAACTTCATGATGTTGAACTGCCATCCTCTTTCTGCAACTTGTCAAGGTCTCTCCCAATAGCCCTGCTCCCCCAGCTCTGTCCCAGGCTCAGGGGCCAGGGAGGCCTGAGGGCACAACCTGCCAGGAGAAATGGAGGCAAAAACAGCACTGAGCACCTCGCCCTTTTCCATAGCTTTTGACTTGAGCAGCAGACCCAGGTCTTCCTTAGTCTTCCTTCTCCTGCTGACTCACTTGCAGAAGGCTTTCTTGCTGCCTGAAACATATCTTGCTAGGTTCAATTCCAGCTGAGCTTTAGCTCAGAGCCACCGTTTGTCCAGGCTGAACAAGCCCAGTTCTCTCTGCCTCTCCTGAAAGCATGTGTTGTTCCAGCCTTCTGACCCTTGTGAAGACGCTCAGCTGAACTCACTCCAGTTTGCCAATGTCTTTCTCAAATTAGGGTTCCAAAAAACAGAAATGGTATTCTAGCTGTGAGGGGTAGTCACATCTCTCAGTCTCTTGCCTGTGCTCTTGCTCATACAGCCCAGAATGTCATTAGTCGTCTTAGCTGCCAGGGCACACTGCTTGTGTATGCTCAGCTCACTGTCCGCCAGGGCCTCCAGGGCCTTTCCTGCAGAGATGCTCCCCTGACAGTCCCAGCAAAAGCTTATTCCTTTCTCAGGGCAGAACTTTATGTTTGACCTTGTTAAATTTCATGATGTTCCTGTCGGATCATTCCTCCAGCCTGTCCAGCTTCCTGCGGATGGCAGCCTGCCTTCAAGGGTATCAACTGCTGCCCCCCCCCACACCTTGTCATCTGCAAATACTGTGAGCAAGCATATCAACTGCCTCCTCCAGGTCACTGATAAAGATGCTAAACAGAACAGCTGCCAGGATATATCACTGCAGTACTCAGCTTGTCACTGTCTCCCTGGTAGTGTGACCCATTAGCCACTACCCTCTAAGTCCAATCATCCAGCCATATTTTTATCTGTCTGGTTGTCCACCCGTCTAGATCAAAATGTAACAACTTGGATATATGAATATTGTGGCAGACAATGTTGAAAACTTTTCAAAAGCCAAGGTAAATGATATCCATTACTATCTCTTGCTCACAGATTCAGTCATTTTAACAGAAGATGCAATCAGGTTGGTCAAGCATGATTTACCCTTGCTAAATCCATGCTCACTGCTCCCAGTTAGCACCTTCTCCTTTGCATGCCCAAAAATGTGTTTCAAAGAGGACTCACTCAACAATTTTCCCAGGGACCAAGGTGAGAGTGATTAGCCAGCAGTTCCCTGGGTTGTTCTTTCAATCTTCTGTGAAGATGAGTGCAAAAACTGCCCTTCTCTAGTCATCAAGGACCTGTCCTGATTTCTACAACACTTCAAAGGTGATAGAGAATAACCTTGCAAGGACATTGGACAGTTCCTTTAGCACTGTGGATGCAGCCTGTTGATGGGCTTGTATGGGTTGAGTTATCTCATATAATCCCTGGCTCAATCCCTGTCCATTACTGGTCATTACTTTTGAACATGTTATCTGATCACAGAGGTATGGGAGACATTTTAAATGCAGGCTGAGACAAAGAAGGATTTGAGTAACTCAGCCTTATCTGTGTCTGTCATCCCTGTATCACCTACCCCACTCAGCACCAGGCCCACATTTTCCTTGGTCAGTTTTTTATTACTAATGTGCCAGTGAAAGCTCTTCTTGTTGTCCTTGATGTTGCCTGCAAGTCTCAACTACAGCTGAGCTTTGACTTTTCTGATACCAATCCCTACTTGCCCAGGCAACGTTTCTAAATTCCTCCTTTAGCCTGTCCACGCTTCCACTTTCTGTATACTGCCTTTTCATACCGGGTGCTGCACTCCGAGTTCCCTGCTTATCAACCTGGGCTTCTCATAAATCTACACATTTTCTTGTATATCAGGATGGACTGCTCTTGAGCGTGAAGGAGGCTGCCCTTAAAGACCTCCCAGATCTCCTGAGCTTCTTTGCCCTTCAGAGTTGCCTCCCATGGGATCACACCTACCTGTTCCCTGAATAACGCAAGCTCTGCTTGTCTGAAATACAGGGTCTACACTTCGCTTGTTCTCTTTCTCATTCCCTTCAGGATCTTGAACTTCATTATTTCAAAGTTGCTAAAGCTAAGGCTGCCACTGATTATCACATTCCTCACCATTTTTTCCTTATGAATGAATAGCAGCAGATTCATGTATGCTTCACTTCTGGTTGACACAGATGGAGAAAAAGGTTGACAACAGACATACAGTGAATAAACAAAAACAGGACAGCTATTATGGTATGAGAGTTCAGCAGAGGAATCCTATATGGTGGTCAGTGGACAGCAGCAGGAGTTGACTGATTATAAAGGTGAAGAAGAGAGGATGAAAATTGAAGGGCCGGTGTACGAAAACCCATCAACACAAATAGACAAGAAGTCCTCAGAGGGAAGCACTGAGAAAGAGTAGCCAATAGTAAGAGGCAAGCATCCCACTGAAGGAGACAGGGCTTGCTGTTTGAAAGTTGCGCTCCACTCAGCAAACTTAATGGGTGAAAGCAAAGAGATGCATAGCTGTGGAGTCAGAATAATTTTCAGTAGAGCTTCTTGTATTAGAAAGTAGGCATGGAAGCTGAAGAAACAGAACAGTCAATCACAGTCATAGCGCCTGGAAAACAAGCAATGACTCAGAACTAACAGAAAGACATACATTGACCAGCAGTAATGAGGAAGAATGGCCTAGAGAAAGATGAGGAGCAATCTGGTGTGCGGTCATGTTTCTCTAAAGGCAGATGTGGCCTGAGGTAGAAACCAAGACACAAGATTAGAAGTATGTTAACAAAACTTAATAATGACAAATTTGGTGGTATTGTCAATACAAGGCAGAGGATAGTACAAAGAGTATAAGGAAGCTGAGAACTGTATAATAGAAATGGGATGAACTATAACATTACAAAACACAAGATCATGTTCCTCAGAGTCTATACCAACAATTCCTGCTCTAATATGGGAAATCACCAGTTGCAAAGAAAAGGAAGTAGAAATATACTTATGAGTATTAGTCAGTCATAGAATGACTGTATGCTATATCAATGCAGGAAGGCTGTAATAAAGAAAATCTGATCGTAATGGGGTATCACTAGCTCTTTCCAGTAGACACAGAAATGCATTAATGTTATTCAAGTATCGGTGATACTGGTAATCTAGAATACTATGTATAGTTCTGGTCTCCTGAGAGGTAAAATTAAAGAAGTTCAAAAGGTGTGAAATAAGCGTGGAATAGATACAACGAAGGACTGTGAGGATTAGAATCATAGGGAGGCACTCTTACTTGGAAAACTGAAACCACTTGCTTTGCTGAGCCTAACCAAAAAAAGTGTGGGAGCTGCCAAATCTAAAATGAGGTAAGGAAGCTAACTAGTCTTGAAGCAGCAATTGTGTGACATGGCTTCTATGGCAGGGTGAATCAAACTGGATGTGCCAGGAGGTCCCCTGCGGTTTGATAATCCTATCTTCCTATACGTAATAGTTTGCTAGGCTGAACTGTTCCTGTACAATTATATCTATGCAAAACTAAGTCCTTGTCAAATAGCTAAACTGTAGCGTATGTGCAACCCTACCCAGCTAGAAACATGCTGCAATGTGAAGCACAAGCTTGATCAGAGTCTGGAAGTCCACTACCAGGGTATCCATGCAATTTCCTGACTAGGGCAGCAACCAACGCTGAGAACTCACCTCATTTTCCATTTTCTATTACGTAAGCTGGTATCTCAAGAGTAAAATGTGTTTAATATCAACACCTCTTTCCATCATAGTTACCAGAAAACACAAGCAAGAGACTGCAAAAACCTTGTGGAAACAGATGCCCATTGGCTGGAAAATACTCTAGAACTAGCTCTGGAAAGCTGGAAGTTTTACCCTGTGTTTTGCTTGCTTTCCATACCCACCAATGCAAATCTTCCACTTGACAGGACACTAATGTACACAGCATTTCCCCATCTCATGAATAGTGAAAGTTAGGAGGTTCTGATACACAGACTGCAGCCTAATATAGTACCTTAATTCAGACACAAAATCATATCATTGATACCATCACTTCAACTGCACTCATAAAACTCTATTGCAGACAGGACTCTAGCAATTTGTGTTGTCTAATCATTGCATCAGTTAAAATTATTGGCTGACAGCAACAAAGATACTGAAAGGCAGGAAGACTTGGTAACAGCATGGTTCTGAAAGGTGCTAGTATCTGTGTATAGCTTTTTGACATATCTGAAGGTATGCTCTACCTATTAAAAATTATCATGGATTTGATAAAGAGGCGTAAGACTTCTGTTGCCAAAGAATTTTGGTTACCTCTGTTCTGAGACCTTTTCATCTTATAGAGGCACCAGGACAGAAAAAAAAAAAAAAAAAAGCCTTCAAATGGACACGTTTAAAATGATAGTCTCACCATACAGGATATATAATTGTCTCTGAAAACAATTTGTGAGACAGAATGACAGCTACATTTCTTGTCTAAGAAAGTACAGACTCCAAGCAAAGCAGGAATGAAACTTTCAACACAAACAGCATGGAGACTGCAAGTAGTTCAAAGGTCTGAATTTCATGGTAGCTTAGTTCTTTCAAGACAGCAGCATGAAAAAACTAATGGGTAACCTACTAAAGACTGTGCTTTCAGAGGGTAGCAGGAGTTACAACATGAGAAGTGATAATTTGATATCAGGAGTACCAAAGTGGGCTCACCTTCAGTTGGTTGTAACTAGGTACCTTTGGAATGTCACAGAAGAGAACCTGAAGGTTGTCATCAAGTTTGGGTTTACACTAGTAGTTGAAAGGTAGATTTGAAGAGGAAGCGGAGATCCACATACCTATGAAAGGAATTCTGAGCCCAGAAAGAGCACCAGAAGCCAAAGAAACTGGGACTACAGTGCGATGAGTGTGTGTTTAGAAGACTAAAGAACCTTGCTTTTTGGGAGCACGTATATTTTAGGGGAACTGTACTAAAGAGGGTACAGGAACAGAAAAGTCTGGGAATAATGAAAGAGAAGGAGAGCAGTGAGAAATGCTGATGTTTGAAAAGGAAGTAGAACATTTAAACATTGAGGATCAAGCATAGACACCTACTAAAAGCTAGATGTATCTGCAAGGATAAGAGAATTATTATCTGTCTGAACAACACAGGCCCCTTGAACTCTGTTGTTTATGTGGATTCAGTCGTATTAAGACACAACCGCGAAAATTAGAACCTGTCAGGTCTACCGGGCCAGAGAGACCTAAGAACAAGTTCATCTCCTGCAGGAACATCTGCACTCCAAACCAATTTTTGGCCAGCCTCAAAAATTGATCAAAAACATCTTTAAGATCCAGAGGGCCCCAGCATCATCAAGTCATGTACCTCACAGACGAGCACCACTGTCCATCCAGCAAGTGGCAGTGCTGGCACAGCTAACCCAATGCAAGAGGATGACACAGGCCGGGTTGCACTCCACACTCCCAGCCCCCAGCCCTAGCCCCAGCCTTGCTCTCTAGACTTTCACCCACTGCCTACTTACTTTTTAATTAGATTTTTTAAACAAAAAGTGAAAGTATTTTCTAAAATCCCTCTAATTACACTAAGATGCTGAACTGATTGTGAAGGGAATAGGAAATGAAAGCGACTCACCCTCTGAGGGAGAATTTTGTCAGCCATCTTCCTCCTCTTGGCACTGTACATTTTTTAAAGAAAAAAACACGTTACCATGGTGACAGATCTAGGAGTAACGAGGCCACCTGCTAAATTATCCTGACATCTCCACATGCTGGTGCACAGCTGTGCATGCATCAGCAAAAGGGTCTCACCCATGCCCAGGACCTAGGACCCCTTCTCTCAGCAGCCTGGGGAGGTAGTTAGCTAAGAACAAATCAGAGCTGTCTGTTATGCATCTTGGAAAGAAGTGCACAAGTTCTTTGATCACAGCATCTTCTATGGTGCAGGGCGGCAATGTATGCAAGTGCATGTGCACGTCGTCTATAGATACAGAAAGAGCATGGAGACAGACACTGCACATGTGTGGAAGTGTGCATAGACATACCTATGCGCACACACAAGTAAGAGGTGAGTGCCTGTAAACTGAAAACATGAACTTGTTCAAACTGATCTGAGTATGCATTCATTCATGCCCAAAATTGAGTGTTGATGTTCATTTGCATATGAAAACACAAATATATATGCACCCTTCCCTACATACACACAATTGTTTTATTGAAGTGAGTGACCTACAAAGGTAAGTGGGTTTATGTCTCCATGCTTGTTCGTCTTTATGAACATGTATGTGGGAAGATATCTGTGTTCCTCTAGGGCATATGCATGTGTCCATACCCAGACACAAGCACATTTATGTATGTATGCTTTTAAAAACGCTCCTGCGTTCATATGCATACAGCCAAATTTATATAAGCCTAAGAAATGCTATTGTTAGGAAGACTGCCAAATATATCGTCTTTTGAATTCTTCAGATTCTAAAAAGCATTTGTTCCCATCAAACTGTCACCTCGCTTTCTCTAGCAAGGCCAAGAAAGAATTCAGGCCTTACTCTTCACCTCTGTAATTCGTGAGGCCTTTATCTTAAGGAGGAGATGAATCACTCCATCTGTGACAGAAAAATGGGAGAAAGACAACTGCCTGCTGCCAGTCTGCCATGTCACAAGGATGCCCTTCCTTACTGTTCTCATCTTGAAAGTCTGTCATCAGCCATGTCCACATAAAGGCTGTTTCCACACACATCAGTGCAGCATACTCCCTTCCTGCATTTGCTAATAGTAATCCTGGCCTGAAATAAGAGATTCTTCTTCCTCTCCACCTAAGCCAACCCTGAGAAACTCTCTATGCTTGGAGGTGCAAACTACATCCTCTCTTGGGGTAGAAAATTCATTTACACAGTTGCATCCGCTTTCACAGGTGAACTATGTCCCTTTTTAAAAGTACAGGAATAATGGGACTAGAATGTTACATAGTTTAAATCTCCAAGACCTTTCACAACTGACAAAAATCAAATCTGCACTGAACTCTTCAGATTCTGGAAGCAATGCACGAGCAAACTGCATCCTCCCAAAGGAAGTGGAATATGCACCCGCAGCAACCCCGAAGGCTTTTAGTTATAAAGAAACTAACAAACAAGGCAACCCCACAAAAAACATGGTTCTCAGAAGTTCTCCAGGAGTCTGTTACAGAAAGATTTACCTGCTTTTAGTCTTCTAAACCTGCCAAGAAAGGAAGATTACACCATCTTGGCCCTTTTGTGCCATACAACATAGGGCTCAATTAATCCGAGAATTGGGACCCAAGGTGCCAGAAAAGTTTGCCTGAAAAACTAGGAAAGTTTCAATGGGAAATGACAGGGAGGTAGAAATGAACAAGGGGAAAACACTGAAAACATTATCTGGAGGAAAGGCATGGCAGAAGAAACAGAGAAACTTTTCTGAGTACCTAACAAGCACTGGTGTAAGCTGGACTCACTACAGTAGTGATTACTGCTGTGTTAAAATTAAGAACTGGGAGGGGGAACTGCTTCCTTCTGTGGCTTCTGACATCAACTTTTAGGTACCAAACTATTCTTCTTTAATGATCCCTGGAAACTGGTGACTGAAGTTTAATTCAATTATCCAGTTGTGGCAATTTTTCAGGTTGTATATTTAAAGGCTAGGCATTATTTTGTGCAGTTTCCTGAAGAATCTCCTGGGAAGTGCTGTGGAATGTGCATTTTGGCTAGTGCTGGGCAAGGCCTCCATGACGTACATGTATCTCTTGTGCTCACATGCTGCACCCACACACATTCCTTCTGTACTTAATCTTATTCAATCTTAATATATATTAATACTCTCAGGATTGGAGTCCTTTCCAGATGCATCCCAGATACAAACATTCCCAAGTCTGGCTTGCTGACCCAAGGCATATACCCCTGACAGAGCAGGGCTCCTGAAGCACTGAGCATAGGAAGTCACATTTACCTACAACTAGATATGATGACGCCACCAGAACAATGTCTGAATCTATATATACCTATAATGATTTTGCAAAAGGCAGACAGCCCAGATGACTGCACCCTATCTGTTTATTGGGAACTGGCTCACGCTTGGGAACTCCTGTCTGATAAGGTCTAATAAGTTGCAAAAAGAAATTGGAGAACTGCTATTTAAGAGAGAGTGCATTCAGCACTGTACAAAGTGGACATAAATTAAAAAGAAAGCTCATTTTAGAAGTCCCTCTAATTCTGGGAAATTATTTCCCATGATTAGCTCTCTACTTTATATGTAGCAATGCCTAGGAAAACTGCGAGTGTTATGAACAGTCTGCTTAGTGACCATAGTACAAGAGTTCACATTACCAACCAAAAATCTTTTCCACGTGTCTCTTGTTTACAAACCATTTTCTTAGCCAGTCAGAAATCAGAGAAACTATACAAAACAGACAACAAATTATAAAATCGTTGTAATATATTAGAAAAGAATTGTTCATTAACTTTACAAGCTAAATGTAATGGCCAGATTTGTAGCCCGATACACTTGCAAGGTAAAAGCATTTTAACTGCAAAACAAGAAATTAGTAATGGTCAACTTGTTCAGAGACCATTCACAAAGTACAGAGTAAAATTTACCTTTTTTTTTTCTTTTTTTTTTTTTTTTCCCAGTTTTAAGAAACTGACACTATATAAATCTGCTGGTCTGTCTAATTCAATCTTAACGGTCTTACCTATTGCTAAAAAGAGATCAGTTTTTCTTCCTCAAATTGTTTTCCATCGCTTCCTTCCTGGAATACTCACCTCCTAGTTCGGTTCTGAGTAGCTTGCTGCTGCTGTTGCACTTGCTGCTGCACCTGTTGTTGCTGGACCTGCTGTGGCGCAGTGCGTTTTCTTGTTGTTTCCATCACAGTCTGGGGCATCCCAGGTCTCACTGAGGGGCTTCCAACATATGGGGGACCTGGGGGACCCATGGGAGCCCCCTGATGGGGCATTCGAGCTCCTGATGGCATCCCAGGTCGCTGGGGAAGAAGCAAAACAGAAAGAAGAGCCAGTTTGGTCCCTGCTTCCTCAGCTGCAACAACATTTGTACATAACCAGACACTAGCTCCAGCAAGTTCCCAATTTTTACCATCCTTTTAAGCACTATGCAGCAATGCAGACTGCAAGAGATCTGAATGGGAATTTCCTGGACACCGTAAAGAGGAACTCTGTGATAAAGTAGACAGGAAAGAGGGATGAGAAATTCCAGGCTAGGGAAAACACTCAGTGGTCAGTAACACCCAGGCCAGCTTACAGAAGATAGCTCTACCTTCAGACTGAAGCTGACATGACATGCTACACACAGTTCAAATTGGCGCAGTCCACACACTAAACAAAGCCACAAGCAAGCTCACATCCACAGCACTTCAGATTTTGCAATGACTAGCAGGTTGCTTTGCTCAATAGGGACGTTGTAACAAGCAAAGCTGAACTATGGAAATACTATGCTAAAACATTTTCCATTATGAGCCCTTGCCTCCACCTACACTGGAGAGCACCATAAGCTCATGAAGTGACAAGAATTCTTTAAGAAAAGGCCATCTTTCCAATCAAGGCTCTATAATTAAAAAAAAAAAAAAGAAAAGCGAGAGAGAGACAGCGACAGTTTGCCAACAGCTCCTTTAGGCATTTGAAAGTCCTGACATTTATGTTGACTTCAGCATGTTCTGGAACAGACACTTTAGGTGAGACCACAAGCTTAATGATGTACTAGACATATAGCAAAGTCAATGGTAAATCCTAGTTTATATTCCTCAAGGTAAAAGACCATTAAAATAACCGCCACTCACAAAACTTAACTTAAAACAGAGAGAACTTAGTTTCATTCTAAGAATTACCAAAATTATATTATTATATTTATATTACTATTATTTATATTATTATAAATATTTACATATTTGTGAAAATACAGACAGACACACACACACACTATATGCATTTGAACCAACATATGAAAAAGAATGATCATACATAAAAGTCTTTTGAAATTCTAAACTCCCTCTAAAAAATCTTTCAAGGAAACCAAAAGGCCATGGCATCCGTTATAGACAAGTAATTGGTTAAAGTATAGAAATGGGGAAAAAGTAAATGCTTCTGACAATAAAAGGAGTTTTTCTGGGACCCATGCTTTTCAGCATACTCAGAAGCAACCTGAAAAAAAAAAAAAAAAAGAAAAAAAGGGAAAAAGTAAGGAAGCAAAAAAATTGTAGATGATGTTAAGTTATTCAGGCTGGCAAGGATGAAGACCAGCTTCAAAGAACTGCTTAAGGAGACTGACTGCACAAGTAAAAGGAGGATGAAAATGGATTTCAATACATATGACAAGTGATTTACACGGAAGAAATCAATCCAAATCAACACATACAAAACAATGTACTCTGAGCTGACTGTTGCCCAACAGAAGCAAGATTTTTAAACAGATACCTCTATAAAAAAACATCAGCCATTAAACAATATAAATGACAAGGAAAAGAACGGAGAACATCACTGCACCATTGTTCATGGTTTGCCAGCACAGTGAATACTGTGTGCAGTTCTGTTTTCTGCTGATGAAAAAAATACAAAGAATGGTATGGAAAAAATAAGATATGGAATAGTACCCACATAGGTAAAATCAAATATACTATGACTCTTCCACCTGGAAACAGATGACCAAAGGTAATCTAAGGTGGCTTCTGCAAGAACTCTGCAAAATCACAAGTGGCCTGGAGAGGGCAGATGGGGATTGACTGTTCACTGCCCCTACTAGCACATAAACCTTGGCCATCAGAGAAACACGAGGAGTCAGGCTCACAGACAAACAGAACGGTGTTTTGCCACACAGCGGGTAGTGAACCCGTGGAACTACTTTTCAAAGGGATGCTAAAGACATGGAAAACAGGTTTGGCTCAGAAACTTCTCTGAGTTATCAACAGTCAAAGACTGAGAAAGTACATAGGAGAAGTGTTCTAGTGCTCTCTAAAGTGGAATGTGTGCACCCCAGAGGGTGCACAAGACAATCCACTGGGGTGCAAGAAGTAAAGATTTTTTTGTACCATTAACATTTTTTCTAAATAGAGTTTTCATCTGTATCTTTATTTTTTTTTAATTTCTGTTTGTTTTATAATGTGCGTAGTAGTATGGGAGTTCATGTATAGAATTTATAAATAAATACACACATATGGAGGGTGCATGCTCAAGAATTTTTTACTGATAAGGGTGCACAATCAAAAAATCGTGAAGACTGATGTTCCACACACCTGCCCTTCTCTCTGTCTATTGTAGCCATCTGTTATGGTTGCTGTTAGGGATAGCATTGCAGGCCTAGAGGGACCTTTCCTCTGAGCCAGAAAAGCAGCTCTTACATTATGCTCTGTTACATTTTACAGTAACAAAGCACCTATTCTGGCTGAAAGCCCTAAGCAACAGTGCTTAGCTGCCTCTCCAGAATACCCACCCAAGCTCTCTGTAGTCCCCAAAGCTCCAATTCAGTGCCCTCCCTGATCATCACAAGTCTTAAACATTCCTTGTGCTTGGATGCACGAAGAAAAAGGAAGAAAGAAAGAAGGGAAACAATCAGTAAAGAAGCAATGGCTATAACTGGTTTGGACAGAGAGGGAATGCTGAGGTAGGAGAGAGACCAGCAATGTCAGCCACGCAGGTGGATTCAGGAAGTATTCATGTAGGAGACCGACTGTGGGTCTGGCCATTGAGCAGAGCAGTAGCAAGAGACAGCAAACAGGCGAAACTGAGGCTCTGTGCAGAGCTGAAAACATTGTCTCCCATAAACACTGAGCTATGAAGACTGCTGGAACAGAGCAACTCTCTTCTTTCCCACTCCCTGACCCAAGCAGAGTCTGCAGAAACAAATGGCCCAGAATGGGCTTCACACTTGAGAATGTATTTAAGATCTTTCTGTTGTCTGTCAATCTACAAATTGTGGCCTTCTTCCAGCAAAGAACAGACCATTAGGCCTGCTGTTGCCTGTCAGTCATCCTGGGACATTTGACAGTCATTCAGAAGAGTCGAGATCCTGGACATAGTCATCTCATGTTCATCTCCCCTGGAGACTGTCTAACCACAAGGACCAGACTGCAAACCCACTCTTCTGATTCTGCAAAGAACACCTTAAAGCCTGGAGAACAAGATCAGCAAGCCAGATCTAGTCTTGATCTAAATTTGAGATCTTTGAACTTTCTTCAGTTCCCTTTGTTAAGCATTAAAACAGAGAAAGGTAGAGAAAGCATGAAACAGAAAAATGAGACAGCTCTAGCAAGAGCAGCAACATTGTGGACAGCATATTCAATCTCACCCATTTATGTGCCTCACTCTTTCCCTTAACTTCTCATACTCTTATCTCCTATATCATATGCAGATAAAATGTTACTCACTATGCCGCTGCCATCTCACTGACATAAGCCCACCAGACTCCCAACAGATACAGAACTGCTTTCCCTAGCTAAACTTTTGTAAAAGGAGAACACACAAGTAATATCTTACCTAAGTTTATTTTGCTCTCAAACACGTGTGAAAGAAGACAGTGGCAGAAAAAAACACAATTTTTCACAATCGTACCACAAAAAAAAAACTTGCCACGACACTGAAGAGTATTACAGTACAATTACATCTTTTGAAAGAGATCTGTGAAGTGCCACCGGCTACAGCTTAGGATCTCTCTCTCCCCTCTTCCTCGTGTTATGAGGAATGGAAGCTGTCCTGAACAAATATCATCCATGGTGAAGGCTGCAGAGCAGAACAGTACTAACACATTCTTTTTCCTAGGAGATCATCTATCTCAGATGTTCCTACTCAACCTCTGTTTCACACACACAGACCTACCCCCTTTTTTCCTCTATTGATTCCATATACGTATGTGTTACTCTGCACTACTTCAAACATTACTGGACAGAGGGCAAAAACACTGTGGGGCATAACAAACGAGGAAGACCGCAGTATGTCCCCAGCCGAAGGAACCACTCTTACCGCTCTCAGCAGATGAAGCAATGAGTTGAGCACGTCTGCTCGCAAAGCAGCTAGACAAGGCCAAACAGTACAGCACATAGAAAAAGGTAAACAACCAATATTTAACGCATGCATACTGGTCCCTAAGAATTCTGCCGATTGCCTGCATTCCTCACTGATTCTGCATCTTTAAACAGTCCATCATTGGCCTAGGCTACATCTTTCCAAAGCTGAGCACACTGTCAGTGCAAAAAGAACGCCACCTCCCCAACGACTACTGCTAAATCTCTTCCACTACCTTCTACTGCACAGCTGCTTAACCCACACATTTGGCTTTTCTACTTTCTTCCCCTCCTAAACATCCTGTTACATTAGAGGATTGCCTTTTTCCTCTTTTTCTTCGTCATTCTTCAAGCAAACTTGTCATTTCTGATGGAAGAACTGAAACAGCAGTGGAGAGGTGTTCTTCTATATATTTCCACTGCAGACGTTCTTCTCAAGAGACATCAACATCACAGCAGCCAAAATGCTGAAGCAGATGAAAAGAGGGCTCCTGCCTGAACATACCAGGTAGAGGACAATAACCTGGAGAACTGACAGGTACAAAGAAAATAAAGTATTAGGAAAAGCAAAGATACCTACAGGAGGCTTAGAAATGGACTGAACAGAGAGCTTGGAGTTGTTGCAATGCAATGTATCGTTGAGCTGCACCTACACACTTCCCGTTCTAAAAGGCAAAGCTCTATCCATCTTGGCAGCATGTAGGATGATTCTGATGGCAAGCAGTGAACAGCTATGGGCTTCTTGTTAATAAAGAAATTGATACATTTTCAGAAGAACAACAAAAATTACCAACTAATCAAACAGTATATTTTGGGAACTAAAACATGAGCTACCTTGGGTAGACAAGGTTTACAACATAGCATTACAATATCTGCTAATTTCTGGAAGGTATAAACATAAGCAAGAGATCTGTCAGATGCTGTCTTAAAGAACAGGTCACAAGAAGTATATGGAACCACTAAGAAATTTAGCCAAGCTAATATTGCCTGGCGGCAACAGGTTCCTGACTGCACAAATGGTTTCCCAATAGTGAAATAGATTCTTTTAAGTACAAGAAACAAACTTGTAGACATCTTCTCTCCTCTCCTCTAATAACTGCAGGTATGACCTCATATGGCTTCCTGTTTTTAAATGTCTCTAAATCTTTTAAAGACTTAGTAAGCAGAAATATCAGTATTTCCATTCTTACTGCTCATCTACTATATTTACCTTCCTCCATTTCCCCAAAGCACTCATATCCTAGAATCAGGATCCAAGTGTTCCACAGCTGTGACTTCCAAGTTCCACACATTTTGAAAAATGTTCATAACAATCCAAAAATCTTTAACTTGAAAAACACCACATTTACAAAAGTGTGAACTGTAACTTGAGACAAAGGTCAGCGACCACCTTTCTATTTCAGGCATGTCCATCCAGAACTCTGAACAAGTAGATACCAAACCCCAAACAAAGCACCTGAATGTACACAGTTAGAACTAAACAAAACCAGCCTTTGGAACTGAAACTGACAAAGCCAATACACTAGCTTTGAGTTCCATCAGCTTGCTGGTTTTAGTAGATCTGATCACACCCACTACAGTGATCCAATGTGATATGGAGTGGATTTTGTGGGAAGAACAACTAGGAGAATATGCCTCTTCATTCTGTAAACGAGTTTGGGAGGGTCTTGGGAAGGGAGAGAGAACACAGCTCTGCTACATCATGGCTAGAACCAAGAAAAGACTGATCAGGTCACCACAGAATCACAGAATGGTTTGAACTGAAAGGGACCTCAAAGCCCATCTAGTTCCAACCCCCCGCCATGCACAGACACCTCCCACCAGCCCCGGCTGCCCCCAGCCCCATCCAGCCTGGCCTTGGGCACTGCCAGGGATGGGGCACCCACAGCTCCTGGGGGCAGCCTTCTGCAGTGCCTCACTGCCCTCAGCATGAAGAATTTCTTCCTAACATCCAATCTAAACTACCCTCTTTTAGTTTAAAGCCATTACCCCTGGTCCTATCGGTACACTCCCTGGCAAAGAGTCCCTCCCTCCCCAGCTTTCCTGCAGGTCCACCTCAGATACTGGAAGGCCACTACGAGGCCTCCCCAGAGCCTTCTCTTCTCCAGGCTGAACAACCTCAACTCCCTCAGCCTGTCTTTGTAGGAGAGGTGCTCAAGCCCCTTGATCATCTTTGTGGCCTTCCTCTGGACTCGTTTTAATACCTCCGTGTCTTTCCTGTGCTGGGGGCCCCAGAGCTGAACGCAGGGATCCTGGTGGGGGTCTCATGAGAGCAGAGCAGAGGGGGACAGTCACCTCCCTCGCCCTGCTGGCCACCCCTCTGTCAATGCAGCCCAGGATACTGCTGGCTTCTTGGACTGCAAGTGCACATTGCCAGCCCGTGTAGAGCTCCTTGTCAACCAGCACCCCCAGGTCCTTTTCATCAGGTCTGCTCTCCTCACTGTCTTTCCTTACAAGAATTAGACAACAGCTAGCAGCTGGCAGTATCAGGTATATCTTTATGTAAGATTACCTGCAAAAATTTCCAGACACAGAACACTGTGACTGCTGAAAGTTTATGTGGGTTCAATAAATTATCAGCAAACTAAGTTAGATAAATAAAATCCGCAGAAGTACTAAACATACAGGGCACCTCTGGGTCGGAAAGCTACAAAGCACAGAGTATTTGGACAAAGTATTACTTTTTGCCTTGCTCTGATACTTCCATGAAGCCTTCTGCTACTCCCTAAAGTTGGGGACACCGGGCTAAGTGATCCAGTGAGACCGTTTTCATGTTCCTACAGTGTTTCTTTTTTAAAAAATAAAAGAGCAATTCAAATATCTCACAGATAATTACATCTGTGCACCTGTATTTATCAGCAAATCCAACTTTTCTCAATGAGCAACACAATTTTGTGTAACAAGCCCATTTCACAAAGTCCCGTCAATCTCTATTAAAACTTTAGCTAAAATTAACGCAATTTGCTTTTCTTAATTGTGTGTGAACTTTTCTGCCTTTGTTAGCATGCAACTAGTTCATGGCTATGAAAGGACAAATCTTCTGTTCCTAATAGGCAGCTTGCTTACACTTTTGAATGCTGTACGATGTTTTTACTCCACCAGACTTTTGTAAGTACCATCTCCCAATCACGTTTTTTCACTGTGGTAACATCACTTGAATTCCCCAGGCTGCCCTGCACACACCCCAGGCATCTCCTTGCTGAACAAAACAGAAAATACATATGCAGTAAACCAGTGACTTTGTTCCAGAAACTGTTCTCTGAAAATGCCCTAGCACGGAGAGACGTACGGACCACTCTGTATTAGGAAAGTGGAACAAACTGTCCAATGATGACAGTTCATGAGGCTTTCTTCTACCCTTTCTAGTGTTCATACTCTGACAAGATAGTATTTATATCCACGATAATATAAAAATTAGTAAGATATTTTTCATTAATGAAGTTCAATTTTTTCAAACCTAATAAACTCCTCACCTCACTACTTCTGGTAGTGATCTCTACAGACTGATGACTAGCTGAAAGAAAACAGACCACTGTTCAATTTGGGGAAAGTATCTCTAGTTCTTCCCATTATAACAAAACAAATACCATAACATACTGAAATATGAGTCCTTGAGGTCATCCAGTCCTTCCTTGTCTGAATAAAGTGTCACCAGTATCTCCATCACCTTTGACAGAGGTTTACTCCTTTAACCAGTTCCTAAGAGCCTCCAGTGACAGAGATTTCACAACTTTCATAATCAATCTCTATCCTTAGATATTATGACCAAAAATAAATAAATAATGATTTCCTAAAAGGCCTAACCACCCCCAATTTCCCATTCTCTTACTGATGAAGTCTTCACAGGCCTCCCACTATCACTGCTCTCTGAGTTACCCCTCCTTTTGCTTATTTGTCACACAAATGAGCATGGATCCACACGACCAAAATGAAAAAAAATAAATCTTATAAATATGCGCCAACAGATTGGCAATGCCTTCTGTATTACTCTCTGCCCCATTTCTTAATGAAGCAAACATTTTACTTGCTTTTTTAGTAGCAGTGGCTGCTGCTACATACTAGGCAGCCCACAGGAACATCTGAGACTTCTTCCTGCATGGTTATAGTTCATTTATGTATGAGGAGATGCAAAATCTGTTTATGAAATTCACTGCTCATCCCCTTTTCCATAACACCGGTGAATCTATTAAACACTCCATACACATCTTTGGAAAACCAGACCCGTCCTTTAATCTATTTTTAATGCGTAACTAGTATTAGTTTTTACGCAGAAACTATGTAAAAGCACATATTAGCAGAAAATAAATAAATATAAGGACTTATTTTAAGAGCTTCCCAAGCACAGCACAGGGGGCAAAGAATAAGAATAACTAAGGGAAGAAAGCGATTTGAATTGACAAGTATATTGTAAATACAGATACGACTTGATAGTTTAAAAAAGGGACATAGACCTTTATAGGTATATCTTGTGTATAACAGGAAAGAAGATTGGTTTTGGAAGGAAGATAAAGTGGGAACAGAAAAAGAACACAGAAGCAAATTAAAAAGGTCAGAACAACCAGACAAGAAAACGAACTTCACAGCAGCCTCTTGTGGGAAGATGACACCGGCAAGGTCAACAGTACAAGGTACCAAAGAGGAGAAGATTGCTGCAATTGAGTCACAAAAGGACAGACGTCTGGACAAGAGCTTTGACAAGATCTGCACCATGGATCTTCTCAAGGCTATATGTGAACATACTTATTTGAGAAAGAAAGGAAAAAAAAAAAGAAAAAAAAGGAGACAAGGATAACATCCAGTGAAGGGATCCAGCCAACAGGGCGGCCTATGATAGGATCTGAAGGATAGAAGAAACTGAGAAGAGGAATGGCCTGCAGAGATTAATATCTTGGTTTTGGTCAACAGAATTTAAAGCAAAAGCTGGACACCCAGAGGGAAAACGTCAAAGAAAGCCTGAAACGTACTACTGGACAGTAGAAAACACATCAAGAAAAAGATAAATCAGCATAAATGTAGTCATTAAAACCGTATATATCCATAAACGTGCTAGAAATAGAGCAGAGAGGAGAAAAAAATGACAAAGTGAGGGATGAAACCTTTGAAAAAATCCCTTTCTCTCTTCCCACAGAAACAATGTGCAGGACACTGATGCCACAGACCAGGAGTTAGAAAATTGTAAAAGCAAATAACTGAAAGAAATCTACCCTTTTTAAAAGAACTGCTAAGCAGAGGTGTAACAAACTATCAAGAATTTAAACAGGATAGAGTATTGCACTTCAGATTTTTAACCATTAAGAGATCTTACATTACAGAGACATCCTATTTGAATGACACAAACAGGGAAGAAGACATCTTCTAAGCTAGCAATATGGAAAAGAACAAAGGCAAGATGAAATGCACAAGAGCAAAGGGCAAAGTGACCTCAGCAAAAGAACATATGTTTCCAGAAAGATCAAATGAATCCAAAATCTAACTGTCCTTAGGAAATACCACAAAATTCTCCTTTCCATTTAAGTATTCACATAGCAGAATTTTTCTCACAACTTTCTACCCCTATTTACATACCCCCACTTTTGCAAAATAATACTAATGCCTTTAATAACAAAATAAATAATTTTATTGAAGATAAAATATAAAATAATTAATTTGAAGAGGAGTTTTTCCCTGAAGTGGGGGCATAATCTGATTCCAAGGAATTCTGGAAAAGTTTGCTATTCATTTTGAATTTTCAATTAATTCATTCAGATGCAGACATACTGTATGTGGTAACCAGACTCTGCAATATGTGAACTCAGGGTAATGGCTGTGATGGCTCATTCTCTTTGGTAGGATACTGGACCTGAAGAGATAAAATGAAGTTAAAACATTTTTTAATCTTTTGTAAGTAATGGAAGACTGACTACCTCAACCTGTTTTGATCAAACTGATCCTGAGATCGGGAAGAAACTAGAGGTGAAGAACAAACACAGAAGCAAAAGCAGAACTAAAGGAGAAGAGGGTCCTAGAAGAGGTGTTTCAGCAAGAGAATAACAGACAAGAATCCCTAGCCTCGCTAAGAGGTAATGAAAAGATGACAAACAAAAGCAGGTATGCAGGGTAATATACGTATACAAGTAAGATGCCACTAGTAGCTAAACACCCAGTGCTGACAAGTCTGACTCTTCTAGCATCCAGGTAAATAATGGAAACAAGTTCTACTATATTTATTCTGGTGTAAATTAAAAATTCCCATGCTTAAGAGACTAACGTGCTTCTTTCACACCTACATGGGAAAGAAGCAAATTCACCCAACTAACTCAGCAACTCTTCCTGTTACTGAAGGGAGACCACCGGTGTGCAAATGCCAACAGAAGCCCTGGAAAAGGAAAAATACGCATACGCCTCCCACCTTGCCTACGGTTCTGCCCAACTGTAGTCATCTTAAGAAACTCACATGTCCACAATGAAACCACCACTACAGACCTGCACACCTGCTATTCAATCATTGCTGCCCATCTAGCAATGCAGACTGAACTGCTCCTGTACACCGGTACCACATCTCCTGTTCACTGTTCTCACAAAACCAGAATGCCTCCTAACGGTCCTTAGCCCCGCAGGTCTCACCGTATCCAGGATCTGCAGGACACAGGCTGGATTCAACACATCTGGGGTAAGCCTGAATTATGGAGATAACTTAGAGGCCTGCAGCGAGCTCCCCATATTTCTATGACCTTTGCACAAGACTGTCCAGCTGATGTCTTCAAAAAGGTCTCACAGAAGGTGCTAGAATCCTCAAGAGAAAACACACTATCTCTGTCCAAACGATATCTGCATCCGTTGGGTCTTATTTTTGTTAAATGTATATCAATACAAGAAATCCAAATGCTATAAATGGCGATTGCTTTCAACCATTAGAGAGACATTTAAAGAACATCATTTCCAATGGCAGAAAAACAGGATTAGCATTTCCCCTTAAATGGAGATCGAAGCCTTAATTCTTTAAACAAAAGCAGGACATCTTTTTAAAGACATTAAGTATTCATTTAATAAGCACGGCACCCTGAAATTCTCTCACGGGTGAGTGCCCATAGACTGTTACAGATCTGCGAGCTAATCTCTTCAAGCCCCTGAAAGTCACCTGTTAAGTAGCCAGAGGATACATTAGAGCCCAGACTGAAGACAAGAACCAGAGCGCAGTACCACAAGACTTCGTCAGGCTTGCATCAGAATTGTTTTTCAAAACACAAGTTTGATTACAGAACAAAGTGTCCTACAAGCCCATTTGGGTCAGATCCAGTGCAGATTCTGCACCATGGTCAGGCTCAATAGCATGCCATTCACCAGTCACGGAGAATCAAAGCAAAAATCACAGCACACAACCCCCCAGACACAAGCCTGTATTATCAATGAATCGGTGCATATTCTGGGGGTTTTACAGACCCCGGTGCTCTGCTGGCAAGGCAGTTACCACCGCCCCAAGAGCACACAGCAGGAGCCGATCCAGCCCAGCACAGAGCCTCCAGTTTCCACTCATCCCTCTATTCAGAGCCAGCCAGCTCACTAACTTTCCCGACTCACCACCCCATGGACCAGAAACTCAAAAAGTTTGCTTTTCGTAGCTTTGCGAGCCCCTCCTGTAACTTCGTCTGTAGCCATCAGGGTCTGCTCAGCCTCTCTCACTCTCTCTCTTCCTCTTTCTTTCCCTTTTCTGCCTTTTTCTCCAACTCTCCCCTCTGAGTCCTGCTGGGCTCTCACACTTCTAATAGCGCGGAGTGGGGAGGGGGCCCCTTCAGGGCCTTCCTGACGGCCCACTCGCGCTAAGCCTCAGCTGCTGCATTCCTCCACTGATAAGCCAGAAATAGTTTGTGCTGCCGGGTTCTGTGTGTTTACTCTGCAGGGACAGAAAATCCAGCTTTTTAAACCTCTCTGTCCAAACACCAGAGATAAGCAGGAGGCAAAGTGAAAACACGCCTCAGTTTTTTCGCAGTAGTGCTGCAGCCTCTCCTCCTCAGCGCGAGGGGATGGTAAATTCTGGGGCAAGGGGGAGGGGGCAGCCTCACAGCGACATAAACTCGGTACCTCGCGGAGGGAGTTTTCCCATTAGAAAATGCAGCAGGCGAGCAGTGAGAAACAATGGCTTTCCCTTGCTCCCACTGCTCCTCCCGCGCTGCATTTCCAGGCCTTTTCCCCAGGGACCTGGCAGGCAGCACACAGAAACATTCGCTGGCAGCGTTTCCAGCATGCGAGGCTGAGAACTATCCCCTTCGGACAAGGCAGAAACAGCAGGAGGCAGAGAGCTGGGAACAGAGAAGGACAGCGTGTGAGAACCAAGGGGAAAGAAAGAGTGTGAGAAGAGCGGGAGGCAGGGGGCGGGGGGGCAGCATGGCGACGGCACAGCGCCTGCCTCGCTTCCTCGCTCCCAGCCTCACTGGCGGGGTGGCCGCCCTCAGGATGCTTTGATACAGCTGTGACGGATCCATTAGAGACCCCCAGGTGACTGACAGATGCAGACAAATTATTAACACCACAGCTGCCATAAGACATCAGCAGCTCGCCGCTTATCACACAAAGCCCTGCACAGCAACGCATGTCATCCTGGAACGCTGCTGGGAATGTGGAGCCCACCTGCCACCCGGGGGAACGGGCTGCCTCCATGACCGCTTGCTGCTCCAGTGGCCCTGGACTTGAGCTAGTACGGCACCGGGTGCTGGCGGCACAGCGGCCATTCCGCAAGCAGCAACGCCGGCTCCTTCATCATGGCAGAGCAGGCAGCAGTGGCCTGGGGCACGATCTGCTTACCGACAGCTCCATGTGTGTCTGCAGCTTGCGAGGGGCTGATGTTTCCCAGTCTGCCTGACACAGCAATAGAGGAGATGTTGCCAGGTTACGAGAGGGGTTTATTCTATTCCTCTGCTTGAAATTCTTGTCTAGGGGCTGTGAATTTTCTGGCAAGACTGCAAACAGAGGAGAATCAGATCCGAAACAAATAAATAAATTGCTGCCTTCCACCAGTAATAAAAACAAGCTCAGGAAAGGCACCATATTAGCTAGCAGCAAAGAGCAGATCATGAAGATCATGTGGCCTTTTGAACATGGCGATGAAGACAACAATCTCCACTGCTTTTCAGGGTGACCCCAGCCCAGGCATTGCTGTGTTGGGATACCCACAGGAATTACAGAAATTTCGGGAGAGTGGGTGTTACGTCTCCCCTCCCCCTCCCAGTCCTTCAGAAGCAGTATGCCTCGCAAAGGAGCACAAGCTTATTCAGGACATGAACTAAATGGTTCCTGAGGTTCTGGTTGACTGGAACTGATGGCACTAGTGATCTGGAACCAAACTGTTACGTGTCAGCATGCTTGGCAAGGTGGCACTGGGACTGTGTATTCAAGTTTTTTTTAGACCACAAAAGCTCACAGGTAACACCGGCTCCCATCTTGTGAGCCCTTTCTCAACCTCCCTGCAAGACGACGTGCTTTTTCTTTAAAGTCCACACCAACAGTCGGCTGCTGCACTCGGTAGGGAAGCAGCAGCTTTCCCTGCGCTGGGGCTACTGACCCGAGCCCGTGCAGAGCCCGCTATTCCCATTCCTGGCGAGGAACCCCGTTACCGCGTTATTTCACGAAATGGCACCGTGTAGCTCGAGGCACGTTCAAGTAGCGGTTTGCTCGAGAAGGCTTCAGGCAAACGACTGCGAGAAGCCGTGGGGGCCTGCGAGCCGCAGCGCCGCCCGGCCCCCGCCGCACCCCGCGGCTCGGGCCCTGCGCTCCCGCGCACCACAAGGCCCTGCCCGCCCCCCCCACGAGGCGCCGCGGCGCAGGACGAGGCCGGCGGCCGAGGCCGCCGCCACCCCCCCGCCCCCGGCCGCGGCTGTGGCGGGGCGCGGCTGCCGGCTGCGGCGCGGCGCGCAGTCCCCCCTCGCGTCCCCCCGCGCTCCTCCGCCAGCACCATCGGCACCGAATGGCAACGGCGCGCCCGGCACGGGCAGGGCGTGCGCCAGCCGCGGTCCCGAGCGCGCCGCGGTCGGGCACCGAGCCGAGCCGGGCCGGGCCGGGCCGGGCCGGGCCGCGCCGCGCCGCCCGCCCAGGGCCGTGCCGAACCCAAGCGGGCCCCGGCCGGGCCGCCCGCAGGCCCCGAGCGCGGCGGCGCGCATGCCCGGCGCGGCTGCCGTGAAGGTCAGCCGTGGCCTAGCGGGGGACGCGCGGGCGGAGGCGGCCGGGCGCGCGGGAGGGAGCGGCCTTAACCCCCTCCGCGCCGCGCAGCAGCCGCCGCCGCACCGGCGCCCCGGGACCCGGCGACCGGGAGCGAGAGCGAGCCCGCCCCGGGGCGGCCGGTGCGCGGAGCGAGGTGCGGGGCCGCGTGGCCCGGGGCCGAGCCGGCCCGGCGGGGGGGGTGGCGACGCTGCTCGCGCCGGGGACGGCTCCGCCGGTCCGCGCCCCCGCTGCGGACGGAGCTCGGGGCCGCGGGGCTCGGCCCCGCTCGGCGGCGGGAGCCGCCCCCGAGAAGGCGCCGCCGAAGCCGGGCTTCCCGGGCTGCGGGGAGCAGACGGAGCCGAGGCGGGCGCTTCGCGGACACGTTGCGAGCCCCCGGTCCCGCGCTCGCCCTCCGAGGCAGGCGCCGGGCGCGGCCGGCAGCGCTGCGGGACCCCGCGCCCGCTGCACGGGCTCCGGCCCCGGCCCGGTCGTCGCGGCCAGCGCTGCGTCGTCAGGGCGGTTTGCGCTAGGAATGCAGGTTTTAGGGTTTTTTGTTTAATACGTTATACGTAGATATCTAATCATTTAGGATAACAAGGTACAGCTGCTCCCCTCCCCATTAATAACCGGCGCCTCTACCGCACTAGGAAGCACGAGGACCTATGAGGAAGCGTTGCTGAATTTCAGTGGAACACAATAGAATACGTAGTGCATTCTATCTGGACGTTCTTAGCAGGAATTATAGAAAGAGATTTCTTGAATATCAGATTACAAGGTCAGCCATTTGACAGTTAGGGAATGGCAGCGTCATTGCAACCACAGACCGAACGAGTAAAAGTCCTGAAGGAAAAACCAATTATGTAAGGATAAGACTCAGCTCTTTCTTAGTACTACTGCAGTTCTCAAAGTACTTTAGAAAACAGTATAACTAGGTTGTTGTTTTTTTTTTTTCATTGTCGTTGTTGTTGTTTGTTTTTTAAGGTAGAAACTAAGATACATATGGATGGAATTGCCTTGACCAACATTACCCAGCTAAGAATTAATTATTTCCTGTGTTCTTCCACTCACCGCAATACTGTGAAGGACAATGAGTGTGTAATACCTCTACACAAAAGGAAGAAGCTTACAGTGCAAGAACGGCTTCTCCCAATTTTTCATACAATTTTATTTTAAATCATTTTTTTCTCTTTTCCCCACATTTTCTCATAAAAGCATAGAACACTTTATCTTCAGGTACTCTATCAGGGAGTGTAGTAATAGGACGAGTAATGGCTTTAAACTAAAAGAGGGTAGGTTTAGACTAGATATTTGGAAGAAATAGGGGGTGGTGAGACTGGAACAGATTGCCCAGAGAAGTTGTGGATGTCCCATCCCTGGAAGTGTTCAAGGCCACATTGGATGGAGCATTGAGCAACCTGGTCTAATGGAAGGTATGGCCCATGGGACTATGCCCAGGGGGGTTGGAACTAGATGATCTTTAAGGTCTCTTCCAACCCAAACCATACTGTGATTCTATGAAAACAACTGTGTTCTAAAAAAAGTGCATGGTTCAACCCCAGTATCATTCTCTTCCCCAGCTGCTACGGCTATCCTGGCAGCTCCCAGCCATTTGTGGTGTACATGACAGTGGCACAGGACTGACTCTGCAGTGCTTGTGTAGTGCCTTTACTACTTCTTGGAGGCTGAGCATGCTGTGGGGACCTCCTTCCATCCCTCCATTGCTCTCTCCAACCTCACTTTGTACTATATTCCTAACACATTTCATTTCAAGGAAAGCCTGACATTCTTCCTCCTTACTTGAGGTTTAGGAGGCTACCTTTTCTCCCACAAATTTGCTTTTTTTCCTACTTCTATGCTAGTATTAAAGCTTTTAAAATTGTTAAACTACGCTGGTCAGGCTACAAAAGATAAGGTACAAGTTGGTTTGGGATATGTTTGCAGCTGCTTTCATTTTTTTTTAATCTACATACAGATCATTAAAGAAGTACATGAAAATAATATTTGCTACAGAGGGGCATGGTTTGCTACGTGGTTTGCTACAAAGGGGCATACAGTTTTCACTTAAGTCAACAAGGCTCAGAAAGTTAAAGTATTCTCAACAGTTTTGAAATTTATGCAATATGGCATAGAAAATGTACTGAGAAACAGACAGAAAGTGTCCCTAGATTGAGGCTCTGCTTATTCTAAAGAAATGACAATATGTACTTGAGTTCAGAATTATTTAGTATTCTCGTTAACAATACAGATAATGAACTAGAGAACATGCTTATTAAATTTCCTAGCAACATACAGTTTGGAGGGGTTTGAGGTATGCTGTGAGAGAGGATCAAAAAATCCTGAGAAGCTGGTGACATGGTTTGAAAGAATGGGATAAATTCAGTCAGAAACGGCACAAGCTTCCACATCAAGATAGGAATCAACAACTACATAAACAGAGGAAGGAGAACAACTGACTAGTTTTTTCAGAAAAAAATGTCTGGTGGTATAACATCATAAGTTGAATGTGAATTAACAGTACTACGCTGACACAAAGAGACAAAAAAAAAAAAGCCAGAAGAATAGTAACAGTGAATGCTGCCCCACTTGTCTCATCCCCTTGGTGGCAATATAAGCAGTGACAATGGGTTCTAGATTCATATTCTTCTTCTCCACATTTTGTCTGTATTCTTCCCCATCCCTCTTCCTCCTCTGCAGGGCACAAACGGTCACAGCTCAAGATTTCCCTAAGGCTGCAAAATGAAATTTTTCAAATATTGCTGAGAAACCCTTCCGAAGTAATTCTTCTGCCATCTGAATTGTTGTCTCAACCAGACTATTCTTTGCAATTTGGGGCTCCGTGTGTCAAAGAAAATCTGTGTGGGAGAAATCAAGATGGTTCAGGGGAGAACACTAAGTGTGACAAGAACTGTAAAGCCTAAGGAGGGAAAGAGAAAATTATAGCCAAAAGGCTGCTTCAAATTGAAAACGAGCTACTCTCCATATCCATAGTACAAGAACTAATGGATTGAAATTTTCCCCAGGATGATATAGATTAGATATTAAGGGAGAGTACAGCAGGAAAGGTACAGATGTTTCATAGAATCACAGAATAGTTTGGGTTGGAAGAGACCTAAAGATCATCTAGTTCCAACCCCCCCGGGCATGGTCCCATGGGTAGGGAGACCTTCCACTAGAGCAGGTTGCTCAAAGCTCCATCCAGCCCGGCCTTGAACACTTCAGGGATGGGAATCTCCATCACTGAAGGTCTTTAGGAACAGGTTAGAAAAGCATCTGCTCAGAGTGATGTAGCTGGTGTTGATTCTAACTTGGGTCAGGACAAATAACTAACTCCCAAAGGTCCCTTTTGCCCTATTTGCCTCCATGAACTGTATGGAATTTCACAGGACAAAGATACGGCTTTTCTCTAGCCGGAATGATTTTTCTTGGCAGACTTTGCAGATCTGCTGCAAACAAGCTTAAGCTGATCAAAAAGGGTC
The DNA here is from genome assembly GCF_040182565.1 of Anser cygnoides. Taxonomy (NCBI): domain Eukaryota; kingdom Metazoa; phylum Chordata; class Aves; order Anseriformes; family Anatidae; genus Anser; species Anser cygnoides. The sequence continues at coordinate 229,106 of NC_089874.1, forward strand.
TCTTAATTTTTTTCTATTTTGGAAAAAGAATACATATCTGATTGCTACAACAATATAGGAATAAGGAATTTGCATATGCAAATTGCTGCCAGCTCCCCTTTGAAACTTACCAAGTATCATACAGCTTTTATACTCTAGCCTTTTACATTCTCCTTGATTCATGTATCTTCAACTACTATTTTACATAACTGTCTCATAGACATACCCTTTTAAATTAGATCTTTCTACTAACCATTTTTTCAAATCTATCTGGAATGAAGAAATACTATAAGCGATTTGTAGCATGCATAAAGAAAGAAGATTTGAAATAAAGGCAATAAAGAATAAATAAAGGCAAAGAAAAGTGTTGTCTCCAGAGAGAGATGTTCCAAATATTCTGCAGAGATAGACATAATTAAAAACTTATGTCCTGACTACTTTAAAAGCAATCACAGGCAACAGCAGGGACACCAAAAGATGGAGGAAAAGATATGTAATACTATAGGATGCAAATATCAACTATACTTTCATTTTACTCAACCCTGCACAGTCCTGTGACCTCACAGTAAGCTACTTAGCCCCGCTGTGCCTCTGCCTTCACTTTTCCATCCTCCCAAAACACATTTTCCACAGCTTGTCCAGTGACATCTGTGCCTGATTTTTCACGTCCTCTTAGCAGAGGAGCAAAGTGGTACAGGCAGTCCACGCTAATCCTTTCATTTTCAAGCCAAGGGCCAAAGCAGAGCTGCAAAGTATTATACATTAGTAGGAAGACTTTGGTTCTGGAAGGAGAATAGAGAGGAGACTGTTGGGGGTATGGATTTCTGTTTTTCAAAAGTGGACAAAACAAAGGAATCCTTGGGAATCAGAGAAAAAGACCAGCCAACAGCCCCCCTACACGCATACATCTACTGCCCCCTAGACCAAAAAGGGGTAGTTGATAGTTGATCAACTTCGTGATAGTTGATCAGAATGATCAGTTTGGAGTATGTTTGGTAGCAGCATCATGAAGAACTCACCTGCCATCACTAATGGACAGAACACAGACGGGGGAACCACTGGGTCAAAAAGTCTAGCACTGTATAATCAATAGCAGCCATGTAGTATATAATCTTTTCAGACATGAAGTTGTCACATTGTACTTCAAGGCTTGGTATCCCTATAGGACATCTGCTAAAAAATTTCTTTGAATTACCTTTAAGTACATCTAGCTATTCTCATTTGTTCTTCTACCAACTTTGTCCCTAGCGGTTCTTTATGTCTAATGTTTATGTTTTGAAGCATTTACAGACAGCAGTCATACCCACACTCAGCCATCCTTTTGCTAGGTTAAACAAGTGAAACTCATATTTGGTCTCTTCAAATAAAAATGCCAATTTCTCATCGTTCCATTGGGTTTTTCTCTGTCAGCCCCAGTTAACCTGTCAAGAACATGGATAAACAGGATTGTAATCTGAAAGGCCAGGTACTGGTATGGTATTAGTACTTCTCTCACCAGCAGAACACTCAGTCAAACTTTCCTAGGTTCCCAGCTACCTTCCACTATATTATTGATGGTAATAACCCCAAATTCTCCTGCAAGTGGGCTCATACACTAGGCTTTTTCTCCTCCTTAATTACCTGTCATTAGGTAAGCCTCCAGCTTACAGTGCCGATTCCTGTTACAAGTCCCTGAGAGCATGACTATGCACTGTACTGTCATCAGAGGCTGGAACTAGATGATCGTTAAGGTCCCTTCAAACCCAAACCATTTTATGATTCTGTGATTCAGAGTTTGTCTGATTTCATCTAGAAATACGATTTCATCATATTGAACATCCAGTTCAATATGATAACTTACTCTCTTCTAATTCAATGATACCTGTCTAATTTGCATCATCAACAAATTTCATTATTACACTTCCTGTTTTTTGTGCCATAGGCATTAGCGAAAATATCAATTAGCATCAATCCCAAGGTAAATCCTGAAAAAACTACAGTCTGTGTTCTGTGTCATCTTTCCTCACCTGCCTTGCAATTCTTCCGTTATTATCTGTTTTCTGAATCCGAACTAAATTTTTAGATAGCACTGCATCAAAGGCTTCGCTGAAGTCTAGATAAATAAGACATATACTGTTTCCTTTGCTTAGAAAATTAGCTGAGAAAACTATTAGGTTAGTAAACGTTCACTGTTTTTTTTATCCTATCTAGCATTTATATCCTCCTCATTCTCAGTTATTTTCCCTTTCAAAATTTATCCTTGAGCCTCATATGAACTTAGGATCACACTAATGCAACTGTCTGGAGTACACTTGCCCTTCTGTAATATAGGAAAACCAACAGGATTTCCTATTTCTGTATCAGGAAAAAAGATTTTTTGAAAGCCCATTCTGATTAACATTAATTATGATACAATTACATCTTGGTCTCAGTGAAAATCATTTGAAAAGTATCTATAGTTTGAGCAAATCAATAATAAGTAAATACTGACTGAAGGATGTATTAATAAACAAAGCTATATAAGACGTGAGAAACGGTCTCAGAAAAAGCACTAGGAGAGTGGAGAAAGCACATAACCAAAGAAGGAAAACAGAGCAGTCTTGGCATAGACCAGCTAATAAATTCACCTCTCATTTCAACTAAACTAGTAGAACAATTATTAAGTGAATAAAACCACAACAGACTTAGAGCACAATGGAACTGAAAGTGGTAAGTAATATTGTTGATTACATATATATAAAAAAAAAATGCATTGCCAGACAAGGCCCAAGTGTCTTTTTAAATGATTTTATTTGGCAGAGTAATTACAACAATTACAGATTACCCCCAAGAAAAGTCAATGTTAATCTCAAACGGTACATAATTACAGCAAACATCAATGACTTTGGAAAATGGCAGCCAGTGGTAAAATGGCAAATGTAACTTAAATGTAATGTAGTAGAACATATGTCTGAAATTCTTAACATGAACATAATTTGTATGTTACTTCTAAGCAAAATAAAAATTGGCTGAGAGGTTATAAACAAAATGTTGCGAACATGATAAAAACAAGTGGAAGAAAAATTAGCTACTAAAGACTCTGACAATGGTTGTTATACACAAGAGAGTATTTTGTTTTGTGTTTTTTGTTATTTTGTTTGTTTGTTTTTACCATCTTCAGAGATCTAAACAAGGGAATAAAAGACATGATTAAATTCTCAAAAGATTTTGGGGAAGTTTCACAGCCAGTGAGGACAGAGGATTAAAAAAAAAAAAGCAAGTGGGCCTAAAATGTTGGAAGATTTAGGCTGGAAAAACACAAGCAGGCAGTGGAAGGTAAATCCTGAGGTGAAAGAATTATATGTCTACAGTAGAAGGTAAGAGAGTTTTCTAACCTTTTCAGCTCTCCATTCTCCTAGTACATAAATACATACATGAAATCACAAGAATATGGAAATGCTAGGCACAGCAACTGATGGCACAGGGACATGATTACAGTGCTCAGGCTTCAGCTGGGCAATTAAGTTTTCAAACAGGCTCTTTTTCAGCAACTGAGTGTTGTGAAACTGGAAAACATCCGTCTCCAGCACAATACAGTGTTTTCCCTCCTCGTCTCTCTCGCCATACTATAGACACAGCAAGTTGGCAGAGGACAGCTCAGGGCAACAAACTGCATTTGGCAATAAGGTCGTGAAACTGTACAATATGCACAGTAACGTACTGCCTATACTCCCAGAGGAAGAAAAATAAATAAATCTAAATGACAAGGGACTTGAATGGTGGCACAAGTGACTTATTAACTGCACCTTAAAAATGCAGAGGGTAGAAGAAACTTAAGTTGAATCATTATGGTGTTCAGTGTTTAAAAAAAAATAATTTGCAGGAATATGCTGGTAAGACTCAAATAGCAGAGAGGTGTGTTCGTGTGTGGATGTGAACTGTGACAGGGAAAAGAGTTACTCAGTGCATGTTATATCGTATTACCTGTCACACTCCACAGTTCTTCCCATTCTTGGTACTCGGTTGTGTCTAGGGCCCGAGAGTACTAGGCAGTACAGATAAAAGTATATGGTCTTTGGCCTTTACAGTTTAGAAGTGAAGTTGACAGATGGAAATAGAAAGGGTGCACAGGAACAGAGAGAGCACTAATCATCATGATAGGCAGTGGACTTGGCGCACCAGCTGTCTAGCCTTGCTTATTTTGAATAGCCACCAAATTCCTACTCTCTGCACCCCATCATCAGCACCTGTTTCCTGACCAATTTATACTCAGCCTGCAACTTGAAACCATAGAAACAATGTTCTTGTAGGAAATTTTACTCTGTTCTCTTTTAGGAAGCAAATGTGCTTCATTCTTCAAAGAGATTCCCTAGCGCTCAGATGCTACAGACAAGCTAGTACATGCACATATGATACAGCAATGCTGAATGTTAGTTATAAAAGTGATGGCAAATAGTAAGGCACAAATCTCTGCTAAGGTTATACAGAGAATTTCTAAATTTTAGTTGTAAGCCCAAAGATATATATATATATATATATATAAAGATGATTTCTTTAAATTTATGTAGTTAAGATCCCAGATATTAACCTTGACTATGATATTCACCTACTCTAAATAAGCATAAAACAAAGTAAAAAATATAGCGTAAAGTATATGTAATGGAAAGTCAACCACTAATATTTCAGCCATAAGGAATAAGGCAAGCAGAATATAGGAAGAAAAAAGTTACAAAGAAAACACTTGTCATAGTTCTGTCCTTTAGAAAAGCTTCTTTTGTCTATAACATAACTGATTCCTTTGTTACTTCATCTGACTTGTAACAATTCTTCCACTTACCGGATTGTTTTAATGCTTTTTTTTCCCCCCAGTTTCTCCACCTCCTTCTGCCATTTGAGTTAATCCTTTCTCTCCCTAATCAAATTCCTGCCATTGCGTATCTCACTACTGCAATTCTGTCTGTTCTGAACTTGGCAAGTACTTTTTTACTCTGATAAAATCCATTTTTTCTGCATCCCTCTGTCTTACCATTTGCTGATTTTACCCCACCCTACAACAGCTTTCCCATGTATTTATAATCTCACTTAACTCTGGGATGCTTTGCCTCTATCATGGTGTTGCAAAAAGTCAACAATCACAATTCACATTTAGAAATATTTTAGAGAACAATCACATGAAGGCCTACACCCTTCTCCTTGTTACGGCCTTTTTCAAAGGCTTGTAATTGTTCTTTCCCATGTCCTCCTTTATATGTTAACTCCATTGATCTATGTAAGTACCAATTCTGTGGACCCTCTTGCATGCTTACGGGACGCAGCTCTCTGACATTTCAAACCAGACCAAGTCTAGACTACCTTCAGAAAATGACTCCGTTCTGTCTGGCAGCTGTTGAAGAATGGACTACATACATCTAAAATGGTTAACAGTCTTTCAGCTTCTAATCCTTTTGCAGTCTCACAAAATAAAAGTGCTTAGGAACCTGACTGCAGCAGGGACCCAAAGACAAAGCATGAAAGAGAGCAGGAACCAGTCTTTTAGTCATCTGGCTTTGGCTAAAGGACAACAGACACTTCTTAAGACTTACAAAGATTTAACAAATTCTCTTGATTCCTGTAGCAACAGTGCAGTTACCAGCTCCTAAACCTCTTCCCCCTCACAGAAAGCTGCAGGATCACCTACACAGTAACTGTTAGTGCTGCACTGTTTCCTTTCTGATCCTAAACATTCACTGAATTCTAAAGCAGTGATAGCTCGGGACTGGAGGCTGTGCTGGATGGATGGATGAAGAAACTTAAAAACAGAAGAACAAACACTGCTTATTAATGTCTATACATAATATATACAAACACATACAGAATGCTGCTTCTAAAATTTTTGCAGTCACTTTGAATTCACCACTATTCCACTAATGCTTCTGCATTCCACATATTAAAAAAAAAAAAAAGCAAACTATGCTTGGATCCTGCTTGTCATCCCTGCTAGATCTAAGTCTGCTCCTTCAGAAGAGCATTACAATGGGTTTAGAAGAAGTGGTGCCTGTTACATATAATTTGTATTAACAGTTTCTTATGTGGTAGATCTAGTGCGAGTAGACCTGTCACTGTTCTTACACAGCTCTCCTTTTCTCCCTTAGGCATAAGAACGGAGCGCCCAGATAACTCCCTGCATACACTTTGTTTCCTGTTTTTTCATATTTGTCTGTCTACTCGTTTGAAAGAATTAATACTAGAAACTCTGATGCCGCTTCAGCTGCTTTTCTTATGAGAAGTTGCAAACAAGTCTTAAGTAGTGGCAATTTGTGACTGAGGAAGGAACTCATTAGATGGGAACAACAGCGCACAATTGCCTTGTTTTACACAGGGAGCCAGGTACAGTGCCGCGCTACTCGCAGCTCGCTCCCTGTAGCTGCAGGGTCAGAGCACCTGAACGTGCAGACAGCCTCCGCGCCAGGTACAATCCGCGAGAAGCCTGGAGCCTGCGCTGCTGAGCTCTGAACAGAACCTTCCCTGTAACGCCTTCGCGGAGTATTTCCATGGGAACAGATACATGCCTCTCCTGTTGCCGAGGAGACACAGCCACTGCTTTTTCAGACTGGTGAACGTTGTCCCCGAAGCATTTCAGCATCTTTAAGACCATAAGGGGTTTTGCACAGCCATAAGCACCTCCCTTCCAGTTAAACATGTCCGTCATTCTCCCCGTTCCTATTTTTCAGAACCTGCTTTAAGCACTTTGATACGATGCAACAGATTATTTCCAATAACTGGCTTTGATATCAACATTTTAAAGTGACATTGCCAAATTAAACACCTCCATATGCCTGGAAGTCTTTCCTGCTATTGTTGGGGCGATTTTTCGGATTCGCTTTCGCTGACCTAACATGCAGTAAAAACAATTCCTTTCTCTCCAGGGGTTTCCTTCGGTATGGATCTGTACTTAGCGAAAAGCTGCGCGGCAATTCCAGCGTTCATCTCTCCTCCATATTCCACCACTTCTGCTATGTTTACATGGAAAACGTGTTTGTAAAAATCAAAGGGCTCTCTGTGCGCTTGAGGCCTCAGGAGGGCGGCAGCGCTGGATGGCAGCGCACACAAAGAGGCAGACTCCTAAAACGCTTCGGAGCTCGCCGTCAGTCGAGCGAAGCCTCGGCCAGCACAGACAGCGCCCCACGCAGCTTCCTACTGCCCCTGTGTGGCAGCCTCCAGCAGCCAACTGAGGCACAACCAGCGCAGGGGCTGAGCGGAGGGGGCAGCCGCGCTGCCACGCGGCAGGAGCAGCAGGCTTAGCAGAGCAGTTCTCGAGCTTCTGTGGCGGAGCACAAGGGGCTGCAGGCGAGAAGCGTCCACCTGACTGCCACAGATTCTCTTCTCAGGCTCCTTCCTCCCTCATACAAATTTCCCCCCGTCCTTTTAGGGAGAAAAACAAACAAACGAAAAACCAACCAACCGAAAGCCTGGTAGCTGAGAATTAGCAGTCTGGGGAGGGAGTGACAACTGATATGGGAACAGCGAGCCCTTGCTCATCTGATGCAGGGCAAGAGGAACAGCTGGAGACTACTGTTCAAAGAAGCAATGGATGGAGTCTCCCATACCGGGGGAGCCTTGAAACTTGGGATTTCTGTCAGCAGAAGGGCGCCTTCTCCACCCGTATATCTGAATTTACAGAAATTTACAGTGCCCTACCAGTCAAAAGGAACAAGCTCCAGGTTCTAAGGAAGATTTCAGAGCCACCTGTGCTGGACCATGCATTAACACCCAGAGAAAAAGGCGCATGACAATTGTCGGACACATTTCTGCAATCATCTGCCAATCATGCTGTCACAAGAGGTTTGTTAACTACAGACCCCGATCCAGGATGTTGCAGGGACACCACTGAGGCTTCACTGAGGCCTTGAACCATCACCCCTTGCTGCTCATCCAAATGGCAAATAACAACACTGCCTAAGGAGTCATGGAACAAATCAAGAGGGACGAGAGTACTGGGGGCAAGGGTGAAGGACACAGGACCCCAGGTAATCTTCCTGATCTTTTAGGTGCAGGGGAAGGTTTAGGTAGGAGCAGATTTATCCTGCAAGTTGAGTACTATGTGCTATGTATATCAGACTAGGAATCCATGCCCTCAGATAAAATGACATTGCTATCTTCCTCATTTAGGTTCTTCAAGAACAGGACAAAATCCCTCTATCAACCTCTGTCGGGTAAACTAAATACAGTGAGTGACCACAAGGAGTCACTCTAAAACAGTTTTAACTACACCTTTAATCTCTTTATATGTCTCTTCTGAACACATTTTCATATTCCAACAGCCTTTTTAAAGTACAACTACTTGAAGCGGAACCTTTATTACAGTAAAATGTAGTGATGTCCCTAGAATGGCATCCTTCTTGGACCATTTCATTCCTTCACTACCACAATCCCAAAGGCCATTTGCAACTATACAAACTCATCTTTGTTTCTGACTACACGATCCTTGTATATTGCCACACTAAAAACTAAGGTGTTAAAAGGAACATAATGTATACATCAACTATATAAAGAGTCCAAATTCATAGAATCACAGAATGGCTCAGGTTGGAAGGGACCTTAAAGACCACCTAGTTCCAACCCCCATGCCATAGGCAGGGACGCCACCCACTAGATCAGGTTGGCCAAGGCCCCAACCAACCTGGCCTTGAACACCTCCAGGGATGGGGCATCCACAGCTTCTCAGGGCAGTCTGTGCTTCACCCTTGCTGTGAAGAATTTCTTCCTAACATCTAATCTAAATCTATCCTCTTTCAGTTTAAAACCATTCCCCCTCCTCCCCAATATTCATCACTGCATTAATTATATCATTTTACATCTCCTTCCACCTGCATGCAAAGACTCTACTCTGTAACCTCAGTGCCAGCACAGCTCCAGTGCTGGTTCACAGACATAGTCTGTCACAAGTGCTTAAACCAGTCAAGAAATACATCCACCCCTGCACTGCACAGCCCCTGAGGTCTTTGTTGAGTAAACAAAGCAGTAGAGTTCTTCAAGGGAGTTTTGAGGCTCAGAATGAGAATTACCTGAGCCTGTAATATCTAAGAAATCTTACCACTGCCATTGGCTTTACAAAGAAAGATAAAAAGCAGAAGTAATGTAAAATAAAAGGTAAAATAAGTGAAAGCTCCAACAAAATGCAAATCTGCAGAATGCTGTCATGAGGTGGTACTTATATGTAACACTGGAATGAAATGTTGGGCTTTACTCTCTCTACCTCATCTGATTTAGATAAACAAAACAAAAAAAAAAACCCAACCAAACAACCCAAAAAAACAGAAACAGAAAATAAATAGTTTGCTAAGAAGACAAAAGCTAGTGCCAGACCTGCAGTGCCTCTCAATTATGTTTCTACAGTCACAAGTCCTGGACCATAAAATCATTAACTATCACCCCATTGCTGGGCACCCAAAAACTCTGCTTTCAAAGCTAAGATAATATCATTTACCTCCACTACAAAGACGAAAAGTAAACCCGAAGGAATGGATATCTATTCCCAGCCAAAAGAACGGTGTTACCAAAATGAATACACAGCATTATATGAGTCTTAACTCATATTAAGTCTATGTGATGAGAGCTACATTGATTACAGGCATCTAGTTATTAATTTGGCCTTCCTATGAAGTTCAAAGTGAAGGAACTTTTTGTGGGGCTGCAGATGTGAGGAGATGAGGGCAAGGAAATGCCTTAAAGAAAAGGATGTACCTGCACCAGGAGAATTATAATAGTTCTGTTAGAAAGGACGTACAAAGATCGAGTCTGACTACCTGACCACTTTAAGGCTAACCAAAAGTTAAAGCATATTAATGAAAGCATTATCCAAATGACTCTTGAATACCGATAGGCGGTGAGCATCAACCAACTCACTAGGAAGCCTGTTCCAGTGTTTGACCACCCTCACAGTGAAGAATTTTTTCCTAATGTCTACCCTGAACCTCTCCTGGCACAGCTTTGTGCTATTCCCGTGCATCCTATCATTGGTTGCCAGGGAGAAGAGACCAGCACCGCCCTCCCCACTTCCCATCCTCAGGAAGTTGTAGCAAGCAATGAGGTTGTCTCTGAGCCTTCTTTTCTCCAAACTAGACGACCCAAGTGTCCTAAGCTTCTCCTCATAGGACTTGCCTTCCAACCCTTTCACCAGCTTTGCTGTCCTCCTCCGCATGCTTTCAAGGACCTTAACATCCTTTTCAGATTGTGGAGCCTAGAACTGAATGCAATGTTCAAGGAGTGGCTGCACCAGCACTACATGTAGTGGGAGAATCACCTTGTTTGACCACCTGGCTATGACGTGTTTAATGCATCCCAAAACGCAGTTTGCCCTCCTGACTGCCAGAGCACACTGCTGGGTCACGTTGAGCCTGCTGTTGACCAGCATCGCCACATCCCTTTCTGCTGAGCTGCTCTCCAGCCACTTGCCTCCCAGTCTGTACCTTTATCTGGCATTCCTCCATCCCAGGTGCAGAATCCAGCATTTACCCTTGCTGAATTTCATGCCGCTGCTGACTGCCCAATGCTCCAGTCTATTTAGACCCCTCTGCAAGGCCTCTTGTTCCTTGAGAGAGTCAACAGCACCTCCCAGTTCAGTATCATCACCAAACTTGCTGAGGATGCCTTCAGCTCCTGCATCCAGAATGCTGAACAGAACTGGCCCTTGAATTGAGCCCTGGGAAACACTGCTAGTGACCGTCTGCCAGAGAGATGTAGCCACACATCATTACAACACTTTGAACTCTAACGTTCAGCCAGTTCATTGCCCAGCATGGCATGACCCTGTTCAACTCACAGTTGGACAATTTGTCCAGAAGGATGCTGTGAGGGATAGTATCAAAGGCCTTACTAAAATCCAGAAAGGTTAAATCCACTAACTGTGTAACCTTATCATAGGAGATCAAATTGCTAAGGCAGGACTTTTCTTTCATGACCCCGTGTTGACCATGCCTGATAATAGCTTTGTTCTTTTAAATATCTTTCAATAGCATCCAGGACAAACTTCTCCATAACTTTTCCAGGTGTTGAGGTTAGACTAACAGGTTTGTAGTTTCCTGGGTCTTCTCTCGCGCTCTTGGTAAAACATTAGCTAGTTTCCAGTCAGCTGAGACATCCCCAGTCTCCCAAGACCTTTGTTAAATTCTTGAGTTATAACATAGGTTAGTTATAGCATAGTTAGTTAGCTAACTCTTTTAGTAGTTGAAGGATAAACCTTTGCATTCCTTGGTTGCAGGAACAAGAAGGAACATGACCCACATGCTATCTGCTCAGATGCACTGCTTTGTTTTTACAAGAATAGGGCCTGTCCCTAGTTGAATTAATTCAACTATTATTGCCTTAGTTGAATTAATAATCTTTGGTAACAGGAGGAAAACCATCACCAAAACTTCAATCCTGGATTTGAAGAGAGCTGACTTCAGACTGCTCAAGGAGCTAGATAGTAAGGTCCCCTGGGAAACTGCTTTTAAAGACATTGGGGTCCATCAGTGCTGGCCAGTTTTTAAGCACCACCTCCTAAGAGCACAGAACAGGCAATTCCAAAGTGTCAGAAGTCAAGGAGGAGGGGCAGAAGGATGGCTTGGCTGAGCAGGGATCTTCTTCAAGAGCTTAGGTGGAAAAAGAAAGTACATGGCTGCTGGAAGCAAGGTCAGGTAACATGGAAGGACTACAGGGATGCTGCTCTCCTTTGTAGGGAGAGAATGCAGGCTGCCAAAGCTCAATTAGAGTTGAAGCTGTCCAGTAGGGTGGGGGACAATAAAAAAGTCTTTAAGTATGTTAATGTGAAAAGGAGGACCAGAGCAAACATTGGTCCGATACTTGATGAGGATGGTCACCTCACAAACAGGGACACAGATAAAGCAGAGATGTTTAATCCATTTTTCGCCTCTGTCTTCAACACCAGTGATGGGCTCTGGGACCCCAGCCCATGAGTTGAAGGACCATGACTGTAGGAACGATAAACTTCCAGTTAATCCCAAACTTGTGCAGGATTTGCTGCTCCACCTGGATGCATACAAGTCCATGGGGCCTGATGGGATTAATCCGAGAGTACTCAGAGAGCTGGTTGATGTCATCGTGGGACCTCTCAATTATTTTTCAATGGTCTTGGGAACCTGGAGAGGTCCCAGTTGATTGGAAGCTGGCAAGCATGGTCCCAATTTTCAAGAGGGGCAAGAAGGAAGGTCCTGGCAATTACAGGCCTGTCAGTCTCACTTCAGTGCCTGGTATAATTATGGAGATTATTCTGGGACTTTTTGAAAAACACCTAAAGGACAATGCAGTAATTTGTCAGAGCCGACACGCATTCACTAAGGGAAGGTCATGTATAACAAACTTTATTTCCTTCTACAACAAATCATCCATCTAGCTGACTAAGGGAAGCCAGTTGTAATCTTTCTGGATTTCAGTAAAGCTTTCAATACTGTCTCTCACAATATTCTTCTGGACAAAATGACCAGAATACAGTTAGATAAAAGCATAATAAGATGGATGAGCAATTAGCTGGCAGTTTGGGCCCAGAGTGTTCTTCTAAATGGGGTTACATCAGGCTGGTGACCTGTCACTAGTGGGGTTCCCCAGGGCTCCACTTTAGGACCAGTCCTCTTCAATGTTTTCATAAATGATTTGGATGAAGGACTTGAAGGTTTTTTGAGCAAATTCGCGGACGATACCAAATTGGGTGGAGCTGTTGACTCCATCGAGGGTGGTGAGGCCTTGCAGAGAGATCTGGACAAATCAGAGAGCTGTGCAATCACCAGCAACATAAAGTTTAACAAGAGCAAGCATCAGATTCTGCACCTGGGAAGGGGCAACCCTGGTTATACAGAGTGGGGGATGAGATGCTGGAGAGCAGCCATAAGAAAGGGATCTGGGGGTTCTGATCGACAGCAAACTGAGCACGAGCCAGCAGTGTGCCTTGGTGGCTGGGAGGGCCAACCGTATCCTGGGGTGCATCAAGCACGGCATTGCTAGCTGGTCAAAGGAAGTGATCGTCCTGCTCCGCTCCGTGCTGGTGCGGCCTCACCTGGAGTACTGTGTGCAGTTCTGGGCACCACAGTATAAGAAAGATATAAAACTGTTAGAGAGTGTCCGAAGGAGGGCAACAAAGGTGGTATAGGGTCTAGAGGGGAAGACATATGAGGAGCAGCTGAAGTTGCTTGGATTGTTCAGTGTGGACAAACGGAGATGAGGGGAGACCCCATCTCAGTCTACAACTTCCTCCCGAGGGGGAGTGGAGAGGCAGGCGCCGAGCTCTGCTCTCTGGGGACCAGCAATAGGACCCAAGGGATCGGCTTGAAGCTGCGACAGGGAGGTTCAGACCGGATATCAGGAGAATGTTCTTCACTGAGAAGGTGGTCAGGCACTGGAACCAGCTCCCCAGGGAAGCGGTCATGGCACCAAGCCTGCCTGAGTTCAAGAAGTGTTTGGACAATGCTCTCAGACACATGGTCTGATTTTTTGGGTGGTCCTTTTGAGACCCAGGAGTTGGACTTGATGATCATTGTGGGTCCCTTCCAACTCAGATATTCTATGATTCAATATGTAAGTATACAAATATAGATTGTAGTACTTGTGCATATGCTCTTTCACTGACCTGAAGTAACATGCCTTCCATGCATACACAAATCCTAAAAATATGAGCAATCATCATGAAAATATTATAACTCTCTACTCACTGTAAAGGAAACTTATGAGGACTAGTTCAGATACAGACATAGACAGTTAATCAAATAAACCATGTCTTCTTTATGTACTAGTAATGCAGGGTGGCAGAATTTAAACCGAGAAATCACAGAGTAAAATAAAAAGTGTTTTGAGTAACCACTATTTAACAAGTACTGAAATGCACAGTTGCAAAATGACTGGTGTTTGTAAACTGCTACTCACTACTGTGATAAAAAAACTACTGAGCAAACTCCATGAACAATGATTATGTCAAAAGCAGCACTATCTGAAGAACACTGCCTCACTGATTTTAGCTGGGCTACACAGCCCTTGTTCTCCTCATGTTTCAAGATTTTCTTCACAAGTTAGAGGTAACAGAAGTACTGTGATGGGAGAACACTGTTCAGGTTGAGAACCAGTCTTACCCTCATTTACAGGTCCCACAAGTTGCTACAGCAAAACAGTGAGGGGAGAAAGAAACAAGAAACAGGAATAAGCAGCCAGGACAGATTGGGAACTTATTAAATGGAATTTAGCAATAAAGCTGAATTATGTGAGCCCATAACTTAAGCATTTTCAAAGAAAGAAGCAGAGCAGTTGAGAACAATTTTACAAAGAAGGAAGCAGGAAAGCTGAAGAAAATTCACAGTAAGATTCACTTGTAACTAGCTGTGTTTGTAGGCATTTGAAATAAACTAATTTGGGTTAACGTAGCATAATCAGGAAAAGAATAACAGCAAGATTGCTACATGTTGCTAGCTCAGTCCCAGCCCTTCAGTAAGAGTGAACTATCTAAGTATTACTCTGAGCTGGCTCTGTGCCCTCACAGCCCACACAACCAGCCATGCCCTGGGCTGCACCAGCAGCAGCGCAACCAGCAGGCTCCAGTGAGACCCCACCTGGGCACCGCCTTCGTGGTGGGGCCCCCAGCACCGGGACGCGGAGCTGCTGGAGCGAGCCCAGGGGAGGCCACGAGGATGCTCGGAGGCTGGAGCAGCTCTGCCGTGAGGAGAGGCCGAGGGAGTTGGGGTTGTTCAGCCCGGAGAAGAGAAGGCTGCGGGGAGACCTCACAGCGGCCATCAGTGCCTGCAGGGGCTGCAGGAGGGCTGGGGAGGGACTCTTGGGCAGGGGGGGTAGGGATAGGACACGGGGTGACGGCTTTAAACTATAAGAGGGTAGATTTAGATTAGATGTTTGGAAGATATTCATCATATTGAGGGCAGTGAGGCACTGCAGGAGGCTGCCCCCAGGAGCTGTGGGTGCCCCATCACTGGCAGTGCCCAAGGCCAGGCTGGATGGGGCTGGGGGCAGCCGGGGCTGGTGGGAGGTGTCTGTGCATGGCGGGGGGTTGGAACTAGATGGGCTTCGAGTTCCTTTTCAACCCAAACCATTCTGTGATTCTATGATCCAGGCCTACTAGATGATATAATCTGAGACATCTCTGTTCTGCTTCCCTCCAAGGCATCTTCATACTTGCATGGAACTCAAAGAAAACCCTGATCTTACCAACGGCTTCCAGGAACCCCAACTATCCACATCGGACAGAACACCCACAGCACAACTTGCTAAGAAAAACACAATCAGGCTTTTGAAGTTTTGCTCTTATTTTGGTGAAAACTGATTTCCCAAAAAAGTTCTCCTAACTTCACTCCTCTTCTCATCTAAAGTACACTCCGTAAACAGAACCAAAGTATTTTTATATTCAGTTTTAAATCAGTCCAGAAGACTTGCACAGGTATGGGAAAACTGTAAGTTCAGAGAGCTAATACACTAAAGAAACCACACAGTCAAAGATGGGGGGAGTTACAGCTATACTGCTTAAACTCTTTATTTTCTTTAAAGCTGCTTAACAAGGACTGACGTTTGGAATAAAAGAAGCATTTATCACTTACTATCCTTGTATTTTTAATGAAGACTGTGGAAAAATACACATTTCTGGCATCAGAACTCAGACCAAATGTCCACTTAGCCAATGATTAGTACCAGATGCTCAAAGAAAGACTATAATAAATAAAATAATAATAAATTTATTTTCATAGAATCATAGAATGGCCTGGGTTGAAAAGAACCTTAAAGATCATCTAGTTTCAACCCCCCTGCTCTGGGCAGGGTTGCCAGCCACTAGAGCAGGCTGCCCAGAGCCGCATCCAGCCTGGCCTCGAATGCCTCCAGGGACGGGGCATCCACAGCCTCTCTGGGCAACCTGTTCCAGTGCCTCACCACCCTCCGAGTGAAAAACTTTCTCCTAATTTCTAACCTAAATCTCCCCTGTCTTAGTTTAAAACCATTCCCCCTTGTCCTATCACTACCAACACATGTAAACAGGCATTCCCCCTCCTGTTTATATGCTCCCTTCAAGTACTGGAAGGCTGCAATGAGGTCTCCCCAGAGCCTTCTCTTCTCCGAGCTAAACCAGCCCAGTTCCCTCAACCTTTCTGCATAGGAGATGTGCTCCAGCCCTCTGATCATCTTAGTGGCCCTCCTCTGGACCCGTTCCAAGAGCTCCACATCCTTCTTGTGCTGAGGGCCCCAGGCCTGCACGCAGTGCTCCAGGTGGGGTCTCACAAGAGCAGAGCAGAGGGGGGGACAATCACCTCCCTCTCCCTGCTGGCCACCCCTTTTTTGACGCAGCCCAGGACATAGCTGGCCTTCTGGGCTGCAAGCGCGCACTGCCGGCTCATGTCCAGCTTCTCATCCAGCAGGACCCCCAAGTCCTTCTCCGCAGGGCTGCTCTCAAGTTCTTCTTCATCCAGTCTATATAAATACCTGGGATTGTCCCAGCCCAATTGCAACACCTTGCACTTGGCCTTGTTGAACTTCATTAGGTTCTCATGGGCCCACTTCTCCAGCCTGTCCAGGCCCCTCTGGATGCCATCCCTTCCCTCTATTGTATCGACTGCACCGCTCAGCTTGGTGTCATCTGCAAACTTCCTGAGGGTGCACTCGATTCCATCGTCTATGTCATTGATAAAGATGTTGAAGAGCACCGGTCCCAAGACCGACCCCTGAGGGACACCACTTGTGACTGGTCTTTTCTGCAACTACATAAGATATTCAAATAAATATTCATCAGATATTCAAATAACCATACTCCACTGCATTATTTTCTCTACACACTTTACATATAAACTCATCAACATTCAGTTCACAGAATCACAGAATTGTAGGGGTTGGAAGGGACCTCAAGAGCTCATCGGGTCCAAGCCCCTGCCAAAGCAGGTTCCCTAGAGCAGGTTGCCCAGGTAGGCATCTAGATAGGTCTTGAACATCTCCAGAGAAGGAGACCCCACAACCTCCCTGGGCAGCCTGTCCCAGTGCTCCGTCACCCTCACCGTGAAGAAGTTCTTTCGCATGTTGGTGCGGAACTGCCTGTGCTACATTTTGTGGCCATTGCCCCTTGTCCTGTCCCCACAAACCACTGAAAAGAGGTTGGCCAAATCCCACTGTCTCCCACACTTAAGATATGTGCAAACATTGATAAGATCCATGTTCATTCTGCCATATTATCATCAAGTTTGAAAAAAATTCATCCACAGTTCTTAAGAAACAGGTTTAGGCTCTACTACACAGAATAACGTCACATCATCAGCTAATTTTATTGCTTTGTTATTTACCTCTTTAGAAATCATTTATATAATACACTGGCCACCAACAGGGGACCAAAATGGTAGTCCTTCTGTTACAAAAACTGAACATTTATCCATACTTCTGCTTCCTGTTAAGGGATGCAGCCAATACGCAGCCACCCCTCAAGCAGCGTCAGGACCCAGAGATCCCAGCCCAGTGTGCCTGAAGACCCCTTCTGCCCACCTGATACCCCAGCCTGGATCCCCCATCCTCATACCCACTCCACAGGTCTCCAGCTTGCCAGCCAGTCCTGCTTTTACTTTGCTAGCAAAAAGATGCAGGTAGTCATACACCCATCTCACAGACACCTGTGGCAAGCGTTCTGATTTTGGTTGGGATAGTTAATTTTCTTCATAGAGGCTCATTTGATGCTGCATTTTGGACTTGTGGTGACGCTAGGAGTGATGACACACTGACATTTTGGTTGCTGCTGAGCAGTGCTCTCACAGAGCCAAGGACTTTTCTGCTTCTCGTGCTGCCTTGCTGTTGAGCAGGCTAACGGGTGCACCAAGACCTGGGCGGGGGACACAGCTGGGAGAGCTGACCCAAAGGGACGGCCCATACCCTGTGGCATCACGCAATAAAAGCTGGGGCAAGGAAGGATGAGCGGGGGACTTTCAGAGCGATGGCGTTTGTCTTCCCAAGAAACCGTAACGCACGATGAGCCCTGCTCTCCTGGACGTGGCCGAACGTCTGCCTGCTGATGGGAAGCAGGGACGGAATTCCTTGGTTTGCTTTGCTTGCAAGCAGCTTTTGCTTTACCAGTTAAACTATCTTTATCTCAACCCGCAAGATTTTGCACTTCTACCTTTCTGATTCTTTTCCCATCCCACTATGGGGCAGTGAGTAAGCAGTTGTGTGGTGTTCAGCTGCCTGCCTGGGTTAAACCACAACAGCAGGCAAAAAAAAGCCTCCAGTCAGGGAATTTTGCTTAATTTAATTTACTGACAACTAACAAACCTTTAATTACTGATTCTAGTACTGAGAAATAAAAATAACATGTACGGAAAACACCTCAGCCTCACTCTGGATGTTTCCACTTTCCAGTTTCCAATCCCCCTGCCAGACGTTACATTCAGTCCCTTCGGTGAGGCGGCAGGCAGTGCAGGAGATGGGGGTCACTGCATAGGGGTTCCTTTTCTTTTTTTAGCTCTTTTGTTTCTTATTCATCATTGGCTCTTCGATGGGCCATAGTGCCTTACAGGCACACCTTCTCCTTTTGTGTCCTCACTCCTAATCATTGTCCTCTTGTACACATTTTGTTTCCTCAGGTGTCTCTCCCATTCTGCTCTGGTGTTTCCTCACCCTTCTTGGATATCTTCTCTGCTCTCGCGTTTCTCTTGCTCTGCTCCGGCAACACTGCTTGTTCCTGCTTGGGCATGTTCCTTCCAGCATCTCTCCTACCTCTGCTCATGTCTCCCCTTGTGCCTGGCAACTACTGCCCTTTCTTAAATATTTTCACAGAGGTGTCCTGCACTCCTCTGACTGGTTCTAGTTTTGATGTGCGGTGGATCCATTTTGTATGCTGCTGCGCTGGCTGGAAGCAGCTATGACCAGCACAGGGCAACCTGTGACCTCCTCCTATACAGTCACTCCTGTAGCACGTCCCCACAAACCCTGCCGATTTTGCCCAATATAGCGCCCCACACTCACGAACCCCCTGAGTACAGTACAAGCCCTCTGTTCATCTCATAGGCCTGCCCAGACACTGGACCACCTATCTACTGGCAAGTGCTCAGTTTGCTTGAGATCTGCCAGCAGATTACACGTGCACCCCCTGCCACACACACCAGGTCTAGGGAAGACACACACTCATCTCTGCAGCTGGCACCTGGCACATGGGCTGCGACCTGCAGCTGCTGCTGCTGCGACGCTCGCTCATTTCACTCACGCCAGTCCCCCCACAGCAGCTGGTGCTTGGGACACATGCCAGACCCAATGGTGGGACTTGAGATCCTTACCTGCTCTGGCTAGCCCTGAGACTCCCCCTCACTCCAGCTGCTGGCAACAAAGCCCAGGGGTGCCATCACCCCCAGTTGCTGGCCCCAGATTCACTCATGCTGGTCCCCACAGCAGCTGCCATTCCAGACACAAAGTCTTTGAGATCTGTGGAGATGCTCCCAAGAGATACGGGCCCTCTAGCTACTGACACTGAGACAACCACTTGCTCCTGTGGCAGACACCACAGACCAGGGATGGCTGCACCCCTGGGTCTGACTCCACTTGCTGGTATACACTCACGTCAGTCTTGCCAGTTTGTGGCACCTATTCTTTACAGAACTCACACATAGGGTAGAGAGATTACACAGAAAGTTAAGAATGGATTTAATAAAAAGATAGGATAGACTGTGACAATCAGGCACAGGTCTCAGCCAGAGAAATGTACTGACCAGCTACTGTGTGCATGCAGGTGACCCTTTTCATACCCTCTTCTCTCTATCCTCCCACTTTGCTTCTCCCCACCCCACTACCCATAAACATTTCCTAGTAAGTTTTGCATAATTCCACAGGCCTCCAAACCCTGATGTTCCTCTTGTTTCCCCCTTATTATCAATTACCAAGTCCAGGGGAATCCTCTGCAAAGCTACGCCTGTAATTTCTTAATGGCTCATCATTAAGTGACTGCAGACATTTGGTCTTTGTCTCCATTATCCCTTAAACTAGCAGTTTGTGTCTTTGTGGCTTTGTTTAGCACTTCCCGTATTTCATTGTTATCCCCTTTGCACTGAAAATATCCTTGACAGGATAATATTAATGAAGGAGAGGTGCACTCTCACCTTTTGTGTACCCTTATATTTCCTACTTTTCCTAACTATTTATGTGGAATTTTCCTTGTTGACTATGTACATCCCTTATTAGACTTTACGTTCTTCAGAAACCTCACTGAGAGCATTTTCAAAAGCCTTAAGGACAATGCACTGACAGGCCTGCTCTTATTCACAAGATTCTTCAAAGAATTCTAACCCTAATAGAACAAGGGCACAACAGATGATAGAATAAGAACATAATAGACCTGTGGGGCACTGTTTGCCTCTGCAGAAGACATTCTCACTCATTCTCTGCAATGGCATACTTACGGCACAAACAGGACACTAATTCTTTGAAAAGACAGGATGCAACTAATTACAACTTTGTGTACAATTTACAATGTTAAATACACCAGCACAGAAAGATGGCTGCAGTACTTGATGGAAGCATTCACTCAGAATTAAATGTGAAGGATTTACAGACAGCCTGACAGAAGGTATTATAGACAGCAGTTCTCTTCCTCTTATCATATTGCAGCCAGTGTTGATCACATCTCAAGAAAGTATACGGCAGAATTAATAAAGATACAGATATAGGAAAATTAGCTATGAAATAATTCTCTTATGAAGAGGAGCTGAAAAAAGGGCTTTTTTTCAGGAAAAAAGGGCCGCACACTTTGAGGAGGAAAGTGTGTAGATTCAAGGCTACTACTGAGACAAAACTAGGAGTACATTACCTTGTTACAGAAGATCTAGGTGACCACCAAAAAAACCGGGGGCAACAAATTCAAAATTAACATAAGCTTTTTCATGCAGCATACAGTTAGCCTATGGCACTTGCCAAGAGATACTGAAGATGTATAAATGGGTCAATTACATATGGAGCATCCAGTTTTCTTCACCCTAAGACCACACAGCAAAAGTTTTACATGCCATACAGCCAGAAGACACAGACCACCACATACTTTAGAGGATGACTGAGAGAGGAAGTAGCAAACAGTCCACAGAAAAGCTCTAACAGCAGAGGTCTCACATATTCCACCACACGCAATTGGGACCCAACTGGTCTACACATAATACTGGAGACCTAGTGTTGGCATTCCTGGCAGTCCCTGCTTGTTTGCTTCCTTCCTGAGCTAGATCTGGACTACTAAGAACAAGAATTGCACCAAAATTACTTACAAACTATATATAGACAGCCTTGTACTAAACAATTAGATTCATACATGAATATCCAGAGCTGTAATAGTAAGTATTAAGAGGAAAAAAAGAGAAAGTTTGTAAAGAGCAAAGCCCACAGAACAAAAGCCAAACTCTACTGAGAACTAACACAAACCTTCTGTGAGGGGCAGCTTATTGCTTAGCATTAATCATGAGAGATTTGAAAGACTGTTCTAGGGAGCGGCAGAGTATTGGACTATTTTTTTAATAAGCACTATGAAATATCAATAATGTCCCCAATTTGCTGTCACAAAGCAAAGAACAAGTGTCAATTGGGGAATGTAGTTAAAAGCAAAGGTACCTCCACAGGGAAGGATTAGTCAGACAATATTCATCAGTGTCATTCAGCATATGGGAAATTAATAAAAAATCACCTCTAATAAATTGGAGTGTAGGACAGATCTATTGTATCAAGACCTAAAAACATCTTATTAAGATAGATTCATTCAAATAATGTGTGTACTTAAATGCAAGGAACAATCTAAGAACAAAGGATAAAGAACTTCCCCCTAAAGCAAGAGATTTTATCTTGAAAAGGAGAAACTCTGAAAAGCAGTAACTCTGAACTGGAAGTAGGGACCACAGTGGGAAAACAACTCAAACCAAATTACTTACCCTACTGTGGCAAAGAGAGTCAGTGAAACTCTTGGATTTATGGAGAGAAGAAACTAAGGAGAGAGGGATGATTTTCTCCATATGCCTTAGCCACTAGAGAAGTCCATGTGGGAACACTGGATAAAGTAGTGTCATGTACAATTCACAGAAATGTTGAAACAATCCAGAGGTCTGTGTTGACCATGGAAGTCTTAAATAATGCAACATGTTTAAGGAACTAAACGCAATGTTCTGAGATGGCACTATTGTGCTAAGTACATTCAATGCAAGTACAAACTCACAAAATCTCAGATACTGAAGGACTTTTAAATTAGATAGGGAAGGTAAAAAAAAAAAAAAAAAGAACAAGAGCCAGTGGCCAAAAGTTGTCACCATACAAACTATGCTAAAAAGCATTGCCACATAGCACATGCCAGCTAGGAGCACAGCGAAAAAAAATAAAATGAAAATGACATTCCTCTCAGACAAATACAATGGCACTCTGTTCTACGTAAGTAGAACTGGCACTGCTGGAACCTGCACCCCTTGCCTGTAGGACAGACAGAATATAACAGACATCACTAACAGAATACTTACAGAATCAAAGAAAAGTGGTTAGTGGAGTGTGTTTACATGGCAAGGTTTTCGTAGTGGGGGGCTGAAGGCATGGCCTCTGTGAGAAGAAAGCAGAAGCTGCTCCATGTTAGGTAAGGGACAGATCCAGACAGCTCCAAAGGGACCCACTGCTGCCCAGAGCTGGGCCCACAAGCAATGTTGTTTGCGCCCCTGGGAAAGCAGAGTTAAGAAAGGGAAAAAACTGCTGCACAACAGCAGCTGGGAGAGCGAGGAGTGAGAAACAGCCTTGCAGACACCGAGGTCAGTGAAGGAGGGGGAGGACGTGCTCCATGCACCAGAGCAGAAGTTCCCCTGCGGCCTGTGGAGAGGCCCCTGGTGGAGCAGGCTGTCCCCCTGCAGCCCACGGGTCCCACACGGAGCAGATCTCCACGCTGCAGCCCGTGGAGGAGCCCCCGGTGGAGCAGGTGGATGTGGCCTGGAGGAGGCTGCGGCCCACGGAGAGCCCCCGCAGGAGCAGGCCCCGGGCCGGAGCTGCAGCCCGTGGAGAGGAGCCCCCGCAGGAGCAGGGGGGCTGGGGGGAGCTGCCGCCCGTGGGGGACCCGTGCTGGAGCAGTTTGCTCCTGGGGGATGGACCCCGTGGTACGGAGCCGTGTGGGAGCAGTTCCTGAGGAGCTGCTGCCTGTGGGCAGCCCCCGCAGGCTCAGCTCGGGAAGGACGGCATCCCGTGGGAGGGACCCCACGGGGAGCAGGGGCAGAGAGGGACCACGAAGGAGCTGCAGAGACAATGAGCCAGGGACCGACCACAGCCGCCCCCCCCCCCCCCCCCCATTCCCCCACACTGCTTGTGGGGAGGACATAGAAGAGGGTGGATGGGGGAAAGGTGTTTGTACTTTGCTTTTAGTTTCTCACTGCTCTAGTTTGTTAGTAATAGCTAATAAATTTTATTAATCTCCTTATGCTGAGTCTGTTTTACCCATGACGATAATTGTTGAGTGATCTCCCTGTCCTTATCTCAACCCTTGAGCTCTTTTCATCGTATTTTCTCCCTCACCCTTTCCCTTTGAGGCGCAGGAGTGAGAGAGTGGTTGTGGTGGGGCTCAGCTGCCCACCTGAGTAAAAGCACCACAGTTAGCATGGCCATTAGATCTTCCAATTCTTCATTGCCCTAACTCAGTACTGACCTGACAAATCCCTTCTTAACAGATATTTGTCTAAGTTCTTAAACCCTCAACTGACAGAGCGTCTACAGGCATTACATTCCGTTTTTAATTTACCTAATCAAACTGCAGCTTGTCTTTCTGGAATGTATGGGGCTCACAGTAAGGACAAATGGAGGCGTACTAGAGCTCCGTAGAACACATATGCCAAATGATACAAAACCCTTTTTTAGCTGTGAGATCTAATAATCTGTAAACAACCAGTAAATTGCATGAGCTTTGTACTTTCTCCTGAAACTACTCATACTGGCCACTATCCACAAAGTAACTGAGCTGGCTGGTATACTGATCTGACTCCACGTGGTTATTCCTGTGATCTCAAACAAAAAGTAAGAAGTAAAAAAATTTAAGTAGCCTTGCAACTTGTTCTTTTTCTATGACAGAAATGGAAAGATTTAAAAAATTATCTACAAGTAACATTTAAAAACCATTCTCTGCTGACCTAGCAGCTACAAACACAGCTCTTGCCTTCCATCTAGATATCACCTTGTAACTGTAAATTCTCCAGTTTCCATGAATCACACATAATTTGCCAGGGAAAATTATTAAATCTTTAAAACTAATGAATTCATATATTTTGAATGCTATACCTTATTAGGCCTTGCACTTTCTCCAGATCAACTCTGATTTCTTTCACATCATGAAAAGCACATTAGTAAATCAAAGGTCATGTGCATATCAAAAGTCAGGTTTATACAAATTTCCACTTTGGTACAACAGCTGTTCGTATAAATTAAGAATATATGATTGGTAAGCTATATTTTCTTCTCTGTGGTTTAGGATCTTGATAGGAGTTGAACAACCTTTATACAAATTATTTTTAAAATTCATTTACAGGCAGAGAATAAGTGTAATACCCAAATTTCAGGGTACAAATTAAAAGACACAATGTTGATAGACTCAAACTGATATCCTGCAGGAGACAAAATCTTCAGACTAGCTGGAGGCTTCATTTAAAAAATGATGATAGATATATTCAAAGAAAAACAATATCCCTAACTTTGGACAACTACCATAGGCAAATACAGACATCATCTTCATTATGATAACAGTACAAAACAGTAAAGGCTATTGGACTGTCAGGGGCTATAAAGGACAGGAAGTTTCTTTCTCAAACATTGGAGCCAATGAACAAAAGTTTTTTTTTTTTTAAATAGAAAGATGGTGAAAACAGCTTTCCATAAAATTCATGAGAATCTTGTCCAACACTAAGGCACCAGGGCTATCAATATATCCAGGTATGAGAACGACCGTATTGTCATTGTCTGTATGATTACTTTGTGAATATCAGAAACACTTGACAAGAGCAACTCAGGTTGTCAATTCATGAAAATCAAGCAAACCCCGACTGATGACCTCTGAGTAACGCTTCCTGAACAAGACCACTATCTATGTTACAAACATGTTATGGATAACACAGCAATAACTCTGTAAGCCAGAAGAAAAAGCATGAAGGTTGTAGTTATTTGCCTGTTTCTATGCACTTACGACGTTTCTGTATAAATTAAAAACCTGAATAATTCCTGTGGTATAGTGCCAGAACTCTCAATGCTTCATATTTTTAAGTCAGAACCATTCAATCCCTCCAATCCCACCCTTCCAGAAAAACTAAGTTCCTTGAATGCTATTCAGTTTAAGGGGAGATCAGCAAATTCCAGGCGTTAGCTCAAGTACTCTGTTTGGAAACCAATGTGGCAATATCACACTGGAAGAGAAGTAAGCTCCAAGTGATTAAGAGTACCGAAGTTTAAAGTTAACACCTTACCTTTAATTGAGATTAAGATCAACTAAAAGAGTTTTAATACATCAACTTGTCTGATTTCAGACAGGGTTGTGGAGTAAGCTGTCTGCAGAAAGTCAGGCTACATTAGCAGGTATACTCTGCATTAACTTTAATATCAATGGCTTCTAACAAGTTAGTCATCATAGAGGACACAGCATTTGACAGTTACAGGAAGGGAAGCAACTGGAATGGTGAATCAGAGCTGAAAAGGAAATAAACTTTCCTAGGCATTAGTTAGAAAAAGCATTTTGCCATATTTGCTGTCTTGCATTCAATAGGTAACCTGAACCCAACACCATCCACAAGTACAAACACAAGTAAGAAAACCACAAATGAGCTTCCTGTGATTAACAGATTATTATTCTCATTGCCTTTACTTACAATTTATTTTGTCAAGGCCCTGCAGTCACACCCCTTTTTGTCTGGTCCCCCCTCCACCAAATATCCTCAGCCTTCTGTAATTTGGAGCCTGAATGACAGGAACTACCAAACTGCCTTTCTAAAAGGCATACCGTTAACCAGCAACAGCTGTAAGCTGGATTCAAGTGCCCACTACCTTTAAGAAAAGGCCAAAGTGAATGGTCTTATAGTCCTCCCTGGATTCAGAATCCAAGAGAACATTCAGTTGAACAGAAAAGGACAGAATAGTAACAGAAAACATAATCACAGAAAAGTAAATGTACTGAAAATAAAGCTAGACGAGTCTAGACCAGGAAAATGGAACAATTCCTTCCAGTGAAGATAACTTAACATTGAAAAAGCAGACATAAGAATTTGTATGATTTTCTAAAATTATTTAGCCCAAACTACTGATTCCAACTGACTGGAAAAACATTCAGTATTTGCCTTGTTTTCCTGTTCTTTTTTCATGTACCTAGT
Organism: Anser cygnoides; assembly: GCF_040182565.1. Classification (NCBI taxonomy): domain Eukaryota; kingdom Metazoa; phylum Chordata; class Aves; order Anseriformes; family Anatidae; genus Anser; species Anser cygnoides. Next base: position 255,358 of record NC_089874.1, read on the forward strand.
ACTAGTCAGAGACAGGATGCTTTGGTGTGACTTAGTGCAATACAGTTCTTAGGTTCATGTAAGTCATGATCAGTAAACTACTAATAGTATCTCTCTGTAACAGACTTTCCTTAGCTCAGCCAGCAGATAAAAAGCCACGTCCAAAGTTCATAACTATGCTGCGGCAGACTAAGCAATATGGTTGTCAACAGACCAAACAAGATGGCAATAACAAACATAATTTCTCTTAAAATCAAAAAGTTTTACATTAATCTATTTGTTTCCAATGCAAAATAGGTTTAGTTTTTCTAGTAGGCACTCTACCAGTGAAATGACCTGTGCAGGCTATAAAAGGCAAAAAGGCACTGATCCAGTTGTAGGAAAGAGAAAGTCCCTTACAGATGTATTGTGCATTGGCTGAGAAAAAGATAGGTGGATGAAGCCGGGTATTTACTAGTGGAAGCAACAAGAGGATTGGAACTACTGGTAGAAAGTAAAGACTGGAGAGACAGATCTGAGTACCTTGTCACAGAGATGACCAATGGATATCCAGCAACAGCAGGCACTAGAGAAGCCTAACAGCTACATGGTAAGAGCTAACCATGCTAATTTAAATCTCTGTAAAAAGCAGGGCAACCCTATAAATCAATAACCATCTGGCGTGAACTAATCACATTTACTTGTAGCTACTTGGGTAATAAGCCACCAGAGAGAATACCTGCTACTTCATCTTCTTCATTCTTTCCTCGATTAGGCCTGCTCTCAGCAACTGCATTCTCTAACATTACTTGACCTGAACCAGTCTACTCTGCCTAATCATCTGCCTCCCTGACAGCAGTAGCAGAAACTATCAGAAAAGGAATTGACTAGTAAAAGGACCAGATGAGATCAATAGCAGCTAGAAAGCAATTCAGAACTTATTTCACAAAATAACATTTTCCAGAGGTCCAAATATTTTCCAGTGTCAATATAAGTCACATTCTTCCCACCTAGAACAGGTCACTTTTCAAAGGGCTAAAACCTACCTGTACCCAACTAGGTAGATGATGAACACCTGGAGTCACCTCTGTATAGACCAAGAGTGAACAGCAAACTTATCCAAGAGGATGGGGCACGAAACCAGATATTATGTCATGATGAATTAGCAGCAGATATTCTAATTGACCTGAAGCAGGAACAGCTTTAAGACAGCAGGCTGAAGACGCATTTGGATCCAGGTCTGAAAAAAGAAAATACATACGGAGTGAGAGAGAAGCAATATACAATATAAATAGAACTTCCTAGAACAGACCAACCTACGAGACACTTCAAAGACAGCACAACTCAAAGAAAGAGAAAAAGAAAGAGAGAGAAAGATCAAGAAAGGAAAGATGCAACAGACAGTGATTAAGGACTTCCCGGCAGACAACTGCAGACAGGTGCATGTCCATGTTGCCGGTCAGGTACTTTTGCCCAGGCACCGGGCCACATTTACAAGCTATTCAACTTTCAGACTGAAGCCGGCTTATATTTGGGAAAGTTGGAGAAAATATGGAAGTACAACACTTGCCTATAATCTGTCAACATGTTGAGGCTTACTTTAATAAGAACCACCGAACGGTTAAGACTGGAAGAGATGCCTGGAATTTGTCTAGTCTAGCCAAGAAGCAAGGGTACTTTCTCACATGGATGTTCTCAATCACATTTCTGCCATACGACATCCATGGCAACCTTGGGAAAGAAGACCAGCTCAGGAACTTTAACCAAATCAGCTTGCTTTCACTCTTAAAAAATGGTATCTTTAATGGCTGTCAGACTGCCATAGCATCTCAGCAGGCACTATCAGCTGCCTTGGTAGGCTGGCGAGAGGGTTGTAGATTAGGATAACTAATGATCCCACAGATCCATCGTACAGTCAGGCACCTTCAGTGGCTACATATTCGTGACAGGTCCCTGAGGTAAGAAGGAAAAGGCATCCGCTCCTTGGAAAGAGCTGAGCCAGCTGTACCTGTCCGTACAGAACACCGCTCTTTTTGACACCTCTTCACTGCAGTTGATGAAGGACAGAAGCGTTACAGCAGAACAGATGTGAACAACAGCACTCACAGCATTCGTGGGTGCAAGCCCACACCTAGTGATACAGTTAGGAGCAGCTGTTCAAAGAACAGATAGGCAAGAAAGGGAAAATACAAGCATCACAATGCCAGGCTAGGCAGTGCTGGTCAGCATAAGGGCAAACAACTCCACCAGGGACTGTAACAAGGCTCTCAGTTCAGCAGGGCCAAAACAAAGGCAGAAAGATTATGGTGAATTCTACTTAGAACAGAGACAAAGTCAAGGAAGAATAGAGTCTCAGAAAGCGGTGGCTGAGGTAGGACACAGCAATGGAGGCAGTGCAAGTAAGAAGGGCTGGGCCAGGAGAGCAAAGTGAGACAGTACATGAGGTACGGAAAGGAACAGCACTGCAGCACTGCAGAAAAGGAGGAAACCAAAGGCTGACGATGCCAGGAATCTCACCCTCACCCTGCCTGAGGAGCAGGGCCAGGCTGGGAGTTTCTTCCCCACAGCCGGAAGGCAGGAGGTTCTGCCAGGGAAGAAGGGCTGGTTTCTCATGGTGGTGTCCCTATGGTGAACAATAGGTTGTTGATTGTTCCTGAGGCAGCACCAAGGAACTGGTTATTTTCTGAAGCAGCAGGACTCCTCTGGATGTGCAGTGCTATTAAGTTGGTGTCTCCAAGAAGCGCAGTGCTGACAATACCAGGCCACAGCCTGGATGAGGGCTAGTGCTTGGAAATGACCACCTAATCTCCTAGCAAAGTATGTAGCACAGAGCAGCAGCTTCCAAAAAAAAAAAAAAAAGTATCTCCAGCAGCAATTGGCAAAGAGGATATCTGCTCCAGAGTACTTGTCTCTCCTTAGGTGGGTGTCTGTCCTTCTCAAAGGGGAGGAAAGGAGAATCAAAGCTCTTGCTCCCCACCATCCTGAGGAAAGCCAGCAAGGTAGATGTTGTATCGCAGTTTGGACGTGGATCTCTTCTGGAAGGAAGTTCAGGGAGCATGGGCCTTCCTGGAGTATCAATCTGCATAAGGTAGGAGATTATGAAAATCACCAGTCACCCCAGGATACGTGCCAGAAGTCTCCACTTCCAATAAGTGTTTTTCTTTCAAGGGTAGAGGTTGGTTTCACTCAAAAAATGATTTGGCGGTGTTAGTGGGAGACCAGTTCCAGGGGTAGATGCGCACAGGGTCCTCCTCCACAGGCCATGCTGAGAGGGGAAATGGAAGAGAGTTCAGGACCCAGGGGACGGGAGAGAGGGAGAAAGCAGCAACCTCCGGCAGCAGGCGGTGCCAAAGTGGGAGTCAAGGAGATGCGGGCCATACAGAGCAGCGGTCTGATTTGGGTCAGTTTGTTTTCAGTAAGTACCTGGGACTGTGCGTTACCCTCTGAAAGAACAACTGGGGCCAGCTCAAAGGCAGCATGACAAGCAGCTCCTTCTTTATTTGAGCGCATCTCCCGCATGCTGAAGGCCGGTTGTCTGTGGAGCGCTGGAGCCGCCTGTCAGCCAGGCAGCGCGGGGGCGCAGCGTGTCCGTGGGGCCAGGGTCTGCGAAGGAAGGGGACCCTCTTCCCCAGAGGCCCGCCCCACGGCGGCCTGAGCGGGTTCAGGCGAGCGTTCGTCCCTCCGATGGGAGGACCAGACCGCGCAGAGGGAGAAGCTCCCGAGCGGGCTCGCAGCCCCCGTTTGGGGGCGGCAGACGAGCGTGGGGCTCCCCCTCTCCGCCCGCCTTCCTCAAAGCGACCCGACCGGGCCCCTCCGACGCAGCGAAGCCGCCGCAGCTCGTCCCGGGGACGCGGGGGCGCGCGCGAAGGAAACCGGCGGGGGCCAGGCCGGCGGCGACGCCGAGCCCGAGCGCGACGAGCAGGGGCAGCGCGGCGTGCCGGCCGCCCCGGCCCCCGGCCCGCGGCGGAGCCGTGCGGGGGCGGCGGAGCGCGGCGGGAGGAGCGGCCGGGCGGCACACGGTGGCGCGGTCCGCTCCCTCGGGGGCCGCGAGGACTCCGCCGGTCCCCCCGCCGGGAGCGTCCTACGGGCGGCGGCGGAGCGCGGGCGGCGCCAGCGCCCGCGGTCCGCGCCCGGCTCCGGGGCGCCGCCGGCGGGGGGCGGCGGCCGGGCGGAGGCGTCCCGCAGCCGGAGCTCCCCCGGGCGCCCGGGGCAGCGCCGCGGCCGGCGCCGCCGCGGGGTCGAGCCGGACGGATGCCCGGGGCGAGGCTCACCGTCCCGTCCACGCTCCTCCCCGCCGCGCCGCTCTCCCGCTCGCGCCGGGGCCGCCGTTCCAGCGCCGGGCGCGGGGCGCCTGCGCGGCGCTGCGGAGAGCGGCGCAGGGACCGTCTGCAAAGTGCGCGGCGCTCGCCCCCCGCGCGGGGCCGGCAGCGCGGCGCCGGGGCAGCCGGGCCGGGGCCGGGGCCGGGGCGGGGGCGGCCGCTCCTCCTGCCCAGCCGCGCTCCGCCCTTCCGCGTTTCAGCGCCGCTTCGGCTGCGGGGAGCCGGTGGCTCCGCGGTCCCCGCGACCGCTTTCGAACCCTCCGGGGGGGCGCGGGGCTCCTCCTGCAGACGGGCGGGGACAGCGGCCGCGCTTCTCTCGGCCCCGGGGCGCCGTCGGCCCCGCAGCCGCCGGACAGCGCTCGCCCGCTGGCGGGGCTCGGGGCAGCCTCGGGAACGGTCGGGCAGCTGCGGGCCCGCCGCCACAGCCCCCCGCCGCCCCTCGCTCGCCAGCACGCCCGTCACCCACCGCCTCAGCCCCGCCGCCGCAGCCCCCCTCTCACCGCCCCCCGTCTCAGCCCCTCTCTCACCGCCGCCGCGCCGCCCCCGCCGCCGCAGCCCCCGCTCCTCCGCAGCGCCCCTCGCTCACCGCCTCAGCGCCCCTCGCCACCACAGAGCCACCCGCTCGCCGCCACCCGCTCGCCGCCGCAGCGCCCCTCGCCCCGCCGCAGCCCCCTCGCCACCGCGGCCGGCCCCGCCGCCACAGCTCTCGCGCGCACCACAGCGCCTCCGCCCGCCGCCATCCAGGCCGGCAGCGGCAGGAGCGGCCCCGGCGCCGGCCGCGCTCGGTCCGGTCCCGGCCGTCAGGCGGCTCGGGCTCCGCCGCGGAGCCGGCTCCGGGCCGTAGCGACCTGCCCCGGCCCCCCGGCGGCCGCGCCGCTCGCGGCCTGCTCCGCCCACCCGCCCCGAGCACCCACCTGGCGGCGGGGCCGGGCCGGCAGCGCCGGGAGGGGCGCGAGGGCCGCGGGGCAGGGCCGGGGCCGCCGGCTCGGGAGAGGTGCCCGGGGGTGCGCTCGGCGCTTCTGCCCCGTGCCGAGCGAGGGTGGCCGCGGGCACTGCGAGGGCACCGAGTTACCAAGATGCGGCGAGAAATTTGGTACTGACGGTACCAAAAGTAGCCGCGTTTTACAAGTGAGCGCGGGAAGAAAAAGGCTTCGAAGCGTGTGTAACGTTTCAAATTCAAAACTCGTCTCTGCCAAGAATTACTATCCTAAATTTGCATACTTTTTTATTTTTACTTTTTGTTGTTCTAGCTCTTAAGCGAGGGCACTGGGTTTGGTGGGCTGTGGATCTGGTACGGTATGCCAATAATAACGAGGAAAGACAAGGAACATTAGTGAATACCCAGTGGAAGGCATTTATGAAGTACACTTTCAAAGAATAATTTGAAGAAGCACTGAAGAGAGTCTGACCTAAGTTGAAGAAGCACTGGAAGCAATGAGGGATGAGCAGGGGAGTTAGTATAGGATGAGCACTGAGAGTGAGTAATTTTGAGTGATGCTCCGAGGAGCTATGAGAAAGGGGTAAAGGGAAACAACTCAATTTAAAAGGAGTATGAGATGAGCAGAAGCCAAGCAATATTTCCGACTCCAGGCGCTCAGAAATGGCGTAAGCCTAAAAACTAAAATAAAATCTTGTAAAGATTATGTGGTGGATTTATATCTTACTGGGTATTTTTAAATCGGGGATATGTATTGGTGTGCCTTCAGAATGCATTTTTCCTATGTGTCATATTTTCAAGCTTCTCACAGCATCACAGAACTGCTGAGGTTGTCAGGGCCCCCCGGTCCCTCTGGTCCCAGGCGTGCTCCAGCAGCCCCCGGAGCCGGCGCCCAGCCCCACGGGCAGGCGCTGCTGGAGCTGTGCAGGGAGCAGCCCCCAGCCCCTCTCGGGGCAGCCTGGGCCAGGGCTCCGGCACCCGCCCGGCACGGACGTGCTGCTGGGGGGCAGGGGGAGCCTCCCGGGCTCCGGGCCTCTCTGGGCACCGCCGGGCAGAGCCCGGCTCCGGCCTCTCGGCGCCTCCCTGCAGGTGCTGCCGGCCACGGCCGGGATCCCCCGGAGCCTCCTCTGCTCCGGGCTGAGCAGCCCCAGCTCTCCCGGCCTCTCCTCACAGCAGAGGGGCTCCGGGCCCTGCGGCATCTTCCTGGCCCCGCACTGGACTCCAGTGTGTCCAGGCCTCTTTTGTACTGGGGTGGCCCAGAACTGGACCCAGCACTCCAGGTGTGGCCTCACCAATGCCGAGAAGGATCACCTCTCTTGACCTGATAGCGATACTTTGCCTAATGCAGCCAACGACGCTGTTAGCCGCCTTCTTGCCACAGCTATTTGCACTGGAAACACAGTAGTAAACAGGAAGTTTTTGCATTACCTGTAATCCAGAACCTGCCATCTTTGAGCATCCTGGAAGAAAAGGTTTAGAATGCACATTGAGAAGATACGTAAGGGCTGTGTACATCCAGGAAAGATAACGTGATATAGGAATGCAAGAGAGGATGACTACCTTTGCCTAAGGGACATGACCCATGAGGGCCCTGAGATGGTGTTGCAAGAAACCCCTTTGGTGGTTCAGACCAGGACTACTTGCAGGAGACTGTTTAAGCGAGCGAGCATGTCTGTGTTTTGAAGTACTGGAAAGTATGTTTCATGAGGTATGTGACTAGGTAATTCTCAAAGCCGAATAGGACAGAGCAAGTTCCTCAGAAAATAAGTCTTCATTCTGGAGTAAAGAATAGAGGATTGTGTTGAGAAAGAATACTTTGATTTTGATAGGGAAATACGTACCTATTGATGAGATTATATTGTTCTCAGTATCCGGTCTTGACTAACTTGAGTAACTCCCAACCTTGCCTATGGAACAGCCTAGACCATCTGCAGGTTATCTTGCACGTTCCAGAGTGCCAGCAACTAGCTGTGAACCACTTTGCAGTAGGAAAATTCAGAATGCTGTTGGCTGCTGTTGGCTGTGACTGTGATATCTGCAGCCATTCTAGGGATATGTACACAACTGAGCTGCTTAGGAGTGTCAAGGGAGTAGAGTGGCAAACCATGCAGGTTGCCCAGATGAGAGGGGCTGCACATCCCCCTTACCTGGATAGGTCACATTATTTATATTCCAGAGTCTTGGAGAAGATTGATATACACCATGATCAGATACAGTATTTTTCACAACACCTGCATTAATAATAATAATAATTAAAAAGAAAAGTGTAAGTATCATTAGTTAGGAATAGGGTGACAGCTCCTTCATAGGAGAGGAGACGGTGAGTCTATTTTCACCAATTTTCTGGAGCTAAAAATGCAGCTGGGAAAAAAGCTTCCTGTGTTTGTAACATATTCTGTTCATTTTTCTCTCGGATCAGAAAAAAATAAATCCACAGAATAAGGGTTAAGCAAGCCTGTCTTGCACATCCAGAGGAGCAAGTTACCCCTACTACAACTGAAGACAAGAAAGAATATTCAAGTACATGGAGCGTGAAGAAAGTGAAGTATACACAAAAGTACACGTACCTGGAACGTAACAGAATAAGCACAGTTGCAGACACAACAGACAGCTAATGAGGGTATGCATTTTCTGAGTTTTACAAAGCTGAATTTTACACTCATGATTTGTCTTCTTGACCAGTCCATGACCCCAGTACAGTCCAAGAATTCTGTGTCACGATCTTCATACAGTTCATCATTTCAGGCTGAACTAAAGAGCGTCCTTGAAGAAGATTGTTCCTTCTTTTCAGATAATGACATAAAATGTTGGTACAGGGTCAAATCATAAGTACATCTGACTCATTTATTCTGTTTCTGACAGTAGCCAATAATGAATGCCTAGAAAAGACCATAAAACAGGGCAGACATATAGCAATAGCTCCTGCCATGCTGTCCTAGCTCACAGTATTTTTTGATTCAGAGACCTACTGTGACAGAGGTGTTGGCTTTGTACTTAATAGCCTTTGATCGATTTCTCTTTTGCAATTTTCACCTGCTATTTACAGTCATGAAATTTAAGCCCATGAAGGACAAATAATTCTGCCTGTACGTATGACAGGTCACTTCATGTGGGACCCCGATGACCTGTAACAAACCAGACAAATTCAAACTTACTAAAAAACTACTGCTTTGTAATTTCACCAGTTAATCAGACCCCTATAAGCATATGCCTATTTTCGGCTGAAATTATTTGCTTCAGTTTAAAGCTATTGGTTCTGGTGCTTTTGTTCTTATCCCTTAACCCCACCTGATTAAAAACCTCTTTAGTATCCAGCATTTTCAGACAGTTTATGTACTTACACACTCTAAACAGATCACCTCACAACCTCCTATGTAATTAAAGTTCTGCATCTCTCAGATTTCAGAGTTCTGCATCTCGGGGGCATTATTGCTGTCTCAAATCAACAACACTTGTTTACTCAAGATTGTCTACCTGTATAAACCCATTATCTCATGTCTAAGTCTTAAACCGTAAACTTTTCAGGGCTGCACGAGCTCTGCATTTTAGTGCCTAAAATAGTGGGTCCTGGTTAAATTAATGCCAATTGGCAACCTAATTGCCATCAATACAAATTCTTTTCAGACTTTTCTTTTTGATACATCCTTTCTGGGGAAGTGGCATGCCTTTATTTTCACCAGGCACGTAACTGTATTTGAACGTTTTAAGACAAAATCTGTTTGAATAACCTTACTCTGCTACACACTACTCTCTGTTGTTACCCTTTCTTAATACCTATTTCTGCAGTACACAGTTTTTATATCACATGCAGATTTTGTCAATAGAGAACTTACATTTGCTTGCAAATCATCAATTAAAGGATCAAATAACACTGGGTAAAGAGCTGCCCCCCTTTGACCTAACTAGAAGTGCCCAAATCAAAAAAATGGCTCTTATTTGATATGCTGAACAATTCTTAACTCACTTGGTTCATTTGTTGTGTAACTTCACAGATTGGTTGAGGTTGGTAGAATGGTCCAACCCCTGCTCCAGCGGGGCCACCCAGAGCAGGCTGCACAGGACATCCAGGTGGCTTTTGAATATCGCCAAGAAGTGAGACTCCACAACCTCTCTGAGCATCCTGTGCTAGGGCTCCGTCATCTGTACGGCACAGAAGTGCTTCCTGGTTTATGAGGGGAACCTGTAATCTTACTGTTTAGTAATTAAATAACTGCATTCAAATGATTTTCATGTAACAGTTACCTGGAGTAGGTGCAAGCCTGTGCTGTGCTTGCATGTCCAGCATGGCCTTCAGGCCTGTGTTGTGCTACACAAAATCCTCAGCCACAGAAAAACCTCAATGGCTCGTTGTGACAGGAGAGCCTGGAAGCACCTTCCTCTCACACTAGCAATGACACCACATGTGTGCCTTGACTTCATCTAAAATAAGTTCTCATACAAATATCCTTTCTGTCTGACGGAGTTGTTTTCTTGTATGAAAATCCTCTAATAGACAAAATGGGAGTATCTGTTCTACAGCTAGGATCTGATCGGTGCTGCATGCGGATTGGAGCTAATGCTACGCTACTCATGGTTCCCAGTATCTAAAGGGATGTAAGAGAATATCCATACTATTCTCTTTAACACATAACATTTTAAATATTACCTTTTGCAGTCCGAGTGCCTCTCCTGCTAGGATCATAATAGACCAGCAAAACAGTGGTTGGAGGAACACAACCACTCATAACTAGAAAGTTTTACAGCTAGCTTGTTTTCACTCTTCAAAGGTTCCTTTACCTTCCCAGATCGCAAAGCAAAATGAATGTTCTGCAGTTGCAGAGGAGGCAAATATAGCGAAGTAGAAGTGCACTGAACAGTTTTGTCCAGTAGCAAACCAGACAAACTGTGTTTGTCTCCTTGAAAATGAATGCATGAAGAGACAAACATGACAAGGTGGAACAACAGCACCAAGGGTGGCATAGCCAAGGTAACCTTGCTTCAGTACACATCTCACGTTCACCGTCTCTGCACTGCTTATCAGAATTGCATAGCTTAAATTAAGATCAACTCTACAGCTCTTTTTCCATCCCTCATCCCAGAGCCTATAAAGTTTAAAACTATATCACTCTGCTTGGAAAGAAATCTTTATTGATTAAAAAAAACAAAACAGTAAAACAACAACAAAAAAACAAAGGAGTCCACACAAAAAAACTAAAACCCCACAAAAACAGCCTCTCTCCACAGCCCATGCCTGTGCTGCAGGGCAAGGCTGGGAAAGCCTCCCTCCTCCCTTGACCTCACACGCCCTTCACCCACGGCTAGGCCGGGAAGGGGATGGAAAGTGACAAGTGTTAAGGTGCTGAGTAACTCTTGATGTTTCCAGTCTCTCAAGTACTGTTGGCCTGTTCCTGCTCAAAGAGGGCCATGGCTAAGTGCGAGCGCGATGCAAGCCCCTCCAAGTTACTGAGGACACAACGGTGGTATAACTCCTCACTAAGCCGGGGATTGCAGCTCCTCAGTGCATATTTCTGCACTAGCCCTGGCTCCACAGCCCGAAATAAGTGCAAACCAGAATAGTGGAGGAAGACATCAAATACTTCCATGCCCTCCAGCACCTCATCTCGGTCTAGGATATCAGCTGCTAGCTTGGTACGTGCTGTCATGTAGTCAGAGTTGTAAAAGCAGGCCTCAGCAAAGGAATGTCTGTCAAAATGCCCATCCCTCAGGAAGTCTGTGCTGGAGGAAGCAGTCTGCTCGCCACGGTATACCAGTGCAGGGTTGAACTCTTGAAAATGCACTGGGAAAAAGACCTGCCAATTGCTGATAGTATTCATTCGGCAGCGGTTCAGGAACTCCATGTTGATTTCTGTCCAGACACTGGCCAAGAAGAACAGAGTGTCTACAGGATGCTTCTTTGAGACTATATCCATGAGTTTCACTTGTGATGGCACCTCAGTTTTGACACTAATCCAGGGGATTTTAACTTCTGCATAACGTTTCTCCAGTTCTCCTACCATGGTCTTGACTCCAGCAAATACATCCACTTGGCTGACTCGCTGAGCATCGTACGGATGGTAGATGAAAAGCAAGGTCAGCAAGGCATTATCATGTGTGTCCAGTGTGTTCATAGCATACATATCCAGGAAGTTCGCCACAAAATCCAAGTCCTGTACTGTCAACGGAAGCACCAGTTGCACCCGCGTGGCCTCTGTTACATACGGCATGGGAATAATTTCTACCTTACTTAAGGGCCGCACCAAGCTCACTCGTTTGACCAGAACGTGACTGTGGCCCTTTTGGGTCACCGCCTCCAGCAGTAGGTCCAGTGTATACTCCATGCCCCGTGTGGGGTCAAAACGCCGGTAGCCATTCAGCAACTGCCGCTTGCTGAAGCGGAGCAAAGGCTGGTAGCGACTGTTCAGTTGCTCAAGTGCTGACTCAATAATGTCACTGACATCTGCTTTGCTGGCTCCAGAGAGCTCACACTTGGGAGAGCCGTCAGGACAGGAGAAGAGGTACTGCTCAGTGAAGTAGTCCCAGCTGATTACCTCAAAACGTGTCTTTGGAAGAAATGGGGCATTAATCCCCACAGGCCACGTCAAGCCTGCCTCACCTGCAGGAGTCAGTGATGTCAGGTTCCTGATCTGCATCTGTGCAAAAAGAACACATACTGACACTCTCTCAAGGAAGAGTGTCCATTTCCCACCCAGACCTGCCTCACCACCTAGAAGCATATCCTAATAGTATCACACCAGCTTTTGGACAGCACGGTATCAGAAGTGCTACTTCTAAGATGCAGGACTATCTCCTGTGTCTGGCTGATGGCCACCTACAAACAGAAAGAATCTTCTTTGACAGAGTTGAAAGAAAAGGAAACCTGTTTGGATGAGCTATATTTGCAGATACCCCTCACCACATACCTGGAGTTCCTGGATCTCCTGGTAGGCTCTCTCCAGCTGGATCCTGCTGAAGTGCTTGTGCAGACGGTACATCAATGTCACGTCAGAAACAGGGTGCACAGCAAGAGCTGCTTGGAACTCCTCTTCTTCCTCCTTTTCTGGCTCAGCATTTTTGGCCAGTTCATAAGTGTGATAATGCTGACCCTGAAGCGAACAAGAGCCAGGAAGACTGGCATGGAACTCTAATGTTCACAGCGAAGCCTTCCCTCACCCAAGACATGCATCCGCCTCTCTCTCTGTGCCGAGTGCAGTACCCAGAGACAAGAACACAACAGTTACCCTCCATACCCTACCTCCATAAATTACACGCCTGCTTACTTCTTAGTACCAATGCACCCTCTATCCAACCTCCAAAAAACAAAGCATGTGCTCTCTCCCCCAGCCTCTCAGCTTTCGTTATGGGCATCTCCCTTGTGCTGCCACACCAGACAACCCTTTCCTCCCCTAACCCAGTAGGGTCTCACAGAAAAGTTCCTCTGCTGAGCAGCAGGGACTAGCAAGGGCATAGGTTCTGTCAGACTTAGCTAACGCAAAATGCTGGGGAGGGAGGTAGTACCTGGAGCTGGGAAATACAAGAGATACCCAGGAAATCAATGATGCAACGCCCCAGCCACTCGTCTGGGCGCACACTAAGGATCTCGTTGCGGCAGCTGTCCAGGTGAGGATGGAGCTTCAGAAGCAGGCTGCGGGATAGCAGGTAGCCAAAGCCACCATGGCAATAGCGGGCCTGCTCATCTCCCCCGATGAACTCCTCTGCTCGTCCCAGGTAGACATCTTGGTTAATGCTTAGGTGTGTCACCAGAGCCTTGACCTGTTCAGCCTGTGCATAGGTGTCATCCTGCATGATGTAGAACCAGTCATAGTCAGAACCGAAGTGCTGATGGATATAGTACATGGTCTCATACATCAGCCAGATAGGACGCTCGTCTCCATGGGCCACAAGCACCATGCCATGAGGCACCTTGGCACTGCGCAACCCTGTAAAATACAGCAGGCGTGGGAAGTGATGGGCTACAGTCTTGTTCACTGCCACGGCCAACGTATTCAGGGTAGCCTTGGAAGTCAGCACTGCCACAAACAGTCTCTCATGGAATCCCAATTCTGTCTGGATGTAACGAGTTCTGTAAAGAACGGATAAAAATTGAAGTACACTAATTTAGTGTTAGAACATCCTCATTACAGTCGAGCCTTGTAACTGCTCAGTCACTTGGTGTAAGACTTTATCTGTTAGAGTCTACTGACTGTGAGAACAGTTAAGCCTAAAAGGAGAGCTTTAAGAGTAGATTCGCTAGGAAAAAAAATAATCACATTTTTAAAAAACACTTCCTTCCTTCAAGGAACCTACAACCTTGCATTACTTATGCGATCTAGGAAACTGGGCAAGTCAAAAAAATTTAGAGGTAACTACTAACAAGTGATACAAGTTATTGCTAATAGCTTAGAACTCTCCTAATGAGCACACTGGTTAACATGTTTTTAAGAGTAATTTAACACACTCTATTAGATGCATATATCTCAGTCTGAGACTCTTTTAAATTCACTTCCGTGCTCCTTTAAGACAGCAAACTAGGCCACTACGCCATGCTGGTACAACTGTGCTCTTTCTTCTTTAACTGATTTGAAGTTGCAGAACCCCAAACGCCATTCATATGAAGTTATTTTCCTCGGAAAAAAAAACCAAAACACATTGACTTTACCTGAGCACTTTCTTGTAAGGCTTGTTGGGGTCCCTGTAGTACGGCACAATCCGGGGCCTGAAGTCCTCGTGCCCCTGGCCCGGCCGCCCATCTCCGGCCTCCGGCTGCGCTCCGCCGGCGGGGGGCCCGGCCCGGCCCGCCGCCCCCAGGCACGGGTCCTCGCCGGCGCCGTGGCTCCAGGAGGCGCGCAGCAGGCTCAGGCTGCAGCCCAGGGAAAGGCCCAGCACGAGCGGCAGCACGGGCCGCAGCGCGGCCAGCAGCGCAGCCAGGCGCATGGCGGCACCCGGCCGCGGGGGGGGGGTCGGGTCGGGTCGGGTCCGGTGCGGGCGAGGGTGGCGGCCCCCGGCCCGCTACCGGCTGTGCAGGCTCACGGAGCCGCTCCGGCGGCCTTCGGACATCGCCGGCACGGGGACGCGGGGCGGGCGGCGGCGGGGCCTGCGGGCGGCGGGCGCGGGGCGGCACCGGGCACCGGCCCCGGCCTCAGTGCGCGCGGGTCAGCGGCCGCGGGGCGCTCCCAGCGGCGGGCAGGGCGGGCCCGCGGCAGGGCCGGGGCCGCCCCGGAGCTCCGTGCCAGCGGCGCAGGGGGGAGGCAGCGGCTGCCGCCCGGCCGCGCTCCCGCCGCTGCCACCTCAGCCGCCTCATCGCCGCCCGGCCGCGCTTCCGCTTCCCCTTTCCTCTATGGCGCCGCTCTACCTGCCGCCTGCGTCGCCTCTATGGTAGCGCGCCGGGGGCGGGGCCCGGGAGGCGGCGCGGTGCACGCCGGGACGCGCAGTGCCCGGGAGCCGACCGCGCGCTCGGGGCCGGCCGGGGGCGGGAGCGCGGCCCCCCCTCGGCAGCGCGGCGCGGCCGCCCGGCGCGGGTGACGCCTCGCGCTCCGATTGGCCGCTGCGCCGGGGGGCGGGGCGCGCGCACGCGGTGGCAGCTGTCCTGGTGCGACAGAGGGAAAGCGCCGAGCGGCCGGTACGGGCGGCGCGGCCGGGCCTGGCGCGGCGGCGGGGGCGGGGGGGGAGCGGGCCGGGCCGGGCCGGGCCGGGCGGGTGGGGCGGCGCGGGGCGGGCGGCCCAGAGGGGGGCGGGCGGCCCTCGGCCGGGCCCGGCGGCGCCGCGTGCTCCGGGCCGGGGCGGAGAACTGGGGCGGGGCGGCCCGGTGCGGGCCGGATCGGCGCGGCCTAACGGCCCGTGTCGCCCCGCAGCCGCTCCCCTCCGCCCCGCCATGCCCTCGGACCTGGCCAAGAAGAAGGCGGCCAAGAAGAAGGAGGCGGCGAAGGCCCGGCAGCGGCCCCGCCGCGCCCCGGAGGAGAACGGCGATGCCGGGACGGAGCCGCAGGAGGCCCGGCCCCCGGAGGCCAACGGAACGGCGCTGCCAGGTGAGGGGCGGCCGCGGCGCGGTGCTGCCCGGCCCCGCCGCTCCGGCCGGGACTCGCGAGCGCGGCCGCCGGTGGGTGCCCGGCCCGTGGCGGTGCGCCCCGTGGGGCGGGCGCCGCCCAGGGGCCGCGCGGGGGTCGGCCCGGTAGCCCCGTGGGGGGCGTGCAGCGGGGGCCTGCTCGCGGGCAGCCGCCGTGCGCGTCTGTTGGTGCCCGTGGATCGGTGAATCGGGACGCTCGTTCTTCCCCATGGAGCACCCTGCGGGCTTGCTCTTGTGCCGCACCGAGCCTGCCGCGGGGCTGCTGTCAGAGCTGCTCTGCCTTCAGGGCCGGCAGGACGCCGGTAAGCTGCGCGGTGCCCTCGTGCAGCGCGCCTGGCTGAAGCGTTCCCTGGGTTCTCTCGTGAGGTTTGCTGGGTGAAGGCAGAGGGTGCCGAGAGCATCGTCTCCCGCACGAGCAGATACTGGCCTGATCTTCTGGTATTTGATGTCCAGACCTGCCTTTTTTTTTTCTCCCGCTGCAGGAACCACTGTAGGGTCTGGTTTCTTAACTAAAAATAATGATATTGCAATGAACTTCCCCTCGTCCGTTTTTCTGGGGTGCACCTGGTTCGCAGAGCCTAACCTCCCTGGAGGAAGTAGGCGAGGTAAAGCTCACTGGTCGTTTACTTGTGTGCTCAGCCGCCTGCTGACCCGTGGGCTGTGGGGCACACCACTGTTTCTCCGGGCAGCGAAGACTTGAGGCAGTGCCGGCAGTGCGGCGTTTCGGGAGGCACCGAGTGCGAGACGCGGGGCAGCCCGAGGCCGGGGGCACGCTGCAGGATGCCGTCTCCTGCACCCAGCTTGTGGCCGGCACCCCCGTGAGCCTCCACAGACTCCTGCGTGCTGGTGCCGCCGGCACGGACGCTGTGCGGCCGGGCTCCGACCGCAGGCCCCCCGTCGGTGCCCGAGCGTGAGCCCGGCGGTGCCCGCCCGGTGCCCGCCCCGTGCCGCCGGCTCCGGGCGGGGTCTCGGCGCCCGCCCCGCCCGCTGCCGGACCGAGCCGGCCAATCGCCGTCCGCTCCCCCGGCTCATTTGCATGTCGCCCTCCTATTGGCGGAGCCTGGGCCGCGCGGCGGCGGCGCGGGACACGCGCTTTGAGCGCTCCGAGAGCGCGGGGCGGGAGCAGCGGCTGGGCGGCGGGGCTGGGGGCAGCGGGGCTGGGGGCAGCGGGGCTGGGGGCAGCGGGGCTGGGGGCAGCGGGGCTCGGGGCTCGAGCAGCCCCGGGGACGGGTCGCTGGGCAGGGCAGGGCAGGGCAGGGCAGGGCAGGGCAGCGCGCTCCTTGCCGGCTGCTCCTTGCCGGCTGCTCCCTGTGCAGTAGCTGCGTGCCCAGGACAAAACTGCCTCGTGCCTCTTCGCGCCCACCTGCTTTGCTCGTTTGTGTACCCGGTTTACTTGCAGCACGGGTGCTTTCAAGGGGGTACCGTGCCGGTGCGGTTTACATCGTTTCTCTTTCTTGGCTAAGTCACGTCCTGCCTTGCTGACCGTTGTTTTTGCTGGGCAAGTGGCTTTGCCGTTTGTGAGGTGTTGTGTGAGATGTTGGCAGCCCGGCGGTATCCCTTGCTGACCTGAACACCCACAGTCTGAACACCAGGATTCTGCTCTGAGCAGCTGGAGCGCTGCTGCGATCCGTAATGCTATTTGCTTCTTCAGATGGCAGGCGGGGCCTCACGAAGTAGTAAAAATCGGGCTGTAACTCGGGGCTGCAAATGGAACGTTAGCAAGACAGGAAATATTTGCTTATACTGTAGGAGGAGAGGAAGAGGAGGGTCTACAAATGGACACATTATCTTAGTAGTTGGTAGGGCCTCTTCTGATGTTGCTGCTTCTCTTCTCACATCTTCCCTGTTGCTTGTTCCCTGCCCAAGTTCTGTTTAGGCCAGCCCTGTCCTTAAACTTGCAACCAGAAGTGTTTAAGCCTTTTCCCTGCCCCAGCCCTTTCTGCGTTGAGGGTTGGTCCTACCGTGCATGGATAACAGGTTAGCTGTTCTGGCTACTCGACGGGTTTTAATGGTCAGCTATTATTTTCAGAGCGGGTGAAAGTTCCTCTTAGTCCATTTTATATCCATTCGCTGAGCTGAAAAACTGAGTACCATCATCTCTAGGCTTCCTCGATATTTCTGTAGAAAGAGACACTGGTTGTTTTTGTCGTCCTGCTTATATTGGTTTAGGGCCTTATGGAATTATAGAACGGCCTGGGTTGGAAGGGACCTCAAAGATCATCTAGTTCCAGCCCCCCCCGCCATGGGGTTCTTGTGTGTTTGTAATTCAGTAATACTTCTGGTCTGTCTCTGCATATAGAGGTGGATGCTCTTACGAAGGAGATGGAGGACTTTGAATTAAAGAAAGCCGCTGCCCGTGCTGTGACTGGAGTGCTGGCTTCCCATCCCAACAGCACTGACGTGCACATCATTAACCTCTCGCTGACCTTCCATGGCCAGGAGCTGCTGAGTGATACAAAACTTGAGCTGAATTCTGGGAGGCGCTACGGCCTGATTGGACTCAATGGAATTGGTAAGCTGTAGGGCACAGTCATGGGTTTCTTGGAGCTCGGTGAAGGTTCTGTGCTGCTGAGAAGCTGGACAGATTCGGGTGGTAAATGCTGAAAGCCAGAAAAAAGGCTGTTAGACACGATGGTTTCACCTCCCACATCTCCCCACCCAGCAAGACCAGTTGCTACTAGGACTATGAGGTTGCATCCTGCCTTTGGACTAAGCATTTGGACTTCTTTCTGTGGAGAGTAGAGTGGGATGCCTGGGCTCTGTGAATGTCTGATGCCTGTATGGAGGCTTTGTTTAACAGTGTCAGTAAACTCAGTGATGATGCTACTAGCCAGAGAACTTGCATAGTATGGAAGAGTAGGGAGTGTGTGATCTAGTCTGAATGGGAAAACAGCTGTATAATCTCTGGAGAAGATGGTGCTGTACCTAGAGAGATGCAGAATATGGGTGTAATTGATGAGCTAGTAAGAGTGACGGGGTGATTTCAGGCTCTCTAGTGATGAGTGCGTTACTTTCCTACGTGGTAGAAGTCTGTAGAGTCTGGTGCCTTGGTAACAGATGTTAGACCTGGTTAGACAGCAGGAAATACACAGCAGAAATACAGCTCCCTAAGTCTGGGTAAGGGCTGAACTGCAGTGGCTCTGCTAGGTCTCTAATTCCTCATGGGCAAGAAATTCCTAAGGATTTTCTTGGGTTGGAAAAGGAGGGAATCAGCAGGATCTGACTGCGTTTTGTCTGTTTCTTTGTGACATATCTTACTGAATACAAATAATTGTGGAGTGTCTGTCTGCACACAGGGAAATCCATGCTTTTGTCAGCTATTGGGAAACGAGAAGTGCCCATTCCAGAGCACATTGACATCTATCACCTGACCCGAGAGATGCCTCCCAGTGACAAGACCCCTCTACAATGTGTGATGGAGGTGGATACAGAGAGAGCCATGTTAGAACGAGAGGCAGAGCGTCTGGCTCATGAGGATGGTAAAGCTTTTCAGAGTCCCTGTGGACAAGGGACATTTCCTCCACTTTCCCTTCCCACTGAAGAAAGGGTCTTACTTGGGTTCCTTGGCAGAGTTTTTACATATTACTTTTTCTCCCAGCTGCCCGGTACTAGTTGAAAAGTCCACTTCTGTAGATGAAATTATCCAGTGTGACTTCTTAAGAAGCGTCTAAGTCATAGGAGTGGATGGGGCTGAATAGTGGTGAAGCAGATGGACTATGAGCTTTCTCAGCTGTGTAGATGTGCAGCTGAGAGCCAATTACTGTTAGAAGTGCTGACAGGCTCTTTTTCAGCGGAGTGTGAGAAACTCATGGAGTTGTATGAACGTCTGGAGGAGCTGGACGCTGACAAGGCAGAAGCACGGGCCTCACGTATCCTGCACGGCCTGGGGTTTACACCAGCCATGCAGAGGAAGAAGCTGAAGGACTTTAGTGGTGGCTGGCGAATGAGGGTGGCTCTTGCTAGGTGAGTGGTATACTGCCTGCTGCCTCCGGGGAAAATGCCTGTCTGATCCTGATGCTGCAAAGCCATAAACGCAGTTCTAAGAACTCAGAGGAGAGCTGAGAGAATTTGGGTACCTGCATTTACCCTGTGCTGTCATCTCCCCTCTCCTTTTAGAGCCCTCTTCATTCGTCCATTCATGCTGCTGCTAGATGAACCCACAAACCACCTTGACTTGGATGCCTGTGTGTGGTTGGAAGAAGAGCTGAAAACGTAAGCATGAAGGAGTTTGCAGCTTCCGTAGGTTGTAGTTTTCTGCTGGAACATCTTGTCAGCATGTGAGCAAGTGCTACAGGAGTAACTGTCTATAGTTCTTGTGGCTATGTAACTATACTGCATTACTAATTATACTTACATATTTTTAGTAGCTTAGTGGGTAGAATTGGTGATAGGAGGGCAGTTGGACTTGTAGGTCCTTTCCAACCCCATGTTTCTATGATTCTACGATACCTTGTGCTTGCTGTTACATGTTTTTGCAGAACAGTTCTTGGTGCAAGGGTAATGAATTCAAGATAAGTCTTTCTCTTCCTTAGTGAAAAAAGTGAGAAATACTGGTACAGGTTAAACTTACTTCCTGAAAGCCAGGAGCAGACCTGGGAGGTGTGTACCGGCACTGTGTGCTGTACCAGTAGTGTAAACTTTCTAGACCTGGCCTCCAGCTCAGCTTTTTGCATATTGTTTTTCTCTTCACCAACTGTAGTGTCTGTGTCTGTTGGTTTCATCTTGTTCTAGTATGTGGATGCAACTGGTTTTTATTAAATAAAGTTAAAATGTTAATGCTTAAGGCAAAAGATTTAGGAATAGCTGTGAAGTCTAGGTTATTTGGGTTGTGTGTTAAAAGGACTGTGCATATAAGCACATGAGAAGGGCTTTTCATTTGCAGAGGTTATTCTTTCAGCTGTGTCAGTTGAACATTTTGTCTGTTTTATATATCAGGTATTTTAGGAAATCTGAATTTCAACCTCTCTCTTTTTGGGAGGAGGCATTAGCCAGTCATTTTACAAACTTGGAAAGGAACCTGTGATAGAGAACCTAAGAGATGGTAGTCTGTAAAAAGGTGAAAATGAGAAGCAAAGGTTGAAACTTCTAAGAAGTGTGACACTAGTGGAGTTCTGCAGCAGTAGCAGTAGTAATCCACCACAAAGGTAGCCAGCTCTCGACTCTTCATGAATATGGATGAAGAGTGCCTTATGGTGAAGGATGTCTTAGAAAGCTGGTCATCGCTGCTTTACTGCAGATTTCCTGAAGTATCTCTAAGGCTTCTATCTTTTTGTTCTTAATCTGGCCGTAAACAAGAGAGATCTGTTGCATGTAAATCCTTTGTCACCATCAGGGCCAACAAGCAATTCTTTTCCTAGCTTAGTCTCTATTAAGTTTTGTGGTGCCACAGGTTCAAGCGGATCCTTGTGCTGATATCCCACTCCCAGGACTTCTTGAATGGTGTCTGCACCAACATAATCCACATGCACAACCGCAAACTGAAGTACTACACAGTGAGTGAATGGTGTCTTGTGCAACTAACAAAAACAGAGGAGCTGTCCTCTGGGGCATGTCTGATGTTTTGTGGTCTCTCTCTTTAGGGAAATTATGATCAGTATGTAAAGACTCGCTTGGAACTAGAAGAAAATCAAATGAAGCGTTTCCACTGGGAACAAGATCAGATTGCTCACATGAAGGTATCTGCCTAGCTGCACGACCATCTTTCTGCCTACGCAGCCGTACACCTCTCTAGCCTTTGTATCGTGGCTTTTGGCTAACTCTGTATTTCGTTGCAGAATTACATTGCGCGATTTGGTCATGGTAGTGCAAAACTGGCCAGGCAAGCTCAGAGCAAGGAGAAGACCCTTCAAAAAATGATGGCTTCTGGATTGACAGAGAGAGTGGTGAACGATAAGGTGGGATCAAACGTGGGATTGCGTCTAGAGATCAGTGTAGGAAACTTGGGCCAGATAAGCAAAATGAACTTTAGCTGATGGCAGGAATGGCTGACACAGCTGAGAGCAAAAGTAGGATTCCCTTCCAAATTCCTGTACTGAAGATAGGGTACTGCTGAAGAGTGGAAAGAGGAGACTTATTTTTTTTTTTCCAGTGAAGAGAAGGGGATTTGTCATACCAGTAAGGCCATTTTGTAGACACAGAAATGAGTGTCTGAAAGTTGGAGAAGATCAGGGAGGATGCTCAAAGCAGCTCCTGCTAGTTTGAAGAGTATAAGCACCCATTTGCTTCAAAGGAAAAGAAATAGGGAATCATTAGCCAGCAGATAAACCTGTGAGTGAGTTGCCAGAGGGAACAGGGAGTGAAATGAAGGGAGTGATCTGTATGTGCTCCAGGGTGTCTAACAAGTGGATATTCTGTGTTGACAGACTTTGTCATTCTATTTCCCTCCCTGTGGAAAAATCCCCCCTCCTGTCATCATGGTGCAGAACGTAAGCTTCAAATACACCAAGGACGGGGTGAGTATAGGGAGTGTGCATGGGTTGTATGGAGTTTACTTGTATCCTCTGCCTTGTAATGGGGGCTTTTGGGTAAGTTTTCTAATCAGGCTGCAGCATATCACCGGTGGATCAGATTTCTTGGCAGTGTTAATGCTGAGTCTGCTGAAGACAGAGCTTTATGGGTGCAGCATGGAGAGTCTAGGTAGTAATGGAAAGGCATAATATGTCATAATTTATGTGGTTTGCAGCCATGGATCTATAATAACTTGGAGTTTGGGATTGACCTGGATACCCGTGTAGCTCTTGTTGGACCCAATGGAGCTGGAAAGTCAACACTGCTGAAACTGCTCACAGGAGAGGTATGCTCCCAGCATTGTCTACCCTGTTCTGGCCCTTTATTCTTTGGGTAGTCTTCAATGAAGCTGCATTTATTTATGAGAGCACCCCTATCAGACTTTGGAAATCCTGAAGTCTTGCTGCAGTATAGGGCTTTTTCTGTCATGCTATATGTTCAGACATCCAGAAGGTTGGCATACAGTGAAAGAAGGGATTTCATGGTGAAATACTTCTATCTTCTCTTTTTAGCTGCTGCCCACAGATGGGATGATCCGCAAGCACTCACATGTAAAGATTGGTAGATACCACCAGGTACTCCCTATAGCAACTACCATGGACATGAAATGCTGAGGAAAAAGCTGACAGGAATGGGGAATCTTGTCCCTCTATTTCTGCTTCTACGGCCCATCCTGCTGCTGCTTTTCTATGCCTTGAGCTTGGGGAGGGAACTGTTCTTTTGGCAGAATGGACTCTAGCCAATGTTCTTGCCCTGAAAAGAGGCTTGCTGTGGTCCTTTTTGTTTAGCCTCTCACCTTTTACTGGAGAGATGGTTGCCCAAGCTTGATGTTGGACAAGCCTGCTATTCTGAAGCAGCACTCCTGCTCCTGAAATGGAGACTGCTTCCATAACGTTTCAGCATAGTGAATGTGCCAGGGGTGGGATTATCATCTCGTGGATTCTGCTGCTTTGCTGGCACCAGAGAGATATAAGGGGGGAGATGGGTGGCATGCACAGCCTGAAGCTGGCTTTTGTTCTCTGTTAGCACTTGCAAGAGCAATTGGACTTAGACCTCTCACCCTTGGAGTACATGCTGAAATGCTACCCAGAGATCAAGGAGAAGGAGGAGATGAGAAAAATCATTGGCAGATACGGTCTGACAGGGAAGCAGCAGGTCAGTATGAGCTGTTGAGGTTTTCTTCTTACGCATTAGGGAAGTGGAGCTGTTGCATTTTCTGTTGTTCTACAGATACCTGACAGTGTGATGCAGTATGCAGCATGGTGCACCACAGCATCTAAATGCTTTTTCCATCTCTGCCTTTAAAATTGGAGAAAAAATAACTCATGGCTCACAGTAACTTACTTTGCGTTGCAGCAATGTGTGGGTTGGAATGGGTGACCTCCTCGGAACCCAGGTGAAGGAAGACGGGTTGTGGCATAGTGCTAGCCTCAATTATATTTCAATTATAACTTGAACTACCTTGCTTATCTCTATTTCTGAGATGAATGCCAGTAAGAAATGCCAGAACATATTCTCAGCTGGGTGTGGGGAACACATGGCTCAAGCAGATGAGTGTAGAATCTCTAGTGGTGCTCTAACTCTAAACACACCACGCTCCTGTATATTACATTTTGGTGGGAGTTGTCATTATTGCTGCAGTTAGCGTTGATTTTTACACTGTTCTTCTCCATTTGTCACTCAAGAAGTTGAGAGTAGGTTTAGGCTTTTGTCAGGATGCAATGAACATTAGGCAGATCTCAATTAACTTTCCTTTGGAACCTCTAACACAAGCTGAGTCTTGCTATGGACACCCCTTTTTCAGAAGCCTCTGGAATTCACTTGTTTTGCTGGTAAAGGAAGCCTAGTCTAGTTGTAAGCCTACGTTTGTCCTCTTGTGTCATGTAGCTGCAGCATAGTTTGAACTGTGAATATTTTGTGGTCAGTGTGGTGTCTAGGAACTGGTGCTCTAAGTTACCCTGCAGAGCTGCAAATAGTGTCTGTGTTTGTCAGGTGAGCCCCATTCGGAACCTCTCTGATGGGCAGAAGTGCCGTGTGTGCTTTGCATGGCTGGCCTGGCAGAATCCTCACATGCTTTTCCTCGATGAACCCACCAACCATTTGGACATAGAAACGATAGATGCTCTGGCAGATGCTATCAATGAATTTGAAGGAGGAATGATGCTTGTCAGCCATGACTTCAGACTCATCCAGCAGGTAAGAAGAGTGGTGAATTTTGGCAAACCAACTTTCCAACACTGAGTAATTAAAGCAAGATGTTTTCAACTGTTTTCAGCTGTTCCTTATCCTGAAAAGATGTGTGAGTGAAAAATATCACTGCATATGATTCCCTTGCCATGTACATGTGGAATAATTACCTAGTCTTGGAAAACATTTAGGCATGTGAAAGAAAAAAAAATGCTAAAAGTGAAGAATAAGTTAAATGGAAATCATGACACATGTGGAGGCTTTAACTAGATTGTTTTTAAATGATACTGGAGTAGTTCTAGCAGTTTTCTTTACCACTCAATCTGTACAGGTTAAGGAAGTCACTCCATATACACAGAAATGTCAGGTGCTGATTTATCAACTATAGCTTTGTCTGCAAGTTCAGATACAATTTTATTTTTCAGTGCAGCATATCCAGGTAGTTCATGTCAAGAACTACCTTTTCTAATTCCCATCTTAGCAGGAAGTGAATTTCTTCTTATTCCATGAACAACAAAAAAAAAATTTGGAGGGTTCAAGGACTGTTAGTTCTAAAATCCTGTATAAATTATTCAGAAAACTCCAGGTGGGATATTTCACTGCAGATATCTTTCTTTGGTAGTAAACGTGTGAAACTTAATAGACTCTCTCCTTGCTTAATAGACTCTCTTTCCTTCAGAGAGTAGATTTTGGTTAATTTTATATTTTCGGTAAAACTATAAAATGCTGCACTATAAACCTCCCTTTCCTTGTGTATTTGCTTCCAGGTTGCGCAGGAGATCTGGGTCTGTGAGAAGCAGACAATCACAAAGTGGCAAGGTGACATCCTCGCCTATAAGGAACATCTCAAGTCAAAGTTGGTGGATGAAGATCCACAGCTCACCAAAAAGACCCACAATGTGTGAGCTCTAGAGCAGTCGGTCAGGTGCTCTCTGTGGAGACTGACAGTGGCCAGCGTGACTCACTCACCTGCCGACTGGAATGGGACTCTGCTGCTATCTCTGTGGCTGTGTTCTAGGATTGCTGCAATACTGCTTCCCCTTGACTTGCCTTGCGCCTCTGTATCTGGACAGATCTCTTCTCTCCTGATCTGGCTGCATTTGGGCAACCATTTCCATATTTAGATGATGTCCCATCTGAGCCAGGCCTTGGAATCTAACGGTCTGGGGTCGTGGCAGTTAGGGTGTCTGAGTTGCAGTGATACAGAAGTGGAGACCCCAGCCCAGCTTACCCTGCCTCCTCCTTCCCAATTTCTGCTTCAGTTTAGATACTTCACTTCAAACTCCTCTGGCCTTGGTTTGTTTTTAACTATTATTTAACAGTGTAATTAACAGATCTGCCTGAGAATCCATCAGTCAATAAAGAGGGAAGAACAGTCTTGTTTTGTGAGCTGTAGTAGTTATTGGGGCATGCTGGGGCAAATCAGCCAGTACTGAGCTTTACAAGTAAGGATGCAGGGCTCTCTCATATGAAGTGAAGATTTGTTTCTTTACTATTACCAAAGTCCTCTTCTTATGACCAGAATTTGTGGTATAAATGAAGGTGTGAGTACTGAGCTCTGGAATTGTACAGAGCAGAGTACGGCGATCCTTGCAGCTAGAAAAACTGCTAATCCGCATGTTGAATGCTGGGTTTTCCAGATAATGACAGAAGGGGGAGCAAGCCACACATGCCTTTTTTTTTTTTCTTGTTAATAAATACAACTTGAAAGGGTTCTGAAGATTGGAAATTAGAGAGTCAATGTAGATCTATAGAATACCAGCACTTGTTCTCTACAACAGAGCAACTTAGATGCATGTTTTTTCCTTCACCTTGAATTCTATGGGTCTAATATGAGGCTCTTATTAAATCAGGATTTTTGAACTATGAATTAGTTATTTCTTCCTTCCAGGTTTAACTAAACAAGACTAATCAGCTAAAGTTAGTTTAACTTTTTTTGTTGTTTTTAACATTTTTTTAGAAAAGTTGTTTAAACTGCAGTTTGCCACAGCAGCTTGAATAATTTCTTGAATAAAATACTTCTTCATGTGTTTTTAAAACAATGAGAAGACACTTAAGAAAAAAAGTAGCAAATCAAATTAAATACCTTCTTACGATCATGAGTTATCATTTTCATTACTTATGACGCATGAGTGTGGCAGCACTGGTCATGTGAAAGGTTCACGTAATCCAATAACCTATTCCAACAGGACATGTTGACAGAGAATTTGAAGAACAAGACAAAAATGTAGTTGTACTTTCTCAGATGCCAACTGTCTGTGGCTCTGGCCTTTTGAGCAAAGTAATTTTGCTCAAAAAAATCTTCCCTGCCCGTGAACAGGGGGTTTGGAGCCAGACGATCTTTAAGGTGTCCCTTCCAACCCGAGCTATTCTATGAAAGTATTCCCTTGCTTTTTTCCAAAGGGACCATCCAAGTTGTAGACTGCTAGTGTAGAAGCACTGTGTATCATCCACAGGACAAATGTCCTAGGGGGAGCTGCTTCCAGTAGATAGTGCAGAACATTTAGTTTTTTTTCAGTGTTTCTAGCAATGATTGGAGTTTGAGGGGGGGGAAAAAAGTGCTTTCTAAGAAAATAATGCAGATTAATATAAATGCTGTTTAAGTTAGCTTTGCAGAAAAGTCTAGATTGCACTGAAAGGTCACTTGAATGAATATGTCATAGTGTGGTACCTGGAAGCTAACAGAGGTAGTGATGGAGAAAAAGCAAACTGCACACAAGTAAGTGAGGTAAAGACTGACTGGTAGCACAGAATTTAAAACGAGAATTGATGAATGCAAGTTTTCGTTAGTTCTGCTCTCTAGGTTTTAAAAAGATGTTGGTGAGTTGAAAAGGGTTGCAAAGTAGCTATGAGAACGATGATGTCTGGAAGTCTTGCCTGAGGCTACAGCTGTTCCTTTTGCTGTTGCTTATTCTTAGTAAAGGCTTGGCAGTGACTCTATTACTACATTTCACATCTCTGTAGTCAAGGGCCATGGTGGCAATAATAAATGCAGGTTATAATCTTAGACTGAATTCTCTGGGAGTGGTAAATTCTGAGGAGGGCATAGGAATATTGGGATGAGAGAGCAAGCATGATGGACAGTAGTTGGAGAACTCTTGTAGGCGATGGAGCAATGTATTGGGTTTACAGGGCAAGGTTTTCGTAGTGGGGGGCTGCAGGGGTGGCCTCTGTGAGAAGAAAGCAGAAGCTGCTCCATGTTAGGTAAGGGACAGATCCAGACAGCTCCAAAGGGACCCGCTGCTGCCCAGAGCTGGGCCCACAAGCAATGTTGTTTGCGCCCCTGGGAAAGCAGAGTTAAGAAAGGGAAAAAACTGCTGCACAACAGCAGCTGGGAGAGCAAGGAGTGAGAAACAGCCTTGCAGACACCGAGGTCAGTGAAGGAGGGGGAGGACGTGCTCCATGCACCAGAGCAGAAGTTCCCCTGCGGCCCGAGGAGAGGCCCCTGGTGGAGCAGGCTGTCCCCCTGCACCCACGGGTCCCACACGGAGCAGATCTCCACGCTGCAGCCCGTGGAGGAGCCCCCGGTGGAGCAGGTGGATGTGGCCTGGAGGAGGCTGCGGCCCATGGAGAGCCCCCGCAGGAGCAGGCCCCGGGCCGGAGCTGCAGCCATGGAGAGGAGCCCCCGCAGGAGCAGGGGGTCTGGGGGGAGCTGCCGCCCGTGGGGGACCCGTGCTGGAGCAGTTTGCTCCTGGGGGATGGACCCCGTGGGACGGAGCCGTGTGGGAGCAGTGCTTGAGGAGCTGCTGCCTGTGGGCAGCCCCCGCAGGCTCAGTTCGGGAAGGACGGCATCGCGTGGGAGGGACCCCACGGGGAGCAGGGGCAGAGAGGGACCACGAAGGAGCTGCAGAGACAACGAGCCAGGGACCGACCACAGCCCCCACTCAGTTACCCTGTGCCGCTCAGGGGGAGGACATAGAAGAGGTTGGGTGGAGGGGAGATGTTTTTTTAGTTGTGGAGTTTTTTTTTTTTTTTTTAGTTTCTTGCTGCTCTAGTTTGTTAGTAATACGTAATAAATTTTATTAATCTCCTTACGCTGCATCTGTTTTGCCTGTGATGATAATTGTTGAGTGATCTCCCTGTCCTTATCTCAAGGCTTGAGCCCTTTTCATCGTATTTTCTCCGCCTCTCTTTTCTCCTCTTCCCTTTGAGGAGCAGGAGTGAGAGAGTGGTTGTGGTGGAGCTCAGCTGCCCACCTGAGTAAAAGCACCACAAGCAAATAGGAGAGTTATGTTAGCTGTCTGCTGCTACAAAGCAAGAGAATAAATTCTGAGTTGCAGACAGATTTCTGATTTAGCAAACAAGTCCATAGCTACATGTTCAAAGCAAAAGTAGCTCTAAATGCACTAGAGGTCACAGTAAAATTTGTAAAAATTTGTAAAATTTGTAAAATTGAATATCTATGCATGTTTTAGCAGTCTAGTTTTTCAGCCTTGATTTAAACCTGTTCAGTGCTGACAGTTTGTTAGACTGCACTGAAGCAGCTCTGGCAGACGTATGTCCTGGAGTACTGATTGCTGTGTGAGAGGCAGACACCAGCCGGGGCAATGGCATTTTGCAGTGTTTCAGCTAGGGCTTGTCTAATCATGCACAAAAGCAAAACTGTATCTAGACAAATTAAGAAAATTGCTCCTTATCTGTTTGAATGGTAACTCCTACAAAAGAACTGTCCTAGAGCCTCTGCACAATTGCTCTTGCCTGTAGTCTAAAAGAGAAGTTGCCTATAACACAGCTACAACTAGAAGCGGCAGATATAACTTCGAGTACAGTTGTGTGATTCCCTCATCACTGTGGTCAATACATACACCACAAAAATAGCACAAGGATAAGTCAAGCCAAACACACAGCTTCCAGAATGGACAGCCACTAGCACATGCAATATAGGGAAACAGATTTGTGTAAAAGTAGTAAGAACGTGTTAATTCCATAAATATGGAAACACAAATTTGACTATACTACTCAGTGGATGAGCTTCCATCCTTGCTATACGTTGGATCCCAGTGTTCAATGTTGTCACTGATCCACGTCCACCAAAGGGTTTCCTTCTAACTTAAAATTTTCTCAAAAAAAAACCAACAATACAATAAAAACAATACAGAAAAAAAATCCGTGTGTATAACTGCCAATGCCAGACACAGCTGCAGCTGGGGACAGGTATCACTTATAACAGATAAAAACTTCATTAGCATTGGAGATCTTCTGTGTTCTCTGACTGATGGAAAAGGTAAATAGTTCCAGTCACAGTGAACACTCCGCACCCAGCTAAAGCATCTCTGCCATTTACAGCTTGGTAAATCATTTGGTGGGTAGAACATACATCAGAGGGGGAAGCCCTGTGCTGTACCTAACCAGTGCATGGCCTCTTGCAAAAGAAAAGCGGTGATGTTGCTTGCTCCTTACTCCCAGTATGAATCATCCAATACCTCTTGATGTTGACAGACATCAGTGTATATGCTACTTCTATTCCCAGAAGGATCCTGCTACCTCTTACCTTCTGTGCCCAAGCCTCCACATTCCCATTTCTCTCCTCCCATTCCCCTCCGCAGATGTGCTGGCATGCATGTCCCACACATTCATTCACATTGCAGTTGATGAGAGCAAGAAACCCCTCTGTCACTGTGACTTCTATTTGCACTAGGGATGGGCCATCAGGTGCCTCCCCATGAGGACAGGCCTAGAACAAAACTGAATTCAGTGAAATGCTATTGGCCCTACTGACAGAGTCACTGATGCAGTATGTCTCCCAAACTCAGCCCCTGGAAGATGTGATTTGCTAAAGATTTGCCATGTGAGCAATATAATGTAAGCCCTTGCATAGGAGACAGTGTGCAGGGCACTGCAGAGATATGGACGTCCCCTCAGCTGGAGCTATATTAGTATTAGCTATATTAGTATTGCAGTTTTGCAAAATATATGTTTTGGTGCCTGCTGAGAGAAAGGCTTCATTTTCTCTTCTCTTCAGACTAAAGTAACAGAGCTCTACTATGTTGCTGTGCTTTCTGTTTTTCTTTTTTCCCTGGCGCAGCCTAATTTCTGTGTCATAATTATCACCACTAGTGTGATCATTGGTTTCGAAGACAGATCAAACACACACTCAGGATGTCGGCCCTCTCCTCCCGCTGCTTCCTTTCCGTTCTTCCCCTGAAAGAACCTCTGTTGTGTGAAGCAGGCAGGACTACCCAGGCCAGGCTGGCTGAGACGTTATCTGCAGGTTCGTGCTCAGTGCGCGCCACCAATAAGCACACAGAGTCAGAATCCACTGTGGGAGGAATACCGGCTGTTGGGAGGTTGTTCGTAGTGCTATCATTCAGTCACTAGACCAATGTTACCTTCATTTACTGAGCCTCAACTGACTGTACCACCTGTTCCACAGCACAGAGGTGGCCCAACACATTTGATTCTGGAGGCAGTACCTTGAGTACTCCAGTTTACACCCTTCCACCAAAGCAGGAACCCTCCTTTCACCAGACCCCTGGATGGACCCAGAATTAGCTCTTCTCTGGCACTTCTGCCCCACGTGAATGGGACACTACTGTTCTTATGCATGTCTTTGCCAATGTTACCCTCAAACTTCTCAGGTCTGAAAGTTTAATTGAATCAGTTAATTCCAAGTGCCTTTCAGGCCAGCTGCCCTGTGCTTAGTGCCAAGTGGAATCATCAGCCACAGATGTGCATCCCTCCCGCTCCCTGGGGACTGCAGCTGGGGCAGGTGAAGGGCTGCTGCCTTTGCTATATAACCAGCCCCATGGTAGCTCATGGTTGCTCTGTTAGAGCTTGCTTGGGGGAAGGGGCTGAGATGAGTGCAGAGGCTGGGAAGAAGCGTGGTCATGCTTCCACTTCTGGATCTGCTTCTGGAGACAGGAAGTCCAAGAGGAAGCCCAAGAGAAAGGAAACCTATTCAGTCTATATCTACAAAGTACTGAAGCAAGTGAGTAAATGCTTCTCTAGTGTTAAGAACTGTTTCACATGTAAAGTTAGTTCTGCTCACTGCATGTTAACTCTGTAAAAAGGAAAAGAGGAAAATGTACTTTTTAGTGAGATGAAAAAAATGAGTGAGACAGTATACAACTCCAGCTGAGTCTAAAATGGGGTGTGGCAACAAATCTCTCAGTAGGAGTTGAGGTGGATCTAGATCAGAAAGGGTTTCATAGGCAGAATGAACTCTACTGTATGGCTCTGTATAAGGAAGTAAATGAGGAGAAATCAGTTATACCTGTCATCGTCCCTATGAGTAAGTATTAAAAACTTCATAATTTCTGGAGATTTTGAGACTTGCCAGCCTATGTTGGAGAGAGGAGAAAGACTTTGGAGAGGTGGCCATAGCTTGGAGCAGCGGGGCACTTACACTCCTTGTAGGCTTGTTTCCCCCGTGGACTTTGCAGAGGCTCCTGGCAGTGCAGTGTCACAGCCAATGCAGTACCACAGGGACCTCTTCAGTCCAATGGAACTGGCATGCAACATGAGAACCGGGGGGGGGGTGGGGTGGGAAGGGGAAGGAGGGCCCTTTTTCTGGGAGTGCTGGGTCCCCATTGCCTGGTGATGGTGGTATGACGCAGTGCTTGATTGCCATTTCGCAGGTGCACCCTGACACCGGCATCTCCTCCAAGGCCATGAGCATCATGAACTCCTTTGTCAATGACATCTTCGAGCGGCTGGCTTCAGAGGCCTCACGCCTGGCCCAGTACAACCACCGCTCCACCATCACCAGCCGCGAGGTGCAGACGGCTGTGCGGCTCCTGCTGCCTGGCGAGCTGGCCAAGCACGCCGTCTCCGAGGGCACCAAGGCCGTCACCAAGTACACCAGCAGCAAGTGACTGCCGGGCCACAATAAAAGCTTTCTGCCTTGGCTGCACCCTATCTGTCATGGCTCTGTGGGGTTGTGTTGGGGAAGGGGGTGCCACTGCTGGGGGCGGGCGCTGCTGGTGGCCGGGTGGGTGCTGGTGGGGCCTGTGCAGCTTAAATTTAAGGGTTTGGAACATAAGTAATTGAAGTGGTGTATAGAGAGAAGATTGTATTAAATCATCAGCTTAATAGATAATGTCACAGACTTGTCACTTCTAATTTTTAGAAAGAATTGCTTTGGCTTTAATTAGCTCTATATGTTATCTAGAGCATCCAAGTAGCACATAGTTGTTTCTGAGCTATCTAGTTCTCAGCAAGTTGTTAACACAGATCATGGATGGTGACTCTACTTCTTGTGGAGTCCTGTGGGATTTGGTATTCAGTCTGATGCAACAGTAAAAGCAAAATCTGCAAATACACTTTAAAAACACAGATAATGTCTTTGCCTCATAATTTATAATGCAAAGGTTAGTTTGACCTCTGGACATCAGGATTGTTTGGTTGGATGGGATGGACAGCTGTTCTTTGAAAGTGACCAAAACCAAGTAGAGGCTTCGGGGCTTTCTTGCAGAAAGGTAGGGTCATTCTGTGAAGAGGGTGGGTTCTGCCACAGTTCTCCAAACTCCTTTTTTTTAGTTTTCGGGCTACTGACTGCAAAAATTTTATGTTGCCTTTGAGGTTCCTATTGTTCTTCCTGACTGTGCTGGGCCTCTTTGCACCAGTCCAAGTTATCAGCATTCAGTTTATCTGTTTGTACCAGAGTAGAGACAAAATTCCCTCTGTGTCAGTGGGACAGTTTACAGTGGGTAGAGTTTTTCTTATAAGCAATTTTCAAAAGTCTATTTTGTCCTAGTGAAAAATTCTCCCTTCCAGGTATGGGAAAAAGAAATAGTGCAAAAAGGAGCTGGACTGGCAGGAGACACAAAGGGGATTTTCTTTATAGAACTTCTAAATGTCATCTCTCTTCTTGCTTCCAATGGCTTTAGAGGGAACTTTGTTCAGCGGGGTTATAAACTGGGCTGGGACTGAGGGTCCTGTGCTCTGCCTCAGGCAGTTATGTTAATGACTGGTCCTGGCCATGTCTCAAGCTGACAAGGAAGTTTGTATTCCCAGGTACTTCCTACCTGAGTGAGCCAAGGCCCTGAAGGGAGCATTAGTGGATTCTGTTTGCTACAGTGGCCTAGATGGGGCTTGTGCAGCACGAAGGGCTGAGAGTGAGTGCTGTGTCTAGACTAACGGTGGTGAGATGATTTACAAAGCTGCCCCCAGGTTTCTACATGGAGCTGTTACTTCTGGGTCTATTGTAGAGTAGAGGAAAGATATGAACTATGCTCCGAGCTGAGACGTAGTGGAGGTCCTTTGCCACCTTAATGGTGGGACTGGATGTCCCCATTCCAAGGTCTCCCAGTGGCAGCAAAAATGGGGGTAGGAGTATCAGGAGGAACCAGAGCTGTGGTGGAGTCCAGGTTACTGTATGTGGGGCAGTCTTGGACTTCACAAGGCTTGTGAGGTGGTGATGAGTCTCATGAGCTATGGAGCCATGACAGGTGCTTGTCTTTGTGTGATCAGGGTCAGTGTGTCTCAGCAGCGTGGGTCATGGACAGGATGCTCCCAGAGTACAGGAGGTGGCAGAACTGGGACTGAGCACATCACCTCTGGTCCCAGCCCTATTGGTCCAGTGTGGAGATTGGGTGGGTGTGTGTGATGAGGTTGTACTGGGTGCTGTGTTTTCTCCTGACTGCAGGACAGCATTGAATAGTGCTCTTTGCCTGTAGTGCCCTGCCACATAAGCTGGAACTGGTCTGGAGCACAAGTGTCAGAGCAGTATCTCAGCTGACAGGGCTGTAGTCTTTTCATTCCCTCCAGCAGTTGCAGCCAGTCGTGCTGTGGGATGGCTGTGCAGGTGGTAGAGCAGATGTGCCTGGGGTGCCTGTGAGACAGGTTCATGGGGGAGATTCGATGGGATGTGGAGCGCTGGAAACAGGCCTGGGAGAGTCCAGCCAAAGCGCTGGGTTGTGGGCATGCTGCCATTTTGCATCTGAAAGGTCAGCAGTCCCTCTCCTCGCCTGGGCTGTTCTGTTGCTCCCTATGCCACCGCTTCTGCATCTCCCCAGCGGCACTTTGGTTTCCCCAGCCCCAGATGTGCAGTCATGCTTTTTGTGGGGTGGAAGAGTGCTCATAAAGAGCTTGGAACTGCAGTTCTGCTTCTGCCCTGAAGGTGGTTCTCTCCGACTGCCTGATCTCAAAACATTTCTTCAGCATGAGCAGGAGCCTGGTGCTGCCTAGCTCCAAGCAGACTGCCTTTGGACCATATAACGTTCCTTCTGTGGAAGCCTGGCTACCTCAGCAGATAGCTGGCACACTGTGCGGGTAAGGTGCTGTTATACTGGGAGACAAGAGTGGCTGTGTCCTGGCAGGTCCAGTAGAGCATCTAGCACTGGGTGAGCCCAAAACGGGTAAGGCTTTAGTGGTGCAGGTGCTTGATTGTCCAATACTGCAATCTGTGTATCCCACTCCTGCTTCATGCCTCCAACACTTTTTTTTTTTTCTAGGGGCCGAGAAGGATGGAGTTGGTGATTGGCCCCATGTCCCTTCTACATCACTGTTTCCTCACAGATCTGGAAGGGCCTACAGCACAGATGCATCAAGCTTGGGTGGCAGAAGGAGATGGTTGGTCTTGGAATGGCAAGTTCTGCACTGAACCTGTCCAGATTGTCTTTTCTGCATTTCCCCTGTGGGGGCAGGTTCGACTCTCACTGTGCAGGGGTCACGCTGCTTGTTTCCCCACAGTATGTCCACATGGAGCTGCTCTGATAAACCTGCATAAGATGTTGTACATGGTCTCCCTCTCTGGAGGGGCCACTCTTTATGCTTCTCTGATGCTTTTGTGAGGACAGCTTCACAGCTCAGCTTCTTCCAGACTGGACTCGTGGCTCCGTGGCTGTTTGTGCCCTGATGCTCTGTTGGATCATGAGAGGTCTGAATGAAGTTGCTTTGGGAGGAGGGAGTAGGCTGTACCAAACAGCAGGGAAATTGGTCGCTGTAAGAATGATCCAGAAGCCAGTAAAAGAGCAAACGTCAGCTTGGAACCCATGCAGGTACTCTTCCAAAGTGTCATGGGACTGCCTCAGTCTGTGCAAGTCTGTCTTTTTCCAAGTCTCCCAGTGAGGCCTTATTACTGCAGTGCAGCACTGTCACATTGCACATCCCCGGCCCTATGTCCATCTGCTTTGATCTTACTAAACTGAACATGCCCATGGGCCAAAAGCAACCTCTTTTTTGCCTTGGTGCACTTTTCAAATCCTCCAGAAGAACACTATAGCTTGATAAACTGAATCAAGCAAAGTGTTCAGAAAAATATCAGTAATTCCTGTGTGGTCTGCTTTCCTTTTGCATAAGAGCAATGACTTAGGAGTCTGTGCTCTTTCCTCTCATAGTGTGGAGGACCATGGGGCACATCTTACTGGTCTGTGATGAGTGAGGCAGGTCTGGAGAGGGGGAGCTTTTTGGGCAATGGAGGCTAGCACCAGCGTGCAGACCTGTGTGCATTTCTATTCCCATGCTGTTGTGTCTCTTGGCAGCAGTGCTGCCAGGTGGCTGCTCTGGTGCATCATTAGATGTTGTTCCAAATAGCATAGGCAGGAATGGTTCAGCACTCAGAGGAAAACAAGCTGGTGATGGATAGCTCTGGTGATGCCAAAGCTATTAAAGTATGAACCTCTGAAGTGCAGCCAGGGTACCAGCACAGCAAGGGACAGTGACTTTCTTCCTCTCTATGCTCAGCTGCTAGAGATGGAGAGTGGGGTCAGTGCTGGTCCATGTCCCTTCCCTATTCTGGTTTGGTCTGACACAGGGTGTTTTCTCTGAATAATGTCAAGTCCCTAACTCATGGCAGCCCAGAATCCCTGCCTGGAGAATGGAAAATGAATGATGATCAAAGGCTAGACAGACACTCCCCCATGAACACACACATTGCTGTCTGAGGCTTTGTTATTCCTGATACTGCCAGCACTGTAAGGGGACTAAGGATCCATGGCATTCTTGGGGCTGTTCGACATCTATGCTCTCCCCAGCAAGGATTGTTGCAAATAGTTTGTTTCCTTGTTTGTTGTCTCTCTTCATACTCTGTTCACTCTGGAGTCTTGGATGTAGCCAACAATAATGTTGCTTCCTTCATCCCCTCTGCCAAGGACTGCAGAGTGGGGATGGGAGAGTTATTCACAAGTCAATTTTGTGAGTCAGTCTTCTTTGATATCTGTAATTTCTAGGGCCAGATGACAATGTGGGTCAGAAAGCATGCCTCTTCTAACGGCCTGTTCTTGCCCTGCATTGCCTCCTGCCAAACATGGAGGAAGACCGAAAGACCTGCTGCCTGCTAAGGTCCTGATACTTGCATATGGAGCTGCAGCCAGGGACTGTTCTGAGCCCCAGTAGCTGGCTCACCGTGCCCCTGGTGCTGAGAAGCTTGGGGCAGGGCAGAGTGCTTCTCTGTGACCTGAGGGGCAGGAATGGAAGGAGAGTGAAAAAGATATTCCCATGTACTCAATAGGCTTCGGAGAGTTACCTAGTGGTATCCTGTATGGTCTCTGGGTGGGAGGAAGAGGATGCTTCCATGTGGCCCCATGAAGGGTGTGGGGCTGGAGAAGAGGATGACACGGGCAGAGTGGCCCCATGAGGAATGGCTGCTGCAGGCCACACGCCGTTTTCCCATTAGCGAGTGTTTAGTTCAGCGTTTTAAATAATTGTGTCCTCGGAATGATATTTAAAATCCATTTGGGAGGCAATGAGGCGGGAAAGTGCCTATGCCATTGTGATGACGCTGCGCAGGCCGTGCCACACATGCATATTACAAACTCGTTACAGGCTCGTTTACACGCACGCTGCTCGCTCCCCACACAACCTCTTTCTGATGCTCCTAATGTTTCTTCCCCACCATGGCTGCTTCTGCTTGGCACTAGGGAGAAATTTACTTGATAAGGCAGGCCTGGTGTCGTCTGCAGCAAGAGTAGCAAGGGACGTGGCCAGCACAGCGGAGTACTGGCCTTTGGAATGGGGATGTGTGCGGCCTGCCTGGTGATGGGACTGTCTCCCAGGTGTCCTTCACCTGCGCTCCATGATCAATACAGAGCTGTGCCTACTCTCCAGCAAGCTCTTGCACTCGTGTTTTTGCAGGCTTCAGACCCTGCAACCCCAAGGCTTTCAGCTGCTCTGCTGTGGGTGCAGCTGGGGAAAGAGTTGCAGCACCTGCACTGGGCTGACTATGAAGCTGAGTACCGGCATGTGCTATTGAATGTCCATGGGAAGCTGCATGAGTTGGACACACCAGGCATGAGGGAGCAGATGGAGCAGCAGCTCCAGCAGTGGTTCCCTGAGTGCTGGTGAGTGGCTGAATGGGAGGGTGGCATCACCGCTGTCCTTCTGTTGCTGTTCCTCTCTGCTGGATGGGCGCCCTCCAGCTATCCTGACCTGTGCAAAACAGAAATCCTGCGTCGGACTACAAGGTTCCTGGTACCACTTTGTCCTCCTCCTGTACACAAAGTATCCAAGTAAGGGAGCTCAACTCAACTTTATTCTCCTTGCTTTGTCCTTAATTACTGCCTCTTGTGGGGAAGTTGTGACAGCTGGAGATGTACCAACAGCGAGTGGTCCCTGCTTCTGGCAGGGGCTGGGTTCTCGTGCACTCTCTAGGGAGTGCCTTCCCAGTGATGGTTGGCTGCTGACCCCCTGCAAACCTGCAGCCAGAACTTGATCCTCTGAACTCCTACAGTGTCTGAGCACCTGATATTCCAAAATGTCTCACATGCTCTGTTATACCATACAAGAAATATGCTGTAAAGTTTCTGATTTCAATCTGTTCATCTTGGCCCAAGCACAAGGCATGCTTAATGATGAAACAAACAAATGATTTAGTAAGAGCTAAAACAAATCTCTTGTGAAAACAGCAACAATGTTTAGAAGATAACTGAACACAACTGCAATATGTAGTTTTCAAGCATGTACATCCTCTTTCCTTGGGTGTATGAGGAAACATCCTTGTACATGTCTGTGATCAGCCGTGGGTCATCGGATTGCACGTGATCCCATTTACTCTGATCCTTTGAGGACCCTTTTCTTCCTCACAGACAGATACAAAGCATCTGAGGAAGAACTTGCTAAAGGCCCTGAATTAACTGGAAATGGAGGACTGGGTGCTGCTGATCTCTACATCAGACAGCCATTGTGGAGCTGATATGAAAGTAATACACAAAACCAGTGAGGAGGAGATTACTTTTTTTCCCCACACAGGCTATGCAACCCGCTATGATGCATGCAGTGGGCTCAGTGAACTGGCTTTGAAGCTAAAGCCTGGTGCCAGTAGCTGGACAACTCCTGCCAGATGACAGTGCTGAGGGGACATATGGTCCTGACTTCCCTCCTGTCGCGTGTCAGGCAGAGTGAGCAAGGGGCCTCTTCTGCTGTGGGACCAGGGCAGGTGTCAGAGTCCTGCTAAACAAGAAGAACATGCTCTGCTGGGAGGAAGTCAGTGAGTTTTTTGGGGAGGGTGTGTGTGGTTGTGTTTTGTGGGACTATTTTTTTTTGTTGTTGTTGGTCATGGGGGTGAGAAGAAATTCCGTAGCAGTAGCTGTTGCAAAGAAACATGCACCTTCTCATCTCAAGGTCTGTGAAACTTCCTGAGTAGAAAAGCACTGCCTGCCTTCTCCCAGCGTGCTCAATGTGATGGTTAGGGACCTGGCCTCAACCCAGCAGCCAGTGTTCCTCAGGACCCCTTTCCTGGATGGCTGCAGACAGCATGAATGGGTGAAAGACTAGGTTTGGATTGTGTGCCCCGGGCCATGCTAAGCATGACCCCATTGCTTCCAGTTGCAGGAGCAGCAGGAGTTGGAAAGACAGGCTGGAAAGGAGCTAAGACTTCTTAGTTTGTCCTTTTCCTCATCTCTATAGGAATTCAGCCTCTTCTGCAATCTAAGTGCCCTGAGGCTGGAGTATATCTCCTCAGGGGCTCCTGTGAGTTAGGGCTGTTGCACTGAGTCCCTCATCTTGACAGAGGAGCCTCTCTGTTCTCTGTCATGCTTTCTCCACCCATTCTTGCCATGCTGTCCTCTCACAGGCTGCCTCCTTTGTTCAGAGACCTGGCAGTGGCTGATCCAAATGCAAGAGATGGATTGGAAGGTCAAACCCATTCAGTGCATAAGGAATTGGCTTGAAGGCTGAACTCAGAGAGTGGTGGTCAATGGCTCTATGTCCAGGTGGAGGGTGGTGGTGAGTGGTGTCCCTCAGTGGGCTGTCTTGGGAACAGTACTTTTTAATATCTTTATCAACCACATGGACAGTGGGATGGAGTGCACCCTCAGCAAGTTTGCAGATGACACCAAGCTGAGTGGTGCAGTCCGCACAACAGAAGGAAGGGATGCCATCCGAAGGGACCTGCACAAGCTTGAGAATGGGCCCATGTGAACCTAATGAGGTTCAACAAGTCCAAGTGCAGGGTGCTGCACCTGGTTTGGGGCAATCCCAGACATGAGTACAGACTGGGAGAAGAATTCATTGAGAGCAGCCCTGCAGAGAAGGACTTGGGCGGTTCTGGTGGACAAAAAGTTTGACATGAGCCAGCAGTGCGTGCCTGCAGCCCACAAGGCCAACTGCATCTTGAGCTGCATCAACAGAGGGGTGGGCAGGAGTGGGGGGGAGGTGATTGTCCCCCTCTGCTCTGCCCTTGTGAGGTCCCACTTGGAGTGCTGTGTTCTCGTCTGGGGCACCCAGCCAAAGAATGTGGATCTGTTAGAAAGGGTCCAGAGGAGGGCCACGAAGAAGATCGGAGGGCTGGAGCACCTCTCCTATGAAGAAAAGCTGAGAGAGCTGGGGATGTTCAGCCTAAAGAAGAGAAGACTGTGGGGTGACCTCATTGTGGCTTTTCAATACTTAAAGCAGGCTTATAAAAAAGATGGAGAGTAGCTTTTTCCTTGGGCAGATAATGGTAGGACAAGAGGGAATGGCTTTAAACTAAAAAAGGGGAGATTTAGATTAGAGGTTAGAAGGAAATTCTTCACTCGGAGTGGTGAGGCACTGGAACAGGTTGCCCAGAGGAGCTGTGGATGCCCCATCCCTGGAGGTGTTCAAGGCCAGGTTGGATGAGGCCCTGGGCAACCTGATCTAGTGGGAGGTGTCCTTGCCCTTGGCAGGGGTTTTGGAACTGTATGTCTGCTGCCTCTGACCTGTGCCTCGTCTGTGCTGGTGATTGCATCCAGCAGCTGAAAATAAACTCCTGGAAGGCAGAGAGGTGCTGTAGGGGAGCTGCCAAGCAAGACTATTTATACTGGGTGAGTCAGGCCTGTGCCTGAATCCAGCCAGGCGCTGGGGATCTGGAACCTGGGAGCAACCCATAAAGGACACAGCCTTGGACAAGGAGCTCTTGGCTGCAGCTTATTTATTGTAGGGTTTGGGCTTGTCCTGTGCATTCCATGTGGTGGACTGCACCTTTCCCTTCACCTCTGCCGCACAACGCTCAGTGCAAATGGATGAGGAGCAGTTGGATCAGTGGAAGTACTCTCGACAAGTAAGACCCCGGTACCACCACCGTGAGTGCAGCCGGAGCCCAGCTGGCCAGGGTTATCTGAGAAGCCGCACGGAGCCCCTGGAGTGCCGGGACCTCCTCATCCAGAACGCGCTCTTCACTGGGGACCTGGAGAGGGTGCAGAAGTACTTCAGCAGAAACGCAGCTGTTAATCTCATCATCGAGACCAAGGGTGATGAGCTGCGCTGGACTAGTAGGAAATTTGGTGGGTGTGTGGAACTGGGATGTGTCAGCAGAGGTGGGAAATGCTGTGAACGGGGACCAGAGAAAGAGCACAGACACCCGAGAAAACTGTTGAGGGGAATACACAGTGGTGGAAACGGTCATGGAAGAGGGACTTGGGGAAAAAAAAAGCTTCTGGATGAGGAAGGGGGATTCTAGAGCTATGCAACAATGTGTAGCTAGCTTTCTAAAGGAGGTCAGAGGTATGTCTGTTGGGAAGTGATGAGAATATGGTGCTTGAAAAGGCTTCAGGAGCAGAAAAACATCAGGACTGTCCTGCTAGAGGTTGCTGGGATAGAAGTGAAATGTGTGTTATGTGATGAGTGTGCTTGGGTGAGAACACATCAGGTGGCATAAGGATTCTTTCTCTGTCTTGTGTCTTAAGTTGGGTCTGTTACTCTTGTTCATTAGGAACTGGAGCCTGTGACATGCTTTGGGAACAGGTTGTAGCAGTGTCCTTCATGCACAGCTCAGCCTGTATCCTGACTAATAAGTATAGCTGCACTTTAGCCTTGTTGGGCATCTGCTTGGGCACCACGTCACAATTCTGCTGTGGTGACTTCAAGGTGTGAAGCAGAGCCATTGCGATTCCTACTTCAAACACTGACTTTAGGAAGCTGCAGGGGGGGTTGATGTAGGAGGGTTAACACCACCTTTGCTCCAGAACAGAAGCATTCACACCAAGCTTAGTTTTGCTTTTTTCCACATGTAGAATTTACACCCCTCAAGCTGTCAAGCTGTTCTGTTCTGTGAGATGGACTGGAGAAGGTGAGCAGAAATCTCATCTATCTCAGAGATGGTAGAAGCAAGTCTGTCCTGAGTGACAGGAGGTAGAAGCTGGTCATCCTTGGTGTTTCCTCCTATCCATGCACCTCACTGTACCTTGCCCATATGCATCTTGCAGCTACCACACATGCTTCTACGCTCTTCGGTACCTTTTGCTTACATGCTCATCGGTGTCATCTACGAACTTTTCAATAAGCAACATAACTGTTGTAGGCTCTGTCAAAGTTAGCAGTTTGAAAGCGTGCATGTCCTTGCTGCTGCGTGATAGTAGCGTGTTGCAGGCAGACACACAGAATTTAAGACAGTGTCAAGTGTTGAGGGGCCATAATTGCATCGCTGTTTTCTACAGAGGGCTGATGGTGAAAGCCCCAGTGTGCCAGAATGGAAGAGCTGTTGATGAAGGTCACTTGCCAGAGGTGTGGGCTCTTTTCAAGTGTCCCGACACAAGGCGATTGAGCACATTGATAAAGCTTGATCATGACTAAGTTTTGTGGGAATTCATCCTAGCAAGAGACAAAGAGATAGGGTGGGCTTGCAGATGCAAATGCTGATACTTCTTAGGTGGTGAAGATTATTTGCTGAGTTCCAAGATTTTTACGTGTCTTTTGAATTGTTACAGTCTACTTAGGAAGAAAATACAAAAGTTATTACCCTTGGTGTAACTGAGACCACTTGTCAGAAAACTATTAATTACACATTTTTAACACATACCTGGTGTTGGGCTGACAAACACTTTAACAGCAAGTCAATCTGCTTGTAAAAATTTGTGCCCCACAGAAAACTGGACAGTTTATGTAAAACAACTTCGCCCAGAAATTGCTTTTATCACCAAATATTCAAGGTGTGAAAAACCCAAGCAAGCAAGTTTGTTCGGCAAGCACAGACCCAAAATGTACTGCAAAATGTATCAGACAAGATACCTAAGACTTTGGTTACACTTTACTCTGACCTGTAGGGACAATTTCCTAAAACATACCAAGACAGTGACCTTAAAAATGGATTCTAGTGACCTGGTATTTCTTGAGTCATCCCTAATGATATTTTAAGGAGCCCAGAGGAGCTGTAAAACGTACAGTGTTACTGACATTAACTCATACAGTCTTTTGACTCCCTGGCTATGCTTTTATGATTGGGAAACCCAGTCTCTTGTTGTATACCTGTTTATATCTTCAGGGAAATTGAGGAGCCCATGAGGTGAGGAAATCTGCCAAGGGCTTCCCTCTTTTTACTCTCTCATGCACTACATTATACCTAGACTACTAGTACTGAAGTCTGCACAGACAAAGGATGCTGGAGAATGTCAGTATAGAGTGTGGTCATTTATTTTTAAGGAAGTTTACTGCATGTGGAAAAAGGGACAGGCCACTTTGGAGGAATATAGGGACACTGTCAGAGTATGCGGGGATGTGACAAGGAAGGCAGGGGCCCATTTGGAATTAGATCTGGCAAGGAATGTCAAGGACAACAAGAAGGGTTTCTTCATATACATCAGTAGAAAAAGGAAGACTGGCAAAAATGTTGGCCCACTGCTGAATGGGGTGGATGCCCTGGTGACAAAGGATATGGAGAAGGCAGAGTTGCTGAATGCCTATTTTGCTTCAGTCTTTACTGCTAAGATCAGCCCTCAGGAATCTCAGACCCTGGAGACAAGAGAGGAAGTCCAGAGAAAGGTGGACTTCCCCTTGGTCAAAGAGGATTGGGTCAGAGATCATCGAAGCAAACTTGACATCCACAAATCCATGGGCCCCGATGGAATGTACCCACGGGTGCTGAATGAGCTGGCCAGTGTTATTGCTAGGCCACTCTCCATCATCTTTGAAACGTTGTGGAGAACAGGAGAGGTGCTTGAGGACTGGAATAAAGCCGATGTCACGCCAGTCTTCAAAAAGGCAAGAAGGAGGACCCAGGCAACTACAGTCCAGTCCCTCTCTACTCAGCCCTGGTGAGGCCCTACCTGGAGTGTCATGTCCAGTTCTGGGCTCCCCAGTACAAGAGGGACACAGAGCTATCAGAGTGGGTCCAGAGCAGGGCTGTGGAGATGATTAGGGGACTGGAGCACCTGTCGTAAAAGGACAGGCAGGGAGAGCTGGGCCTGGTTAGCCTGGAAAAGACAAGACTGAGGGGAGACCTCATCAATGTGTACAAATATCTGAGGGGAGGGTGTTGAGGGGACGGAGCCAGTCTCTTTTCAGTTGTGCCCAGCAAAAGGACGAGAGGCAACGGGCACAAACTGACGCACAGGAGGTTCCAGCTCAATATGAGGGGGCACTTCTTTACTGTGAGGGTGACGGAGCACTGGGACAGGTTGCCGAGTGAGGTTGTGCAATCTCCTTCTCTGGAGATATTCAAAACCCGCCTGGACGCCATCCTGTGCAAGGTGCTCCAGGTGATTCTGCCCGGCAGGAGGGCTGGACTAGATGATCTTCAGAGGTCCCTTCCAACCTCCGCCTTTCTGTGATTCTCATTACTGGGAGGGGTAAAGTTCCCAATTTTATACTCTTCTCTGGTCTCCAATGTAATTGTTGCTTGGTGGTTTGCTGGGGTCAGTTAACGTGTTTTAGCTGCAAAATCTGAATAATTCTATGACAAAAATTTAAACACAACTGGTCTTCTAAGCAGTTTGGTGTGTTTGTTAGAACATGTGGTCTGAAAAAAATATGGTGACAAGAACTGTGAGCAAAGTGTGCTATTCTGTAACCAAAGTAGGGGCAGGATGGG
Source organism: Anser cygnoides (assembly GCF_040182565.1). Lineage (NCBI taxonomy): Eukaryota > Metazoa > Chordata > Aves > Anseriformes > Anatidae > Anser > Anser cygnoides. The sequence continues at coordinate 299,445 of NC_089874.1, forward strand.
TTTCTGCCACTAAGTGGGGACAGGAACAATGCTGCTTAGGCTGAAAGGAAAACAGTGAAGGAAGTGTCAGAGGATGGAAAAAAAAAAAACAGTACTAGAACTGAGCAGGAGCTCTCTGCAAGGCTGAATTTCAAGGAAAAGTAGGTAGAAGTCTAAAGGGTAATTACCTTCTATGTTTTCACTTCTCTCGTAATGACCTTCCCACCCTTGTATTATTTCTAACAGTCATTTGGCTTTAAGCTTTGATCAAAAAGAACTCTCCTGTGACTTGTTTAAAAACCTGTCTAGTGCCATGGGCTTGGGTGGAACTAGCAAATGAGGGCGCAGTGCTGGAGGGAGATGAGGGCTGGGTGGATGGATGCTGCAGGTGCGTGGAGGCAGCTGAGTTGTGCTGTTGTGGTCTGTGCAGCAACTGGGTGACGATGCAGGCTGCTCCCTTTCTCTCCTTTTAGTGGTGTTCTGTATCATCCTCTACCCTACCAGCTACACTGCTGCCCTGCCCTGCCCTGTATGGGGGCTTCTCCTGCGCAGCCAGCGGCTGCAGAGGCACTGCTGCCTGTTAGGAGTGTCCTGCCCTGCTTCTTGGCCCAGCCACTTGGTCACAAGTTTTCCCAGAATAGAGCGGCTGAGACCCGAGCTACTTTCCAGCCTGGGCCAAGCAGCGATGTGACAGGTCCTCACTCCCAGGCAGGCAGTCCTTCGGCACGGAGCACAGGGCACTGGTGTGGCTGTGCCCGCAGGCTCAGAGCCTGGCAGTGGAGGTAGCAACAAGGCCAGCCCTGGCTTCTGCTGAGGGGCTGGGTGCTGCAGCATGGGTAGCCTCACAGGCAGAAGGGATGAGCATCAGGAGCCCATCTGCACGCGGAAAGCAACGGGTCCTGCACAGGCCTATTGGCACGCCCTGCTGGCTGGGGACCGGGGGACCGTGGCTGAGGTCCTCAGCAGCCCTCAGCACCAGCTGAGTCCCAGTGTGGTGTTTGACACCAGCAACCTGGAAGAGTGGAAGAACTACCGCTTCAACTTCCGCAGGCTGAGTATGCAGGGGCAGCGGGGCCTGCTGAGCAGGGGCTCAGAGCCATTTGCTTATGCTACAGGGCATTACTGCTGCTGGGATTGTGTGTTATGGGTGTTGTTTTGGCTGTGAAGGAGTGGGAATGGGAGCTGGAGTACTGGGATGTAGCTGGGTCCTCCTGCGTGCACGTGTTTGGGAGTGCGAGGTGTGCCCTGCATACCCGCCCCTTCTAGCAGGGGCTTATGCAAGTTTTGGAGAAACTCAGGGTTTCCTCAGCAAATGCAGGAAATTCAGGCTCCAGGTTGTGCTCCTTCTGTGACCAGACCTGTAGCCTGGCACTGAGTAAGCGCCTGGTCTGTGTGCAGCCTGTGCTGGCTACTGGGGCTTCTGATTCTCACTGTGGGTTGTGCTGAGCAAGGAATTGTCAAAGCTTTGTGTTGCGTCCTTGAGATGGTTCAGTCTGAACCTAGCTCTACAAAAAACACTGGGTGCATACTGCTTCTGCAAAAAAGAGATGAGAGCAAAGCAGTGTCAAATGATCCTGCAGTCTAGGGCCTCCAGCCCAGCCTGGAGAGGCAGCAAGAAGCACGATTTAAGGAGCCCTTTTTCTGTAGCAGCTGCAGACCATTGCCAGCAGACTGCACCAGCGCAGCAGCGGTTCCAGCTGGGTCAGCATCTTTGAGAGTTGGCAGGTTTCAGACCCTTGTTCTGCTGTAGGCCCTAGATGACCATCTCTGCTGAGGCTTGCATGCCTGTGCCATACTCAGGGCTCGTCTCTGTCTCCTGGGTATGTGGCAGCCTGCTCTGGAATCCTTTTGTTTTACTGCTTGTTTCTTCTATTTGTGGTGCTTCGTGCATGCTGCTTTCAGCCCTGCCTTGCTGCTTTCAGCCCTGCTTGCGCCCCTGGGCCCTTCATCCACTGCTCTCCTGCCAACAGAAGCCCTTTGCTGCCTAAATGAGCTGCAGGTGAAAAGTCCAACCCCTGGGAAGGGCCTTGGCTCTGAGGCTCTTGCTTCTGAAAGCCTATGCAGCCTCGGGGCCATAGAGCAGCAGTCCTGTGCCTTTGACATGCCGGTCCCAAGGCAGGGACCTTGGTGACTAGCAGGAAGAGGCAGGCAGTCCCTTGAGGGGAAACCCCAGATTCTCCAGAGAGGATGTACATCGGGTACCCTGGGCAAAAGGACAGCTCTGGGCCTAGTGCTGGATGTGACTCCCTGACCTCTCTTTCTCTGCAGGACTGTGGTCTCTGAGCTATGAGCAGGAGCTCACCACGCCACTGCACATCACAGCCAGCCGGGGCTACACAGATTGCCTGCGGCTCCTCCTGCTCAGGGGCGCTGCTGTCAACTTCGCACCAGGGGGTAAGACTGCCCTGCATGAGGCTTGCGCAGCAGCCAGTACTGACTGCGTGAGCCTGCTGCTCAGCTTTGGTGCTGACCCTGAGGCTGTCTCTGAGGATGGCTACAAGCCCATGCATCTCTGCAAGAGCCCAGAATCCATCGAGTGAGTTCTGCTCAGGGGGTGCAGGGGGCCTCCCCTCCTTGAGCCTCATCCTGTGTAGAAGGGGTCAGTACTCATCCCTGCAGGTGTGCTGGTGGTTGCAGCGATGGCTGCTGCATGGGGTGGCCTCACTGCATGCTCCTGGACCAGGACCACCTCTGATGTCCGACAGATGACGTCAAGCTCCAATCCTCAGAGCTGACGCAGCTGAACTTGGTGCTGCCTCCTTGCTACCCATCAGCAGTGCAGAGCTGATGGTTCACACTGCAAAACTTTGGGAATGCATGTGCAGATGGATGTGGGTGCTGCAGACTCTGGGTGTGCTGGCACTTACTAAACACCTGTGGAAAGTTAGGTAGAATTAGGGTGACAGTGTCTCTGCTAACCAGTCATACTGGCTTAAAACCACTGCTCCAGGGCATGAGGAGCAGGGATCTGGGGACTCTTGGGAAATGTGAAAGCCATGGGATGGTACAGAGAAGGGGACATGGGGAGGTGGCAGGTAGGATAGGAGAGGTAGGATAGGAGTCTGTCACTGAGTCCTCTTGGCCCACACAGGTGCGTCCAGCAGCTGCTGCAGCATGGTGCCAGTGTGAACAGTCGGACAGAAGAGGAATGTGATACAGCACTGCATGTGGCAGCACGGCATGGCCTAATAGACCACGTCCGTCTGCTGCTGTGCCATGGGGCAGAGCTGGAGGCAAAGAATGAGGAGGGGCAGACGCCACTGAATGCTGCCTGTGCTCAGCCCCATCAGCCCCAGGACATGGAGCGCTACTACAAGGTCTGCCAGCTGCTGGTGGAAAGTGGTGCTAGCATCAACGCTGCAGACAGGGACCGTCAGCACCCACTTCACTTGGCCTGCAAGAATGCCAATGCTCAAGTAGCAGAGTTACTGCTGGCCCGGGGCGCAAACGTCAACATCATGAACTACAGTGGGAACACGGCACTGCACAATATCCTGCAAGCAACTGCCTACAAGCTAGATCACCATCCAGAGCTTGTGGTGCAAGCCCTGCTCAACTATGGTGCCATCCGCATCTGGCCTGGTTCCCTCCTCAAGGTGCAGGGCTCACAGCTGTACTGGGCATGTGGTGGGAAGGGAAAGCTATGAACGTTGGGGCCTCAGTGAGAAGAAGGATGTGCCTGTCACAGCAGTGCTTGTTCTGCACCAGCTTGCTTGCTGTCCTTCCTGACTCTTCCAAGGACTGGGGGAGAGGGAAGGGGTGTTACTGGTAAAGGATTCCCTGAAGTTTTCTCCAAGAGCGTGTTCTCCCGTAGGGCACTCCTGCACCTGTCTGCCAAGCTCTATGGGCAGTCCCTATACAGTTTCCATAATCACTTGCCCCAGAAAGTGCTAGCCCCCTTACTCTCAGGTGGTGTTTCTCCTCTCTGGGGCATACCCTCCAGCTCATGCTGCCTCTGCAAGACATAGCAAACAAAGGGTTAATTTCTTGTCTTAATTCCTGAGCAGTGCAATAATTACCCAGCCCGGAGATCAGCAGATTGCTCTCCCCTTTGGGAAAATACAGGAAAATCAACAATTAACACTAATTAATCTCCTATTAACGCCAGATAATGAGGATCACTCGTACAGCCGGAATAGACTCTGACAGCTACTGCTGGCCTGGGCCGTAGGGAGTGGGAACCAAGACCCATGGGGACTCTGCTGGGTGCAGCTATGCATGGGTGGGGCGTGCTCCCAAGACTGTGCTGGTGGCATAAGAGACACCAACACAGTGTGTTCCTTGCACCTATGTCTGTCGTGAAAATGTGGGCACGGTACACAACAGAGATTTGTATTGCATGAAATATTTATGGTTTCTTTCTGGGGCTCAGTGTAGTAGCTGACGAGCACAGTACTGGGACCACCATTGTGCACAGCACAGGCTGTCTGCGGCCTCACGCAGAACAGGCACAACGCAGCCCTGAGACCCTTGCGTAGCCCTCATGAGAGGCGTGGTGTGTTGTAGCAGGAGCTGCACACAAAATGGGGGGTCTGTCCTTGCCCCAAACAGCTCTTGTTCTGACCAAATGCGAGGAAAGGAGCTTGGCATAGAGCAGAGGGGCGGTTGCTTGTGAGCTGCTTTTAGCGGTAGGGCAGGTGAAGGGCTCTGCATCCCAGCCCCATGCCTCAGCCCCTGCAGCTGAGCAGAGGCCGCAGGGCCCAGCCGTGCTGCGTGTGCGGGCAGTTGGGTGGTCGCCCCGTCTGCAGGAGCAGTGCTCTGGTGCTTCCCACCATCAGTGGCTTTGATCTCCCAGGGCAGCGTAAAGGAAGGATGTTCATTCTCCAGCTTTACCAAGGTTGTTTTTGAGCATGTGCAGCTTTTTCGAAGGCAAAAGTGTGTCCTGCAGGACTGGGTTCATCCGCTGTCTCCCTGGCGCAGGTGCTGCGGTACTGCCACGCCTGCCCGCGTGTCATCGAGGTCCTGATGAACAGCTATGACCATGTGCGCGTCTCCGCAGACTGGGTGGAGGCGGTTCCAGTGGAGGTCGTGCAGGTGAGAGAAGGCACGCTGCTGGCTGGGATGTGGGACATGTGGGATGTGCTGGGGGAATTAGGACAGGGCCAGGCTAGGCCGAGTGCCTTGCAGGGCAGAGGGCAGCGCTGTTGGGGGTAGGAAGGGTGCAGCTGGGTAGCTGAGGCAATGGGCTGCCCGGCTCTGCCTCTGCTCCCAGAGTAGGATCTTCAGCTTTGTCTGCATCTCATCCTCTCTTCTCTCCCTGTAGAAATACCCAAGTTTCTACCAGTCGCTTTTCTCGCTGGAGCAAAGACCTCGCTCCTTGCAGCACCTGGCTCGCTGTGCACTCAGGACCTTCCTGGAGGGCCGTTTGCTTCCAGTCCTGTCCCAGCTGCACCTGCCAAGCACCTTGCACCGGTTCCTGCTGCTCAGCTTTGAGGATGTTCTCTACTAAGGGCTGGGTCTTGAGTCCCACTGTCTTTCTGTGCAGATGTTCCACCCCTACCAGCACAGCCTGTGCCTTTCCAGATAACCCCTTCCCTCCTGCCATACCATGTCAGCCCCGCTCTGCCAAACCTGCTGCTGTCCCTGCCAGCCTTGTGCTCTGCCTCCTGCACCCATTTTGGGGCATTCTATTCACCCAGCCTAATGAAGACAAGCTCCGGACTCACTGAGAAAAGCAAGAGATGAGGATTAGGGCATTTTGTGGGACCAGGAGCAAATGTGCTGGATTGATCTCAGTTTTTCTCAGATCTCCAAATTCTAACTGAACCAGGAGGCTCTGCTGCCCTGGGCGTTTGTTGGGATCTTGTCTTTTGTCAAGTAGTTTACAGTTTGTACATAAGGGAGTTTGGAATAAACCCTAGTCTTTATGCCTACCAGAGTACAACTTCTGCCTTGCCTTGAAGGCTGCCTGATAGGGCTTATCCACGTGACTAGCCATGCGTAGCAGCAGGTGCACTCAGACCTATGCATTCACCTGCTCCTCAAAGGACCAGAAACAAAGTATGGTGGGTGTAGGACCGAGGCCTCCGAAACAAACACTTCCCATGCCCTTGCAATGTCTGAGGTTGTCCTGCTTAGGGCAGGACAACAGTGCTCATGACAGTACTGGGGACGTGGGTGTGGGGCGAGGAGGACGTGCACCTTGAGAGCACCAGTCCCCTGGGTACAGAGCAGATGGCCCCGGTGACAGCCCAGCCAGCATCTGCCAGAGCCTGATGCAAGGCCACATGCTGGTGCCTGGGCTGTGCTGCACTGTGAACAAGGTAAAGGGTAACATTTGCTTCTGCAATTTAAATTCGAGTTTATAAAGAGATCAGAGCACTAACCAGCCTTTAACAATTTCCTGGAAGCTAATCCTGTTTCTGCTTCTGCCTCAGGGAATGCTTGAACTGCTGCTGGCTGGCAGAAGACGCACTAGGACAGCACTACAATGTGCTCCTCTTTGTGCACTGGTCTTCTGAGGCCTCTTAATGTCTACATCAACACCAGGGCACTGGAACACACATATCTGAAGGCTAAGCAGTTTGACATACCCAGAGCTTCTGTCTTTTTCTGCTTCTGTGTGGATACAGGGCATAGTTCTACTCCCCTAATTATCACCACCTTACGCAGCTAGTCCATGCTGCTCTGAACTAGCAAGCTTGAAATAACTATGTGAGTTTCCTTGTGCCATTCCTAGTGCATGCACACCAGCGATGCACCACAGCATGAATGCTAATGGGATACAATAGGGATGTGTGGTCCTATGCTCACAAAGTGTCAAGAAGCTGGTGTTGACAGTCTGTGTGTCCTGGTAATACACTCACACTGTAAAGATGGTATAACTCAGAAAGGATTAACAACCTGCTTTATGACATCTATGGGCAGGGATGTGAGATATTGGCTTGAAGTGATGTAGTAAGACTGTCTGCAAAACAGGGATGAGGGGAGCAGGGAGTGAAAGCTTTTGAATACCCTGGATAACAACCATTACTCATACAATGCATCAGGAACGCATTTGCCTTGAACCAGAGCAGGAATCCAGCCTGAAGTCACCACCTCCCAGCTGTCCATAATCACATGGCTGCTCAGGGTGATCTGTTTATGGGAGCAGGGCCCATAGCCTTGGTATGAAAGCAGCCTGCAGACCAGTGCTTGGGGGGGCTGGTTTACTGTCCTTCTTTCCAGCACTGTTCTGCAGCAGTGTTTGTTCAATAATGTGTACTCAGCCACTAAGATAGTATCATCTTCGTAAGGATGGGATAGGACCGAATGTAAGGGTCACTGGGAATGTCTCTTGGGTATGTGCTGTTGTTTCTGCTTCAGCATTCACCTGGGGTTTTGGGCAGAGCAGTCAGCAAGAGACACCCTCGTGACTGGCTGAAGTAACATGAGCCCACAGCCATGAGCCATGTCCTCTGTGCCAGCTATGCCCAGGAGAAAAAAAAAAAAAAAAGAAAAAGAAGCATCCAATTTCTAGACAGAAGTTTCCATCCTAGCTGAAGCCACTGGGTCTCATGCTGCCCCTCTCTGTTGCAGTCAAAGCATTGCACATTCCTACTATTCCCTTCATACAATCACAGAATCATTAAGGTCGGAAAAGCCCTCCAAGCCCATCTGGTCCAACCATCCCCCTACCACCAATGTCACCACTAAACCATGTCCCTAAGCACCACGTCCAACCTTTCCTTAAACACCCCAGGAACGATGACACCACCACCTCCCTGGGCAACCCGTCCCAATGCCTGACTGCTCTTTCTGAGAAGAAATGTCTCCTCATTTCCAACCTGAACCTCTCCTGGTGCAACTTGAGGCCATTCCTTCCAGTCCTATCACTAGTTATCCGTGAGAAGAGGCCGACCCCCAGCTCCCCACACCTTCCTTTCAGGCAGTTGTAGAGAGCAATGAGGTCTCCCCTGAGCCTCCTCTTCTCCAGACCAAACAACCCCAGCTCCCTCAGCCGCTCCTCACAGGACTTGTGTCCCAGGCCCTTCACCAGCTTCGTAGCCCTTCTCTGAACATGTTCCAGGGCCTCGATGTCCTTCTTGTACTGAGGGCCCAAAGCTGAACACAGCACCCTAGGTGCAGCCTCACCAGAATAGAGCCCAGGGGGACGATCACCTCCCTGGCCCTGCTGGCTGCACTACTCCTGACACAAGCCAGGATGCCGTTGGCCTTCTTGGCCACCTGGGCACACTGCTGGCTCATGATCAGGTGAGCATCAGTCAGCACCCCCAGATCTGAAAGATCAGTCTCCACCAAATATCTCCCTATAGGCTTCCTGGCCTCAAATATCTGTTTGACTCTTACCTCATTTTTCCTGTTCCTCAGTAAAAAGCATGACACGACACACTGGATGGACTAAATAACCCATTCTGCTATTTATATAAGGGTACGAGGACAAAGCAAGCATGGAAAAGCCCTTTCTTAGGATGCTGACCCTCAAGTCCCAAGCTCCATAATTTGCATTCCAGGTACTTTTGAGTCAGGAAGGACATATTTAGTAGCCCTAGATTTTTTTTTTTTAAATTTTTTTCCCCTTCCATAAATTTAACCAGTAGCTTTTTGGACTGATGTAAGTTTGAGAATTATGATATCCTTGTAGCAAAAAGTTCATATCTTATTTGCACATTGTGTTGATCCCCTCCTTTAATTTGTCTTCATGCTGTCACTTTGTTTCATTGGATGCTTTTTAACTTACATTCAAAGAATGTAAGTTAAATATAACAAAGTCACAATAGTCTATGACCTTCTTTGTACTAGTCAAGACTTTACAGATCACTGTCATGTCTCTCCTTACTCAGGCTGGAATTCTATTTGACTGTAGAAGCTGTCACCCACCCCTTAACCACAAGCACAGAACTTCCCTGTCCCTTCACTGATCTTAGTGCATCATCACTTTGAGATGAGGGGACTAGAACTGTGCCCAACATTCAAAATGGGATTGCACTATGGTTTTGTGAGAGTTATTCTTAGCAGTGCGGATACAATATCTACACAATAGCCTCAGGAACCTTAGATTCGTATTTGACATTTCTTGATTTATAAGGGCCACAAAGATGATCAAGGGGCTGGAGCACCTCTCCTATGAAGAAAGGCTGAGAGAGCTGGGGATGTTCAGCCTAGGCTTCAGGGTGACCTCATTGTGGCTTTTCAATACTTAAAGGAAGCTTATAAAAAAGATGGAGAGTAACTTTTTCCTTGGGCAGATAATGATAGGACAAGAGGGAATGGCTTTAAACTAAAACTGGGGAGATTTAGATTAGAGGTTAGGAGGAAATTCTTCACTCAGGGGGTGGTGAGGCCCTGGAACAGGTTGCCCAGAGAGGTTGTGGATGCCCCATCCCTGGAGGTGTTCAAGGCCAGGTTGGATGAGGCCCTGTGCAACCTGATCTAGTGGGTGGCGTCCCTGCCTATGTCAGGGGTTTTGGAACTAGATGATCTTTCTGGTCCCTTCCAACCCAGTCCATTCTATGATTCTATGATACGTAGTACAGGAGGGGGTGCTTTGGCAGTGATGCTCTCCCATTCAGCACCTCACGTGTTCAGATGACATATGTCACAACCTCTAAACGTTTCTCAGACTTATTGCTGTCCAGGATGCAGTCTCTGTTTTAAATGAAGCCTACATTCTTCTTGCTTATATGGTACACCTATTACTTAGATACAATGAAGCAGTTTTTTTGTGACCCTGATGTTTCAAGTAATGCAGTTAGGTTGTCTTGGGCAAGTGCCACCTAATACTTTTGCCATCCCAACATTTCATTTTTACCACTTCAATAATTCTACCTGAAACTGTTTTTTATTTTCTCCCTGATTGCTAATAATGTATAGCATTGATGTGAATAGAATGCAACTAGGAATATACCTGTCAAAGAATTATATAGAATAACTCTTCTCAGTTACTCAGTTCTTTTAAGTCCATTAATACTGATCACATGGACTGTAGCAGACATAATTTTTCTTAGTAGAATATCATGCAGAGATAAGTCAAACGACTTGCAGGAGTCTAAGCATGTCATATGTATGTAGTTAGCTCTATCAAACTTGTAGATTTATCAAAAACAAACAAACAAACAAACAAACAAAAAACAGCACCAAAAAACTACCACCACCAAAACAACAACAACAACAAAACATCAACAACAAGAAACATTTGTAAATACCTCTTTTACTTAAAAATGATATATAATATTCATGGGGGCTCTAGCTTTTACTATTTTAACCAGAACATCCCTTGGCTCTTTATGCATGATTGCTTGGAATCTATGTTGAACGAACTGCTCTACAGTTTCTTGGATATCCATGTGATAACATTTAATACCGGTAAGACATTGGGTTTTCTTTTTCACAGTTATCTTAAGTTCCTCAGTGTGCCATGATTTGTCATAAAGAAAAAAAAAACAACAATGGATCAGTGAACTGATTAGCCAATTAAAACTCTTGGATGCAGGTTATCCTCCTGCAGATTATAAAAATTGTTACTTAGTTTCATCTTCCTTAATTACTGATGGAATAGACAGTGTATCATTACCACTGTAAAATATGAATATTAGCTATCGTTTTTATTTCAAATACAGAACAGAAATATATATTGGATTCTTGTTTTTATACACAGGAACCTGGGGCAGGTGCCCAGACACTGCGATTCTTTGGAATCTCTGCCGCAGGTGAATCCTGCTCTGGGGTCCACACTTAAACAAACAAACAAACAACAACAACAACAAAAACCAACTGGGCAGGGTTCAAGGAAGAGCCATGAGTGAGAGAGTGATGGATTGTCAGTGATGCATGGCAGTAGAAAGCTGGGCGGTGTGGTGGGCGGACACACTGCGGCTGATCCTTGGAGCCCGGCATGCAGCTCTAGGTGCTTGTTCTGTGGTCCCGGGCAGGGAGGGCTGACAACACTCCGCCAGGAAAGCCTCATGGTCCTCAGCTGCGCGTTACCAAACTTTCTGATGAGAGGGGGAAGGTGTGCAGCAGGTGCAGAATTTATTCATCATTGCCAGTTCTTCTGACTGGCACTCAGATTTAAAACTAGGTCCAGTGGCTGGAAATTGAAGCTGGGAAAACACAGATTAGAAATACATTTTTAATAGCAAAGGTAATTAATCTACTAGTTAATTGCCTCTTAGGATAGCTTATCGTGCTGGATTTAGATTTCTCATCTTTGTCTTTTTTAAAAATCATCCTCACTCCTGCCCTAGTCCAGACCAGAATTCATCCTGCGCGGTGCTTAGCCCAATCCCAGGGAGATCAGACTACTTAATTACCGCTCTGTAATCCATAGCCTCGTCACTCTCCCACACTGGTCTACCACTGGCCTCTGTCACTGCTGGGACTGTGTTTGGCCCCAGGGTAATTAAACAGTTTCACATTTCTCTTAACAGCTTTGTTCACAGATACTTCATTGATGTCTCTGAAATCCCCTTAGTTTCCTGCATTTTCTAACTTCTTGTTTGTGCTGGCTTTATCCGCTTCCTTGCTCTGAATTTGCTGCCTATGCTGGTTTCTGAAAAAATATATTCTGGAAAAAAAAGCGTGATGGTAGCTTATAAGTTTATTTAAATATTTGCTGTTATTCAATTTCACTCACAAGCTTTGTGTTTGAGACATCAGCCATTTTGAAGCACCATGCATGTGTCACCCTGTGGGATTGGGCACTGCTTGTGGAGTGCCAAAGGACCTCAGGGCTGGATGTGACACACAGTCAGTCTTCTCACCAGACTGCTGAGGTGAGGTCCTTATGGGGACCCCACCTGAGGAGGTTATCTGTGCCATTCATATCCTGCCAGGGTCTTTGCCTCATGACAGTAGAAGCCTCAGCATTTGCCCCAAGCTGCAGCCCCACGCAGCAATGCAGCCTGTGCAGAGCTCTTTGCTGGACTCACTCTGGTGACTGGTTTGGCCCTACAGCTGCTCTCCTGGTGCCGAGTGCTTGCAGTATTTCACTGTTAGCAGTGCGGCTCCGAATGCTTCCCAGAGTTCTGCTCCCACACAGCTGCTGATGCTCCTGAGGTATCACAGGTACCTCACAGGTGCTCCTCAGGACCTGGCAGCCCATGCTTCATGCCTCTGGCTCATCACCAGCCACCAGCAATGCTGCTCACATCTGTGCCTTCCCACCTACCTCCAAGAACTGTGCTCCTGGCTGCAGGGCTGCTGCTCAGGCTCCTTGGATGCATGGGCTTGGACCAAATGCAAGCATGTTTCTGGTAGTAGCCTGTGATTTCCTAAATTTTGTCCTATGCCTGGTCAGCCTCACTTTTATTCCTGGAGAATATTACAACAAGAAACTAAACAATTTGGAAGTGCCTGGAAAATAACAGGGAGATCAGCTAATATGCTGAGTTGGTCAGACCAAGCTGGTTTCCTTCTGCATCAGGCTAGAGAGCATGTGGGAAAGGGACAGAGAGAGAAAATGTCATGTGCCTTGATTTCGTTAATTCCTCACTTTTTCACATAAAGATCTCATAACAGAATTAAGAAAAAATAGTGTAGAATGAAGTACTGCTAGGGGAAAGCATAACTTGTCAGAAAACCCTATTCAGAGTCAGATATCTGTACTGAAACTGCAGTGATACTTAGGGGGTTTACCCGGAGGGCCATCCCGCATCTGGCACTATTCCAGAGTTGTTAAAGACTCACGGCAATAGCCGTCATGCTTTTTTAATCTGCAGAAGACACTGTGCTGGTTGGGGCTGCAGCCCCAGCTGCAGCTCCAGCTGAACAAAAAACAAGTTCTCCCCTAGAGGCAGCAAAGCCCAGCTCTAAAAGCCATAGCAAGGCCCGACCTGCCGGAGGTGGTGCAGGCTGAGATGTGAGGGAACGACTGTACCATGTGCTGTGCAGAAAAGGTGCAGCTGTCATGGCATGCACAGATCAGGGTCTGGTCTGTAGCAAACTACTGCTTTTTCTTCTTTTCTTCTGGAAGTGTGGTGACCACAGTGTAGTGGGCAGGCTGTGGAGGGAGCAGAGGACATCAAGAATGACGAGAAGTCTAGGAAACGGCCAACAAAAAGAGCCTCAAGGACAGGAGCTTTATGTTCTGAAGAAGGAAAAAAACCACGTGACAAAATAACAATATCTAAACATGGAAAAATAGTGTGAGCATCTCTGCTATGAGGAGAGGATGGGAGAGCTGGGACTGCTCGGCCTGGAGAAGAGGAGGCTCAGGGGGATCCCGTTCATGTCCACCAATACCTGTAGGGAGAGCGAAAAGAGGACAGAATGAAGCCCTTTTCAGTAGTGCCCAGTGCCAGGACAAGAGTCAATGGGAATAAACTGGGACACAGGAGGTTCTCCCTGAAGTTCAGGAAGCACTTCTTTATTGTGAGGGTGACAGAACACTGGACCAGGTCTCTCACAGAGCTTGTGGAATCTCCCTCCTTGTTGATCCTCAGAAGCCACCTGGGTGTGATGCTGGGCAACCTGCGCTGGGTGGTTCTGCTGGAGCGGGGGGAGGGAGGGGGGTTGGACAAGGTGACCTCCAGAGGTCCTTTCCAACCTTTCCAACCTGTGACTGAATGAAGAGAGCCCTACACTTGATCATGCAGAGCCTGTGACTAGCAGGACTGTTCTTGTACACTAAGCATCCACACAAGATGCTGGTGGTATAGAATTTAGGACCACTTCATATTGTGATAAGCCAGTGCCATATTCTGACCTGAAGAGAGTGATATCAGTGTTATTCAGGTAGCAGCCTGCATTATGTTGCATAACAAATTTTGCTCTGAATCCTGCATCCTGCACCCCAAGAACATGATCTTTTATAGTCTCTTTGCTACTGAGGGATAGCTGTGAAACGTTCATATAGTGACTTGTAGTTCATGGATGTCACGCAGCCAGCTAAAATAAGAGCATCCAGAGCCATGCTCATGTCTGCTAGAGCAGAGCAATGCACTTAGCTTCTTTTAGGCTAAAAGTACAAGAGGTATCAGGCTTAGCTCCTAGGAGAGACCATCTGTTCTTGAGCTAGACACGTATGTTGCCTTATGGCAACATGCACCACCCTAGTACTTGGGAGTGCATGCCCTCTGGCATTTTGGACTCGATGATCCTTATGGGTACCTTCCCACACGGGATATTCTATGACTCTATTCTATGGTTCTATGATTTGCAAAAGTCTCCTTGGTAACCTCTAAGCACCTCATGCAGTGATATCCCTGCCCCCTGCTCCCCTCCTTGAAGTCAGGAGCGGACAATGTGTCAGGTATGCCATCTTAAAAACTGGGCCCCATCTCACCTGTTGAGAACCCTGGACTGCCGTGAGCAATTTTCTTTTCATGAACCTGGTGACTTTCAGGTGACGGTTTTCCTCTGGAGATCTCATCCTTGCTTTGCTCATTCTTTCTGTCTTCCTCTTCTCTCCTTTCTGTCTGATGCCAGTTATACTTCCTGAACAATGTCTCCGATCTCCATGGGGAACAGTCATGATGCAACTGAGGAGCTGTCCTAGATGGAGTGGGTGTGTTGATGCCCCTAGGAGAGCTTATCCAGGTAGTAAATGAAGGCAACTTTGCAGCCCAGGTGTGGGCATTGCTTTGGGAATGTTGCCAGGAATGCCCAGTCTTGGTCTGCTGTACAAACACAAGCTGAAAGTAATAACTTTCAGCTGCACCTGGTGCCAGAATAACAATAAGGCAGTATCACAGCAGTGCCAATAGAAGCCAGCCCTGTGCCTTAGGATCCTGAGAAATTATCTGAAGTGTCTGGCTAGCATTGCTCTCCCAGAGCAGGAGGAGTCAAAACCCAGGATGAGGGAAGTGTTATCTCTCCCGAACAGAACAATCATCAAAGAGATGTGTGAGGGCTCTTACCTTATCCAGGAGTGAAGAAATCAAAATAAGAGACCATTTGCAGGTGCAGACAAGTCAGGAAACAGTGCTGTCTTCCAATTTGAATTCATGTGTGTTGTGAGTGGGTTGAAGTGCTAACCCTAGTTTCCTGCTGCAGTGGCCAGTCCCGGCAGGCTGTCCCCCTGTTCTTACTGTTTTGTGCATTGCTGCCCCTCAGTCAGGCCGGAGAAGGACAAGTGCAACTTGCTTCCCGGGATCTGTAATCACCATAGTCTCTGCTAGCTGCTTGCCTGCAGACCCCACTACTGTGGCAATTGGCCAATATCCCCATGCTCGTAGGTCTGTGTCCACTGAGCAGCCTATTCCTGTAGGGCACAGGCAGCCAGGTGGGGAAGGAGGCAAACAAAGGATCCCAGGGAACTCACAGTCACAAAGCCACGGAGGTTGAGTTAGCTCTGTCAAGTCAGAGCAGTTGCTAATGAACTCTAAGACCATTTTAAAGCGCTCTGCACAGGAAATCTGCCCACAGTGTGGGTCCAGTGCTGGGTGCAGGAGTCAGGAGGGGTGCCAAGAAAGACTGAAGTCCCACAGACAGGAATGTGCTCCACTCAGTGGCATAGGGCATGGTTTCATTCTTGCTTGGTAGACCTGATGCCTAGTGAGGATGAGGGTGCTTCACATGTACATTGCCTGTGTTTTTTTGCTTCACCTGTGGACTCTGAGGCAGAAGGGCAAGGAGAGGTCATGCAGATGTGCCTGGCTTGACTGATGTCACCCTGGCTGCTGAAACAGGTGGTTGACACCTTAGATGGCCTGTGTGCCCCTAGTAAACCCAACAGCCTTCACTCACCATCTTTTAGAGAGTATTCCTTTGTGAAAACCTTGCAAGAGTTGTTCTTCTTTGCGATGTGTTGAGCCACTGCAGGCCCTGGTGAGAGGTCTTCCTGTCTGGGAAGAAAGACTTCTCTTGTCAGCCTGGGAAAATGAGAAGTCAAATCAGGAAAACCCACCTTAAGGGCTGCTTCTAGGCACTCTGCTGATCCACAGAGGTCACAGAGGTTGGTGCACAAGACTGGCCACTGTCACTTCTGCCCTTATATCATAGAATATCATATCATAGAACGGCTCAGGTTGGAAGGGACCAGAAAGATCATCTAGTTCCAAAACCCCTGACATAGGCAGGGACGCCACCCACTAGATCAGGTTGCACAGGGCCTCATCCAACCTGGCCTTGAACACCTCCAGGGATGGGGCATCCACAACCTCTCTGGGCAACCTGTTCCAGGGCCTCACCACCCCCTGAGTGAAGAATTTCCTCCTAACCTCTAATCTAAATCTCCCCTTTTTTAGTTTAAAACCATTCCCTCTTGTCCTACCATTATCTGCCCAAGGAAAAAGTTACTCTCCATCTTTTTTTATAAGCTTCCTTTGAGTATTGAAAAGCCGCAATGAGGTCGCCCTGAAGCCTAGGCTGAACATCCCCAGCTCTCTCAGCCTTTCTTCATAGGAGAGGAGCTCCAGCCCCTTGATCATCTTTGTGGCTCTCCTCTGGACCCATTCTAATAGATCCACATCCTTCTTGGGCTGAGGGCCTCTGCCATCAACTAAGGTGGCTAACAAAGCACAAGACAAAATATTCTTAAATGAATGCTCAGGAAGCAATGCACTAGACAATCCAATCTCATAATCTAAAGAGAAGTAACACCTCCATGCCATCAAATGCCTTTTATACACTTTAAGAAAAAAAGAACATGTATGCTAGGATTGGATCAGTCTATACTGGGAGGTTTTCACTCAAAAAGACTCTATGTAAAACACGAGCAACCGAGGCAGAAGTCATCCTATTATTCTGCACTGTATTACCATTAGTGAAAAAGTAGTGGTTTCCATGTAAGCTACTAGCTGGGAACATAAAAAACGGGAGTAACCAGGACAACCAAATAAATTCAGACCTTGCATTCCACCTACTATGACACTTGGAAGTGTGGAGATGCTTTTGCTCATGTGTAAGCTCATCACCAGCCTCCACCTGGACATAGAGCAATTGACCATCACTCTCTGGGTTCGACCTCCAAGCCAATTCCTTATGCACTGAATGGTCCACCTTTCCAATCCATCCTTCTCCAATTTGGAGCTCAGGATGTCATGTGGGACTGTGTCACAGGCCTTACAGAAATCCAGGTAGATGACATCGGTCGGTCTTTCCTTGTCAACTGATGCAGTCACTCTATGGTAGAAGGCCACCAGGTTGGTCAGGCATGACTTGCCCTTGGTGAAGCCATGTTGGCTGTCTCAGATCACCTCTTTGTCTTGCATGTGCCTTGACATTGCTTCCAGAAGGATCTGTTCCATGATCTTCCCAGGCACAGAAGCGAGGCTCACTGGTCTGTAGTTCCCTGGATCTTCCTTTCTACCCTTTTTAAAAATGGGAGAGAAGTTTCCTTTTTTCCTGTCACTGGGGACTTCACCTGACTGCCAGGACTTTTCAAATATGATGGAGAGAGACTTGGCATCTACATCAGCCAGTTCCCTCAGGACCCTGGGATGCATGTCATCAGGACCTCTTGTGCAGAAAGGTATGTGATGGCATGCTAGTTCTGGCCCCAAATCCTAAAATGGACCACTCTGAGTTTTCTTCACTGTAAGTTATACTCTCTCCCTATTTCAGAAACCCTGGCTTGGGCCAAGACCTTAGAAATAGCCTTTTAATGCCCTTAAGGGCTCTTCAGCAACAAAATTATGCACCTAGAAATGCTTCTACTATTAATGAGGATCCTGGGTTCTTATTCCAGCTATGGCGCTGCCAGACCAAGATCCCAAGGCATAAGAGGCTGGCTCCACAGCTGCTACAGACAGGTCTTATGGTATGAAGCTGAAGACAAAATCACATGGGGCAACTCGGCAATGAGGTGGAAGCCTGTAAGACTGCACTTGCAGAAGTCACCTGCGTGCTCCTTGCATCCAGACTGCACGCTAGGGCAGGACTGTCATGCTGGCGGTTACCCACCAGACTGAGAGTGCTGACAGAGCCTGCTCAAGGGTTGTTTTGTATTGGGCCACTTCATGGATACAGTCGAACAGCAGAGTCCGTGCCTAAAACGAGCCTAGCTTCTGTTAACACAACGGCACAGCCACAGCTAGCCCATTCTCTAGATTTTTCCAAACTCTGAGTGACTCATTTTGCAACATTACCTTTGCTTTTAATATGTTTACTAGCTATACTGCAGGAATGCCTAGAGGCCATGACCAGATTCAGTCCTGTTGTGCTAGATTCTGTGTACAGATTGCAAGTGGAGCAGGTAGAGGCATAAAGTTAAGGTTGCATAGCAGTTTCCATTAGAAAGACCTGTTTTCATTTGAGTGTCAGTTATTAAACTTTAACTGTTGCAGTCGTGGTTTGCCATGCTGTGTGTCTGTCTGACTGAATTTTTCCCTTCACAGCTACAGCAAAAAATAATTCAAATAATCCCCAGGGTGAGATTAAGGCACGTAGCGAACCCTTGGCCCCTACTTAGCGAACAGCCTACGTTCCAGGAGGACACTCTCGACACCACACCCCGGCGCAGCAGTTAGCAGTACAGGAAGGAGGGCTGGCCTGGATGATTCTGCCCAGTAGCATGTGACCAACTTTTCCTAAACTGCAAGCCTTTGAGGATCCCATTTTGCACGTGCCCAGCAAGGACATATTCAAGGCTGATAGTTTTCTCCAAGGAAGCCTGTGCCTGAGCAGTTGAAGCCTTGCCAGATCCTCTGTGCTGACCAGACAGGTCATGTACCATCCTCAGCATGGACACTGTGTCCAAATCGTCAAGGGCTCAGCAGCAGGACACTGTCAGTCTTGCTTACTGACTCCAGAAATGCAGGTATACTGACTTGTCTATTCTCATGTGCCTGCAGCAAGGAACAGAGAAGAGAAGGAAGGCGCCCCAGAGGCTCTAATGCTGAAAGCAGACAGGAAGAGGGATGGAAGCAAAGGCAGACTGAGGAAGGAGGGCCAGCTCAGGCAGTGACAAGCTGAAGGGGATGGGGCAGGCAGGTCTGCAATTGCTGAAGGGCATTGCCTGCAGAGGCTGGACTTGAATTCAGTACTCATGGCCCAGCATAGTGAGACCAAGGGCCAAGTGCTGAGGCAGATAAACACAGAGCTGTGACCCAACAATCTCCAGACATAAGGGACAGATCAGGCCTCCTCCTGAAACTCTATTTCAGTGCCTGATAACGTAACCAGCAAGGTCCTGAGAGCTGTCAATTGCTGAGGGTGCAGTGAAACCAGGGGCTTTACAAAGTGCACTTGCAATTAATACTTCTCATGTACCTGGTGTGTTGGGCAGTGTATCTCGAGGGATGTTAAAGGAACATACCAGATACCTGCAAAGTGGGGGATGGAGCCCGATAAAATGTAATAGAGTGGCTCCCTGCAGAGAAAGCATGTTGGGAGGGAGAAACGTGCAGGGAGAGTACTGAACAGTGGAGGTCTGAGCCTCAAGTGGAAGCCATGGAAACTGCATTTGCACTAGACTGAAAAACTGTGGAAGGTTATACATAGGATGCAGAAAGAGGGGAAGCCCCTGGAGGTCTAAGGGGCGGTAGAGTTATCAGATGCAGCTTGGACCCTCACCCTTCCAGTCTGGCTCACCCTGCAAGGGTGGCAGTTGTGAGAACTCTCAAACTGTATCTTGTTCAATGTGTGCAGTAGCATAAAATATTTGCTTTATTTTGCTTGCAAACCTTGTTTCCAGTCCTTCAGCCTTCTCTGTTTCTTTGCTTTATGATTTGGTAAATGAACTTCAACCTTACTTTACTGCAAATCTCGTGAGACAAAGTAAACCTGAGTGGAGTAAGCCGTCAGGGCCATGTGAAGTTGCCATTTCTCTCCTCCTGGTGGTTTGGCTCTCTGGAGTCAGAGCCAACTTAGGCAATGCAGCTGTCTGTCCTTGGGGGACCTCAGCAAGGGCCTACCCCTCTTTGGCTAAGGATCTGCTTCTAAGCACGAGCTCTCACCTTTAGCCTCTGCCTAGCCCAAGCTGGAGGTACAGCTTGTGTCCGACCTTGTACCTCCCTGATGCTGACATCAATCCTGACCCACTGACTTGACTTTCTGGCTTGATCTGGGACTTCCTTGCCACTTGGAAGCTGGGACTGGCTGGGGGATCATTTGAATATTGGTGACTCTGGCTACTGTCAGCAGATTTGCTCTGATCACCTGCTTTGAGTTTTGTGGGACTTCATCCTCGTCAGTGAGACCACTGCCCCACCTGCCTTACTGCAATTCTTGCTTCCTGGCTTCCCTTCCCTATCAGATCATCCCTTCCTTGCTGTTCCTGGCATTGGTAAACTGAGAGTCAGTGTCTGGAGAGGGACAAGTGCTGCAGGTAACACAAGTGTGTGATCAGGTAAGCAGAATCTTCTACTTGGGGACATATTTAGGGACTTGCAGCATGCAAGCTACTGATTTGCAGAGGTCAGTGTGGCAACTTGTGTTACTGGCTTCAGGAAGGACCTGCCCTTTTGGGCATAGGCCGTCATTCTTCTGAGAGCTGTAGTTCATTCCCCAGCTCTCCGGGTTTCCCCAGCAAGGTCACGTAAGATAGCAGTTCCCTATTGCTCTCAAATACCTTGCTAACTTTCATGATAGTGTGAGGTGTGAGTTGGAGGTCACACATAAAAGGTTAATTGACCAAGTGGTCAAATTGCAGTTGCTAAGGAGTTAGGAAGTTGCTTGCATAGCCTCGATGCACAGCCTGTGCACTTCTGAGCACAGGTCTTCAGATCCAGTGACTTACACATGGCTATGCTTTCATTTCCTCTATGGTCTGATGTGCCTTGGTAGCAGTAGAATGAACCCAAATTCTGCACATGAAGATGACTTCAACGTGGAGGTTCCTCTCCCACAGAGATATATGGTGGATGAGACAGGAGAGTTGGGCCAAGGACAGATAAAGCGTGGATGCTGACTTGCAGATTTTGAGTGTATTCGTTTTGGTGCCACAGCTGTTCGCTAAGGTGGGATTCATCCAAATGCCCTTCACTGGCAGCTTCCTTCTCAGCCTGAAACCTAGGCCCTTGTCCTAGAGAAGGGGCTAGGTGGCCTGTGCCCTACAAGCACTTACTTCTCTTTCTCGGTGATCCAAGGGCCATCAGTCAGTGGGAGGTGTCTGCATGGGAGTGGCAAGAGGGATCCTTCTTGCCAGGCCTCATCTTTATGACTCATTATTTGAGCCTGTATGATTATTTTAGCATTGGTTTTTCCACACCTCTGTCTCTGGGGACAGTGCAGCTCTTGCCACAGAGGGCTGTTTCCTTGAGACTAGAAGGATGTACCACAGAGAAAGGTATAAAAACATGCAGAAAGGAAAGGCTCTGTGCAGGAATACAGATTGTGCCTGTTTAGTGGAGGAAAGTTGAGGACCATGCTGTCAGCCTGATGGGCCTATTTGCCTTCATTTATGTGCTCCACATAGGATTCAAGTGTCCACTTACATGGTTGGACCATCATATCCCACACAGAACACATAATTGAAGGCTGCAGCAAAGTGGTGCCCCAGACCCCCTTGGAAACAGAGTAGGAGAGGTTGTATGAAGATGGAAATCTGTGCATTTACACAGATGTAACCAGGGATCCTGGGGAGCCAAGCAGCCAGTACTGCACCCCCAGTCAGAGGGTAAGTGCAAGCAGACACAGCAGTCCTGAGAGGAGGACTACCTTGGGTGATTGCTGGAGGTCTGGCACGTACCTGTGCCACTGCAGATACCGTCAGAGTGAGCTTAGACTTGACTTCAGCTCCGACATTCCCTGGCTTCTAAGTGCTTAAGGTGGCAATACTGATGCTGACGCTCTTTTGAAGCAGGGCTGTGGTTTGCTCGATGTTTGGTGGGTTACATGCCCAGCGACTACCTCTTCTGACAGTGCTGGTGACCGGTCTGAAGGTGCTTCGTCTGACCAGTACACAAAAGCACAGTGAAAGTGCCAAGCGGGGTCGTAAATACTCCGCTTTAGCACGAGGACTCCCTGCAGGAGCCAGGCCATGCTCCCCACGACACACAGCGAGGCAGGGCAGCGCTGTGGAGCTCTCACAGCAGTCCAGGAGCTTGCACTGGTCTCACTCGCTCTGTAGATTGCGCACAGAAGGGCCCATCGGCAGCCAGTCCATGGGTGCACCTGCATCACACTCCGTGAGCTGCCAGGAGAGGCAGACCCCAGGGGCTTTGTGCAGTTACAGGGCAGCGCGGGCAGGCTGGCAGACCCCAGCCGCGGCTGGCCTCGCTGCCGCCCGCCCGGTTCTGCCCCGACAGAGCCGGGTACCGGGAGCTCTCCCCCGGCGCAGGACGCCCCGTCCCGGGCCGGAGCGCGGCCGAGCTCGCAGAGCGCGTCCTCGGGCCGCCCTCCGGCCCCGCGGCGCCCTCGCCCGCGGCTGCTCGCCCCGCGGAGCCCCGCTCCGAGCCCGCCGCGGGGGCTCGGGGGCCGGCAGCGGGCAGGCCGAGCCCCACCGCGCCCGGGGCGGAGGCGGGAGCCCGCGGATCGGCGGGGCCCGGCCGGTGCCTGGCGAGGACTTGGTCCTCCGGGGCTCTCCGTCCCGCCCGCCCGGAGCCAGCGGCCGGGAGCCGTCGGGAGCGTCGGGCCGGGCCGGCTTCGGGGGACGGCCGGGCCGGGCCGGGCCGGGGCGGGGCGGGGCAGGGCTGGCTCGCCCCGTCCGTTGTCCCGGGCCCGGGGGCGGCCCGAGGAAAGATGTGCCGTGCCGCGCAGCGCAGCCCCGTCCCGTCCCCCACAAAAGCGCCCTTGTGCTGGCCCCGTAATTGCTAATCATCAATCACCATTAATAACAGCTGATGAGGCGGGAGGGGGAGGCGCCTTCCCAGGGGCCGGCCGCGCCGGGGGGAGCGGGGAGCCCTGCCCCGGCGGAGCGGGCGCTGAAGGAGGAACTCGACCGTGATGTGCGGAAGATGGATGAGAGCAGAGGGCGACACCCCCGCCCGCCTCCCCTCCCCACCCCTCCCCTCCGCGGCCCGGCCCGGCCCCCCCGCGGCGGGGCGGGCGGGCGGGCGGCTCCGAGCGCGCCTCCACTCCGCCGCGCCGAGCCAGCGAGCGGGCGGGCGGGCGGCAGCTCTCGCCGGGCGCCGGAGCCCACGGGAGGCGGCGGGCGCGGGCCGGGGCCGGGGCCGCGGCGGGGCCCGGCGGCGGCGGCGGCAGCGCGGCGAGTTGGCGGCGGCCCGAGCTCGCCGGAAAGTTGGTGCCGGCTGAGCCGGCGGCGCCCGCTCGCCATGCAGAGACCCAGCGGCCAGGGGACCGCCTTCTCCATCGACTCGCTCATCGGGACGCCGCCGCCGCGCTCCGGGCACCTGCTCTACACCGGCTACCCCATGTTCATGCCGTACCGGCCGCTGGTGCTGCCGCAGGCGCTGTCCCACGCGCCCCTGCAGTCGGGGCTGCCGCCGCTGGCGCCGCTGGCCTCCTTCGCCGGCCGCCTCACCAACACCTTCTGCGCCAGTCTGGGCCAGGCCGTGCCCTCCATGGTGGCGCTCACCACGGCCCTACCCAGCTTCTCTGAGCCCCCCGACGGCTTCTACCCGCCGCAGGAGCTGCCCCCGCCGCGCGCCAACCCCGACGCCGGCTGCCGGCGGGGCGCCGAGGGCCTGGAGGCGGAGGAGCTGCCCCCGGGGCGCGACAAGGGGCCGCCCGAGCCGCCGCTGCACTTCCCGGACCCCTTCCCCGGCCTGGCAGGTAAGAGCGGCGCGGGCCGGCCCCGGCCGGGGGTTGCAAGTCGCCTGCTGCGGTCGCCGTCCGGTCTCGCCCGGGAGTCCCGCAGCCCCGGGGGGCCCCCGCGGGGGGCAGCGCCGCCCGCCCGGCCCCTCTTCGGGCTCTGCCCGCTTCCCCAGCGATGGTGGCGGGCGGGCGGCACTGCCGGCCTCCGAGCTCCCCGGGGTAGGATCCCCGGAGCCGGGGTCGCTGGGACCGGGGTGCGGCGGACGGGCCGGCCGGGTTCGATGGGCCGTGGCGGCGGGCAGGAGGGACCTGCCCCCGGTCTGTCCCGTCGGGCCGAGCCGGGAGGACCGTGTCCGTTCCGCTCCGGACCGCCTCCGCCGCTCTGCAGCGAGCGCAACTTTGGCGGGCCGGAGACAAACTCCACCCGCCGCGTCCGGCCCGCAGGGAGGGCGAGACGCGAGAGCCGCCGCTCGGGGCTCTGGCGCAGGGCGGCCCGGCGGGACGGGGCGGAGCGGGCTCCCGGAGCCGATCCCGGCCCGGCGGCGCGGAGCTCTCCGAGGTGCTGGCACCCGGCCCGGGGCGAGCGAGGCGGAGGGGCCGCCGGGCGGCCGCGGCGGGTCCCGGTCCCGCTCAGCGTCAGCCGCGGGGCTGCGCAGCGTCCCCGGCACGGCGCCGCGTCCCGGGCGGACCGCGGGGCAAGGATCTCCGGGCGCGGGCGGCACCGCGTGCGGGCGAGCCCGCAAGCCCGCCCCGGGCCGGGTCCCGCTGCGGCCGCGGGGTCCCGGCGCTCCCAGCCCCTCCCGCGCCCGCGACGCGCGGGGCGGCTCCCGTGGCCCGGCGGCGGCGCCGCCCGCAGCCCCTCTGCCCTTCCCGCCGGCCTGCCGCCCCGCGCCGCTGTGCCCGCGGCCTCGGCACCGGCTTTGCCCGACGGCGCGGGCAGGCGGCGGCTTCGCTGCTGGGATCGCGCTCGGTGCCGGCCGCGGGCTGCTCCCGCCGCCGTGGCGTAGCCGCGGGGCTCTCTCCTTTGTGAGCTGTGCCGCTCCCGAACGTGCGGGCAGCAGCCTCGGTGACTTGTTGCTCCGTATTTCTCAGCCAGCTCCAACTCTTGCTCTCTTCCACCTCCGCTCCTTCGGCACAGCGATTGAGGCTTCTCTTCTGCGGGAAGACTGAGACAAACCAGCCCCTGGCTTTCTCTGGCATGGCCTGTCTGTCCTGAGAGCTGCCTCCTCTGGTCAGCCCCGAGATCCACCTTTGTCTCACAGGCTTCCCGGTATGGATGCGTGCTGAGCAGTCTTTGGTGCTTTTTGCAGTGCTCGGCTACTTGTTCTTCATCCCCCCTTTAGCCTCTCCTGGGTGAGCCGGTGTCTTGCCCTGCCTTCTTCTTCGGTCAGAATACCCCGTTCGGGTACCCCTGGAACCTAGTCCCCAGTTTAGGACAACTGGAGCATTTTGCCTCCCTGCTGCCTTTATGGGTTACAGAGGCTTTGGTGATGCTTTGGTGCTCCCAGGCCTCTGTGCTGAGTTGAAAACCCAGTGCAGACTCACATCTGTTTGGAAAGCCTCCTCAGGGGGCAGAACTGCCCAGGCCACCCGCTGTCTATATGACCACAACCTCTTGGTCTGTAGGGAAATGAACTGTGCTGTGCTTGATCTCCCTCCATGACTCCTCTGTACATAAGCCCAACATGTTCTCTCCTCCTGAGGGACTCAGATGAGCTGTTCTGAAAATTGGACATTTCTGAAATTGAGAAATTGTATCTCTAAGGCTCACCCTGTTGTGACTGCTTCATGTGATGGGAGGAAATATGTCTTGTTACTGCTGTTTGCTCACTGCTGCATATTGGCTGTCTCTCAGCACTGTGCTTGCTCTGGAGCCATGAAGGATGCTTGTCCTTCTGCCCATGTGGAGCTGTGTGGGCTCCTCTGCCCAGGCCCAAGAGGATGTGTCGGATCAAATGTGCCTGTCTTTTTCTTCACCTAATGTTTCTGCCGACTCTACCTGTCCCTTGCAGATGGACAATAGGGTTTGTTTTATCAACCAGGTCAGATGTAAACCAGGTCAGTAGCTATGTTTTTTTTTCACTGTCGAGAAAGTCAGAGAAAGATGATTCATATAGGTGGTTTTAGGAATCTCCTGATAATGCAGTTTGCTCTAGCATCTTGTCCATGACCCTGATGAAGAAAAATTGTCCAGAGAAAAGTAAGAGAGCATGAGCCCATGCAATACTTTCAAAAAATGACACTTCCCCAGCATCCAGCCACCTGCACTTCAGTGGCTTCCTAAGCCAGCTTCTGTTTCTCTATATTGAGTAACCTTTGACCAATTCTTCTTCTTTGACCTTGTCTAGTCTCCCTTGGAGTACACCAGAAAGGAGAGACAAACTTGGAATCATCCGCTTCGTGGGGCAAGGTGTTCCACAGATCTCTCATCTGTAGAAGAACCGTGTGAAGTAGCTCTTTTTGTCTGTCTCGCTGACATCAATTATACCCTCTTTAGGGTATAATTCTGTCCCTGGACTCCATTGGCACCTCCATCACACATATGCCTGCAGAGGTAAAGTCAGTTGCTTGCCAGATCAGTCGAAGGAGTCAATGCTCTATTTTAGGACCTCTCTTTGCATCTACTGTGTTTCAAACTTGCTACCAGTTCTTGTCCCGCTTCTTGGGAGGGGAGTGGCATGTAGGGGAAACTGATAGCAAGAAGCAGAAAATCCTAGAGGCTGCTTTGTAACTACAGCTGCAACAAAGAGTGTGACCCCCAGGTAGTCAATGGTACTCAATGCCCTCGGTCCTCCACACCACCTCTGAGAGCACATTTGTTCCTGAGCTGCAGAGGTCTCCACCAACATCCAAACTCTCCTCAGTTGATGTAGTAAATCCATGTTCAGTTAGGATCAGAAGCTTTAAGTTTTCCTATGAGCATGACAAAGAGCTCTTCAGTGTTTATCAACACAGCGCTCGTCTGGCTGTCACAACACCCATTCTTGATCTGGGTTCCCCTGATCCTGCTTGAATAACGTTGCCACCCGTAATACTCACCAGTTTCTCATCACTGTGCTTATCAAGTCCATAATAAGATCAATGAACAGCTGGGACTTTGTGAAGAGCAAAGAGATGGATCAATCTTATTCTTGGTCTACTGCTTTCTTGTCGATTTTTCAAAGGCACAATACTTTGCTTCATGACAGCTTCTCAACCTGCTCAAAGGCCTTTGAGAATCTCAGTATACCTTCCCACCTAATGGGTGGGTTCTGCTGCCTCCACTACTTCCCTGATGAGGACGTGCCAGGTGATTAGCAGACCAACATACCAATTTTCTTTGTAAATGTCCTGGTTTAGACTTCATCATGTGGTTCTTAGTTCCTTACTGCAAACTCAACCCTTCTGTAAGATACAAACCAGTCAGAGACTTTAAAATCTGGGGTCTGGCTAAGACAAGTGTATCCAGAGACAGTACGTGTTTTACAAGGTGACACATTACAGTTGGTAGCTCAGACTTTCTCCAGTCCCTTGGTGCAGTCTGGACCTACAGGAGCAAACTCCCAGATCAGTACTGTCTGATAGTGTGGCTGCTGATCCCATCCTCCATCAGCAGGGAAGAGCAGAGTCAGGGCAGGACTTATGAATACTCTTGGTGAAGACAATGATGTCCTCAGAAGAGCTTTCTTATCTTGTCAGTCCTTGTGCTCCAGTGGGTAGAAGGGGTACACAGAAATTAAAGCTCTCCTTTTCTTGGGCAAAGTTAGTGCTTGCATGAGACCATGCATCAACAGCCAAAGTGCTTCATGCCACCTGCTGCTGCTCCTCAGTCCCCCAAGCACAAATTTTCTAGGTCTTTACTACACCCCCGTGCATATGGAAGATGTCTCCCTACCCTCAGGCCCTCATGAAGAAAGGTCCGTCTATTCTTCTGCAGCAAAATAGGGATGAAGGTGTTTCTTTCCTTCTGTGTAATACAGGAGGAGCAGAGACAAAATTCTAGACCTCCAAAGTCACTCACCCCCTCTCAGGAAGGCACAGACTTGCTGCAGGACTGACAAGGGCTGTAGGTGCTCCTCAACATCCAGGCTCACAAGAAGGTCTCCTGGGCTCAGGCAGTTTCTTACAGCTGCTGCTGGTGTGCTCGCAGCCCTGCACCTTCAGGCATCTGAGGGCCGTCCTACCTTCCCCACTGAGAATGAAGTGAGCTTTCTGGAGCTCCAGTGGCCCAGGGTGCATGTGCCAGTCCCTGGAGACTGCTTAGAGGTTTGGAGAGCTGCTGCTGCTCCTTCTGTGTGTAGGATTATATTGACTGGTAGTGCTTCAGGACTAGCTCCTTCCAGCAGCAGTTCCTGCCTTTGTGTTTGGCTTGGAGAGTTTGCTGGTCTCTTCTAGTCCTAGCATGACGGCAAAACTTTTTCATCTCCTTGTGGGTGACCATGGATCCTCTCCCTTCATGACCCCTGGCTACGGACAGGACCATCTTCTCTCTGTCTCCTGTCAGGTCCTTGCTGGAGCCTTTCTATGAAGGAAGTGACTGGCTTCCAGGCTCCTTTCTTCCCCCTTGTTCCCACCAATGTTCTCCTTTGCTCCATGGCGGTTTAACCATTCAGGAGACACCGGCTTGGATCACAAGAAAGCAGCAAGAAGGTGGCTCATCCCCCCCATACTCTACCAGTATTTTTGCAGGCAACATAACACAGGTGTCTCCTGTGGTCCCAATTCTTCCTCCTGTGTGGGTGGCCGGGGATGAGGTCCTGTCTGCTGGGAGCTGCTAGCACCTCCCAACCTCCTCCCCTGCACAGAATGGCAGGGGAAGCTAAGCCTTGATCATCAGCTGCCTAAGCGTGCTGTTCCCTGGCTGCACACCTCCGCTGTAGTGCGGGGCTAGGAAGGGGGAGATGGCAGCAGGATGCTCCGTGTGCAGAAAGGTTTGCTGCCTGGAACCGGCTCAGGCTGCTGTCTGCAGGAAGGTTCGGCTCCTCCTGGCTGGCCCTGCGCTGGATGAACAGGAATAGATGCAGTGGGATGGGGCAGAGGGAGGGCTGAGCTCAGGGGCCAAGTACAGATTTGGTCCGGAAGCGGAGCTCTGGCAGGACCGTGTTGTGCTCCGCTGGGATGAGGCCCTGATGCTGCTCCAGCTGGGTTGCGGGTGGCGGCAGGTGCCGGTGGTGCCTCGCTCCCTGCGAGGGGCCTGGGCTGCGGGCGGCGCGGGGCTGACCGTGCGGGGCCCCGGGGCAGCGGCGCCCCGCGACGCCGCCCGCTGCCGGGGAAGCCGCGTCCGGGCGGGAGGCAGCGCGGGCGGCCCCGGGGCCGCGGGGACGGCGCGGGGCTGGCGGGGGGCGGCCGCCGGGGGGGCGGAGGGCCGGGAGCCCCCGCACCGGGGCCGCGGCTCCGGGGAGCGCGGGGGCGGGCGCTGACGCTGTGTGCCCCGCAGACGGGAAGGCGTACAGCTCGGACGAGGAGAAGCTGGAGGTGAAGTCGGCGGCCACGCCGTGCAGCGAGCGGGAGGAGGAGAGCTCGGCGGGCGACAGCGAGGAGGAGCCCTTCCTGGACGGGTCGGCCGCCGCCGCGCTGGGCACCAAGGGCAAGGGCAAGGGCGGCCCCGCGGCGGAGCAGACCCCGCCGGGCTCCGGGGCCGGCAAGAGCCGCCGGCGGCGCACGGCCTTCACGAGCGAGCAGCTGCTGGAGCTGGAGAAGGAGTTTCACTGCAAGAAGTACCTGAGCCTGACGGAGCGCTCCCAGATCGCGCACGCCCTGAAGCTCAGCGAGGTGCAGGTGAAGATCTGGTTCCAGAACCGCCGCGCCAAGTGGAAACGCATCAAGGCGGGCAACGTGAGCAACCGCTCGGGCGAGCCCGTCCGCAACCCCAAGATCGTGGTGCCCATCCCGGTGCACGTCAACCGCTTCGCCGTGCGCAGCCAGCACCAGCAGATCGAGCAGGGCGCCCGGCCCTGAGCGCCGTCGGGGCTCCCGGACCCTGGGGCGGGCGGGCCGCCGGCAGCGGGGGGGGCCGGGGCAGCGGGGCCGCGGCCCGGCCGTCCGCTCGCATTCCTCTGTACATGTCCCTTATTTATTCCGTGTAAACTCTGTACATACGGCAGCGAGTCCGTCTGTCCGAGCCGCGGGGAGCGCGGGCCCCCGCGGGTCCTGGCCCTGCCTCCGGCCGCGCCGCGCCGGGCCGGGGCCGCGCTGTGCAGGAGCGCCCGCCCATGTATAGCTGTGATTTCAATAAATTATTTTCTATGGAGCCACGCGAGGGTCTTCCGCGGCCCTGCCCTCCCGGCCGCGCTGCGGGGACGGGGCGGCCGGGGCCGGGGAGGGCGCGCGGCCGGGGCCGGGGCCCGTGGGCACGGCGGGGAGCAGCGGCGGGGTCGCGGGGGCCGGCGGGCCCGGTCCGACGCCGGTGCAGAGACACGGGAGGGGGCCGGGGTCGGGGCCGGGGCCGTCCGTCGCCCCCCCGGAGGCCCCGCTGGCTACAGCCCGCCCGAGCCGAGCCTGCCCCCGGACTCCCGAGGCAGCCGGGGTCTCGTGTCTCCCGGGCCCCTGCGCAGGAGCAGCCCCCCAGGTCAGAGCGGCACCAAGTCCGATCGCCACCCTCCAGCAGGCAAAGCCCTCTCCTGCAGGCCTGGTGCCAGCCCCTGGCCCCGGGCTGAGCAGAGGCCCGTGCTTGCATCCCCCTGCAGCCCCTGTCCCTGCCCGCTGTCCCCAGCACTGCCGCGGAGCCCTGCACCAGCTCTTGTGCACGTTTCTGCTGCCGGCACCTCCAAGGCCCAATGGTGCAATGCCCTCCTGCTCTTTGGAGCCACACTGACTGCTGCAAGAGATGTGCCCTGGAGCCTTTCCTCCTCCCTCAACCCCCTCAAGGAGCCCCTCCCCCCCCCCCCCCAGCCGACTGCAGCATGGGGAATAAATGGAGAAATCCTCTTGCAGCTCAGATGCCTTATTGTCACTGATCCCCGGGGCACTGCTGGGTGCCAGGGCTGCCTGCCCCACAGCTGCGTGGAGGGGAAGGGAAGGGTCTTGCCTTTCCTTGAAAATTCTCAGGCTGTCTCACCACTACCAGCTGCTGCTTCTCTTGACATGCAGCAGCAAGCACAGAGCCAGGGTGGACCAGCGAGTGCTGGCACTGGCACTGTGTCTTCTGCTCCAACCTGCAGCAGGCGCTGGGTTTCAGTGCCGATGCAGGAGAGGCGTTTCAGACCGCCTGAGCTCTTATATCTAGGCTAGCTAGACTAGAGTAGTTCTGTTCATGAGAGCCGCTGCATGAGATACTGCTTCTGAAGCCAGGAGGTGTCTCATATCTGAACCCAACCCCAATGCCTGATGAAGAGCCAGTTTTGCGCAGGGTACAGCTGCACACTGGCTGCAGAGCAGACAGCCACGTGGGTCCACTGCCAGCTGGGTGTCCGGCCATAAAGGCCTTTGTTGCTGGTTTGGAGAACATCAGCCAGGGAGCTTGTGTAGTAGCAACACCCATTGCAATCCCGTCAGAGGTTCCTGGACAGGGAGAAGGCTCTCTCCAAGTGTGTAGGATGTTGCTGCTGGGATGCCAATTTCTCTGAGTTTTGATGTGGAGTTTGGGTTACGTGGGGTCCAGTTGGTCATTGGCACCCCTCCCTTGGAGACACAGTTTTAAGAGTGGGAGACACCCCTGGCAGCCAGAAGCTGACTTCACAGAATTACAGAATCACAGAATGGCTGATGTTGGAGACACCTCTGGGTCCATCTGGTCCAACCCTTGCTCTAGCAGGGCCACCCAGAGCATGGTACCCAGCACCACGTCCAGGTGGCTTTTGGACATCTCTAAGGAGGAAGACTCCCCAGCTTCTGTGAGAAACCTGTGCCAGTGCTCTGTCACGTGCACAGCACAGAAGTGCTTCCTGATGTTTAGCTTCACCCTCCTTGGTGCCTGCCTCTTCCCCAGCCTTTTCCTCTTCGGCAGGTGTCTTCTCCTAACTGGTGGCACGGCTCCATGCTCAGCCTGCACAGCTGGGTTCTCCTGTAGCTGCGGAGAACTGGTGAGTGGCTCTGCCTGTCCCGTGGCTCCTGGCTCTGGCTAGCCTGCGTGGGGACAGCCGCAGCTCAGAGCAGAGCAACTGCTACAACAAAGCTGTGCTCCTGGATGTCCCAGGTGGGTGCCTGTTTCCAGGGAGATGTCTGTGGCAGGTCCTGAGACAGTTCTGCAGGATCCTTTCATGGCATGGATTTCTCAGCACCTGCTGGGGCAGCAGAGCACAGCTGGCTTCTTGCAGCCACGGCTGGACAAATTCTGCCTCAGTCCCCTGTGCACTGAGCTGCAGAGGAGAAGCAGTGTTCCCACGGTGGGCTCGGCCTGCTCGGGTAGCAACATCTGTTGGCATTCGCTCTGGGTCAGGGGAGGGGGATGTCCTCTGGAAGCTGCTCCCAGCTGCGCTGCCCCGGAGGGAGCTGGCAGTGGCCCCCGAACACACTGCGGCAGAGCTGCCTGCACGCGAGGACCACAGTTCAGGTATTCCTTGCTTCTCCCTTCTCGGGTCTGGGTTGGGCTGAGCTAGAGAACGTTAACTTACCCACCCTACATGGCTACCAAATGGGATGAAATGCCATTTGCAGCAATTGCATCAGCTCCTGCACATGAACTGATTCATGTACAACTGGGCCAGACTGGAGAAGGGGGGAGAATGAAGAATAAAACAATTATGCAGCGATAAGCAGTGCTCTGTTACTATAAATGGGTCCACATGAGGGGTCTGTGCCACTGCAACCTAGCATGGCACAGCAGTACAGTATTAAATACAGCGCTCTGAAAATTTCCCACAGCTCCAGGGCTGGGGACAGTGTCACTGAAAGGACTTAAAGCTTATTTTAGGGTCCAAGAACTCCCTCTTCTCACTTTGTATTTCTGGCTGATGCTGTGGTTTGATATGTCCTGCCCCAATGATGGTGTCAGTTTGTTGTGTTCTTCTCCCATCTCCCCCCACTCTGCACCACACCATCACCATCATGAACTCTGAGTGCAAAGCCCCCTGCTGTGGTGCACACTTCACACTCGTTCATGGACTGCCTGTAGACTAGATCGGCAAAACAGAGCTTTCAGCTGCTTAGAAGTATTTTTTTTTTGTTGTTCGTGACAGTCCAAGAGCCACTACACAATGCAACCCTACAAACACTGGTGTTAATATAACTGAAAGTGCTGCGGAGAGCTGAAGCTCAGTCTGGTGCTGCTGGAAGTGACAGATTCACTGCTGTCACCAGGAGTGCTGGAGAGAGCTGCAGAACAGCACAGGGCTCCTTGCACTGTGCAGAACGGGGCTCCCCGTGAACCTTGTGCACTGCAGTGAGCCTGCTGCCTCTTGCACAGCCCAGAGCACAGCACTGTAACGCTCCAGTGAATGGTGCTGCATGAGGTGGCTGCAGCACCTCCCCAACAGAAGAGCTGCTGGGGCAGAGGGTGTTCCCCAAGCTGGAGCTACAGGTGCTGCACCATTTAGACAAGGGGGAAGTGGGGGTGAGAGGTGAGGGGGGGCTGGAGGAGAGCAACAAAGAAAACCTGGGCAGTAAAGACAGACCCTTGAGTGACAGGGCCGTGCAGACAGGAAGGGAGCTGTGGAGGTCTCTGTTCCAGCACCTGCTCAAAGCTAGCCTGCTTGGCTAAGTATGCTGAGGATCTTGTCCAGCTGACTTCAAGGATGGCAATCCCACAACGTCTTAGGGCCCCTGTTCCGGTGTCTGACCACCTTCCTGGTACTTTTTTCCTTGTACCTAGTTGGAATTTCCCACGTATCAGCTTGTGTCCGCTGGTGTGTGTCCTGGAGTAAAATCTCTTATGTGGTACCCAAATGTGGATGTAAGTACGCACACACATTAAAAGGAAGATACAGCTGTAACTATATAGAGATTGTATATATATGGACATACATTTATTCCTACATATGTTTCTACATATATACATATACATACAAGACTTTTTTTTTTTTTTTCCCTCATGAGGACAATTTCATCCTTTACAAGAGAACAATTTTGACACAGACCTGCTCACTCATCTGCTTAGAAAATGGTTCTTAAAGAACTAGGAAAGACGTAGCGATTGAGTCCCATGAGATATCTCGACTCGGTGGTTCCCTCTCAGGACAAGGTTCACCATACAACAAAGACGGTTCACAGCATTTTCTAACAGTGAGACTGTATGAAGATGTGACAGGCCACAACACAGTGCTGGTGATGCTGTTTGTTAATGTGCCTGTCCAGGACTTGCTCAGATGCGTAGTGGAGCTGCCGGTGGCTCACAGAGAGGTTTCCCAGGAGGTCATGCCATGCTTTTATTTTCAGAGCTGGTGTGCAGCGGTGGCTGTTGTGGGCCCTGTGACCCCAGAACAAGCAGACAGGGGCAGGGCAGAGGAATGCTGCACTCTGCTCTTTTCTGCTGCCCTGCAAGGGAGTCTGTGCCATGGGGATGGTAGGGAGTGCCCCTAGGGAGCTGCTCACCATGCTCCTGGACTCTCAGGAGCGCCTGGCCAAGGTCTGGGGAAACGGCTGGCGCTGCACATGTGCCCACCCTGCAGCAAGGGTGCACAGCCTGTGGGAGGTGGGAGGGTCGTTGCACCCAGCTGCTTGGGACACACCCTTGGAGGCAAATTACACCATGCGATACGGGTGTCATCACTGCAAGACTCCTGCAACGCAGAGAACCTATACTCCCACGGGGAGAAATTGTCTCTGACTGCACATGGGCAGGAGAGGAGCAACCTCCCTTCCCACTGGCCTGGCACCAGGGAAGGGTCAGGAGCTCTCTGACCGTCTGCAATGCCTCTACAGCCAGCCCTGCAGCACCTGCAGAGCTCAGGGTGCAGCTGCAGAGGGGATTCAGTAGCAAACTCCTGGTGGGTGTGCCTTCAGCACCGAAGGGAAATAACCCAAGACCTGCAAGAAGTTGTGAAGGGCATGCTGGAACTGGGGCTTGGGAGGTGAGAGGGACTATAGCCACACTGCTTTGCTGTGGCGCATTCAGGCGCTGGGTGAGTTATGAAGCACTTCACGCGATTGCAGTGCCCAGTGCTCTCTGCACAGCCAGGACTGCCAAATCCACCTGAGGGGGGTGTGTGTGTGTGTGGGGGGGGGGGGGGGGGGTTATGGCAGGGGGTGCAGGTGTGGTAGTGGGGCATATTGGTGGCAGATCTTGGTAAGCACAGACCAAGGGAGCTAGGACACTGTGTCATACCTCAGCTCTCGGAGGCAGGGCTGACTGGAAACACAGAAGTGCAGAGCAGCAGTAAGATCTCTGCTCTGGCCATCTGTTGTAAAATCACCTCTGCGCACAGCCAGTGCTGCCCACAGTCCCCGCACCCACCTACTGGGTGCTGCCCAGAGCTCCCCCATCCGCCAGCTCCCAGCGCTGTCCCTCTGCGCCCACAAACACACGGCTGCTCCCCTGCAGCTCTCTGTGCAGACCCTGTGCTGCACGGCTGAGCTGGGCTTTCACACATGCTGGGATGTCTGACTTTGCTTCAACCACTCTGTCTTCCCTCTGCCAGCTTGCACATCCTCTGTTCCCCAGTTCATTCAGGTGCTGCTGAGAGAAGGAGGGTGCAGTGCCCTGAAGGAGCTGCTCAGGCCCCCAAGCCCCACGTCTGAGCAAGCACCGGTACACGCTGGGCTGTGCTGAGTGCTGCTCAGCCCTTCCAAACCTCTTGCACCCTGGGCCTGTCCCTGCAGTCTGCACCTGCACAAAGCAGCTCACCAGCATCTTCTGCAGAAGAGCCCTTTGGGACAAGCATCTTTCTGGAAAAGGGCTGGGATGGGTTTGCCCTGGCACTGCAAATGTCCATCTTCTGCACAGTTCCTGCGCCTTGCACAGGACAGGCCAGTGGGGCGCTCTGCAACCCAGACTGCCCATGTCTGCCTGCCTGGCCGCAGAGCTGCCTTGGCGGGGAGCACCCTGCTGCCATAGCTAGCCATGGCCATGCTGGGGAGGCTGGGAAATGCCCAGCGGTGGGCCTGGAAATGCGCCTCTAGGTAGTCAGTGCAGCGCAGGTGCTCCGTAGGTATCCAGTGTTAATACGTGGGACGTAAGGCTGGGGTAAAAAGCCTGGTTTGTAGTTCCCATTGCAATTAACAAGCACCTGGCCCAGTCGTTGATCCCTCACCCCTGCTGTCCTGTTTCTCCCATGCTTTCAGCCCTGGCCTCTGTGCTGCTCCCATCTCCAGCCCCTACGCACCCTGAAATACCCACAAGCTGCTGGGCTGTATCCTGCTGGGTGCCTGCTGCAGCCACGGAGCAGAGCCTCTGCTGGCACAGCCTTACCCCCGTGACTTCTCAAGGTATCACGTAGGCAGCTTCGATAATGCTGCTGCGCTGTAGGGAGCCATACTGAGCAGCTGGGCACACAGGGTGCTGGGGAGCTCTGTGGTGCTGGGTGCACAGGGACAGCCCAGCAGGGACCGCGGTGAGGGTGGGGACAGCACTACCGGGGCGATATCAGGCAGATGGCCTGGGGGACAGCTGCGTCCTGGAGGGGCTGTGCCATGCAGCACCAAACCACTGCTGCCCCAGTGGATGTCTGAGTCCAACGGTGTCTGCTGCACAGAATCACAGACCGGCCGAGGTTGGAAGGGACCTCTGAAGATCACCCAGTCAGGTGAAGATCACCAGCAGGATCACCCAGAGCAGCTTGTGCAGGATGGCATCCAGGCGGGTTTTGAATATCTCCAGAGAAGGAGACTGCACAACCTCACTGGGCAACCTGTCCCAGCACTCTGTCACAGTAAAGTACCCTGTACCCTCTCACGGTGCAGCTTCTTCAGCTCTGCCCTGCAGAAGCACACGAGGTCCCACCTTTGTTCATGGAACAGAGGGTGATGCATCGGCAGCCCTGGACAAGGCTCAGTAGCAGCCGTCCCCTTGTCCTGTGGTGGTGCGTGGCCGCAGCTGCCCTGCGGCTGAACAGCGCTGCCCCACGCCACGGCTGCTCCTGGCCCATCTTCACCAGGGAGTGCCCCAGCTCAGCCGGGGCTGGGACAGGGCCTGTGGGGCTTTGCAGGGCAGCCGTGCCCCACGGTCCTGGCAGTGCCTGCTGCGCCATCGCAGAGGCACGGCGGGACTCCAGCCTGGGGCTGCACGCCATGGACATGTCGATGGCACGCACTGCATCCCCTGCTCCTGCCCTGCAGCACCTGCACCCCTCCGCAGCCACTGCTGCAGCTCCACGGAGCAGGCCGGCTGTGGCAGTGTCTGTATGCGGCTGCCAAGGAGCTGCTGTGGGCCCTGCAGGCAAGAAACGCCCTCGGCCGTGCAGGGCTGTACCAGGCAGAGCAGAGGGTGGCCTGTGCCCTGCCCGGCACCCCCCGAGCTGCTCCTGTCTCAGCCCAGCCCGGGACCACATGAACCCCTACTGGGGCTGAGATGCGCTCGCGCAGTGGGATAATACTGCGCTGGGGCCCAGTGCCGCTGCCATGCGGGGGGGAGCTGCTGGCACAAGCAGAGGGGTAGCCCCTGGTTCCCCAGGGCACTGGGTTGGTGGTGCCATCATCAGCAGAACCTGAACGGGGCTGCGGGGGCCCCTGGGGGGTGGCTGCACACCTTCACGGGAACTGTGTGGCCGGGGGGCGGGGGGCTGCTCATGTCCATGTGGCCCCAGGATTGTCTTTGCATGGCCCCCATCAGCACAGCCTCAGCGCCCAGGACTGACCTCAGGGCGGACCCTGAGGGCGAAGTGTGGGGACAGGCGAGGGGCTGGGCTGAGGACCTCAGCCCGGGGACAAAGCTGGGTGCAGGACGTGCCCGGGCCGGGGGCACCCCGGCAGCTGGGGCAGGGCTGGGATGGGAAGGGAGGCGCCGGGGCTGGGCCGGGCGGGATCCCGCGCGGGAGATGATGTATGGGCAGATGTATCAGATCGCACAAGATAAACAAGCAGTGAATTTCATCAGGGCCCATCATGGCTTTAATTTGGCTGCCTAATGAGTCAGATCCAGCCGCGCAGATAAAAGTTGTCAGAGCCGCAGCCCTAATGAATTTCTTGCCACTTGTAATCAAGGCAGCTTGTCTGAGGGGGATGATTAATGGGCCCCAGAGGAGCTGCCGTCCCTCGGCTTCCATTCCCGCTAATGCAGTCGCCAGGAAATTAACCAAACCCAGCACCGGGCTGGGGCCGGGGCCAGGGCATGCGTGCGCCTGTGTGGAGGCACCGGTGTGCACCGGGCAGCGGGGGGCCGGGGATGAGGGGCAGACGTGGGCTTGGGGTCAACCCGGCCCGGCTCTGCACGCTGCTGAGAAAGGTCGGTACCTGCGCCAGGACTGGGATGGGGACTGGCACCAGGACGCTGGCACACATGGAGGTGAGTTACGGGCCCGGTGGAAGGGCCAGGGCCATCACCAGCAGGTACCAGTGGGGCAGCCCCTGCCATGGAGGAGAAGCAGGGCTGGAAAGGGATTGCAGTGGAGCACTTGTGGCAGGGGGGTTCTGGGGGGGTGTCCTGATGTATCCTTTCCTCCCAGCACCACCAGCCCTAGCCCAGTGCCCAGTCCACAGCCCGTAGCATGGTGCAGCGCGTAGCCTGGATGCAGGCATGGCAAGGGGAGTCAATGGATCCCCGTGGAGCCCCAAACCACCTCTGTTTAAACTCACCGTACTGCGTTGAGGGACCAACTGGTCCCAGCGCTTTTGATCTGGAATGTCCCCTGCCCAGTGCACGCCCCTGATGTGCCCATCCCCAATCCCACTGCACATCCCTCTGGGAACACGTCCCTGTGGTATCCCACAGCACCAGGGGATGCCGTGACACGGCCACCGGGGGGGCCCAGCTCAGCCCGGCGTGGTTACCAGCTTTGGAGCTGGAGAAGGAAGGGCTGATCATTTGCCAGTCTGGGCTGAAAAAACACCAGACCTCCTCAAAGCAGGAAAGAAACATGCTGGAGGCTGCACTGTAGGCCCAAAAAGTAGCACGCGGAAAAGGCAGGCTGGCAGGAGGTGGGTTGCTTTATTGGCCTTTATCTCCTTTGCTGCAGGTAACACACACAGGGCAATTCATGGCAAAGAAACAGTATATACAGAGTGTCCATATAAATATTTCCAATGTACATTTTATACACAAGTGATGGAGACGTTCCACAGCAGCGTCCAAAGCCTCGGAAATTCCAGCGCTCAGCTGCAGGCTTGGCCCAAAAACAAGGGAGATGCTCATCTCCTCTCTCCTCTTGCTCAGCCGGAGTCCAGCCCCGCCTGGGCAGCAGCGGGAGCCAGTGGGGATGTGCTGTTGGAGACACTGTGTATGGCTTTGGGGCTTGAACCTGGAAGGACAGTGACTCATAGACAGACAGACACAGCTGGGGGGCTCAGGGTGACAATCCTCTTGCCCTTCTGGGTCACCAGGGAGGCTGGAAAGGTCTATGTCCATGGGATTGCATGAGAGAGACGCTCCCTTTACATCTGCACAGAGGGGAGCGGTACCAGCGAGGGGATCCCTCCTCTACTGGCCAGAAGCACAGAGGAACAAATGGGTGTGGTGGAAGAACGTGCACCTACCACTGCCCCCCACCTGCCCCACTGCACTGGGGTGCACAGCAAGGCCAACACAGGAGGGACACGTCCGAGCTGCCCTACTGCCCAGGAGAGCAGGTGCAGCGATCGCCACCCCCAGTACCGGCTGTGCAGGAGAGGGCAACATACCTGAACCGCCTGCAGCCCCTGCACTATCTACAAGCGAGTGTGGTGGTGGGGAGGCACACAGAAACCGCCTCTCCTCCCCCTGTACCGGTCATGAGAACAGGGTGTACTGAAACCCCCATCCTGGTGACTCTGGGGGCGCCTCCGCAGGCATACAGCTCTGGGTCTGCACAGCTCCCCCTTTCCAGCTGCACAGGCAGAATACACAGGACCCAGGCAAAGAGTCGCGTGCTGCTGGCTGCCCTAGCCAGAACAGGGGGCCTGGTGTAGGATGAGCACGGCGGGTGCGGTGAGTGGCCCCCCAGACGTGCTCTGGTGGCCTTGGACGCCAGCAGGGCTGGAAGGAGCCGCCTGGTGAGTGGAGGGCCTGTGGGGAGCTAGACGGCGCTGGGGCTGGAGCCGAGCTCAGCCAGCAACGTGGTGCAGGCGTTGTTGTTGGCGTTGGTGTTGCGGCGGGGCAGGCTGGGGGTCAGCGTGGTGACGGCGCTGTCGCTGGGACATCCGTGCTGCAGCAGGATGTCGATGCACTCCTGGCTGCCGGCTCGCCGGGCATAGGCCAGCGGGGTCAGGCCCCGAGCGTCCCGGCTCTTCACGTCCACCCCGTACTGTGCAGGAGAGAAAGCAGCTGTCAGCAGGACCACGTGGCCCGTGGGCACGGGCTGGTGCAGCAAGAGCACTGGCACCGGCAGAGGGGCTCCATGGCACTAGGGTGGGCAGACAGGGAAAGATGAAGGGTGGCCAGGGCAGCGCCCTGCAGGAACACACAGGAAGAGGAGGGACAAGGGGTATCCCCAAGACCTGGGGGCAGGGAGGTGCTGCAGCAGGGAAGCACCGGGGCAGGGCCAGAAGGGTTGCGGTGGAGGCTGCGGGGCCCTGCCTTACCCAGATGAGCAGCTGTGTGAAGACCACGTTGGCCATGGCGCAGGAGAGATGCAGTGCTGTGCGCCCATCTCCATCCCCGTAGGTCTCATTCACCTCCTCCTTGGTGCCATGTGCCAGCAGCGTCACCACGAGGCGCAGGTCATCCTCCACTACTGCCCGCAGCAGCTGCTGCCCCAGCGGGATGTCCGACTGGGGCAGTGGAGCCAGGAAGAGCTTCTGCTCATACTTGGCCCGGATCCAGCGCTCCTTCTCCTCCCTGCCAGATGGGACACCGTCACTGTCACCACTGGGTGCTGTGTGCACAGGGGAACGTGCACCGGCACCGCTACCCCAAACACACCGTGCGTTAGCAGCGTGCATGTGTCACACGCAGGCATCCTTGCACGGTCCCTGCTGTGTCCCATCATACCCACGTCTGTCCCTGGGGCTCTGTGCATGTCACGCTCCTCCAGGCACAGGCCTGACACACGCAGGTCCCACTGCACCTTCTTAGGGCTCCTTGTGCACGTAGGGCCCTGCACACACAGCGGCCACATCCCACACTCCAACCCCACCACTGTCATTCCGCAAAGGGACACCCGCACCTCCCTGCTGGCGCCCCGCACGCTTTCCTGCCTGTCCGTTACGTGCCAGCCCGGGGACTCTGTCCTGTGCCTGTGTGCGGGCCCTGGCCAGCGGCAAGGAAAGGTTAGCTGCCGCGCACAGCAGCCCAGCGCCACGGGAGGCGCGTTATCGCTGCTGCCGTCTCGCCTGGTGCAAACAAAGGCTGCAGCAGCGTCCGTCCCGCCTGGGGCTGCGGGGCCGGGCGGATCGATGTGTGCCGTGCCGCCGCTATCTGCTGCCATTCTATCCATCTGCATCTGGCGGGCGGCCATCAATGCCCCGCGCGGAGCATGCTCACTCCCGCCGCCCCCTGACCCGCTCTTATCCGTTGATAAGCCTCAGAATGGGCTCTTGTTGGGATGAGTGACAGGAGAGTCGCTCCGATAGGGACAGACAAGGGCCTGAAAGGGACGCACCCTTGAGACCCACACAACACTGCCAAGCCGTCTCTGTTAACCCCTTCTGCTTTGCAGCCAGCCGTGGCTCCAGCAGCCATCGCGTGGCAATGGCTGGCCGTGGAGCCCTGCTGGCCCACCGGGGAAGCAGGAGAGGGCTTCTGGTGTCGCGAGAGCAGGCAGGACCCTAGTCACTGGAGCACCTTGTGGGTTCCTGCCCACCTCTGCTGGGCTGGCTGGCTGCTCCCAACCTCCTGGGTGCCCTCAAGCCTCCCGGTGTGGTTGTCTGAGAGGCATCTCTGCAGTCCCCCATCTCCCTTACCGGCTGCTCTCAGGGGTGGGTTTGGGGTAGCCTTCCACAGCTCCTTCCCAGACAGCGTTGGCCAGGGCATTGCCGATGGCTGTCATGACCATGAGAAGCTCGCTGGGCCAGTCGTCCAGGTCCAAGGAGCGCACACGGGACAGGTGGGTGCCCAGGTTGCGATGGATCCCAGAGCACTCGATGCACATGAGGGAGCCCAGGTTCAGACTCGCCCAGTCTGGATCTGCAGGTGGCGAGATCGGGATCAGTGGGGCAGAGTTAGCGTCAGCATGGACTCACTGGCCTGCCTCCTCCTATGACCCTGGGGACCCGTTATGTGCTGGGACCTGCCCACCGACTCCCTTCCAGACACAGTGCCCCCAGCAGCACACGGAGCAAGGCCCCCAGGCTGGTCAGAAAGGAGCCACAGACCAGCACGGCAGGTGGATGAGCGCTACAGGGGACCTTGCAAGAGAGGACAGAACAGCTCCACAGAGCAAGGGACCCTCAGGTCCCTCTGGGGTAAGGGAGGTGGTGGTGGAGTTGACTCTCCCTTCCCTTCCCTTCCCTTCCCTTCCCTTCCCTTCCCTTCCCTTCCCTTCCCTTCCCTTCCCTTCCCTTCCCTTCCCTTCCCTTCCCTTCCCTTCCCTTCCCTTCCCTTCCCTTCCCTTCCCTTCCCTTCCCTTCCCTTCCCTTCCCTTCCCTTCCCTTCCCTTCCCTTCCCTTCCCTTCCCTTCCCTTCCCTTCCCTTCCCTTCCCTTCCCTTCCCTTCCCTTCCCTTCCCTTCCCTTCCCTTCCCTTCCCTTCCCTTCCCTTCCCTTCCCTTCCCTTCCCTTCCCTTCCCTTCCCTTCCCTTCCCCCCAGCAGCCCACCTCCCCTGCAGCCTCTCTTACTGGGTGCATCGCAGTCCACACAGAAGCTGTTCCCACGCGCGGTGCGGACGGCCTGCATGGCCTGTGCGTCACCCTGGCTGCCCAGCCGAGCCTGCAAGGAGACCCGCAGGAAGCCCTTCAGGCCGGGCTGCCCCCGCCCTGTGCGCTCCCATCGCCACCCCGGAGGCCGTCAGGAAGCACCGGCGCCACGCTCCGACAGGCACCCAGCAGCGCGGCTGCG
The DNA here is from genome assembly GCF_040182565.1 of Anser cygnoides. NCBI lineage: Eukaryota > Metazoa > Chordata > Aves > Anseriformes > Anatidae > Anser > Anser cygnoides. The sequence continues at coordinate 341,817 of NC_089874.1, forward strand.
GGGGGGTCACCGGGGCGGGTGCTCACGGACAGCCCGGAGGGATCCCCACGTGCGGCTGGGGGGAGCCGGCGGGGCAAGGGCTGGCGGGCCAGGACAGGGAGCGAGCAGCAGAGCTGTCGAGGGGGGAGCAATGCAGGACGCGAGGAGCTCCGTGGGGCCGCAGCCAGGATGGGGAGGGGGCAGGGAACTCGGAGAGGTGACAGAAACCCAGAGAGGGAGCAGCACAGTCCCAGGGGTGGGATCCAACCCTGACTGGGAGCAGAGGGATCGGGACAGGATCCAGCTTGGACAGGCAAGCCTGGAACTGGCATGGATGCAGCAAGTGGATGACAGAGATGTGGAACCCAAGAAGACCTTGGCCGAGGCCTCCTACCTTGTTTTTGCTGCTCTCGCAGCCCTGCAGGCTGGCCAGGATCTGGCTCTCAATGGCCTGGACCCAAAGCTCTCGCTCCTCAGATGTTGAGGCCTCAAAAAGCCACGTCTGGCCCGTCAGGGACACGATAATGAACTCAAATGGCTCATCTGGTTCTGGAAGAGAAAGGTGTGCCGTGGCACAGGTCAGGGAAGGAGGGGGCTGCAGCGTTTGTGGGGTGCCAGCACATGGGCAGTCCCTGGGGGCACAGCAGTGACCACAGGCAGGCAGGTCATGGCCAGCAGTGTCCCCAGGGGTGGGACAGGCAGAGCCTGCACGGAGGACCCAGGGTTCTGCCCAGCCCAGCCCAGCTGCTGCTTGCACAGCTCTGCCAGTGCAGGCTCGCTCCTCTGCACATGAGCAGCCGCGGCCCCATTCCCCACCATCCTGGACTGGGAAACACGGGAACGCTGTGGGTCTGGACTCCTGGGAGCTGCTTGTGCCCTGCTCTCCATGCCCTGCGCGTCCCACCCTCCGCAGAAAGCGGCTGGCCTCCTGGGCAGAGGGACCAGCCCTCTGCCGAGTTGCTGCCCCCAACAGCCCCGTTGCTCCGAGGGCAACCTGCTCTGGTGACTCCTCAGCCACTGCTCTGCACAGCACCCGGCTCTGTGCCCCACCAGCAGCCCCAGAAGATGCAGTCCCAGAAGATGCAGCCTCGTTACCGAAGACCTTCCCTAGCTGTGAAACACGTGGAACCAAACTTCTGACTTCTCATCTTCGGGGAGAACATTATTGCTGAGCCCCGCGGGTTGCTTGGACTGCCAGGCACTCCGAGGTCAGGTATGAGCACCCCTATAGATGCAGGCTGCCTGGTGGGTGCTCAGGGTGGGGTCAGAGCGCAGGCACCGGGTGGCAGAGCTGGCAGCACGGGCAGCGGACAGTGAGTTCCTGGTTAAGTACCTTAGGCCCCCTGGAGCTAAGGAAATAGCCCCAAAACAACCAAGAAGGATGAAACGCCAGGCTTAAAATATGGTCTTCTCTGGCTACTGCTGTGACTGCTGTAACTACTTCCCAGCCTGGGCTGCCAGAGCTGGGCTCAGCCCTGGCCATCCCCCCCCCCAGGCGGTGCGGAGCAGGTAACGACGCCGTACTCGGGGCGCGCTGCCTCCTCCTTACACCCGGGCACCAGCATTTACCTTTTATTGCCAACTTCAGTAGTTAGTGCAGTAAATGACTTAACTAAGCGGGGCCTGAATGGAATGACTAATAAACGTTATGTCACAGCACACGCTTCAGCTCATAGCAAAATGATTTGTAATTACCTAATTAGCGTTATGCAAATAACACCCTCATCTCCATAATGTGCCTTCCCAGCTCTCTATTAAAAGCAGGGAGTCAACTGCACGGCTCCAGAGGCAGCGCAGAGGCCGAGGGGCACAGCCCGGTCCGCGGCAAGGCAGGGCGGTGCGGGTCCCGCGGGGCAGACCTGGGGGGCGCGGAGGGGCCTCCCCCGGCCCCCTGTGGCCAGGAGGGGCTCCAGCTGCGAGGGGGAGCAGCAAGAGGGCAGCGAGGAGGAACCTGCAGCGCCCGGGCAGGAGGCGGCTGCCAGCCGGGTCCCGTCTGCCCCGCCACGGGCATGGCACGCCTCAGCCGCTGCTGGGCAGCCTGGCAGGGGCTGCACCAGGCTGTGTCCACAAACACCCCCTCGGAAAATGCATGCAGCCCCAGAAAGGCTCCTTGAGGAAGACCAGCTTTGGCAGGGGTGGGAGGAGGGCACGGCCCTTCCTCCCTCGCTAGGCTCTTGCTTCCTTTGGAGGCACCACCACCGGCATTAGCAAGTAGCAGGCACAGCACCCACCTCTCTTTCTCTTCCCACCCATGTATAGCTGCTCGCTCCAGAACAACCTGAAGGTAGGACGCTGCTCCTGCTGCTGTGCCGTGGTGGAGAGTGCCACGCTCCTCACAGCAGGCGCAGGGTCTTGCATTTCTTGGGGGTTTAAAACTTGAGCGAAACCGTGCTGGGAAGATGCCTGCCCCACGCCACTGCTGAGAGCACTCCGCGCTGTGTCCTGCACGGAGCCCAGCAGCACCTGTGGGGGCTTGGAGACCGTCAGTGCTGATGGAATCGACTGGTGCAGGAATGCAAGGCCTGGTCCCCAAGCCCTCAGGAGGACCAAATGACTCCAGGTGAAGTGCCAACCGGCCTGCCTTTACCAGGCAGGAAGGGGAAGCTGTTTCATGCACTTCATCCTGGACTCAGCTTGGGACTTCTGGGGAAACGTGGCTACAATTGCCTTTCTCCTGCTGGGAGAGATCTGGGTCAGCAGGAGGGGATAAGACAGGAGGGTGCTGGCGGTCACACGGCCGGACTTGTTCCCCCTCTGCGATGCAGTCGCCTAACTGGGAAACGAAGCTTGCCCAGCACTCTGCCCCTCCCTCCAGCTCCCACCACCGAACAGACACCACAAAATCACTGCTCTGGGGAGCTCCCTGCGGGCAACGCGCCTCCTACCCTAAGGATGTTTGCTGTGCAGGCTCCCAGGACAGCAAATGCCAGCTCAAAAACAAGATTCTAGGAAAATATACATCCAGTAACTTCTAACCAGAGGGAGAAGAAACAAGCGGTGACAGCCAAGTCACTGCCCCTGCCTCCTTGGCCAGACGGCGCTGTCCTGTCTGTGAGCACTGCCACAGCCCGGGCGAGGGCCGGGAGCGCCCGACCGCTGACGGCAGCGGCAGGCCGGCGACTCAGGACCCTGCCGCCGCTGCCCTCAGCTCGGTCTCCGGGCCCCTGCTTGGCTCCAGCCCACTCACAAGCCAGCGGCTGCACCCACCTCTTGCACGGTCACAGCCTGTCACCAGGACCTGCAGACCAGGGGCGCGAGCGCTCCAGCTCCCTTAGAGGCAGTGCCCTCTGCCCCTGTGCCCACCTGGGCGGCTACAAGAGCACAGATCCCGGCCCGAAAGCTGCAGGATCAATTGCTGCAATCACCTGCTGCCTGGGGCTACGCATGAATAGCCAAGGAGGAAAGGGTGGCACCTCTCCCTGGGGGGCAGCGGTTGCCCAGGTGCCTAAGAGAGCATTTGCAGTTCCAAAATCTTGGACTGGGCCACCCTGATGGAGCAGTGATCAGCAAAGCCGCTAGCAGGGCACCCGGATTTATCGGGCCCTATTCTCATTACACCTCTCCCATTACCGTCTGAGCTATCTGTGGCCGGTGCCAGTGTGTTGCAGAGCCCAGGCCAGCAGGGACCCGGACCCAGGAGGTGCTGTCTGACGCTCTTCAGGTGCTGCTGGGCTGCTTCTGCCGCCAACGGGATGGCAGCAAGCAGGCTGGCAGCTCCAGGACATGCTCATGGTTCCTGCCATGGGCTCGTGCGACCCCATCAGCCTTGTTCCTCTCTCTCGCTTGCTCAGTACCTCTCCACTGAGCACAAACCTCAGCCCAAGCCTTCCTGCACCAGCACGCTCCCTGCCAGAGCTGAGGCAAATGAATGCCCGCTCTGCAGCGCCCGCCTGCCCAGGCAGAGGCCGCTCCGCTGGGACGCTGCACCGGGCTGGGGCACCGCGTGTCTCGTGGTCCTACGCCTGGGAGGTTCACGAGGTGGGGCAGGCGCTGCCCTCCTGCTGGGCTGCCCGCGCCTGACAGTGGGATAACAGTGACATTTTGGGGGCTTTGGCCCCACTTGGAAAGACATTCCCACCGCTGCAGCTGGGGGCATCCCGAAGCCCTGGAGCTCCCTGGTCCTAGCCCCTGGCAGTGGTCCAAGCCCAAAGCCCCAGTGCTGGCATCACAAACTGCAAGACCTCTGTTCGCCCTCCTCCTTTGTGCCTCGTGGATTCCAGCTTTACTCTGAACAAAGGGCCTGTTGCTCTCAGCAGAGCCCTGGAAGAACCAACAAAGGACAACAGCTTTTCTTCCATACCAAGGGTCCTTTTCGCAAGAGAAAACATTCCTTTTCTTTCCTTGCAGCAAGTCAGGACAGCACTGCGGGACCGGAGCTCTCTGGAGGCTTGGGAGCGGCTCGGCTCCAGGAGGAGAGCAGGGAGCTGCGGGATGACAGTGGCAGAGCCACAGACAGGGCCCGGCACGGCTGGAAAGTGAACTGAGGACTCAGCGGCTCCAGTGGTGTGCAGACCCAGGTGGTCTGGGACAGGCTCCCGAGCAACCTGGAGGGGCTGCGCAAGTTGGATCAGGTGAGACACCAGCTTTTGGGAAAGCAAGGGGCTTCTTCAGGTTCTTCTGGGGAGCGGCACAGACCTCTGATGCGGCAGGGGCGTTTTTGGCCAGGTGAAAGGGTAGCACAAAGCAGATGAGGCAGACAGGAGGAGTTGCGCTACCCCTGTTGGTACAGATCTGGCAGCGAGCCCTGCGCCACGTGCAGGGCACAGGGCGGACAGCAGCGCCGCAGCACTTGCCGGCGCCAGCAGCAGGGTAAGGTCCCGGGGCGGCCAGTCCTGCTGGCTCGGGGAGCCCTTCCCCGCTGCCTCGGGGCAGGGGCAGGGCTGGCCCTGGGCCGAAGGCAGAGCCCCTCTCCCTGGCCGGAGGCTGCCTGCAGGCGTGCTGGTGGGAGTCCATTATGCCAGCTCCATTAGAATTAGTGGGCAGTGGAAATGAACGAGCTTGTCTCTCTCCCTCTTGATGATTTTTTGATGATGTTTTAAAGACTGAGCTCCGTGAAGAGTTGCTGAGCAGAGTATGGTGCGAGCCGGCTCTGCTAATGGGTGTTAACCCCCTGACCCAGCTCCAACGCTGCCCAGCAATGAGTGCTCCAAATGAGAGCAAAATTAACGAGGGCACTTCACAGCAGCCGGGACGGGCCAGGGCCAAGCAGCATCCAGACACAACCAGTAACCGAGTCACCAAGCTGAGAGGGCTGGAGGACTTCTGCAGCAACCTTGAGGACTGCTGTGGCAGAGCAGGGAAGCCAGCAGCCCCCACCGCCACTAAGCCAGCCTTGGGAGGAAGCATCCCCTCCCGGCCAGCAGAAGAGCACCGTGGGGCTGGGGAAGGAACAGGAGAACCGAGACATCCTGCACACACCGCCAGGCACCAGCACAAGGTGAAAGGAAGAGGGTAAGGGAAAAGCCCCGCCGAGGAGCCAGGTCAGGACAGAGCTCAGCTGCCGAAGGTGCCTTAGAGCTGAGCTGACCAGCAGACTGGTGGACCTCTCACCGCCATCTGCCGAAGCAGCAGGGGATGCTGGAGAGTGGAAGCAGCATGGGGAGAAGGAGCCGCAGTGGCATCCAGGAGCGTTGTGCTTACAGCTCGTGCCAAGATCCCTTGCTCTACGCTCAGTGGGAGGAAGCACAGCTTTGAGCAGAAATGGCACTTCAGGGTGGCTGAAAACACTCTAGCTTTGGTACTCAGCTGAGTGCAGGGATCTGTCCTGCTCTGCGAAGGACTTGCACCGCACGCCGTGGGGATGTGGAACAGCCCAGCCCGGCCATCCCCCTGCAGGGACCTCGGCATGGTGTCGAGCGCTTCCCACCTCCTTCCCCACGGACACGCTGCTTCTCCTGGGGTGCTGGATGGCACCTCAGGCCAGTGTGCCTCCCCGGCCACCGCACCGGGACCGTCTGGCCACATCCCTTACAGGTACCCAAGGTCCCCAGCTCTGCACCCAGGGCTGGGGCAGCACCCTCAGCGCAGAAGCAACAATCTGGAGCATGCTGCTTCCTCTCCCTCAGCAGCAGGACACAAAGCAGCTGCCTGGGGAGGACAGAGGAGATGGAGCGATGTTGCTCCAGTCGCTGTGGGAGATGCAGTGACGTACCCCACACCGCGCAGCAGGACCGTGCTTCCCCAGGCACTCCAGACACGGGGCTGCACTGCGCTCCCCACACAAGGCCCCGGTCAGGGCTTCCCCCCCAGCCCACACGACATCGGGCAGCACTTCCCACGCCAGCAGGCTGGCAGCAGGGAGCTCTTGCCAGCCCCCACTCCAGGCACGGACAGCCTGCCCTGGCAGCCAGCTCCCCTGCTGGTTCCTGCCCCCCTCAGAGGAGACGCAGCCCTGTCCATGTCAGATGGTGCGGGATGGTGCGGGACAGGGCGAGACGGCACAGGACACCTCCCCGTGCACCCCAGCCAGAGCAGGTCCAGCAAGGAGGTGGAGGATCCCCCTCACCATCAGCGAAACAAGGCACGGCCGTACTGAGCCATGCCCTGCTCCCAGGGCAGCAATCTCCTCCTCCTCCGCTCTCCCCCTGTCCCGGCCACTTGCAGTCTCTCCTCCACGCCACCCTCTCCTCACCCCATCCATTCTCCCTTTGGTGCAGCAGAGGCGCCTCCAGATGCCCTGGGGAGCAGGGTGGTCACCCAGGGAGGAGGCAGGGGACACTTTCAGAGCGTGGGGCAAGTGGCAAGGAACCAAGGGCTGCTCCTGCCGTCAGTGGCCCGGCTTTGCTCTCTTGCTGCTAAGTCCGTGAGGTGTCCAGGAGGCCCCCCAGCCTCGGGATGCTTGTTTGCAAGCTGCCACTGTACCACATCATTATGAGGTGTTTGGGATATCAACAAATTAGCAGGCGTCTGGGAAGAGAAGGATGCAGCACCATTCGTAAATGTCAGCTCGCTGCCTCCTCATTTTGCAGATCATTAAACCCAATATTCCTAACCTGTATTAGTGCAACGGGGACAGGCCCCCTCCACAGCGACAAGCCGCCAGGAGAGCCGCAGCAAGAACATTGCTATGGAGACCCCACAGCGCTGCTGTCCCAGTGCCCCGAGACCCCCGCAGTGCCCCGAGCTGAGCTGGCGCCCTCCCACCGCCCCCGGGCTGCCTGCCCTGCCCACGGGGCTCAGCGCGCTGGGGGCAGCGGGGCTGGGAGGGCTCTGTGCAGTGACACCCGCGCAGACGCAGCGATTCAGACGGGCGACACAGAACGCCTTCTGGGGCACCAGACGTATGCGTGCATGTGTGCACAGCGGGGAAGGACAGCGAAGGCAGTCAAGCCAACGTAGCCAGGAAGGGACGATGCTCCTGAGGGACGCAGGGTACATTGAGGGGTCACCCCAGGGACCAGCAGTGTCATTTCTGGGTACATGCTGCAGGGTGTGCAGGCAGCACCGTGGGGCTGAGGCACCAGCAGGGCGACGCAGCATGCGTGCGCGCTGGGGACGCCAGGAGGGAGGGCACTGGCGGCACGGCTGCATGGCGCGTGCGGAGGCTTACAGCAACAGACACCAGTGCGTTACGGGTGTGCGTACAAGGGTCTCCTGGGGGGCAACACGGAGCCGTACAGGGCCCCAGGGTGCCCAGAAGGAGAGGGGCAATGGAGGCAGGGGATCGGCCATGGCCTGGCGGTGCCCAGGCACAGGCTGTCTTCCTCCCGCCGGGATGGAGCAGGGGCTGTAACGAGCAGGAGCGACTTGTTAGCACTGAATTAAGAGGCTTGGCGGAAGGGAGCGCGCGGGTGACACAAGCTGTGTGGGGCAGGCGGGAGCTGAGCAATAGCAGCTGGAATCCCCAGCAATCTGCTAAGCGCAGCTCAGCCCCGCACTCCCAGCTCGCCGAGATCGGCCGCCGACAGCCCCTGACAGTTGGTATTAATCACGCACATCGCCCCAACACAACTCTTTACTGGCCATCAATTTCCCGTGGGTTTTAAAACTAAAAAACAAAGACAAAACCGCGTCGTTTGGCCGCCACTGAGAAGCACATTAAGGGGCTGTCAGCTTCTCGCCATGCACCCTGCATCACTCTTTAAGCACATGAGAAGTTCATTATCCCCGGAGCTCTGGCAGCCATGGGGATGCTGGCGTAGGGAGCGTCGCGAAGGTGCTCCTGCCGTCAGACATGCTTGGTGGCTCCTGGGCCCCCCGCCCACAAAAAGGGGCCCAAGGTGCGGGGCGCAGAGGGGGCACGGCTGCAGCAGGGACCCTGGGCTTGGCTGAGCCGGGATGGGGCTCCGCCGGGGCAGCGCTGGGCTGGGCTGTGACTGCGAGCGGACCTTCCCAATGGTCCCTGCAGCCCGACGCTGCAGCCCCACCGCCGGTGACGGTGACGAGCTCTTCCCTGGGGCTGCAGCGTTCCTGACAGCCTGACACCACATTTGCCAGCCTGTGGGTGCTTCCTGACAGCCTGAGCCGCACTCGGGTTTGGTGACATCCCCGGCAGCCCAATACCACGCTTGCCATAGTTTGCTGATGCTCCCTAGCAACCTGACACTGCGCTCTCTTTAACATGCGACCATGTAAAAAAGCAACAGCTCGTTTGATTTATGATACTTCAGAACAACTAAGATTCAATTGCTCCGCACGTCCCTGGCTCTGATTACCTCCTAAATGAGATAAACTGATGGCAATTTATCCCCAGACCTCACCAAGTTTCCCAGGATGCTAACCTGAGTTGCTCGTGCCCTGCACACGCAGGTTTGGGCTGGGCCCACCTGAAGGCAGCCTGGCTGCAGCCCGAGCCGCCTGCTCCTCGGCTCCTGTGCCCGGTACAGCACCGCCAACCAGGCTGCGACGGCGAGCTGAGCCCGGCACCTGCGTGGCCGCGAGGTCTCCTGGCAGGAGTTTTGGCCAGCTCCTGGAGGCAGTGATCCCTGCACGGGCACGGTGCTGGGGCAGGCTCCTGGGGAGTGCAGCCGTCCCCCGGGCTGTTCCCCGTGTCCCTCCCAGGGCGGCGTGCCTACCAGCACCGTCCCTGCCACAGCGCATGAGCACCGCAGGGACGCCCGCTTGTGCCAGCCTGACCAGAGAGCACGGCAGCCCTGCTCTTTGCACAGCACTTCTTACACCTTCACCATGTTGACAATGTGAAAGCAAAAAGCTCAGATGACCCTGCTGTGAAAAAACTGCTGGTAAATGTTCAAAAGCAGCTAAAAAAGATTCAGTGGAGAATCTGACGTACTTATGGACACCAGCCCATGACGTAAGTCATCGGTCATGCCCGTGATGTGGGCACGCCTCTGCCGTGCCTGGTGATCCCTCACAGCCACGTCCTCACCGCTGCCTTCCCATCGCCGTGCTGGGGCAGGCTCAGCAGCCCCTGCCCCGTGTCCCAGCTCGGAGGCGCTGCAGGTCGCTGGGCAGGTCTCCTTCCTGCTCCCCGTTCTGGTGCCAGAGGCTTCTGGCAGGAGCAGTGGTTGTGTGCAAGGCCTGCGCAGTGACAAACGCAGCTAGGTAGCTGACACGTCACTGGCAAATGACGTTCCGTGTTGATAAATGTGAAGTAGTGCACATTGTAGGAAAAAAATACGTTACTCCAACACATGGCAGGGTTCTAAATTATCAACCCAAGACAGGGCCTGGATATCACTGCCCAGCACAGCACCGTGGTCAAGGACCGGGACAGGGAGTAACAGAAGATATTCCGATGCCCTCAGACACATGATGTGGCATGGCATCGTCACTACGTGCAGTCTCAGTCACTCCACGACCCAAGGATACTGCCAAACAGGGAAGGAAAGCACAAGTGAGCATGTGTCTGAAATAAAACTTCCTGTGGAATGACAGAAAAATGGGGAAGGCTGGACTGGGCAGCCAAGGCAGAGGGCAACAATCAGCTGTCCTGATTACAGGGTCTGCATCACCGCCTTGTAAAAGTGTACCCGTTTGTAATTACTTTCTCCACTAAGAAACCGTATTTAATTTTGTGTAACTTCAGATCTCAGTCTCTGCGCCTTCTTATGCCACCATCAGCTGCGCCGAATGGACCCTCAGTACCAGACTTCTCTCTGGTAACACCAGTCCTTCACTTCTCAATCTTCTTCCCAGTGAGCTGAACACTTTAATGTCCGTATCATAAACACATCAATCACCCCCAACTCCATCTTGGGACCTTCTTTACAACTCTTTCCAGTATTTCCAAGCTCTCTTGTGGTACAAATTACAGGGTGAATCACAGCACTTTGGCACACTTTCTTAGTCTCATGTGCAGGTGTAAAATCATTGCACACTCTGATATCCCACTTTTCAGATATATGAAGAATACACGTCTCTCTTTTGGTCAAAGTACTGGACTGAGAACTGCTAACTGAGGACAGACTTGGGGAAGGGCAGTGAAACATTTCAAGAGTCAACATCTATTCACACTTAAAAAAGTATCAGTTTAACAACATGTAAGTACAAATCCTACTTCTTGCTCTCCATGAGATGCTCAAGATGTCTGAATCAACCACCACGAAGGGAAAGTCTTTTCTAAAATCAGCGGTTTTCAGGTGAAGCTCAACTACAACAGAAAATACTGAACAACAGAACTGCTGAACTCCCCTGCAGATCAGCACCACGATATTTCTAGGAGGGAGAACTGATGAAGAGTTGTTCTAGCACAGGAAACCTGGGCCACTGTTTACAGGCTGACCTGTGATTTGGAGCAAGATGCCAGGACAGCTGCAGCATGCTTTGTTAGATATAGGCTAGGCTCTGCTTTCTGTTTTGTTTTACAGTGGCCATTTGTTTCAGAAGCTTGTACTTAATCCCTCTCCCCGTCTTTAGCCATCCCAATTAAATCCTTATTTTGGTTTACTACAAAATCGTATTGACTGCTGTGGGACACAGTGACTGAGGGTAAAATCAAATCTTAAAGCCTGAGGACTGCATTTTCCACAGAGGCTAACCATAGATGTAGGCTTTGGAGAACGTGGTTGCCAAGTTCTTCTCTACCTGGACAAATACGGATGACTTTCACAAAGCTCCCTGCCAAGCTTCAAGTCCCTCTTCAGAAACCATAGAGATACCAACATTTCTCACCAAAAAAAAGCATCGGTAATTCTAGCATAGGCAAAGCAACATAGACTTCTTCAGCTGGTTTCCTGAAGCAGATGAACTTTTCCAAAAAACCCTCAGCTCGAGGCAGGTGGGCAGCATAGGCCTTTTAAATGATGCAAGTGTGGCAAATTTACAGGCAAACAGTAACAGGCTTTTATGGCAGAAACTGTCTGTACACCTTCAGCATAGTTAAGCACACTTGAACTATGTGGTGTGCTCCCAGCTCTCCTAATACAGTTAGTAATTACTGCTACCACTAATAGTCTGTGCAGTCACAGGCACGATGGCAGTCCTGCAGGCACTGCAGGTGAGCAGCCATAGGCAGATCAAGCAGGGCTGCTTGCTTCTTCCTGCCAAAGCACGAGCAGCTCGGACTCGGAGTGCCCCGAGCCCCACGCCCGGCAGGAGGTCTCGGTGGTCTCGGTGCCCAGCGCACTGAGCCGCAGAGCTGCCCGTGGGGAGCAGAGACCGCCTACCTTCTGCTGCTGTGCTGGGGCCATCGGGCCGAGTCGTCCCTGTGCTCTTTTTCCTGCGATGCTTCTTCCTGTTCGCATGCGGTGATGGAGGCGGCTCCAGCTTCGGGCTGGCAGCGTTGGAAATGTTCGGGCTGGAGCTGAGAGAATCGGCGGTGCCGTTAGCTGGGGACAAAGACAAAGAAAGTCATGTACAGCAAGACAGGGGCGGCCCGCTCCTTCCAGAGGCAATCAAGTGTCCCGGAGACAGCGCCAGTGCTCTGCCGGGCTCAAAACCACACAGCCCCACGAGGCAGGGCAGGAGCCACACACAGCCCTACTGCGGCAGCGGCTCCAGCGGCCGGCCCAGCTCGGGGCCAGCAGGGTCCCTGTGCAGGGTCGGCCCGGAGACGCTCTGCACAGGGACTCATCCGGGATGGTCAAGACGGGGACCGCGCTGGCACCTATGTGGCCGGGGCAGGCCCCACAGGGGCAGCCTGGCAGGGCACGCCAGCCAGCGCATCCCCCTGCGCACAGGGCGCAGCGGCAGCATCCTCGCTGGGCGATGCCTGCGTTCTGGGGAGGGACAGCCCGGGAGGTGCTCTCGGCCCCCCAGGTGCAGACCGCAGTCCCGGGACTCACGCCACTGCTGTGGGAGCACCGGTCCCCCCAGCACCGCTCCGCCAGACGGGGTGACTGGGGTTGCCACGCTCAGGAACCTAAGCATGATGGTCTCAATAGGCTTCCGATACGGAGCTGAAGAAGCTGCATCCCCAGCAGCAACGCACCAAATTTATCCTCAATCATACTGTTCCTTACAATTAATAGCAGAATTAGAAACAATCAGGGAGCTGCCTAATTACTGTCAATTAGAGCGCGCTAATCAAGCTCCGATCACACACACACACGCTGCCGCTGCACTCACCATTAAATGTCAAATTTCATTAGAGACCAGCAACAAAATCAAAAGCCTGACATTCAATTTCAGCAGCACACACAGCGCAGGCTTCCAATCAGCATAAAAATGCAGACTCCGGGGAAGGCAACGAGGCGCAGGAGCCCTTGCTGCACTGTTAACCCTCTCCGAAATACACTCCTGTCTCTCCAGCATCCACCTACCCCCAGGGCATGTCTGGACACCCTGCTCCCATCCCGCCTCTGTCCTGGGCAGCTCTCTACGATAACCCGGCATCTCCCATCAAGTCCCAACCTCCCATCTCCACTTTTGACGGCACCTGAAAGGAAGAAAGCAATCACGGCGGCTAACAAGGGCAGCACCCTCCAGCAGCAGGGACTGCCTGTGACTTGGCAAGCCCTTTTGCCACTCCAGCCTTGCCTCCGCTCTGTTTTGAGCCCAGTTCAGCCAGGCTGGCTCCCAGGGACTTGGTTCATCTCGCTACAGTGAGATGAAAGCCCAGCAGCGGGGCAGAGAGGGCTACAGACAGCAGCCAGGAGCTGCCCCATGCCGAGGTCTGGTGTGCAGCCGCTGCCCCCCTCACACGGCTGGGAGAGGATGTGGTATCAGAGCTTCTCCATCTCTGGTTTCTACTGGATTTGACACACGCTATCAGGGTGTTTCTGTTATTTATCCACAGGGAAAGAGCTCACCCTTGACAATTAAGAGAGAGAAATCTAATAAAATCAGACTTCATTTTATAAATATGTATTACTGATGCTGTTCAGCAGGACTATGTGTAGAGCAGGTGTGAGGCACCTTCATCTCCCAGCCTGGATGTCAAAGGGGACCTGAACTTTCTTGTCTGAGGCTACCCGTGGTGCATCCAGCCTGACTCTGCTGCCCACCTGCTTGTGACACCCCTGGGCCAAATTGTACACCACTGGCACCCTGCCCCCCCTCCGGGCTTCACATGAAGGTCCTTCTGCAGCTTCCACTAACGCGCCCGCAGGCTGCAACGAGCCTGACACCTCCCACGTCCCTGCTCTTCTTACAGCCCAGCAGCTGAAGCCAGAACGCTGGGGGCTGGGGGCTTCTGGGGCCCGCCGCAGGGGAAGGGGCAGAAGGTGAAACATGCACCCCCCAGATCAGAAATGGATCTCTCCCCAGCAGGACAGCAGCGAGCTCTGCCAACCCACCCAAGGGTTTCCAGGCACCCATCTCACCACGGGAACCCCTCTGTGTGCACAGGCGGCACCCTTCTGGTCCCTCTCTCCGAACCAGCTGGCCTCATGGGCAGCCCTGGGTCCCCCCAGGTGGGCTGCAGAGGCTGCCCGATAAAGGACAAACAAGGACTGCGCCAGGGCACGTCTGCGCTGACCTGCACAGCCATCTTCCATCGGCTTGCCAAGCTGCGAGAGGAGGAGGCAGCACACCTCTAGGAGCAGGCAGCCCACACCCTCTGCATGCACCCAAGGCTCTCAGAAACCTCTTTGACTCTGAGCAGAAAAGCGTTCCACAGCCTGCCCTGCTGCCGGGAGCTGGAAACCCAGTGGGGAGGTTGGGCTTGGGCTGTGCAGACCCTGCGGCACATGGGTGCAAGGGGCACGAGGTGGCTCAGCTCGGCCCAACGCCGCACACAGGACGCACCACCTGCCCCCCAAATGCTCCATCCCTCACAGCCGGCAGAGCCAGCAGCCTGCTGGGCGCGCAGCCCAGGGCAGGGCAAGAGCCCAGGGCCCGCTCACTGCTCACCGTGCCCTGGGGTTGGGGCTCGCTGCGGGGCTCTGCCGGGCCCCAGCCCCTCCTTGACCCCCCCCGAGTTCTGCAGACAGGAGGCTGGCGCTGAGATGGAGGCTTTCCCTGCCGGTGTGCCAGAGACAGAGTCAGGAGCTGTGAGCAGATGCCGACGCCGCCCCAGGAGGTTCCCAGGACAGCTGGGCACGTCGCTCCTCGTACCTGTGGCCCCTTCAGCACAGCTCACCCAGTGACATCCCCGCACGGCTAACACAGAGCAGGGCGAGACTGGCTCTGGGGCGCAGCGGGACCCATGCAGAGCGGTCAAGCGGCCACCAGAGCTCAAGACACAATTAGCACGGGTTGACATTTCACCCCTCTGCATCACGGGAAGAGGTGGCAGCACCTCAGCTCCGTGCGTGCCCGTCAGTGGCTGCTTTGCGTGAAATAGGCAGCTTGCTCTGGGGACGGGGAGCAGAGGCTGGCTCGCTGTTCCCTGACAGCCCAGAGAGAGCCAGGGCGAGCAGAACGCAGAGCGCAGCCCTGCCGGGGCCCTGCCGCGGGGCTGCGGGGGGGCACAAGGGCTGCCAGGAGGAGCAGCCCTGCGGCCCTGGCCCGGGGCCATCCGGGCGGAGGCCTGGCTGTCCGGGAGGGCCGTGCCACAGAATTCACCCGTGCAAAGGCAGCGTGTGCGCCGACAGCAGCGCTGCCCGTCCGCTCCTGTGCAGCACGGCTGACCCGCGGCGGCGGCTCAGGGGCGCTCCCGGCAGCCCTCACGAGAGGCGGCTGCCGCCTGTGTGCGCGGACCCCCCCGGCGGGGCGTGGGGCTCAGGCCGTGGGGTGCCCCGCGCCCCTCGCCCGGGGGGGGGCTGCCCGGGGGGGACGTACCCGTTCCCAGAGCAGTGCACGGAGCAGCCCCTCCCGTGCCCCACTCCTCTGGCGCGGGAGGAGCGGCGGCTGCCCGGCTGCGCCCTGTGTCCGAGGCGAGGGGCGGGGGGGCTGCCGGCACATTAATGCTCAGAGCTGCGCCCTTCCGCTCCCGTCGCCTGCGCTGCCCCATCAGCAGTAACAGTCTGATTAATTCGCTTCCAGCAGGGAGCTGATGGGGCCAATGATGGAGCCGCTGCATCAGGCGCGCTGAAATTGATAGTTTTTCACAGTTACAAATGAGGAGCCTCCTCAGCTGCAAATGGCGCCCGCACAGTCGGACTCCGGTAATGATCATAAAGAGGCTCTCTTTAAACTGCGAAAGCCCCTGGGACCGAGCGGGGGGGCGGCTGCCGCGCTAATGAGAACTACAAGGGGCGAGCAGGCATGGAAATGGCTCCTCCACTCTTGATGTGCATTTAACTGCTTTTTTAGTGCGGCGGCAGAGCCAGGAACGAAGGAGTGATGAATGCAGCACAAAAGCATTTATTTTCCAATTCGGCAAAGTGGCTACGTTGGGAAATGTATGAATTATTTTAATTCACTCAACTGTCCTGAAACATCGCAGAGAGCGAGTGAGCGTGGGGGGAGGGGGCGGGACGCGCTCAGTGTGTGCACAAGAGACAGGAATTACTCCTATTCGTTCAACTGCCCCAAAACCTGGCAGAGGGGGATGCTGACGAGGAGCGGAGATGGGGGAAAGCAATGGTTTCTCCTTGCACAGTGAGTCAAGAGGGGGGCAGGCAAAGGGAAGTAGTCAGAGCAGTCCTGCCATGAAGGAGAGGTCCTTGCTTCACCATGCCCTGCAGGAGAGCTCCTCCTTCCAGCCTGGACACTGCCAGCTGACCCTCATGACGGTGGGACAGTCCCTGCGAGCACCCAAAGGCTGCATCTGACACCCCTGCACAACTCCTGGGCTCAGGACTGCCCCCTGTCACCAAAACAACCCTCCCCACCTGCCGCAGCTGAGGGGAACGGGGCCAGAAGTGCTACTTACAGGGGTTGGGGCAGCTGCCGGGGATAGCCACGGCCTCGTTCCACTGGTCCGCGCTGGAGACGGAGTACGAGCGCTGGTGCATGCCGTCGGGCTTTGAGCTGAAGCCCACCAGGTTGATGCCGCTGATGGAGCGCTCCGAGTGCAGGGAGGTGCTGCTGGTGGAGTGGGGAGCACCTGCAAGAGAGCCAGGAAGTTAGCACAGACCAGCTGCTGTTCTGAAGCACGATGGAGGAAGGCATAGCTGTCCTGTACCTGACGTGACACGACCCCAGGTGGCCCTGCGTGACGATGGGCTCTGTCTGGCCCATCTCCACCAAGTGGTGCCAGTGCATCACCCCCAGAGGCGCCAAGGGCACTGCCCAGCACACAGCACTCCTCAGAGGGACACCAAGTCAGCGGATCCCACCTCAGCACGCTGGGACGCGCAGCCAGGCATCCTGGCGCGTAGCCTCCCCCTCCAGCCAGGTTTTGCAGTTGGAGTTCACGGTGTGCTTGCAATCTCCACCATAGCCTCAGGCACCTGGACAAACACAAGCCCACCCCACAGCCCGTGTGCCCATCCTCTCTCAACTTCACTGCCTGCATGTCCCTAGAAGAAACACTGCCTTGCTGGAGGCATCAGGAGTGAATGGAAAATCTCATGGAGGACATCAAAGGGACAAGCAGGGGAGCCGACATCTGTAGGGATCGTACATGGGAGCACCTCTTCCCACTGGCTAGAAACCCCGTGAGCTGCAGCTCAGGAGCTTGAACCCCCAGGAAAGGAATGTTTTGGGGACTACAGGCAGCCACAGAAGACAAGATCACTCATAGATTCAAAATGGGTCAAATGTTTCAGGATTACAACATCCACAATTTCCAAGGTATTATACAGTCACTCCTGCTGTTGAGGCTGCAGGCAATCTGTCTGGGAGGAAGACTCTGCCCCAGGGGGATTAATCCAAACCTGCCAACTGCAAGCACTTTCCTACACCTTCCCCCCCTTCCACAGTCAGCTCCAGCCACTGCCAGCACAAGCGCTCTGGGAGCTTGGGGCGAGCAAGCCGCCCCTCTCCCTGTGCCGACGCTACCTGTCCTCCTCCCACGCCTGCAGGCGCAGGTGCTGAGCTGGGACTGCCACCCCAGCCCTTGTGGCTACAGGTGAGGGCAGGACGTGCTGAGCAGCCTCGGCTGCGGAGCCCAGCGGGTGAGGAGAGCCCGCGGCCTGCCTGCTGCCACCAGACCGGTATTTAAATGGGGTCTGGTCACAGGAGCAGGCTGGAGAGCAGCAGATGAGTCCTTGCCTGAGCAGATCCCTAGCTGGACCTGCTACAGCCAGGGTAGCTCATCCTACCAAGCCTTTGTCGTGTAAAGTCAGCTTCGTTTTGTCCTCCAGCACCTCATGGCAGGACCTTCCAAAAAGAGCAGAGCACTGTAAATTCCCCATGCGCTGCCCTAGGTTTTGTACAAGAAGTTATGTTTCTGTTACGTTATGCTGTTGTACAAGAAGTTATGTTTTCTGCCAATTCCACGAAAACCTAAAAAATGTGACAGCCATCAGTGCTAGAGCACTGCCTGAGGCTGCAGAGCACCTGGAACTTCAGCTCCAGAGGCCCAGATCTCCCTTCACGGCGGGCACTGGCTGCGCCGGGTGGCCAGGGCACAGGCTGAAGGCGGGGTGACCCAGGACCGCGGCGCTGCTGCCACGCGCGCCCTTCGGTCACCGCACGCAGGGCAGGGCGGGTGCTCCTGCCCTCCTCTCCAGCACTCCCCGCTGCACGGCGCGGGGGCTGCCCGCCCGCCGGGGGTCCCACCGCCCCGCCGGGGGTCCCACAGCCCTGCTGGGGGTCCCACCGCCCCGCCGGGGGTCCCACCGCCCCACCATGGGTCCCACAGCCCTGCTGGGGGTCCCACCACACTGCCAGGGGTCCCACCACACTGCCAGGGGTCCCACAGCCCTGCTGGGGGTCCCACCACCTCGTCGGGGGTCCCACCGCCCCGTGGCGCTGGCGCGAGGCCGTGGGGCTGGGTGCCCGCAGCCCCGAGCCACCCAAGCGTGGTTCTGCCGGCCTGCCCGCCTCCAGCCCCGCTGCTGCACGCTCCCCCTCCCTCCCTTGTTCAGCGCCACAGAAACACGTGTAAAACCATGACACTGACTTTGCCTCTAATTAGCCCTTAATTTACAAGACACACTCGGAAGGGTAATTAGCTGGCGCTCTGCTCCTGACTGCCGCATCCATCTCCTCTTGCCTCCTCGTGGGAGGGAGCCTGCTGCCACTGGAGCAGGGACAAGGCTGCTCTCCTGGGACCAGGAGGAGCTGGGTCCTGGGAACCAGGCTGCTGGGCTGGGACAGGAAGAGGAAGAAGGGAGGGGAGGGGAGGGACAGGCTGCCCCCTATTTCAGACAGTGCTGGCCACCCCTCTGCCAGGCTGCATGCAGCACAACGTGTGCATTGCACAACCAGGGAGGGGAGGGAGGCAAACATCAGGGGTGCAGCAGAGGGAAGAACCCTGCAGAGCCCTGGTGTGCCCAGATTTGCTCCCTGAGCACCGGGAGCGCTCCCCACCTGCAGGCACGTGCCCTTCCACGCAGCACTGGGCTCACGGTGCCCCTGTCCTGACCACAGCCAGGGACATGTCACCCACCGCCACGGCCAAGCCACCCTCCAAACACATCCCATGGTGGGTGAGGACAGGCAGAGAAAAGCGCGCTGACAGCGCGGAGTGCGCAGCTTGCCAGTGGCCACCCCTGAGCAAACCACGCTGCTGGGGCAAGCAGCCACAGCTGCGGTGCCAAGCCCGCAGGACGCAAAGCGCGTGCAGATGAAGACACGTGGGCAACCCAACGACGCGCCCCGAGCCCGCACCGCGCAGGCACCCAGCATCAGACTCCCAGATCCGCTGCCTGCCTTGCCAGCAGCATGTGTCACGAAGGCGCAAAGCTAATTTGAAAATTTAATTTTGCGATGACACGGTGCTGCTATGACTTCCAGGTACAGCATCCATCAAGCTCTGCAGTCTCTGCAGGAGATTCCTGAGCTTTTCACCAGGTGCCTGGACTCACCCAGCTGCAGAGGGCTGTCCTCACAGCTCGGCTGCTCGCTCGGTTTGCTGACCTCTCGGCTGCCAAACTCCAGCTTGTCTCAAGGATCTGCAAGTCGGTCCCAGCAAGCCTAGAGCTCTCCAAAATCACACTCTTTCAAAGTGACACCACCAGCAGTTGCATGACAAGCTCCTTTTAAATCAGTCAAGCAAAGTGAAAGGTAAATAAAAGGGCTACATGTAAAATACTAACCGCGTCTCTGAGCCAAATCCCGCGAACTGAACTCTCCGTGACCCTGCCTACAGCCCCTCAAGCAAAGCTCTTCCAATCGCTGTTTCCTCAAAATTCAAAAAAAAAAAAAAGAAAAAGCCTAATTGATGACATAGCAGTAAATGGAAAATGACCTAAAAACTGAACATCATTTTTCACAGTGTGGAGCATGGCAGATGGGCAGCCTCAGTAAAACATTAATTCAGTACAAACTGGAGATTCTTCATTAAGGTGCAGATGCACGGAGAACTGAGGGAAGGTGAGTTAGCACAAATGGGTGCTGTCAGTTGCGAAGGAGATATTTGCAGCGTCACTCGAGGACCTTTGGACAAATCTCATTTCATTTTTTCAACAGTGATTTGGCAAAATAATACACAAGTTCTGGTGAAATTTGCTGGTGACATTATGTTGGAAGCACTCCCAGGACCAAGGAGATGAGGATATAATGCAGGATTTTGAAAAGTGAGCTAACAAAAACACAACAAAATTTATTTAGTACAAAGCGCAGAGATATGCACCCCAGAACTAACGGGCCTGATTCATAAAAGCCTAGGGAAATATGTACTGGTTTCCATGGGATTTGTATCACAACTCAGTGGCAAGAACATCTGCGCTGGTCTGGGGCTCCTGACTGACACCACGAGAGCAGGAAGAATTCTGCGAGCACCACCTCCACCTCACCTAGATCCTCATGCACAACCTCCCACCTCGGGAAAAAAATAATTCAAGCTGCAACAGCTACAAACAGCAAATGTGACTTCCCATTCCTTCTAACTCTTGTAGCCTACCTGCCCACATCCTGCATCCTGCTGTCCTGAACCGCTACAGACCGCCAGCAGTAACAGCACAAAATGGACGGACACGCTAAGTCACTTATTTTTTAATAGGAGTAACACTGAAATACCTACAATCTTGATAGCCTCATTCAGGAAAGGACGACGTACTTATCTTCCTTGAAATACAACGTGAGCAGCACTCAAGAAACCAAGCCGTGACATACCTGCTCCACCTCCACCACTGTCCAACACCTACTTCTGAGCCAGCTCACGGCGAGGCCAGGTCACAGCATCACAGAACTGCTGAGGTTGTCAGGGCCCCCGGGTCCCTCTGGTCCCAGGCGTGCTCCAGCAGCCCCCGGAGCCGGCGCCCAGCCCCACGGGCAGGCGCTGCTGGAGCTGTGCAGGGAGCAGCCCCCAGCCCCTCTCGGGGCAGCCTGGGCCAGGGCTCCGGCACCCGCCCGGCACGGACGTGCTGCTGGGGGGCAGGGGGAGCCTCCCGGGCTCCGGGCCTCTCTGGGCACCGCCGGGCAGAGCCCGGCTCCGGCCTCTCGGCGCCTCCCTGCAGGTGCTGCTGGCCACGGCCGGGATCCCCCGGAGCCTCCTCTGCTCCGGGCTGAGCAGCCCCAGCTCTCCCGGCCTCTCCTCACAGCAGAGGGGCTCCGGGCCCTGCGGCATCTTCCTGGCCCCGCACCGGGCTCTCCCCAGCGCGTCCAGCTCCCTCCTGGACCGGGGGCCCAGCACCGGACCCCGCACCCCAGGGGTGTCTCACCGACACGGGCAGAGGGGCAGGGTCCCCTCCGTGCACCTGCTGGCAGCGCTCGGCCCCAGGCAGCCCGGGGCTCCCTCAGCCTTCCTTGCCCAAGGGCCCGTCGCTGGCTCATGTCAGCATGTACCGTGAAATCTGAAGGCGCAGACCTCTGACCCGGTCACTGCTGTCTGGAGAGAGCTTCACTCTGTTCCTGTGCTGGAGCTATGTTCTGGCCCTGCACAATTAGTCATGGATGGGGCCATCATTTTTGCCTAAGCAGGAGACTGGGCCTCATCCTGTGGATATAGCTTGGCCTCAGTTCTGTGCACGTTCATCATGTCTCAGCTGGATTATCCCAATGTGCTATTTATCTGTGTGTGAAGTCACCACTAGCACTGGCTGATGCCATGGTGGCAGCTGTTTTTGGCCATTTCTGTAGCGAAGTCAGGAGGCTGGCCGGACACCTCATCTTAGCTCAGACTGCTGGTATGTTCTTCTGTCTCCAGAAACACAAACCCGCTGATCCCCCGACACCCCCACCCAGAGACAAGGGCACGGTCGGACAGTTGCTTGTGGTTATGTTTGTGGGAGGACCCACAGGCTCTCCCACGTCAGCACTGCTCTCCTGGGCTGACATGATGAATGACGTCTGGCTGCCGCATGCAGGAAACAGGGTTTGTCTGGGGGGCCTGGGTGTGGTACAAAGTGAAAGCGGCACGAGCAGGGCAGCAGTTTGGGAAGCCCCCCTTGCTCTACGGCCAAGTACAGCACAGGCCTTGGCCCCGCTCCGGCGCAGGGAGAGGGATGCCTCCTCCACACACGACAAAGAGGCTGCTCTGCGGCAGAGGCTGCAGGCCATAAGGTATGAGATGGTGATGGAGATGTCCCAGGGAGGTCACCCTGACGCTGAGCAAACCTCACTCTCTTTTGTACTGCAACAGGCTAAGAGCACTCACAGCACACCACAGCGTAGTGCTAGGAGCTATCTGCCAAGCCCTGTCCGAAAGACCCAACCGTTACCACTTCCCATTAAACAAAACTTTAAGGTACTTGTTGCCAAGTGATCATCATTTATCCTCCCTAAAAGCTAGAATTGGTTAAAGTCACACACATGTAACGACTCTCAAGCATTCTGTTGGCGTCCGCAGCCAGAGCACGTCCCAGAGCCTCCCCAAAAGCCACGTGCGTGGCACAGCCGCAGAAGCCCTGGACTCCAGCTCCCAAGCAGCGGGCTGGATGGATACCCACCTCCAGCTGGTGGGAAACTCCTCAGTTCCTAGAGACCAACCGGTTCTTGAGGGGAAGCAAAAGCCAATGAGCCTAGTTAGGCTGCCTGCCTGTGAAATCCCTGCTGGTAAGGACATAATTCACCACTTCCCGTCAATGGCCGGTCAGCTGCCACGCGCGCAGGAATGCAGCTATCCTGGGAGCACCCCACGGCTGCCTTTCTCAAAGCTGCCCCCGCCCCTCCAGTGCACATCCAGAGCCAGAAGCATCCACATCGGGTTGGTTTTGTGAACCACACACTACACGCTGCTCTGCTGGACATACTCCGTTCCTTCCTCTTGAATTATTCCTGCCAGTAACAAGACCAAAATACAGACACATCATTTGAAAGACACAACAGCAAGTTCTTCTTGGGAGGTGGCCACAACGCCAAGCAAGCACCTAGACAGCCCCCAAGCCTGGTGGGATATGATCTGGGATGACGGATGTCCTCCCCAGTTCTGCCAACAGCGAACGTCTGTGTGAAATCACTGATCCAAACTGCAGGCAACTGAGGTTTCCCAGCCCTGCTTCTTAGCAAGGCCATCAGGATCTGCCAGCTTGCACACAGTGGGAGCCATTGCCTTTCACTGGGCCTCGCAGATGCTCTGACACAAGCGGAATCTCCCTCCTTTCTTAGCAAAGTCTTTGGAGAGCACATTTTTGGACATATGCATGTGGTAAGTGGTTATGTAACAGCCAGCTCCGACCAGCGCTGTCCTGCGGTGGGACCAGCCGCCAGGAGAAACAGCTCTGCACCGTCCAGACGCCTCTGTGAGGACCTCACAGGCATGTGAGATCAGCCACGGCACCTCACGCTGACACACAAAGCTCATCTTCGGTTCAGATGGCGGCTGACTCCCTGTGCAGCCAGCAGGAACCCAGCAAACTGGAGAAGCCTGCAAGCAGGAATTAGTTGTGGCTGCTCCCCAAGCCCCTGGGACCCCGGGAGCACTCCATCAGCAGGGGAACGGCGGGCAGCTGCGGCAGCTCAGTCCTGCTCCAGCCTGCGCCCTGCCCACACCAAGTGCCCGGCCGCAGCACGCAGAGCCTGCTGGAGCACGCCCAGGTACACGTGGGCACCCAGTGAACCCAGGTACACGTGGGCTCCCAGTGAACCCAGGTACACGTGGGCACCCAGTGAACCCAGGTACACGTGGGCACCCAGTGAACCCAGGTACACGTGGGCACCCAGTGAACCCAGGTACACGTGGGCTCCCAGTGAACCCAGGTACACGTGGGCTCCCAGTGAACCCAGGTACACGTGGGCTCCCAGTGAACCCAGGTACACGTGGGCACCCAGTGAACCCAGGTACACGTGGGCACCCAGTGAATCCAGGTACACGTGGGCTCCCAGTGAACCCAGGTACACGTGGGCACCCAGTGAACCCAGGTACACGTGGGCACCCAGTGAACCCAGGTACACGTGGGCACCCAGTGAACCCAGGTACACGTGGGCTCCCAGTGAACCCAGGTACACGTGGGCTCCCAGTGAACCCAGGTACACGTGGGCTCCCAGTGAACCCAGGTACACGTGGGCTCCCAGTGAACCCAGGTACACGTGGGCTCCCAGTGAACCCAGGTACACGTGGGCACCCAGTGAACCCAGGTACACGTGGGCACCCAGTGAACCCAGGTACACGTGGGCTCCCAGTGAACCCAGGTACACGTGGGCACCCAATGAACCCAGGTACACGTGGGCTCCCAGTGAACCCAGGTACACGTGGGCTCCCAGTGAACCCAGGTACACGTGGGCTCCCAGTGAACCCAGGTACAGGTACACGTGGGCACCCAGTGAACCCAGGTACACGTGGGCACCCAGTGAACCCCACGTGGGCTCCCAGTGAACCCAGGTACACGTGGGCTCCCAGTGAACCCAGGTACACGTGGGCTCCCAGTGAACCCAGGTACACGTGGGCTCCCAGTGAACCCAGGTACACGTGGGCGTGGGCACCCAGTGAACCCAGGTACACAGTGAACCCGTGGGCACCCAATGAACCCAGGTACACGTGGGCTCCCAGGAACCCAGGTACACGTGGGCTCCCAATGAACCCAGGTACACGTGGGCTCCCAGTGAACCCAGGTACACGCGGGGTGAACCCAGGTACACGCGGGCTCCCAGTGAACCCAGGTACACGTGGGCACCCAGTGAACCCAGGTACACGTGGGCTCCCAGTGAACCCAGGTACACGTGGGCTCCCAGTGAACCCAGGTACACGTGGGCTCCCAGTGAACCCAGGTACACGTGGGCACCCAGTGAACCCAGGTACACGTGGGCTCCCAGTGAACCCAGGTACACGTGGGCACCCAGTGAACCCAGGTACACGTGGGCTCCCAGTGAACCCAGGTACACGTGGGCACCCAGTGAACCCAGGTACACGTGGGCTCCCAGTGAACCCAGGTACACGTGGGCACCCAGTGAACCCAGGTACACGTGGGCTCCCAGTGAACCCAGGTACACGTGGGCTCCCAGTGAACCCAGGTACACGTGGGCTCCCGGTGAACCCAGGTACACGTGGGCTCCCGGTGAACCCAGGTACACGTGGGCTCCCGGTGAATCCAGGTACACGTGGGCACCCAGTGAACCCAGGTACACGTGGGCACCCAGTGAACCCAGGTACACGTGGGCTCCCGGTGAACCCAGGTACACGTGGGCACCCAGTGAACCCAGGTACACGTGGGCACCCAGTGAACCCAGGTACACACGTGGGCTCCCGGTGAATCCAGGTACACGTGGGCACCCAGTGAACCCAGGTACACGTGGGCACCCAGTGAACCCAGGTACACGTGGGCACCCAGTGAACCCAGGTACACGTGGGCACCCAGTGAACCCAGGTACACGTGGGCACCCAGTGAACCCAGGTACACGTGGGCTCCCAGTGAACCCAGGTACACGTGGGCTCCCAGTGAACCCAGGTACAGTGAACCCAGGTACACGTGGGCTCCCAGTGAACCCAGCCTGGGCAGCAAGCGCACAGCACTGGGCAGTGCGGTCAGAAACAGCCAGGAGCAGACCTCGGCTGCCTGATCTCTTCTGCATAGCGTAAAATTGCATCATGAGTCTTCCATTAATTTACTCCTACAACATATCTTTTAGAAAATCTTCTCATCTTGATTATGATATTGTCAGTGACAGAGAAATCACAGTAACTCTTGATAAGTTGTTCCGATGGTTAATTACTCACACTGTTAAAATTTGCACCTTATTTCTAGTCTGAATCGTCTTGCTTCAGCTATCAGTCACTGGATCTTGGTATATTTTTATCTAATAAAGAGCGCTCTATTATCAAATTTTTGTTTCTATATAGGTACTTACAAACAGTGTTGAAATAATCTCTTAACCTTTTCATGGATAAACTAAGCAAATAGAGCTCCTTGTTTTTTTCATTGCAAGGTGCATTTTCCAAGCATTTCATTGTTTTTACTGATATTCTAAGCCTTTTCCAACCTATTGGTTTCAACCTCATACTGTGAACACCCAAAATCCATGAACTTCAGACCTCTAGAAGCCCTCCCAATCCCAAAATATAGTCACAATAAACATTTGAGAAAGACCTTGACCAGATTTTCTAAAATTCCCGAATTAAATAATTCACACTTGCTGATTCAAACATGTCTAAATCTCCTACCTGCTGTTTAATTTGCTTCCTAATTACAGTTGGAATATGAAGAATTCATCATTCTGTGATAAGATACATCATCTTGCCTCTTCCCACATACCAAACAGAAGTGTTTACTGAACGTGCTTTTTTTTTCTTTATTACATGTTCTATTATCTCCAAATAGTAATGAACCAACACTGTTTTTAGGATTCATTAGTTCCTAATAAACTTGAAAAAAACTTTTCACTGATTTAACTCTGCTGGTTACTTTTCTTGCAACCCCTTGTGCAACCACCATAGTGTACGCTCCTGTAATCAGCAAAGAAGAGGGAAGGTGAGCTGAGAGAAGAGTTTCAAACACTAAACCCATCACTTAAATTCATACGTTATTTAAGGTCTCCATGGAACATGCAAAAGATGAAGATTAAGAATCTGGTAAGGCATGAACAGCAACTATTCTCACGATGCGTGAGCTAAAAAATACCACAGCAGCCATCGCAATATTGAGGGCAGGGCAGCCACTTCAGCAGAGGCCCACCAAGCACAGAGGAGCGTCAAGGCCAAACACACCTGGCAGGGGAGAAGGAGGCTCTGCTGCATTTCCACGCTGCACCTCTGAGATCAGAACAGGACAAAGCACAAGGAGGACACAGGAGCTGCTTTGAGCTCAACATTTGGGTCTGTGCTGGAGGTGGAACCAAAATGCAAGGTTTATCTTTTTGCAACTAAAATGGCTATGGGAGAGAAGGAAAGCAAGCTTTCCCTCTAGGAGAAAAGCAGCAAAGATAACAAACTCAGGCAAAAGTCCCCACTCCAAGAAGCTCTCAGATGTGGTATGCAGTGTCAGCTCTCCCATCAGCTGAGGCACTGGTACCCCCATGGAGGAACAGGGTGGAGAGCTGCACCCAACTGTGGGTTTACTGGTATTCTTATCTCGTTGTTTCTGTGTTCTTCATGAAGAGCCCGATCTGCCAAACGTATCTAACCTCTTCCTAAATCCAACTGCTACTAAACGTAGTCTGGGAAGCTGGCCGGCACAAGGTGCACAACTTCTCTGCAAGCAATGAACCCAAATAAAATGGTGAAACAAACCTTTTGTGTGTCTGTAACCAGAGCAAGTCTGGGAACGTCAGGAGCTGGAATGCTTCCCACAAAGCCAAAAGGGTCACTTCGAGGGCTGCTCATAATTAATCACTTGTGGCGGATGTTAGTCTGCAGAGCTCTGGCAAAGGGCTAAATGGCAGGAAAGCCTCTACCCGTGGTTCCAGCTGGCCATGCAGGACCACACTTGTGTTATCAATTATCTACCTACTGCAGCTTCCAACTTCTGCTCAATGCCTACTGATTACTGTTACTTTTATTGCTTTTTATATACTTTCATGTACAGATACACAGATCTATGAAATATTTTAGCACAACACGGTTTGTTCCCTTCCACTTGCTTTTGTTCCTGTGCATTCTGTCACTATCTGGACAGAGGGAGAGTGAACAGTTCACGTCTCCTCTTAACCTAGATTAATATGTTTTTAAGCAGTGCAGCCTTTCTTTTAACTTTTTGGTAAATGTAAAATGTTCTTTTAAAACTCCTAATTATGCTCCACATTTTTTCTCTTTAAGTTCTTTCTCCCAAATGATCTGGCTCATAATTGCTTTCAGGGTTGTGAAATTGGCTCAGATATATATTTTTTGCGTGCATGCGTGTATCTCTGTGTGTGTCTGCGTGTTCTATGCTCTTTATTTCTGATTTGAATCCTACTTTGCCTGAACACAGTACAACAAAGTCAGGGGTTACATGTACCTAAGTCACTACAGATTTTTAGTTTTGTGATTTGTTCTCCCTGCCTGCTTAGGTAAGGGTAACTACAGCATTTTCCACAGGGGCTGCACCGTTTCTTTGATCTGCGGGATTCATAAAAGCTGAGGAGCCTCTAACGTTGCTTGCCCAAGTCCTCCAGTGAGTATCACCATGATAATGTAATTTATTCTCCAACATGTTTTAGGGAAATTCTTCAGAAACTGTTTCTGAGACAAACAAACCAAAGAGCTGGGAATGAGAAACAGGGAGTGGATGATGAAAAAATCTTGCTTGTTTTGGTTCTCTCTTCTGGTCTGTTAATATGACCAGAGGTGTCACTCATTCTCTGTGGAAACCTGAAATCATAAGCTACAGAGAACGTATGTACAAGTAACACTGCTTAAAATACAAAACAGAAGAAATACTGTGCAGCTGAAAAGCTCAAAAGAGATCACCATGGCTGGGGTGGGAGGCTGACATTAATGACGAGTTGCAATGCTACAAATCACCATTTGCATCTACAGTCATCAGCAGCAAGCTGAGTCTGAAATAAAACTCAAGTAGGGAAGGAAGCAAACCCCAAACTCTCTGGGTTTGCTGCAGAAGCGTGGACCTGGACAAGTGTTGCTGTGAACAATGAAAAACCGTCCCGAAGCATTTGCACACAGCTCACGAATGCTAGCAGCTGAAAAGGCCGTTTCAGCTTAAGCTAGAATTGCATTTTATTTTCTTACTTAACTTCCACGTCTAAAGCTATTTGCTCATAACATGTTTCATACACTCCTGCTTGTTTTGCCCACTGAGGCTAGCGCACAGTAACATCATGACCTGGCACAGACAGCATCATCAGAGACCATGAAGCCACTTGAAGAGCTGCACAGGTCTCCAGGACCTGTGGCTGAAGAATTCTCCCCACTGGACTGCGTAGAGCAAAGAGCATGGATACACCTCGTGGCTCCAGGCAGGGCCTCAACAACAGGATTCATTAATATGAAAAACTCTACTTCGAGCACGCCCAGGATGACAGCCCCTCTCCTGCTAGCAATGGGTTTTTGCGCTGCCCTCCAGGGCACCTCCCTGCCCAGCACCAGAGCAAAGACCCCAGACACCGACGCTGCCGTGTGCCCGCGGTGTGGGGCAGAGGAGGAGAGGCCTGGAGGGGGGTCTCAAGCAGGAGGGCGACCTGTCCTCAAGAAGGACCCTCTTCTTTGCAGCACAAGTGGGGCCTGTGTGGAAGAAAAAGAACTCTGGAAGAGGAAAAGGTCCTCAGTCCTCTTTGGAAGAATACCAGCTACCCTGTTACCCCAGCCTTCCTTGGCAACACTGGGCAAGTTATTTATACTGAGATTTTCACAGGTGGCTACTAATTATACTCTCTTCATTTTTCCAGGTGCCCTGTGCAAGACACCCACAGCCAGATGTTCAGAAATGCAGAATGCTCATTGCTACAACTGCAGCCGACGGGTCTGGCTCGCTTCCCCCGTGTGACGAAGCCGTGTGCCCATCTGGCTTCCCTCGGCACTTCCACCGTCCCTGGGCAGGGCTCTGATCATCAGTGTTTTGTTTGCCCTCTTCTTTTCTCTTCCCTGTTCCTCTCCTCCTCACTTTCTCTGAGGCCTTCTTCCCTGCTCAGCCCTGCAACGCACGGCTCCTTTAGTGTTCTAGCAAGTAATAAGTGTATCAAGTCCCAGTAATTATCTCTAATTAGGGTTAGTGATTATACTGTTGGGCTGGAGAAAATCAATCTCTGGTTTCCCATCAGGGAGGGCAGAGCCGAGGTGGGGGGAGCAGGCACTGGCAGCTCCCCCCGCGCTCCCATTCCCCCGGCTGCTGGGCCCTGCTCGTGCCCCCCGGGGGAGGCAGCCGGGCGCAGTCTCGCTCCTCTGCTGGCTGGGACGAGGGGCGAACAGCCCCCCCGGCCCCCCGACGTGCTGCAGAGCTGCGGTGCTGTCGCGGGGCTGGATGCTCTCAGCACCAGCGGCCACCTCTGCAGCACAGGGCTGCTCTCGCGGGTCCTTGCTGCGGGGACGGTGGAGCTCGTGCGCTGCCAGTGCCACTGGCACGATGCGGCGCGGGGTGCTGCCACTGCAGAGGCTGCCCCCCCAGCACAGATCTAGAAGGTGCTACACCTCCTCTGAGCACGGCCGACGGATGGCAGCCCACCGAGCGATGCTCTGCGGTCTGAGCACGCCTGCCCTGTGTGCTCCTGGGGGACATGGCTGCTGACTGCGTGAGTCGCACCAGGGCCAGGGTCTAAAGCTCGTTTGCGGTGAGCGATGGACCCGGCTGGTGCTGCAATACACCCTTTGGGGACTGAGAAGACTGGCCTTGCTGCAGGGCCTCCTGCAGCCGCTGAGGGGCCCGTGTGAGCGTCTGAGAAATGGGTGAGTAGTGACCTAGGGCCGGCGAGGCAGGTGGCCGTGCACATGGGCTTGACCAGCCATCCCTGTACAGATGCTGAGAGGCGGGTTGTTGTACTGGAGAAGGAAAAAGTAGAACGGCTGGGTATGCTAGAAGACAGCTGTGGATGAGAGTGAAAACTGGCAGAGGACTATCCAGAGGAGTCTGTCACACATCAAAGAAGTGGCCTTTTGAGAACGCTCACAGCAAGGAGGGTCCGTGACGCCCAGCCCGAGTGCAGTGAGCTGAGCGTTGTAACCTCCCGAGCAGCAGGGCTCCGGGTGTGCACAGAACAGAGGGACACGGGAGCAGCTTGCTAGAAGACGGGCAAAGATGTAAGGGGTTCTGGACAGAAACCTCTGCAACTGGCAGGTCAAAATTGAGAACAGCAGCCAGATTTCTGGAAAATAAAGCCCAAAGCAAGAAGGTGCTGCCCTTCTCCCCATGCATGTCCAGAACCCTGGGCATGCACCAACCAGGAGCTGAAATCTCATTTTCATGATACGGCGACAGCTTGTATGGCTCCGAGAAATGGTGGGAGTGGGCAGCTCCGCTCCCAGGCACAATGCCAGGCTCACTGGCTCCATAGACAAGCCATGCTCTGAGAAAAGGAGCATGATGTCCTTATGGAAACCGAGTGAGAGCTGAAGCTACTTAACACGCCGAAGACAGTTGGGTAATCGGCTCTCTGAGAACAGTAACATCTTTGCAAACATCTGCAGACTCCAGAAAGGCTAGAAAACGGTACAGCAGCAATAATTTTTCTGTACAACTGAATAGGCTACCAGTATTTTCACCTAACAGTTCAAGTGCAGATAAAATGGTCTTCACATGTGGTGAGGATGGACCCTGGAGAACACAGGTTGGCAGGCAAGGAGCTGCTGTGGACTGTACACAAACGGGGTTTTCGAAACGGATTTCATCTGAGCGGCTCCTTGCTGCTCTGCCTCAGATGCACCCCCACCTCTCCTCTCCTGGCTGGTGCAAGAACAATCCAATTTGCACAACTCGGTAACAACTTTGCATATTCATGCAGAGTCCAGGATAACTCAGCTGAGAAGCTCAGTGTGCCTTTCCACTTTACAACCAACAGATCAGCAGTCTCAGCTGATGTACCACAGCATGCCCCAATTCAGACCTGCAGTGCTGGTATACACCTTCACCATTTCAGATAAACCTCAAACACCTTTGCTTATCTGACTTCATCACTAGCAGAAAGCATTTCCCTCCTCCCACCAGGACAGAGTTAGTCTGGAAAAATCATCCAGCTGCCTACATGCAGGCTAGAATGAGTCAGCTGACTGTCTAAAGGGAGACAAAACCATGCTAAAACCTAAGGATGCAGTATGTTGCAGTACCATAAATACCACTGCCACCATGACGTGGCACATCTTGGTAACACCCTGTGGCAGCGGCCTTGCTCAGCAATTTCAGAAGCACAGCAATGCACCATCCTTCCCCACTGGGACGCAGGGCAGGGCACAGGAGCACGCTGCGGTGCCGGTGCTGCAATGCCCCTCCGGGAAGCAGCAACGCTCTGCGCAACCATCCCTGTTCTGCGGATGGAAGAACTGAGAGACAGAAGTGGTCTGCCAGTCACTGGGGAGTCCCTAACCAAACCTGGGTCGCTGCTGCAAGGGGGCCGCGGAGCCTGGCAGCCGGCGAGGTGGCCGACAAACGGCCAGCCTCCAGAGCCAGGGCTGGCAGCAGCTGGCTCCGCTGCCCAGCATCTACCTGCACGTCCAGGGCACGTGCCGCGGGGTGAGAGCTGGGGACAGACCGGAGTTCGTGGTCTCTGTAAAACACACAGAAAATTAGCACTTCTGTGATGTATGGAATACTGTCGGCCACCACGGACGTTACAGGTAACGGTGAATCCTTTCAGCAGGAAGGGGCCTCTCGTCCAGAAATCACCGGTTTCCCGCTGGTGGCTGTGCATGGACAGACAGCAGCAGCACCTGACCCGCGGCCACAGCTCAGCTCCTGCAGCAGCGAGGCTGACCCCGCGGCAGGCAGCCGGCACCCTGCGGTGGGAGGCGCTGGGAGGTACCCTGCGTTCCCAGCACGCCCAGGTGAGTGTTTGCAGAGGGCAGGAAGGGGGCACTGGATCAGGGCCACTCTGCCATTCCTGCTCCGCCAGGAGCTCTGGTCCTGCTCTGGGAGCGATGGTCTCCGAGCCGCGTCGGCATCTAGCCCAGGCCAGGGCAGCTCCCATGGTGCAGGTGGCTGAGCAGCCTCTGAGCAGATGACACGGATGCCTTCCAGATGAAACAAAACGAGAATACATGCTGTGGGATACACGCTGCCCTGTGCCCGCTCCAGCCACTGCAGGGTGCCCATTCCCCCAGCCCCAGCGGGTGGGAGGGCAGCAGCGCCCCGCACCCGCAGCAACGGGTGCAGTGCAGCCAGCACGTCTTCACCCACCGCCGCTCTACAGACGCCGTCCCGCTGGTCCGCAGCGCCGTGCGGCGGTGCGACCAACTGCTCTGCTCAGGGACCTCCTTGCCCAGGCCCCACTGCAACAGGCACTGCGGTGCCCACACGTCTGGAGAGGAGCCGGGGCCAGCACGCACCCGGGGTGACAGTGCAGTGAAGCACCCTCCTGTCTGCAGGACCTCTGAAAAACATCTTCCAGGATCAAGGTGCCCAGAAGAACAATGCAGAAGGCAGCAGGGAAAGTGGGGGCAACCCAAGGTTAAGGAGCTGAATGTTTCCTTTGGGGACCTGGGATCTAATCCATACACCGCTGCAAAATTCCCAGTGCTACTGTTCAAGTCACTTATACCAACACTTGTCAAAAACAGCCACTAATAATGTGTTCCTCCTGTTCTGAGTGCCCAGGTGGGGACTCTGATAAACAGGAGCTCAGTGCTCAAAGCTACACTCTGAAGGGCTGAAAAAAGACTAAGTTCCTGGGGATAGAACAGCAGCTCTTAGGCTCTAAACTTGGGGCACACAGTTAGCGGATGCTTTTGAGAATTTTGGATTTGTCTTCTCTTTGCCTCAGTTCCCTTTCTTCAGGAAAAAATAACAACAGCTGAGAGATCAGAGTTAAAACATTTGGAAACACGAAATCCATCATTAACTCTAGCGTACGCTTAGAAAATACAACCTCGAGCTGATCCACCCTATCTCAGTCCCCTGGTCTTCCACCAGCTGCAAGAACCGGGCATCAAGGTTCGTAGGACCTGTCCTGCCTCACGTAATCCCTTCGAGTTCCTGCTGGAGTCCTGCTCTCCCTGTGAAGTCCAGGCAATTTCTAGCTTCTATTCGATGCATAGCATTGAATGCAATGGCTCCAACTTCACATTTTGGATGCATCCTCCTACTTCAGACAGCCAGATAAACATTCGTAAGGCGTTACCATCTGAACGCTATAGTGAATTTATAATATTTATAATATAAATATGAATTTGTAGTATTTTATACATGATTCATAACGAAATGTATTAATTACAGATAAATTCTACTAAATCTCTGATCTGTGCTTCATCCTCAGACTACAAACAACCCTTTAGCCCATTACTGGGAGGAACAAAGGTCCCACAGAGAAGTGCAGAGACAAAGAGAGGTAGGCATACGCTGTAAGAAAAAGTCTGTGGAATGTTTTCAAGGGCCCCACAAAACAAATTCCTGTGTACCATGCGGGGAACAGACCAGCTACAGGATCTTGGGCTGTAAGCTCTTTCTGGAGACACCAGACCTTGACTCGGCTTTCCCTGCCAGTCTGTGAGCAGGTGAATACACTGGGGATGTTCTCTGTGCTCCCCAGAACCTGCAGCGCCAGGGCCTGATGAGCTGCGCCTACACCCACAGACTGTTTGTGGGGTGGACAGGGTAAATTTGTTCAGGAAGCGAGAGCTGAGCTTCTCCTAGGTAATACCCAAGTGCACTTTCTTTTGTATGAGATTATCAACCCTGCTCTGATCTGGAAGAATGCGCTGAGCAGCCACAAGCAGGAGGAAGGCACAAGACAATCCCACCAGCCTCCTGCCTGCCATGACCTGCGCCACCCTGCTCTCTGCTGCCTCTTCTTCCCTCAATGTCATTGTCCCCCACGGCGAGCAGCGGTATGCCAGGGAAACAGGTTTTCCCTTTTCTTTGTTAATTCTTCCCTCATTACATTTGAAATTCCACAATCAGTGTGCACTGTAATTGTCGAATTTGATGCTAATGATTAATGAATTAAACATGGATCCATCAATTAGTCCTCAGAGAATAATTCTGCATAAAGCAGCGGATAATGTAATTACAGTAACAAAGATAATGAGATGTTAACATCGACGGAGCCCGACGTGACATGATCACAGCAGGCTCAGCAACCCCGGCCTGGGGGAGCCAATCCCTCCCTCTGCAGAGGCAGAGCATCAGGGGGCCCCGTGCCGCGATGCTCCCCCGCTCCCGCGGCCAGCCGGGCGCCGGCGAGGCACTCTCCTCCTGCTCGCCCCGTGCCAGCGCGTCCCCGGCTCTTGGCTCTGCAAGGGACAGGGACACGTGCTGCTGGCCACCAGCACAAGCCCAGCAGAAGTCCTGCGGCTGTGCGGAAGCCCGGCTCTGGCTCTTGCCCCAGCCCAGCTCCCACACGCTCCTGCGCAAGCTCCCCTTGCCCGGCCGGCCCCCAGGGGACAGGCACGTGCTCACGGGGGGCTCACGGGGGGCTCACGGGGGGCTCACGGGGGGCTCGGCTCCATGTGCCTGAGCAGCCCGGCTGGCTCTGGCACGGGGAGCTGAGAGCTGGTGGAGGTACTCCTAACTCAGCCAGAGGACAGATGGGTCCTCGTCACTGCAGGGCAAACGAGGACGTGGGGCATGAACGTGCACCCCAAGCAGTGCCTCCACCGCCACAGACAAGCTTAAAACGCTTTCCCTCGGCTACAGATCCAATCCTACAGGAGGAGGGGGAGGAGGAGGAGGAGGAAAACGAAAAGGAGGAGGAAAAGGAGGAGGAGGTCTCTCGCAGCCTGCCCTGAGGTACTCGACAAACCACGTGGGCTGCTCCTCAGAGCGAAGAGCACTAAGTGGCACCAGCCCCTTCCAGCTCTCCCCCCCACAGAAGACTCGTGCCCCCGCGCTGAGGCAGGCTTGGCACAGTTCAGCTTTCTGCTGGCCCTCCCCGAGGCACAGGCGCGATCCCTGCTCTGCCACGCTGGCAGCAAACCCCGCGGGAGGCTGCCGGGGAGCCCGGCACACAGCCACCGCAGCGCAGGACCAGGCAGAGCCGCCCCGTCCACCTCTCCCCCAACACCCCGCTCTGCCTCGCGCACGCTTTCTTTGGTCTCATCTCCAAGCCACCTAGGCCAGAACACCTCACTCGGGACTGCTGCATGAGCTCAGCATTTGTGGCTGAGGCAGAGCATCTGCGCTCCTTCTGCCTGCGAGCTCAGGCAGCCTTTTGCTGTCAGAAACTGCCTCCACGTAGCTGCTCACAGTGACCTCAGCAATCTGCTGCCTTTTCCCTACACTTCAACTGCTAATTTGGAAGCAGGTTTTCCAGTGTCCAGCTGATCGGCATCCTTTTACATCACCCAGCTCCAGTGAGGTGCCAAGGAATGGGCTCACATGCTCTGCTGCCCATGTTACATGTGTACATAAGCCTGTGCACCAGCACTGCACACACCGCATTTTCAAGCAATAGCCTTCATGTGTTTTCCCTCTGTGTTGACTGGGTTTGGAGTAGATCCCTACAAACCTCTGCAAAGCAACAGCTCAGGGCTGCAGCTGTGCTGGGACCAGCCTCTCGTGACGATTGACGTTGTCTCCGTACTTTTCTTGTGGTACCATCTGTCCTTCCCCACTGGAAAATACTTTTTCATCTAGTCTAAATAAAAGCTGCCTTCATTCTTCAAGCCAGAAACATGTAGTGAATAAGATACAGATAAGGTAAAAATGCAGAAAGGGTGAGCTTGCTGAACTACAGAGAAGATACATCTGGGGATCCCTGAGGAAGAGTGGCAGAGAAGCAATGCTGCGCTGTGAAGAGGATCTGCGAGGCTCTGAAGGAGACACCCGAACCTGCACTGCCACGTGTACTGCAAACAGGCTCCGCGCTCTCAGCCAATTTATACCCGGAAAGCAGCATCCCCAGGCGCTGTCGGTGAGATCTGTGCACTCTGCTCGTACCCTCTCCAACCCAGACACCGCCAGGTTTGCACGGTGCGGGAGGCGCTGCAAGTGCTGCTCGTGCAGGGGCCCCCGTGTCCCCGCGAGGCTGCGTGCCAGGAGCCCACGGGGGGAGCACGGCTCAGCACCGGCTGCGGTCAGGGGGAGCTGCCCCTGCCTGGCGCATCCAGTGCCTACCCCAGTCCTGCAACCCAGAATAAAACAGGAGTTTAAATCCCTGGAGCACAGCCAGCACTACTTCACCCGACCGAGGGTGTACAACACTGAGCAGCAATTGCCAAGAACCCTTTCTCAGCTTTCTCCAAAGACCAGCACCCACTTGTGCCTTTGCTTTGAGACTTCAGGAGTCCCCACAGTTCTCACCACTTGTAAAGAACTTCTACGAGCAGTTCAAAGAAAGTCTTTTTAGGACACATCCG
Source organism: Anser cygnoides (assembly GCF_040182565.1). NCBI lineage: Eukaryota > Metazoa > Chordata > Aves > Anseriformes > Anatidae > Anser > Anser cygnoides. The sequence continues at coordinate 378,316 of NC_089874.1, forward strand.
ACCCAGAAACCCAGACGCAGGGATGCTCTGACTACCCTAGGTGCTTCTGGCGGTCTCATTTCTATTTGTAGAAATCGAGATAAGTAGGTGGATTCTTCAAAGTCTCTGTGAGGCTTTGACACGACCAGGGTAAATATATGTGCCTTTTTTCATGCAGCTTGATTTGCAGCATGAGCAGGACTACCGCTGCCATTGCTTCTCCTGGCACCCAGTGCTGTAGCACTAGGTGTGGGGAATGAGAGCACCGCAATGCCTCTTCTGTGCTCGGGGTGCCCATCGCCAGCTGCAAAACAACACTGCGAAAGAGGAAAAATGAGCAGGGGATAGAGTCTCCAGTAGGAGAGGGAGGCAGGAAGGAATGGCTGGGAGCTGGAAAAGCACACACAGGAGGACAGCACAGGCAGAAGAGAGGTCAGGAAAAAAGGAGCAATATCCACCGGCTGTGTAACAAATGCCTCGTTCCCACATCCCATGCCCTACCTGTTCAGGAAACAGCCCAGCATCTTGCTGGCAGTGACGCCCACCTTCTGACAGGGTCACGGCATTCAGCTGACCCAGACCTGCACTGGATCAAGGGGCATAAATCCACTGGTGAGACACGTTAAGCCCCTAAGGTCTGCTTTTCAGAAGATTTGTCTTTTAACTGTATCACAAAACGTATGAAAGGAAAAAAAAAATCTTTTAATATGAAGTTAAGACACGGAAAGTTGGACAATGCAGAGGAGGAGTTTTGGCACGGGCCACGCGATGTACACTCCAACGCACCCTAAGGAAGCGACTTGTTCCACAGGACTTGTTCCTGCCCCACTCGTCGGCCGGCAGACGAGCAGAGCCAGCACGGCAAAGCAAAAGCAGCGCCTGCTCCCGCGTCCCCTCCCCAGAGCTGCCTGCCTGGTGGGCAGGGGGCAGAGCAGGGGGGCAGCAGCTCCCCCCCTAGCTGGGCTGTGGCACGGACACGGAGCAGGGACAGAGCAGAGCTGTACAGAGCAGCGTGGGCAGAGCCACATAAGACGGGACCGTGGCAAGGCTCGTGCTGCTGAACCCCATCGGCATCTAACAGCATGGGCGACCTCTTTAGGTGCGTTTGGAAGGGTGCCGAGTGGTGCCCGCCAGAGGGACGCCGGTACTGGCCACCTTCACGCAGATCCATCGGACCTCACCAGGCACCAGCCTGGCCCTCCTCACGTCTCACGCCCACAGGTCTCCCCCAGGTGCCAGTGCTCCCCGCTCCGTTTTGACTCGCCACCTCCAGACACGCAACACAGCCAGTTTTCCAACCTAGATCATCTTGCCCCAACAACAAGGAATGCCTAACTGTAAAGTAAGAAGATTCACTGAGCGATACTAAAACATCTGACTTTTCACTCCAAGTCCAGAAAGAAACTGCCACAAAGGGTAAAAGCATGTAACGCAGTCAGCATCAGTGAGCAAGATCACTGTGTCTGAACCCCTGTCCAGCTCCACACAACCTCTCCCTCCACCAGGGAGCTAACTGATCCAAATCCTATCGCCAACACAGAAGCTGACAACCAGCCTCATCTCCCCTGTGGTGTGCTTCTCCACGTAACCTTAGGCTGCCCACGGTGTCATTCTCCTTCTACCAAGGCCTGACTACGCTCCCGTTTCATGCCTGTGCAACCCTAATGGTGTATTGAGGAACTGGTACCTTTGCTACTGAAAGCGCTTACTGGACTGTTTTTGTATTAAGAGTAACATTTTACAAATCATAAGAAACATTTACTCTCTCTATCTGCTCATCACTGGTACCGTTAGCATATTCTCAGCCTTCATGCACATCAGTCACAATATATCCTCGTCTCGGTGACGAGATGTTTTGCTCAGAGACACGCATGAAGGGAAGTCCTCCCCCTCTTCCTCCCTCCCTCCCACTCTCTCTCTCTCCCTGTGCACTTGCAGCTTTGAGGAACCCAGTGCCATGTGCCCTTTCTTCCCCACGTGTCTCCTAGGCTAAGGCCACCGGGCTTCCTGGAGGAGGGAGGATGGTGTAGGACACTTGATCAAATGAGTCTTGTGCTGATGACTACTGGAAGGCGGAGCACGTACATACAACACCCTCCCATCCCGAGCACAGGAGGGGTGGCTCTAAGGCACAAATGGTTTTGTCCCTGTCCCCAACACATCTGTGCCACTGAGGGGATTCCTTCACAGTGGGACTCAGGAGCCGCTAGGGCCTTTGTTTCAAATCCCGCGCCAGCCTGGGTGCTGAGTGGCAGCAGCGCGCACGGGTTGATCGCTCCTCCGGGCTTGCCCGGCACAGACCCTGCCTGTGCCAGCCCTCCCCAGGGCACTGCCCCGCCACGGCAAGCCCCACACAGGTCCCCGGTGACACGCACAGCACCAGGCACCAAATGCTGGTGCTGAGGCCCAGTGGCACTTCGGAGCTGTTGTCCACACGTTGACTCTCCCTGCCCCGGGGCTGCGCCCAAGCTGCGCGCTGGAAGGTCCCGACCTGCCCCGCACCCCGGGTGCTCTCCGGGAGACTCCTGGCCACAGCCAGAACCACGCCAGGAGCACCCAACAGCTCGGCAGCTGGCTTGGGCACACCCTGACTTCAGAGGCTCACGCAGGTCCGTGTAGTCTGCAACAAGGCTCCAGAGAAAACCGACAGGACGGGAAGGTGGCAGAAAGGTGCCGCTGAAACAACTGGACATAGGAGAGCGGCTCCTGGGAGGCAGATCCAAAACGTTCTCGGGGAAGTCCCCTTGTCTGGCACTTCCCAGCTGTCCTCTTGGTCTTCCAGGCAGCGAGCGCAGTACACAAACAGCAGATCCTGTGTTGAGACGAGCGTGAGGCGCACGCCTCCTGAGCCCAGCGCGGGTCCGGGCGCTGGGCTTCCCCTCCCTGGCCCGGGCGCCCGCCAGACTCACGCTGCACGCTGTGCCGCCCGCAACGCCTGCATCGGGCACGGAGCGCGAGCTGCAGAGGTCGGACGGCAGCCATCCACGCTGCAGGACCTCCCGATGTGGAGGGGCTTGCTTGCTCAACCTTACATGTGGTACTTCTGCTGGTTACCTGCTCTTAGTTAGGCAGGAACCTATTAACAGGTCCCGTGCTGGATCTCAGCTACTCTCCTGCCTCTGGTTTGTCTCTTTACCAATAAAATTTCATACAGGAATTAAGGCTAAGAGGACATTCTAGTTGGAAATGGACGGGGAAAAAAGCTCAGAAAGCCAGAGGCCATTCTGCCAGGACAGCCCAGGAGTCCCCAGAGTTTTCAGTAAGCAACTTCTAAAACTTTGATCAAATCCACCAATATTCCAGGGCACTGGCAGAAAACTGGAAATTTTGAGCTGCTCCAGCTGACCAAAACATGTATTAGAAGAGAGATGCTCGGTCGACCCCAGTAATAGTCCCGCTCCTAGTCCCACAGGCAGCAAAGGGGCACAGTTCCTGCCAGTTTGAGGCAGGGCAGATTCTTTACTGATCCCAAATCCAGCACTCTGCATTACACAGGCGTATGAGCAAGTCACCTCAAAGAAGTTTTCTATCATGTTAGAGCACATACCACGGTGGCTGAATTGTGAGCTGCAATAAGTCTTGGAGGCATGAGAGTAAGTTGAAAAATATTATCAGAAAACATCTTACCATTTGTGTACCAGGAGAAAAAAAAAAAACACACAAACCTTTCTGACCACTGCAGACAACCACCCAAAGCCAAGACACAAAAAATCTGATTAAGGTTGCTGTCTTAATGCTGAGTCCGTGCTGATGCATGTAGTGATGTTCTGCTCAGGGGCCCAGAGAAAAGGCAGTGAACAGGGCATCTCAAACTCACAGATGTTACGTGAGGGAAGACCGTTGTATCTATCCAGTGTGAGCCCCTGCATGCATGCATGCATGCAGCTATACACGCGAGTTGGATTAAAGCATATCCTGCAGAAAGATAACTAATCTCATTTTAAAGGCTTCAAGCAGTGCTAAGTCCACCAGCTCTCCAGATAAACCATTCCCATGTTTAATTACCCTCCCTGAAAGGGAACTACATCTCCTCTCAAGTTTAAATTGCTCTAACGTCAGCCTCCGGACACTGCATCTCCTCAGGCTTTGTCAACTAGGCTTTTCCAACTTTGTCAACTAGGTTTTCCAAGCGGCAGGATCAGTAATCAAGTCACATCTCAATCTGCTCTTGTGAGCCCAACGGGGCTGAGATGAGTGCTGAAAGCAGGATACCGGGTTACATGGACATTGGGTTTGCCATCACCAGAAGCTTCTCTGTGTTCTTTGAATTCTTCCTACAGTTCTGATAACCTTCTGTAAGTACGAGCATCAGACAAAGCACCCTAGAAATACGTCTGAGAAGTGCTATGTGCAATTGTTACTGAACTCGTGCATGCTGAGGGTGTACAGTGGTGGTGGGGAAGGAACGGCAATGAACAGTGGAGGGCAGTGGCAGGAAACGGGCAGAATTTTCAGCTGCATATCCTTGGTCAAAACATACAGTAACTGCAGCCACTCACTGGCAGTTTATCTGGTCTGCAGGCCAAGCCTGGCTCTACAGAACCAGCAGTATGGGCTCAGAGAGGTTTACTGCTTCACAGCTGGCACCACGTGAACGCAGCGATGGCAGCACGTGCCACTGCCTGTGCTGAGCGTGATGCTGCGGACCCCAGCTCCCAGCGCTCCCTCCCGCTGCACCCGAGCCCCAGAGCTGGGAGCACCGTGCCCGCGAGGCCCAACCGCAGGACGCAACCAGGGTGCGGAGCACAACTGAGCAGAAACCAGGAGGGGGTCACCCAACTTCTCTCTCCGTGGCACAGTGCACAGCACCAGACTATCACAAATTTCCATTATCAGCAGCGTTATCAGCACCCCCCCGTTATCCTGCAGAGTGGAGAGATACTCATGTTCTGCCCTGTTAGACTACTGCCAGCAGTCCTCTGGGAAGAAGAAAGCACGTGGAGACCATCTGTCCTGGAGCAGGGTACCCCAAGGACAAAGTAGAGACTCGTCGATGCCCTGGAAGTTCAGGAAGGACATCTCTAAGCTCGACATCTCCCCGGGGCAGGGCGTGATACCTCGTGGGGTAGGAGGGGCAGAGGCAGTGTGGCACAAGCTCCAGGAGAAAGACGGAGCCCCCGGCCTGCCCCCTCCCTCTCCCCACGCTTGGTGGCAGTTGTGCCTCTTAAATGTGCACCCAGAAAGGCAGAACTCACAAAACACCCCCCTCACACCACTACGTCCCCAGGGAAAAGCGAGAAGGAAAAAGGGACCACAAGAGGAAGAGGACAGAACTTTCCAGGGATCAGGAGACATCCCCGGCAGAGGTTTCCTTTGTTTTAGGGAACAACAGCTCCCTCCGCGCACAGCAGCTCATGAGACCGGCTGTTTCCTCTCAGGGAGCTCATGCTGGTAGTTAAAGCCCTTTTACTCCTTCCTGTCCTGTACGCTACCCGGCACAGCCCCAGCAGGCAGCTTACCTGAGGTCTGCACAGAAATGCCAGCACCCCTGGAGGGCACTCACAGAGAGCGGTGACAGCAAGGAACTCCAGAGCAGCTTTCGCTTCTGGCTCAGCAAAGCCAGGCGCTGCCGGTGGCGCGGGGCGACGCCAGCTCTGCGCCCACACCAGCTCTTACCTGTGCCTCCCGTGAGCTGCGTGCTGCTCCGCTCCTTCGCCAGCCCGTTGGCCTTGGGGCTCGCGCTGGGCGCTGCCGCCGTTGTTGCCCTGGGCAGCCGCTTGCCCGGTACCTTCACCGTAGTTCTCAGCAGATCGATTTCCTTCCCGTGGACGTTCTGCATGTAGTCCTACAGCAGAGAGGCAGAACGATTCAAGATCAGCCCTGCCCTGGCCAGTTGCTCTCAGCTCCCCTCTCTCTCACTCACTCAAACCCAAAACCTGGATCCAACTATCAGCGTGGCAGCTGGTTAACAGCCAGCAGCCTGGAGGTGATCCGGGAGCTCAGCACGTGCTGGTTTCCCCGGCACTCCCCTGAAGCACCAAGCCAGGTGGGTCAGAAGCAGCAGACCCTATGACTCTGCCAGCGTCCGCAGCCAGATGTTTTCTGACAAAACGGAGGCAAAGCCTGGGCACTGATCTGCCTTCTTCCCACGATGAGCTAGGGAGGTGGGACTGGCCCCAGGGAAGTGCCAGCCATCTCCTCCAGCACCCAGACCCAGCCAGCTCCCACCGAACGAGGTTGGGATGTTGCCAGGGGCACTCAGAGGCCACGACAAGCCCGTTTGTGAAAACCTGGCTGCGGATCAGAGACTAGATGGTGCAAAAGAGCACATAGGTGGCAGGCAGTTCTTCCTTCCTGTCATTCGCTGCCTTTTTAATCACAACACTCAGATGTAGCAGCTAATACTGTAGCACACTATAGTGCAGGTAATGTGATAACTGGAAATTCCCTCTCAGGTCCCAGCTAGCGAAATTCAAGCCCAGAAAAAACAACTCAGCACGACTCTCTCACACATTCACCTACATGGCTTCAAGCTACCCCAGGCTTGGTGCTTTCACCCCTCCTTCTGGAAGACTATTGCACAGCCAAGAACTCCACGTGCAGACTGCGAATGGTGTTCTGCCCCGTCTCCTAAAAGCACCTCACCTTTCAGTCAAAACCAGGGTGCAGACCCGTGGCCAGTCCTGAGAGCCATGTCCTGTCCCATTCCTTCCAGCCCTTCCCCTGCTCCGCAGCATGCTGCAGCCCTCCCCTAGCATCCCCCACGCGCCTGGACAGGAAAGAAGACCAGGGCGCTGTGACCTCCGCAGGGAGCCCCGGAGAGGCCCTGCCTGGCTCTCGGGCAGACCCCTGGGAGGGGCAGCCCAGCCCCGTGGGCTCTGCAGGCAGCTCCCCGGCCACGCGGTGCAGGCGCACCCCAGCGCGGGGTCCGGGCGCCCTGGCTCCCTGCTCCGGGGGCGCACGCCGTGATGGGGAGATGCGAGGCAGCAACCGTCTGGGGTGAGGCCGCAGCTGCCGCAGAGAGCATTGGGCTTGCTCCAGTTCACAAGGAGGTCACCAAGAGGATTAAATTGGAGCTGGTGCCTGTGTAAATTGTCTGCTTCCAAACTTGAGATAAAGGCATGAAGAAGATCGGTTTAAGAGCAACCGTTCTCCCAGCCCTGGACTCCAAGAAGCGGGTGAGAGAGGGCTGTGCAGGCAATGCTCTGCGGTCCCAGGTGACTGTCTGCATGGGTCGCCGCTGCTCAGCAGCACCTCAGAGTCCTGTTTTGAACTCTTCTCTTCCTGCAGACCCCTGTGAAGGCACTCAGTTCTCAATGCAGGTCCAAGAGACGTGGCAGCACTGCAGCACACCCTTCTGTGCTTCCCACTTCTGTGTGACTTGACCTTAAAAGTCAGTCAAGACACGCACGTGCCCTTTGGTGCCCCCGGCAGTTCCTAGAAAACCACCCCAGCCAAACGTTACTCCAAGCTGTTCCTGGCTGGGTGGGAGCCCGGTGTCACCCCTGGGCAGGGAATCTCGGAGGGGCTGGAGGATTTTCCCTAACTCAGCACAATTGCTGCGCTAGCCGGCTGCCTGCCGGAGAGAGCGGTCACCAGCGCACTGCTTTTATTACATGCTATAAAACAGCAATTTCTTCCCAAGCCTCCTCGCTAATTACCCAGCCAGTTCTCTCATTTCATTTTATTACTGGAATTAACAACGAGTTCAAAGCGTGGAAAGCTATTAAGATGTGTGATTAAGCCACATTCAATTAGTTTCTACAAACAATTTAATTGATGTTGCAGATAGAATTAACAGAAGGTGATTGTGTGAATGGCTCCACTGGCTGCAAAATGGGAGATGCTTTCTCTCCAGCTCTGTGCAGCACAGCACAGCCTGGCCAGTGAAGCTGGGCTGAACCACATACGCCTTCCTCACGAGCAGAAGCACTTACTCTCCAAGGCTTTGGGGAAGTGATACGAAACTGCACCAGTCTTCTCATATAACTTGTTCTTTTCCTGTCGCTTAACGTACACGCAGAAAGGTAAGAGAAATAGAGATGCAATGAGGAAATCTGTGCTGAATCCAGCCAACAGGCCCCCAGCCACTTCTGCTTTCAGCCAGAGCTGCTGCCCACAGCTCCAGCTCCAGACGTCCTGCTTGCAAAGTCTCTAAAGCTGCTGCCTGCTCCAGAAAGGGAGCAGGGACGGATGCACAACTCCCTAAGACCCGAGCACAGGTCTGAGCCTCTAGCTGAGGCTGACACGCTTCCATTGCGAAGTCGCAGAGCACTTGGTTCAGGGCTGGACACAGCTCCCGAAGCACTCCCCATCAACCTGTCCCTGCAAACCCACAGCCTAAGCCTGCCTCCCAGTGAGGACACGTCCAAGTGGGACTGGAGGTGCCGAGATACAGATCCTGAAGCAAGCACAGTGATAAACACTCAAAAGCAGATGAATAGCCCTGTCAGAAAGCTTTTGGGTGGTGAAATCAGAAGTATGACCCAGCCAGAGCCAAGCAGTAATCTTCACCCGACGGGGCACAGACACATGCGGGGCAGATATCTCCACTGAAACAAAAAAAAAGGTTGCTAACCCCTGTGGGACTTCCTCCCGTCCCAAGTGGGGCAGGGACAGGACAGAAACAAGATGGAAGAGGAGAGATGCCTGAATCCTGCTAAGGAAAAGCCACTGGGAACGCAAAAGCAGCACAGAAATGCTCTGGGGCTTGAACGTCCTGAGAGGGGCTGGGAGAGACCCTCTTCCCCTTGTACTCAGCCATGACCTCGCGGCCCCCTCTGCTGCCCCCTGAATTCTGCCACCTCCAGGCACGCGGCGGTACATGCGCACCCTGAGCAAGGCGGAGGAAAAGGGGGGTGACAGGGCTCAGGGACCTTCAGGACGCTGCGTGCCTCCTCCGCTGAGGATCCCGTATACCTGCTCTTGCCAGCAGCTTGCCTTAGCAGCTGCCTGCTGGACCGACAGCTGCTGCCACAAGTGGGAGTGCCAAAGCAGCACACACCCGGCCTTGGGAGCAGAGGTTTTGCTGCTGCCCCAGGCTGTTCAACCTTAACGCGCTCTGCTTGTGACATCTTGTCAAAGGGCATGGAAACCTGCTTCATGCCGCCGGAGACAAAAAAGCACCACAGCATCTCTTAACTCACTCCAGAAAATGGGACATCTTCTGAAGCACCTCTCCCTCCAGGCGGCCTTCCTGCATCTGGGCCCTCCAAGCAGGTCACACTCTGGACACCCAGAGGGAAAGCGAGGCAAGGCAAGGCAGAGCAGCCTTTGCTCATCAGAGCCCCACACTGCTCACCAAAGCCTGAGCTCGTCCGCGTCACCAAAAAAATGCAACACAACTGTGGGTGTCATCAATCTTCTCCCCAGTTCTCCGGGAGGCAATGCCAAGGAGGAAGCACGCAGATCTCCCGTCCTCGCAGGAGTCAGAGCTGGGCAGCAAGCAGCACAAATAACTAGGCCCTGATATGGGGAAACATACAGGGCATTACTTACTTCGGTGCAAGGTTCAAAGCTTTCAGTGAAATCTAGGGGAGGAGAGGCCCATCTTGTACCTTTCTTAGCAATGGGCTGTGGATCACCAGTTGCACCAGGTAGAAGCAGAACAGATTTTTGCTTGCGGCAACGCAGTAATGAAATGAAACACTGAAGAAGCAAACTAAGGAAAGCAAGTGACATCAAACTAGACTACCCTCTGGGGAGCAAATGGTGTAAAGAGCAGACAAACCTAGTGTGCAGCGGCATCAGCTGAGAGCAGTAAAACAACATCCCAGAAATTACTCTGCCTCTACAGCTGATTTAAACAATGGCCTACGATGTCTCTGATGGAAACCTGATAAACCATACACGTGTGTGAGCACACACAGAGAGCGGACAGCAGCAGCAGTCATTCCCTCCCAGTTTGGGTCTATAAAGACCAAAAAATGGGGTTGCAAAGCTAGGGAACTGCAGAACCACACAGTATGGTAAAAGGAACAAAGACCAAAAGGAAAAAAAACAAACAAGCAAACAAACAAAACCCAAACAACTGTTTTCAAAGCTTTCCTGAATTAAGGAAAGGAAATGCAATGACTGTTTTTTCCAGCATGCGGATAGTAGGCTCGGAAGGCTCAGTGTCACAAGCCCATGAACCAGAGATGCAGGAGGAAGCCTGTGAGGCTCAGGGCACTCAAACACCTCCGTGTCTGAGGAGATCGCGGAGGAACAAGGAGCCCGGGGCACTGAAGAAGCACAGGAGCTGCAACTCCCAGCCCTCTGTCCTTGAGCCCCTGTGAGCGCTGCACGCCCTGCTCAGCCGCCCGGTGAGCGAGCCCTGCCTCGTGCCGCCCGCGCAGCCCGGCTGCCCCGCTGCAGCGCGGCCTCTGCAGAGGGTGCTGTGGTCTCGGTGTCACAGGTGTGCCTGTCCGCGGCTCGCTGTCTCAGCAGCAAACTGTGCTCAAGAGGGAATGGGGAAGAAGTCATTAGCCCCACAGTGGGGAGGCGACAGAGATGGATGGGGAGGCAGCTGTGTGCCTGAGCCAAGCAGTGAAGAGGATCAGAGATGCATCGAGTGACAGCTCAGCTCGGCAGGCTCTGCACAGGCACCTCATCTCCATTACCCAATACCTAGCAGCCAGGAAAATTATTCCACACCCAAATGGCACCATCAGATGTGGCTGCAAGGAGTTGTCTGCCTGTTCCTCACCCCGGATGCAGGGAGGCAGCAGCCTCTGCTTTAATGGACTGAGCAGGGGAAACGCAGAAAAGAAAGACGCATTTACTGAGCGTAATTCTGTGCAGAGCGTGTTCCTATCAGCTTTTCCCACCCAGCCTGGCACAGCAGAGACAGCCTTCAGGAAAGGGAAGGTTTTTTTCTCCAGACTGATAAAAAACAACTCTGCTGTATAAGCCTGCCCTATTGCGGGCTCGTGTTGAACCCCCTGCTCAGGGTCAGCAGCTTTCATCGGCTGCCAAACCCTTTCTAAGCAACTCTGCAACTGTGGCATCTGCGAGAGGATCTGCAGCAGCAGCTGTAGCACAAAGGAGAGCCTGCTCTGTCCCACCCCGCTTCTCAAACAGCTCCAGTGCAGTACTTACGTGCAGGCTGGGGTGGTAGGTGAGGACTCCGTTGTCACACAATGTCACATACTTCTTCTTCCACTCTTTGTTGAGTGACTTGCCACTGCGTTTGAGGAGAATGCCCTAAAAGAGAAGTGTCAAGAGTCTTAGACCTTGTTTCATCTGGGTATCTCCCACTCAGCTCCAGAATCACCCCTTGTAGGAGACTATCTTTGAAAAGATACGAAGATCAGGACTCCAGAAACATCTAGGTCGGCCTCCCAACAGCATCTTCCCTGGGACTGGTAGGAAAAGGACTACAGCCGTTCCCTCGCCAACCCCAGCATGTATCCCCACCGTTCTGAGATGAGGGTCTCCACGTGCCAGTTCTGAACCCCAGGTCCTCCGAGGGATCTATCACACACCCTCGTGTCCCAAATCACTCCCTCCGGGCACCTCTTCTGATGCTGACGAACAGTGACAAAACAAGGCAGAAGCTAACCTCACCACCAGCTGATAATCCTTGATCTGTTACCACAGTGCTCCCAGACCACCTTTTGCCATAAAAAGCACAGATGGATGGACAATGAAAGAATAATTTAGGACAGGCAAGGGAACAACACTCTAATACATGGGTCTCACAAGGGATAAATATTCCCTTGCCTGCTTGCAATTCTTCCTTAGAGGTGTCAAACAAATGGAGCTAGGGACACAGTTCAGAGCCAGAGCAGGTCCTGGGCAGCTGAGGTGTCTGTTCACCCCACTTCACCACCAGGAGGTTACACAAGACCAACCCTGTGGTCTTAGGCACAGCACACTCCTGGAGTCTGGAAATGGTCATGCTGAAATGACAAAAGCTCCCTCTTCCTACCAGCCCAACCCAAAACGAGTATCTGTGGATCTGAGCCATCATTCAAAGGTGCAACCTCTTAACCTTTCCCCAGGGAAGAGGTCACGGCACCGAGCCTGCCGGAGTTCAAGAAGCATTTGGACAATGCTCTCGGGAATGATCTGGTTTTTTTTGTTTGTTTTTTTGGGGTGGTCCTTTGGGGACCCAGGAGTTGGACTCAGTGACCCTTGTGGGTCCCTTCCAACTTGGATATTCCATGATTCCATGTCTCTAACCGCCTCCCCATCACAGTTCTGCCTCCCCAGGACATCTGCCTCTAGCAGGACCTGACACTGTACCAGGTAAGACCGGAGGTGGGGAGGGAGACCGAAGACAGAGCGACAAGCCAGGCACAAGGGTGCTGGAGCATGGACCAAGGGGAGAACATCAAGTATTCTGCTGGCAGGGAGGAAAGGACAGCATGGGGACAAAATGGATGAATAACAAGAGTCTGGGAAAAAAACTGCATCTACCGACTGCCGGGCCTGGGCTCTCCGAAAGCACTGTCTGAGCAGACGTCAAGACTGGCTGTTCCTAACGTGGCAAAAATCTGGGCCCCAGGCCAGCACCTCCTCAAAAACCTGGACAGACTGTCTCTGTCCTGCCAGCCTCGGCATATTTGGGGGCCTCATCCCACTGCCTAGAGACTGAGGCTGCTGCGCCTGCCCAACGGAAAAACACGACAAAAACAGTGTAGGGTTTGGCACACGCTGGGGTAACAATGCTGCACAGACATGACCATGAAATCGGCGATAAATGATGCAGAAAAGGCAGAAGTGCTCCACGACCACTTACGCTCAGTACTCGGGAAGCAAACAGTGTGAAAAGGAAAAGCCTCCTGCTCGTACAAGGGGAAGCTGAAGCAGAGTGGTGAGAGCCGAACTGTTTTGGTGGCAGGGTCTGATCCCTTGCCTTCAAGAGCTCTGAGAATTAGCTGAAGAGCTTGCTCAGCAGTGTTTAAAAGGTGCTGATTTTAACATGCCTTAAAACATAGAAGCAGTCCAAAAGCTCATGCCTTGCCAAGATCTGCAAGGGGAAAAGCAATGACCCTTATAATTATGGCCAGCCAGCCAGACGCTTACACTGGGCAAAACGGTCAAAAAGCCAGCACAAGAAGTGATCAGCAAAGAATGAGGGGACAGCGGTGTAACTAATGCCGATCAACGTGGAAATAGGTCATCAGAGAAGTGTGGCACTACTTTTGGTAAGACCACAATATCTGATGGCAATGGTAGCTGTGTTGACACAGCATTATTTAGGATATTAACTGAGCAGCACATACATTAAAATCCAACTGTACAAAATCCATACAGCCATTAATGTACGGAGTAAAAACATTTTGGTCAAGTGAAAGGTCTCCAAATATAATCACAAATGAGAACACAAATAATCAGAAATGGCAAATCCATGTCCAGCATAAGTATTTGTATAGAGGTCCAACCAATCTGTGTTTGATTCATGCTATTTAGTCAATGTCTTCCCTAAATGAGCCCAAGGAAAGCACAAGAACAGAAAACTTGAAGGCAACACAGAAACTGCACAGAGTAAATCACTGGAGGTGACCGGTCATTAACACAAATTGTTTTGTATCACTCGGCAAACTGGGCTCCTGAGAAGAGCGTGGATTCTAGCAGAACTCATGCAAGGTCCTGCGCCTAGGAACAGGCTGCCAGACCCCCCTGCAGGGTGGGCTCCCTTGGCTGGAAGTGCCATCACGGAGCAGTTCCTGAGCTCCCAGTGTAACACTGCTGGTGACAAAGCAACTGAACCGGCGGAGCAGCAGAATATCAGGTCAGATGGGGCAGACGACATTACCTCCAGCTGCGGTATTGTCATAGTGAAACAGAGCTGAAGAGCATTTGGAGGTCACCTGCCCCCACCACCCCTCAAGGCAGGCTCAGGTGCGCCCACGTTACTCCAACCTTTTCACAAAAGCCGCCGGGGATGCGGGGATGCAGACTGCGCTCCTGCAGGAGATCTGAGCCCGGAGCTTTCCTGCACCTCCCCGGCGAAATGGCAGCACAGCACCTGTCCTGCCGCTGCAAACACAAGGAGCAGCCCCTTGTTCTCTGCAGCAGCCTTTGACGTATTTGAAGACTGCCGTTAGGTCTCCCTCCCTCTTCCCTTCTCTGGCCTCGCAGTCACAAGTCTGTCCCTCCTGCACCGCAGACATCCTTCCGAGAGGTGAGCCCGCTCGCCCCAGGGAGTCTCCAGTTGTGCCAGAGCCCGAAGCGCAGCGCCCGGACCTGGACGCAGCGGCCTACGTGAGGCCTGACCGGGCCCGGAGGCGAGACCAAGGCCCCCCGTGCCTGGTGGGCCTTGTTCTCACACAGCGTGCGGCACTTGCACTGCTCCTCGCCAGGACGCTGCTGCTCTGCTCTGGTTCTGGCCTACCACGGACACAAAGCATCTTCTCTGGCACCACTGCCGGGCTGTGCATTTCCCACACGGGGTGCTTAAATGTTTATTCCTCTCGCTTATAAAGTCTCACGTATAAAGACGGTTCAATATGATACCATCTAATCTAGATAAATGGTAGATTCTCTGTATCTAAGAACATTTGTTTGGTATCTTTCATACAAATCTGCTCTAGACCAGATTGAAGACACAAATTTGGCTCAAAGTCACTGGGTGCAACTCCCTGACTCATGGGCACAATGATCCCTTCTGGCTTTAAAATTGCTTCAGTTCTAGAGTCCGACCTGCCAACGTGTACTACAAACCAAGAACTCCAGCTGCCTCTCTTCTCCTTCAGGTGTCTTCAGCTCGATACACCTTGGTGCCACAGAACTACCTACTTCAACGTCTTCAGGCTGCTGCAATCGCTATCGAGCCCCCACAATGTGTTGTCTGCAGAGAAGAGTTCAGCGGCAGTTAGTTCAGCTACAAATCTGGAACTTCGCAAATTGAAAACACAAGCAAAACCAGACCTGGAAACAGAGAATCAAGCACTGGCAGCCCATTTTTTTCAAGCCAGAAGGCACAAGAATCCAAAATTGGGAGCAACTACACAGTCTAAGTAAACATCTAATAAAATGGGGGGAGGGGAAGGGGCCCTTAAGGCCAAACATTTGCAAGAAACAGCTGAATCAAGGGATAGAGCTGTTAGACTTGTTCTTTGCTGCTGTATTAGAGATTAAGAGGCAGGGGACAGCAGCCGGGAGGATTCCAGCTTTTAATGGTGTTGCCATGCTGGCTGCATCAAGGTCACCCACTCCACCACCCATCTTCTCAAGTCCAAATGCTTCTTAAGAAGCGTCCGGACTGTGCACTTAGTCACATAGTCTAAAATTTTGGGTAGACCTGTGCGGTGCCAGGAGTTGGACTCGATGATCCTTATGGGTCCCTTCCAACTCGGGATATTCTATGATTCTCTTTTCTGATGGCAGAATGCGGAGGTTTGGCCCAGCAGCATCTGCAGAACTGTTTCTTCGTGGAGGAAAACCCCCATGACAGCTCGAAGAGGAGGACAAAGCCTGGTGAAACGCAGGAGGATGTGCTGCAGGCGGGCACAACCCTGCGGCAGACCTCATCCCCTCCACGCAGGTGCCCCGTGTGCCCTGGTGCACTTCCTGGCCATGTCTGCAGGCAGCCGGGACCCCCGCAGGGACCCCGCACCGTGGCCACGTGCAGATGGCACACGCTGCTGCTCCGCAAGCTCCCCCTGCTTCTCACAGGGAGGTGCACAAGACGCAACCCTTCCACAGGTTTCCTCCCAGGCGTGGAAGTCATATGGGAAGGAAAGAAGCTGCCGGAGATGAAAAGCGAGAGAGCCCACCTCTCTCCCTCTCCTCACTTTTCCTTCCTTCCCCTGCATTTTGTCGGCCAGTACGACCGTCTCTCTGTTGTGTTTGGATTGTGGTGGAGCACAGTAAAAGCAGCAGCAGCAATATGCAGCGTAATGAAGCAGGGAGCAGCGATGGCCCCCAAAGGACTCGTTTACTCCACAAATCTCCCTTCCACTCACTTTTTGCTAAGAATTTTAACACCAAACTTAATTGTAAAGTCGCGTATTGATTGGAAAATGCAAATGGCAATTTAAATGTAATCTAAGCTCCCAGCATGATCCCAGCTCCCAAGGAGGAGGAGCCACCCGCCTTGGGCCCTGCTGGAGTGTGTGGCCCAAACTGAGCCGGGCCAGGGACCTGGGGCCCCCCGGGCTGCCTGTGCACTCAGTACAGCGTTCCCAGAAAGAATCTGGTGCATGTGCAATTAGGAGCTCATTCCTAGTAACAAACAGCTGGGGAAGCTTAGTCTCCCGGCCTAATTAACCCAATTCTCAAAGACAAGCGTCCAGCTACAGAAAAGCTCTTCCAATCCTGCAAGACCTCCTGAACGTATAACCAAAAGGACATCACCAGCCAAGGGGTCCTGAGCACGGTGCAGAGCTGCACACCAGCAAAGGCCCTGGCTGACTGCCGCCTCAGGGGAAGGAGGTGCTACCGTAGGTGTAGAGGGGCCTCAACATGACGTGCCTCACCCGTCCCATCGCGCATTTCCACCTTTCGTAGATGTGAGTGGGGTGTAAGTGAGACAGAGCAGGCCACCCAGCGAGCTGTTCTCAGCTGTGCTGAAGGAGGAGACAAGCGACAGCCAGCCACCACACCTCCATGGCAGCACATGTCCTCCTGGAGCCCTTCCTCAGTCAAGCAAAGTCTCCGTTCTGCAACACCTAGCTTGGCCTCTCACTTTGTGGTCAGCCTTCCCAGCCATCAGCCTGGGCACTGGGCAGAAACCCAAAGCTCTGAGCACCGAACACGGCTGCTCGCAGTCCCTCGCACTGCAGTCCTCTTCCCGCAGAGCTCAGGAAGGGATCACTGGTCACAGTGACACGGCCTCAGGGAAGCCACAGGACACCTACCCCTTCTACTGCTGCACATCATCCGTCGACCTCAACCATCTTTCAGTAATTTAAGCATGCACCAGGCTTGTTCTTCCAAGCAGAGGAATTAAATCACTCCCTAGGTTATCTACTGGTGGCTGCAGCACCCCAAGCACAGCATTTGTTGCCATTAGCCATGCAGTGCACATAGAATCATAGAATGGTTTAGGTTGGAAGGGACCTTAGAGATCACCTAATTCCAACCCCCTGCCATGGGCAGGGACACCTCCCACTAGGTCAGGCTGCTCAAAGCCTCATCCAGCCTGGCCTTCAACACTTCCAGGAACGGGGCATCCACAGCTTCTCTGGGCAAGCTGTTCCAGTGCCTCACCATCCACATAGTAAAGAATTGCTTCCTTATATCTAATCTAGACTACCCTCTTTTAGTTTAAAGCCATTACTCATCGTCCTGTCCCTACACCCCCTGACCAAGAGTCACCCCCCAGCTTTCCTGCAGCCCCCTGTAGGTACTGGAAGGCCGCTACAGCGTCTCCCTGGAGCTTTCCCCTCTCCAGGCTGAACAACTCCCTCAGCCTGTCTGTGAAGGAGAGGTGCTCCATCCCCTTGATCATCTTTGTGGCCCTCCTCTGGACTCATTCTAATATGTCCATGTCCTTCTGGTGCTGGGGGCCCCACAGCTGAACGCAGGGATCCAGATGGGGTCTCACGAGAGAAGAATAGAGGGGGAACAATCCCCTTCCTTGCCCTGCTGGCCATGCAGCCCAGGATACTGTTGGCTTTCTAGGCTGCAAGCACACATTGCTGGTGGTGCACTCAGTTTCACTGTCCATGTCACCGACAAAGATGTTAAACAGTGCCGGTCCCACTGTTTAACATCTCTGTCAGTGACACGGACAGTGAAACTGAGTGCATCCACGTGCTGAGGAATGTGAGGCAGTCTGAAAGTGGCCAAGCACCCAGGCAGAAGATTCTGCATGTTAGTCACTCTGCAGCGTAACTGGCTCTCTGCTCTTTTATGGCATGGCAGGACTGCCACAACATGTAAAACTTACCAAAGTCCCCGATCTTTCACTGCCCTTCAAAGAGATGGCAAGCAATGACATCTCCACAGGTTTCCAGAAAGGGCAGCTCCGGATCGGAGAGCAGAGCAATCGTCACCTGCCCTGAATCTTTGTGGTATGGAGCTGCGTCTCCCAGGTCTGTGCTCCTGTTCACACTGATGATACTAAGTCACCTCTCTCTCCTGGGGGGGTTACTGGGAGGGGGTGATGGCACAGCAGGGATGGTGAAGACCTGCAGCACTCCGACATCACTCTGTACCTACTGCGCTTTGTGTTCACACCAACCTCATCCCCCCACAGCCTGCGTAAGGGTATCGGCCTGTTTTCTCCTTCAGGAACAAAGTTCCGTACCTTCCTGAGGTATTGCGGAACAGCCATTTAATTCAAGCAGCGGGAGGCAGCAGTCTCCGAGTGCTAAGGTATCTCCAGAGACGGGTCACAGCCGTGCCCTGTGGCCTTAGCACTGCCCCAGGGGCAACAACTCCAGCATGGTGCAACACAATCCGCCAGAGCCCTGGGAGGGAGAACCATTAACATAAACCAGAGCCCACCTTTTGACAGCCAAAACGTTGCTTCCCCCAGCATCGGTGAAAGCTCCTGTAAAAAGACTGCCAGGATCTCCTCTGCAAAACCCGCTCCCGCAGCTCTGGCTGCCTGAGGCACCGCTCCTCACCCCGGGCAGGGACCAAGCTCTGGCGAGGCGGCACTTTGCTCCGGGCTCTGCCAGCGAGGTGCTGCTGCACAGACCGGCCGCTTCACAGAGGTCCTGAACCAGATGGGTTGTTGGGCACCTGCTTCTTGCAAAGCACAGGAGTGAAGCCCACGCTTGTTTTCGCAGACCTAGGCTTTTGCCTGTCTCCACTTGTTCAACACAGTAATAGCACTGCTCTGCCTACAGCATGAAACGACTCCACAATGACTCGGAAACGCTGCAAACTCCAGCAGAACAGACAAGGCCAGGCCCAGTCAGCAACACACAGAGACACAGGAGCAGGTAAAGAAAGCATCTTGCCCTGCTGATTGAAAGGAAACCCTGGAAAAGGCAACCCAAAGGCCCAGAAACCAAAGGACATGGAAATACTTCCAGGATCAGACTGGACCTCCTGCAGTCATCCAATTTTCCAGTCAGCAGCGTGATTTGGGGGAGCCGAGTCAGGTCTCACTCAAGGCTTCAGCCGCTGTACTCAGCCTCCCCGTCCTTGGGGCACAGCTTCTGCCGCTGCTTCCCCCGCCGTCACGCTGGGCTGACTCAAAATCAGAGCGCAGAGGCACTGCCGCCACGAACCAGCCTGCGCCACGCTGACGCGCAGCCAGAAGGCACAACACCCAGCACGGAGACAGGGCTTGGACTGTGCTCCTCACAACCCGCCAGCTCGGTGGTGCCGGAGCAGGCACGCTCATCGCCTCCAGCGCATGGCCCCTCCTGCAGGGCGAGCAGGGGCAGCCAGCCCTGCTGGGACCAGAGGAGGGCAGCGTGGCCAGAGGGACATGACCCAGCACACACCGGTATGCCCATGCTCGGGCTGTCTGCACCCTTGGCACACTGGAAGCAGAGCCTCCCATGCGAGGCCCTGCAGCCCCTGCCCAGAGCCCGGCACTGCTTGCCTGCCCCTGCTCCCCTCCTGCCCTTGGCCACCCTTCAGCATGCTCCCCCTCCAACACAGCTCCCTTCCAGTGCTGTTGCCCTGTCTTGAGCGCTGTCCCAATGGCTCTGACCCAATCCTGCCTTGCACAAACCTGCTGCAGTATCACTGCGTGGCAACACTTTGCTGGACTGGAAAAAGGCAGCAAGGTGGAGGAGCTCCAGTGGTGGCAAAGTGTCCCGTCTGTGTACCCACTACCCCATTCCTCAGTCACCCTGACCTTGCCAGGTCACAGAATCATGGAACACTTTGGGTGGGAAGGGACCCCAAAGCCCAGCTGGTTCCAACCCCCCTGCCGTGCCCAGGGCCCCCTGCCCCCAGCCCCGGCTGCCCCCAGCCCCATCCAGCCTGGCCTTGGGCACTGCCAGGGATGGGGCACCCACAGCTCCTGGGGGCAGCCTGCGCCAGGCCTCACCGCCCGCAGAGGGAAGGCTTTCTTTGTAATTTCTAATCTAAACCTAGCCACTTAGGTTAAAACCATTACCCTTTGTCCTGCTTGGGTGCTTCCCGAGGTCTCTTTCCCCAGGGTACGTTCAGCGCAAGGTGGTACCCACTCAGGACGTGGAATCTGCATCCTCCCACCCCCCTGCTCCTGCGACACAGAGATGGGACCGGCCCCACGCGCACAGGAGCTCAGCTCGGGCAGCGTGTGGGCAGGCAGGGCAGAGAGAGGCCAGCTGGGGCCACGGGAAGAAAAATGGAACCGCAAGAGCAGGCACAGAGTGCATGGCAGAGGCATGGCCAGGTGCTGCCAAGCGGTGTGCGGATCAGCCTTGCCAGCAGTGCAAGAACACCATCCAGCCACCCCGCCCCGCCTGGCTCCCTCGCTCGCCCAGGTATTACCGATTGCCGCTTTCTGGCTGACAGACAGGGGCAGGCAACGCTCTGGGGCCGTTCCAGGTGGCTTGAGCTTTCCCGACAGCCAGGAGCCGAACGTGCTGCTGCTGGGACGAGCAGCTGCCTCCCTCTGACACACACGAGCTCACCGCGGGCACCGTGCTCGCTGCTTTTTGCCGTTGCCCACGAGGAGGAGAGCCCCCTGTCTCCTGCCAGAGGGCACCTGGGCAGAGCGGAGCGGAGCAGAGCACAGAGGCTGTGGGGGCTGCGCGGGGGCCAGGGAGCGGGCGCGGGGCACGGATGCCCTCTGCTGGAGCTGCTCTGCAGGCCGCAGCAGCCCCCTCCCCGCTCCCAGCGCCTGCGCCCCGGCACGGGTGCTCTCGGCTCCAGGCAGGCGCGTGGTCCCCGGGCGCCCACTCGGGTTGCCCCACGCACCCCCGTGTCCTGTGCTGAGCGAAGGCACCCCTGGCCTCGCGGCCCCGACCCAGGGAGCCTGCCCTGACGTGGGGATGAGGGGAGGGGGATCGAACCTGCTTCATGGGAATGGCCCGCCCGCTGCCGATACTGTCCGCTTTACACTCCGGCACCTTCTTCTCCCGCTCTGGGTCCGCGCCCTTTCGAGACTGGAAGAGAAGAGACACAGGTCCGTTAGAGATGGGAGACGGGAGGGAAACGCACGGCCCCGCCATCCCCCGTGGGCTGCCAGCGCAGACCCGAGCCGACCTCTCTCCCCCGGGCCAGGGCTCCCCGCACGTGGAGCAGCCAGCACCTTGCCCGTCCCCTCTGGGGACTCTCCAGCCCCGGCCTCCCCGCAGCCTGTCCTGTCCCCCCACAAGTGCAGGCAGAGCTGTCCTAGCAGAACGGGGCTACCTCTGACCCCCCTCCCGCGGGGCACACAGGACATGGCGACAGACAGAGATGGCGTGGGATGCAGGTGGAGCATGGATGGAAGCAGGAGAGGCTAAGGCAGTGAAAGGAAGTCACACCTCTACTAATCCAACAGATTTATTCTGTTAACACACTTGCACCATACAAAGTAGCACAGGTCACCGGGCAGAGATACCAGCCCCTTACAAAAGAGCATGGACAATAAATATCTATCACACGTCTAGAGAGTTGAGAGCAAAACCCGCCAGCCCCCGAAGGCGGCTGCGGTAAGAGCAAACTCCAATAAATACAATATGAAATATACAGTCTGTTGAGCAGAACTCATTCAAAGTGCTTAAGACAGAGGAAAATATCAAGTCATACACGGCATGGAGCACAATCAATACATTCAGAATCACAACAATGGCAGAAGGGCAGCGGCAGCGTCTCTCTGGAGCGTCCTACACACCCCCTCAGTCCGGGAGCGCCCCATGTGCTTTGGATCAGAAAGGGACACGAGCCCCACGCGCCTGGGACACCAATTCACTGGCTTTTGGGCCCAGAACAAAACAAAGAGATTGAAAGAGAAGAAAACTAAAGAGACATAGATGGCTGCTCTGCTGCGAGGAGGAAGAGGAGGAGGAGCAGGAGTCCATGCAGGCTGCAGGAGGTGCAGTAGGGAGGAAGGAGCCGAGTGCTAGCGCAGGCGCTAACAGCAGCTCCCGCAGGCAGCAGCAAAGCGTCTTTTGGCCCATCCAGCTCCACTCGCTGCTGTCGCCCGGTCCCGGCGGGTCTGCAGGTCTTCCCATCCCATGAGGGTCGTCCGCCTGGCATCCCCGAGCATGGAAAGTGCCTAGACAGCATCCAGCAGGCCCAGAAATGTCCCAGCTTAAAGTGCAGGCGCAGGCCGTCTCAGCGCTTCCTAGACTTTACATTGGGGGGATTTAAAAGGCTCCTGCGTGTCTCCGAGGGGGGGACCCATGCTGGCTGGAGGGCGGGCGAGCCTCTAATCTTAGATCAATCCCAGTGCCCATCCCTTATCCGGCCCTGGAGAGGCAATGAAAAGTGAGAGAATTTGTACAGAGGTGCCGTGTGTAACCACCTGGATCTTCTAATTTGGAAGGAGTTGGAAAGGCCTTTTTGTTGATGAAAAGTTGGAAACAGTGGCACATATCTGCAAATATCGAAAGAATAAAGAGTTTGGCAAGTTATACTCAGAACACGGACACGAGTCTGTCAGAGATGGGGCGCCAGCGGACAGGCAGACAGACAGGCCACGGAGCAGGAGCCGGCGGCAGCAGCAGTCGGGGCGGGGGCTCGGGCGGGCGGCTGTCTCCACCTGGCGGTCCCCGGCACGCAGACCCCCGTGCCGGGAGCAGGGGCGCGGAGAGCGGGAGAGGAGAGGAGGACAGGAGGAGGAGGAGGAGGAGGGCTGGAGAGGAGGGAGACAGGCACTGCTCGGGGCTGGGAGCGCGGCCGCAGGGGCTGCGGCTGCTCCTGGAGCGCAGCACGGCCCTGCCCCACGCCGAGCCCCGCGCCCAGCAGGGGGGACCCACGGGGCAGCCCCCGGGAGCGCAGGGACGGGGGCTGCAGGCTGCACCTATGCTGCCCGCCTGGGAAAAGCTAGCGGCAGAAAAAGCCTTCCCTGCCCTTCCCTGCTCTTCCTGGCCCTGTCCCACTGCGGAAGGAGGTGTCAGGAGCTGCTGCTGCTGCCACAACCAAATGGGGTGAAGACTTCAATGGGAGCCATGTGTGTGCACCAGCACAAGAGCAAGCGGGTGAGCGTGAGCCCCAGCACCACGGCAGGTGAGCACGAGCCCAGGATGAGCACAGGTGAGCCCCACAGCGAGAGTGAGCAAGCTTGAGCCCAGAATGAGTGAGCAAGTGAGAGCCCTAGACGGATGATGACGTCCACAGCAAATAAGCGTAAGCCCCGCAGCAAGCCCTCCTCCCCCCGCGAGCGTGTGCCCACACCCGTGAGCTAAGCATGGCACTGACAGGCTCCAGGAGGAGCAAGAGAGCGTGAACATGAGCTGACGGCGAGTCCAGAACCCGTCGGCGCGCAGGCGAGCAGGATGGGTGGCAGCAGTGCATGAGCGCCCGTGTGCACTGGTGCACAGCAGCAAGCATGAGCAAGAGAAACGGCGGGGAGGGAGGAGAAGCATCCATCAGCGCTGAGGTGCAACAGTAAGCGTGACCACCGACAACGGGAGACCGGCAGGGCACCGCCGGGGAGGCGTGAGCACACAGAGGAGGGGAGGAGTAGTGAGGGAACAACCGTGCGTGCGGAGCCACGGGGCCGCTGCAAAGGGCGGCGGGAGCTGCGGGGAGGAGGCTGGGGGCAGCCCGCCCGGCAGGCAGCGCAGGGACCTGGGCGAGCACGTGCGGAGGGGGGCTGGGAACACGGGCACACAGAACGGGATGCG
Organism: Anser cygnoides; assembly: GCF_040182565.1. NCBI lineage: Eukaryota > Metazoa > Chordata > Aves > Anseriformes > Anatidae > Anser > Anser cygnoides. Next base: position 401,841 of record NC_089874.1, read on the forward strand.
GGGGGAGAGGCGAACGGGGAGCGCACTGAGCATTCAGGACATCGGAGCAGAAGCTTCCAGGATGTCAGAAGCTGTGGGAGATGGGTACGCTCCCAGCACAAGGAGTTGAGAGAATTTGGGGTGCCAATAGTGCAGGGAGAGGGATGGGGCGTGTGAATTGGTGTGATCTGGGAGTGGAGCAACGGCAGCTGTTCACACAGGATAGCGTGGTGCAACACGTACAATGACGTTCTGGTGGCCAGTTCCACAGACAGCAGACACAGGTGTACTGAGCAATGGTGGCTGGAAAGCACACTGAGATGGGGCGGAGAGAGGGCCTCAGCCCAGCACATTTAGGCGGGTACCAGGGGGAGAGGAGCACGTTTATGTGGGGAGCAGGGGACAGCTAACCTAGATACGGGGGCTGAGAGTACGTGTGTGCTGACAGCGAGGGGAAACTCGCGGGCTGTGCTAACAGCAAGGGTAAGTTTGTGGGCAGGACTCTGTGCACGGGTGCGCGCACAGGGTGAGAGCATGCCAAGAGGCAGGCTGCGGTTCAACCAGCAGGCAACAGCTGCAAACATCCCTGCGCCCTGGGGCTCCACGGCCTCGCTGGCTCCCTAACGCCTCCGCTCCCCGCTGCCCTCCCTGCCTGCCCCCTGGCAGTTCCCAGGCGCACTGCTCAAGTCACAGGACGTGGGGCTCGGATACCAGAGCGAGGGGCCCAGCGCCACGTGCCGGGCTCTGCACAGCACCGTCTGGCACAGCCCAGCACCGGGGGCTTCGTGCCACGCTCTGGGGACGCAGTCCCAAGGAGAGGAGGCGCAGAGGTCGCTGGTGCTGTGCACACGCAGGGCGCAGCTCTGCCCAGCGACGATCAGAGCTCTGCTCACGCGCACGCTGCACACACACCAGCGTGCCCCGTGTGCACTCCTACGTGTGCGAGGAGTGGCTCGCTCTCAGGCGCTCACCCACGCACGCATGCACACACCAGAAGCGGTGCTCGCTATCGCAGTCCCTACACATGCAGAAGGCTCCTTCCCTCCTGCACCCGCTCCGCCTCCGGCCCTCCCTGGCCAGCAGAGAGAGGTTCACCTACAGCCTAGCGCACGAAGGCCTGCGGGGCGAGACTGCTGTGGACCTGCTCCCTTCCCCTCTCCCGGCCTCCGAAACCGCACCCCAAAGCTCCGCGGCCCCGCGTCGCTTACCGTGAATATGTTGGAGCGCCGCTTGGACTGCTTGCGGATGGGGGTGGGAGTGTTGGAGGCAGCAATGGTCTCAATCCGCAGCTCTCGCTGGCTGATGCTAGGGGTGGAGGGCACAGAGGAGGAGTAGTCACTGAAGGCTCCTCCGCCGTTGGTGGCCTAGGGCGAAACAAGACGGGGACACTCAACAAGAGGCAGGGCCGCCGGGGGCACGGCTGCAGGGACTCCTTCCGCCCGCGCAGCCTCGCGCACCGGGGCAAGGAGCTGCGGCACAGGACTGGGACGTGGGAGACACCCTGCTCCGTGCGCGGCTCCTGCCCAGCGGGGGGCCTTGGGAAAGCTGCTTCCCTTCTCTCTGCTCTAGTTTTTCCACTGGTGAAGCAATAAAATCCTGAAATTGACAGGGAAAAGCAGCAAACAGTCCCGGGGACACCAACTGCCGGCTGCGGTGCAGCACGCCGGAGAAGCCTGTCCTGACGGAGCCTGGTGCGAGGGCACGGAGGCGGCATGAACCACGCAGCCCTTCACGGCGTGGCTGCCCCTGCTCTCGGAGCGGCACGGCTGGCGGCACTGCGGCGTGTCCCCTCCCCAGAGCACAGGGCCAGCACGGCCAAGCCTCGCGCTGCCTGCTGGCGAGAAGCTGCCTCTCCCCAGAGGCCCCTAAACACAAAGCTGCGAGGAAGCCTGGAGCCACCTGGCTCCCCGGCCCCGCTGGTCCCCCTCCAGTCTCAGCTGCGATCCCAAGGGGGACGTGCAACCCTGTGATTCAGGCCCTGGCCCCTCCAACACCCTGAAGCGTAGGGTGCCGCGAGTCAAGCTCACGCTCTAGGTGAAGCACATCTCTGCCGCCGGGTTTGAGGTTTATCCAAGGAGACCTCAAGGGTGGCACAGGCCTCTCGTGCTTGGGGGCCTCTGTGGCCTCGGCTGCAGTGGCCATGTCTGGGAACACGTGGGACAACGCGCTGCACCTTCGCTAACCGGCTTAACTACTGGGAGAGGGGCAGGCCCAGCCGCACAGCCTGTGTGCCCGTCTGGGATGTGTTCCTTTCAGACAAGCGCTGCTCGCTCCCGCTCTGCTCGCACAAGCTCCACAGACAAGGCCCAGAAATGAACTCCCAGGAGCTCCCGAGGAGCAACACGTGCAAAAAAGCATTTCAGGTCTGCCCAGGACACTGTGTTGTGGCAAGGCACGTGGCATCCTGGGTTCTTTTTGGCAGTTCTGATCTTTGAACCGTATTTTTAAAGTATGTTGAAGAAACTGCCCCTGCCGCCTAGGAGAGCTCTGGAGCCCTTGCGGGGCGCAGCCAGCCCTCAGCTCGGTTGCTGCAGTCAGCGGTGGCCGGGGTCTTCTCCTGGTGCACAGAGCAGAAAGCTGGAGCACAGCACGCGTGGAACACGGATCTACCAAGGACGCTCAGTGAGAAAACACCGCCTGCACACCGTGCCTGGTGGGATCTGAGCCCTGCTCCATGACAAGCAGTTAAGAAACATCAGAAATGTGAAAGCGGCTGTACAGGCACAGCAGCCGCTGCAAACCACAACCTAGTCTCCTAAAAACGGGTGCAGCTTTCACTCAGGCTACGGCCTGTCTCATCTTTTACGAGCAGAAGAGCAGAAGGCACACAAAAGAGAACTTGAGAGGAAAGAGCCGCCCAGGAAGCAGCCCTCCTTCCTCCCTGAGGCGGAGCAGGGACCACCGCTGCTGGCGGCAGGGAGGCGTGCTGCAGGGAAGCCCAGCGCAGAGGGGCTCCGAAATGGACGTCCTTCACGGCCGCACACGGCTCCCTGCAAGGCGTTACGGTGTCTGTCCCCCTTGCCAGGACCAGCGGGGCGCTGGAGCAGCTCCAGGCCGGGCCCGCAGCAGGGAGGTAAAGCCCGCGGGGAGGCACGCTGCCCTGGCAGCACGTCCCTGGTGAAGGCCGCCACCTCCAGCTGGGCGCTGAGGGCCCAAACACCACGCTGCAGGCAGGGCAGCACAAGCAAAAGGTCCTCTGCAGCCTGCCCACCTCCCAGCGGGGAAGGGAGCCTCACGCCAAGGGGACTCGTGGGGCTGAGCCGCTCCCTCCACCAGCCTGCCAGCACGGGCAGCTCAAAGCAAGGAGCAGGAGGCCACGCCGCTGCTCCGTGGCTTTCAGGAAAGCCTTGATGCAAGGTGGCGTCCCTGCAGGTACGGAGCTCGGGGCGTCTCAAGTCTGTCCAGAGACAGGAAAGCTTCTAGCGCAGTGGTACCGAGAGGGGACCTGGTCTGCTTGTACTTCTCTGGGCAGAGGAGAGGCCAGGCTCTCTGCGCGGAGGAGTGCACGTCGCCAAGAGGGTTCTCTGCAGGCCATCCAGCCGACAAACCCTGTGCTGAACAAGGGATTTCTGCTGCCAGGTCCCCCAGGAGCCGGGACCACAAGGGGCATGGAGAAGCAAAGCAACACGCCATCCTGCCAGCGACTTCTGATGAAGACAGCCCCTGCACACCACAGATTCTGCAAACGCAGTGATGACCGAAAAGATGCAGAAAGCGAGGGCTAGCGAGTGGAAGAGGATTTGCTGACAGCCCAACTTTGCGATCAGGCATAACAACACCTGCACAATCAGTATTTAACTGATGCATAACGTGCAAACTATGTCAAAAAATAAAATTAAGATGTATGAGGGAAGAGATGGTCGATGCCGCAACACAGAGAAGCTGCTACCCAAGAAGGGGAGGCAGGCAAGGCTGCCAGTAGCGCAGTGACTGCTCTGAGGTGCTCTCCTGGCTGGCTCTGAGGACTTCAGCTGCCTTGTCAGCACGTTTATGAAGTTATGACTGAGGGAAGGATTCAGTTCAAAAGAGGCTGCAGAGTTTGAGCTCCTGCCATAGCAGCTGGGGCAAATCCTGTTTACGTTAGGTGACAGACATTAAAGCTCCTGACGAGAAACTTTGCTAAATTGCATTTTATATTTTACATACTTCCTGTAACATTGTTTTAATTTTCTGCCTAGCCAGAAGAACTTTCTTTACCCCATAAGTTTGTCTAGTGCTGGGGACAAGTAAAGGACACTGTCTTGCTTGAGAGATGATGGACGCAAGCACTTGAGCCTGCTGGTGTCCCATAGACACCCAAACCTCAGGAAAGGCACCAGGACTGGAGGATGCCTCGCACAAGCTTCGGAGGCTGATGTGTGGGCCGGCACCGCCCCATGAGCGGTGTGCACAGGAGAAATCCCCCAGCAGTGCAGCCTCTGGTTACACAGGCAATCCTGAGCCACCTGACTGCTCAGCTGAAGCAGGCTGCCCAAAGGCTTCAGCAGAGACCCAGGGACCCGAAACAAACCACGAGTAAGTGGGAGAACCCTGACAAGACGACAGGTCTGGGCAAACACCTCATTTTTGCTCCTGGCAGTTGTTTTGCTTGATCTACCTAAACAACCACCTGTGGTCGCTATTGCAACCTAAAAACACAGTGGAAGCCGAAGGCGTAGTAAAACACACGTAAGAGAGATCCTTCCTACTAGTGTGTAATGGGTGCACGCTGGGAACTTCAAAGAACACCGACAGTGCTATAGGGTGCTGGAGCAGGGAAGAATTCAGCCGAAGTGAAAACGCAGTAACTCTTGGTGTACAAAGACAGGAGGTGGGACAAGGAGTGAAATCTGGGAAGGGCTTTGAGCGGAAGAGTGCAAACAAACAGCAGCCACTGACTCAGCACCTACACACGGACAGGGAAGGAGCCAGAAGCGTACAGACCACGAGACCACAGCGGAGGGCATCACGAGCTGAGCGGGCTGCTGGATGCAGGCTTCCACAAACGTCTGCTGCTTGCGCTGCTGAAACACGTGCACCAACCGAACTCTGGTGAGACATGCTGCAACAGGCAGGGAGGTTCTTGTTACCAAGCACAGGTGAACTGCAGTTCGTGTTTCATTTCACTTGCAAAGCTTAGGTTTCCAGTCCTTTTGTCTGCCCTTATTAACTGCAGTCTCGATAAACACTTTCTTTTTTCAGTCTAGAGGCTGTGCAGGACTGCAGACCAAGGCTGGCCTGTGAAACCGGGGTGCACTGACCCAGGAAGGCAGATCAGTGGGGCCGGGCACACAGACGGTGCAGAGGGACACGAAGCCCAGGGGACTGAGCAGCCTGCAAAGCTCAGTGTGGGGTGCCTGTGTTACCTCCTGCCAGCTTCTGGGAACGAGTTCCCTGGCAGAAAGACAAACCTCCATCCCACAGCAAACAGGCAACGGTGACTCATCCCACAGCCTGGGGTACTCCTAAGGGCATCTCAGAGTCCCTGAAGAAAGATGGAGAAAGGGGTAGGAACAGTAAGGAAATCAGGTGGAATAACTCTCTGCGAGCACCGCCAGCCTCTGCTGGCCCGCAGAGCTCCCACCCACGCCCTGCAGGCAGGGGACAGGCGGCTGCCAGAGGGCAGCGGGGTGCCAGAGGCCGAGCAGAGAACTCGAGCAGAGGAACTCAGCTCCCCAGAACATCGAACCTGCTGGCCCAGCCACAGCGTGGGCAGGACACCTGGGAGGAGAGCCCGAGCCAGCGGGTAGAGAACTTTCCCTGGGGACTGCTGGGTCTGGGGGGATCCGAGGGGGTTCAGACGGGTGCCAGAAGCGGACCCGCTTCCCATGAGCCAGGCGCTGGTCCCGGCCCCTGCCACGCGGGGCGATGCTGGGCACGGCGGTCAGGGTCACGGCTCTGGTGCACCAGCTGTGCCCTCGTAGGTGCCGGTGGAAAACCTTGTCAGAGCTGACCTGCTACTGCAGCCGGCTTCTCCGCCTGGATGGGAGCACTGTCCTCTGTGGCACCACGCGCTGCTGCGGAATAAAAGCAAAATAACCCGCAGCTCCCAGAGACAAATGAAACCAGGGCAACTGGTTTGTTCAAGAACTGCTTCGTAAATAGGATCACCCGTCCTGCGAGGACAGCACCACACCTCCGGCAGCACCGCTGCCACAGCCCTGCCCATTCGGGCAGCTGGCACAGCCACAAAGGTGTGGAAACCGGCCATCACCTCTCAGCAGGTGGAGAAAGTTCTCTGGCAGCTGGGTGACGAAATCTCCAGGGTCCTCCGGGGCCTCTCTGCTCCCAGTAACTGCAATGGGCTGGCCAGACAGCCAGGACACAAGCAGTGTCCGTTTCCTAAAAAATTAGTTTGGCCTCGAATATCAAACTACTTCCAGAAAAGATGTCCCTAGGAGTAGGAAAAGAAGCAGGGCTGTGTCCCAGCCCCCGCCTGCCTGTAAGCAACCCTCTGCAGGGACCCCTTGTTCCCAGCTCCAGAAGACCGGAGCCGTCTGCACCAACAGCTCCAGAGGACAGAGCTGCCCCCGCCTCGCGGCAGCAGGCACTGAGCAGAACGTCCTTCTCCTCTCAGAGGGCACCACCATCTCTGGGCACACAGCTACAGAGGGAAACGGGCCCTGGCCGTAGCTGCTGGCAGCGGGGAAGAGGGACAGCCCAGGGGAAAGGGCAGGCAACACCCAGCTGCAGTACAAGACAAAACAAAGCTCCTAATTTGTATTCTTTGTCTGGCTTCTTTCCATCTCATCTCTATGCTAAATCCTGCGCTCCCAAATCCTTCCTTGAGGTCCGTGTCCCTGCCTCGGCACCTGCCCTCAGGTGCTAGCTCTCAGGGCTAGCACAGGCAAGTAAACCCTGGAGAGATCCCCATACCCTTAAACAGCAAAAGACAGAACACAGCACTGCTCTGCAGAGACCCTGTCACTCTCTCATTCATCCTTGCTGGTGGCACAGCGTCTGCCCATCTCCTCCCAGAGCTCCTCCTCTGGTTAGGGGCAGCTGCTCTGGCTCATGCTGGAGGCCATGCCCTCCGCATGTCACCACCACCACGGTGCGCTCCCCAGCAGCGATTCGAGGCTCTTCTGCACCCTGGCTGCAGTCACTGCTGTGACTTCGGCAGCTGCCTGTTCGCTGTGCTCAGTACTGGATGTGTTTCCTGCATGGGCAGCATGACATATGCACCAGAGTACGTGGGCTGCTCGGCCCAGGCACGTGACAAGCATCAGGAATCAGTGAGCTTGTGTTTCTCAAAGACAGTTGGATTTTCTCTGGGGACACTGGGAAGCAGTTCCAGAATCTGACTGCTGAGCCCAAGTGAGAGCGCAGAAATGCTTCACAGTATTTCACGATCACTCACCAGTTCCACTACTTCACACTCTATTTTTAGGAGAAGTACTTTCTATAATGGAAAAGAAATGTGTAAACACCAAGGCAGAGATTACCGCAGCAGGTCACTGGGAACCAAAAGGGTTTGTGGTGAAGCCACAGAAGACCCAAGGAACCGAAATTAACTTTGATCCTCACTGTGGCATCCAGGTTTGCCGAGCAAAGGGACAGGCAAAGCTTTAGACAGGTGCAGAGCACGGATGGGGAAGGGAAGACAGAGACAGCATAAGCTCCTGAAGGACACGGCCTGTCATTATTGCTGACACTGCTACGATCCAGGCAATCAATAACTATTTCTTGTTTAGAAAGGCCTCACAATTAGCTGCAATTTCCTTTTAGCTGCACGCTGCATTACTTCCCTTTAATGGCTCTGGTTTCTCACCAGAACTACCTAGGTCCCTCCAGCAAAGCCACAGGAGCACGGCAAGGTACTGAGAGGAAAGGTCCTGTCTCAGAGCCAAGGAGCCAGCATTCACCTCTACACAGAGGTCGTCTGCAAACCGGGCTGAAAGGCATTCTGCAGGAAGGAAAGGAAAGTGGGGGTGTTTCTGAGCAAAAATCTCTAACAGAGCTCCTGCCACACTGTTTGAAACCTCTTCTGATGCCTGAACCTTGCTTTCCCATGGCCACTCTTAAATCCGCCCCTTTTGTACTAGCACCATCTTTTCTTAAAAAGTTGTTTTCTTTCACAGCTGTGTATTTCTCAGGTTGGGTTTGGTCCCTTTTCAGCCTTTGCTTTTCCAAACTAAACAAGCCAAGTGTTTGACATCCTCTTGTATTAGGGTCTCTTCCCTCCCACGAGCTTTTTCTGCTCCTATGCCAGCTTTAATATATACTTACATGAGTGACTGGAATCAGACTGAGTCAGGTATCACCACACCCCATACACGGGGAACACATTTTTGTCCTCACTACAAATGTTTTTAGGCATAGCGAGTGCCATTAGCACACATTAATTAGGACTCTTTTTTCATACTTTCAACATAGAAGAAAATATTAAACAAGTATTCAGCTACTCCCTGAAGAACACTGCCCGTGGCCATCTTCCAGCCTGCTCCAATTCCCATACAGACTGCCCCTCATTCCCAAAAGTATTTGACTGTTTACAATCTGTCTGCTAAGAAAATCCTCTAAGTACCATACACACTTAAATCTGCATTTTTCTGGACCTTGCTCTTCACCTTGGATGCTTCCTATTAAGATTCTCAAGAAGCCCCATAACTGGGCATACTGCAGGGCACAGCACTGCTGCGTGTGTTTAGAAAGCAGCTGCGCTCCCTCTGCTTCCATCCTGAGCTCACCGGACACGAGCAAGCCCTGCTCAGGACGTCGGGCAGTTCTGGCTGCCAGTCAGAGCTCAGCATATTCACTTACACACAGAGACGCTTCACCTGAGCTGGCTTGTGCCCAGGTGCCCTGGAGCACCAGAAGCTGGCACAGGTCTCTGCAAAAATCTGTACAGACCTGCTCACAGTCCAGCACTAGAAACCTATACAGGCAGGCACAACCTTTACGTGGGTATTTCAAAATTGTTTATGTAAGGGTCAAAACCGTGGCTGCAGACATTACTCAGGCTTGTATAAGGACAACCTCCCCTGTGGTGGTACCAGAAGCCATCCTGGGGCTTCACGGGTTTATACAACCTTGGGGTCAAAGACAATCCCCTCATGAAAAAGCGTCAATCTAGCAGAGTTTGTTTTGCTAAACTTGCTTTGCATTTTTTTTCAGTTTTACACGCTCCTCTGAGTCCTTAGCTACTACCTTCCTCAAAAGCCATTTCATGTGTTGCTCACTGACGAGGTGTCCATGGGGCTCACAGCTGCTCTTGCTACATCGCCTGGCATCTTTAAAAAACCCAGCTGTTGTATTTGCTGTTCCCCAGTCTGACAGCGCGGGGCCAGTCAGACAGATTTGGTGAAGTCCTTGCTACAGATCCTGTGATTTCAACACGACAGTTACTTTGGAGATTTAATGTACTGGCTTGACTGCCCGAGAAGCAGTGGAGCTCAGTTTCTCACCTTCTTCACCAGGGAGCCAGCTCAGCATGTATGCACGCGCTGGAAGCTGCAGCAGAGCCCTAATGCCACAAGGGTCTCCTTCAACAGCCACCCACTATGCCAGCCTGGTCTCTGACTTGCCTCTTCTGCCGCAGTTCTGCTTCTCCAGGGTCACAGAACAAACACCTCCAGCTTCACCATCGCCCCAGCACCTCTGGCAGTCCCTGCTGGCCTGCAGAGCAGCACAGTGCCCTTTCTCCGGCATAGAGAGCTTCCAGAGCACTCCCTCCTCCTCTGTGCCTCCCTCTGAATTCACCGCTGACCACCCCCTCCACAGATACATCCCGAAGAAGCCCACTAGCCGTGTGTGTATGCAAGACCATCAGGCTTCTGGCTCCAGGGGGAGCAGCACCATGAGCCCACCTGGGCTTGCCTGCATGGCCGAGACAGACAGCCCAAGGCCTGGTTCACAGACCTCCTGCTTGGCCCAGGAGCTTCCCTGTAGGTGCTCACAGCTCTGCAGAGCCGCTCCAGGAGCACTCCACAATCACTGGAGACCGTGAGCTAGATCCAGAGGTTTGTACAGGAAGCCTGACCACAGGGTAAGCAGCCAGCTGCTGGGCTGTGGAGAGAAGCTCCAGGTGACTGCTCTGCTCTTCCAAAAGCTACTTCACGGCTGTAGTGTGAGTCTAAAGCTAGGCTAAACGGGCCGTGTACTGAGTGACCGCAGGGGTGGGAAGCACGGGGACACCCTGGCTTTTCCTGTTCCCGTTTCCCACCTGATTGATGTGAACAGAAGGAATGGAGGCCGCAGAGACAGACGAATGGCTGGGTGAGTTGGGCAGGGACTTGCAGGGACCGATGGAAAGCTGCTGCTTCTTCCGTAGAGCCACCACCTTCTGAGCCACTAGAAGAAAGAAAGGGACAGGGTCAGAGTCCAGAATACAACTTCCCCACCCGCCCCCAAATTTCTGGACTGCTTCACTGAGACCCAAACCCTTCCCCTGACCAACGCCACACCTGGGGCTCAGGCTGTGCCTCCCTGTATCAGCAAGAAGGATTTCTGCAGAACACCCAACCTCACGATCCCGCTGCTGCCACTGCCACACAACGCAGCTGTAGGTGACGGCGTGTGCCCGCCGCTCTTCCAGCAGGCAGCAGGGCAGGCCTCCCATGCTGAGCCCCCAAAGGCCACCCCGCTCTATTTGGGTACTGCACAGAGCAGTGACTTCATGTCGACACCAAGGAGCCACCCAGAGCCCGGGGCTGCTGCCAGAGCATCCCCGGGCAGTCACTTCCCAGTCACCCCCTCACAGCGCTTACAGGAGCCAGACCAAATAGTTCGGGCAATGCCACCCCCATCAACCTGGGCTTGAGCGACACTCGTGGTCTCCAGATGGTCCGAAAACTAGCTTCAGAAACAACTCACAGGTCCTTCAAGCTCACTGCCTGATGTCAAAAGCCCCAAATTCCATTTCAACCTTCCCAGTCTCCTACCATTTCAGGAAACACACAGCTTGACCAGAGAGGATGGCAGCCAACCAGCTAGGCTGTTGGGGAATTCAGGAGACACGCTGCATTTCCTTGCTGTATGTTCCTCTTGCATGCTGGCTGCATACCCCCGTAACCACCTGGAAGGTTACGACTCAAGGTGCTGGGAACATCACAGGCACTAACCAGCACCACAGCTCCAACCCAACGTGCCTCCTGTCGGGCACCCTGGCAGCAAAGGAGCTGTCAAGTTTCCTTTCCAGAAGAATGGAGGATGCTGCACCGTACACATGGTGGGACTAAACCCATTTGGAAAAGTCAGATGCTGATAACAAATGCAAAATCCTGCCAGCTCCTAGCAGCAGTGCCATGTCCTGCACAGAGGCGTATGAAGGCCTGTTGGGCCGCTGCTGCTACCTGCTTGTCTGATAAAGCTGGAAGCCTGTCCAGACTCCCAGGCTAAGTACCAGTCCCATAAATAGCAGGAACCCCTCCTACACCCACCAAACATACCCTGTTCATCTGCTGTTTTCTTCCTACTCTCCTCCCCTCCACCCTCTCCTCTTGCCAGCTTCATCCACTGTTTGCTGTGTGGGCATTTTCTCTCTAACGCCGACCAGGCACACCGTGCAGAGCCTGCTGCTGCCATCAAGCCCCTGGGTTCTCTGATGGCTGCCTGCGAAAGGCAGGATGCAGGACTGGCGATGCCACAGGGATGAGACAACCCCAGCTAAGACAATGTGGCCCCCAGAACTGGAACTTCACGGCCACAGCCCGTAGTTTTTAAGCCTTCTAAGAGGAGCTGATCTCCAGGGTGCAGCAGCAGACCTGGGGCAACAAATACCAAGCTCGAGAATACCTCTGCTTGCCTCCCTGAAACTGAAAGGAAAACGGCAGAAACTGCTGATTTAGCAGTGAATTTCCACCTGCTGCAAGTAAACCAAGGCTTTCAATGCAGTGCAGAGTGAGGTCTGCAAGACGCAGACCCCAATCGCAGTCAGAAATGCAGACTGGCCAGCAGGTTCCCTGGTGACACCACCACCGCTTCCAGGCGGTGCCCTACGCAGGCTGCCTGTCAGAAAAGTCCTGCTCACGCTCAGCGCAGTGACGGGGAACGAGGGTGGCTCGCTGAGCTGGCACTAGCAGGTGCTGCTTTTTTCAGTCTCTCCTTGCTCTGCGTGGAGTCTGCGTGTGTCTTCACTACCGCTTATTTGCTTGGCGACGTGACATTTGCTTGGTGAAGAACTTCGTGGACCAGAGAAGCGGGGAGCACTGATGGAGCAGCAGTAGTGGAGCAGGGGAACCCATTCAGCACTGGCTGTGGCTGGTGGAGGCCACAAGGAGTGCATGTTAGTGGGAGTTTTCTTGTCCTCTTGACACCAAAATGCAGGGTGCTGAGCAAAGACTTTTTTTCAGCCATACATTGCCATTGTGTGTGCACAAATTCATTGAACAGTTGTAGGATCAAACCTTCCCAGCAGAATTCCCATGGCAGGACATGTAGGACTGTATCTAAGAAGACCTCTCAGGAACGCTGTGGCAGCCAGAAAGCCCCTTCACACTAAGTCGACATCTGAGCACCCACAGCAGAAGTCAAAGACTGTTCCAGACATCTCAAGCAGAGCAGAGTCCAAACTAGATGAGACACGACATGAGAAGATAAGGTCCCACAGAGCAAACCTTTTTGCCTTCCAGGACAGAGGACTTTCTGCAATTCAGGACAACTTCCCGGAGTTTCATGGAAAAGGCATATTCAAGTCAGGAACTTGCCCAGTATCCAAGATACAAGCAGGTCCTATTTTAGAGGAAAAGGCAAGGTGAGAGTGGTCTCTTGGAACAGGCAGACTGCGAACATCACCAGTGGGAGAAAGCTAGGAATGCAGAAAAGATTCAGAAAAACTCATCAGCAATTGCTGCCTCTGGCCAACAGCCTGGCACAGCCACTAACCCTGGACCACGAGTGGTAACAGCGGGACTAATCGTGAGGCCAGCAGACCGCACAGCTGTCTTAGAACCCCACCAACCTTATCTGAGGCATCTTGAGGTCGGCTTTCAAGTTTCTGTTTGGTGGGCAGAGCTTCCTCCGGTTCTTGAACATCATCAGGACCTTTTCAAGGATAAGTTCTGTCGTCCCATAAGACTCTGTCTGGGATCATTTGCTCGTAAATATTTCTTTGCTCGCTACGCACAGCTCTTCGGTGTATAACCAATGAGCCCTGTCCCAGCAACTGAACCTCTGTCCGGATTCTTTGCTTGATATTTGTTTGCCAAATGTCATGTACGGTGCTGCTCTATGGATTAGCACTTGAGCATCACACACGGTATTTTAAAGCATATCATTTGCACTCTGTCCTTGACATTCTGGAGAAATCTCCCTACAGATGCCACTCAGCGGTGCGACAGCACCTATGAAATCAAAGGGGTTTGCACAACCCCTGTGCAAAAACTCTTGGCCTCTCTATGAAATGCTCCTGCCAAACGGTCCCTGAGAAGAGCCACACGCTGCCCCGGAAGATGTGCGATGCCGTCCACCCCTCTGCGGTCCCGGAGCAAACCAGTTCACAGCCGAGCAGACGGAGTGACGCCCCCCGTCACGGAGCCCACTCAGGGTACAGAAACCCACACAGCCCCACGGAGAGAGCCAGAACCACCCGTGGGCTTTCAGGCTGAAGTCCAAATCTGCACCTTACTGCTGAGAGGGGAGACAAACAGCAGCAACACTGCCAGTGCTTCAGCAGCAGGGTAGGCAATGAGGAAGGCCACCAAGCTCTGCTGTGCTCTGCCAGCTCTGCTCTCCTCTCTGGTGCTCGGGGCCCTGCGAGGACAGGACTCGCTCTCCCTGGACTCGCTGCTGAGGTGAAGCTCGGGAAGCCAGCCCCAGCAGCGGGCAGCACAGCTGCTGCCCTCCCCGTGCACGACCAGGATTGAGCCTGGGCCGTTTTTCAAGACCACCACCAAGGTAATCACTGACAACGGGCTCTTGACAGTTTGCTCTCTAACCTTTGCTTGATATAGAAATTTTCTTAAGATGAAGCCTGAGAGCTGAGGCACCCTCACACCGATGGCTTCTTGCTGTTGTCCTGGCATCCCCTAAACTCTAGGAGATTTCTGCGTACAGGAGTCTGTGAAGGCAATCTCGACAATAAAACTCTTCAACCCTACAACTCCAAAGCCAAGAAATCAGAAGCAAAGTTTCTCCCACCTCACTGTGAGCTCTGGTGCGTGTGAGGGGACCACACTGCTCTGCCCCTTAGAGCAAACTCACACCCTTGACCCTGATGAAGTTCTGAAACTAAAGCTAGTGTCCACAGGGCAGCGGGCACTACAGCGCACAGCCCAGCCCACGTCCCTCCTCCTGCTGGTGCCAGGATCACCCACAACTGTATCTGAAGACACAGGCAGACCGCCCCATCTTGTCACAGAAGCAATAACTGTGACAGCACCTGATGCTGGAAGCAACGTGGAAAGAATGAGAAGCGCACTTCCCACAGCAAATAACAAACAGCATTTCCAGGGGGGCTTCTGCCAGGCTGCACAAGAGAAATCATCCCTGGAAGCAGAAAAGGGTTAACTTCCACATCACGCACCCTTTTTTGGAGTGACTGTCAGTAGCCTGACTGCTCACAGAAAGCCTCTGTCACCCCAGAAGATACAACACGATTACAGTGGCACGCACTAACAAGCACAGTCCAGATCCCTGCACAACACAACAACAAGCTGAGCTTGAGAACAAATAGCCAGAAACTGCTCTGGGTGTAGAGGAACAGTCTCTGCTGCACCTGGGCAGAACTGAGGCCACCACAATAGCTGGTGTCAGACAGCTCTCGATGAGCCTCTGACCAGTCAGTGTGGAGATCTGAAGTTCCCAGCGCTTCCCCACGCTGAGCAGCACCGTTTGCAGACTGGGGGGCACCTTGTGAAGGAAGAGTGCTAGCCTCAGCCTTCAACCAAACACCCACTGTCATGCTAGGCCATCAGACATTAACTTGCTGTCCAAACAGGTCAGTGAGTGCTTATTGTTAGCCGAGAAAGTGGCGAGGAGGTGTTCAAGACCAGGTTAGACGAGGCCAGCAACCTGCTCTGGTGGGTGGCGTCCTTGCCTATGGCAGGGGGTTGGAACTGGATGATCTTTAAGGTCCTTTCCAACCGAACCATTCTACGATCCTATGATTCTGTCTGGCCACCCAGCTCTGCACAGACCCTTCCCAACAAGATTTCTTACAGCATTGAGCACAGCTTCCCGGCTGCACTCCAGAAGACAACGTAGAGAAGGGAAGAGGAGAATACGCGGTCCCATTACAGGTCAGGGTCTAGGTTTATCTGAGCAGATTGCAAAATCCTAGGACGTTGTATAGGATCCCTGTTCCACCTACAACATCCCTGTCATGTAGACCCAAGTCTAAGCAGAAATGCCTTTCCACACACTGTTCCCACAAGGAAAAGTTGCTCTATCTGGATGCTCTTTGCTGCTCCCCTACCCCCAGCACTCAGGGGTCCTGCTGAGCCTCCCCCTCTCCTCCACAAAATGCCATCAACCCCCTTTCTGCAGCCACACAAGTCCTCTGGCTCGTACAGACTGCCGAGCGGCACAGCCCGCCACAGGGACGCAGCATCCCCTGCAGCTCTGCTCATGCAAGAAGCAGGTCCCCAGGGGACAACCCCTGCAAGAAAGGGAGGAGAAAGGGGCCACCAGCCCTGCTATATGGTCCCTTGTGCCACGCACACAGGAGTCCTACACACACGCTGCAAGTTGCCCTCCTAGGACATGGTCTGTGCGAGTAAAGCATCTGCACTGCGTATGAGTGTGTGCCTAACTTGTTCTGCTTCACTGCAGCACTCCCCTTTAACTGGGAGCCTGGGTATGGACACTGTAAGCCTACGTGTTGGGGCAGCGCTGCTGCCCGCCTGGCCCAGACACCCTCCGCCCGCTGCGGTTACCATCCTGGAAGACTCTCTCCACGTTCAGTCCGTAGGTGGCACAGGTCTCGTAGTACGTGCAGCGCTTCAAATCGTTGGAAAGCTTCCGTGCCCGAGAGTCATCGATGACCCGGGGATTTGTGGCGCTGATGGCATCTGGAAACCAAGGGAGAGGAGGCTGAAAGCACACACCTGCGTCCCTACCCGCGTCCCAGGGCACACCCCTGGCCTCCCTCCACTCCTCACACTGATACCCACCTCCAAAGTACACCCCACGCCATACAAATGCGTAAGATAACAAAGTCCCACATTTGTAGAAATACGGATTGGTTAACGTTTTTTTTAAATGAACCTCTTTCAACTCTTTACCCACCCAGTCACTGACACCTTTGAAGACAATGGCAGAAACGAGCAGGAGATGTGGCTGGCCAGAAAAGGCAGCCTGGATGTCGGGAACAGGACACACGACCAAGAATTCACACATTGGGAACAGCGTGGCTGTTGAAGACAACTGAAGGACACCCAGAGACACCAGACAAAGAGCTTGGGGCAAAGATGTAAGCAGTGTGACCTCAGGGCCTCGTCTGCACACGGCTGCATGGTGCTGACATGCCTCAGAAGTGACTAACACCGCGTCTGTCAGTGTGCCCCTGGCCAAGGCAGCTGTAACCACCAAGTGTGCTCATCTGCAAGTCTGCCTCATTTGCAGAGTAAAATGGATTTGTCAGTCTTGATCATTTTAGCTCGTATGGCCATACTCTACAGATTAAAGAACCAAAAGGGAGAAATCATCTTCAGTTAATCGGGAAGGATGGCTCTGCTAGGATGCACTCACGGGTAGGGTCTTCGTGGACAACACTAAAACATAAGCTTAATTTCTATCCCAGTTAGCTACTCCTTGCTCACGCATTTTGGAAAACCTACCTTCCCAGGAGGAATCTGATCTGAATTCCTTGGAGTCATGCCAAGGACAAGCCAGAGCTGAAAATGAACCCTCAAGAGGAGCTGAGGAAATACTGGGACTTGCATTATACAGAAGTCCTCTCCGAGCTGCCTAGCGGGCTGCTCTGTACAACTGCACCAAGGCTGTGAACTCAGGCTGGCTCTGAGCCAGGCACAACCACCATCACGGCCCCCTCCGCCTTATCCTGAGCCTCCACTCCCAGCATGTGCCTGCACCCCCAGCCCGGTCCCAAAACAGGATCCCTTGGTCCTAAACTAATTACACAATCTTGGAATACCTGAAGTTTAACAAGTTTTTTCTACACTTAATTTGGGGTTCAGAGTAGGCTCCCTGAGACTCCTTTCCTGGTGGCACTGCCTGCTCCCAGCCTAAGAGGTTCTTTGCAAGGAACTGGTTGCATTGCTCAGGAACTGGGTCCTGCCAAGACTTTTTTCCTGTGTCCTCCGTCCCCTGCTCCCTCTCTCTCTGTTGTCACCATTGCATCCAGAGAACTTGTGCAGGCTCCCTCCTGCCTGTGCTTTACATCTACAGACAAGAAAGACACCCAGTTCGCAGGCATGGAGCTCAGAGGCCGGCAGCGATGATCCATGCCTCCTGGGCACTGCAGTTCGGCTTTCAGATGCCGGGCTGCCCCAGCACACGCTGCAGGATGCAGGGATCCAGCTCAAGGGCTGCTTCTCTCCCAGCAGCTCCCCTGCCCAGGAGCCTGCTGCGTGCCGGGGGCTCCAGGCGCCTGCGCCTTCCCCACCCCCTCGCTACTGCCCAAAGCTGCCTCCAGCCCCACGCCGCCACGGCACGGCAGCTCCCGCGCTGCCTGACCCCCGCCCAGCGCAGGGGAGGAGGAGGAAGGCAGCTCTGGGCTGCTGCTGCTCTCCACGTCCACACGTGGGCTGGCAGCACCGCAGGGGAGATGGCGCTCAACCGCTCAGGCCTCTCTTTGGGAGCTGAAGGCAGGCCGTCATCCCTCAAACCCTTCCTGCTGCAGCTCACCCCAGAGGGATGAAGAGCAGTGCATCAGCACGAAATCCTTCAACTGCCAGGCCCCGACTCCTGCCCTCGGCTCAGCCACTGCAGACAGGAGCCAAGGGAGGCGGGCAGAGCCGGGAGGTGCAAGCATTTCCAAGAGGAAGGGGCTCAGTGGTGAAGCGAAGCAGCTCTCTGCAGGAAAGCTGGGATGTTCTGAGAAGGCACGAGCCAGCTCCTCCAGGGCCCTGAACCAGGGGCCTCTCAGCGACCCTGTCCCAGTGCAGTTTATCAGCACCAGGCAGTGAGACCAGGACTCCCCGGGCCCTCGCAAGGCCCACACCCCTGCTCCTTTGGCACATTTACACACCGCAGGGGTAGGGGGCTGTGGGGAGGACGCCCAGCCGTCCCGCGCTCACCCTGCGTGCCCACCAGCACCATCGGCACCTCCGCTGTGTTCCGGTAGCTGCACAGCCGCAGGTAGTAGTTGTACACCGTCTGGAAGCTGATCTCGTCCTCCAGGCTGAAGACGAACACCACGGCATCGACCCAGGCGGCAAACTGAGGGCAGGAGACACAGCGCCCGTTAGCATCCAGCCCCGCGCCCCGTGCTCAGGGCCGGCAGCACCCAGCAGGTACGGGACGCTGAGCCTGGGCTCGGACACACACAGCCCAGGCCCCACGCTCCCCGGCACCATGGGGAGGCCTGGGGCCGGCAGTCACCATACAGGCGGCCTCCGCTCGGGCCTCGCAGTCCGTACGTTCTCCCACGAATGGGCTCCCCGGGGCGGCAGCCGGGCTGGGTCTTCCCCAGAGACCTGCTAATCCTTCTAGCGCACCAGAGTGGGAAGGGACAGAGGGAGGCACAGATCTCCTACCTGCAGCTCAGGGGGGCCCCCTTCATCTCGAATCAGCAGCAAGTAACTCTGACCATCCACTACGATCTCCTTCTTAAATCGGCCACCTTGAGAAGAGAGCAAAGCGGCAGCTCGAGTGAGAGGGGGAGCGCACGCAGCGAGACCCGCGGTGGGAGCCGGGGGGGCTGCGGAGCCCAGCGGCAGGGGCAGAAGATGTGCGAGATGGGGGTCGCTGCTGAAGCCAGGAGGGGAGCGAGGACCCCAGCCACCCACCCCCGAAACCAGACCTTACCCTCTGGAGACTCCTCCTGCACGTAGGTGCCGGTCAGGTAGCGGTGCACGAGGGCAGACTTGCCGCTGGACAGGTTCCCCACGATGCCCTGAAAGAAAGGCAGGCGTGACCCCGGGGCAGCCCGGCCATTCCCCGCGAGGTGACAGCATCAGCGCCACCCACGCCTGCGCAGACCGAGGGTGGCAAGGCCGCCGGTCCCGCCCGGAGCAGGCACAGCCCCAGACCCCCTGCCTGCAGCCCCCTGCTCCTCTGTCCCCCGAGCGGCAGTCAGCTCACAAGGGAGCAGAGCTCTCCTCCCAGCCCGCGCACCCCACGCTTTCAAGCATTCCAGCTCCTGACGAGGCCCGACACAGAACGAGGGGCGAGCCTGGCCGTGTGGCTGGGCACAGCCGCTGCCCCCGATACCGGCAGCAAGGCGCGGCGCTGGCTCCTCGCTGCGGCGGTGACAGTGCTGCAGCAGCGTGCGTTTCCCAGTGGAGCTGGCTGCACTGCCTGCGAAGAAAGACACCCAGCACTCATTTATCATTGAGCTGGCAAATAAAGATACCTGGCACCGACTTTTTACTGGGTTGAAACGCACTAGGCTAAGGCTCTAAGTCTGGATCACCCCGCAGATTTGCTTCAAAAGGAACACAGCCGTCCCAGGATGGGCCAGCCAGACACCCGGTTTTCTTCCTAACATCAGCATTTTCCCAGTGGTTTGAAAAACTTCCAGCGCTTCAGGGTTTGCAAGTGGACTTGCCTGCTGATGGGACAGCAGTCGTGGGGTAAGGAGGCATCTGCTGCCACCCCCGCAAGCAATGCAGCTCAGGCTGCTCAGTTTACATCCCAGAGCGCAATGCAGGCAAGGGCACAGCGCAGCTCGTGGAGTGGCTCCTGCGGCACGCAGCATCCCACCTCGCACCCCTCTCGCCTCAGCGGCAGCGCTGCTCTGATGCCGCTGGAGCAGGAATGCCGGGGAGATGCAGAGCCACACGCAGCACACTCCTCTCTGCCTGCTGCCAGCGCCCCAGGCCCGTGGAGAGGCTGTTGGCCAGGAGCTGGACAAGCTGCTCCTAGCTCGTTCCTTAAGTGGGCCTGCGCATCAAAACCCTTGCAGGTGAAGAAGGCAGGCAGGCACCTGCAAAACGCTTATTGTGCAGCCGTCCGGGAAGCCAGGGCCATGGCTCACCCTACCTGGGCAAAGGAGGCTCCTGCTCCTCTTCCACACAGCGTCCCCAAAGCATCCAACTTACCTTTGGCTTTGGCAGCCTGACTTCACCATGGGGCTGCTCGCGCACAAACAGCCCCTGCTGCAGGCACTGCACCTCCCTGTGTCAGTGCCACGCTCCCAGTTCTCCCACAAAGACACCCCTGGGGTGCGTGTCCAAAACACCAACTCTGCCATCTGAGCACTGACCCGCACTGCCCAGCACAACCGAGAGCCTGGGAGCTCCTCCGTTACTGAAGGCTTCCTCTTGGCTCCGCCGAATATGTGACTCCAACAGACTTTTTGTGTTATTCACCACACTATCCATCCAAATGCTTTGCAGGCATCCTCCTTCCCCACCCCCAAAATCAGTTACAAGGGATTGTGAGGACTTGCTGTTTCACTAGGACTAAGATCTCTCGTGGATGTACCAGGAGGAAGCCACCACAGACGTCCCCACGAAGATGCCCCAATAGGGATGCTGTGTTTCCAGAAAACCTAACATCCCCTACACATCCAGAGCTGCCTCACAGCAAACACACAGTGATGCTAAAGCAATTGGGTTGCTGCCCCCCAGGCCTATGCAGCGCACAACTGACCTTTCGCCCTTCTCACACCTGCAATCGGACCAGACCATGAGATTCCCTGAGCACACGGAAGGTATCAACATTTGCTGGAAATACAAGGGTCTCTGGTCGCAGGAAGGCCCAGGTGGACATACAGAACCTTTATGATGAATAAATTCTTTACTGTGAGGGTGCTGAGGCACTGGAACAGCTTGCCCAGAGAAGCTGTGGACGCCCCATTCCTGGAAATGCCAGGCTGGATGAGGCTTTGAACAGCCTGGTCTAGTGGGAGGTGTCCCTGCCCATGGCAGGGGGTTGGAGTTAGGTGATCTTGTAGGCCCCTTCCAACCCAAACCATTCCACCATTCTACGAATATTTTAAGCAGGCACACAGCACTGAAAAGCTAACAGTCTTCACGAAAGCAGCAAGCACCCATATGCATGGGACACAAAATCAAAATCCTAAATCCTGTCACTCGGCTGCAAGTGTTGCCTGGGTATCGAAAACGGGCAGAAGGCACGGCAGTGCCAAAGCTCTCCCTGAGCCTCCCCAAAGAGCCCTGAGGGCTGCAGTGCGCCCACCTGCCTTGGGGAGCAGCCCCGTGGCTCCTGGAGCAGGACGGACCCGGCTGCAGGCTCCGTGCTGCCAGCACACAGCACGCTGACAGCCCAGGACACCCAAATTTCCACGGAAACCTCACACCAGCCCAGCAGAGGACATGGCACCACGTCACGTTGCGCCACGAGGGGACAAGGGGACCCGAGCCCCACAGCTTCGGGTTGGAGAGCTGCTGCGGTCAGGCTGCGCCTGCTCCCGGCTTGCCAAGGTGAAGCCCACCTCCCCTCCTGGCACAGCCCCCGCCGGCGCCCGGCTGCAGCACCCGCAGAGGCAGCCAGCCGCCCGCGGCGGCACGGGGCTCCACAGCCCCCAGCCTCACCCGCTCCCCCGGTGCTGCCCCTCGGGAGCTGTCGGTGTGACCGGGAGCAGGCGGTGCAGCCCGACGCCGTGCCCAGCGCTGTGCTCAAAGCTCCCGGAGCGGCCTGAGTCCAGCACCACACACAGCCGTGCCAGCACCAGAAGCGGGAGGGCGAGGAGAGAGGAGTGGCTGGGAACAGGAAAGCTGCCTTGCCACCCTGAGAGGTGCACGGCGTGCCTCTTACAGGCAAGCAGACGAGCTGGAGGCGTGAGTCACCGCCAGGCAGGTTTTCCAGCTTTGCACTGGGCAGCCCGACAGGCGGGAGCTGCCCGCCGCACCGTGGCTCCTGCTGTGACGGCCGGGCCCAGCGGAGCGCCCGGCGCAGGGGGTGCTCGGGGCCGGCCCCCGGCCCGCTGGCCACACGGGGCCCGCAGGCACAGGAACGCTCCCAGGGGCGTGCCTGGGCCGACCACGGTGCTGCCGGTGCCGTCACCCGCGACAGCAGCTGAAGATCAGACAGACAGACGAGGCGTGTGCGGAACTAACCGCAGGTAACCTGCACGCTCCTGGAGCCAAACGGCCCCTGGAAGCCCACGAACGCTGCTGCGAACAGAGGCCACGGCCCTCTTCCAGCGGAGCCCTGCCCACCCGCACGCCCTTCGGTGGCAGCAGCCGCCGGGGGCAGGGGGCACAGACAGGAGAAAAGCGCGGTGCCGCTGGCTCGCGGGGCTCAGCCCGGCCCAGGCCGGCCGCTGCTTCAGCCCTGGGGGAAACCTTTGGAAAACAGAGGGTCCCCCAAGGCTCCCTGACAGCCAGGTGCCACACACCATCAGAAATTAGACACTCGAACAGTATTTAGTTCTCTAAAACTTGTACGGAGACTGGTTTTAAGGCAACAAAGTATGATGTGAACTCCTGACCTGTCTTGCCGAAATGACCTTCTGCTTTGTCTCCTCCTCGGGCCCACCTGGTGTTACAGGTGAGGAACAAGCTGTCAGAGGCAGCGAGCCAAAGTAAAACGTGGTGTTCAGGAACCGTGCAGATCTCTGTATCAAGGCATGCCGGAGGAATCAGGGAACGCACCCGGACGGCAGCAGCCAGCGAACGGCCGGCGCCGCTCGGGAGCCCTGCCTGCAGGCGTCGGTCTGCGCCCTGCCCGCGGCTCTCGCCTGCACCGCGCCGCTCAGCGGGCCGGGAGCTGCAGGTAGAACTGCGGGGCCTAGCTTAAGTACATCGAGCTCTTAAAAACCTTTGGATAAAGTACAGTGACCACTTGTGGTGCAAACGGGAACAGGACCAATGACAAGACAACTCCTGTGGGAGAGGTGAAGGAGCCGGTTTGTGCCTGTGGATGGAGAGGGACGCAGGCTGCAGCAGATGCATCGTGTGCTGTAAAAGGGAAGCCCCGACGAGACTGTGGCTTTCCACTCAGAGAACTGTGAACCTTGGCTCACAGGCCCAGGTCTCCGTTGAGGATAAGGACTGGCAGATCAGAGACAGAGCGGGTGCTTTGTGCAAGCTTCCCCCACCCCCTGCGGTGTGCTCTGCTGCTCATCAGAAGGCTCCGCGCTGGCCCTGTGCTGGGGTGTCTTGGTTTCAGACGTTTCCATGGGGCTCGCGGTGCACTCGGTGCAGTCTCGCTCACAGGACCGGGAAGCGGGTGCTGTGCTGCAGGAGCCGTCCCCATGGCGCTGCCACAAGGCCCCGCTCCCCGCGCACGCCTGCCTGCACCGAGCGCACCGCTGCCAGGGGGGCTGAGGGGAGGGAGAGCTGCTCGGGAGCCAGGAGGCAGAAAGGCCACGGGAAGTTCCTTGCAAAGTTTTGGACGTTCAGCGGTGCCTGTATGGACTCCAGGATGGCGACATGTGGAGCACAGTCATGCAAGTTTGCGACAGCTCAGTGCGCTCACTCAAAGACCCATCTGCCTGGAGAGACCTGAAGAGAGGAGCTGGACCTGTGACTGATGAGGACAGCCGCACCGCTGGGGTGGATGAGACAGAAGCAAAAGCCCAGAGAGCTGGGGAAGAGGCACAGCAGTGCTGACATACCACGGAGCAGCCGCGCCACAGCAGCATGGTGCTGAGCTCGTCCCTTTGGCACCCACCCAGGAGCTCTGGACCTTGCCAAGCCTTCCTTGTCCCTGTGTGCTGTCCAAGGACGCCCCACACCGACTGCCATGCCCAGACGGCAGCAGGAGCAGCTCTGTCGTTAGACGCCTTCTTCCCTTGGGCAGACCCAGGAATCCCGGAGACGACCGTCCCCCTGCAGCCAGCTGCCGCAGCAGAGCCCCGGGGACACAGCAGAGAGGGGCACAGCCCCGCACCGCCGGGAACCAGCCCTCCGAGCGGCTTCAGCTCTTAGAAGAACCGCATCAGCCGGATGAAACTCCAGAGAAGCAGAGATTCCCAGAGGTCATGGAAAACACAGGAAAAGGTTTCTGTAGGTTCAGAACGAGCTGAAGGCTTTAGGTTTGTTTAGCTTGCAGCACTGCTTTGCGGCCTGCACACTGTTAACGTGTCAGAAGGCAATACACAGAATAGCTGCAAGAATATTTTTGAACAGACACTCACTTCACAAGCCAAACTAACAACTGAATATTCAAAGTTTGTTTCAATTTATACTTAACTGCAGGTGAGAACAACTGTGGCAGCATGCTGCTTGTATGTTTTGCAAAAACGCTTCTTGTTCTTGAGATTAAGATTGAAAAAATTAATCTTGAAAGGGCTCAAGGGAGACATGCCCAACAGGCTTCAAAAGGAGTTACAGGCTGCTGCAGAGAGCGCAAGAAGAGCGAAGCGCTGGAGCAGACTGCCGAGGTGCCTAAGAACAGCCAGGCACACGTGGAAATGCTTGGTGTCCTGCCCACCCAGCCATCCCCTGCACCACTGTCCCCTGGGCTCACTCCTTGGCAGAGCACCGCTCACCAGTCTGAAGCTCACTGCCACCAGAAGGGAGGTCCTGCTTCCCCCCCCTGGCCCCACGCATGGCTGCTGGCTCTCGTGCCCACCAGCCAGCTCGGCTTGAGCAGACACCACCCACATCCTCCAGCACCCGTGGCCCACGCCAGCTCGGACAGCCCCAGCGAGCAGGCACGCGCCACCAGCAGCGACCAGTGGTGGAAATGCCTCCAGGCTCAGAGGCGCTGCGCCCTGAGGCCAGGTCCCCGTCGCAGGAGGCCCACGCGATCAGGGCTGTGCGGGGGGCGAGATGGGCACGGAGGCAGCAGACACCGTGTCCCCCTCTGGTGTTCACCCGACAAGCAGGTGAGGACGCCTGGTAACAGAGTGCTGCAGGAAACCCACCCCACGCTGACAAACCGCAGAGCTTGGTGCCTTCTGTCGAGCAGAACAAAGCACCAGAGGTGATGGCTTCATCCCATCGGTATCCCTCTGCGGCAGGGATATCTTGGGGCTCTGGGACGGCTGGGAATTATGGCTCCGTTGTGGCCAGCAGGAAGGGTGAGGCGCTCAAATACTGCCTTTGGACCTCTGCACCCGAGTGCTCTCCCAGACCACCAACCCCTCCTGCACAAGTGTGACCCACTGAGAAACCCTCACCTTCCCCCAGCACAGCGGGAGCCCCAGCTCCTCCCTCTGAGGCCGAAACCCCTATGCAAATTCACTCAGCCACAGGAAAACATGGGCTTTCCTTGGGGGTTTGGAGAAGCATCAGAGAACCAGGGGTATCTGAGGCACGAGTCGTGGGTACTCACCACCTTCAGCTCAGGCACCGAGCGACTCAGGGTCCATTCCTGGCTGTTCACAAACGAATCTGCAGAACAGAGAGGAGAAATCATCACGACAGGTCACCAGTGTCCCTCAGGATCCCTCCGGAGCCTCCGCCATGCCCACCCTGCTCACGAGAGCCAGGAGACCTGTGGCTCAGCCCCCCCACCCGCTCCAGCGCCGGCGGAGCCATGCGAGGCCCGACACCGCCTGTGCCTGGCGGCCCTGGAGCCGCAGCTCAGGACAGAAGGAGCGGCCAGCCCAGGGCAGGAGGCAGCGCGGAGCTCACGGCGCACGGGGCAGCTCCCTCCTCCCCCGCAGCAGTGCAGAAAGCCTTACAGCACCCCTCCCCGAGGCACACGGGGTGCGGGGAGCTCCAGGGAGCAGCCCCCTGTGGGGACATGGGACACGCACCCCTGCACCGAAGGCGCCCAGCGGGGTGCCCCGAGCACTGCGCTGGCGCTGCAGTACCAGCGGGCTGTATGCAGTGCGGATAAGGAGCTGAGGCATGTCATAATACATGTTCTCGACTGAAAGTGAACACAATTAATTACGTGCACGTTATGTAATTTGCAGAACAGCGCAATAGGCTTACGAAGGTTGTAACAACCAGGAACAGCTCTGAGTGGCACAGGAAGCACCCTCCTCCTGCCACAGAAATCACAAACCCTTCATTTACATCTAAACCATCCCTAGGAGCTGGCCGAACAACAGACTTCCCAAATAAAACCAGACACACTGGAGGAGGAGCAGGAGACTGGAGAACACCTCAAGTACCAGCAGTTGCTAGCAGCCACTCCTAGCAGACTTGGTGTACTGCGTTTGCCTTAGGAGAGGCATCCTACACCCCAGGCTGAGACGGCTGCAGGGTGGGGGGTTAAACAGAAGAGCAGCACTTGCTGTCTGTTAACAGCATAAAAGTGACAGGGGTTTTTAGAGAGCAGAAACCTGTGCATGCTTCTCTAGGAACATGTAACGAACGTGGTGTAGTCAGACCGTCACGGAAATGAAACTCTCAGGCAGGCCTAAAAGGGAAGAGGCGAGTCCGCGAGCTGTTGAACACGCCAGCACGGTGCCAGGGCGGTGCCAGCGCGGTGCCAGGGCGGTGCCAGCGCGGTGCCAGGGCGGTGCCAGCGCGGTGCAGCCCTGCGGGTCACCCGGGGCTGCCACCACGAGGGGCGGCCCTGGGCCTGCCCCGCTGCCCGTCCCCCGCTCCCTGCACCGCACACTGTCGGAGCGACGGCTTCTGGGCTTCGCCCCCGGCCGCCGCAGGGCACCGCACGCTGAAACCAGCCGTGGCGCTGGCAGGATCGAGGAGCAGGCCGGGCTCTCCAGCCCCGCCAGGAGCCAGCCGACGGCCATCCCTTGCCCTCACAGCTCCCGGGGGGAGCTGAGCACACGACTCCGACAGCCGCAGCCCCTTCTCCTCTCCAGGCTAATCCATCTCAGACAGCCTGCTCCGGCCAGCCCAGGACAGCGGGGATGCTCAGCCCACAGCTTCTCCATGGCCGCGGGGCCCTGCCCGCAGTGCCCGCATGCCGTGTGCCGCGGAGAAGCGCCAAGCGCCACGGCGCCTGCGGCACAGCGCTCACGCAGCCACCGGCACCGCGGGCCGCAGCACTTTTCCCATCGTGTCAAAAACGGGAAGAACGCGGTGCTCGTACCTAGAAGTTACCATCCGTACACTCATTTATCAGCACTAACGTTTCAGAAACTACAGACAAATGGAACGCACGTCTGACGCAGGAACACAAGGGTGCTCATCGCCATCGTGACGGTTTGTAAGAGGAGTTGTTTCTTTGGGGTCTCTCTTGCCCACCTGTTCTTTCTTTCTGTTACAGGAAAAGTTTTAAGGCAGGAGCAAAACCTTTATAAAAGTAACTATTAAAGAGAAAGAGGAAAATGACAAGTTCTGGAGCCCTTTCAAAAAGGCGAGAGACAACACAGCTGGGTTTCCAAACACATTACATAGTCTAAAAAAAGGTATCACCTCCTCCCGTAACTTTTGCTCTGCTTAGTTCCTTTGTTGGTTAACCACGGTGGTTAAAGCAGCATTGCAGCATTACTACTTTCTGCTTTACTGGCATCCCCTCCCTCCAGACCAGACAAAGGCAGCACACTTGCACTGTTTGACTACGCATACTATTTCCTTGAACTGCGAAAAACTGGCAAAAATCAGGCATAATTTTCCAGAGATTTTGAACGGAGCATAAGTAAAACCCACTTGTTGACTTGGCTTTAAAACAGAGAGAGGCAGAGAGAGAGACCCGGAGAGGGCAGGCTGTTCTCTTGCCTCTTCCTGTTCTTGGATGCTCAGGAGAGAGAAAACAGGTGAATTTTTGCTAGCTGCCTCCTTGCTAACTATTCTAACATGTCTTTTTTTAAGCAAGGTTCAGGAGTTCATTGACAACAGATTTTTAACTTGCTGTGGAGGCCTCTGAGTAAATCCCAACACAAATAAACTGTGACGCAGTGCCAATTTAGCTATATCGAGCCATGTAACACACTCAATTAACAAACACTATTAGCGCGCCTAACCCAAGGCGCCGACGTTCGACCCGTGCTCCCTGCTCGCCACCGGCTGCCAGCACGGGCAGCGCCTGCACCGCAGCCCGGGGCAGACGTGTATGCGCGGTGATGCCGCCGTGGTCCCGGCACGCCGGCTCTGCCCAGCCCCGCTCCCTGGGTGCCGGCACCTCACCGCCTGCACCCCGCAGCGCAGGTCGATGCCGAGCCACGCAGGGCAAGGCCCTTCCCGCGCCGGCCCGCTGGTCGCAGGCAGTAAGGGCGCACGGTACCACCCTCCGCTGTCTGCAGCCCTGATCTCTGCGGCTCGGGCATCTCCTGAGCCTCGTCTGGTGCGGCTGTTTAGTACGCTTGTTCCGTCCCCTTTTAAAACCACATCAAATTTCACTTCCGTATTGCTCTTTAACAAGGAGTTTCAGGAGTGTAAATACACATTCCTTGAAAACCCGATTTCTTGTTTGTTTTGGGCTTGACTTCACTGATCTGCCCTGCCCTTGTACCAGAGAGCAAACTAGCTTCTCCAGCCACCCTGATCACCACCGCCCCCGGTTTCACCGCTGACTCCTCTTTTCTGCGTGGCAGGCTCCCAGCCTGCCCGCCCTCTGCTGTCCTCCGCTTCCCCCCTGCTCCGGCACACCTCGTTCAGACGAAGCAGACAAGCCCACTGCCCGTGCTGAGCACCTCAGCATCGCACCCGCAGCAGGAGAACAGAGGGCTGTTCTGGGAAGTGTCACTGTGCGACCAGCCCTGCCCACACCACCCCGCCGCTCCCCCACCGATCAGCCGGCTGGAGCAGCACGGCACGCTGCCGGCACACTGCGGGCTGGATACCTCCACGGCACGTGCTCACGACAGTACAGCTGACCCCACTCGTATTCCAATGCCCAGGAAGGTAACAGCAAGTGCTTACTGACTACATGGCAGAAGGAACAAAGACTAGAGTGGAAGTGGCCTTGAACTGAAGACAGGCACAGCATCGCTTCAAAATCAGCTGGAAATGTTTCTGAGACACAAATCTTAGAGGGGCCAACTCCAGCTGTGCTTCACCTCCAAAGCCAGAGGCTCAGATGTCAGGAACAGAAGGCCTTGTGTCCATCTGCCATCACAAGCTGTACATGTACACATGAACCTTTCCACTAAAATTCCCTTCCTTCAGGAAGACGTCCTATCCTCATTTCCAACTGCCTACAATGGAGGAGCCACCAGGGCACAGCAGATAGCTCTTTCTGCTCAGTGGGAATCTGTGGTGCTCCCGGAGCCGGCCGGGCACCTCCTGCCTCACGGAGTGACCCCGGTGGGCTTCCCCCATGGCCACGTGCACTGACCCACTCACCCTCTGACCTTCCTGATCAGCTGAAGGATGCAGTGCCGGAGGGGTCTTCTGCCACCAGGACTGGTGACGAAGCATGGCAGTGCCTGGACACAGCAGCGAAGTGATGCGAGGAGGCTGGGCGTCCTGGCACACTTGGGTTTGCCCGTCTGGGACCAGATGTCTTTGGCACTGTCCTCTGCCTTCACCTCATGGCATGCCTGGGAAACTTTCCAGCTCCTGCCAGAGGCGGGAGTGCGGAACCAGCGTCACGGTGTCCTGCAGCAAGCCCTCCAACACACCTCTGCCCAACACAGTGCCAAGTGAGCCGGTCTTGTGCAGAAGAAAGGAGGCTATGCTGGAAGAGCATTCCAACCGAGTTTCACCTTCACTCTGAACTACTGCCACTGACCGGTTGTTCTTCAGTTTTGGCTTCACACGGCCTTCAAGCAGAGTTTGGGGGCTTTCTTAAACCATGCCCTGAAAGCTGAAACTTCTCATAACCAGGAGGCATTAGTGTCAGGGTCCCCAAACTACTTAGTTAACAGAGCAACATTCTCACACATACACTTCTAGTACTCCTTACAGACCACAGGGAGAAGCTTGGCTCTGGCCCTCAAAAAGAGGAAAAAAATGCCTTTGTCTGCATCGACCAGCAGCCCATAGCACTATGCCTCCTCCTGCCCCAAGCAAGATGCGGCACTTCCTGCAGCACCTGAAGAATCGCCCTTTCTACACCGTTCCCACCTACCGCCCGAGACAAGGTCCTCAAGACCACCCGCTCGCCCAGAAGCGCGAGGACCTGGAGCACGACCCAATTCCACGCTGCCAGCCGCGGTGCGCGCCCCAGCTGAGCCTTACAAACCCGCCACCGCAGCCGGCCGCCCAGCCACCCTTACGCCCCACCGTTCTGCTCCCCGCACGCACCCGTCGCCTCTCCCAGTGCACGGACACGCAGCCCGGCACGACGTGCCGACATCCGCACGGCCTGCCCTGCAGTCCTGCCCCATGCAGGCGCTGCAGCCACGTCGCCCTGCACCGCCCCGCGCCCCGCGGCCCCCCCGGACAGGCAGCCCCCGTGCCCGGCTGTGGGGAGCTGCCCTGCTCGCTCCGTTTCCGTGCGCTGCTTTCCCCATCCACCCGCTCCTCCTCACAGCAAGTGAAAGCAGCCGCCGTGTGCGGGAGGGGCGGATGAAATCCGTGAAGCTGTCAGAAAGGCACCTCAAGAGCGGTTTCTCAACCACCCAAAACAGCCATAGGCCAAGTAACCTGACTGTCGAAAGAAGCTGACACAGCTCGCTGATGTCAGCTCCGTCCATCCCCAGCGTTCCTCGTTCACTACTAAACCGCAGCCCATGGAGGCTCCCTGCCTCTCACCTGCCTGAGCTCTGTGCCACCGCATGCTCCGTCCCCGTCAGTTACGCGTTCAAATTAACGCAAGGAGATCCTTCGGGGTGTGGGGGTCTCCCTGCTGGTGACACTATTCCCCTCCCGCCCGCGTCCCGCACTGAGCGGGGCAGGGTGCGATGCCGGCCACTTGGGCACCGTCCCTGCTGGAAGAAGCGACCGCAGCCTTCTCCAGGGGAGAGGCAGCGAACACGTGGAAGCACACACGAAGCCAGCAGACAACGTGACCTATCCGCCCAATGCATGAACACCCACTACCCAAAACCCAGGCGGGCAGTTCCGCGTTAGCACCTTCCCCGCAGTGCCAGCGCCTTGGCACGAGCTGGTTCAGCACAGATTGTCTCCAGCTGGGCTAACACCCTCATGAACCATCCTCCCCCTCATCGCTGGGGCTCGTGTAGACACAGGGGAGTAGTGATTCACTCCATTAGCTGCACTGCTGGACTACCTGTATTGTTTAGTATTTCACATTAAAACACACCCAGTCACTCTTCCTCCCTCTTCTTTGTTATTTAATAATACAGAAGAGACCAGACTGTCAGCCCTGTGGCTGAATACCTTCCCCAGGCGCATCTGACCTCCAAAGCAGAAGCAGTGGACTCACGGCACCACTTGGATGCTGAGTGCCGTTGCACAGCCACATGGTGGCCTTGGTCTGAGGCACAAGGCACAGCCACGCCAGAGGGGCGACCGACCTGACCTCTCCCTGGAAAAGGAGATTCAGGCCCACCGCCTCCTCTCGGCGAGGTCTCCCGGCACAGCTCTACGCGCCAGAAGGCGACACGCATACCGAAGGACGGGTACACGCAAGGCCCCCGCCGCGAGCAGGAGCAGACGTGAGGCAGGCACTCTGGCAGCCGCCGCCTCTGTCAGTTAGGCCGGGCACCATCAGTGGCCGGCAGACGGACCGCGGCTGGGGGCCCCAACCGCGTCACACGCTAGGAAGGGAAGAGCCGAACCCTCCAGCACAGAGGGTGCTCCCAACAGCTCCACCCGCCTTCACAGAACACCCAGCGCGAACGCAACCATGGCAGTGCCGGCCCTCTGCTGCTTGCACCCATTGCTGCTGCAAAGCTGGGAGGAGAACGGGCCCTGCCCCCTTGCAGACGGACCTCTTCGTAGGATGAAGCGCAGCAGGTTCACCTACCTTGTGCTTCAGGAGAGTGAGTGCCAGGCACATCTGGCCTCCGCGCACAGCAACTAATAATTAACCACCTCATTATCCAAGCCACTGTGGAACTAACTCGGACACTGAAACCCTGGACATTAAAACCAGCTTCGAAAGCAGGTCAGAGGCCGAACAAACACAGAGGTGCCCACACAAACCAAGTTCCAAAGTACCCACCCGCCCACACAAGCGGATAAAAGGGCAGCAGAGCGCTACAAGCCTGGGCAGAGCCACCTCTCCCAGGCCGGGCTTGATAAAGCCTCAACCTGGCAATGCTGGCAGGGAGAGAGATTTCTGCAGGTCAAGGGCCTCCACACGCAAGGCTGGTGTTCCTGTCAGGGAGCTCAGCTGGTGCAGAGACCGTGTGTGGGATGCGTTCTTCGCAAGGATTATCTCACCAGAGCTTTAAATATTCAGCAGCAGTGAAGGGAGAGAATCTTGTGTACCTCTGGAAAAGAAGCGTGCCATTATCAACTTCCACCCTCGTTTCTTAGCGATACTGCGGGCAGCAGCAGCTCGGGCACCTGCCCTGCCGTCACCCAACGTGTACTGGGCAGCGCACGTGCTGTGGAGGGTTTGTCCCAGGCCTCCCGGAGCCTACTACCCGCCAGTCCACGTCCAAACGCTCGCAGACCAAGGAACGTCACCGAACCCTGTGGGCCCTGACAGCCGGAGCCTGCTGGAGGAGACGGCCCTCCCCGCCAGTGACCTGCAGTCACAGACAACCCACCGCCTTCCCAACGCGAGTGCTGTGCCGGGGACTCACTTCACCAGTAAAAACCTGCTCCAAGTATGTCTGACTTCAGCTCTAGCTGTTTAAACCCACAAGCCAAGGCAGGTTAAGATTAAAAAGGCACTGTTTTTTGAAGTTCCCCCTTCCTATGGATATCTGAAGACTGCAATCAAACACCTCTGCACCTACTGCACACATCTCCTGCGACCCTGCCCTGAGAATTAGGCGTTTCTGTGTCCCCACAACTCCTTCCTCGGTACCTTCCGGATTTCCAAGTTTTTCTGAAGCGTGGACACCAGGCTGGGCTCAGCGTCCGACGCACAGTCTCCAAACTCATCATGCCATCTTTGCTCCTCACCAAACTCTCCCCGCTAAGCTCAGGCAGGTACTAACAAGAGATGATACATATCATTATCTACTCAACTCGCTATGCAAACTTCACCTTATTAATATGAAAACACCTTCCCCTTCTCCCGGTAGTCTTCTCTCACACAA
Organism: Anser cygnoides; assembly: GCF_040182565.1. Taxonomy (NCBI): domain Eukaryota; kingdom Metazoa; phylum Chordata; class Aves; order Anseriformes; family Anatidae; genus Anser; species Anser cygnoides. The sequence continues at coordinate 434,704 of NC_089874.1, forward strand.
CAGCCTACACGTTAGTCCTCTGCATGGTCAAACACCGAACAGAGGAGCAGAGGGAGTTACCTCAAAACCTTAAGGCACCTTAAAAAAGCAGACCATCTTTCTGAAAGATGGGAATATGGTTGCAAGGAACACTTCCTGAGCTGCGGAGTCCAGATGCCGCTGCCAGAGCTGCTGTACCCTTTATGCGATCCCTCCATGAGCAGGGAAAACTTCAACCCCAAGCCTGCGCAGCCTTCCCAAGCCTGTCAGAGCACTCCTTCAGAACCGCGCCAGCTGAGACCTGGAAACGTTCCTCTGAACCGCCGACCGCTGTTATTTGTGGTCAGTCCAAAGTGGCTGGACTTTGTGCTGACTTTGTTCCAGCTCCAAGGGCTCTCGTCCTTCCTTGCTGTATTTACAGAAAATCACATCCCCTGCCAGCCTTCATTCTGATACACCAAGAAAAGCTCTTCAACTCTTTCAGGCAACAAATTCTGCCTTGCCCTGATCGTCCCTCCCTGTGCTTGGTCCAGGCTGGACCCCTGCATCAGCAGGGAGCCAGCGCTGCGCACGGAGCCCAGAGGAGGTCTCAGCAAGGCTTGCAGAAGAGCACTGGGACCGTCCTCTGGAGTCCGACGGGCCTTTGGGAATGCCTACACAGCAGAGCGCTGCGCTGGGCCGGTATCTGAGCTTGCTATAAACAAAATCCTCCCAGTACTGGGAACAGGGTAGCAAAGTTGGCTTGGATCCCTGCCTGGACTAATATACCCAACTTTTCCAACGAGCTGATAACCGCAACTGCAGCTGCACCCCCCTGGGAGGGCATGTTGGGACTACGGTAGCAACTTTCCTAGGGCTAAGGTAGGCAGCGCTAGTGTAAAGCATCAAAGTTTTTGAAGTGCTGAGCATGTGTTACAAACACTATTGGCCTACAAGCCTGAAACAGGAGCAGGGCAGAGATCTCCAGTACGGCCACGCTGGAGCAGTACTGAGACTGTCCGTGTCCAACCTACAGCTTCCCGGCTCGGAGGCTCACAGCTCCCCCTGAGCCAGAGCCCACAGACCAGCACGCTTCATGGAGAGACGGGACATATAAAACAGGACAAACAGCAGCTTTAGCCTGCAGACGTCATGGCTGCTTCTTCACATCTCATTGACACAGAACAGCGTATCTTGACCAAGTTAAAACCAGGCAGCTAACAACAAAACTGGTGTTCTGAGCGAGGAGCAAACCAAAGCGTCAACTCTACAGCTCCGGCAAGTGGTGCTTGCTCTGCCACAGTGAGTGGCAGCCCCTCAGCCAGCCTGGAAAGGTTATCCCCAGGCTCCAGCACAGGCCACAGGGGGAAATGCTCAGCCCTGGCCAGCAGTGGTCTCTCATCAGCCAGCTGATCGCCGCCAGAGAGGGCTCCAGGCCCTCTCCAGTGCCCCTGGTAAAGCACCACCGGGCTCTCCAGCAGATGGACCCAAAGGGAGCCCCTACCTGTCCCAGCCCAGTAACCAGGTGAGGCGCGAGGACACCGGCACAAGCAAGCAACCTCAGCTGCTCCCCTGGGAATGCAGCAGAAGGGCTGGCGGGTGCTGGCGCAGCTCCTGCTGGAAGCCGCCGGCAAGCAGGAACAGGCCCCCTGCCGCACGGGCAGGGCCTGGCCCTCCCTGCCCGGATACACCCACATTCCCCAGCCATGAGCGCAGCCTCCCCTTGCCTGGGAACCTCCCGCCACCCAGCCCCAGCACCGCGCCCGGCCCCGGGCACCCCTGCCAGCCAGCAGGGGCCCTGCAGGAGGAGGGCTCCGCAGGGGAGCACAGCCAGGCACCCTACGGCACGCAAAGGCAGTCCCGGCCACTCGGCCGGAGCCTACACACCGGACCTTCACCTGGAAGGCACAGTGAGCCCCGAAGACAAAGGGACCGGCAGGAACGAGCTCCTTGAGCTCCCCAGCCAGCACCCGTGCGGCAGCGAAGCTCAGGCTGCAGCAGAGCTGCTCCTGCGCTCAGCCCCCAGGGCCGGCCCTGCTGGGGAGCGCCTGGGCACGGTGCTGCCCTGGGTGCCCGCAGCTCCTCAGGGAGCCCCCCAGCCCAAATCCACCCCTCTGGCACACGAGCCAAGCCGGGGAGTTGCTTCCACGAGGCCAGGACTCGGGAACCCTGCGATGGAAACCCAGAGCAGCTCGCGGGCGCCAGGAAGCGCTGCCCTGCCTGCCTGGAAAGTGGCAGGGCCCGAGCCCAGCCCCCCCGCTGTGTTCACCCTGCGCTCAATGCCTTAAAAAGCCTGCGGGAGCTGCGCACCTCCCGGCCCCTGCGCAGCTCCGCTCGCCCCGCGTGCTCGTGCCAGGGAACGGGGAACAGGACCGGGTGGGGAGGCGCAGGCAGCGCAGCCCCCACGGAGCCTGTACCAGCCCCGCAGCCCCAGCACCGGGAGCACAACCCACCGCAGCACGGCCCAGCGGTTGGTTAGCCAAGCGAGCAACGGCAGCTTCAGCTACCAGTCCATCGCAGGCACAGTCCCCGCAGGGGTCCTGCTCTCTGTCCCCCTGCCATGTCGCTCGGGAACCACCGCAGCATTTCGCAGGCTGCCCTGCGCCCCGCAAGCGCCCCCTGTTCCCGCTCACCCCAAGGCAAGACCCCTGCAGTCAGCACCCAGACAGACTCCGGCACCAGGGAAGTGCTTACAGGATGGGAACAGCACCTTTCTGTGCTCCCTAGCTCCTCATGCTGCTCCCTGCCTCTGCTCTGGTGGCCTCCCAAATCACTCAGCCCCCGCTCAGGAACAGGACCCCTGTCCCCCTCATGCAGGCAGGACATGAGTCTCAGTTCCCCCCGCTGCCCTGACCCCACTGCACAAGGCTCAGCTATCCCTGCCCTCGCTGGGACACCAACACGGCAAGGAGGACGTGGGACCCACGAGGCTAGGCAAGGGAAGGAACCCCTCACAGCATCTCCTCCAAGCCGGCCACGCTGCTGCTCCTTCAGCGCTCGTGACGGTGGCACCAGCACGCTGGGGCACCAGACGGCCCCACAGACGCCCACGCTTCCTCGCTGCAGCCGAGCTTTCCCGAGCGCGCACCCCGCGCAGCACCGAGACACGGCCAGGTGCCCGTGGCAGCCCAGGGACCCCAGCAGGGCCGGGCCACTGCCGCCCGCCCCGCCGGCACCGGGGGCTCCGCTCTCTCTGGGCCAGCGCCGCTCCTGCGCTCACTTACCCAGCGCTCGCAGCGGGCCGCTGCCCAGCAGGACGGGGTCGGCGCTGCCGTGGGGCTCCTTGGGGGAGGCGCTGCCGGTGCTGCCGCGCTCTCGCCTTCGGAAGCGGCTCGTGAGGAGTCTCCAGAGTCCCCCCGGCTGCCCGGGGTCCGCGTGCAGCCTGCCCCCGACCCTGGCCAGCTCCGGGTACAGCAGGTCCCGCTTGCTGGCGCAGGTGTGCAGGGAGCCGGCGTCCCCCTCGCTCTTGGTGCGGAGGCGCGCGGGGCGCAGGAGGCCCCCCGACTCCGAGCGCCGCAGCTCGTGGCCCCGCCGCAGGCGGAAGCTGAAGCTCTTGCGCAGGGCGCTGAAGTTCTTCCTGGGGCTCGGGCTGCTCCGGCCGCCGCCCCCGAAGAGGTTCCAGCGGCGGCTGCCCCACAGGGAGCCGCCCCGGAGGAAGCCGGGGCTCTCCGCGGGGTGCTGCGGCCGGGCCGACGGCAGGAAGGTCATGCTGCTGGGCCGCGGGCGCGGCGCCCCCCCGGCCCCGGGGCCGGCCCCCGAGGCGAGCGGCGCCCCCGCGCCCCCGCCGCCGTCCGCCTCCCGCCCGCGGGGCGGGCGCAGCCTGAAGAAGTCCAGCAAGCTGCCGCGGGCCCCGCCGGGGGGCGCGGGGGGCGGCAGGGCGCCGGCCGCCAGCCCGTTCCCCGCCGCGCAGAAGCTCTTGGGCCGGCGCCGCTGCTGCTGGGCGGCCTTGAGGGCGGCCTGGACGGCGGGGACGCCCTGCAGGTCCAGCGACTCGCAGACGCTGACGGCGCGGCGGGGGCTCGGCCGCGGGGGGCCCCGGCCCGCCTCGCTCCAGCGCCAGCCCTCCGCCATCGTCACCTGCGGGGCTGCCCCATGGCCCCGGGCCGCCCGCCGCTCTCGGCCGCCCGGCCCCGGGGACGCGGCGCAGCGGGGCCCCCCCCCGCGCCGCCCGCCGCCCGCCGGCTCCCACGCCGCGCCGGCATGCCCGGGCCGCGCTCCCGAGCGCCGCGGGCGGCGGGGCTGGGCCCGCCCCGGAACAGCAGCCGGGGCCGGGAACGGGGCCGGGAACGGGGCCGGCGACGGGGCCGGGGCCGCCCCGCGCGGCCGCGCCCTCCCCCGGCCGCCGGGCAGCGGGCAGCGGGCAGCGGGCACCGGGCGCTGCCCCGCGGCCCGGCCCCGGCCCCGCGCCCGCGGAGCCCTCCCGGGCCGGCCCCGCCGCCCGCCCGGCCCCGAGAGCGGTGCGGCCCCGGGAACCCCGCGGCCCCCCGGAGCGGCGCAGGGCCGGAGCCCCCCGCCCGGCCGCCCCCGCAGCTCGGGCCGCGGGCACGGCGGCGCTGCCCGCCCGCCCCCCCCGGAGCCCCGCCGGGAGCCCCCGCCGGTGGCAGCGCGGGGCCGGCAGGGGGCGGCAGCGCCCTCCCCGCCGCGGCCCCGGCGGCGCCACCCGGGCCCCGACACCGGGCACCGCGGCCGAGCCCCCGCTGCGGGCGGCGCCCGGGTGCGAGCTGCGGGGCCGGGCCGCGGCCGGCAGGGGCAGCTCCGTGCCGGGGCAGCTCCGTGCCGGGGCAGCTCCGTGCCGGGGCAGCTCCGTGCCGGGGCAGCTCCGTGCCGGCCACCCGCGGCGGAGGAGCCGGAGCTGTGCGGGGGCTCGGGCCCACGGCCGTTCCCGTACCGCCGTCGCCTTCCCTGTGCGGGCCGGCCGTGGCTGCCCCCCGACCCCCCCGGCGCTCCCCCGCGTGCAGCACCGCCGCCCCCCGCCCCCCTTTCCCTGTCTCAGCAGCACCCAGGAGCAGGGGGGGCTGCGCGGCTCCTCCTGAGGGCAGTTAGCCGCCGGCAGCACCAAACAGACAAACAGCGCCTCGGCACTACCCCCACAGCCCTCCCGACCCCGCTGCGCCCGCCGGAGGGGCCCGGTGCAGTGACTGCTGCGGAGGAGCAAGTGCCAGCCCCCAGCCAGAGCCCCGCTCCCATCTCCTGCCTGGGCAAGGCGTTTCTCCTGGATCGAGCGCAGCGCCGTTCAGCCCCGTCCCTCTCCCCAGTCCACCTCCTCCGGAGCCCCCCAGCAAAGCGGCTCTTCCACCTCTCCAACGCTCCCCACCCTGTCTCTAGCACGGCCCCAGGACCTCCTCCTCCTTTTTTCCTCCCCTTGGCTTTCCTCCCTCTCAGTGCAGGCAACATTCCCTGACCACTGCCAGCTTCAGCCCCCCCATCCCCACGGCACAGCCGCTGCTTCGCGTTGGCCAACAACCTGCTTCACTGGGGCACAACAACCCCAAGCAGCGCTCCAGGCTGGGAGAGTGAGTGGCTGGAAAGCTGCCTGGCAGAGAAGGACCTGGGAGTATTGGTGGATAGTCGGCTGAATATGAGCCAGCAGTGTGCTCAGGTGGCCAAGAAGGCCAACAGCATCCTGGCTTGTATAAGAAGCAGTGTGGCCAGCAGGTCTAGGGAGGTGATTGTCCCCCTGTACTCAGCTCTGGTGAGGCCACACCTCGAGTGCTGTGTTCAGCTTTGGGCCCCTCGCTACAAGAAGGACATGGACGTGCTCGAGCGAGTCCAGAGAAGGGCGACGAAGCTGGTGAGGGGTCTGGAGAACAAGTCTTACGAGGAGCGGCTGAGGGAGCTGGGCTTGTTCAGCCTGGAGAAGAGGAGGCTCAGGGGCGACCTCATTGCTCTCTACAGGTACCTTAAAGGAGGCTGTAGAGAGGTGGGGGTTGGTCTGCTCTCCTACGTGCCTGGTGACAGGACGAGGGGGAACGGGCAAAAGTTGCGCCAGGGGAGTTTTAGGTTGGATGTTAGGAAGAACTTCTTTACTGAAAGGGTTGTTGGGCATTGGGATGGGCTGCCCAGGGAGGTGGTGGAGTCACCGTCCCTGGGGGTCTTTAAGAGACGTTTAGATGTAGCCCTTAGTGATATGGTTTAGTGGGGGACTTGTTAGTGTTAGGTCAGAGGTTGGAGGGGGTGGTCTTGGAGGTCTCTTCCCACCTAGATGGTTCTGTGATTCCACAGGTTCTCCCAGCCCCCCAGGAGCGAGGCCACCATCACCGCAGGGCAGAAGCACAACTGCACCCGGCAGCCCCCTCCCTTGGTCCCAGGGCCTTTTCTTCCCTTTGCTTCTTTTCTCCCCTTACTTCTCTGCGTCTTTCAGACACTAACATCTCCCCTTCTGCGGTGTATTCTCCCCGCTGCTCCGTGCTGCCGGGGGGAGCAGCTCTCTAGACCGAGGATCATCGAGCAGACGCCCATCCCCGCAGCGTGCCAGCGCTCAGGACGGGACGCGTCCAGCTCCCCTTCTGCCCAGCCAGCGGGCACCGGCGCCTGGAGCTGAGCAGAAGGCGCCTGGTGACCCGCCAGACACGGCTCTGCCGTCTGTGCCAAGGTCACAGGAGCACACAGGCTGCCGGGCTGGATCCGACCCTCGCCCCCATCATCTGGTGCCCTGCCTGCAGGAGCACGGGGCTCGGCCGCGCTGCAGCCGGGAGCAGGGAGTCCTGCAGGCAGCAATTACGCGGGAATGTCTTCTGACAGGAGCTGAGCGCCAGACGAGGCTGTCTGGGGAGATCACGGCGTCTCCGTCAACGGAGAGGTCAGAATCGATCGGACAGACATCTGTCAGGAATAATTCAGACCCAGGTAATCAGCCTTTGGGCAGGAAACGAGACTAATAACCTCTCGAGGCCCTTGCCAACAGCCGCCTGCACAGCCCCACTCCCCGCCGTCGGGAGCTGCTCATGGAACGAGCAGGCCATCTCCATTCATCCCCTCCCCAAATCTTGGGCTTGTTTAACTTTTACTCTAACGACGCCAGATGGTGCACCTTCTGCATAACTCTGATCGCTTTAAAAAATTCTGGTAAGTTCTGGGCACGGAGGTATCACTGAGCCGCAAAACTGCGCACTGGGAAGGGCTTCAGGGCACGGAGCCTGACCCGCCTCGAAGAGCCTCCCCGAGCCCGCTGCTGCCTTCATCACCCCGCACCCTCCTCCTCCTCCCGGTGCCTGCCCCAGGCCCCCCTCCCGCACGTAAAGCCGACTTCTCCTGCCACAGCCATGCCAGACACGAAGAGCAGCAGGTTGCGTTCTCCTCTACAGCTACAAACGCGCTCAGAAACGGCAAGTTCCCCATAACCTGACACCGTCTCCTTCACTATTCCACTTAGATCATATTTTTACAGCTACTTATGTTTTAAATGCCCTCCTTTCGATTCTCTAGTTTGTCTACCACCTCTTTTTTTTTTTTTTTTTAGCTGCAGTGCCAGAACCTTGGCACAATATTCACTTGAGGTCTCCTGCAGCACTGGGAAGACATAAAAAACGAGCGTGCTTCTCGCATACATTTGCGCTGCTATATCCCAAGAAGGTATTTGCCTTTACAACAGTAACATCATGAAGATATTTTTACCTAATTAGCCTGTTACGAGGCAAAGGTTCTACATGCTACAGCACTGATACAAAACCCCTCGGCACTATTCCTGCAGAAAGAACAAGAGACACCTAAAAATAAACCAGAATAAAACTGAGCCTGAGACACAACCTCTGGAGGCAGAGGGCTGCAGCCAGGCACCGGCACCCCAGGGGCTGGCACGAGGGTGTCAGCACACGGCAGCGCACAGCTCCGGCTAGCTCGGCTGCAACAGAGGCCGACAGGGAACAGGACCGTAAAGAAGCCACCGGTGCTTCGAAACGGCCATCGCTGACACATGCCCGACGCACCGCTCCTCGTCTGCGAGTCTCTTCTCAGGCAGCCTGCTCGGCTGATTACACCGCTCTGACTGTCACCGTGTGCGTCCCTGCTGCGTGGGGAAGGTGACGCTATCCGAGCTCACCAGCAGGGATCAGCACCCTCCCGGGAAGGCGGCTGCTCCTCCAGTCCCCTGTGCCATGCGAGTCTCCAGAGGAGCTCTGGCACGCGGGATGTAGCAGGGACATCGCGCCTTTGTAGTCCTGACCCGGGGCAGGTGCCTGGGGACAGAAGCAAGTCAGTCTCTTAGCAGGACTTTTATGAGTCGCGCCCTTGTTACAAATATTATGGCAATGAACATCTGGCTTAAATTAACAAAAGACATGAGAGGCTAAACAACAGCTGCACTGGAAGTCAGTCTGAAAACGAGGGAACTTTCCACTGCTGGCTGCTCCCCAGGATGAAGTCCAGGGTGGGGCCCCTGGAAAAAAGTCTGAACCGTGACTGCTCAGCTGTTCCGCTTCGCCCCCCCAGGACTAACCAGCACCGGTATTTCTGCCCCGGCTGCGTGCAGATGCAGAGGTTTTGTTCCAAGCGGACAATTCACCTGGGACAGCTGCTGGCACCGCTCGATTCAAGGTGCTGCTGCTCTGCAGAGGGGCCCGAGTCTGGAGGCACCCTTGCAGCAAGCCCTGCGTTAAGCACGGACCTGGGGCTGGAAGAGCAGCGAGAACGCCCCAGCAGCTGGGGACAGAGGGGCGAGGTTCCCAGCACTGACAGAGCCGTAAGGCGCCAGCCCCCGGCAGATGCTGGCAGCAGATCAGGGCAGGCCAGACCCCGCCAAGCCCAGGGGGACGTGCCCGCGGGGCTGCAGCAAGTGCCTGAGGCCGGCAGCCCCCAGACAGCCCACGCCAGCGGTGGGACCCTGGGCAGGCACCCACAGAGCGCTGCCGGGACACGGGCACCGGCCAGGGCACGGTGACAAAGCCGCGCACACGACAGGCTGCAGGGTGCCCAGGAACTGCAGCACGCGGTCTCCAGCCCGTCCCAGGCCAAGGCTGCGGAGCAGAGGGCTGGGGGCAGCGCTGTGGGACAGCGGCCGAGCCCGCCCGCGCTGCGGGAGCACCCGGCGCCGTGCCAGGAGCTGCCAGGCTCTGCAGCTACGCATTGGGAATACTGATGAGGCTGAGCCCGCATCGCAGCCCACGTGGGGGCTGTGGGGCGTGCGGCACCACGGCCCCCGCAGCCCCGCGGCACAGCCCGCCCGGCCGCACGCAGCCCCACGCACGTCACAGCCGGCAGCCGGCACACGGGGCTGGGGGGGCCAGGCCCTGCCTGCTCACCCCGCAGGGCTGGAGCAGATCCGTCCTCTGCCCCAGGGGTGGGGGGCAGAAAGCGGCTGTCACGTTTCTCCCCAAAGCCTGGGGACACCCACAGCTCCGACCCGGCCGCAGCGGGGGCTCTGGGGGACCGGCTCGTGCACCCGGCACAGCCAGAGACAGCAGATCGCACCAGCCTGGCCAGCCCTGCCCGGCCACCGCCGCCTATCCACAGACAGCCCTCCTCCATCTGCAGAACACCCACCCTGCAGGCTCCCGGGGTCTCAGACCTGGAGAAACCGCTCATTCCTCCAAGCCTGAGCTCCCGCTCTGTGTCACAAAGCCCCCGCTTGCTGCCCTCGCTGCTGGCTGCGGCACAAGCGCAGGGGAGCGCCCCTCGCCCCGACCACCCGCGCCGCACCGCCACAGCCCCACACCGCCGGTCTGACCCCGCTGGCTGGCTGCTGACAGCCCCTCCGAGGGAGCAGCGCTCAGACCAGCCTCTGGGCCACAGCCTCCGTGGGGCGGGAGGAAGGAGAGAAGCGCTGCACCCCGGCCACCGAGCGGTTAGCAGCAGCCAGGAAGGAAGCAGAGCACGGAGCTGGAGCCGACTGCAGCTCCCTGCCTCCTCCCACACGCGCCCGCCCGCACGCCCGCGGCCGTCCTGCTGCAAACCTCCGCGGCTGACGAGGAAATTGCCGCTCTCTCCCCCAGGGACGTGCGGCGCTGAGGCGAGCCACCTCCATCTGCGCGCCGCGAGGCCGCGCCGGCGTCAGCTGCCGCCCTCGGAGAGAAACCCCCAGCCCCACGCAGCCCCTGCCCACTCAGCGGCACTGAGCCCCGGTGCCGCCGCCACGTGGGGGATGCCGAAGCCGAGCTTCCCGGGGCGGCCTGGCTGAGCTCACCTGGGGATGGCACCCCCGGGCACGGCGGGGGAGCGAGCCGCCATCGCTTCTGCTCCTCGATGCCCTGCCCGGCCCTGCTGGCGCGGGCCGGTAGCGGCAGTGCGCGGCCGGCCGGCACCAGGCGGGGGGCAGACGGCACCACGCCGAGGGCCGCACGCCGGGCAGCTCCCCAGGCGTGCACAGCCCGACACGCTCCTCGCCCGCCCCGCAGGAGATGCTCCAGCGATGGCTGCAGGCAAGAGCAGGCGCGATGCGATGAGGCCAGACGTTGTGAAATCTCCTCGGCGTTTTGAAATCCAAAGAGAGGAGCCGATGTGACGACCTGTAACAGGACCGAAGGAGACCTCTCCGGGTCTAGAGCCCAGTCCTTGCCACGGCGGTAAAACCCCTCCCATAATCACCACTAATAGCAGCAAAAATCCTCTAGATCAATCCAGAAGCAACAGAAAATGAGAAATGAAAAGGAAAACATCAAAGGGGCAAACCTAAGAGACAGTGCAGAAATAAACCAGAGGACAGGTAAAAAAAGCTGGTGGTCACAAGGAGACAACTGAGACAATTTTGAGCCTCCATCCAGGAGGCTCAAAAATAGCCTGGGAAACACGAAGATCCTGCAGCAGCCCACGAAGGACGGCCTGCGGAGCATCAGGAGGGCAGAGGGGAGGTCCAGAGCTCCTCCGGCCCCAGACCAGGCACGACCTCCTGCTCCTCGCAGGCGGGCAGTGAGCTTATTCAGAGGAGCGACACCAGGAAACCTGCCAAGGAGGGCACTGCAAGGGGGAGCAGCCCCCCTCGCCCCTTCACCATCGCGGCGGCCCACCTAGGGCACTGTCCCTGGCCTTGCTGGCTGGGCTGGCGAGCAAGGACGCCGACACCAGGCGCTCCGTGCAGCAGGGAGGAAAAAAGCGTTCACAGAGGAAAGGAAGCAAAACTGTCAGCAGGTATAGAGAACCCTCAAATCCAAAGCCATTCTGAGCCGCCATCGGGAGAAAACAGCTGCACTTAAAACCGGTGCTGAAAGAAGCCCCTAAGACGTCTGTGTGTGCGCTTACACCACCACAGCACCCTTGTCGCGTGCCCACGATGCAGGGCAGTGCCCGTCCCACCACGTGCCGACCTGGGCTGAGATGCTGAGGCCACGCGTAGACGGGGCCGCTGCGCAGTAACGCACACTTCTCCCAGCTGAGGCGTCCTCTACGCGCTGACACGGCAAGGGACACCGTGACGGACGGCACTCCCCGCCCCAGCAGAGCGGGGCACGGATCCCCACGGCTGAGCCCCCTTCCTTGAAGGTCCCTCTTGTCCCGCTGTACGTGGGGTCACACAGATACCGAAGAAACGCGCAGAAAGCGCAGGAAGAGCAGACACCAGCAGAAGGTACGACTGGAAGGGTATTCAGCTGCACAGAGGGGAGCCCAGAACCCCAAGCGGGATCTTCCCAACAGAGCTCTCCCAAGCTGTGCGAGACCAGTCTTCCCCAGGACACAGGCAAAACAACGACACTGTAAGAAAGCATGTCCCTACAGGCACAGGGCCTTCCCTGGTCCCTCCAGGTCCCTGCTTAAGAAAAAGAAAATGAGAGGAGGTGAAGGAAGTATTTCAAGAAAACACAAGCTAAAAAGCCATGGAGACTAGATAACAACACGGGATGATGAAATTAAACTAAACACCCCAACAACTGCCTTCAAATATCAACTCACTTAATGCCTCCATCTAGTCATCCTCCCGAGGAACAGCTCAGTGATGAACACCACGGGCACACAAAGGCAGAGATTGTTTTGCCATACACAACACCAGTTAGGAGTGAGAGCAGCATTACTAAACCCTTCTGCATCACCTCTGGTGCTGAGTAATTACAGCACTGCACCCAGCAACCCAGTTTTCTAGAAGTGCCAAACCTGCTTCCTTCCTGCAAAACGGACCGCAGACCCCACATGTTATCTTCAGCTCTCACTAGCAATCGCTTTAGAAAAGGAAATACAGCTCTGAGGATGCTAAGTAACCTACTTGCCATAGAGCATACGAAACTAACATCACACCAGAATGGCGTTGGTGAGAACAGGCATCGCACCGAACACGGACAGACCTTCAGGAGGCCCGAAGCAGCCCCCCGCCTGTAACGCGGCGCCGTCCCGCGGCCGGTCCCTGAGCCAGAGCCCCCCCGCTCCCGGCTGCACACGGCAAACGCCGCCTCCCGCTCTTGCTGCTGCCCAGACCAAGCGGTCCCAGGACGCGGTATCTGAGCTTGGTGCCCGCAGACAGCCCAGGGAAGCGGCCGAGGGGCGCCGCGCACGCGGAGGCGCCTGGTGCAGGTGGGCCGGCCGGGCTGCAGCGAGGCACTGCCGGCTCTCCCACCGCGCGAGCCCCGAGGGAGCGGTGCCAGCGGGGGAGCTCCTGCCCGGGCAGCTCTGCCCCGCGCCGTCACCGGCCCACCCGCACCCCCTGGCGCTGGGGAGGCACGGGCAGGCTGCCTTTCAGGATCCGTCTGCGCCAGCTGCTGAGTTTGGTGTTACTTTCGTCTACCAGCTGCTTATTAGCCAAGGTAACTTCAAGTGGCAATCCAAACACCTGCAAAGCCTCAGGCCACTAGCCTCAGAGGGCTGGTGACCGCGTTTTCGGAACCTGAACTTCAACAACACGTTTCGTACGGTGAAAAGGGAAAAAATGTTAAGGTGAGAAAGTGGAAATCAGTGCAACAACGGTGAGTTGGGTTAGTTGACGCATTAAATAGCCCAAGCACTTTCAGGGCACGGGCCTGCCAATGCTGTGAACTTCCCGTTTTTACCCCCAGTACCTCCAGTACCGTGTTCTGGCCCCAGACTCACAAGAGGCACAGACAGCTTTTGCACGGGGAATGGCCAGGGACGGAGAAGAAATTGTCACTCTGAGAAAGAGGCAGCCACGGGGGCCGAGCTGGGAGTCTGCTCTGACCTCCGGAGCACGGCACAGGTGAGCGATAACACCACGCTCTTCATGTCCCAGCAGAGGAACTGGGGTAAGACACGAAACCGGTGCGTTTCAGGACAGAGGGAGGCACTTCCTGACAGCACACGCTGCCCTGCTGGGGGTTCCTCGCCCCAGCAAGTTCTCGATCCTCAAGGTCACCCCAGTTCAAAAGCAATGAAACGAGATCAGAGTAAAATCTAGCCAGCACCGCCGCATGCAGAGATGCCAGCGCTGCGCAGGAGTCCCTCGGCCGCACGCCACCAGGCGCTGTGCAAGCTGGGAAGCACCAACACGTGCTCCTCCTGGCTTCACCCAGTCCCGAGGCATTTGCTTTCAGATCTTTTCGAAGAGCTAAACGGAACTGCTCCAAATTGCCACAGCCTGCCTCAAACAGACCCCTTGACCCTTTGCCCACCCTCCCAATCCATTTCTGCTCCTGCTCCCCTCAGAGGCACTCGCGGCAAAGCCTCCGGGACGCGGCCCTGGCAATGCGCAGCCCCACGGGAGCGCGCCCCGCAGGGCCCTGCTGGCCCCCGCACACACGTGTCCCTGGAAATGCACTGCCCTGAAAGTCCATCGCTCCGACAGACGATGGCACAACCGTGCCGGCCTGTGACCCGACAGCACAGAGTGCGGCACGACTTCAAGGGAAAATAATACCGGAGCAGCCCGAACTCCCACTGCAATTTATTAGCTGGCGGCTGTGTTCCCTGCGAGCTGGGAACCTCAGGCCCAGCGGCTCGCAGATACCAAGCCGCTCCGATCGGCCACGTGCGGGACCAGCCTGCCCCAGGGATCCAGCAGGGACGGAGCAGAGAGGTGACCGTGCCAGGGAGATGCAGGCCGGCCGCATGCCACCCCCGCCCAGCCGCACCAGCGTCCCCAGGCCCGGCTGGCACGGCCGCCCAGCACGAGGACCCCCAGCACACGGGGCCTGGAGCCACGCTGACACCGCTCCACCTGCCCCCAAATCCCAGCTCCATGCACCAGTACCCCTGGGACGTGGAAATCAGGGAGACCCGGACCCCAGCGGCACCCCGAGGCGAGGGGTGGCTGCCGGGGGCCCCGCCTGCCCGGGGCAGAGGCCGAGCTGCCCAAAGCCGGGGCTGGGAGGGCAGAAAGGCCACGGCACGGCCCCGCAGCAAGGTGCTGCTCTCCTGCAGACACCAGGCCGGCGGCACCCGTCCAAAAAGACTCCAGGACCCCAAGAGCAGCGCCCTGCCTGCCTCCGAACAAACCCCGCGGTGCCCTTCAAAGCGACCGCCCTGCACCCCGCCACTGGCCGGCGGCTGGCAGAGGGAGGAGGCGGTAAGCGCAGGGAGAAGCATTTAGCTGTGGTGATAAGCACAGGGATAAGCATTTAACTGTGCCTTATTTTTAATTCCGCTTTTATGTAATCACGATCAGTGTTTTTAATTAAAATGTTTGTAATGTCAGCTTGTGAGCAGACACTGACAGCAGTCAAGAGCTAACAATTACTTTGCAAATCAGTTCCCGAAGTCTTCGGAATGACCAGTAACGCCTCAAACTGTTCTGGATCCTTGACACTGCTTCCCAGATGCTCGGAGAGGGGCTGCCAAAGCGCGCCGCGTCCAGCTCCCAGAGGAGAGGTCTGACAACCCCGAACAGGCAGCCGGGGGGCGAGGGAAGGGGCGCAGCGCAGAGCCCTGCCCCTCCCCGGGCACAGCACAGCACCAGCCACCGCTGACCGCCCGCGCCAGGACCGGCCCCGCGGGGCCGGGCAGGAGGGGGCCCTGCAGACAGCACCCCCGGTGCTCCGAGCGGGGCCGTGCAAGGACTCCTGCGGCAGTCCCTCAGCACAGCTGGGCTGTTACACAGCAGCATCGGAGAAGAGCTCGGTATCGTTATGCTGACATAGGAGCTCGGGAGCCTAACGCCACCGCCAGCAGACTAATGAGGAGCTCTCTGCAATGCAGCCCTCGGGAGAAGGGGCTTACGAGAACAGGCCGAGCACCAAATCCTCTGCTGCTGCCTGCGAGAGTCAAAAGAGGTGAGGAGAAGTGCCCTGATCCACCTCCTTCCCCAAAGGCCACCAGGGTGCCGAAGGCCCCTCCACTCCACCAAGGGAATATCCCTTTGCACCAGCTCATCCCTACAAGTTTCAAACCAGCGCATCGGAAGATGATTCACATCCAACGGCAGGCACTCAAAAGCAAGGAGTACCAGATCTGCAGTTGCCCACACAACGTTACTTCGGGCCTGCGTGCATGTGTTTTGCATTCTGAGTAAGGCAAAGCTCTGTGGAAAATATGTGAGCATGTAATTAAAGGCTGCATCAAACACTGTACGCAAAATAGCTCACATTAGGATGTAAAGGAGAATGTAAATTGATTTTCAGGAGGTTGGCTTTTGGAACTAAAATCATGTTTGTTTGTTTGTTTTTTTAGCACTACTTTCTTGTGAGCAAATTCACGACTTTTCAAGTAAAAAATAAAAACATAATAAGGTTAGGTATAACTGAACCAACCCGTGCCGCATAATCAAGAGAGCTCGAACCACGAACCCACGGTGCTGCGGCACGGCCAGCACCATGCCCGGGCTGCCCAGCGGACGGGGCCGTGCTGCTGGCGCTGGGCTCGGTGCTGCCGCCCGCTGCGCGGGTTCCTCCCTTCCCCGCTCCCGCACCAGGCGCACAGCGCTGTGCCCACGCACGCGGCTGCAGTTAGCGCCTCACAGAGCTGCTGCTGGCGACGAGGCTGCTGCACCTCGGTGCGAGCTTACGCACCGACAGGACTTGGGTCAAGAGAAACTTGCTGCTGCCCTCATCTTGACACGGGATTTCTGCCTTTTGCCGGTTCCAGAGGGAGGAGGCCAGGACAGCACACACCCACAGGGCGATCGGTCAGCACAGGAGCCCAGGAAGAAGAGGGGCGATGTCTCCACGGGGCACAGCGAGCCAGCTCACAGCTCCTCCGCCGCTTCCTTGCCAGCTCAGGCAGCAGCTGTCACTCAGGAGACTCAGTACAGCAGGAGGATGAATAAAATGCAGACAGTATGGTGCTTCAGTCCCTGATAACGCTCAGCACCGCAGCACCCTACAGCCCATCTCCATACTGCAAATAACCCCGGAACGTGGTTTTGCATGCACCCCTACCTGAGCATGCTCTTGCTTTACTCCTCTGCACCACCTCAGGGTGCGAGGCTGTTGGGGATGAATCCTGCCCGAACCCTGCTATTGCACAGCCTGCACCCCTGCTGCGTGGCGCCGCGGTGCGGTGTAGCATGGCACGGCACAGCATGGCACAGCGTGGCACGGCGTGGCATGGCACGGCACAACATGGCACAGTGTGGCACGGCACAGCATGGCACGGCGTGGCATGGCACGGCACAGCATGGCACAGCGTGGCACGGCACAGTGTGGCATGGCGCAGCACAAAGCACTGCCGGACCAGAGCAGCTCTGCAGCGCAGGACGTGGCAGGTTCCTCGAGCAGCCTGACGGCGCGGTCCGTCAGCGCCCCTTTGCACGCAGGCGCCCAGGTGAGAAGAGCTCTGTCAACCACACAGCCTCTTCAGGTTTCTTCCCAAGGCCTCTGCACGAAGACAAAACCATCGACCGCAGACTTCAACAAAACAAAGAAATAAATAAAAGCGCTGGCTTCCCGTCTGCGTTCTCACAGTCCCCCAGAGGCTCCTGCTGCAACCGCAGACACCTCAGAGCCCGCGCGTCGCTCACCCTCCCGCAGGGCAGCGCGCGGTGCTGCCCCCCACCTCGCCCCATCGCCCCCTGCCGCCCCCCGCGCCGTGCCCCACAGCTCCGCCACAGGCCCCCTGCCTGGCCTCAGCGCCTCCGCTGCCGAGCGAGGTCCCCGTGGGGGCGGCGGTGCCCCCGCTGCCTGCCCCCGCCGCCCGGCCGCAGGGAAGCGCGGCGGAAGCGTGCGACCGCGAGCACCGACGAGAGCTTCCTGTGCGGTTGGGGCAGGAGGTGACGGCTTCGGCACCAGAGAAACCCTCGCTGCTCCGAAACCTGCTGCTCTCCTGCTAGGACAAAGCAGATGCTGTCAGAGCCAGCCTGCAGAGGGACGATGGGGAGCACAGCCACACCAAACTGCCCTCGACCCTTGATAAAAGCGGCTGACCCCAGCCTGTCCCCCAGAGGAGAGACGGGACGTATGGGACGTTTCCTTCATCCGCTGCAGCTCGTGGCTGGCGGGCCACGTGCTGCCTCAGGACAGAGGGACAGAGGGACGCCCGCCCCTCCTGCATGCACAGTCCAGGGCCTGCTTCCTGCGGGCCCAGAACGGGGTCGGGACAGGCAGGGGGGCAAGAAGAGGGCTTCTCCCCTCCTCCTCGCCCAGCCTCCAGTTGAGAGAGCTCGCAGAAACGCCTGCCCTGTGCTGGGGGACGGGGACAAATGGCCAGCCCCCTGGCACCCGGAGCCAGGGCACGGCGAAGGCCCCCTGCCTGCAGCGCTCCCAGCGACAGAGGCGGCTGAGTCCGCGCCTCCTGAGGCACCTTGGTGCCGAGCCCGCTCTCCCCCGGACAGGTGCCAGCCCTGAGACCAGGGGCCCCCAGCCCAATCCTGCTGGCTCGTACAGAAAGCCCCCTCTGGGACCCCCCCCTCGCGCGCTGGGAGCTGCCGGTGCACAGCCAGACCCCCGCGGGCCCCCAGCACCCGTTCCGTGAGGGGCCAGAGCCATGTCCAGAGCCACGTCCTCCTCCCGCTGCCCTGCTCCAGCGTCCCCGCGCGTCCCCCCGGCTCCCGAACGCCTTTCACAGCCCGGGCTGCACGTACAGACGCCGCTTCTCAGCTTCAGCCTCGGATCCACCCCTCGGTCTGCACAAGGAAGGACCTCGAACTAAATTCTGCTCCGTGACAGCAGTCAGTGAGCCCGACCAAGCAGCCCCTTAACGCTCTCGCTGGTAACCCGGGAGGCAGGGGTACGCAAGGCCCGCCCTGCGGGTGCGTTCTGCTCTCTGGTGATTCTCTGACAAGCCTTTCTGAAGCCCCTCCGGTTTCCTTTCGGTACAGACACCAGAACCAGGCACGGTACCCAGCAGCGATCATCCGGGTGCCAAACCTCTTTTCTCTCCTCCACGGCCCCTGTATAAATCACACAGAGCCCGCGCTGCCCTTCTGTCCTCGGCATTGCACTGGAAATTCATTTTCCTCTGACAAAAAGCTCAATTCCTCCAGTCTTCTCGGTGCCTGGCACTCGGCACAAAGCGCCCTACTGCGCGAGCACCACCAGCAGCGACCCGCCTGCCTCGCTGCTCAGGTTCCCCCAGTCCTTGGCACTTTACGTACTCTTTATTAATTCCATCGTGATTCTTCTTTTTTTTTTTTTCGCCCAGCAATTGACACCGATGCTCAGGGTGAACAACAGATCCCTGCAAAATCCAGTGGAAACGTAGCTGCTTTGTATTTCTAATTTTTATTTACAACTATATATTGAGGTCCTAATTCTTACTCCATCTTACGCATTTCATATTGACCTTAACTCGTTCTAATCTCTTTATCAGAAGGCCACTCCGTCCTAACTCAAACATCGTAAAGAAGTATAAACATGTTATTTAAACATTAGCACCTGTACCTAATCACTCTGCTCGAGAGTTGTTATCAGCGTTATGGAAAACAGATCCCATCAAAGCACGTTACTTGGCACTCATTTCCCTCCTTTAATTCCTCATTAATTCCGATCCACGTCAGCCCCTCCGCCGCTCCCAGGGATCGATACCAGGCTAACTGTGTTACCGACGCCTGGGTCAGCCCGTGTATCCCTTCGGGGGCCGGCACAGCGCTGGCCTGCCCCAGCCTCAGCTCTCGCTCGGGAGCCACCAGAAGGCGAGCGGTCGCGCTGCTCCCCAGAAACTCTGCCAAGACTCGCGGGTGCAACTTATCTGAAGCTGGCAATTTTAAGGTACCCGATTTTGGCAGCTGCTGCGTGACCCTGACCGCCCATTTGAGGGACAGTATTGCGTCTCCCCAGGCACAGTGCGGAAATGCTTCTGCCGCATCGCTGCTGACGGCCCTTTCACTGCTATCCAGCCGTGGAGCGGCCCCGTAGCTGAAACACGTCCGTGCTCCCAATAGAGCCAATAACTCCTTGTTGCCATTAACCAAGCTGGACGCAGACTGCTACTTCTGTACCTTCCTCCTTCAGCTAGCTCATTTTTAGTCTTGGCTTACATTCAGTAATATCAGCTTTTTCTCCATTAGTGATTAATTATATATAACAAATCTTCTTGTTCTGTTGTGCCCCCTCTTTTGTATGCCAGGCTGAATTTTGAAACAGTGCATCCTTCTTCATTAATCGTGGGGTTTGGGAGTCTTGGGCACAAGCAAGACTTTCTTTAGAAACGTGTAATTATCGCTTCCATTTTCTATTTATATTTTTTCTCCTAAATACTTTGGCCCATTCAACTTTGTGACAACAACCCCACTAAAACAAACAGCGAGGGCTGAGCATCACACAAATACTGTCACCAGAAAAAGCAGCACGTCGTCGCTCAGCCTCTCTGGGAGAACAAGGCTGGGGGCTGCGGGGGGCTGCCAGGGCATGGGAGCGTCCTGCCCCTCTCCGACCCTCGGGCAATCTGGTACTGAGGCAGGGGCTGCGACGGGTCCCGAGGGAACGCTCTGGTGCAAGAAGCACTGCTGGGAGCCCCCTGGGTCCCCCGGGAGCCCGGAGCAGCAATCACACAGCTGGGTGCTGGACCAGTGCCACCAGCAACACCACGGTGCCAGCCCTCATAGAACCACAAAATGGTTTGGGTTGGAAGGGACCCCAAAGCCCAGCTGGTTCCAACCCCCCTGCCGTGCCCAGGGCCCCCTGCCCCCAGCCCAGGCTGCCCCCAGCCCCATCCAGCCTGGCCTTGGGCACTGCCAGGGATGGGGCACCCACAGCTCCTGGGGGCAGCCTGCGCCAGGCCTCACCGCCCGCAGGGGGAAGGATTTCTGCCTTGGATCTAACCCAGACCCACCCTCTGATGCCTTAAAGCCGTCACCCCGTGTCCTATCCCTACCCCCCCTGCCCAAGAGTCCCTCCCCAGCCCTCCTGCAGCCCCTGCAGGCACTGACGGCCGCTGTGAGGTCTCCCCGCAGCCTTCTCTTCTCCGGGCTGAACAACCCCAACTCCCTCGGCCTCTCCTCACGGCAGAGCTGCTCCAGCCTCCGAGCATCCTCGTGGCCTCCCCTGGGCTCGCTCCAGCAGCTCCGCGTCCCGGTGCTGGGGGCCCCACCACGAAGGCGGTGCCCAGGTGGGGTCTCACGAGAGCGGAGCACGGGGGGACGATCCCCTCCCTCGCCCTGCTGGCCGTGCTGCTTTTTGGTGCAGCCCAGGGCACGGCTGGTTTCTGGGCTGCAAGCACCCAGCGCTGCCTCGTGTCCAGCTTCTCGTCCACCAGCACCCCAGGTCCTTCTCCTCAGGGCTGCTCTCCATCCGTTCCCCACCCAGCCGGGATCTGGCCTTGGGATTGCCCCAGCCCAGCTGCAGGACCTTGCCCTTGGCCTTGCTGAGCCCCACGAGGCTGGCACAGGCCCACCTCTCAGCCTGCCTGGGTCCCTCTGGGTGGCATCCCGTCCCTCCGGGATGTCAGCTGCACCACCCAGTCGGTGTCGTCGGCAAACTTGCTGAGGGTGCCTCAGTTTCACTGTCCGTGTCGCCAACAAAGATGTTAAATAGTCCCAGTCCCAGTACCAACCCCTGAGAACACCACTGGTCACTGATCTCCACCTGGACGTTGAGGCATTGACCACAACTCTTTGAGTGTGACAACCCAGCCAATTCCTTACCCACCGAGTGCCCCATCCATCAAATACAGGTCTCTCCAATTTTGAGGATATCCTAACTTGGGCGTTCGCTGCCTGCTCAAGGATACGTCACAGTACGGTCAGAGCATCAGGATGCCATCTCTCACGAGCACCGGGCAGATACAGTGATGGTTCACGCTTCCACCCGATCTCTTCGTATGTCTTCTGGTGCAGCTTGTTTCCTTTCTGTGCTGGGGACGAGGTGGGAACGAGCAGCACGGAGTCACTGAGGATGGAGATACCGGGGAGCGAGTGCAACCACAGCCCCACGAGCAAAACACCTCCACCGGCACGGGGCAGGTCTCGGAGGGCACAAGGATGCTCAGGGCAGGGGCGCTCGCCCTGGAGGAGAGGCTGAGGGAACAGGGCTCAGCCCACACGAGAGCTGGGCTCTGGGGAGCTGAACGCAGCCCCCAGCACCCGCCGTGGGTCATCAGGGTGGATGGAGCCCCGAGCAACCACGTCTGGCCTCACAACCAGCCCTGCTCTGAGCAGGCAGCTGGACAGGCACCACACCAAATCATGGGGCTGCCCGACGGCCACAGCGAGCAGTGCTTCGAGGGCTGCATCCCCTCCACTCCCTGCATCTGCCCGTGGCCACCCCGCAGCTTCCCAGCACTACACACAACGCAAGCGTGCACACTGGCCCTGTGCTGCCTGGAAAGCTTCCTACAGAACTCAGGAGCTACCTAAACTGGTGCTGAAGCACTCAGGAAAGGTAAGACTGGATGCTCAGGCTCGTAACCTCCCTTCCCCTGTACCGAAGTAGTCAGAGCAAGCACGCGCAATTACAGCATTTGCTCCATCTTTAAATGTCTTTTACGTCCAAGATCTCCCCGGCCAAACCACAAATCCTCGCTGAGCCAGCGAGCTGCACTGCGGGCCCTGGTGCCGGCAGGGCAACGCCTACAGCAGGGAGCGGTTTGTGCAGGCGCCGCGTGCCAGCCCCGCTCAGCCCCCATGCGCTTCGTGCCGCCAGGCGCCGGGCAGCGGCTGCGCAGCGGGCACAGCGGGGCACAGCGGGGCACAGCGGGGCAGCTCAGGCAGCTGTATGGGGCCCGGCTGCCCTCCTGGGGAAAAGGAGGCAGCCGCGCAGCTCTTCACAAGGGGAAAATCCCAGCCCTCGGAAAGGAGCCACGGCAGCACCTCCCCGGCTGTGCCCCGGCCCGCAGCAGGAGCGGCCGCACGTCCCGCGGCACGCCGCAGCGCAGCGAAGAGCAGCAAACAGGAAACACCGGCCCCGGAGCCGCAGGGAACAACCAGCTGGCTGAAAGCTTCGGATGCAGAGTGCATTAAATCGGGCTCAGATAAAGGACGGCGGCGCACAGAGCAGCCGCTGCCCGGCTGGGGGGGCAGAGCAGCACACCCTGGCTCTGCGGCAGCACCAGAGCACGCTACCTGCAGCTCGGGGAGAGGAAAGCACTAGAACAAGCACCGGGCAGGCAGGCGAGCACTAAAAGAAGGAAAAAAAAATAAAAAATCAGAGCGGCTCCAAAGCATTAGTCAGGATAGTGAAAACAAAGACAGAGCATTGTGAAAGGACCTTAAAACGCTGAGCAGCCAGGTGACAGAACAGTAGGAGAAATCCGGCAAAGATCAGTGCAAAGTGGCGTACCTGGAGAAAAATAATTCTCACTTCACATACACAAGAACAAGCTCCAACCTCTTGTTAGCACTTAGGAATGAAATCTTGAGGTTATCCTAAATAACTATGAAAGCCTCAGTTTGCTGTTCAGCAGCGATCAAAAAGCAAACAGAGTATTAGCAATTACTAAGAAAAGAATGGAGAACAAAACAGGGAACATCGTGAAGCTCTCATACAGATCCAGGGCGTGCCTGCAGCTTGAGTACTGTGTACCAGCCTCGTGTCAGCCCTCACCTTCCCTGTCTGTTTTGATCCAGATCTCAAAAAAAGATATGAGAGAACTAGAAAAGGTACCGAGAAGGGCAGGAGATGATCAAAAGGATGGCACAGCTTCTGTGCAAGGAGCCTGAACAAGAAGATGACGGGGGGGGCGAACGAAGTCTATGATGCCGGGAGAAGAAAGCAGAAGGCCAAAAGGGAACAATTTGTTCAGTGTTTCTTCCAAACACAATCTAGGGGACATCAAATCCATCAGCAGGCAGCTTCCAAACAGAACGGGATCTCTTTGCATAAGGCATCGCTGAACTGCGAAACGGCTTGGCGAGGGACGAGCCGACACGCAGCCGAGATGCGTTCAAAGCCGAGGAGGCCGATACAAGGCAGGGAGCCCGGTTCAAGGCCTCCGAAATCCTGAGGAGCTGCTTCGGGCCAGGAGGGCCGAGCCTAGCCGACGGCTCCCCCCGGGCGCCCACAGCCCCGGGGCTTCACGCCCGCCTCTTGGAGCGCCCGGCGGAGAGCGGCGGCAGCGGGACGCGGCGCGCCTCGCCCTGCACGGAGCCGCTGGCAGGACCCGCGTGTTGGGCTGTCAGCCTCCTCGCAGCCGCCGACCAGCAGGGCCTCAGACCTTCGCCAAACTAACTATTCAAGCTGAATTTTTCCATGCTTGCTCTCTGCACTAGGCCGGTATTTTTAGAAGTTTCAGCAAAAGCAGTTCAGACGTTTCCAAAAATGAGGTTAGGAAAGAATCAGGTAGCTTTGCCAAAGCTGTACATTTTTCCATCTTTTACTCAGTAATTTGACGAGCAAATCGACCTCTGCAGCGTAGAGCTGGAACCCAGCGGTTGGCGCGGGGTCATCCCCGGTTCAGAGACGACGTCCGCTGTCCGCGTGCGCACCCAGAGCTGGAGGGGACCCGGCCCCTCTGCGGGGTGCTGCTCACACTTCTCGGTCCCGCTGCCGGCATGCAGAGAAGCCCCCTGCTCCCCCGTCACACTGCGGAGGCGAGGCAGCGCTCAGCCCTCCCGCGCTCACAGCTCCGGCCGGAGCAGCACGGCCGGCCCAGCCTCGGGCTGGGGGCGCCGAGACACAGGCTACGGAGCAGCTTCAATCTCCATCTGCCGAATGGCTGCCTCGCTGACAGCTTTAAAAAAATAATTAAACAAATACAAAGGCACTTCTGATCTTAGCACTTCTCGATTTTTGAGTGCCCGATTTATAATTTTATCGCTGCTGCCTAAGTTTATTTTAACGCAATCAGTTGCCACGTACGCAGTAAAGCTTTTCAGCTGAAATCGAGGACTTCTATTGAATGCTGTGCATTGTCACTGACAACAGATTACAAAGACAGCAGAAATCATCTCTCTGCCATTTAATTGCACTTCCTGCACAGCACAGGTTAGAAAAACCCAGTCGATAAATTCAGTATCAAAATTATCTCTTGTAACAGAGCTAGAGCAGGTATTTTTTCTGCAAAGAAACACCAGGCTTTGGTTTGAGGCCCTGCAAGTATTTGCTACCTCTCTAGCAAAGTTGCTCCAATGGTTAGATACTCTCCCTGAGAAAAATACAATTTTAAAGCGGAATCCATGTAGCTATGAGCTCTGCCCACAAGGTCACACTCTGCCTTCAGCTTCTAAATTCAACGGATTTGTTTAGATAAGATTCGTGCTGTATTACTACTGGTTTCCCCAGGCTTTAAATTTTTCTGTGGTTCTTTTTGCAACTGTTCACGTTTTTAAATAACGTCAAAATAATTACAGACATTAAAACTACACAGAGTACCTGGTGATGGTCTTGTCAAACCCATAAAAGCAGTTTACTCTCCCTTCCCCACTTGTGCGATAAGCTCCAGCTCATTTAAAAGCCTGTTTAGCAGGGTCCCACAGGGTTTCTCCCGGACCAACGACTGGGATCTTGCACAATCCACGCACGGCCAAACTCAAATGCAGCTGCCGTTTGACTATAAGCGATCTACCATTTTATGCAATGCCTAGGATGAGCTGGAAGCTAGAAGTATTCCTTTAGCAGCTTTCTTACATCGCGTGATGCATATAACATTGTGCAGCTTTAAAAATGCTGCGGCTTACAAGAAAGCCAGTAAAGGTACAAATATGCACAAACTACTTAGGGCACAGAGTTTACACAGAAGCTGCACTTCTTACATCCCTGCGTGATGTCTCGGTGCCCGAAAGGAGCAAGCCCCGGGAAGGGACCCCTCGCCCTGACCTCCCACCATGTCGTGGTTTTCCAACGTCAGCAGGGCGCTCTGGCTTCGGCTGCAGCCCCGGCAGCGGAGCTCTCTCCAGAGAGCCAAGGGCCCAGCAGCCTCCCTGCGACCCGCGTTTCACGGGGCCGAATCCAACTTCACCTTTGGGAGAGCAAACCGGCTGCGAGATCTCCTCCACGCCAGCCCAAGGCATTACCTGAGACACCGGAGGAGAAGCGTCGAGGCCCGAGGCCGAAGGTGCCAGCCCCGCGAGCCCCCCGAGAGCGCATCGCCCTGGGGCTGCCAGCCTCAGGGGGCAGCCTCGCGGGGAGCGGCGCTGCTCAGAGCCACCAGCCCGCAGCAGCGCCCTGCTCGCGGGCGGTCGTGCGCCAAGCGGGTCCCACCACACCTCTCCTCCTCCTCCTCTCCAGCTGAACTCAAAGCCATCTGTGTTTAGGTATCTATGGCTGATCTAGTCACCCTCTGCTCTGCTGCAGCCGATGGGGACGAGTAAGCGCTTTTAGCACACATCCAGCCTACTCTGCCCTCCTACTTCAGGCCGAGGCTGAGTGCGGAGGCAGCCTGGGGAAGCAGCCTGGGGAAGCAGCTCGGCAGTGCCACCCCCAGCGCCGCCCTGACCCCGCTCTGCCCACAGGGCGCGAGCTCCGCACCGCTCCGGGCGCCTGTCGGTGCTCCCCGACCGCCCTTCCCACCCGAGGCACCCGTCCTGCGGCCTAAGGGCCGGCCTGTGCCTCCCCTCGCGGCCCAAGCAAGCAGGACGCGCTGCACCCCAGAGGAGCAGTCGCGGAAACGAGGTGCAGGCGGGGGCCTGTGGTTCCAGAGGACTGAATGAAGCGCTCCCCTCCCCAGGCTCACGTCTTAATCACGAGATCGTTCCATTTCCATGGAAACGGCAGAATTAGAGACTTCGGTTTAATGACAATTACCGACGTCGGGCGCGTAACTGCTAAACCTGACAGCGCTCCCGCCCGCAGCGCGGGGCCGGAGGGCAGCAGCGCCGCGGTGCCGCAGGCCTGGACGGCGCGGACAGCCCGCGCTCAGCCACGCCAGTCCGCCCGCCAGGAGCTGACCCTGCTCCTTCGTACGCGAAGATGGAAGTTCCTGACTGACGGTGGCTGAATCCGGGGTTTGCTTGTAAACCAGTAGCCAACCTTGGATGATTTATAGAAATTGTGCTGAGCAAGGCTTCGCTGCCGCTTCGGCTGTAGGAAAAGGCCTCCTGTACTTGTGAGTCACTCAGCGAGTTACCGGATGGCTTCAGGCGCTAATATAAATATCAGCCGGCACAAGAGGCTAATGTCTTTCACCTGACACAGCAAAGCGCTGCGATTGTTATGGTCAACAGAAAGAACAACGAGTGGTTTGGAGCCAAGGCACTAATTACTATCGCTACCAGGGGGTTACCCTGTCCAACCCTATTGTCGTCACTCCATCTTGCAGCCGCATGTCCTTCTTGAAAACAAAGCTGAGAACAACCCAGGCAGTAACACAAGCCTTCTAAGGCAAATACCTTGGGTTTGCAAACCACCTGCAACGTAAGCTGTGGGGCTGGCAGCATCGCAGAGGCTGCTGCGCTGGACTAGGGCGCTCTCAGAAGAGCTGCCTGTCCCCTGGAAGCACTCATAACACAGCGCTTGGCTCAGGCATCTCCCACGACAGAGCAGAAGAGCTGTGCCTCTGCCTCCTGCCCAGCCAGGGGCCCACGAGAGGGGTCACAGCACAGAAAGCCCCCCTTGGTGCTCCGATGCCTTGGCACTGCGCTGGCCAGCACGGGGACATGCTCGCAGGCGCAGGGAGGTGGCAGAAGGCTTGCACTGCGGCACCTTCCCTCCCCTCGGCTGCTACGCCCTAGCCCCAGGGCCGAAATTGCAGTCAGCCGAGCTCTGATTACATGTCACCACAAAGAGCAGGCAGACAGTGGGTAACAAATGCTAATGGTGAGCACCATTTGCCACTACGACTAAATTTAGCATGCTATCGGCTGCCCTGCCCATGCCTGGAAGGCACAGGGAATCTGGCTAGGAGCCAGACTCCTGCCGTTATAACCACATTCCTTAAGCCCTTCCTGCTGGGCCAGGACTGCAACACCCCGACCTCGAGCAGAGCGGCTTCTCACCCTGCCGTGCGACAGAGTACGGAACCGGAGAACACAGAAGGCGTTTTCTACAGCAGCGCCTGTGGGACGCCGCGCAGCCGGCGAGAGCCCGCGTGGAGCCACCTCTGCCCTCGTGCTGAGAAAGCGCCATGGCTAAAAAACAGCAGTTACAGCTGATCTGCCCCAAAAGCCGGGCGTGCCTGCGGCCAGACCCTCCTTCAGCATTCTGCAGGCACCTCCCCAGGGCACAGCCACGCACGCCTTCGGCGCGAGGCTACCCGCGGAGACGGGTACGGGCAGGGGAGAGCCCTTCAGACGCCAGGCCTGTGCCTGCTGCTCCGCACGCCGCGCCTCGAGCACCCCGAACGCTGCGGCCGGGCGCGCTCCTCGTGCTGTGCAGCAGGCCGGCCCTGCTTCGCGGAGCTGTGGCACTGACGCGGGGCAGACACGGCACCGGGGCACTCACCCGGACCAGACCCACCCCACGGGTTCCCTCCATGCCCACGCTGCCTCCCCCACCCCACGGACTCCTCACGCCCTCCCGGCGCCACGGGGCTGTCGCGCAGCCCGGCCGGGGCTGCCCCGCTCGCAGGGCCGGCAGCGGGAGCTGCCGTGGTTCCTCCCGGCAGCCGTGAGTCAGGCTCAGGCCGCGAGGCTGTGGGAGGCTGCGGGCTGAGTCACCGAGCCCGGCGGTGAGTCACAGCAGGCAACGGAGCCCCCGGGGATGGACGGTGCTGCCAGAGCAGCCCCGCTGCTGGCGGCTCCCCGGGGACCCGGGCAGCCGAGCTGACCCAGCGGGGACGCGGCAGGAGGTCCCCACGCCGCCGCCGGCGCTTTGGGGACGGCCAACGGCAGGCGCCAGGCCGGCCTCCGCGCCAGGCGCCTCCTACCTAAGAATTAAAATAAACCGAAATCTCATTAACCACACGTTTATTTTAGTGTGCCGCCTAAATCCGGCACCCTCCACTGGGGTTTGGGACTGGCAGAATGAGCTCAAGGAGAAGAGGGGGACACGGGGCTGCGGCGAGCACTGCGGGGCCGGTGCTCCAGCCGGGCCCCTGGGACGCGCTGGGCACAGGGCACCCGGGACAACTGGGAGAGGAGCGAAACGGGCCCGTGGTTTTGTAAGGGAAGAGATGGCAGCAGTGGGAAGGACTTCAGCCATTGACGGGGCCTGTTACTGCAGTCTCCACCAAAAGACAAAGGAGAAAGCAGGGTGCTCACAGCCCGTTCCTGCACCTCAACACGGCTGCGGACAGCACAGCGGGTCCGCTCCCGTTTAACCCAGCACCAAGAGACCAGAAGAAGGCAACTTGCGTGACAGCTGCCTAACGCCTGGTAGGCGCTTCCCAGTTCTCAGGTTGTAACTCAGAACAGACACAGACACCAAAACCAGCCCCCAAGCAGGAGTTCCAGCTGGCAGGAAGGAGGCTCCCCCTGCCCCCCAGCAGCACGTCCGTGCCGGGCGGGTGCCGGAGCCCTGGCCCAGGCTGCCCCGAGAGGGGCTGGGGGCTGCTCCCTGCACAGCTCCAGCAGCGCCTGCCCGTGGGGCTGGGCGCCGGCTCCGGGGGCTGCTGGAGCACGCCTGGGACCAGAGGGACCCGGGGGGGGCCTCCAGCCCCAACCAGGCTGGGATTCTGCAGCTCGAATGGTAATTCACAGCAGCAAACTCCGAACCCACGTGGATCTTTGCCTGCGCTGCCAAGTCCCAGCAAACCCAGCTGGGCTCCCTTCAAAGCATGCGGCCAAACAGGAGGAGCAGGAGCTGCTGCACGGCTCCGCAGGCTCCCTGCCCTGGGGAACACACTTGACCGGACACAGAACAAACATCAACCGACTCTGCCTGCTAGCCTGAGGTACGGCAACACCCGTGTGGAGGGCACTCTGATGGGTGAAGACGAAAAGGCCACTGGACTGAAAATCAGTGGGTGCTTACAGATCCGTGCTCACGCTGCTGCAGCCTCAATCAATAACAGCTCAGCAGCGACGTGTGCACCTACTGCAGCATGCAAGCTCACATGCCTCCCTGTTCATCGCTGGAAAATGAAAATGCTTGTGTGAGGGGAAAAAAAAAAACCAACTTACATGAAGAAAATAGGGTTTTTCGTTCTGGGTTTGGGGGTGGTGTGCTTGTTTGTTTTTAATTGTCATGATAATGCATCATGGTGAAGATCAATAGTCTACAGAAAAAAATAAAGAAAACAATTTGGCTGAAGACCTAACCTAGCTTAGAGGCTAGCAACACACAAATACAAAAAAAAAAGGTAAGAAAGGAGAAAAGAGGAGGAAACAGATGTCAATATGATCTTGAGTACAGGAAGTATAAAAATTGGTATAGGAAGCTGAAAACTTTGGTGAAAAAAAGTCTTTGACAATGCTAAGTACAACAGGAAGCAGCTTTGCAAGCTATAGTACCACTGCGCAGATCCTACAGGACGGATACAGCAAAAAATAACTGCAGCAGATACCAGAGAGCAGATCTGGTCCGCAAGTACTTGCACTGGTACCATTAAAAAGCAGAATGACATATTCATAACATACAAAGACAAATGCAAAAGTTCAAAGCCATTAGCAAAATATACACACACATATATATAAAGAACAACGTTTAAACAACAGAACTTTAAAAGACGTGAACAACTTGTAATGGTTTTAGAAGAGAGAGTTCAGAGAAGAGAACTCTTTCCTGCTCGTGCTGATTTTTAATAAATTTGGAAATTTTAATAAATTTGGAAATATATGAAACAAATTTTAATAAATTTGGAAATACTGAAGATATTCAGGACTGGCTGAAACAGAATGAAGTTACCTTAGTATACAGAAAAGAACGCCCAGACTTCCCCAAGTAACTATACGCTATTTGGCTTGAAATCGACCTCCTATAAAGCAAGGGGGAGGATTACACGGAACTGACACTTTTAAACAAAAATTCAAGTTATAGATATGATTTCATTCTCAAAGGTGTTGAATGTAGCTGATTAGGCAACTCTGTCTAAATTGTCATGAAGGCGTGACTTACAGCCATACGACATTCCTGTTATACATCAACACTGAAAGTCATTCATGTTAAACGCAGCAAGAACTGGCTAACTGACCAAGCCCAGAACGCGCCCATCCAGAGCCTTCCCGCTAACAGGTAAGGGGATATCTCAGGGGGCTCTGGAGGAACCCCAGCGACCGGGGGAAGCTCCAGACAACTGGGAAAAACCAACGCCATGGCCATCTCCAGGGTGCACGAGCTGGCAAAGGGAAGAAGCGTCAGGACAGCCTGCGTCAGGGGTCCCCGCGGGGACACCGGAGCGCATCCTCTCGGAAGCCACCCCCAAGGACGCCGGGACCAACCGGGAAGTCGGGAGCAGCCCGCGGGGGTTTGCCAGAGGCGAACCACCCACGGTCAGCACGACCGCCTCGTGCAGGGGCTGCGCTGAGGAGCCGCGGGCGGGACAGCCAGCTGCGGGGAGCGCTCGGCGCTCAGCACCCAGCCCGCGCTCAGTACCGGGCGGGCACCCTCCCACACCTCCACCGGCCACCCGCGCGCTGACAGGGAGCCCCCCAGACCTGCGGGCCGCGCTCACGCCGGAGGGTGCAGGGGCTCTAACGCCAGCACCTGGAGCAACGCCGGGCCTGGCAACGCCGAACCTGATCGAGCTCAACGCGGAGGCGCTCCCGGGTCCGCGTTTGGGGCAGAGCG
The DNA here is from genome assembly GCF_040182565.1 of Anser cygnoides. NCBI lineage: Eukaryota > Metazoa > Chordata > Aves > Anseriformes > Anatidae > Anser > Anser cygnoides. The sequence continues at coordinate 465,375 of NC_089874.1, forward strand.
ACCCCCGCGCGGGCCGGGAAGCCGCCGGCCGCGAGCCTCCTCCCTCAGGGGGCCGGGACGGCCGAACGCGAGCAGCACGCGCTGCTAACAGGCAGGCTGCGCCCGAGGCCGCGTTGGGAGCACGGCCGCTGGGCAGGGGGAGCGTAACACCTCTCCACTCAACACCAGTGAGGCTGCACCAGCGTGGGACTCCCCAGTGCAAGGGGGATGCCGAAATACTGGCGAGGGTCCCACGGATGGCTACCAGCGGTTCCACAAGGCCAGCGAGGAGAGGGGCTCCCGCAGCCCAGCAAAGGGCCGACCTAACAGCTGCCCTCAGCCGCCTGAAGGATCATCGGAAGGATGCAGTCAAACCCTTCGCAGCAAGAGCAGACAGCGTGACAAGGAACAAGAGCCCCACGCCACAGCTTTGGACCGTAGAGACAAGGTATCGGAAAACAAAACCTCACCGCTGTGGGCGCAGCACCTGCCAGAGACGTGCTGCAGGTAATTTCCCTCCTGCAACGTCCTCCAGATGCAGCCACGGGCAGCCTGGGCATAGCTCGGCTTTGAGGGAGTTGCAGCAACACGTCTATGATACTGGGAACGAACTGAAACCAGACCCAATACTACTCAAGCCTTTCCCTCTGCGATGCAGTAACTGCAAGTAAGACCATGGTTGAAACACACCTGGTGGATGCTGTAACTCAGAGAACCGCAAATAAGGAGGACTGGGATGTGGGTGAGTGACCCGAGTTGCTCTGCAAGCAGAGCCCACTCAGCTAAAGCAGCACCTTTCTGTACAGCCAGTTCTCCTCTGTGACCAGGGAGAACCAGCCATCCCATCCCTCTGGGAGGGCTGCTTAAATCCGAGGAGAGGTTCAAAGGCCAGAGCAGATGAGCAGCTCACCATTAGTCCTCAACGCAGCGCTAAAGCTAAAGAGCTGAAGGATCCTTGGATAGGACAGCCAACAGAGAAAAGACCTGGATTTACAGTAAGTGTAACCGCAGTTGAGTCAAATAACTGTGTATTGCCTACAGTCTCATTTTTGTACTTCAAGGACACTGGGTAAGGGAAAAGCCATAAAAATTATCCAAAGGCCACAATAAATGAACTCACCAAGAGACATTTAAAGAGCATTATGTGATCAACTTCCCAAAAAGAACACAGAGAGAATTGATTACGATGTAAAAGTAAACTTTTCAGGGAAGTATTTTCAGGTAACAAAGTTTTACTTAGTCCCACCTAAAGAAAGAAGTAGTAAATGGAACTTTACACCAGACAAAGGCAAATCAGAAATTAACTGCTAGCTAACTAATGCTAGGGGAACTAACAGCTGGAACAACCAGCCCACGGACACAGTGGATTGGGTGGCGTTGCAGCGCCAGGATGCGGAACTACTTGGAGGTTTTTCAAGACCAACTGGACAAAGCTCTCATCAGGCTGCTCCGACGGCAACGCTGACCCAGCTTTGCTCAGATGTTGCACCAGAGACCTCCCAAGGTCGCTCCCAGCACCAGAGGCTCTGTGGTTCTCCACCTCTACGTGTTTCTGAGGCCGAGCTGCGTGCGTGCCTGGGGAACGCTTCACCCAAACCACTGCAGCTAAGCAGCAGGGGAACAGCGCAAACGCTCCTAGTTCTCACTGCTCAGTAATTTCCACAGGACAGACGCACCAGTCTCAAAGTCCGTGTTCAAAAAAAAACAAACAAACCCCCGACTGAGCTCCACTTTTAGGTATTTTCTCCTCACAAGAAAAACACTCTTCGGCCTCCCCCCCAGCCTCTCACAACCACAACTTCCTCGTGCCCTTCAATCCCGCTCGCCCACCGTCTCGCCGCCACGCCACTGCACAATCCTCTCCCCAAGAGCCCACCTCGAAGCAAGGACTACTGAGCAGAAGGGGGTTGGACAAGTTCTTCCACACCCGTTTCTGGTGTGCGCCGGGCCACGTGCCATTTTTGTGCTCTAATTTTACCCTAGACTTCATTTCCACGTCTTGCAGGCTACCGGAACATCCTTCACCAAATCCTCCAAAGAGACCTGTCAGGAGGAGGCGGCGCAGAAAAAAGACTGAAAAAACTGCCCAGCAAGTTCTTATGGCGTGCTGGAGGGAGGACAGCAAACAAACTGGACTCCACCGACGCAGATGTTACTGAACTCCACAGGCAAGATCTTGATGGAAGCAAATCTTCAAGGAAAAAAAAAAAAAGATTACAGAAAGCTGGCAGGTCCTCAAAGCAATGACGCTAATGGAACAAACAGAAATCATCCCAGTGCAAAGGAATGTAAGTGTGGTAAGAGACCAATTTGGCTAGCTCACACGAGCTCCTTATTGGTCTCAGACACAGGGAAGCGTGCATGGGGAAAGTGGAAATTAGGTCAGATTAATAAGGATAAAGCAGAAAAGAGTGGCATCAGCACCACGGACTGAACTCAAAATAGCTATGCAAAGAGACAACCAGAAACAAACAGGAAAGACAAGGTTCAATTCTTAGGTACGTTAGTAAAAAACTGTAGAAGTGTGAAAAAGATTGACTGGCTTCTTGGTAGACAGAAAAAACAACAGAGATGTCACTGGCACTGAGAACAGAGCGTTTTATGCCTCTTCGTGTGAACCTTCACTATAAACAGCAAAGCAGTGTCCAGCAACGAGCAGCCAAAGTAATGACTAAGCTTTCAAAAAAAAAAAAAAAAAGCAATGTCAGATTTTGATTAACCTGACCCTGACATGCTTAATTGTCTGAAGCAACCTCAGATCTGCTCAAGCTGAGAGCTCAAAGCTAATGGGAAAGCAGCTACGCTGAAAACGGTAAGTAGCAGTGCCCGCCTATAAAAATGAGCAAATCGAGAAGCCAAGATCTCACAAAAAAATAAAAAATAACAATCTGTAAGTCCCTAGAAGACAAGGCAAGCAATAGTGCACGTGGATTTATCAGGAACAAATTGTGTCTACCCAGCGTCAGTTCCTTCTGCAGCAGGGTAGCAGACCCCCAGCACAGCAGAGAAGCAGATGTTCGGTACCGTACATTGTGATGTTTCTGACTGTTTCACATGGTACTTTCAAAATTAATTTAAGGAAGGATAAACCTATTATAGGCTGAGAACAATACTGATTAGATAACCACAGTGAGAATATTTATCAGGGATAACCATACAAATTGAAACGAGCATCAACCTGCACTGGCGAGGTTTCTCCTAGGCTCAGCTCTTTTCAATGCTCTTATTAACAAACAGGATCACGAAGAAAGCATGCCTACTAAAATTGCAGGTGACATGAAACTAAGAGGGACTGCAAGGGCTGGAATCCTAACTGGCTTTGTCAAATTGGAGAAATTGTCTAAATAGGATTAAACCCCAAAGGGATGCTTGCAAGGGCCTACACTTACGCAGGATTGACCAAGAACAGGAGGGAGCTGCCGGCAGCAGCCTTCCAAAAGGGATCTGGGGCCACACTTGGTCGCAGCTCAGCAGGAGCCAGCACAGCCGCACGTGTCCCTGAGGGCAGCCGCCGGGCGCCCTGCCTCGCGCTGTCCCAGCGCTGCCTCCAGCCCCGGGCGCCCCCGAGGGGACGGGGTCCTGCGGGGAGAGCCCGGGGGGCACGGAGACGAACAGGGGACCGGGAACAGCCACGCGCGAGGTCCCGAAGTTATCGAGCCCGGAGAAGAAGGCTCCGCTGCGGTTTTCAGGTACAGAAGATGCTGCTGCAAAGAGGACGGGGACGGCCTGCTCCTCTTGTGCTCGGCAAACGGAAAAGGTTCACTTCGAACGTGCTACGGAAACCAACAGTTAAACACTGGGAGAGATTCCCAGGGAAGGCTTTAGGTACACTGCCACTGACGACCTTTTCAAGGCCAGTTAGACAAACCTCACGTACCTTCCCCGTGACCAAAGGAGGCCGCTCCCCACCCGCGGGCAGGCGCCGGGCTCCTCCGGACCCTGCCGGCCCCGCCTGGAGCACAGCCGGCCTTGGCGTCGTGTCCTCTCCGGTCCAAGACTTTCACGCTCTTGGTGCTGCTGCGAGCTCTCTGCTGCTTCTTAACAGCCTCAGAACATGGTCCTCACCCTCAGTTTTGCTGTTCCTCCGGTGCCTCGCACAGATCTGCCCTTAGCACCTTCCCTTCTCCCTCTGCACTTCTGGGCAGCTTTGTGTGCTCATTTAGTATCTCTCAGCTCTGTGTCGATGATTCATAGTTCTGCCTTTCTATTCCTGAACCATCTCCTGTCCAAAATGAAGCCTCAGCTTATTCCCCCCTCCAGCATTTCAAGAGTGCACCCCCAAGGTGAAGTTCAACACGATTAAAGAGAGCCCTAACGAACCCCAGCTTTGCTCCCTCTTCCCCCAAGCCCTCGGGCTCGATGAGCGTGGGCATCGCCCCAACCCTGCCTGCCAGGGAAGGGCACAACTCAGACACTGTGACGGGGAGCAGAGGCCGTGGACCCAGCTCCTGCTCTCCCGTGTCCTTGTCCCTAAAACCCTTCTGGGCTATGCAGGCTCGAGACACAGCCCCTGCGACCTGGCCTTGCAGCCAAAGACGCCAGGCTTCCATGCTGCACCAACTCCAATGGCACCCGTCCCCCCAGAATTGTTCATAACAGATTTGTCGCTCAGCCGCGCTCAGTCGCAAGCTGCTGCTGAGCTCTCCTCACCCCTCTCGCCAGCAGGCCAAGCCTCGCTCCGAACCCCTCCTCCGGGCCCTCCTCTTCTGTCGCATCAGACGCGAGCTGCTCGCCTTCACTCCCCAGCTACTCGCACGCTGCAGCTCCTTCCTTCGCTGCTGCAGAGCTGCCTCCGCTCCCCCCCAGACCAGGCCAGCAATCTCCATTTCCCGGCTGCTAAACTTCAGGCAAACACCTCCCTATTTCCTCCCATTTGTACTTCATGTTTGAAAAGAGCTCTCTGTAAACAAGCTGAAATCTGCTTTATTATCCTCTTTCAAATTGCTCCTTAAAGCTCTCCTGTGCCTCCGTACCCTCCAGAATCATCAAAACCAGCCCAGCTTAGCCACCCGCCTCGTCCAGCCCCGCCGCGCCGCGGCCCGCTGCCGTCCCGCTGTCCGCAGGCCCCCCTCGCTCAGCGGCGCCCGTCTCCCACCTCTGAAACCTCCGGAGCTCCGCGCAGGGCTCTCTTTGTTCTGCGTCTTCACTGCATCTACCGCAGGAGGAACCCATTCGATTAGGCTCCAAGGTGTGATTGTAACGGGGGAAAACGAAGCAGCAAAAGCAGCAGAATCCCACCTGATCGCTGCCAAACAGAAGTGGCACGGTGCCCCCAGCCCCGCAGCACGCCGCCGTGCCAGGGCAGCACCGCAACCGGCCAGCAACACCTGGGGGCCGAGGAAGAGGCAAGCACGCGCTAGAGGCTCATCTGAGCAGTTAAAAACCCCTTAATTAAGGACAGGAGGCACCGCTGGGCTAACTGTCCGAGTGGTCTGCAAAACCGCAGCAGGCTGCAGGCGAGCAGTAACCACGCTGCAGGGCTCACGTTTCAGAGCTGACAGCCTGTGCCCTCCGCGGCAGGGCGAGACACCGGCTGAAACACCTGCAGCCGGCGGCTCCCAGCCCTCCAGGGCCACAGCACCGGCGTTAGGCCAGGGCTCTGGACACAGCAGCCTGCATCCAGCTAGCGAGCAACGGAGCCACGGTGCTCCTGCCGACCGAGCGGATTTCATCACCAGGCAGATGACACGGGAAGAGCGAGGTATCACACAGAGCCTCGGGCAAGAGCTTCCAGAGCGGCTCACGCCCGCCAGAGGCTGCGGCGCTGCGATGCAGCCCCACGGCAGCACGCCTCCAAGGATGGGCGTGAGCGTCCCGGCGAGGCCCCCCCGGACCCCCATTCTCTTCTCCTTCCTGGCCCGCCCGTCACACCCTGCCTGGGGTGTCCAACACGGGGAGCGAGGCAGCCCCCGCCGCCCACCTCCCACATCCCAGCGTCACGCAGCAGAACGGGAGCCTGCTGTGGTGAGCAGGAAACCAAAGCCTCGGCTTCTGGAAACATCAGGTTTTCATTCTGCGGGCAATCTGGTGAGCTCCGGGACTAACGCGTCCCGCGTTCAGCCTGCGTGATGCCACGGCCCTTCCCTCCGTGCGGCATCAGCTGCTCGCCCTCCTCTGTCCTGGGGTCTGCCTGTTGGTAGGAGCCTGGAAACAGCAGGGTCAGCTTTGGTCGGAACTGGACAACGGGTCTGAAAGGCACTGGGGCAGGAGGAGCAAACAAACACAGAACCGGGCTTAATCATACCAACCTCCTCCTAGCAGGAAAGCAGGTTAAAATTCTGGTGATTTATTGGCCTTCCCGCCTTGGAAGGCTCCTTGCTGAGTGCTCCTCCACCACACTCAGAAATCCACCTGGATACACACCCCCAGGCTGCTCGCCAACACCCAGAGCATCGCAAGAGGATGAAGAGAAGAAGGAAGGAAAAAGACACTTTCCATTTTCTTGCAGGGCACTGTGGGCAGAAGTAAGACAGGTGTGGTTTGTCCCCTCCACGCAGCTGCTACATGGGAGGCTCTGACCCACAAAGTCCTGGAGGTTGATTTAAAAAGAATCAGATGCCAAGTAGGAGGGTGGGATCGTGAAAAGGAAAAGGAATTCTTCCCAGCAAGGGGTGCGACAGGACGCATGATCGTGCTAGCCAAGGCTAAAAGCTCCATTCGTGGGCAAGCTGCTAGTGCGGTTCCTGCACCGCTCCATTTCCAGTAGCTAGGCTCGTGTCGGCCTTTCAGCTGAACGCTTCTTCCTTTGGATCTCACGGCCGCTGCCCACAGCCTCCTTCGCCCACCGCTAACCACGGTTAGGCAGATCAGTCCCCGTTAGGCACCACGGCAATCTGGTTTGGCTGCCCAGAGAGGCCGGCGGTGCTGCCAGCAGCTGGGGCTCACCAACGCCTCCACTCCTCACCCCAGAGGCGCTGAGAGCCCGGGCACTGCCCAAGGCTCGCAGGTCTCCGGCCAAGCGCTGCCGGGAGCCCCATCACCCTCCTGGGAAGGGCTGCGAGGCGGCTGCTCGCAGCCACTCTGCGAGAGATAACCCCACCTGAATTTCTGCTGCTGGGGCCTCACCAGGCAGAGCCCGGCCGCCCCAGCCGAGCACAGGAGAAACGCAGAAGCAGCAATCACGGCCAGAAAATGAGCCCTGCTCAGGCACAGACACGAAGGCAGCTCTTGGGATGGGACCGGCACAGCCATCGCACCCCGAGAGCAGCCCCGGCTGGGGTGCAGAACCGCCTCTGAACAGGGAAAATACTGGGTGTAACCAAATGGAGACGGCCCTTGCTGGCAGAAAGGAGAGCTGAGTTTATATTGGTTCAAGGACAGCTGAATGAGCCAGGGGAAGAGGGACCCTTCCAGGACTAAGAACCGCACAGAAACCCTACCTAGCTCAGGAAGACCCGGTGAGGTCTGTCAAAACACGAAGACAAAGCCTCCTGCAGGCAGGCACTGGTTCTTACGCTCTTCACTGCGTATTTGATTTGTGCTGCCGTCACGATCAGTACATTTCATCAACAGACCTTCGCTGCAAGCCGCCTGTCTCTCACCAGCTCAAAAATCAGCACAACTCAGCAAAGTCAGGTCCATTTTGCTTTCCTACCCAGCCCCGACTACGCTTTGCCACCTCCTCATCCGTGCCCACGCCGGTGCTCCCGCAGGCACACCGTGAGCCCAGGAGGAACGGAAACCTGACCCAGCCAAAGCAAAACGAGAGCGTGGTTTCCAGCAGGGCAGCTCCCTGACCCCGCAGCGTGGACGCGAGTGCCAGCAGAAGGAAGGTAGGCGAGGCCGGGTAAGAGGAGCCACATCGCCCCTTACAGCAACCGCCACACGCTGTTGGATTGAAGGAATTGTGAAACTGCAGCCACAGAGGTCTGCTCTGATGCTCCCACATCCAAACCTGGCTCTTTGCCTGCGGCACACCTCCACGTCCGCAGCATTTCGTCCAGCCACAGCACCAGAGCTCCCGGCCCCTCGGCACCAGAGACCTTCTCTTCCTTCCCTGTGACATCTGCAACTCCATCCTGCTCAGACTTCAGCTACTGAGACCACCCGCCCATCCTGCTGCTGCTCCCTCCTCTCCCTCAGCATCAGGCAAGTTCTTCTGTTCTCCCGCCTCTCCCGCCCGTCCCTGTTTCGGAGCCGTCGCACTGCCCATCCGCGCACAGCACCTGCCAGGCGCCCTCGCGGATGGCTGTGGCCAGGGCACGAAGCCCCACTCAGCGGGCGGGCGCCTCTGCCCACGCGTGCCAGAGCCGTGCCCCGTGCCCTCCCCAGCTCCCAGGGCTCTCCTGCCCCCGGCTCCGGGGCCAGGCCACCACCAGCTCTGCTGGGCGAGGGCGCGCGCTGCGTGCGGTCCCTCTGAAGCTCCCACACGCCCCGGCCACGCACCCAACACGACGTGCCATCGCAGCGGTTGCCCGGTCTCTCCTCCTTGCATTCCTTCGGCTACCTCTGCTCCAAATGCCCCCCAGAGCACAAGGCCAGGGTGGCCGAAGAGCCCTGGCCCGGTCTGCTGGGACTCGGACCTGCTCTGAGCTCCCAGCTCCTGCCCTGCACCCGCTGCCCCAGCAGGACCTGAGCAAGCCCTGTCCTTCCACCGCCACCATTCCTCGTGGTTTCCAAAGCTTTGGGAATTCACAGGCACACACAAACAGGACAATTCTGCAGAGGTCATGGAATTGGCAGGAAAGAGCCGGCTCAGCAGAACGCTCTCCTTCCCCAGGGGTGTAATTTACTCCAGGCTGATTCAGCGGCGCGCGGCCACGCCGGTGCGTGGCCCGGCAGGGCTCCGGCCAGCTCCACGAGGCAGCTCCCGCCTCCGTCCTGCGCGCTGCACATCGGCGCATCAGGAAGCCGCTCCGAAAGACGTTGGAGAAGGATTCTGAACAGCGCTGTAAAACTTCTGCAGGACTGACCAAAACGACAAAGTTCAGACAGTTGAATTCATCAGGAAAAAAGGGACAGGAAAGCGTCTTCGTCAGCTGGTACCAGTGGCTTTCAGCACACACACACACACAAAAATAGTACAAAAGGACTACTTCCTCTTAGAAAAACACACAGAAACCCAGGGTCTCGGAGATGCCCATTGAACAGTAGCTGCTAATTATTCACAGCAAGGTGGCTAATAAAGCAGAAAAAACCCTACAGAACAGGCCCTTACGCTGTAACCTATCCCAAAGGCGCACCTTAACCAGGTGCCCTACGTTTATCTGACTGGGAAAAAGCTGAGCCCTGGGTACGAGGGGGTCGGCACGAAGCGCCCCGCAGTCCGTGCTGGCTTTCGGCGCGGTGAACCAGCCGGGAACTGGAGCAGCGCAAGGCCAACCCCAAAAGTGCCTTCTGCCCAGCCAAAGCCAAACGCGGAGCACAGCTAACCCAGCCACTCTGCTACCAGCCCAAGGGCTTTTTTCATCGTGTAACTCTTCCAGAGGGGTAACAGCAGGAAAACGTAGCAGAGAGCTTTCCAAATTATTCCCTCAATTGATGCTGGAGACGGAGAGCTTCTTGCCCCCGCCTCCTGGCCCCCAACCCTCTCACCACGGCTGACAACCTCCCCCAAGCTTTTCCTGAAGAGCTGAGCCTCCAGAGGGCTGCAAGACATACACATGGAAGCTAACGCTGGGAAAGAAAGTCCTCATGGTTTGACAGAAGCTCTCTCCAAGCACCTCAGCTACTTCTCCTCTATCTCCTGTCTCCTCCCTCCTCAGCTCCGTAACTTCACGCACGCCGACCACCGCTGCGCAGCCGTCCTCCTGGCGCCCCACCACCGACCTCCTTGCTCCCCGATCCTCGCCGCCTCCTCCCACCGTCCTGCCCCGGCCGGACCCCTCTGCCTCCTGCTGCCAGCTCTCTCGCTACAGGCCTGGCTGTATTCTGTTCAGAGCAGCACAGCTAGAGGTCACATTTACTGCAAGCAGGGGTTGTACCAACCTCCCTACCAACGTTGCACATCATTTTGCTTTAAGCATACACAGAAATCTTTTATAGAGCTCCACAGCTTGCAGCAGTCTCCAGAATTTGGCAAAGAAGCCTGGGATGAGGGAGGGAGATGCTTTTTGCTAGCCCCCTGAAAATCTGTCCAAACTTGGCGGTTGGAAAGCACCGAGCACCGCCGGGTCTCGCCTGTGATTCAGCCGGCGTTGGGAACGTGCCAGAGCCCGCCGCGCTCCCCAGCCCCGCGCACCCACCAGCCTCCGCTCGCACCGCAGCCTCTGCGCCGAAGCTCGAGCAACGAAGAGGAGACCAAAATAAAGCCCGATTCCCCCTTCCTCCCACAGCGACAGTCTTAACAACATCTCAGTTTTCGCCCCAGGAGACGCTGCACCGGCAAGCAGCCACCAGCTCCTCCCGCGCTCAATTTTCGCCACTGTCACCAGCTCCAACCTCCCCTCGTTCCTCCCCGGGAAAAGCCTCGCTCCCCCCCGACCAGCAGGGCTACCGGCACTCCCGGCTCCACGGCCGCCTACCGACACGCTCCTGTTACCTCCCTTCGGCAGCGCTGCCTGCAGAAGGAGCCGCAAAGCCACAGTGGTTGTGCACGACATCTCCTGCTAACGCGCTTCCCCCTCCTGCCAGCCGGCATTGTTCGGAAGAGCAGAAGCTGCACCGACGCCTGCCCAGCCAGCCGGGCTGCAGCGCAGGGCGAAACGCACGGGCACGCTGCCGCAGCTGCCGAGCGGGAACTGGCCTACGTCCCTTTCATTTTTAAAAATGAAGGAACTGCCTACGGGAAAGGATCTGTTAAGAGAATACGGACAAGCTTTGCTGCGTCCAGCACTCGACACGGGAAGTCGGATTTCAGATTTCACTTGCAACTTAAATAGCACAAGGACAACAGCAGCAATGACCACAGAATCTGAACAAGAAAAACAAACAAACAGACCCCTCCTGCAGCCGTGTCTGTGTCAAGCCCAGAGCACACAGTTTAGAACGATATCTCGTCCCAGGCTGCCAAGATGCTTCGAGAAACGATAACTTATCTGTAGCAAAACCCTTCCAGTGCCTCATTACCCCCACCGTCACCTCGGTCTCTCACATTCAGTAATGTATCGCATTTAACTGCCCAATCGCAGCGTGTTTTCACTGGGACCGCTCTTTAATCCGGTGCCTAACAGGAAAACACAGATGCAGCACGGATAAGGAAACGGCCTGCGGGATTCCTGCTCTGCTAAAACAGAAGCTGGAAAGAAAGGAGCGATGGGGCCGGGGGGGACCAGGAGGCACAGGGTGGTTCCGGGCGCGGGGCAGGCACAGCGCCAGGAGAAGCCCGGCTCCCCCCTGCAGCCCCTTGCCCCTTGCTGTGGGGTTAAACGAGCCCACCACCATCCGCCTCGGGAAGCACCGGCCCTTCACAGCTGCACGTGAAAGGATTCTGTTTTCACACCTCCCTGCCAGCAGCAGCAGAACGCATGCAAAATGAGTGAAGTTGCCTAGAGACGCACCTAAACGGCAGTGTGCTCATCGCCAGCCTACAACTGTTTACATCCTGAAGGACACGGCTCAGGTAGGCAGCAGCAGGTAAGAACAGAAAGCTGCGAGGGAAGCGGCGAGGTGCTGCAGCACAGAGAGGCCGGGCGGGGGGACACGAGGAGCCCCCGGGGCCTCTGCGCAATGCCCGAGCAGCAGACGGTTTTCACGGAGCCACCTTTAGCGTGGGTCGGTGCTGTCCCATGGCATGGTGAGCGCAAGCAGCATCAGGCACCGTAATCACGGCCACTGCACCCACAGGCGCTGGGGGCGGCTGAGAGCCTGCAGGAAGGCAGCAGGAAGGCGGCACGACGGCCCTGGGGCGACGGCCCCCAGGCAGGGCCATCCCGGCCCCCCCAGCTGGGGGCGGCTGCAGCCCCGCACCCTCCCCCTGGGCCCCGGAGCTAATCCCATCCCTCTTCATCTCATTGAATTCCATTAATTCAATGACTTTCTGTGGCAGGAAATCTCACGGAGCAGTCTCAGAAGTGAAGAAGCCCCCTCCTTTTTATTGGTTTTACATTTCCTCCGTTCCGATCTCGTGGAACGTCCTTTGTTCTTGCACCGCAAGACAGATGAGGCAATTTCTCAGATTTACGTTCCCCCGACCGCTCGATCCTTCAGGCCTCTGCCGCAGTCCCTCTCGCCTTTCTTCCTCCCGAAGCGGCCGCCCGAGGCCTGACGCAGGACGCGGCGGCCTGGCTGAGCGCGGCCCAGGCCCCGCGGCGGCTCCCTGCCCGGACCGACCCCGGGGGCCGCGGCTCTCCGGGACCGTCCGTCCCCGCGTGCCTCCCGCAGCCACGTTTCGGGGTGGGCCGGGGGCAGGGGGCCCGAGCGCAGACAAGGAGAAGCGCAGCGGGGAGCCAGCGGTGCCAGCTGGGAAACCAGCCACGGCTCCTCGCGGGGACCCAGCGGCGCACGCAGCACCGGCGCTGCCCTGATTCTGCCCGGGGCGAAGCCCTGCTGCAGAGCCGGGAGGTTTCGGGTCACCGCAGGGCCCCTTCGGGTCGGGCCGCGACCCCCAGCCTGCGGCCGGCCCCGGGCCCCCAGGACGTGGCCACGAGCTCCCCTCCGTCCCCTCGCCCCCCGCCCCGCCTCGGTCCCGCCGCCGCAGACCCCGGGCCCGGCCCGCGGCTCCCTGCGTTTTTAACGGCCCCGGGCTCGGGCCCGGCCGGCCGCGATCGCCGCCCGGTGCCGGCAGCCGGGGGCTCCCCCCCGCCCGGAGCTGGGCCCCGGGGCCGCCCCCGCCCCGCTCCCCGCCGCCCCCCGGCGGAGGCCGCGGCCCCGGGGCGGGGACGGGCGCCGAGGCCCCTCCGCGCCCCGCAGGCCCCGCGCCCGCCTCCGCCGCAGGCCGCGGCCCCGCCGCTCCGCCGCCCCCGCGGGCCCGCAGTGCCGGGGGCGGCCGCCGCTGCCGCTGCCTCTGCCGCTGCCGCTGCGGCGGGGCCCCGGGGCGGCCCGGCCCGGCCCGGCGGGCGGCGGGCACGGCTCCAGCGGCACGGGGGCGGGCAGCGGGCGAGGCCGCCGCCCCCGGCGGGCACCGGGAGCAGGTGCAGCGGGCGGCGGGGACAAAGGGCGGCGCGGGGGGTTCGGCTCGGCCCGGTTCGGTTCGGCCCGGTTCGGCCCGGCGCCGCCGCTCACCCTCGATGGAGATGACGTGCTCGCGGATCTGGCTCTGCAGCGCCAGGTCCTCCACGCGCTCGATGAGGTCGTAGATGGCGTAGATGTTGGGGTGCACCGACTCGAAGCGCCCGATCTCCGCGCGGATCGCCGCCGAGTTGGACAGCCCGAACTGCGGCGGCGGCGGCCCGCCGGGCTGCGGGCCCGAGGGGCCGGGCACCGGCACCGGCACCGGCCCGCCCGGCGCCGCCAGGCTCTGCTGCTGCGGGCTCTGCCCGGGCCCGCCCTGGAAGTTCATGGCGGCGGCGGCGGCGGCGGCGGCGGGGGGGGGGCCGGCGGTCAGCGGCGCGGGGCCGCCGGGAGCCGCTGCATGGCCGCGCTGGGCGGGCGGTGCCGGCGCTGCGGCTCGGCCGCCCCCGCCGCTCGCTGCGCTCCGCGCCCGCCGCTCCCCGCCGCCGCCGGCCGCGTCACGCCCCGCCCCCGCCCCGCGTCACCGCGCGCCCGGCCGGCCCCGGGGCGGGACGGGGCGGGAGGGGGGGGGGGGCGCCGGGAGAGGGGGGGGCGCGGTGCTGCGGGGCCCGCTCCGCCCCCGCCGGGCCCCCCCCCCGCGCAGCCCCCGCGGCCCCCCGCCGGGCGGTGTCCGGTCCCCGCTCGGTGCCGCCCCCCCGCCCCGCGCCCCCCCCCCGCTTCCACCCGCGCCGGTCTCGGCCCCCGGGGCCCGGACCGGGATCGCTCCGCACGCTCCCCGAGCCCCGCTTCGCCTCCCCGCTTCGTTCGGGGGGTCGTCGCCGCGCCTCGCCCCGCCAAGGTCACCCCTCGCGGTACCGGGGGGTCGGTGCCCGGCAGTCCCCGGCGGTGCCCCGGTGGCCGCGGGTCCCTCGCGGGTGCCGCTCGGTGCCGCTCGGTGCCACTCTCCGGTCCGTTCCCGACCCCGCGGCACCGGCACGGGGGTGTGGGGCTCACAGGGCAGGAGCCTGGTCCCGGGCTGGGGGCTGCTGTGGGCCGGGCCCAGCCGCTGCCCGGTGTCAGAGCAGAGCCGGCTCCGGCTGCCCCAAAGGGCCACGGCTGGGCCGCGAGTGCTGCCGGCTGTGCTGCTGGGGGGGCAGAGTTAGGGAAGGGGGGGAAAAAAAATTGCTGCACCACAGCAGCTGGGAGAGAGGAGAGAGAAACGTGAGAGACCCTGCAGCCCCCAGGGGAGCGCGGCAGGAGGGCAGGAGGTGCTCCAGGCACGCAGCACAATTCCCCTGCGGCCCGAGGAGAGGCCCCTGGTGGAGCAGGCTGTCCCCCTGCACCCACGGGTCCCACACGGAGCAGATCTCCACGCTGCAGCCCGTGGAGGAGCCCCCGGTGGAGCAGGTGGATGTGGCCTGGAGGAGGCTGCGGCCCATGGAGAGCCCCCGCAGGAGCAGGCCCCGGGCCGGAGCTGCAGCCCGTGGAGAGGAGCCCCCGCAGGAGCAGGGGGTCTGGGGGGAGCTGCCGCCCGTGGGGGGCCCGTGCTGGAGCAGTTTGCTCCTGGGGGATGGACCCCATAGGACGGAGCCGTGTGGGAGCAGGTCTTGAGGAGCTGCTGCCTGTGGGCAGCCCCCGCAGGCTCAGCTCGGGTGAGTCTGTTTTGCCCGTGACGGTAATTGTGGAGTGATCTCCCTGTCCTTATCTCATTATCTCAGCCCCTGAGCCCCTTTTCATCATAGTTTCTCCCCTTCCTTTTTTTTTTTGGGGGGGGGGTGAGAGTGTGGCGTGCCGGGGCTGAGGTGCCACCAGCGCGAAGCCGTGGCGGGGGCACTGGCAGGTGGGGGTGGGCACCACTGGGTCCCCCCAGCGAAGGCGCACACGGGGTGCGCCGACCCAGGGCCTGGAGATGGGGCAGGGGGAGCACAGCACACCCCGGCCGAGTGGGGCTCAGCAGAGTGAGAGCACCTCTCAAAACGTTGAGAAACAAAGAAATTGGGATCATAAGCCCTGGCTGGTGAAGTGCGATTCGGGAGGCAAAGCGCCAAGGAAGGACTCTCCGAGAGAACCCAGCCCAGAGCGGTTCCTTCTCCCTTCGCATCAGGAGCCGCGGCCCCCAGGGGCCGCCCGGAGCCCACCCGGGGGTATCGGGGCAGGGGCTGGGGCACAGAGGACAGGCAGGGGGCTCAGGGGGGCTCTGGGGACCGGGGGCAGGCTGGACACAGGCATGGGCGCAGCCATGGGGGGGTCACCGGTGCAGCCCCAGGCAGGTTGGTGCATCCCTGAGCCCATTACGGGGCAGAGGGGCAGGGTGGGGTGGGTGGCACCCAGTCGTGGGCTGGGGAGGAAGGGATGGCAAAGCCAAACGAGCCGGGCACTCGGATGGTGCTCCTGGGGCGCTCAGAGCAGAGAAACGGGGGGCCCACGGACGGTGGGAGGTGGCTGGGAGGGCTGCGGGGGCACCCGGCCGTCGTGGTCTGCAGGAAGCCCGGACACAGAGGAGGAGGAGGACGATGGCCATGGCAGCGTCAGTGACTAGAAAAACTTCCCCGGGCTCAGGAAATCTTGCGGGATGCGAGTAGCTGGGTGCTGGGTGAGTCTGTGGGACAGCCACCTCCCTGCCCTCTCTGTCTCCCCCTTTTGGCCTGTTAGGGTTCCTCCGGAGCTCGCCCACGGAACCGGGCACTGGCTGGGGCTGGAGGCACCTCCGGGCCCCCGGTCCCAGCCCTGCTCCAGCAGCACCCGGAGCAGGTCCGTGTCCAGGCTCCTCCTGGGATGGAGCCCCCGGCTCCTCTCTGCACAGCCTGGCCCGAGGCTCCGGACCCACACGGGACAGGAGTGCATCCTTTCCACCCCCACAACCACCACCATGAGCAGTTATTTAAAAAAAAACAAAACACAAAGCCCTTTTATGAGCGTCTTGTTGAAAGCTTTCAGAAAATCCACGTTCGTTGCACTGATTGGATCAGCCTCACCTGGACGCTTGTTTACGCTTCCAAAGACCTCTTCGTGGATCTGAGTCACCAGCTCTCTTTACAAAAGCCAGGCTGACTCTTCCCTAATTTGTCATATTTAACCACATCTACTCCTATTCTTTGTTATATTTGCTATTGAATTATTTGGTACAGAAGTTAGCCGTAGTGGTTTGCAGTTCCCAGGCCGTGCCCAGAGCCCTTTTGAAGATATATTTTTATTATTTTTATTTTTATTTTTGTTTTGGTTTTGTTTTTATTTTTATTTTTATTATTTTTATTTTTATTATTTGTGTCTTCCTATTCCTGTTCGCAGCAGGTAACGCAAATGCCCGGCTGCAGAGGCACCGAGCAGCTGCCTCCCACGTCTGAGTGTCTCCGGAGGGCTGCAGGGTGCCACGGCCCCCACCAGCCCCACACAGCGACACGATTTTCTGCAGGTCCCTGGGAGCACTGACCGTATGAAATGGCCTTCTGCCCAGTATCACCATCGTGGCTTATGTTCCTCCATAAAGCTCTGGTACCACGTGCTGAGGCTTCCACAGTACGTGTGCCTAAGAAAAGACCAACCAGGCAGGGTTGCCCTGTGGGCATCTCCCAGTTCCTCCGCAGTTAGGAACCTTCATTTCATCACCTCCAAACAAGAGGGACGACAATGGCCAAAGCCGCTCTCCGGGGACCGTCCCCAGGCACCCCACCTCCCGCGGCAGCGCCAGCAGCAGGCTGCGGCTCCCGGGCGCTGCTGAGCCGCGTGCGCGGTCCCGCACTGCGAGGCTCCGGGGCGAGCAGCAACTTTGCCATCTCTTCGGCAGAGCCATTGCAGCCTGGGGAGCTCCTGGAGGTCCATGCGGAGATTTTGGTGCTTCCATGAGGCCAGTGGGGCCGAGGCAGCAGGTTCGGCCTTTGTTTATAAATACATATGGGTATGTATGCACACATGCATCTGTTTCAGTGTTTTCCTTTTCTTTCCTGGAGAAGGGACAAGAGAAAAAGAGAAAAAAAATCATTACTTTCTTCTTTTCTCCTTATATTTATGCACTGGAAGAGCACTGACAATGAACCCTACCACAGCTGGATGAAAAGCATTAAAGGATGAACCTAAGCACCCACGCTCATCCCGCAGCCCACAGAAACCCACGGGTCTGCTTAAGGAACAGGCACCTTGGCGAGCCTGCAGGGAGCCTCTTAGCCTGAAACTGTTGGCTTCGGATCTGGGTCAGAGCACGGATCGATACGCGGCTGTGGATCTCAGCACTGCCCTTCCATCGGTGTTTGACTCCCAGGTCTGGGTCCTGAGTGAGACCTGCCATTCAGTGCTCTGTAAGGGATGGATGGTGGTGTGAGGTATAATCCGTGAGCAGTTGTCCTACAACTAGTGTTCATAAATGGTCTGCATCAATCTGGACAAATAAATGATAATCCTGGCCAGTAACATGTTTATGTTCAGAAGGCTTAGTTTCCTTGAACAGAGGAAGGTCAAGAAAAATCACTGAAAAGGAAAGATTAGACTGGAAAACATGAATTTAAATGCAAACCCCAAGCAGAATTTCTTAGATGACCAAGAAAAAGGGACAGATTTGAAAATCCGCCTTGAAAGGGCTGGCGTCACACGTCTAATTTTGGGCTGTCTGGAGCGACGCGCTGCTTTCAGGCAGCGTTTCCCTGTGCCGATCGCAGGGGAGATTTGGGCTGCTCTGCGGTAACTGGGTCCTTGAGGTCAGCAGCATGGCTCCTGTTGAGACACGGTGTCAAAGCGTATTTATTTTCTTCCAGATTTGCTCCATCATTTCCCCAACTGATAACACCACAGGCTCTTTCCGAGCACCGTGTCAGCCTGCTGTGCCTTTTCCCCCACACGACCAGCCTCAGCTTCCCGAGCCGCAGGACACGCGGACTCGAGCACCGGGAGGAGCATTGCAGGGGCTCGGCCGGGACCCCGGCTGCTGGATCTCGCCCACTGACCCCTCGTGGGACCATGGAGGTTCTTCTGCCCGCAGCCCAATGTTTGGCTCAGATGAATTGCACAGAGGTTGGCTGAGACCTACAGGCACCTGCGGGCAGAGGACCGACCTCCACCCCGCTGCCAAAAGGTGCGCTCTGCTTGTGCACCCCGCGGCCGGGCTGCAGCTTTATTGCGCTGAGGACAGCGGGGGCGAGCCAGCGTCCCCTCGTCCCCACCGCCCCGCCACCGGCCCGGCAGCTGCCCGCGCTCCCTGCCCACCCTGCCTGCTGCTGCGTGCCCGCAGGACCGGAGCCATTCCCCCTGGAAACGACCTCGGCACGCCAGCCAGCGAGCACGGATGGCCAAGTGAATGTAAGCTGATGCTAATAAATCTCCTGAGCATACATCCCTACATTGAGGTTTGTTCTGTTTGCACAAACGGCATAATTAACCGCGTGTATCTGTGCCCCCCTGCTGCCAATCCGGACCTTCGCTGCAGCTGCTGCCCCCGACCCCGCGCCGCTCCTTGCCCTGTGCCTGCGCACCCCTCGCCTGTTGGTGCCGCAGGCGTCGCCAGCGGGATGCCACGGGGCCGGAACGTCCCCCGAGCCTCACCGGGAGCCTCGCCGCCCCTCGCCGGGCAGCAGCTGGTGGGTTACATTGGGCAGGTGATCGGCCGGCTTTGCACCTCCCTCACGCTGCGTGTACCTGAGCCACATTTTCTCCCTAGCAGGGTATTTGGGCACCGTCACAAATCACCGCTCAGCCCCGGCTCTGACGCGATTGTAAGACTTAGGAGGATCAAAGTACAGCATTTTCTCCAAACCTCAGATAACTTTCATGTTTCTTTCCTGAATCCTGTCAGGTATTTTAATAACCGCTTAAAATGCACAGTTCTGGTGCCATTTTCCAGCGCTGCTCTCACCTCTGCTGAATGCAGCAACACAGCCCCACAGCTGCTGCCCCATCACCAAAACCGCCGCCTTGCACACCCATGGGGGGCTCCCCCACACCACTGCCTTGCACATGCGCCTGGGGATTCCTTGCCCATCTGTGCCCCCAGTCTGTGACTTTAACCCTGTCTCCCACAAATCTTCAGCACCTGTGGTTTTGTGCTGGCTCTAAGACCACCAAGGGAGCTGCTAAATGCCACCAGCACTGCAGAGGTCTTTCAGGAAGGCTTTCAGGAAAAAAAAAAAATAAAACCTGTTGACAAACGCATTTTGAATTCATAAGTTAGCTTTTGGAGTCAATTAGTAGTTCGTTATTAGCACTGTACAGTGCTAAGTTTACAAGTCAAAAAGTCCCACGGCACTGAGTCAATTTTCTTACTGAAGCAAATGGTGTTAAATCCGCACTTCCTTCAAAAATGAAGACGGGGTTGTTTGAAAAGGCTGCTCCCACCAGGTGAGCTCTCAGGCGAGGCACAGGAAATTGTTCCTGCAAAGCAAAATGTTAAATTCTTGACGAGCAATTGGAAACAGGTTTTACCAGAGGAGAAGAACAGACCACCGGCCGCGTCCCCAGCCCCACCGTGCGGCACCCGGGGCGCTGCTCGGGCACGGGAGGTGGCCCAGCAGCAGCCGAGGTTCCCGCGGTGGTGCGGCACGGTGGGGCCGGGCCGAGAGCCCCCAGCCCTGCCGGGGAGTCGCGTCCCCCCCGGGTTTCGCCCTTAGACCAAGTGGCGCCGCCGTCCCACGCGTGTAGCACGTGGGGTCTCCTGTCCCGGGTGCCCCTCTCGTGCCGCAGACCGAGGCGCTCCTCCCGCCCTCAGCAGCTTCCCCACCGGCCGCTGCGATTGCACGCCCCCCGCAACGCTTGTAAACCGACGAGGCTGCTAACTGCTCGGCTCTGCTCCTTGCATCGGCCGCAGCTCTCCTCGGAAGCCGCAGCCATTAACGGCCGGCAGCAGCCTCGGCATCCCGCGGCTCGGTCTGACCGCTCCCTGCCCTGTCCCCGGGCGCTGTGAGCCTCCAGCAGCCCCCACCGGCACCGCGTGGCCCCCGGGAGGGCAGGGGCTGTCCCACGCAAGGTGGCTGCACCTGGGGAAGCCACGGACATGGGTGGGCGCTTGCCCACCGCGGCTCCTGTGCCGCTCGCTCCCCTGCAGGTGCTGCCTCCGTCCCCAAAGGCTGCGGCATCAGCAAGCACGTCGTCCGCCGTGTGACAACGAGCCCACCACCCTGCTTCCTTCCAGTGCCGGGGAGAAACACCAAACTCTCCTCTTTCACAGCATCGTTCGCAGCGTCAGCGTTAACCTCCCTGTAGCGGCACGCAGTACAGCCCCGCTGACACTTCTTCTGTCCCTAATGGATTTTTAATCTCCTCCTCGTGTCCTTGGCATGACCTGACACTTACTTCTTCCTCATGTCTTTAACTTCTTGTATCATTTTTCCACGTACCATAAATTCTGATTTACAGTGATTTCTGTTTCCAACCGGCTCCGTTCATTACGCGTGGCTTTGTGTCCCGAGTTCCTAAGGAAACAGTCAGAGATATCATCCAGCTGGGGGTTATTCAAGCGGCTGCCTCCAAGGAAGCTCCGGTGCGCTCCGGCAGGGGCTGGGCTCCGCAGGGCGACTTCCCCCGGGGGCAGCCCCGCAGCGCCCAGGCCGCCGGCGCCCCCCCGCAGCCACCCAACGGCCCCGCTCGGAGGCTTTGCTGAGGCCGTGCACCAAAAATCGCCGCTGCTGGAGCAAAGCCTGGGCTTCGCTGAACAACAAGGTCCCACCGTGGCTGAAAATGTCAGATTGCTTCAGAAGCCTTTCTACAGCCTGACGGGAGAGCAGAAGTCCTTCTGCAGGAAGATGTGAACCCAGACTACCCCACGAAACCAACCTAAGTGGGACACCTGCCTTTTTGTCACAGTTTTCTTTTATTACAGGGACAAACATGGCTCTCCCACTGACGGCACAGAGGAGCCCACGCCTGGACGGACCCCAGGGCGCGGATCCCTGCTGCGCTCCAGTTGCTCTGCTCCTTCCAGGCCCCTCCAGCCCATGGGCTGTGTCGCCGTGGGGGGGTCTGGAGGTCCGGGTCTCAGGTCCACGTGGCCCTGGGGCAACTGCTGACAGAAAAGCCCTGAGACCACCAGTGCCTGCCCCAGAAAAGAGCTGAGCTGAGAAGATGTCAGGGAGAAACGGAGCTGCACTCCTCCATCGCTTGTGCTGCCGTGAGTTACTCAAGGAGACTGAGAATGGGAAAAACTGGGCCAGGCAGAATTCTGTTAGCATGGGGACTCTTGCCCCGAGGAGGCATTTCATCACTCAGGCGGCAGACATCCCGAGGCTGTCGGCAGGGAAGCCCAAGGAGCGCGGGCAGCATCGCCGTGATCTCCTCTGCTCCGGTGGCCGTGAGGACGCCCAGCTGCGGAGCACCACGGAGCACAGCACGGTGCCAGCTGAAATCCCGAGGGTGAGGGAGCTCGGGCCTCGCTGAGACCTGGGGCAGAAATCCCCCTCCAGCATCTCGCTGAGCGTTTCCTGTAGCTTGATGCTCAAACTCGCAGCCTGAACGAGGAGAACATTTCCCGGGCGGCACCACGGCTGAGTGCCGGTCCTGGTCCCCCGCCTCCCCCCGGCACGCCACCGCCAGCCCGACACGGCCACAGCACCAGCCCCGTGGGACTGCGGGGCCCAACCGAGCGGGACAGGCAGGGCCCTGCAGGCAGCACAGCACCGGGGGTCCTCTGGTGCTGCTGAGCACCCGAGGGTCCCGCACCGGAGCAGGGCAGTGAGGAGGGGATGGTCCCCGCGGGCGCTCGTGTGGCCCTCGGCCGGCTGGATGGAGGCGCGGGGCACGGGGCAGCCACCCCACGCCACGTCGGCCCAGCGTGGGCAGATCTCCACGGGGCCACGGAGGGAGGCGATGCCGGCCCCTGGTGCACCGCAGCCCCGGGCACCCAGCGTGGAGGCAGGGCTGGGGCAGAGCCCACGGCCCGGCAGCGCCGGTGCTGCAGCAGCGCGGACGTGCGCCCAGGCAGGTGCCGGCACAGAGCTGCCACCGCCACCCCTCCGCGGGCCCGATCCAGCCAGCAGCGGCATCCTGTGCTTGTGCAACTGCTCATTAGCACACACTTCCCAGGCCCTGTAATTTACGTTATCAGCACTTGGGAGCAGCAGTGGCAGCCTCAGCACGATGCCTCCATCCTGCTGCTATCTGATGGAGCCCTCCTCGGAGGGTCACAAGCAGCCGGTGCCGTTCCAGCCATGGAAACCACCCGTTGTGCTGGCAGCGGTCTCATCACGTCACCAAACCGTGACCCTGCACAGACAACCCCTCCTCCTCGCTGCCCGCGCCCTGCTGCCCACCCTGAGCCGCCCGCTTGTACGCACACGGTGAGCTCCATTTCCTCATGCTGCCTGCACAAAGCCGATCAGCGACATCAGGAAACTCTCTGTGTCATCAGTATCGGAGCTCTTTTATTTATAATGTCTTGCAACAGCCTTGGAAACAAGGGGATTGGCAAAAAGAGCATTCAGCCGGGAGGGGTGCCTGCTCTGAAGCTGGCACTACTCAGCCTGGCAGGACCGGGCTCAGCAGTGTCGGGGGGCAGAGGCAGCGCGGGGTGGCTGCAGCCCTGCCTCGGAGAAGAGGGGCGAGAGGAACTGCAGCACTGCAGGCACGGGTGGTGAAAATCCCCGTGCCACAAAAAGCACAGTGCCAGGGAGGTGTCACCCCCTGCGTGTGCAGATGAGATTTGTCATCTGCCGGCCCCGCACTCGGCACCCCACAGGCAGCGGCCCCGGTGCTGACGGCAGCCGCGGTGCCGGGGAGCCTGAGTCACCCCGCGCCCTTCACGCGGCAAAGGTGCCGCTGCTATTTTGGGGCCGTGACTGCAACTTAGGAAAACAGCTAACTCCAAACATCCCTTCAGCGCTCTCTGCTTGTGTTGAACAAAGCAGCAGAGGAGGCAGCACATGGCCTGCCCAGACAGGAGCTGTGTGCGCCCGCCGCGTGCCGCTGGGGACAGCCGTGGCCTGGCGGACAGCGCGGGCGCGGGGGCACGACTGCAGCCGGCACCCCCCCGGCACAGCCCTGCAGCCGGTGCTAGCAGCGGGCAGCGACACCCCGAATGCTGAAGGCAAAGGTGGAGGCGCTGGAAGCTGAGCCCGGGGGAGGTGAGGTGAGGACCGGGAGCAGGGCGTGCGGTGCGCTCGCCCCAGGAGCGCCCCATCGCCTCCTGAGCGGCCGCCAAGGACCAAGGGCAGCGCCTGGACCAGGCAGCGCAGCACCGGGTGGCCGCCCAAGGGGCTCTGAGCGGAGGAGCGGGCGCTGAGCCCCGCGGCTGTGCCCGGAGGGGAGAGGCGGCTGCGGCGCCACCGGGGCATGCCGAGGGCCGGCTCCGTCCCCCGGGCCCTCCTCCTGCCCTGGGGGAGCCTGCGCAAAGCGCGCCGAAACAGAGGCGCACAGCTGTCGGTACGGGTGCGCAAAGCAGGATGTCCTCCTGGTCTGGTCCGTACTTTCCGACATCGTTTTATAATAAGGTGGCAAACAGGAAAAGACTAGGCTTTGTGAGGCTGGGCCAGGAGGGGCACCTGGAACGATGCAGGGGCGGAGCGGGGTCAGTGAGGGCGGGGGACAGCGACGAGGCCGCGCTGGGGCCGTGGGGCTGGGGCTGGCTGGGGCCGGGCACTCGCCCCGGGGGTCCCCGGGTGCCGGTGGGGCCGGGGCTCGGGGGCCAGGGCAGGTGGCAGCGCCCATCAGCGCCCCCGGCCCCGCGGCTCCGCTCCCCGTTGTCTCGCCCCCTGCGCCTCCGTCTCCATCACCGCGGTGTGGGCTCTCACCGTGCCGCAGGGGGTTGGGGCTGATTCCTACTCATCTTCTAAAGCTTGTCTGGTAAGACATTATCTGGGAGTGATTATGAAATTGTTGCTGATGAAATTAGTGGATTTCACAAAAAAGGAGAGGAATGATAAACAGCAATTATAGAGCAGACACAGAGAGAACCAGATATCTTGGCAAGCCAGTCCCGTTCAAATAACATATATTTAAATAGTCAAATACATTCATCTCCCTGGTAATGAAAACTGCAGCCCCAAGCTGAAGAAATGTGGTCTTTGCTCTAGGAAGCAAAGAATCCAAGAAGGATTTAGGGGCTGTGTGTTAAGCTAATTCGATGCAGAACTGTCCTGAGAGCGGCCAGAGCAGTTGCTGGGAGTTTCACTGAGGGAGGGACGAGCGGGTTCAGGAGCAGGGGGGGCCTCGTCCAGCCACGGCACCGGCAAGAGCTGTGCCAACACAACGCCCCCGCCTCCAGCGGAGCCGCGCTCGGAAGATGGAGAGGCTGCGCGGCGAGGGAGAGCTGCACCGCGGAGCTGGGGAACGACGCTCAGCGAGCGACTGAAAAAATCTGCGCCTGTTGAGCTTGTCAGGAAGGTTCAAGAAGTGGCAATTACGGCAGACAAGTACATTTCAGGGAGATAATACCGAGCTCTGAAGGCTCCTCGCTTCAGAAGAATAACGAGAACTCCTGGCTGCTGTGGAAACGACACAAGCACCGACAAGAAGCACGATGTATTCGCAGCGTGTTTTAGGTGTGCTATCGGAACGGGTCTCAGCGCGTATCGGTCCCAGGGAGAGCCCTTCTGGAAGGCAGGACTTGGCTGAACGCTGATGAGAGCTCCCATTCGGTGCCCGCAGTGCCCGGGGCCGGCCCCCCTCCTCCCGCAGCAGCCCCGGGGCTCTGCCCCCTCCCCGTGCCCGAGCAGCCCCCTCGCAGCACCGCCGCCTGTCCCAGCTCTCCGGATCCGTCCCCTGGGGCGCCCAGAACGAGGGCACGGGCACGGCCCCTGCCCCTGGTGCCAGCGGCACTGCCCAGGGCCCCCGGATGGAAAAGAGCATCGGGGACCGTCTCGTCCAGAGGGAGAACTGCTCGGCCCCCAGCAGCCGTGCCTGGCGCTGATCCCCAGGCACAGGAGGGCTGCGAGGGCCACAGCTCGGCTCCGGGCTGCTGCCGAGCTCGGCCCTGCGTCTCCCACCTTCCCTGTCCTGCCCGGGCCAAGATATGCAAATTTGCATGCAGAGAGTGAGTTTAAAAATAAACCAGTGAAGTATTTTTACATTTTGTAAAAGGATGAAAAAGAACGAGGAACATACCAGCAGTGCTGGAGAGGACTGCAAGAGCTCGTTTTTATTCATCCCCTCAACCCAAGCCAGGCTGCTATCTGACCGGGTTCCTGAGAAATATTTAGCATGCCCTTAAAAACCTCCAGTGACGGAGATCTGACAACTTTTGCTCTATTCTGGTGTTAGGTTATTCTTAGAAAATTATCAAACTTTGAGTTCCCCTTCTGGAGGTTCAGCAGATGATTCCTTTTCCTTTCTAAACGATTCCCTCCCTCTGTTAATCAGCTTTCCCCACGTTTCAATACACTGCAAAGTCATCGCCATCGTCTCCTCTCCCAGCTGAAACCAACCCACGCTTTCGAGCCTTTCTCGCAAGCAAGGAGCTCGTGGCCTCCGCTCGCTCTGCTGCTCTTGCTCGGGGTCTCTCCCGCTCCTCCCGGCCTCCCCCGCCCCAGGGACCCCCTCTCCCACTGCAGCCTTCCTCCGGCCCTCGCCTGCCCCCGGCGGAGCCCCCGCGTCCTGCTGCGGCTGCCCCAGCAGCGGCTCACCCAGAAATGTTCAGAAATTCGCCCGTTTCAGACCCTTTCCGGACCCAGCAGCGCAGTGTGCTCGCAGCCCCCCTCGGCTCTGTCCCCGTGGTGGGGGCTGTGCACCCCCTGCACCCCCTGCACCCCCTGCACCCCCACAGCCCCTGCACCCCTGCCACCCCCACAGCCCCCCTGGCCCCGGCCGGCTCCAACCCGGGGCACCCTGGCCCCGTGCACCCCCTGCGGCCCCTTCTCCTGCGCGGCTTCTGGGGCTGCATCGGGCTTTGCATCCCCCTGTCCTCCTTCGTCCCGGCCCGGGAAGCAGCTGGGGCAGCTTGGTGTGATTCCTCCTGGCAAACCGCCCCCCATGCCCCAGCACCGCCACCCTGGAGCAGGGGGTGCCGGGGGGGGCAGCGGCTGCACCGGCCCCACGGCGCCGCGGGTGCTGGGAACCGGAGCCCGAAGTCGGTGCAGAGGCAGCGCGGGAGCAGCGAGAGGAGGAGCCCACGGTAACGGCAGGCGGACGGACGGAGACGGCGCTCGGTGCTCGGCGCAGGCAAGGAAGAAAATAACCCCGGGAGGCTGAACGTGCCGAGGGGCTGCGGAGCGGGGAAGGGGGGGAGAGGGAAGGGGGCGGGGGGCAGCGCTCACGGGGGGGCTGGAGCCTCCCCTAACGGGAATTTCACGCCCAGCCCCATTCCCCCAGCACCTCCTCACACCTCGCTGGGAAGGGGAGGGGCGGCAAGCCTCGGCTCCCCCGGCGGCTGCCGGGCACGCGGTGGGGCTGGCGTCGTGGTGCTCCTCGGGCGGGCTGCTCCGCGTGGACGGGGGCAGCGGCTGGGCGGGGAGGGGGCTCACAGCGGGATGTCACCCCCAGCACAGCGGCTGTCCCTACGGACAAGGTCCGGGTCAGGGTGCGGGTCAGGGTGCGGGTCGGGGTCGGGGTCGGTGGGCTTTCTCCCCACAGCACGAGCAGCTCCTCAGCTTTCCTCGGAGCTGGCCCCAGCCGCACGCACGCCTCAGAGGCTCCAGCACCGAGCGCGGCTGGCCGGCAGCAAGCATGAAGTGCAGGGAACTGCTTCACGGCGAGACCTGTGCGCTGCACCACTGCCTGCACCGGCACCGGGGGGCACACCGGGGACCAGGGGCTGCGGGGGAGGCCAGAGGCACCGGCAGAGACCTCGAGACCTCACACCAGCGGCTCCCTGGGTGCCGGTGGCAGCGGGGCCTGGGTGCTGCTGCTTGTAAAGGACCCGAGGGAGCGCCGAGGAAATCCCAGCCCGCGAGGGCAGCAGCTGCAGCGGGCGAAGCGGGGGCAGCCTGCTTCTGGCACCGGGCACAGGGCGGAGCGGCAGGGAAGGCACACGGCAGCCTTGGGGCGCAGCCGGCCCTGCGCCCGCCGCAGCGCTGCCCACGCCTGCGGGGCAAGGGGCAGCCGTGGCTCTGGGCTGAGCCCCTCGTGGCACAGCGCCTGCGGCAGCACCGGGCACAGCTCGGCAGGGGTTTGGGGCCATTTCCCTCTCCGGTGCTCAGGGCAGGACGCGAGGGGCGGGTGCGGAGCGGGGCCGGCCGGTCCCGGGGCACGCAGAGCCCTGCGGCTTCGCCTCTGCACCCCGACGGAGCAGCGATGCTGTGAAACTGGGCACGGCTTCGTGCTAACGGCGCTTCAAAGGAATATTGAAAAATCAAAGAGATTTTGAAGAGACCCACGCAGAGCGATTTGAGGGCTAGAGCGAGTGCCTTACAGCAGAAGATTTAAAGAGCACAATCTGTTCGGCTTATCCAAAAGAAGATTGAGGGGTGACTTGATTACACTGTAGAAGCACTTTCGCAGGGAAATATTAAATGGCTCTTTAATTGAGCCAGGAAAGATATAAAAAGACTCAATCGCCAGAAGCTGAAGCCAGACAAATCCACATTGAAAATTAGGCAAAATTTAATCGGTGAGGGTGATTAACCACCAGATAAAGCACGTGGAATTTGAGCAGTCACAACCACTCCAATGATTTTTTTCAGACACGGCTTATTTTCTACATCCTCAAAGTTATAAATCCTCTTTCTGCTTCGTATGCAACACATGCGTTCTTCTAAAATCTGCTGCTTCTTTTGCATCCTGCCCTCCAGCCCCCTCCCAGCCCTGCGATCCTCTTTCCTCTTTGCAGCAGCCTCTCCTGCAGTCCCGGGCGCTTGCTCTGCCTTCCTGCCGGGGGCCGAAAGCTGCGCCCTAGAGCTGTGCCTGTAGCTGAATCATCATTGCTAAAACCCTCCCCTTCTCTCTCCCCGGTGCATGCAGCAAGCTCCCGTGATTTCTCCCCCTCCATGCCCCAGCGGCTCTTCCACACCCCGCGTGCCGGGTTCGACGCCTCCTGCACCCTGCGCCCTCCCCACACCTCCCACGGCTCCTGCTCGACACTGCCTCTGCCCGGGTGACCCGCGAACACCGTCTGCTCTGCAGACAGCTTGCCAGCTGTCCTTCCGTCTAAAAACTTTGCTCTAAAACCAAGGAATCCCTAAGTAATGCACGTCACTTTTTTAAGTACTCAATAGAAAGGCGAAGGTTGTGAGATTTTCACCAGGCTCCTGCGGTCCCTGGGGCCAGCAGCTGGCCTGGAGCTGGGCTCCCTCTTCCAACCCCACTACAGCTTATTTAAATAATTTACCAGCAGCTAATAATAAATTTTGAATAAATAATGATAAAATAATTTTTTTCACCATATCTTTTCCTGTTCTCTTCCATCAATGCTCTGCTGCCCTCAAAACTTTGCCTTTTCTTTACTCATTTATTCGGCCCAAAATCGGTGGGGCTGCCCCTGGGCACGGTGGAGCCGGTGCTGGTCCACCCCAGTACAAAAGAGGCCTGGACACACTGGAGTCCAGTGCGGGGCCAGGAAGATGCCGCAGGGCCCGGAGCCCCTCTGCTGTGAGGAGAGGCCGGGAGAGCTGGGGCTGCTCAGCCCGGAGCAGAGGAGGCTCCGGGGGATCCCGGCCGTGGCCGGCAGCACCTGCAGGGAGGCGCCGAGAGGCCGGAGCCGGGCTCTGCCCGGCGGTGCCCAGAGAGGCCCGGAGCCCGGGAGGCTCCCCCTGCCCCCCAGCAGCACGTCCGTGCCGGGCGGGTGCCGGAGCCCTGGCCCAGGCTGCCCCGAGAGGGGCTGGGGGCTGCTCCCTGCACAGCTCCAGCAGCGCCTGCCCGTGGGGCTGGGCGCCGGCTCCGGGGGCTGCTGGAGCACGCCTGGGACCAGAGGGACCCGGGGGGGCCTCCAGCCCCAAGCGGGCTGGGATTCTGTGACAATAACGTGGGTCCGACTTCTCCCCGGTGCGTGTCCCCATCCTTGTCCTCCCTGAGGTCCACACGAGGTTCTCTCTGCCCCTTTTCAGCCACCACACCAGTGACACCAGCTGCCGGCAGCGGTCACCGGTAGCGTTGGACGCACTGGTGCTGTGCCTGGACGATGGCAGGGGCTGTGACAGCCGCATGCAGCGCTGCTCCGCCAACGGCTGGGTGCTGAGTGGAGGCCGCTGTGGGTGGCAGCTCTGAAAGAATCGGGCACTGGAAAGCCAGGGACTGGTTCTTCACGCTTTGGGCAGCGATGCCCACAGCATCCTCCCTCTCCAGCCATCTCCCTGCCCTGCTCTCCCCGTCCAGGCCGGTCTCTGCCCCGCACCGACCCCCCTCCCTTGTGCCCCCGCTTTCTCCTGTCACTGGGACGCTTTCAGGGGGACCTAGAGGGCACTGGGAGGCCTGGTAGAATTGCTGAGTATCTCAAGTGCAGTGAAAAAATATGGGAGGCCTACAGTTTGCCTGGAAGTACATCAGAGAGTAATGTGTCCCGTGCTCCTGCCCTCGGGCTCTGTTTTCTGCCCAAGCGCCCTCCCCACGGCACATTCCCACGGCTTGCGCTGGGGCGGGCGCCTGGCTGCTGGCGGGAGCTTCTGGAACACAGCTACGTCGGTGAAGGTTTCATCTCTGCCGCACCGCCATGCCCACGGGCACTGTGCTGGCCAACGATGCTCAGCCTCAGGGACTCAGCCCCGCAGCAGCCAGCACCCATCGCGAACCCGGAGCTGGGGAGGATGCAGGCCGTGGCTGGGGGCGCTGCCGTGGCTGGGGGCGCTCCCACATCCACCGGCTGAACCCGCAGCTTCCCCCCGCGGTGCAGGCACCAAGGCGCGTTACGTCGGGGGCCGCATCTCCCCTCAGCTTGGAGAGCCGTCCCCCCGCGGGCTTCCTGGCGCTGTGGGTACATGTCGGTGTGGGCAGGAGCCTGTTTTGGGATTCCGCTGTGCACACCGGAGCCCTGCCCCGGCAGCCCCGCCGTCAGCTCCGCCGGTGCCGGCTGCAGGCCGGGAGGGACCTCGCTCCCTGCGGCCGCAGGACGTCTCCTCGTGAACGCCGCGAGGCGGCTCTTGTGCTCAGCAGGGACAGCCAGGCCTTGGGATGGCGGCGCAGGGGGCGGTGGCGTCACCCTCCCTGGGGGTGTTCGGGGGGAGGTTGGATGTGGTGCTTGGGGACAGCGTTTGGTGGTGACGCTGGGGGTAGGGGGTGGTTGGGCCAGGTGTTGGACGGCTTTCCACCCCTAGCGGCTCTGCGGTTCCGTGACTGCCGCGGTGCGGTGGCAGTGCCCCCGGTAACGGCAGTGCCACGGGTACGTTCCCGGAGCCTGCAGCCCCCGCACTGCTCCTCATCGGGCTGCGGGGCGCCAACGAGCGGCGGCGGTAACGGGACCGGGCTGGGGGAGGCGGCCGAGCCAACACCGCCCCGTCCCTGCGGCCCCGCTCCGGGGCTCCCGGTGCCCGCCTGGTGCGGGAGGGGGCGCGGGGGGGGGGGGGGGGGGGCGTCCCGCCCAGTGGCGAACTACAACTCCCGACATGCCCCGCGTGAGAGCGGCGCCGCGCACGCGCCGCTCGGCTCCACCCCCGCCTGGCCTTCCATGCCCCGCCCCCCCGGGGGCTGCACCGCAGGACTACAGCTCCCGGCGTGCCCCGCGCGGCCGCCCCGGCTGGGGGCTCCCGGCGTGCCCCGCGCGGGCGGAAGCGGAGCGCGGCGCGATGGCGGCCGGTGAGGGGGGCGGGCGGCGGGCGGGGGCCGTGGCTCTGGGCCCGGCGGGCTGACGGCGCCGCTCTGTGCCCGCAGGTCGGTAGCCGCCGCCGCCGCCGCCGCCATGGCGCTGATCGAGGGCGTGGGCGACGAGGTGACCGTGCTGTTCGCGCTGCTGCTGGCCGCCCTGGTGCTGGGCCTCGCCTGGGCCTCCACGCGCGCCCCCGAGCCCGCCGCGCCGCCCCGCGCCGCCCCGCCGCTGCCCGAGCAGGGCCCGAGCGCCGCCCCGCCCGCCGCCCAGCACAAGGCCCCGGCCCCGGCCCCGGCCCCGGCGGGCGGAGCGGCCCCCGATGGGCCGGGCGGGCTGGCGGCGGGGCTGCGGCCCCGGGCGGGCCCCGCGGCCGCGCGGCAGGGCCCCGGCGGCGAGGAGGAGGCCGGCCCCGGGGAGCCCGGCATGGTGCTGCGCCTCAAGTTCCTCAACGACACCGAGCGCCTGGCCCGGGTGCGCCCCGGAGACACTGTGGGGGCCCTCAAGAGGTGAGCGCGGGGTGGGCGCCGCCCCGGGGGGGGCCCGGCCCCGCCGCCGGTGGCGCCCTCGCTGCTGGGGACACGGTGGGGCCGGACAGGCCCCGGGGCGCCGCGGCGGAGGGGGCGGGCACGGGGACCGCGCTGGCGGGAGCGTGACCCCCCCCCCCCCGATGCGCCCCCCCGTTGTGCTCCCCAGGGCCTACTTCCCGGGGCAGGAGCAGCAAGTGCGGCTGATCTACCAGGGCCAGCTGCTGCGCGACGACGCCCAGAGCCTGGCCGCCCTGCACCTCACCCACAACAGCGTCCTGCACTGCCACATCTCCCAGCACAGCCCGGCCCCCGCGCCCGCCGGCCCCCACGCCTCCGCCGACCCCGTGCACGCCGCCCTCAACGTGGGCAGCCTGATGCTGCCGCTCTTCGTGCTGATGCTGGCCGTGCTCTGGTACTTCCAGCTGCAGTACCGCCACGTCTTCACCGCCACCGCCACCACCTTCCTGGCCGGCCTCACCCTGCTCTTCAGCTTCATGGCCTTCACCATGTACCGCAGATAGCGCTGCCCCGTGGGGCCCTCCCGCCCGGATAACCGCGGTGCCGGGCGGAGTTCACCCGCCGCTCCCGAACTCGAGGGGAGCCTGGGCGACCGACTGCGGCCCTGGCGTTCCCAGGGGCTGTGAGACTCGGCGGGCCTGGAGGAGCCGCGGCGGCCCCGTGCTGAGGCGGGCGCCCGGCCCTCTGCCTGCTGAAGGGGCGCACGGACACGCGGCCCGGCACTGCCGCCACCGGACCCTTGCCTGGCGCGGGGCGGAGCGCGCCGCCGGGGCGGGTGGCGCTGCCGGGGGGAGGGGGGGGGGGGGGGCCTGGGGCGCCCTGAGCCCCTGCTGCCGCCCGGTGCCGCCGCGAGCCCCCGCAGCCCTGCGCCCCTCGTGCCGTGGGGCCGGGCTCCGCGAGGGGCCGGGCACCAAGGGGCGGCGGGGCCGGCGGCCCCCGGGGGTGTCCGTGTGCCGGGGGCACGCGCTGCCCCGCGCTGCTTTTAAAGATTAAAAAGGAAAAAAAACGGAGAGTGCTGCGAGACGCTGCGGGGGGCGGGGGCGGGGCGGGGGCGGGGGGAGGCCGCGCCCCTCCGCGCGAGACCACGCCTCTACGTGAGGCCACGACGAGGCCACGCCCCCGCCGCGGGCCGCCCCCGGCAGCCGGCGGGGCGGGGCCCTCTCGTTCCACGCGTTCCGCAGGCCCGCAGCGCGCCTGCGCCGCCAGAGCCGGCCCCGCCCCGCCCCTCCCCGGCACCGTCGCTGATTGGCGGAGCCTCCCTCCGCGCGTGCCCCGCCCGGCCCCGCCCCGCCCCGGAAGCGCGTCCCGCGCGGGGGGGCGGTCCCCCGGCGCCGCGGGGGCCGTCGGGAAGATGGCGGGCTCGGCGGCCGGGCGGCGCTGAGCGCGGGGCGCGGCGGGTCCCGGGCGGCCGCGAGCGCCATGTAGGGGGGGGCGGGGCTGCCGCGGGGCCGGGCGCGGGGGGCGGGCCGGGGCCGGGGCCGGGGGCCGGGAGCCGGGGGGGGGGCGCGGGGCGGGCCGGGGGGCCGGGGCCGGGCCGTTCCGTTCCGTTCCCGTTGCGCGGGCGGGGCCCGTTGCGGCCCGGCGCGGCCCCGCTGAGCGCCGCCTCCTCTCCCCGCAGGCTGCCCCGGCCGGTCGGAGCCCCCCGCGCCGCCCCGGCCGCGCCATGCTGCGCCTGCCGCCATGGCTCCGCGCCCTGAGCCGCCCCGGTGCGCGGCCCGGCGGCCCGCGGGGGCCGGCGGCCGGTGAGGGCGGCGGGGCCGGGATGTTCCCCGCCTGCTACTGCGCCGGCAGGGCCAAGCCCCGCGCCGTGCTGCTGCCGCTGGACGCCTACGGCCATGGGCTGCTGCACGCCGTGCCCCCCGCCGCGCCCCCCCCGCCCCCCGCCCCGGACGGCGGCAGGCCGCGGGGCCCCGGCAAGAGGCGGAGCTGGGGCTTCGTGCAGGAGAAGATGAGCTACGACACCTTCTTCACCATGAAGCGCCTCATCGAGCGCTCGCGCAGCGTCGGCGAGGTGCTGCGCTGGGTGACGCAGAACCCCGGCAAGGTGTCCGCCAGCCACTACCCCATCGCCCTGCACAAGCTGGGCCAGCTCCTGCAGCAGCAGCAGGGCCCGGCCGCCGTCACCGGGGAGAGCCGCGGGCCCGGCCAGGTGCTGGAGCAGCCCGAGTTCCAGACGCTCTGCCAGGCCATCATCAGCGGCTGCCCCAAGTTCGACAACTTCAGCATCGTCAACTGCCTCTACGCCGCCGCCGCGCTGGGTGAGTGTCCCCCGCGAGGGTCCTGCGCCGGGGCAGGGCCGTGGGGGGCGGTGGGTGCTCCGAGGTCACATGGGGAGAAGGGAGCCCGCCGGTCCCGGTGCGCTGGGACGGGAGCTGCCGAGCATGAATCTGTCTGCCCGTGCTGGCTGCGTGCAGGCAGAGCTGAGCCCTCTGCGGGCGGAGGCTCTGCCTGGGGCACGCGGCGGGATGGAAACAAAGGGGGCTGCTCCTGCGGGAGCTGGGGGCCTCGGGTCACCGGGCGCCTCGTAGGAAGGGGCCTTCCAGCGGCTCTGGATCCTCGTCCGCGGCAGCAGCCCCTCGTGTCGCGGAGCCTCTCCGGCCTTGTTGCCGCCTTTCCGGCCTGCAGGCAGTGTCCCGAGAGACCCCTCGTTAGCCTGATGAAGGGCCTCACAGGGCTCCCCGTGTCCTCCTCCCGCCTGTTGCGGAGGGATGACGTGCGGTGGCTGCCTGTGGCAGCAGGTGCCTGCCCTCCCCGCCCCGTGCTGCCGCGTCCCACGCTGCCCTTCCCAGCCACTCGGTTCGGTTTTCCGTTGCCGCGCCGAGCCGCGTGCCCAGCCGCCCGCTGCCTACCGGGGGCGGTGCAGGAGTCGAGGTCCTGCCAAAGGCAGGGGGAGGTCTCTGCCCTCCTCGGCCCCGCGGTGCTTCGTGTTCGTTGGCACCGAGCTCTGGGCTGTCGGCCGCCTCTCCCCCGAGCTGGGCTCCCCCGGCCTGCTCTGGTTTTGACCCACGCTTTGTTCCCTGAGCCAGCCCTCCCTGCTCACCGGCTCGTTAATGAAGGTGCTAACCCGCCCTTCCCAGGGCAGTTGGGGGAACAAAGCAACCGCTCAGACCAATTCTTCGCTTCCCACCTCCCGACTGATTCCTGATTAACGGTAACGCGCAGCGACTTACCCCCTGCCGCCCTGCTTTCTTTAAAGCCCTTTTAAAAACCGAAATCCTGTCAGCTGGCGTGGGAGATCAGCGGGCTCCGGGAGCCTCATACGGCGCACAGAACGCTTCATGCGCCCGCTGGAAATATCTCTCCTGACACGCCAGGCACGGCCTTTGCCATTTTTCGTAACCGCGCTGTGCCCGTGGCCTCTCGTCCTTCTGTGGCCAAATAATGAGCCCGGAGTTAGGAGAAGTGCCTCCCCCGGGAGCTGAGCGCGGAGGACCGCATCGAAGCTACAAACTCTGAGAGGAGAAAGTTAGAAACGTGCAAGGATAAACTCCCGCCGCGCAGGCAGGTTCTGTTTTGGTGGCGTGCCGACGCCTGGGCTGGTTTCTAAGCAAAGCTCTAGGTGCTCTGAGGTGCATTATTCATCCCGGGGGAGTCCGGGGCCTAAAAAATCAGCCTGACTTCTGCAGATCAGTCAATGCACTTCTGCATCGGTGGGGTGGCAGGGGACGGTCCGAGGGCCCCGAAGGGTTGGCTCCGCAGTGCCGAGGCGCTGACGGTGCAGCCCGAGCTCTGCTCTTCCCCCTTCTCCTCCCTGGCCCGACGCAGCCGTGACGGACCTGCTCCTCTCTGGCCACGGTCTCGCGCCTGAGCTGGCGAGCGCGGGGGTCCCTGACGCTGCCCCTCCTGCAGGCCTGCCCGGGGAGTCGCCGCTGGTGCGGGTGCTGGAGGACGAGTCCCGCAGCCGCCTGGGCCGCTTCAACCAGAAGGACGTCTCCATGGTGTTCAGCAGCGTGATGAGGCTCCACCCGTCCAGCCCGCACCCCCTGGTCGAGTCGTGCCTCAGCAGCCTGGAGCGGCACCTGGAGAAGGAGCGCCACCCCCAGACCCTCTTCCTGCTCCTCTCCTACTACCGGCTGCGCGCGCAGGCGCTGCAGGGCCACCCGGCCTCCGACCAGCAGCTCATCAACAACCGCAAGATCCTGCGCCTCGTCCGGCACACGCTGGGGCAGGTCAGCGCCATGCGCGAGCACGAGCTGGCCCTGCTGGACGAGATGCTGGCCCTGTGCGCCCAGGAGGCCAACAACAAGGCCCTGGAGGCCATCTTCAGCTCCCAGCTCTTCTACGAGAACCGCCAGGAGCGATTCATCCGCAGCATGGCAGGTAGGGGCGGGGGCCCGGCCGGCTGCCAGCCTCGCCCCGGGGCGCTCTCGGTGCGCTCCGTGGCCTTAGAGCCTCTTCTCCAGCCCCAGAGCGCGTCGGGGGCCGTGCCGGGGCCGGCCGGGGCCATGCGGAGCTCCAGGCCTGCGGTGCTGGCGGCTGGAGCAGGAGACGCTTCTGCACCACCCTGCCGGCGACCGCCCCGCCTGCCCCTTCGTGCTGGGCGCCAGGGGCAGCGGGCTGGTTCCGGGGGGGTCCTGCAGAACCGCCCCTGTCCCCTGCACGCTGGGGCTCTTTGCCTGGGCTGCCTGGGTGCGTGGGGCGGGGGTCCCTCGGCCTGCCGGGAGCCCGGTAACTGCACGTTTGCCGGGGAGCTGCTCGGATCTCGGCCCCGTTGCCAGGCTCCTGTCGCCTCCCCCCAACCCTCGCTTCCGCGGTCGCTTCTGGGGAGCGGCGGCCTGGGGCCGGCACCTGCGTGACGCCCCGCCGCGGCTTGCCCCGCAGAGTGGCTTCCCAGGAAGGCGGAGAACCTGACCCCCTACACCATGGCCCTCATCGCCAAGTACGTGGCCCGGCACCGCCTGCGCGAGCCGCGGCTGCTCGATACCATCGCCAACTTCCTTCTGAAGCGCGGGGAGCAGCTGGACAGCAAGGTGAGCGTCCTGCCCGCTCCGCGGGGCGGCCCGGGGCTGCCTGTGGGGCCCGGCCCGACTCCGTCTCCCTCCGGCCGCAGGTGATCCAGAAGCTGGTGTTTCCCTTCAGCCGCATGAACTACCGCCCGTCCAACCACGGCGAGCTCTTCCCCAAGCTGGAGGCCATCCTGGAGCAGAAGGCGGGCAGCTCGCCCCTGGCCACCGTCAACATCCTCATGTCCATGTTCCAGCTCAGCCACTTCCCCCAGACCGTCCTGCACCAAGTCTTCTCTCCGGCCTTCATCACCAACGTGATGAGTACGTCGGGCCCTGCCCAGGGGAATCCCGGCCCTTGAGGCCTGGCGGCGAGGTGGGGGCGGCTCTGGGACGCCCCGGGCCGAGCACGGCGCGTCGGCTCAGGGGGCTCGGGGTGGCTGCGGCGGGGGCGCGTGGTGGGGAGCCGCGGGGCCGCCTCCAGCCGCCCGTCCCCCTGCAGGCAGCCCCTACGCGCTCATCGTGCGCCGCTACCTCTCGCTGCTGGACGCGGCGGTGGAGCTGGAGTTCCGCGACTACAGCGGCCCCCGCCTCGACCCGCGCTACCGCGTCCTGATGTTCGAGCACGCGCTGACGGCCGACGAGGCCAACAGGAAGTACAGGTGAGAGGGGGCGCGCAGGAGAGCAGGGCCCCGACAGCACCCACTGCCCGTCCCCTGCAGCGCGGCGGCGTCCGGGGCGTGGGCGTGCCCCGTAGGAGCGAGGGGGCGGGCTGGGGTGCTTGGGGGGCGGGCCGGGGGCCTGGCGGGCCTGTGCCGAGCCTTCTGTCCCTGCTCAGTTACAAGGGGCTCGTGGCCGAGGCGCTGCGGCAGCTGGTGGGAGAGGAGTGCTACCGGCAGGACGAGGTGCTGCCCCCCGGATACTGCACAGGTACCGGCCCTCTGCGGCGGGCGCTCGGGGCAGGGCCAGCCCCAGCTGGTGGTCGCTGCCCTCCCCAGCTCAGCCCGGGTGCCACGGAGCCGGCCCAGGGCGCGTTCCCGCCCCAGGGCTCTCGGGGTCCCCAGGCCCGTCGCTCATCGCAGCGGGCTTGCGGGCCCGGTGCTGACCCCGCGCTCCCCCCGCAGACTTCCTGCTGTGGATTAACCGCTCGGGCACGGTGCTGCCCCTCTCCCGCGTCCCTGCGGCCTCCAAGGCGCCCCCCGCCCACGCCGCGGCGTCCCCCGCCGCCATCTCCTTGCGCTCCAGCGTCCTGGCCCTCGCCTCGGACTTGCAGGACTTTGCCCCGTTCGCTCCGGAGACGCCGGGCAGCCCCCCGGCCCCCCGGGAGAACAACCTGGCGGGGCGCTTCCTCTCCACGCTGTGCCCGGCCCCGGGGGGGCCCTGCTACCAGCCTCCCTCGGACTATTACCGCGGCCTGAGCAAAGAGTCTTCCCTGGAGAGCCAGGGCAGCTCCACCCTGAGCAGCCCCTCCGAGTGCCTCTCCGCGCAGCCCGCCGGCACCCCCGACTGCTCCCCGCGGGGCTCCTCCGCGGCCACCCTCTTCCAGTTCCCCATCGGCAAGATCCTGGAGGAGGAGGCGGCGGCGGCGGCTGGCTGCCCCCAGCGCGAGCACGGCTGCTTCCAGGGGGAGCAGGCCCAGGAGGACGCGGAGGGACGGAGCCCCCCGCCCGCCGAGGAAGCCTGCCCTCCGCCCTCCCCGTGCCGGCCCAGCCCCACCAGGGGGCCCGGCGAGGGGCCGCCGGCAGCCGACGAGATTCAGAGGTACCGAGCAGAGCCCCCCGCGCCCCCCCAGCCCCTGCAGCACGGCCGCCCCGGCCCCCCTGCACCCCGCGGGGTCAGGTACGGGGGCGCAGCGTTGTCCCGCGCAGGGCACGGCTGCTCCCCCCCCGCCGCCGGGAGCGGGGTGCCCTCCCCCTGCTTCCCTCCTGCACGGTCCCGGGGAGGCGGGCGCGGCGCCCTCGGGTGCTGCCCGCGGTGCTGCCCTCCTGCCGCCGCTCTGTCCCTGCAGGGTGGTGCTGTCGGTCAACGACAAGTGGCATTACTGCCAGAACTCCGACATCCTGGTGGGCTCGCGAGCCATGCGGGACAGGCACCTGCGGCTGCTGGGCTACTGTCTGGTGCAGGTGAGTGCCCGGGCTGCTCCCGGCCCCTCTTCCCCTCGGGCGGAACCGGCGCTGCCTGGCGGCACGGGGCCGGCCCAAACGCGGCGGGGGGGCCAGCCCGGAGCTGGCGTCACTGCTGGGGGGCCGCCCCCGAGCAGCCGTCCCCGCGCTCCCTGCTCCTTTCTACCCCGTCCCGCCCCAGGGCTCCCACCCGGCCGCGTTGGCAGCAGGAGCCCTGGCACCCGGGTGGGGCACGTGCCTGGCCCCCACGCGAGCAGGGGTCGGCCCGTCCCCTGCCACTGCGGGGCCCGCGGGGCCCCCGTCCTGCTGCTCCGTCCTCGGCGCTGCGCGGAGCTGGGCAGGGTGAGGCAGCTCCTCCTCCCGGCGCGGGGGGAGCCGTGGGGCGAGCCCCCCCCTCAGTGACCCCGGCTTTGGGGGCCGGGTGGCTTTGGGCGGTGGCTGGGGGTGGCGAGCCCTCGGTGAGCGCCCTGGTGTCTGCGTGCGCTCGGGGCGTTACTGCGGCGTGTGCGGCTGGCGTCTGGCTGTCCTGAGCCGTTAGCCGGAGGGGAGGTGCTCCCGAGGAAGGCAGCTGAGAAGCGCGGGGCTCTCGCCCCGTTTACTTCTCTGCAGAGAGTCAGAGACTCTCCGGGGCCGCGCTCAGGCACGCGGCGGTGCGACAGGGCTGCAGGCCCTCCCCTGCCGCCAGCCCCGCGGCTCCTGACCCCGGAGCTGGCAGCGTGGGGCCCAGAATCCCATGTTCATGGTGGCTTCTGGGCGCCCCATGACGGCAGCGCTGCTGCTGGGCTCCCCTGGGGGCCGCGCTGCAGGAGGCCCTGCTCCTCGCTGGGGGGGCCGGGGCGTGGGGCTGCCCCCGTGGCCGTGCCGGGGCGCTTCCTGCGTGCCACAAGGAGCGCGCTGCCCCCCCCCCCCGCGTGCCCCCTCCGACAGGCAGCGGCGGGCAGGTAGGAGAGGAGTCGCGCGTGGGCCGCGCGTGGCACGCACGGTTCGTGGCCCCTGTCCTGCGGCTCCGTCCCTCGGCGCTGAGGCCCCCGCGTGCGGCACGGGGCTGCGTGGGGTGAGCCAGCTCAGCTCGTCCTGGCCCCCGGCCCAACCCCGGCGGCTCCCCCGCCAGAGCCCCGTGTGGGACAGCTACAGCCTGCCGCCACCCGAGGAGCTCTGCCCGCGAGCACTCGGTGCCTTTCTGAGCGGGTCCTTTCTCCCCCGCCCGCAGCGCCCCGTGCCGGCGGCTCCCTGCGGCCCTGCGTGCGGGGGCCTGTGGTGGTTTTAGGCCCGCTGGCTGCCCGCGGTGCCGCCAGGCCTGGCACCGCACCAGTGGCGCGCGGCTCTGCGGTTACCTTCTCCCTGCGCTTGCGGTGCCAGAGGTCTCTCCTGTTCCCTTTGGTCAGCCCTTTACAAAAAGGAGGACCCCGGGCGCTTTAATTCCTTCCCGAGCTGAGGCCCCGTCGCAGCTCGGCTGTTCTTCTTGCTCTTCTCGTTTGAGGTTTGCTTCCTCCCGGCGCCTTCACGGGAGCCGTGGGGAGCTGCGCTTGGCAGGGCCCTGCAGAAGGTGGAGCCCAGCCCCTGCTGCGAGCAGGGCGCGCTGGGGCCGGTTGCTCGGTGCCACGACCGAGCCCCAGAGGCCTCCAGCGCTGGAGGTCGCTTGTTTTCTGGGTCACCTGCTCCAGCGTCCAGCCGTGCTCACAGACAAAGCCTCTTCTCACATTTCAGACAACCAGCTGCTGAAGTGTAAGTAGGGTTTCCTATATTTTAGGTGTGCCCACTGCCTCAGTCCCGTTTGCTGGGCACCACGGGGAGTCTGGCTCTGTCCTCACCATCTCCTCCCGGGTGCCTGTAGACAAGGTGCCCCCAGGCCTCCCCTTCTCCAGGCTGAGCAGTCGCGCTTCTGCCAGCACCACGCGTGTGCCCCGGCCCTGCCCTGACCCCCCCGTGCCCCCGCCTCGGGCCGGGCCGCCCAGCGCTGGACACGCTCCAGGCCGTGCGGCAGCGAAGGGTCGGCTCCCTCGCCCCTCGCCGCGCTGCCCTGGCCCGGGGGCCGCCGGCCTCCCCCAGCCCTTGTCTGCCCGGGCCCCCCGTCCCTTTCCTGCCAGCCCACCTCCCGTGGGGCGGCCCCCAGCCTGGCCCGGGGCTGTTCCTCGGCCCGGGGGGGCCCTGCTGAAGGGCAGCGCGGGGACCCGCTGCACCCCTTGGCCCCGTGCTGCCTGCGGCCCCGCCGAGGGGCGCTCGGTGTTGCCCAGCTCGTTAGCGGGGCTGTTAAATGGTTGCTAAATGGGGTTAGCGGGGTTGTTAAATGGGCTGCCTCCCGCGGGATGCTGCTGGAGCCGGGGCTGCCGCCGGGCAGGGCGCTCCGCTCACAGCCCTGGGCCTGGCCGCTCGGCCCTCCTCGTGCTTAACTGACGTCCCGCTGCTGGCGGCGGCGCTGCCACCTCCCTGCTGGGCCTGCGCTGCCTGGCACGGCTGGCACGCCGCGGCCCCGGCCGTGTCCCCGCGGTGCGTGCCAGCTCCCCGCTGCGTGGCCTGCCCGGCGGGCCCGGCGGCCGTGGGGCCATGGCTGGCTTCCAACGGCTCCTTCTGTGCTGCAGCGCCTCGGGGCTGCCCGCGGTACCCGTGGGGTGCGTTGCTGGTCTCGCACCCGCTCCCTTCCCGTCCTCCGCTGGGCTCCATGGGCTGGGCCTGGTGTGGGCGGCCGGGCGCTCGGCCCTTGCCGAGGCAGAGTTCTGTTTTCCCCCGGTGGTCCTGACCCCCGCCAGCCCCCTTCCCTCCTGGGATCCTGTCTGGAATAGCGGCCCCACCTGCCGTCCCCAGCCCGTCCTGGCCGTGGCACCGCTCGCTCCCAGCCCCTTTGGCCCCAGGAGCTTTCCGTGCTGCCGGTGCTCGGGCAGGGCAGCCCCGGGGCGCTGGGCGCGCGGAGCCAAGCGTGGGAGGAGGCGGCGGTGCCGGGGCCAAGCGGCCAGAAACGCGCGGCTCAGAGCCCCCGCAGCCAGGGGCCTGGGTCCCTTCTGCCCGTGCCGTGTCAGTGGCTGTTTTCTCCCCCGGCCTGCGCCCGGCGTGTTTGCTGTGACGGCAGCAGACAGGCCCCGGGCCCCGCGCAGCACCGTGTCAGGATCTAGCCTTGGGCCCCCCAGGACCGTTTCTGGCTCTGCCCGTTCCGCCGCGTGTCCCTCCCTGTTCCCTGCAGCTGGGGATGCCGGGGGGGGCTGTGGGAGCTGGCCAGAAGGACGGAAATGCCCCTGGGCTGCTCTTCTGGGCCTGAAGCTCTCTGCTCAGCCCCTGCGTCTGTGCCAGGCTCCCACGCCCCGTCCCTGCAGGGCGCCCGCCGTTGGCCCCGGTTCTCCTTGAGCTGGTGCAAAAAAGCCGCCTCCTGGGCAGGCCGCTGTGCGGGGAGGCCTGCAGCTCCCGAGGGGGGGGAGGCCCCCGAGCAGCGCCAGGTGCCTGTGGTGTAACGGGACCCCCCCGGGGACCCCCCCAGGGACCCCCCCGGCCGCACGTGGGGCACTTCCCCCTACGGCTCCTTCCGGGCTCGCACCCAGCCCTGTCGCTGCCTCTTCGCGGGGCCGAGCCTGCGGTTTCCTTGCGTTTCCTTTGGCCCCGAGGGGAGGGGAAGGTTTCCTCTGCAGAGTGAGGCCGCCGAGGGTGGCAGCGCCTGTCCCGCGGGGCGATGTGTCGGGTTAGCCCTCGGCCGCTGCCCCGCACGGGGCTGAAGCAGGCACAAACAGCGCGGCTCCTCCAGCCCCCGGGGTGGCCGCGGGCGCTCGGGTGCCAGCTGGAGCCTCCCTCTGTCCCCAGGCAGCCCTGGGCCGGCCCTGCCACCGTGGGAATGGGGCGGTTGGGGTTTTTCCCCACAGTCCACAGGCAGTGGCTGGGTGCGGGCAACGGGACTGGGCCCCAGCAGTGCCCGTGCTCGCCCTGGGGGTGCCCCCCTCACGCACCGGGGTCTGGGGGCGCAGGGCAGGGGGAACGTTTAGGGCTCCCCGGTGGGCTGCGGGACGGCGCCGTGTGGGGGAGGTGGTGACCGGGGCTCGGCTCAGGGCTTTCCGCTGCCGGAGGCTGCGTGTGGGGGGCTGATGGGCGCCGTGCCCCCCATGGCCACGCTCTGCCTCCCCTCTGCGGGGCAGAGACCCGAGGGCTGTCCCCTTCCATCTCCTGGTGGCCTGGCACGGTTCGTGGAGAACGGAGGAGGAACCACCAGTCCCACACCCTGGGCCCGGTGCGGGGGCTCCAGGGGGAGGCTGGGGGTGCAGCCGGACCTCCGGAGCCGTGCGGGCTCCGGCTCTGCCCGACGTGGGGCTGGCCAGAGGGCAGGGAGCCGCGGCCGCCTGGGGGCACCGGCAGTGGAAGGGCGCTCCCCGCCCGGCTGTGCCGGCCGCGGGGCAGCTGCCGATCCCCTGGGGACAGAGCAGCGCTGACCCCACACGCACCACGGGAAGGGTCCCGAGTCCCGTTTGTCCCCCAGCGATCCCCTGCCCCTGTGGGGTCTGCCCGTGCCAGGGGGGCTCTCCCTGCCCAGCCTACGTGCCGGGGGGGGGGTGAGAGGCAGCCGCCCAGCTCGTGGGGCTGCACTGACACTCCTGTCCCGTTTCAGCTGCCCTACACGGAGCTGGAGAAGGTGAGTGGCATCGAGGAGGCCAAGCACTACCTGCGGCAGAAGCTGAGGGAGCTGCGCTTCTGAGGGGGCTCAGCCCTCGCCGGGTGGGCGCTGGGGCGGGCGCGGAGCCCCTGGCCGGGGCTGGGGGGGGGACGGAGCTGCCCCCTTCCCGTGGGGAGCGGGGCTCAGCCGCGGGCACCTGCTCTGCGACGTGGGGCCGGGGTGGTGCGAGCTATTTATTGCCGTGAGCGTGGGGAAGGGGCGCGACGTGACCGCTGCGTGGCGGGAGCCCTGGGCTGCGTGACGCCGGGGGGCGCGGGCCCCTGACGGCCACCCCCGGCCCCGCCGGCCTCAGGGTCGCTGAAGGGCTCTGGCGGTCCTGGG
The DNA here is from genome assembly GCF_040182565.1 of Anser cygnoides. NCBI lineage: Eukaryota > Metazoa > Chordata > Aves > Anseriformes > Anatidae > Anser > Anser cygnoides. Next base: position 508,535 of record NC_089874.1, read on the forward strand.
TGGGGGGTCCGGGGCCCCCAACACACCGCGGGGGGGAGGGGGGGGAGGCTCTGCCTGGCCCCCCCCGTAGGGGCCGTGGCAGCCCCACGCTGGGGCAGGAGGGGGTCGGGCAGGGCCGCGGCCACTTGCACAGGGGCTGCTCCCGGGGCCCTGGGCGGGAGGAGGGGGGTGCTTGGGACGCAGGGGTTAACTTTACAATAAAACTGGTGAAAAGTGTGCAAAGTCCGTTCTCTTTATTAGTACGAGGCAGCGGGCTGCCCCCGGCCCCGGGGCTGCCCAGGAGGTGGCGGGGGGCGGGCCGTGGTCCCCAGGGCCAGCACCCCACCGCCGTGCGCGGTGTGCGGGTGCTGCCGGCAGCCCTGCCCTGCTGCGGGCGGCCGTGGGGCAGGGCAGGGGGGGCTGCCCCCCCCGCACCTCCACACCGGGCTGCCTCGGCGCTCCTCATCCCGCCACGCTCGCTATAAAGCTGTTTATTGCCATTTACGTTAAATAAAACACGGTGGTATTCAGTTAACACCTGATTGTCGGGCAGGAGCCCAGGGCCAGGCCAGGGTGGCAGAGGAGCTGGGGCAGGGCACGGACCTGCAGCACTGCAGGGGAGTGGTGGGAGGGCTCTGCCCCACGGCGTGGTCAGGACGTGTCCGGGGGGGCGGGGGACCAAAGGCACGGGCCCCCTGTGCTGCAGCAGCGGCGAGCGGGGTGCCCTGGGGGGGGTCCCGGTGGGGTGAGGCCACGGGACGGCTTCTCTTTGGCAGGGGGCCCCCGGCCGGCAGAGCAGACCCCCAGGGGCGCGGGGTGCCTGTCCCCGGCCGGGCACGGCTGCGCAGCCGCTGCCCCCAGCCCCGCGCAGGGCGGCAGCACGGGGGCCTGGCCGTGCCCGGCCCCGCGGGCGGCTCGCTGGCTGGCACAGGCTCACACTGGCATTGGCATCTCGTTGTACTCGTCCACACCTTCCCGCTCGTCGAGGATGGGCTCGGCCTCGTCTGCGTCCAGCTGGAGGAGCGGGGGGCTGAGCGCGCAGCGGGGGGCTCCCCTGCCGCCCCCCTGCCGCCCCCCTGCCGTCCCAGTCCCTCCCTGAGGAGGGCACGGCTGCGGCGCACCCCGGCGCCGCGGGGCTGGTACTTACACACTTCATCTCGCGGTCGGTGAAGATGCGGCTGAGCAGGCACATGCGGAGTGGCACCGTGAGGATGAGGATGAAGGGGAAGGCCAGGGAGGCCACCGTGGACATGACGGCCCACAGCACGGCCAGGCACGCCAGCTGCAGCCCGGTGAAGAGGTGCATGCGCAGCGTGCGCACCTGCGCGGGGACGGGCATCAGGGACGGTGCGCACGGGGCCCTGCGTCCCCCCCACCTCACCCTGCTGAGCCCCCACCCTGTGACCTGGCTCCCACAGCCCTGCTTGTGCCCCCCCTCCCCCCCCCCCCCCCCAAAGCCCCAAGGCAAGGGTCCCACAGGTGCCCTGGTGCCCCTGACCCCGGTACAGCCGAGGGTGCCTCAGGCGAGGGTCCCGCACCCCACCAGGCAGGGCACGGCCTCACCCACCCGTGGCACACCCCCGCCCCCCCCCCCCCCCCCCCAACCTTTTTGACGTAGGGGACATCAGGGTGGTGCTTGGGGGGCATCAGCAGCAGCTGCAGGCGCTCGTAGAACTGGATGCCATTGAGGGAGGTGACGCCCATGTAGAGAAAGATCCCGAAGAGCACGGCCAGCGGGATCTGCTGCAGCAGCTTCCCGATGACGATGGACAGCCCTGTGCAGAGGGGGGGGGGGGGGGGGTGTCTGTGCAGTGCCCACTGACCCCCGCACCCCTGCAGCCCTCCCTGCCCCCCCCATGGCTGCCCAGGCCCTGTGGTCACCTGGGACCCCGGCAGGCAGGGCTGGACCTACCGACGAGCACGGCCACCAGCAGCCCGGTGACCCGCTGCTCCTTCACCTCCTGGATCTTGGGCTTGTCCCCGGGCGCCACGGCCTTACTCATGACGGTGAGCGCGTTGGCGTGCGTGACGGAGCGCACCGTGGCTGCGGCGAGCCACGGCAGCCCGAAGAGCGCGAAGAAGCCGCCCATGGCCACGATGAGCAGGAGGTCGAGGTGGAACCCAGAGCCCTTCTGCAGCATCCGCTCCTTCTTGCTGATGATCAGCCTGGGCACAAGGGCGGACTGTTGGCATGGCTCAGCACAGCACGGCATGGCACAGCTTGGCATGGCTCGGTACAGCACAGCGTGGCTCAGCACTACACAGGATGCTACGGTTCAGCATGGCACGGCACAGTTTGGCAAGGCTCGGCACGGCATGGCAGTTTAGCATGGCAGTTTGGCATGGCATGGCTCAGCACAGATGATCACAACTCAGCAAAGCATGGCACAGTTTGGCACAGCACAGCTTGGCATGGCTCAGCACGGCACGGCACAGCATAGCAAGGCATGGCTCAGCATAGCACGGCACAGCACGGCGCCCCCTGCCCCGCTCATGCCCCGCACGGTGCTGCTGGGCCCCCAGCCCGGCCCCGCCGCGCTCACGTGGTGATCTGCGTCTCCATGAAGATGAGGATGAAGACGAGGACGGCGGGGAGGCCGCTGGCCACCATCATCCACACGGGGAAGTCGCTCTTCTCGCCCAGGGGGTTGATCACCCAGCCCCGCTTTTCCGGGGCCGTCACCGAGAACCCGCTGGGCACGCTCAGCTTCTGTGGGGGGGCGCAAAATGCTGGGGGGGCACCGCAGGCTCTGGCCCCAGCCCCCGGCTCCCCGGGAGCGAGGAGGCCCCCGCCCCACGCTAGGGCACAGAGGCACCCGATGGGGCTGGACCCCCGGGGCTTGAGGCAGGGGGACGCCAGGAGCCCGAGGTGGCCGAGTGCCGTGGGGCCCGGTGCCTGTGCCCATCACCCCCAGGCCCAGGAGGGAACGGGGCCGGGGGGGGGGTCCCGCCGTGGCGGCGGCTTGGTGCTGACCTGCGTGAAGGTGTCGTGGATGCTGTAGTCCACCAGCACCATCACCAGGATGGCAATGGGCACCCCGAAGTCCCCGATGAGCCGCCGAATCTGGAGGCAGAGCAGCGTCAGCCCAGCCCCAGCCCCTGCCCGCCCCCCCCCCAGCTCAGCCCTGCCCCCCAAAGCCGGGCTCACCCCAGGGCCCCGCGCAGCGCCCGCGCCGCTGTCCCGCCTGCCCCACGCACCCGTCCGGGGAAGAACCGGCTGTTCTTGAACTTGCGCAGGAAGAAGGCGATGAAGAAGGTGCCGGCCATGAGCACCAGCGAGAGCAGCGCCGTGTTGGGCTGCCCCGTCACCTTGGCGGCGGCGCGGCCCCCCGTGCTGTTGGCCGGGGCCGTGCTGCCGTCCCTCCAGGCCTCCGCCTCCGTGCCGTTGGCCCTCGTGCAGTTGTGCAGGGGGTGCTCCTGGAAGATCTGCAGCAGCCGGGGGGGGGGTCAGGCCCGTCCTGGCCCCAGCACTGCCCCGCAGGCATCCCGGACCCCTGGCTCACCTTGGCCAGCTTGGAGAAGGTCTCGTAGATGAAGATGAGGGAGATGAGGAAGGCGAAGATCTCCTGCGTGAAGCGGGAGACGAAGCGCACCAGGAAGCTGCCCTCGAAGGCCACCATGACCAGCACGATGAGGATGAGCCAGAAGCCGATCCAGACGCGTCCCACCAGGTACTCCAGGCCATTGGACGTGCAGAACTGCGGGCAGACGGACGGGCGGGTGTCAGCGGCAGGGACAGCCCCAGGGCCGGGCAGAGCACCCAGCCGTGGGCTCTGCCCCCCCAGCACCCAGGAATGTCCTCCCCGTTCCCACCGTGAAGAAAGCCTCCTCAAAGACGAGCAGGGGCCCCGAGAAGCCAATGACGAGCAGGGGCTGGGCGCCCAGCAGGCAGAAGAGCACGCCCTGCAGCGACGTGGAGATGATCAGCTCCGACACCCCGATCAGGTCCTGCGTCTTCTCCCCTGCGGGCAGGACAGGGTCAGGCACAGCAGGCGGGACAGGTCTGCGCCCTGCTGTCCCCAGGCAGCGCGCTGCTCCATCCCCCCGAGCACTGCGTGCCCCGTCCCCACGCAGCACAGCACACCCCAGAGCTCACCCAGCAGCCCTCCGAAGGTGATGGCTGGGGACAGCGCAGCGAAGTAGATGAAGATGACGGCTGCGATGCACTGCGGGTTCAGCGCGTCCCTGAAGTCGCTCAGGTACTTGGGGTAGCGCCGCCGCACGTCCCGGATCAGCCCCCCGAAGGGCCGGCCCGTGCGCCGCAGGGGGTCGTCCTCATCCTCGCCCTCGCCCTCCACCACCTTCAGCTTCAGCAGTGCTGCACCCCGGGACAGACGGACGGGCGGTGAGACCCTGCCATGCCGCCGAGACCCTGCCCTGCCCCGGCCCCGCCAGCACCTTTCTCCTCGGGGGACTTGGGCTCCAGCAGCAGCCTCCGCTCCTGTTCCTCCCTCTTCTTCAGCATCTCGCGCTGGAAGTGGGCGACGCTGCGCAGCAGCTCCTCGCCCTGCACCTCCGAGGGCGGCAGCACCACGCTGCAGTCCAGGAACTCGTTGATGGCGTTGAGGAGGTCGTGGCGGTCGTCGGCCAGGTAGGCGGCCTCGTGGAATTGCTGCGGGACGGCGGGGTCAGAGCCCCCGGCCAGGGGACTCGAGCCAGGCGGGGGCACGGGCAGGGGACGCGTCCAGGACACATTCCCAAAGACGGGACGCGGCCCAGGAGGCGGCGCTCACCTTGTCGGACATGAGGGTGGAGATGGAGCGCCCGATCTCGTGGTAGTCCATGTGGGTGCTGCTGGGCCCCAGCAGCACGAAGAGGAACCGCACGGGGACGGGCACCTCCAGCACCGAGTCCAGCTCCACGGCCTCCTGCAGCCGCACGAAGGCCATGGTGGGCTGGTCCAGGAACTCCACGCAGCCTGTGGGCGTCCAAGGGATGCAGGGGGTCACCTCAGGGTGCCTGGCGTGTGGAGCCCCCCCACCCCCCCCTTGCCACCCCTCCATACCCACAAGCACCACCGTGGCCTCGGCGTTGTCTGGGATCTTCTCCAGCAGCTTCAGCTCATGCTTGGACTTGGAGCGAGTGATGCCAGCCGGGGGCGTTGGGGCCAGGACCTCCCTCTGGGGGGGCAGAGTGTGCGGCGGAGCTCAGGTCAGGGCCCGGCCCGAGGATGAGGAGCGGCAGCAGGACAGAGTAAGGCGCGCAGGGGGGGAGGGGGGGGCTGGGGACACAGCGCAGTGGTGGTGCCGGGCTCACCTCCCGCTCCACGTCGATCCGCGTGTCGTGCTCCACAGCGTGGCCGGCGATGAGGGGCTCGGTGACGGCCGGCTCGCTGCCCTCGCCCACGTGGTTGGTGCTGTGGTGGTGCACGAGCAGCGAGCCCAGGCTGCCGGCCGAGATGTTGCGGGGGAAGGAGAAGTCCTTCTCGTCGCTCGGGTGGCTGCGGGACAAACCCAGGGCTGTCTGCGGCGGCCCGACAGCTCCGCGTGCCTGAGGGGCTGCTGGCACTGACTGCCCCGGGAGAGTTCCCAGCGTCCCGGCAGGGACCGGTGGCACCAGGGACGGTGCTGTCCCCGCGGCCGTGGGGAGCAGAGCCCAGAGGAGTGGGACGCTGTCGGGTCGCTGTCCCCTGCTCACCTGTGCTTGAGCAGCAGCGCCCGCAGCACGTTGGCGCGGTCCTCGGCCCGGATCTGGTCGGTGATGACCATCTGCTCCACCACCTGGTGAGCCACCCCCGGCAGAGTCTTCTGGTCCAGGTCGAGGAGCACGGCGCCTGGGGCAAGGGAGCGGGGGCTGAGGCGAGCGGGGCCAGGGCTACGCCCGCCTGTGCCCTGAGGGGCTGCCCCCCTGCCCTACCGTGGGACAGGGTCTTGCGCAGCTCCAGGAGGCTGCGGAAGGACAGCGAGGCCACGTGCGGCTTGCCCCAGCGGTCCGTCTCCTCCTCCACGTCCTCCTCAAACTTGATCCAGCGCGCTGTCTCCTTCCACTGCAGCTCCTGGTTCTTGTCCACCACCAGCTCGTTCAGCTCCACAAACACCTGCGGGCACACACGGGTCAGCGGGGACACCCCACGGCAGCGGGGGGGCCATGCGCTGGCAGCCCCCGTTCACCGGGCCCTGAGCAAGATGGCCCCGTGGGGATGCTCCCGCGCGGAGCTGCCACTCGCTCCGCTCCTCCGCGGCACCCCCGCGAGCAGTGGGACCCCCGCCGTGCCCCAGCCCCCCCGGGCGCAGACTCCACCTCGTGGGGCTGCCGGTCCTGCTTGCGGTGCCGCGTGCTCGGCTCCTTGTGGTCCTTGCTGACGTGGACAACCTGCGCCTTGGCGCTCTTCCGCACGAGGTGCCGGCGCACCCCGGGCACGTCCTCGAAGCGGTGACCTGCCAGAAACGGGGACGGACGGCGGTGGAGGCAGGTGGGTAACCCGTGGGGGGGCACAGCCCTGAGAGCCCCCCGCACCACGCAGCCATGGGGAGCCCTTCCCCAGCAGTAGCCCCCAGACCGCAGCTGGGGCAGGGCAATGGCCACCACAGGGCCGGGGGCCACGGGAGCAGGGGGTGGGACTCGGCCCGGGGGGATGGGGGCCGTGTGCTGGCAAGCACCTGCGCAGCGGGGGGGCCAGCAGCGAGCAGCAGCCGCCCTGCACCCCTTGCCAACGGGCTGCGGGTGCGCCGAGGGCAGAGAGGCCCCCAGGGAGCTGTTACGGCAAAAGCAGCCCTGGAAGTCCCGGAGCTGCAAGCCGGAGAGCCCTCGGGGGAGGCATCGCCGCCGCCTCCTGCTCCAGCCGCCCTGGGTGCCAGCCCCTGGCTGAGCGCCACTGGCGCTGCTCCTGCCCGTGCTCGGTGCCCGGCATCCCCTGCGCCCAGAGCCTGTGCCCAGCCCCGCTCGGCCGGCCCCAGCCCCGCTTGCCCCGTGCACGGCTCCAGCTTTGCAGCGGCCGGCACAGCTCCGTGCTCCCCAGAGCCCCTCGCCCGCCAGTCCGAGACCCCACTCACTCTTCATGTAGTCCAGGTCGGCCGAGGCCAGCGTCTGGGCCTCCGACTCGTCTGTGGGCATCTTCTGGTACTGCGCCTGCTCCACGCCCGTCATGCTGCCGATCCGCCGCCTCTCGTGGAGGTTGTAGCTCCGGTGCCCCGGCTGGGACTTGGCCGCGGGGCGGCCGGGGGAACCGGCTTCCTCGGCGGCGGGGCCCTCAGCTGAGCGTCCCTCCTCGGCATTGGGGCTGCAACGCAGGCACCACCCCGGGGCTGAGCACCACCCCTGCTGAGCCCCACAGGACGGGGTGCCCGGACCCCCGGACCCATTTCTCACCTGGCTGCCCTGGCTGCCTTGGGGGACACAGCCCCGCAGGGCTCTGCCGGGGGGGCTGGCGGTGCCGGGGGTGCCGCTGGCTCTTCTGCGCGGCGGTCGGCCACCTCGTCCTCCTGCAGGAAGAACTGCGGCGAAGGGCGGGGGGAGAAATTTGCTGCTGCGGCCCCACGGGCACCAGCAGCCCCCCGGCTCCTGCGCTCCCTGCCCCGGCCGGCCCCCACCTGCACCGCCTCCGGCGGGGCGCCCTGCAGCAGCTCCTCCGCGGAGCGCTCCGTCTCCGTGTCGCCCGCCTCGTCCTCATCCTCTTCGGCCTCCTCGATGGTGGGGGTCTCGCCGGGGGCAGAGGCGCGGGGGCGCTTCTTCTTGCCCTTTTTGGGCGCTCCCTTCTTGCGGCGGGCGTCGGGGGGCAGGTGCGTGGAGAGCGGGTGGTGGATGTGGTGGGACGACTGGCGGTGATCTGGGGGAACGGGGCGGGGTGGGCGCGCTGCCGCCCCGCTCGCCCTGCCCGGGGCCCTGCCCGCGCCCCCCGGCCCCACTCACACTCGAAGTCCTCCTCGCCGTAGCTGCGCCCGGCCTCCTCCGCGTTGCGGGGGTACGAGTCGCTCAGGATCTCCTCGAAGCGCTCCACGCCCAGCGCCTTGTTCAGGTCCTTCTCCTCCTCCTCCTCCTCCCCGAACTTGGGCGAGCCGGGGCCCAGCGCATCCTGCTCGGGCTGCGGGACGGCCGCGGGGCTGAGCGGGCACCGGGACCCGCCGCCCCCCCCCGGCCCCCCCGGTCCCCCCAGCCCCGACCGCGCATCCCCGCGCCCCGCAGCCCCCGGTGTCGCCCCCCCGGTGCCGCCCCCCCGCCGCCCGGTGCCGTGCCCGCTCCCCGCCCCCGCCGTGCCCCGGCCCCGGCCCCGGGTGCGGGTGCGGTGCGGGGGGGGCCGGGTGCGGGCGCAGGGTGCGGGCGCGGCGCGCCCCGGCCGGTGCCGTCCCCACCTGAGTCATGGCGGCGCGGTGCGGGGCGGTGCGGGGCGGTGCGGGGCCTCCCCCGGGCGCTTCCCCCGCAGCGGCGGCGGCGGCGCTTTATGGGGGCGGCGGGCGGCGCGGCCGCGAAGGTCACGGCGGCGGCTCCGGCCCCCCCCCGCCTCGCCAAATATTGACGGAGCCGCCCCGCGCCCGCCTCAAGGTGACGGCGGCCCGCAGAGGGCACCGCGCCGCGCCCGCAGCATCCCGGCACCGCGCGGCCCCCCCCGGCACCGCGCGGCCCCCCCCCCCCGGCACCGCGCGCCCCCCCCCCCCCCGGCACGGCGCCCCCCGCGCTGCGCGGAGCCTGCTCGGGGCTGCCCGGCCCCCCCCGCCCCCGCCCCGCCCCCTCATCCCGCGGGCACGCGCGGCCCCCCCCGCCCCGTTCCCCCCCCCCCCCGTTTCTCCCCCCCCCCGGCCGTGCCCGGGTCCCGCTCGGGGCCGCGCCGCCGCCGCCGCCCCCCCGGACCCGCCCGGGCTGAGGGGCGGGGGCGCTGCCAGCCCCCCCCCCATGGCCAGCCCCCCCCCGCCGCCCCCCGCCCCACCGCGACCCGGGGCGACCCCAAAGGGCCCCGTCCCGGCGGGGCGACAGAAGCCGGGCGGAGCCCCCCCGGAGCCGCCCCCCCCAGGGCTCCCCCCAGTCCCCAGCCTGCGCACGCCGCCCCCAACCGCCAGCGCCCTGCTGCCCCCCCCGGGACCCCCCATCGCTGCCTGTGCTGTGAGCGCAGCCCCCAGCCCTGGCCCCCAGCCCCGTGCCCCCACGCTGAACCCTGGCCGCGGTCACGCCGAGGACCCCCCCCCCCCCCCCGTGCCAAACCCGCCCCCGTTCCTGGCCGGGCGTGACCGGGCACCGGTGGCCCCCTCCGCGGGTCCCCGGGGCTGAGCCCTCCCCGTCCGAGCAGCGGCTCTGGCGGGCGATGCCCCGTGTCCCTGGCACGCTGGTGGCACTGCCACCGGCATGGCCCAGCCTCGGGCCCCAGGACGGGTGGGGACAGGAGCCCGTGGCCGGGCAGCGCGGGATGCGAGGCCACGGCTTACCCGGGGGCGCAGGAGGAAATCCATGGGTGGCGGAGCGGTGAGGAAGGGGCTGGGGCCACAGCGCCTGTGCCACCCGCAGGTCCCATCCCCGATCACGTGCCGCGGCGATGGGGACTTGCCCAATGGCATGGGGCAGCCATCCCGCGTGCCACAAGGGGTTAATCATTAACCCCGCTCCCGGCAGCCCCATAAACCCCAGCAGAGCCGAGCCGCGCGCTGGCACCGGGCACGGCACCGGCAGAGCCCGCCCTCGAGGGCACCCCCAGCCCCACAGCCCTGCCCCGTGGCAGCGCACCGGGCTGGGCACCGTGCGGCCCCGCTGGCAGCCCCTCGGTCCAGCAGGGCCGTGCTGTGCCATGCCATGCCGTGCCATCCCGCCCCATGCTGTGCCCCAGGACGCTGCGGCTCCCCTCGCCCGGCAGAGCACTGCCCGCAGCCCCCCGGCCCCCCGGCAGCACTTACGCTCTCGAAGGCCGACGAGACGATGTGGTGAATCTCGGAGGACACCTGGGAGTGGCTCATGGCGCTGGCCGCGGGGCCCGCTTAGCCCTTCTCCTTCTCACGGGGACTCAGAGGGCGGTGTTGGGGCAGCATAACCTGGGGGAGCAGAGCGGGGGGCTCGGTGGGGGCTCCCCGGGAGCCCTGTGGGGCCGTGCGGCTGCCCAGCCATGCCCCCGACCCCGGCACTGGGTGCCACCTCCAGCCCCACGGCTGCCCCGCAGGGAGGGCGGCCGCGCTTGGCGTCCCCTCCGGCTGACCCGGGGGCCGGGGAGAGAAAGAAAACAGCGGAGCAGGCTGCGCCCCGGGGCCGGCTCCAGCCGGGTTTGTCTTGGCCGCTGGGTCCGAGCGGGAGAGCGGGCGCCAAGACAAACGCCGGAGGAGAGCGGGGCCCAGGGCTGGGCTTGGACGGGGCCCAGCCCCTCGGCGTGACCCTGAGCGTGCGCTGAACCCAGCCCCGCGCGGCAGGGACCCCCAGACGGGCACCCCCATGGGTCCCGCCGCTGCCCTCGTTCGCCCCAAACCCTGCCACGCGCCCTCCTCCAGCCCCTCGCCCCCCGCAGCCCCCCACGCCCCCCCACTTGCCCTCGGCAGCTCCCCGGGACCCGGCTGAGCCCTCGGTCCCGGCGTGTCGGGTTTATTGCTGCGGGAGGCGGCCCCACGTGACGGCGGGGACCGCGGAGGGTGGTGATGGATGACTGCGCCTCACATGGGTGCCTCGCTGCCCGGCATGGGCACCCCTCCCGCCCCGCCGCCCCACACCTGCAACCCCTCCGCGCGCCCCACGCCGCCGCTACCCCGCACGTGGGGTCCGGCTGCCGCGGGCTGCTGGGCCCCCCCAGGCCTTAGGGGGGCTGCTTCCCCCCCCGCCCCCCCCGATGGCAGCGCCCCCAGGAGCGGGCGGGAGCTGCCCTGAGCCACAATTTCCACACCGCGGGGTTTTCCAGGAGCCGTCCCCGCAGCCCCGTGCCCTTGCCAAGGTGGCTGCTGCCCATCAGCAAGGGGAGGCGAGGCCGGGGCAGGCACGCCGCAGATAAGGACGGCGTTTGTGCGCCGCCCCCGGGCCGGGGTGCCTGGCCGTACCCTGCCAGCACAAACACCGCCACGGGTGGCACGGGGCCACGCTCCCCCCCTCTCCATCCCGTGCCCAGAGCGGGGGCTGCGGCCGGCCTCAAGGAGCTGCGGCCTCGGCGTCCGCTGAGACTGCGGCTCCTAGGGCCCGGCTCGGCCCCAGCGCGGTGCCGCTCGGCTGACACGGGGCCAAGCGCGGCACGGCGCTCTGCCCGCATCTGCTTGCTCTGGGCTCGGCGCTGCCCGGCTCCGGCTGCTCCCTAATCCCGGGGCCGGAGCCAGAACATCCACATTCCAGCCGAGCGAGCGCAGATTAGCGACCTGCCGGGGCGCCCGCCAAACCGCCGCTGCCACTCCCCCGCCGCCGGCCGGGGCGCGGGACGGGGAGCCCCGGTGTGTGCCCCGCAGCCCCGGGGAGGGACACGTCCTGCGGCCCCTGCGGCCACCGCACCCTGCAGGGCACGGGGACGGCCGGGAGGCCCCAGTTCCCATCATCTCTGCAAGGAACTGCGTGGCTCTGGTCTCGCCAGTGTGCCCAGTGGGGCTGGAACTGGGGGTGGGGGGGCACAAACTGGTGCCTGCCCCGGCAGAGCCGGGACCCCCAAAACGCCCTTCCTGGGTGCAGGGGGACTCAAGGGTGGTGCAGAAGGATCCGCACCCCATGTGGACACGGGGGTGCTGTGCTCCCTGCACGGGGACACGCAGCGCAACGTGCCCGTGGGCTGCACCCTGCCTGGGGGCCCCGTGCCGCTGCGCCCCCCCAGCCCCAAGGGCTGCAGTGGTGGGGAAGGGCGGGGGGGGGGGGGGGGGGAGGGCGTGTACTCCGCTGTGCCAGGCAGCACCCGGGCACGGGGATGGGGAGGATGAGCCACCGGACAGCGGCAGCACGTGCCGAGCATGCAGCGGGGGCAGAGGCACCCAGAAGAGCCTGGCTGGGTGCAGCCGGAGCCTCCACGCGGCTCCAGCCCCGCTGTGGGGTCATGGCCGCGTCGCCCCATGGGGGCAGCCCCGCTGCGGTGCCCCTGTCCCAGCCGCACCAGGCAGGCGGTGCCGGGCCCCCACCCAGGGGTGCCAGGTCCGGTGCGGGAGCGCGCTCGCCGCTGCCCTGAGAGGCTTTGCCGCGTTTAATCCTGGCTGCAGCTCGCAGGGATTAGAGCCTCTTAAACACCTTTGGGACTGCTCTGGGGAGAGCGGAGCTGGGAAGCAGTCCTGAGCCGTGTTCTCATGGGCACCAGGAGCCGTGCGCTAACCCGCGTCCAACCCCTGCACCGCCTGCCCCTTGCCCAAAAGCGGGGCTCCGAGCACTGCCCCGCTCCCCCTGCCTTTGGCGGTGCCACAGCGGGGACCCAGCAGGACCGCGGGGATGGCGGAGCCGCAGCGCCGGCCACAAGGGCTGCGGGCGCCCTTGGCTGACCCCGCTGGAAAGGGTGACGGGCGCCAGGGCCTCTGCTGCCCCGGTGGCGGCTGAGTCACCGCGAGCGCGGCCGGGCGGAAACGGCTCAGCAGCTCGTGCTGCGGCCGGGAGAGGAGCCACGAGGAGCCCCGAGTCAGGCGCTCCCGCACCCGCACCGGGCGCTGCGCTGGCTCCCGCACCCGCTCCCTGCAGCCCCGCGGGGACGGGAGGGCGCCCTGGTCCCTGCACTCCCTGGCCCCGCAGGAGCCCCCCGGGGGCCGGTGCCCCCCGCGCCCCGCAGCACCGCCCCGCACCAGAGCCGGTCCCGCAGCGCTCCGTGTGCTGCGTTTCCCAGGCCCTCGGCGCAGCACAATGGGCTCTTGTTTGCAGGGAACAATCCCGCTCAGATAAGCAGGGCAGGTCTCAGATAGGGAGATAGGGCTGCCAACACCGCTCTGCTCCATTAATTACCGCCTGGCTCCGATCGGTGCCTGTGCGTGAGCCGGCTCTGCTGCTCCCGCCCCGGTGCTGCCGCCGCATTCCTGGGGCCAGCCTCGACCTGCCCGCCTGATCCCGCCTAAGACGATTACAGGGCATCGTCCCGGCCCCGCGGCACCACGCCTGGAGCTCCCGGGGCTGCTCCCTGACCCGGGCCCGCTCTGCCCCGCCGCGGGCCGGCAGCACCCAGCAGCTGCTCCTTGGATGCAGGACCAACACCACTTGTGCCCGTGCCGCTGGCCACCCGTGACGAGCCCACGTGCCCCCCCCACAGCACCCCCGTGTCTCTCCAGAGGTGGATGCCCCAGGCACACATCCACGTGCTGCACGTTTGTGCCCGCAGGCCAGGGAGAAGCCTTCAGTGGCCACTGCTCCGGGCATTGGAGCCGCATCCACAGCCTGGCCACAGGACCCAGCCCAGCCACCGCTGCCCAAGCTGGGCCCGGTCCACGGGGACTGCCCCTGTCATGCTCCGGGTGCGCTGCCACAGGCACGGTGCGGCGCTGGTCAGGCCGTGCCCTGCGCCGGGTGGACGTGCCCCGGCCCCAGCCCTGCCCCGGCCAGCGGAGCGAGGAGCCCCGGTGCCACGGCCGGCAGCCCGGCCCCACGCGGGGACCCGCCGGGTGCTGTGTGGTGACGGGCACCACTGACCCCGCGGGGCTCTGCTCCCCGCAGCTTTGTGCCCCCCGTACACCCGCTGTGAGCTGCCAGAGGGAACGCTGCACCAGGTCACCAGCAGCCGTGGGCCCCCCCCCCCGGGGCTTTTTTTTGGGGGGGGGGAACGTCCCCTTTTCCCATGCTCCATGCACGGGCCCCCACCCGTCTCTCTGTGCACTGTGTCCCAGAGCACCTGAGGGGGACCAGGCACGGCCACGTCCCCACAGAGCTGCGTGCACTGCCCCGGCCCGGTGGGACGGGGTCCCCGCGCCCCCGCGGAGCGCAGGCTGGGGGTGCTGCCTGGGGCTGGCACCTCGAGGACCCCCCGCAGCCCCCGCGCTGTCTCCAGCCCCACGCCGTGCGGGTCGCGGGACAGCCCCCTCCCTCTGCGGCGGGTGGGGCCCTGCCCTGTCCCTGTCCCACCGTGGCACCGGGAGCTTGGTGGGCACTGTGGTGATGAGGAGCCCCCAGGAGAGCAGGGCTGCAGCCTTGGGCACAGCTCAGCCCAGGGCACCTGGCTGCCCACCCCATCCCACGGCGGCGGGAGGACGAGGAGGAATTTGGTGGCTGCGAGCACAAATCCCCCTGCTCCTGTCCAGGACATTGCTCAGCGCTCTCGTCCTCCGGGCGCAGCAGCCAGCCGGGGCAGCGCAGCCCCAGCCCGGCACTGCCGTGCCAGCGGCACCAGCCCGTGACCAGCGCCCCAAGGCAGGGCTGCCTCCGCGCCCCGGGGTGCCGGGCTCACCGTGCTCCCCACGGGTCACCGACACCTGCAGTGGCCGTGCGCGTGTGGCCACCCCTGTACCCCCACCCCGGTCCCGCTGCCCCCCCCGCTCACCTGGCGGCTCTGTGTGGCTCTGTGAGCCCCCGGCAGAGCCGGGCCTGCAGCGCAGAGGGCCAGGGAGCCCGCGCCCGCTCCCACGGCCATGGCAGGCAGCAAGGGATGGAGTGGGGCCCGCTGCCACCACCACGCCACAGCCACCCTCGGCACAGCTCCCGTGCCCGCCGAGGTTTTCTGGACACAGCAACTTCAGAAGCCGCCACCAAAAATATCCTCCTCCCCCCGCTCGGTGACCTCAAAACAACCGGATCCAGGGGATGAATCACGGCGCTGCTCTGCGCGCACGCCCACACGCGGTGCCACCGCCATGGCCCCAGGGGACCGGCCCCCCCCCCGGCAGCACGGGGACACGGGGCTGGGCACAGGACTGGCCCCGGGAGCTGCCGGCCAGACCCCGCAGAGCCCCGGCCCAGGGGCTCCATCCCACGGCAGCCGCCAGCCCCTGCCCCGGCCCGAGGGCTGCGGCCGCCCCAGGGTGCGCCCGGGGAGGGATCAGGCACAGCCGCGCCGCGGGCTCGGCAGGATGCCCGGGGACAGGCGCCGGCACCAGCCCCATGTCCCCGGCTGGGCTGGGGGCTGCGTGCCCGCCCTGCCCCTGCCCGGCCCCACTCACCCCATCGCCCGGCACCGCTGCGCTCCCACCGCTCCTCGCTCCCGTGCTGCAGGGCCCGTGGGTGCCCCCGGGACAGGAGCGTGTCCCGGGGGGGCCGGGGCCCTTGGCACAGCCTCTGCCGCGGGCTGAGCTGCCCGCTGGCCGTCTGTCTGTCTGTCTGTCTGTCCGCCCGCTCCGCGCTCCGAGCTGCCAAGTGCCCGGACAACGCCGGGAGCTTTTATACCGGTGCGCGAGAAAAAAAAAGCAGCAGCAGCAGCAGCAGCAGCGAGAGTCTTTGTTTCGCCAAGCCCGTAACAGGCCACTTTATCCAAACACAGCCCGAGTGCCAAGTCCCAGTAACTGTTACCGAGGCAGCCACACCTCTGCGCGCAGCGAGGCTCCCGCTGGGCACGGGGGCCGGCGAGAGGCGAGCATGGCTGGGCTGGGGGCGGCCGTGCCAAGGGAGAGGCCCCGCTCCTGCGGGGGGGCGCGGGGAGGGTCGGGCGGCAGCGGGGTGCTCGGGCACTGCGGGGAGCGGGACGTGCGCCGGCGGCTGCACAGCGCCGGGAGCCAGCATCCTACAAGGGGACAGGCACCGGGACGAGGGGCACCGGGGGACGCAGCCCCGGGGTGGCAGCAGCAGGAGCTGGGGGGCCCGGGGGGGGGGCAGACCCGCTCCCTGCGCCGCCCTCAGCGCCCGCTCGCCGGCTCCGTCGCGGTGGGCGCGGGCAGCGAGCCCGGGCTGCGCGGCGATCCGCTCCCCTCTAATGACAGGGCTGCGCCGGGGCCCGGGGCCAGGCTCGGTCCCACGGCCCCCGGGGGCGCTCCCTTCCGCCCGGCCCCGCGCCCCGGGGTCGCCGCCGTGCCCCTGCGCCCGTCCTGGCCCCGTGCGGGGCGGGGGGGGGGGGGGCGGGATGGGTGCTGCGCCCGCCACCCCCGGCCACGTCTCCGCCAGCCCCCGGGGAGCTCACCGGGCCGGGCCGGGCCGGGCCAGAGCATTTCTCGGTGTCCCGTGCCCGGGGGGGGGAGCGGAGCAAAGCGGGGCAGGGGAGAGGCGGCGCCGCTCGGCGGGGAGCCCGAGGCCGCGGGGTTACCGGGGGTTACCGGGGATAACCGGGGGTTACCGGGGGCACCCGCGCAGGGTCCCCGCCGAGCCCCCCGGCCGTGCGCCACCAGCCACGGGTGCAGGCAGCAGGTGCGGGCAGCCGGGGGGGCGGGGGGGCGGCACACCGACCGCTGCTGCCGGGAGCGCGGCCGGGGGGGGGCGGCGGAGGAGCTGCCCCGCGGGGGGGGGCCGGGCCGTGGACCCCCGGCAGCTGCAGCCCCCTCGGGGCCGGGCGCCGCGCCACCGGCTGGGCTCGGGGCCGAGCGGCACCGCGGGGCCGGGCCCCCCCGGAGTTACCGAGCGGGGCCCCCGCCCCCCCCGGCAGCCCCGGGACCGTCCCCAGCGCCACCGGGGCTGCCCCGGGGGGGTGGCGGCGCCGAGCCCCCGCCGCTCCCGGGGCCCCGACCCCGCTCCGGAGGCGGCGGCACCGGCAGCGGGACCGAGCGGCGGGGCTGGGCCCGCGCCGGCGTTACCCAACCCCGGGGCCTTGCGCAAGCACCGGCACCGCGGGCGGGGGGCGCCGAGCCGCGAGGCCGGGGGGCCGGGAGCGGGGCGCTGCGGCCGGTGCCGCCCCGGAGCCGGGGGCGTCCTGCGGGGCCCGGCGGGGCTCGGGACGGGACCGGACGGGACCGGACGGGACGGGAAGGGATGGGACGGGACGGGACCGGAGGCGCCTCGGGTCCCGCCGGCGGCCGCTGGAGGCGCGGAGGGGCGCTCCGGGGCCCCGCAGAAAGCCGGGGGGAACGGGCCGGGGGCGGCGGACGGGGGGACCGGCCGGGAGCAGCCCCGGTGCGAGCGGGGACCCCGGAGCCGCCCGCGCCCCCCCCGCCCCGCGGGCGCCCCGTCGGAACGGGGATGGCGGCGGGGCCCCGGCGGGGCGCGGAACGTGGCCGGCAGCCGCTCGCGGGCCCGCGCTGCGTCCCGCCGGGGATGCCCGGCCCGGCACTTACCGGAGCTCCCCGCCGCGCCGGGCTGCTCTGCGCGGGGCGGGGCCGGGCGGACCCGGAACCCGGCACGGGAACGGCACCGGGGGGCGGCGGGGCTCGAACCCGCGGCCCAGGGGAGGGGAGTGCGGGGGGGGGGGGGGGGGGGGGGGAGCGGGGGGCGTGGCCACAGAGTGGGCGTGGCCTGAGCGCGGCTGGCGGGCAGCGTGGCGGGTACCGGGGCGGGGCCGGCGCGGGGGCTGCCGGGAGGTGTGGCCGCGAAGGGGGCGGGGCCTAGCAGGGGGCGGGGCCGGCGCGGGGGCTGCCGGGAGGTGTGGCCGTGCCGGGAGGCGTGGCGGTACCGGAGGGGCGGGGCCGGCGCGGGGGCTGCCGGGAGGCGCGGCGGCGGCCGGTCGGTGCGGCCCGGAGCGGAGCGCGGCGCGATGCAGAAATACGAGAAACTGGAGAAGATCGGGGAAGGTGCGGGGGGAGGGGACCGGGACGGGCACGGGGGCGGGGATAGGGGCTGGTCCCGGTACCGGTACCGGTGCCGGTGCCCGTGCTGCCCGCAGGCACCTACGGGACCGTGTTCAAGGCCAAGAACCGGGAGACGCACGAGATCGTGGCGCTGAAGCGGGTGCGGCTGGACGACGACGATGAGGTGAGGGCACCGGGGCCGCGCCGGGACCGATCGGAGCCGTGCCGAGCGGTCCCGGGCCATACCGAGCCGTACCGGGCTGATCCGAGCCGGGCCATACCGAGCCGTGCCGGGCTGAGCCATCCTGAACAGCCCCGTGCCATACCGAGCCATACCGGGCTGATCCGAGCCGGGCCATACCGAGCCATACCGGGCTGGTCCGAGCCGGGCCATACTGAGCCATACCGGGCTGGTCCGAGCTGGGCCATACCGAGCTGTGCTGGGCTGAGCCATCCTGAAGCCAGCTGGTCCGAGCTGTGCCATACCGAGCCGTGCCGGGCTGAGCCATACTGACCCGAGCCGTGCTGAGCAGTCCTGTGCCATGCCGGGCCATACCGAGCCGTGCCGATCTGAGCCATACGGAACGGTCCCGTGCCATACCGACCGGAGTCGTGCTGAGCGGTCCCGTGCCATGCCAGGCTGTGCTGTGCCGTGCTGGGCCAATCTGAGCCGTACCAAGCGGTCCCGTGCCATACCGAGCCGTGCCGTGCCGGGCCGGGCCATACCAATCCGAGCCATACCAAGTGGTCCCGTGCCGTGCCGGGCTGGGCCGCGCTGTACCAAGCGGTCCCGTGCCATGCTGAGCCGTGCCAAGCGGTCCCGTGCCATGCTGGGCCATACCGAGCGGTCCCACGCCATACCGAGCCGTGCCGTGCCGTGCCGTGTACCGACCCGGTGCTTGGTGCCCGCAGGGCGTGCCCAGCTCGGCGCTGCGGGAGATCTGCCTGCTGAAGGAGCTGAAGCACAAGAACATCGTCAGGTGAGGACGGCCCGGCCCCGCGGGGCGCGTGCCCCCCGGGACCCGGTGCGAGGTGCCGCCGCCCCCGCAGGCTGCACGACGTCCTGCACAGCGACAAGAAGCTGACGCTGGTGTTCGAGTTCTGCGACCAGGTGAGCGCCCGGCGCGTGCGGCACGCGGCCCCCGGCCCCCGCCGCACCCTGACGCCGCCGCTGCCTCCCCGCCAGGACCTGAAGAAGTACTTCGACAGCTGCAACGGGGACCTGGACCCCGAGATCGTCAAGGTGGGGGTCCCGGGGGGCGGGGGGCGCCCGGCTGCGGCGGTGCCGGGCGGGCACGTCGCGCTCACGGCCGCGCTCTCCCCCGCAGTCCTTCATGTACCAGCTGCTGAAGGGCCTCGCGTTCTGCCACAGCCGCAACGTGCTGCACAGGGACCTCAAGCCCCAGAACCTGCTCATCAACAGGGTGAGCCCGGGGCGGGGGGCGTCTGTCCCTCTGGGGTCCCTCTGGGGTCCCTCTGGGTTCATTTCGGGCGCGGAGCAGTGGCTGCCGCCGGGCACGGGGCTCTCTGACCCCGCTGACCCGGAGCTCTCGCCGCAGAACGGGGAGCTCAAGCTGGCGGACTTCGGCTTGGCGCGAGCCTTCGGCATCCCCGTGCGCTGCTACTCAGCCGAGGTGAGCCGGGCGGCCGGCGGGACACCCTCCTGCTGCCGGTGGCTCTGGGGGGGGGGGGGGGGCCGGCCCCGCCTGCCCCGCCGCGAGCATCCCCCCGCCGCCCCCGCGCAGGTCGTCACGCTGTGGTACCGGCCCCCGGACGTGCTGTTCGGCGCCAAGCTCTACTCCACCTCCATCGACATGTGGTCGGCCGGCTGCATCTTCGCAGGTAGCCGGGGGCGGCCCTGCCCTGGGGGGGGGGGGGGGGGGGCCGGGACCCCGCGGGGCCGCCGGGGCTCATCCCCGCTCCCTGCCTAGAGCTGGCCAACGCGGGGCGGCCGCTCTTCCCGGGGAACGACGTGGACGACCAGCTGAAGAGGATTTTCCGATATCCTTGTGGGGCGCGGGGGGGAGGGGGAGGGGGGGTGCAGGAGGAGAGCTGGGATGGGGCCGGGGGGGCGCGCGGGTCCCCGGGCTGGGGTCTCCCGAGCACCCCGGAGCGGTGGCCCTTGACTGCGGCCGCCCCCACGCTGCTGGGCACCCCCACGGAGGAGCAGTGGCCGGCCATGGCCAAGCTGCCCGACTACAAGGTGAGGCGCGGGGGGGGCGCGGGGGGGCGGCCGGCGCGGGGCCCGGCTCTCACGGCTCTCCCCAGCCCTACCCCATGTACCCCGCCACCACCTCCCTCGTCAACGTGGTGCCCAAGCTCAACGCCACCGGCCGGGACCTGCTGCAGGTGAGCGCCGCGGGGAGGGCGGGGGGGGGGCACCGAGGCCGTGCGGGGAGGGGGGGCTGCTCCGGGAGCCCCCGGCCTCACCCCCCCCCCGCCCGTGCCGCCCGCAGAACCTGCTGAAGTGCAACCCGGTGCAGCGGATATCGGCGGAGGAGGCGCTGCAGCACCCCTACTTCACGGACTTCTGCCCGCCCTAGGTCTGGCCTGGTCCCGCGCGGAGCCGCGGCCGCGGCGGGGGGAGCAGGGGACAAGCGCCCCGCGGCCCCCCCCCTCCCCGCTATTTATTAGGTTTTTATCCAGCGCCCCCCGCGCCCGCCCCGCGTGCCGGGCGCTGGCTCGGCCGCCTCTGCCCCCCCAGCAGCAGGGCTGGGGCACCGGCGTGCCCCCCGCGGTGCTGGCAGAGCGGCAGGACCTGGGGGGGCCAGACCCCCGCGCCCCCCCCGCCTCTCCCCAGCCCTGGCAGCGGACGGGGCCCCCGGTGCTGGCTCCGGGGGGGGCACCGCGTTTCCCACCGCGCTGCACGCGGGTGGCTGCGCGTGTTTGGTACAGACATAAAGAGCTTCCCCCTCCCCGAGCCGCCTCCTTCCTGGTGCAGCTGGGGGCCGCCGGGACAGCCTGAGGCTGCGTGGGGGGGTGGCGGGTGGGACCCCCCCCGGGTTGGGACCCCCCCGAGGCACAGCCAAACCACCACCGCGTGGGGCAGGACTTTAATGGCGCGGGGAGGCGCATGTACAGCGGGGACGTGGAGACAAGCAGCACATGCAGGGACACGGGGAGCCCCGCAGCCCCCTGCCGCCTGGGCACCGTGCCGGGCTGGGGGGGTCTGCTCCCCACCAGCCCCCCCCCGGCCGGCCGGGGGTGCGGGGCCGGGCCCCTCAGCAGGCGAACTCCTCCAGGGCGCCTACAGCCGGGTGACGAGGTAGCACGTTCGGGGCGAAGGCGACACCGTCCGCGTGGCTGCGCAGGGGGCGGCAGGCACTCTGCGGGCACGATGGGGGGCAGCAGTTGGGGGGGGGGGCTCTGGGGGGGCTGCTTCCACCCCCCCTCAGCTGCCCCACGGGGCCCCAGAGGACTGGAGCTGTTGTCCGAGCTGTGCGCGGTGTCATTGCATCCATGCGCGCTGTGGGAGCCAACACACGCACACCCCCCCCACACACACACACTCCATGGGGCAGGGCCCCCCCCCAACCACAGCCCCCCCATTTTGCCGGAGCACCACCCCGACCCCGGGCAGGGCACGGCCCCGGCGCTGTCCCCGCTGTGCCTGGGGACGGTGGCACGCCGCCGGGGGTGATGCATGAGGATGGGAGCGCAGCCGGCCCCGCGGATGGTGCCGAGAGAAGCCTGGGATGGAGGGGGACGTGGGGGGGCCCTGCCGCCGTCCTCGCCCCGCGCCCCCCCCACCCCCCCCCGGTGTCCCTGGGTCCCCGTGGCTGGGCTGGCGGCGCGGCGTCTACCTGGGCCCGGGCGGGAGCGCGGCGGCGGGGCTGCCCGGCACGGCTGGATGCTCCTGGGGCAGGGCGGGCGGACAGAGAGGAGACAATGAGGCGCGGGGGCCGCAGATGGGGTGGGATGAAGTGCCGGGGGGGGGGGGGAGGAAGCGGGGCAGGGGGCTTGCGGGGCGCCGGAGGGGGGTTACCAGGGTGCTGCTGCTGCTCCGCCGCATCCGCTTCTTGTCCTTGTAGAAGCCGAGGAGCTTGTCCCGAAACACCTTTGGGAGGGGAGAGGTCAGCGCCCCCCCGCCCGCGGCCCCGCGGGTGCTGGGGCCGAGGGATGGGCCAGGCGAGCGGCCCCGTGGCGCGGGCAGCCTCACCTCGTACAGGTAGTCGAAGATCTCCAGGATGGTGAGGAGGCTGGCGCCGATGAAGAGCCCCATCTGTCCCCCGATGTCGCCTGGGGCGCGAGGGCAGCGTTGGTGCGCGGCCGCCCCCCAGCCCCGGCCCCAGCCCCAGCCCCAGCCCCAGCCGCAGCCGGGCACTCACCCAGCAGTCCCGCCACCTCGTACGCCTTCTTCTGCTCTATCATCTCGTAGTTCAGGGCCTCGAAGAAGATGTCCAGCACCAGCACGTTGTCCCTGGGGGACAGGCGGGTTTGGGGCAGGCAGACGAGCTGTCCGGCGCGGCGACGAGCTGGGGTCTGCGCCGTGCCACGGGTGGGACGGGGGGGGGTCTGCGTGCACGCCGGGGGCGGCACAGCGGCGCCGTGCCATGCAGTGCCGTGCGGTTTGCCCAGTGCTGGGGCGGGTTTGCATCCGGGAGGCCATGCCGTGCCGTGCTGCTCCATGCAGTGCTGCGTGCTGGGGGGTGGTACGTGGCTGTGCGTGCCATGCCATGTGCCGTGCCGTGCCGTGCCATGCCGTGCCATGCCGTGCACCATGGGCAGCAGCGGGGCCGCGCGGCACTCACGCGATGTACTGCTCGGTCTTGTTGAACTTCTTGGCCAGGTAGCGGGCGGAGGCCTTGCTGGGGATCTTCACCATGGAGAGCTCTTTGCCGTAGCGCACCATGTCGCAGGGTGTGCGGCAGGCACAGTACTCGCTGTCCTTCTTCACCAGGAAGTCTGGGGGGGGGGGGGGGCACGGGCTGGGACGGGGGGTGCAGGCCCGCAGCCCCCCACCCTGCACGTGTCCCCCGAGCGCTGCCGGCGGGAGCCCAGACCCGCACATCCCCGGTGGAACCGACGGGGACGGGCTTGGGGACGGCGGGGCTGTGACCGCGGGGCTGCACCTACCCAGCGCAGGGTCAGCGCACTCCTTGTACTGCTCTGGCGTGCAGACGTTGGCGTTGCCTGTGGGGGGACGCAGCGGTCGTGGGGTGCTGGGGGGTCCCGGGGGGGGGGGTCCCCGCTCCCCCGCCGCCCCCCCACTCACCCGGCATGTGCACCATGCGGCAGTTGCAGTTCTCGGCCAGGTAGCGCGTCTCGCAGTCGAGGCGGCAGGCGGTGATGCTGTAGTTGGTGAAGAAGTCGGACTCGATGGGGGTGGCCTTGCAGTCCCCCCAGGGCGGGGGCAGGTACACCAGCTGCCGGGCCGGTGCTAAGGAAAACTCGGCAGCGCCGGCGGCCCCGTCCCACAGCCCCGTCCCACGGCCCCGTCCCATGGCCCCGTCCCACGGCCCCAGCCCGCCTCGGTGGCCCCATCCCACGGGTGGGCAATGCAGAGCCACGGTGGGGCCGAGAGGGGAGACCCATGGCGGGCACTGCGGGATGGGGGCTCCGGACCCCACGGGGACAGGGCCTGGTGTAGCCAGGGGGTCACCAGCACCGTGGGCTTGGTGGTGTGAGAGGGGGGTGTTGGGGGGGGGGACAGCAGAGAGGGGCAGGGGCAGCGCTGCTGCCCACACCAGCAGCACCGGCACACATGGAGACGCCCACTCGAGGCACCTAAATTTAGGTGTCTGGCTGCGCCAGCTGGCGGCCGCCCCTGCCCGCAGGCTGCTCGGCAGGAGCCGGGGGGAACGGTGGGGGGGGCACAGCCCGAGCCTGCGGCAGGGACCGAGCGGCCCCAGCACGGGGCTGCCCCACGCCGCGGTGCCAGAGCCGCTGCACCAGTGCCCGCGAGCTGCGGCACCGCACGGGACGACCCTGCCCAGGCACTGCCGGAGCCTGGGGCAGCCTCGGTCCCCGCAGCGGGGGCTGCCTGTGCCGGGGAGGGGTCCCGGTGCCCCCCCCAGTGTTGGGGTGCACCCGCGTGGTGCGGGAGGCGCCGGATACCCGCTGCTGCTGGCAGGACACGAAGGTCTGGAAGCCGGGCGCCACCCCGAAGCCCAGCTGGTCGATGAAGGGGGGCTCCTGCTGGCTGTGGATCTGCACCTTCACCCCCGCCTCGTAGGATGTCTCGTCTGCAAGGCAGCGCGGGGCTATGCAGGGCTGGGCCTCCTCTCCCCCCCCCCACACACACACCCCCAGCACGCGGGGTCCTCACCGGTGTCCCCCCAGACGGGCAGGTATTCCTCCTGCTGGATGTTGAGCATCAGCTCCAGGCCGTTGCCCGCGCCGCCCTGCAGCGTGGTCAGCAGCTCGGTGCCCGGCTGCCCCGAGTTGAAGGTGTAGCACTTGCCCAGGCGGGTGAAGATCTGCGGGGTGGGGGCGGCAGCCTCAGCACCTGCCCTGGGGCAGGGGGACGGGAGCTGGGCCCCACAGGGCCCCGAGTGGGGCTGGAGGGCCGGGGGCTGGGACCCTGCAGGGCCCCGCGGCGCAGGGCAGGGCCGGTGCGCTGCTCCCTTCCCCGCTGGCACCAGCATGGGGCCGCAGCCCCTGCCCCAGCGCCGTCCTACAGCGGTGCCGGAGCCCGCCCGGCCCCACGGCGGCTGATCCCGTGCTGAGGGGCCGGGAGGCGGCTTGGCACCGCTGGGCTCCCCTGGGTGCGCCCTGGTGCTGCAGCCCCCACGTTGCCCTACGTCCCTGGGGGTGGGCGAGAGGAGCTGCCCCTGCCAGCGCCGTGGGGGCTTCACCAAGCACCTGGGGCTGGGGACGGAAAGGGCGGGCAGGTGCCATGCCCCACAGACACTGCCCCACATCCTGTGCACCCCACTATCCCACAGCCTGCGCATCCCATTGCCCAACAACCTGTGCACCCCACTATCCCACGGCTTGTGCACCCCACTACCCCACAGCCGGTGCGTCCAACAGCCTGTGCATCCCATCACCCCACAGCCTGCACAGCCCACCACCCCACAGCCTGTGCACCCCACAGCCCGCAGCCTGCACATCCCATCGTTCCTCAGCCTGCCCTGCCCTGGGTCCTGCCCAAGCCCTGCCCTGGACAGAGCCACCCCGGGGGCAGAGCTGGCCGGGCATGGGGATGGGGAAGGGGATGGGGAAGGGGATGGGGGCTGCTGCGAGTCCTGCCCAGGGCCGAGCTGCCTGCGGCAGAGCCGGCCACGGCCACGGTGGTGGCGGTGGCCACGGCGGTGGCCACGGTGGTGGCAGTGGCACTCACGGCGGTGAAGTTCTCGGGGCCGCAGTCCTGGCCGCGGAAGCGGCAGCTCAGCAGCATGTCGTGGATGGGGTGCCCGGCGCGCTGGTAGAAGGCGGCCAGGTCGTAGCTCTTGCTGGGGAAGAAGCCGGTGAAGTCCGCGGGCTGCCCCAGCGCCCGCAGGTAGCGGGAGAAGTCCTCCCGCTCCACGGCCAGCAGCTCCTTGCCCAGCCAGAACAGGTCGTTGGGGGTGAGCTGGGAGCGCCGGATGCGGTTGTAGTTGCAGAGGGTGACGGCGGGGAAGACGAGGACGCGGCTCTCCGCCTCGTCCAGCATGGTGACGTGGGGGTAGGCGGCGTAGTGCCGGACCCGCTCCCCGGCCTGCAGCAGGAAGGCGCCCAGCGAGGCCAGGAAGGCGCCGGCCCAGAGCAGGCGGCGCGGGGCGGGGGCGCCGGGCACGAAGACGTGCCCCAGCCCGTGCAGGGTGCAGGAGCTGGCGAAGGCGGCCAGGCTGGCGGCCCCGCGCGCCCCGCTGCCCGGCTGCGCGGCCATGGTGGCCCCGTCCTGCGGCGCGGCTCTGCAGGGGGATTGGGTTTCAGCGCCAGCGCGGGGCAGCGCGGGGACGCGGGGGACACGTGAGCGGGCGCAAGGCAGGGCGGCAGCGGGGACCGGGGCGGTGGGGACACAGACACAGCCCTGTCACCCCGCGGGGACACAGCCCCTCACCCTGCTGGGACCCACCCGCCTGCCCAGTGCCAGGGACCCCAGGGAGCAGGACGCCAGCACCCACAGTGCGAGCCGGAGCCGAGACCCCACGGATCTGTGAGAACCCCTCCCTGCCACCAAAGCCCCCGGGCAGAGCAGCCCCTGCACCCTGCACCCCCCTGCGCCCAGCCCCGCGCCCCCTGCACCGAGTCCATCCCACGCAGGCTGCGGGGCCCCACGGAGCCCCCCCGGAGGGGCTGCATCAGGCGCAGGGGAAGGGGGGTGGTGGGCTGCTTGGGCCTGCTGCAGCCTCGAGCCCCCAGCCCCGTCCCACGGCCGCACGTGGCTGTGGGACCCCCCCGGCGGCCCCGTCCTGACCCCACCGCGGGGGGGGGGGGGGGGCGGCTGCTGCAGTACCGAGCTCCCAAAGAGGGGAGCCATCGCCATGGCAACGCTGCCCATGGGGGGGGGGCTGCCATGGCAACCGGCAGCCCAGCGCCGGGACGTGCTGGCTGGGGGGGACAGGATGGGGACGGGGACGTGGCCCCTGCGCGCGCAGCGCTCGCCCCAACCATCTCCCACCTCCACCCCGCGGTGGGGACCACATGTCCCAGCCCCCGGCCCCACTGCCTCGGGGGGGCCCTGGGGGCACAGATGCGGCGTGAGCCCCCCGCCGCTCACGGCCCGGGCTTGGGACCCCCGTCACACGGCCGGGTGCCCGCACGCAGCCACCTCTGTGCCTGCGCCGCAGTGGGAGCCGGTGTCCGGAGCGCGGAGCGGCGGCGGGGGGGCAGCGGGACCCTAATCCCCGCTCAGCCCGCGCATTAGCGCTGTATTTTTAGCAGGCAAAGTTGCAGCCGGTGCAGCCAGCGGTGGGGCTGAGCCGCGCTGCTGGGGGGAGGCACGGCCGGGCTCCGGGCAGGGCACTGCTGCGCACACTCCTGCTGCCAGCGCCGGGGCCACACGTGCCCGGTGCAGCCCGTGAGCCGGGAACGTGGTGAGCAGCGGCCCCAAGAGCGGCAGGTGGCACGGGGGGAACGGGCGCTGGCCCCAAGACCCCCAGCTTGGCCCCACGCCCTGCCCCCGCCCCACCGCCCCCCCCCGCCGCAGGACCCGGCCCAGGGGATTACAGCCCGGGGAGGGGGTGCCGCAGCCCAGGGCTGCCCGGGGGAGTCCTTGGTGCGGAGCTGCAAAGGCGAATTAATTTCCTGCTCCCAAGTGTCGGGCTGGCGGCGGTCGCTGGTGTGACCGCACGCCGAGCTCGTGCCGACTGCGGTGGGGACTGGGGAGCAGAATGCGCGCACGAGGGTGCTGGCGGACGGACGTTTCCTGATCAACATGCCCCTTCCCCACGGAGCGAGCAGGGTGCCCGCCCCATGGCCCCACAGCCCCCCACCCCGTGGCCAGGCACTGCCTGCGTGGGTCTCACCTCTGCCGCAAGCGGGACCCCGCGGTGCTGAGTGTGCTGGATGGGGGTCCCGGCGCCCATCCCGGCTGCACTGGGTACACGAGGCCCCTCCTCGCTGCTACTGCCCCCCGGGGGCTCAGCTCCCCGGCACCGCGCTGCACTCACTGCAGGTGCCTGGGGCTGAGCCCCCTCGTCCCGTGCAGGGCGTGCAGCACGCCGCGGGGCACGGCAGCAGGGGGTGCTGATGGCATGGGGAGGGTGGGGGGGGTGGAGGCTGCTCGGCTGCAGCACGGGCACTGTTCCCAGCTGCCTGGCACCCCCGTGGTGGGCACGGGATGGGGGCACCGCCAGCCAGCACCCAGCCCACCACAGTGCCCGGGCCGGCGGTGCCAAGGAAGGGGCTCGCCCGGGTGCCCACCAGTGCCGACACAGCCCCTGCACGCTGCTGCCCACCCCGTGGGGACACCCCCGGCCACCTGCGGCCCCCAGGAGCGGCGACCGCCCCGTCCCCCAGCGCGACCTCGTCCTGCGGCCGGGCCCCCCGGCGCGCCCGCGCCCCGCACTCACCACGGTGAAGTTGCGGGCGGTGCAGTTGGCGCCGCGGAAGGAGCACTGCAGCAGCATGTCGGTCAGGTCGTGGCCCGTGCGGTTGTAGAACTCGGCCATGCTGAAGGGCTTGGCCTTGAAGTTCTTGAAGTTGGCCTTGTCGCGCAGCGCGGCCAGCACGTCGGGCTCGGCCAGCTGCGGGTTGCTGATCTCGTAGCGGTCGTTGAGCAGCGCCAGCAGCTCGCCGACGTGGTACATGTCGTTGCGGGTGATCTTGGAGAAGCGGAACTCGTTGAGGTTGCAGATGGTGATGGCCGGGAAGGTGAGGTTGTGCGCGGCCACCTCGTCCAGCTTGGTGACGTGCGGGTAGGTGAGGAAGTAGGCGACGCGCTCGGCGCACACCAGCAGCAGCAGCCCCAGCGAGCCCAGGAAGAACACGCTCCAGAGCACGCGGCGCAGCGACACGGCGCCGTAGGCGAAGATGTGGCTGATGCCGTGCAGCGACGAGCTGCTGGCGAACGCCCGCAGGCTGGAGAGGGGCTCGGGGCCCCCCCCGCCGCCCTCCCCGCCGCCCCTCATGCTGCCGCCGCCGCCGGTCCCGCGGTCGCCGCCGCCCGCCCCCGCCCCATCGCCGCCCCAGCCCCGGCCCGGCCCGGCCCGGCCGCTCCGCTCCGCCGCGGGAGGCGCCGCTCTCCGGGGGCCGCGCCCGGTGCGGCACCGCCCCCGGCCCCGGCCCCGGCCCCGGCCCCGGCCCCGGCCCCGGCCCCGCCGCCCCGCGGCTGCTGCGCTCCCCGCGCCGGGCGCCTCCCCCGGGGCTCCGCGCTCCGCTGCCGCCGCCCCGGGCCCCGCCGCTCCCCGGGGCCGCCCCCGTGCACGGCGCCGAGGCTGCGGCTGCGCTGCCGGGGCCGCGAGCTTCCCGCAGCCGTGCCGCGGGCCGGGAGCTGCCCGGGGGGGCCGCGGCGGGCAGAGGCTGGGCCGGGGGGGCTCAGAAGGGAGGCGGCGGGGCGGCCCCCGGCAGCCCCCTCCGTCCCCGGGACCCCCCCGCGCTGCGCCCCGGCCCCCAGCCCCGGCGCTGCCCTGCCGGGGGGGCGGGCGGGGACCCCCCCTGCGGCTGCCGCAAACTCCGGGGGGAGGCCTGGGGGTCCCGGGCGGCGGGGAGCCGAGACCGTGCTGCAGCGCCGGGACCGGCCCGGGGGGGTCCCGGAGCGCCCGGAGGAGCCCCGCGGGGGGGCAGCGGCCGGGGGACGCCAGGGGCAGGCGGCGGAGCGCCCCGGTCCCTTCCCGGGGCCGTGCGGGGGGCGCCGCCGGGACGGGGCAAACCGAACCGAACCGAACGGAACCGGGCCGGGCCGAGCCCCCCCGGGACCCCGCTGCCCTCCCGGTGCCCCCCGCCGGAGGGGCGGGGCTTAGGAGCAGCACGGAGCCCGGCCCCGCCCCCCGGCCCGGTGCCCCGCCCCCTCCCGGAACTGCCGCCGCTGCCCGCCCCGCCCCGGCCCCCCCCGCACACGTCACAGCCGGTGTCCGGCACCGTTTTATTGCCCCCCCCGCCCCGCTCAGCGCCGCTCCGCCGCCTGCCGCCGGGTCAGCTCCGCGTACAGCCCGCCGCGCCGCCACAGCTCCTCGTGCGTGCCGGCCTGCGGGGCCGCCGTCACCGGGCGGGGCACGGCCCGGGCCCGCCCACCTCGGGACAGGCCCCGCCCACTTTGGGAAGGCCCCGCCCACTTTGGGAAGGCCCCGCCCACTTTGGGAAGGCCCCGCCCACCTCGGGACAGGCCCCGCCCACCTCGGGACAGGCCCCGCCCCCAGCCCAAGCCCCCCCCGAGGAACCCCTCCAAGCCCCGCCCCCTTGCCCCTCCCTGGAGGACCCCCGCCAAGCCCCGCCCTCAATTTGAGCCAAGCCCCGCCCCCCGCCCCCCCCCCCCGAGGACCCCTCTCCAAGCCCCGCCCTTCCCTGGGCCAGGCCCCGCCCCTTGCCCATCCATGAATGAAACCCCCCAAGCCCCGCCCCCCACCCGGAGAAACCCCACCCAAGCCCCGCCCCCCTTTGAGCCAAGCCCCGCCCCCTGGCCCCACACCCTTAGGGTACCCCTCCAAGCCCCGCCCCTTGCCCCGCCCGGCCCCACCCCGCCCCTTGCCCCCGACGACCCCGCCCCGCCCCTCACCCTGTCCCCAGATGACCCCGCCCCGCCCCCTGCCCCTCCCACGGGTGGCCCCGCCCCCGCCCCGCCCACCTCGGCCACGCGCCCGCCGTCCAGCACGACGATGAGGTGGGCGCCGCGCACGGTGCTGAGCCGGTGGGCGATGACCAGCACCGTGCGCCCGCGCGCCGCCCGCTCCAGCGCCGCCTGCACCACGCGCTCCGACTCGGCGTCCAGCGCGCTGGTGGCCTCGTCCAGCACCAGCACGGCCGGGTCCTTGAGCAGCGCCCGCGCGATGGCGATGCGCTGCCGCTGCCCCCCCGACAGCGCCGCGCCGCGCTCGCCTGCGGAGCGCGGGGACGCGGTGGGTGCCCCCGACCCCCAGCACCCGCCCCGCCGCCCCCCGCCCGCCCCCGCCCCGCCGCTCACCCACGACGGTGCCGTAGCCCTCCGGGAAGCTGCGGATGAAGCCGTCGGCGTTGGCGAGGCGCGCGGCCGCGTACACCTCCTCATCGGAGGCGCCCGGCTTCCCAAAGCGGATGTTCTCCATGATGGTGGTGCCGAAGAGCACGGGGTCCTGCGGGAGCGCTCGGCCTTGAGCGCCGGGACTGGACCCGGCCCCCCCCGTCCGGACGCGCCCAGCCCCCCCACGCCCCGCACCTGGCTGATGAAGCCGATGACCTGGCCCCGCAGCCAGGAGGGGTCCAGCGAGGCGATGTCGTGGCCGTCCAGCGTGATGCTGCCCTGCGTGGGCTCGTAGAAGCGCTCCAGCAGCGCCGCCACCGTCGACTTCCCTGCGTGGGGGCACCGGGGGGGCAGCGTCAGGTCCCGGCCCCAGCCCCGTCGGGGCGCACTGGGCAGCGCACTCGCCCCTGCCTCCAGCCAACGGGGGTCCTGTGCCCCCGGGGTGTCGGGAAGGGGCCGTGCCGGTACCTCCTCCGGAGGGTCCCACGATGGCCACGGTCTTGCCAGGGGGAAGGCTGAGGCTGAAGTCCCGCAGGACGGGGTGCCCGGGGCGCGTGGGGTAGCTGCGGGCAGAGGTGCGGGGGCTCAGGGGGCTGCAGGCAGCTGGGGGGTCGGTGGGGCAGGGGCAGGGGCCGGGGGCTCACCTGAAGGAGACGCGGTGGAAGGCGACGTGGCCGAGCAGCGAGTGGCTGGGGATGGAGGCGCCCCCCCGCAGCGGCACCTTGGGCTCCAGCGTCATGAACTCCAGGACGCGGGCACCCGCGCTCAGACCGCGCACAACCTGGGGGGGGGACAACACGGACACAGCCGGAGTGCCCCCGTCCCGCCCAGCAGCTGGGGGTCAGCGCGGGGACCCGGTGGGACCCCCCCTACCTGCCCGAAGAGGATGGAGATGTTCGCCATGGACCTGCCGGCACGGGGGAGAGGCTGAGCTCAGGGCGAGCCCTGAGGCGGTGGCAGCGAGGCGGGGGGGGCGCGGGGGCCCTGCCCTCACCTTTGCACCGTCTGCGAGGCCACCAGGAAGGACATGAGGTCTCCGGGCGAGAGCTCGTTCCCGGCCATCAGCGAGCCGCCCACGAAGATGGTCCCCAGCACGATGCCTGCGGGCACGGGGCGCTTGTGGGTCCTGCCCCCCTGTGGGTCCTGACACCCCCCCCATGGGTCCTGCCCCCCCGCGGGGTCACTCACCGTTGAGCGCCAGGTTGGAGAGCCCCTGGAAGGCGGCGATGCCCAGCCCCAGCCGCTGGCTCAGCTGGCTCGAGTGCTCCGCCTCGGCGCAGTACAGCCTGCGGGCGGGGGGGTGACGGCACCGCGGCCAGCCCGCACCCCCCCGCCCCGTGCCACCAGTGCCGGACCCCGCCGCATCCTCACCCCGCCTGCTGGTCCTCCATGGCGAAGGCGCGCACGGTGCGGACGTTCCCCAGCACCTCGTCTGCCACCCCGGTGGCCTTGGCCACCTGCGCCGAGAGGGACGAGGGACATGGGAGAGGGCAGCCGGCGGGACGGGGCGGCCCCGGGCTCTGCCCCTGGGGGGTCGCGGGTGAGGGGCGCGTGGTTTACCTGCTCCTGCGCCCGGCGGGAGAGGCTGCGGAGGAAGGAGCCGACGAGGGCGCCGGCGCCCACCAGCGTGGGCATGACGAGGAGGAGGAGGCCGGTGAGCTTGGGCGAGAGCAGGTACAGCGAGAGGATGCAGCCCGCCGCCTGGGTGCTGCTGCGCAGGCCCTGCGGAGAACAGGGCCGTGGCAGGGCCGGGCACCGGGATGGGGGTCCGGGGGGGTCCGGTGCCACGGCCTCACCTGGGAGATGATGAGCTTGAAGGAGGACTTGAACTCCTGGACGTCGGCCGTCAGCCGGTTCACCAGCTGCCCTGTCCGGTTGGCATCATAGAACGCCACGTCCTGCCTGCGGGACAGCGGCGGGGTGGGTCGGGGGGCTGCAGCGGGACCCCCCCCACCGCCCCTCGTTTGTGTCCCCCCCCGGGGCGTCGTACCGCAGCAGGGAGATGAAAAGAGCCTTGCGCATGCTGGCGGCCACCTGCTCCCCGACCCGCGACAGCAGCGCGATGTACCCGAAGGTCAGCAGCCCCTGCGGGAAACGAGCGGGGGGCTTGGGACGGGGCGCGGGGTGCAGCCCCCCTGCCCCCCCCCCCCCCCCCCCCCAGCACGGTGCCGGTGCCCACCTGCAGGCAGTAGAGGCTGAGCAGGCGCAGCGCCGGCGGGCGCGCAGCTCGCAGGTACCCGGCCAGGCGGCTCTGGGCGCCGCGGGCCACCACGTTCACCAGCTGCCCCAGCAGCACCGGGATGCGGACGTTGAGCAGGGCTGCGCCCAGGGCCAGCTGCGGGACGGGGCGTCAGCGGGACGGGGACGGGGACAGGATGGGACCACAGCCCCTGCCACCCGCCTCTGCTCACCACCACGGCCGCTGAGAGGGCGAGGAGCTGCGGGCGCAGGAAGGCCCAGAAGACCGGCCAGTCGAACACGGGCTCCGGACGGGGCTGTGTGGGGTCAGTGGGGACACCAGGGACACCGGGGACAGCCGGGACAGCGGGGACAGCAGCCTCCTGGCAGCGCACAACCGAGCCCAGGCAGCCCAGCGCCAGGCCGGCCGGGGCGGCCAGCAGCAGGCAGCGCGGGGCGAGCGGCGCGGGGCGGCGGGGGGGGGCGCTGGGCCCCGGCCGGGCCCCCCCGTACCTGCAACTGGGGAGCGCCGTGAGCGCCCCGCCCGGGCACGGCGGGGGGGCGGCGAGGGACACGGGGGGGGGGGGGTCTGCGTCCCCCACAGCTCCCCCCCCCCGCGTCCCTTCCCCTCCCCCCCCCCCCCCGAGGACCCCGGTTCCCCCCTGCCCCCCCCGCTACCTGCGCCCCGGGGCCGTGGACGGGCGCAGCGCAGCGCGCACCGAGCGGGCACCGACCCGCGCCCCGAGCGCCAGCAGCAGCAGCATGGCGGCACCGGCACGGCACGGCGCGGCCCGGCCCGGCTCGGCGCGGCTCGGCACGGAAGGGGCGGGCTCCGGAGGGGCGGCCCCGGCAGCGGCGGGCGGAGCCCCAGCACCGCGGCCCGGGCCCCAGCGCTGCGGGGCCGAACCGGAGCCCCCAGCCCGCGGCACCGCGCCGGGACCCCCCCCCCCGCTCCGCCACCGGGACCGGGACCGAGACCGGGCCCCGCTCCGCGCCCCGCGTCCGGACCCCGACCCCGACCCCGACCCCCTCCCGAGCCCCGCTCCGCGGCCCCGCCGAGCCCCCGGGGCGCCCCCCCTGTGCCGGTGCCGGTGCCGGTGGCGGCGCGGCCATGCCCGGCGGGGGGGCGCAGGCCCGGTCCCCGGGGGGGCGCGGGGCCGTGTGAGCGCCCAGCGGCGGGGACGGCGGAGCCCCCAGGTGAGCCCGGGGACGGGGACACGGCGACACGGGGGCACCGCGACACGGGGACATCGCGACACGGGGACGCGGGGACGGGGCCCGTGCGCTGCCTCCGCCTCGGCCCCGCCGCCCGGGCCCGGTGCCCGAGCCCACCCCGCTCGGGGGTCCCCACGCGTGTCCCGGGGGCCGTGGCGGGGCCGCGATCCCCGCGGCGGGGCCGTGCCCGCGGAGGGCGCGCGTGTCCCCGGGCGGTCGCGGCGGGGCCGGAGGGTGCCGGGGGCACCGGGGGGCCCGCGGGGACACCGAGTCCCGCAGGGGCGCGCGTCCCGGGGCTCCCGCGTGTCCCGCGGAAACACGCGTGGACGGGGGCGGGTCGGGGGGGGACTCCCCGGGCGCCGGGGTCCCGCGCCTGGCCGTGCACCCCCAGCCCCCCCCCCGGTGTTTACGCTGCCCCCGGCTATTTTCGGGCCCCCGGCTATTTTTGGCCGGCAGGGGCGGGGGGGGGGCGCGGGGGGCGGTGTCACGAGCGGGCGGCGCGCGGGGACACCCGATCCCGGGGGGCAGCGCGGGGACAGCGCGTCCCGGCCGGCCCGGGCCCCGCCGTGCCCCCGGTGCTGAATCACGGCCCCGGCCCCGTGAGTCAGCCCCGGGCGGGGCGGGGCCGCGCGGTTTCACCTGCGGCCGGGCCGGGCTCGGCCCCACGCGCGGGACCGGCGGCGGGCGAGCAGCAGCGGGAGCCGAGCGGCGGTACGGGGCGGGGGGGGCGTCCCGCCCGGGGAGGGGGCACGTCCCGTCCCGTCCCGTCCCGTCCTGTCCCACCCCGGGGGGTGGGGGTCCCAAGGGAACGGGGGCCTGTCTTGCTTCGGGAGCGCGGGGGTCCCATCCTGCCCCAAGGGTTGGGGTTCCATCCTGCCTGGGCGTTTATGGGGGTCCCGTCCTATCTGGGAGGGTTATGGGGGCCCCCTCCCACCCTAGGTTATGGCCATCCCATCCTACCCCAAGGGGTCAGGGGGCCCATCCTGTCCACGAGGGTCCTGAGGGTCTCACCCTGCCTGGGCGTTTATGGGGTCCCTATCCTTCCCTAAGGGGTCTGGGGTCCCATCCTATCACGGAGGGTTATGGGGGATCCCATCCTGCCCCAGGTTCTAGGAGTCCCATCCTTCTCCAAGGGGTCTGGGGGTCCCATCCTGCCTTAGGTTATGTGGGGTCCCATCCTACTTGGGGTGGTTACAGGGGCCCCATCCTTCCCCAAGGGTTCTGGGGTCCTATCCCACTGGGGGGGGGTTACAGGGGTCCCATCTTTCCCCAAGGGGTCTGCCCCCTCCCGGGCACCAACTGACCACAGGGCACGGTGCTGGGCCCTGGTCCGGGCCACCCCTGCGGGCTGTGGGGTGCTCGCTGCCATGGGGCCGGGGCCACCTCATGCTGGGTGCAGCTGAGCCCCCGCTGGCACCGCACGGAGCAGGTCCGGGTGCCGGCGGTGGTCCAGCCGGTGGGACGGGACCGACGGCCTGGCCCTGCCCGGGGCCGTGCCCGCGGCTGCGGTGCGGGGCCAGCTCAGGCCACCCGAATTCGGGGCACGCGGGCGGCGCTCTGTGGCCTCCCCGGCATTTCCTGTGCCCGGCCCCGGGGCAGACAGCTCAGCCTGGCTCGGTGCGGCACAGCACGGCACGGCACCCCTGTGGGGCTGGGCTGGGTGGGGGCCCCATCCCCGCCCCGCTGCCGGGGGTCCCGTGCCAGGGGCTCTCCGGTGCCAGCGCACGCGTCCCGTCCCATCCCGCCCCACGCAGGCGGCACGGCCGGAGGCAGCGATGGCGGCGCAGGCCGAGTACCACCGGCTGGAGGACTACGAGGAGGACTCCCCCCCCGGCGAGGAGGAGCTGCTGGTGCACGTCACCGAGGGGCTGCAAGGTGGGGGCACCCCCTGTTGGCCCAGGGGGGCGGCCGGAGACGTGGCCTCGGCTGAGCCCCCCCCGGTGTTTTTCTCTCCCGCCAGACTCCTGGCACCACATCAAGAACCTGGATAATTTCTTCACCAAGATATCCTTGCCGGGCCGCGTGCCCGCCTGCGGGGGGGTGGGGAGGTGCGGGGGGGGGCAGCACCGTGGGCACGTTCCTTAACGCGCGCCCAACATCTACCACTTCCACCAGAAGAACGGCTTCGCCTGCATGATGCTCTCCGACCTCTTTGAGCTGGTGTAAGTGCCGCTGCGGGGCAGGGGCCGGGGCTGTGCCTCTCCCCCCCCCCGCTGAGCCCCGTGCCCCCCCAGGCAGTTCCTGTTCGTCGTCACCTTCAGCACCTTCCTGCTGTGCTGCGTGGAGTACGACGTCCTCTTCGCCAACCGCCCGCTCAACCATAGCCAGGCGCCGGCCCCAGAGCGCAGCAAGGTGACGCTGCCCGACGCTATCCTGCCCGCGCCGCAGTGCGCCCAGAGGTGAGGAGCGGGGGCACGGGGGGGCACGGCGATGCGGTGGGGCCCCCCCCGAGCCACGTGTGCCCATCCCACCCGCCCAGGATCCGCGCCAACGGCTGGGTCATCTTCCTGCTGGTGATGGCCGCGGTGTTCTGGCTGTACCGCCTGGTGAAGGTGCTGTGCAGCCTGCTGAGCTACTGGGAGATCCGCGCCTTCTACATCAAGGCCCTGAACATCCCCTCGGTGAGCGGGGCCGGACGGGGCGCCGCTGGGGCGGGCGCACCGGGGCCGCCTGTGCCGCGGTGGTGCCGGCGTGCCCGCGGCGACCCGCCTCTCCTCGGCGCAGGACGGGCTGTGCAACTACAGCTGGCAGGAGGTGCAGGCGCGGCTGATCTCGCTGCAGCGCGAGCAGCAGATGTGCGTGCACAAGAAGGAGCTGACGGAGCTGGACATCTACCACCGCATCCTGCGCTTCAAGAACTACACCGTGGCCATGGTCAACAAGTCACTGCTGCCCGTCCGCTTCCGCCTGCCCCTGCTGGGCCACGTCGTCTTCCTGACGCAGGGCCTCAAGTACAACCTGGAGCTGCTCCTCTTCTGGGGCCCCGGCTCGCTCTTCCAGAACAAGTGGAACCTGCAGCCGCAGTACAAGCGGGCGGGCTCGCGGCTGGAGCTGGCGCAGCGCCTGGCGCGCACCATGGTGCTGCTGGGGCTGGCCAACCTGCTGCTGTGCCCCTTCGTGCTGGTGTGGCAGGTGCTCTACGCCTTCTTCAGCTATACCGAGGTCATCAAGCGGGAGCCGGGCAGCCTGGGCGCACGGCGCTGGTCGCTCTACGGCCGCCACTACCTGCGCCACTTCAACGAGCTCAACCACGAGCTGCAGGCGCGCCTGAGCCGCGGCTACAAGCCGGCCACCAAGTACATGAACTCCTTCACCAGCCCGCTGCTCACCGTGCTGGCCAAGAACGTCGGCTTCTTCGCCGGCTCCATCCTGGCCGTGCTCATCGTCCTGACCGTCTACGACGAGGACGTGCTGACCGTGCAGCACATCCTCACCGCCATCACCCTGCTGGGGCTCGTGGTCACGCTGGCCAGGTGGGTGTGCCGTGCCGTGCCGTGCCACCCGCAGGCACCAGGGCTGCCATGGCAGGGGTCTGACGCCCGCCCCTGCCCCGCAGGTCCTTCATCCCCGACGAGCACATGGTGTGGTGCCCGGAGCAGCTGCTGCAGCGCGTCCTGGCACACATCCACTACATGCCCGACCACTGGCAGGGCAACGCCAGCAAGTCGGAGACACGCAACGAGATGGCGCAGCTCTTCCAGTACAAGGCGGTGAGCGCGGGCCAGCGGCCGCGGCAAGGGGGGGCCCTTCCTGCCCCCTGACACGCCCCCTGCCCACCCACAGGTCTTCATCCTGGAGGAGCTGCTCAGCCCCATCCTCACCCCCCTCATCCTCATCTTCGCCCTGCCCGCCCGCGCCCTGGACATCATCGACTTCTTCCGCAACTTCACGGTGGAGGTGGTGGGGGTGGGCGACATCTGCTCCTTCGCCCAGCTCGACATCCGCAATCACGGCAACCCCCAGGTGAGGGGGCCGGGGCCGGGGGGCTGGGGCCGAGCGCTGCCGCCCCACTGCCCCCGCTCACCCCGCTCCCCCGCAGTGGCTGTCGGCGGGGCAGACGGAGGCCTCGGTGTACCAGCAAGCCGAGAACGGGAAGACGGAGCTGTCGCTGATGCACTTCGCCATCACCAACCCGCGCTGGCAGCCGCCCCCGCAGAGCGAGCTCTTCCTCAGCCACCTGAAGGAGAAGGTGCAGCAGGACGCGGCCGCCGCGCCGCCCGCCCAGCGCATCCTGGCCGAGGGGCCCCTGGGCACCTCGCTGCTCTCCGACGACTCGGCCACAGCGGTGAGTGGGGCGCGGGTACTCCCGTGGGGACTGCGGTGTGCCGGGGCCACCCGTGCCCCCCGGGCGGGGGGAGCTGGAGGGGCGGCGCGGCAGGGATTCGGCTCGGCACGGCACGGGCGGCTGTGAGCGCGGTGTCTCCGCAGCCGGACGGCTTGCTGGCCAGCTTGCTGGCCCGCCCCATCCTCTCCGCCAGCGGGCTGGTGTCCCGGGACCGGCGCTTCGTCCAGCCCTGCAGCACGGCCAGCGCCGCCGCCAGCGTCCTGGCGTCCCTCTCGTCCCCGTTGCCCGGGCGGGCGCGCGTCCCCTCCGCCGACAGCCCCGGCTGCCACAGCGACCGCCTGCTCCCGGAGGAGAGGTGCTGCCGCCGCGCGTCCCGGGCTCGGAGCCCTGCCGGGGGCGCGGGGTGGGCGTGGGGCAGGGGGGCTCGTGCTGGGGGGGTGGGGGGGGTGCCCTCACCCCGTGCCAGCCCCGTGCTTGTGCTCTGCCCGCAGCTTGCTGCTGAGTGAGTCGCGCCTGCTCAGCCTGAGCCGCTCCGCCGTGCTCGCCGAGGTGGCCTCTGCCGAGATGAGCCTGCACGCCATCTACATGCACGAGGTGAGGTCCCAGCCCCCGCCCCGTGGTGTCCCCGCGGCCGTGCCCCTGCCACCCGCAGTGCCTCCCCCGTCCCCATCCCTGAGCCGCAGCCCCCCACCCTGCGCCTGGCTGGGTGTCACCGCGAGCCCCCTCCTGCCGCCCTGTGCCGCAAGGCCCCCAGCCCTGCCAGGCCAGCCCAGCCGCCCCGCGCTGTGTGCCCCCGCTGGGGGGGCAGCGAGCGGTGACTGCCTCTCCCCCCCCAGCTCCACCAGCAGCAGCAGCAGGGCCCTGCGCCCCTGGCCGTGGGGCTGTGGGTGGCTGCAGGGGCTCCCAAGCAGCCCTCCGTGACCGCAGGTGAGTGCCGCGGGGTGCCGGATGCGTGCCGGCCCCAGTGCCTGCGGGGCTGAGCTGGGGGTGACTGGGGGGCTCCCCCGACCCCACAGCGGGGGGCTGTGGGGCACAGCGTGCCCTGACCCTGCTCTGTGCCAGGCTCGGCTGCCCGCGCCTCGCAGGCTCAGCTCCGGGAGATGCCGCTGGGAGGCTGGGCTGAGGAAGACGAGGAGGAGGAGGAGGAGGAAGAGGAGCAGACGACGGGCTAGCTGCCCATTGCTCCGGTGAGTGCAGAGGGGAGGCTTGGCACCCCCCGGGGCCGGGACCTACGGGGTGCACGTGCTACAGGGTGCCCCTGACGGCCCCCTTTCCCTGCAGGTTCCTGGGTGCACCAACAGCGCCCGGCACCCCCAGGCCCGGGGGAGCTGCTGGAGGGGGCGGCCGGGGCCCGGGCGCCGTGGGGCCGCTCGACGCCGCCTGCTGCAGCCGGGGGCCCGACCGTGGGGACCCCCGCTTGGCTGCGTCTCCGTGCCGCTGCCCGGCCTGCGGCGTGGGGCCGGGGCGCTGCCGGGGGCAGCCGGCCCCACCAGGTGCTATATTTATATGGGGGGCACGGCGCGCCAGGGGCTGCTGCCGTCCCTGCTGCCCACCCGTGCCGGGGCCCCCCCACTGCTGTGGCCAAGCCTGGGGTGACGCAGGACCCCCCTCGGCCCCGGGATCCCCAGGGGCAAATAAAGGTTTACAGACTGGTTGTGCTGGAGAGCGCTGCATGCGCTGCCCCGCCGGGGTGCCGCCGGCTCCGCGTGGGGACCGGGGAAGGGGGGTCGGGGGGGGTGGCACTGGGGCGACGCCGTGGTTCCGTGGTGTTTTGTGACACGACGCCGGGGTGCGCCGGGAGCTGCTGGTGCTGCTCACCCGCTGCCCCCTCAGCCCCATCCCTGCCTGCAGGGTGCAGGGGCCGCCGAGGCGCTGCCCGGACCCCAACCCGCACATGGTCCCCCCCTGCCGCCCCCGGAGCCCCCCGGGACGCAGGACGCCGTACGGGGTTATCAAAACTAAACCTTTACCGGGGGCGGGCGCTGCCTGCAGCGGGGGGGCAGCAGCGCGGGGGCACGGGGGGGGTCCCCGGCGCGCTCAGGGGGCCGGGCGCAGTGGCCGGCGCTCCTGCATGGAGAAGGACTGGCTGCGGATGCGGAAGGCCACCTCCTGCGTGCGGAAGGTGAGGCCGAAGATGTCCTCGTGGTACCGGTTCTTGTCCTGCGGGGAGGGGGCGGTGAGGACAGCGGCTCCGGGCACCCTCCCCAGGCCCTCCCCGTCCCCGCGCCCCCCCGTCCCTTACCCGCAGCTCGCTGATGAAGTCCCCCGCCTGCCCCAGCGTCATGCCGGCCTGCTGCACCAGGATGTGCTGCACCGTCTGCAGCACCTCGGTGGCCATCGTCACGTCCCCGCACACGTACATGTGCCCCGCGCACTGGCACAGCACCCGGTGCACCTCCTCCGCCAGCTGCGTCCGCAGCACGTCCTGCACGTAGGCCTGGGGGCGCGGGGGCTGCGCTGAGACCCGCACGTGGCCCCCGTCCCCGTCCTGTCCCCATCACGTCCCTGTCCCCGCCCCGTCCCCGTGTCCCTGTCCCCCCTGTGTCCCCACGCCAGCCCTGCCTCCCTCCCTCTGCGCGCCCCCAGCCCTGTCCCCGTCCCCATCCCGTTCCTGCCCCTATCTCGCCCTGGCCCCCACCTCCCTCCCCGCCCCGTCCCCGTCCCCATCCCCGTCCCACCTTGGGGGTGTCGGGCTCACGGGAGAAGGCGGTGAGGACCTGGCTGAGGGCCCCCCGCTCCCGCGCCTCCTCCATCTCCTGCCGGTAGATGTGGTCCAGCGCGGACGAGCGGCACCCGAACACCAGCACCATGCTGCCCAGGGGGCCGCCTGCGGGGGGCAGCGGCTGCAGCACCCGCCCCGAGCCCTGCGCCCCCCGGCCTGCCCCCCAGCGCCACCACAGCCCCGCGTCCACGCCTCCCCGGCCCCCCCTTTTCCCTGTCCCCGTGTGCCCACGTCCCCGCAGCCCTGTGCCCCGTGACCCCACGCACCGTGTCCCCGTGTCCCTGTGAATGGTGGTCCCGTGTCCCATATCCACGTGCACAGCGCTTGTGTGGCCCCATGCGTGGTGTCCCCATGTCCCTGCACGGGGTGTCCCCATGCACAGCGTGCCTGTGCGTGGTGTTCCGGTGTCCCATGTCCCCACGCACACTGTCCCCATGTCCCCACGAATGGCGTCCCTGCAACCCGCTGTCCCCAGTGTCCCCATGCATGGTGTCCCCACGTCCCAGTGCCCCGGTATCCCTGTGCATGGTGTCCCCCTGTCCCCTTGCCCCCATGGTGTCGCCATGTCCCCTTGCCCCCGCACGGTGTCCCCACGCACGGTGTCCCCACGCACGATGTCCCCTTGCCCTTGCACAGTGTTCCCATGCATGGTGTCCCCCCGCCCAATGTCCCGGTGTCCCCGTGCCCTGGAGCCCCCGGTATCCCCCCTCCCGACGCCCCCCTGCCCCCCGCAGTGTCCCGGCGCCGCACCTCCGCCCTGCAGCTCGTGCAGCCGGTGCTGCCAGAAGCTGCGGAAGGGCGCCACGCCGGTGCCGGGTCCCACCAGGATGCACGGAGCCTCGGCGGCGGGCGGCAGCCGGAACGAGGGGGCGCTGCGGGGCGGGGCCGGGCGGAGGGGGCGGGGTCAGCCCGGAGGGGGCGGGGTCAGCCGGGAGGGGGCGGGGTCAGCCGGGAGGGGGCGGGGTCAGCCCGGAGGGGGCGGGGTCAGCCCGGAGGGGGCGGGGTCAGCAGGGAGGGGGCGGGGTCAGCAGGGAGGGGCGGGGTCAGCCCGGAGGGGGCGGGGCCATCCCGGAGGGGGCGGGGTCAGCCCGGAGGGGGCGGGGCCAGCCCGGAGGGGGCGGGGTCAGCCCGGGGGAGGGCGCGGGGCATGCTGGGGGTTGGAGTCCGGGGAGGGGACGGGGTGGAAGGCGCTGAGGGAGGGCGAGGGGCGGCCGCGGGCGGGGAGCCGCGGGTTTGGGCTGAGGCGGGGGCTCAGGGGCGTGCTGGGACGCCGGGCTTGGGCTGGGCGGGGGCAGGGGAATGTGGTTTTGGAGGGGGGGGTGGGGGGGGTGGGGGGGGCACCCAGGAATGCTGGGAAATGTAGTCTGGGGGAGGGGGCACCGAGGAATGCTGGGGAAGGTAGTTGGGGAGGAGTGGAGCACCAAGGCATGCTGGGAGGTGTAGTTTTGGGAGCGCCAAGACAAACTGGGGACTGGGGGGGGGGGGGGGGGGGGGGGGGGGCTGAGGCACCAAGGCATGCTGGGAAATGTAGTTTGGGGGGGGCTGGAGCCCGAGGCATGCCTGGAAATGTAGTTTTGGGGCTATAACTCCGAGGCATGCTGGGCCAGAATGTAGTTTTGGGGGCTATAGCACCGAGGCACGCAGGGAAATGCGTTTTGGGTCTGGGGGCGCGGCGCAGCGGTCCCTCACCCCCGGATGAAGGCAGGCACGGTGTCCCCGGGCTGCAGCCGCGCCAGCCACGTGGAGCAGACGCCGTGGTGCAGCGGGCCCTGGCCGTCTGCGGGCAACAGGCACGGCTGCGGCACACAGACCCCAGCCCCACAGCGGGGCTAGGGGACAGGGCCCGCAGTGCTGTGGGACACGGGGTGCTGCAGGGAGGGGGGGGGAGGGTGGCTGGTGGGACCCCTGGGGCTGCGTGGTGGGGCTGGGCAAGGTGGGACCCCGAGGTACTCGGGGACTGGCAGTGCCCTGGGGACCCCGAGGTACCCCAGGGATTTGGGGGGTTCCCCGGGGACTGGCAGTGCCCTGGGGACCCCGAGGTACCCCAGGGATTTGGGGGTTCCCCGGGGACTGGAGGTGCCCTAGGGGCGTGGAAATTCCTTGGGGGACCCCGAGGTACCCGGGGAGTGGCGGTGCCCTGGGGACCCCAAGGCACCCCAGGGATGAGGAGGTTCCCCGGGGACTGGCGGTGCTCCGGGGCCATGCAGCAGCCGCAGGGCAGGGGGGCACCAGCACCAAGCCCCTGTCCCCCCCACCCCCCGCCCCCGTCCCCGCTCACTCTCGCTGTGGTAGGTGACGACGGCCACGGTGAGGTGGATCTGGCCGGGGCAGGGGCCCGGCGCGGAGCTGATGGAGTAGTAGCGCGGCTGCAGCAGCGGCAGCTGGGTGAGCAGCAGGGGGGCCGGCAGCCCCACCGAGGGGAACTCCTCCAGCACCTCCAGCAGCGTGGGGCACCGGAACCACTTCCAGTCCTCGTACAGCCGGGCGTCCTGCAGCACGCACCGCTGGGCCACGCGCAGCGCCCGGCACCGCTGCCGGCAGGGACCCCCGCCAGCAGGGGCCCGTGGCCCTGCAGCCTGCCACCCCAGCAGCCCAGTATCCCGGGATCCCACTATCCAGCATCCCCGTATCCAGCATCCCAGTATCTCAGCATCCCAATATCCTAGGATCCCAGTACTCAGCACCCCAGTACTCAGCACCCCAGTATTCAGCATCCCAGTATCTCAGCATCCCAATATCCAGCATGTCAGTATCTTGGGGTTCCAGTATCCAGCACCCCACTATCTCAGCATCCCAATATCCCAATATCCCAGTATCCAGTATCCCGATATCCCCGTATCCAGCATCCCAGCACCCCAGCCAGAGGGACCACCACACCCAGTGTCCCAGCTGGGCCGGAGCTGCCTGTCCCAGTATCCCAGCCCATCAGGATCCCAGCAGCCCAGCACCCACCCCCACCCCCGTCGCCAGCCCCTTCTCCCCGCGTGTCCCCCGGCCCCGACCTGGCTGAGCTGCTGCAGGCGCTCGCGGTCGGCTGGCTCCTGCGCCAGCGTGGCCAGGAGCTGCAGGAACTGGGGGCTCGGCGGGGCCGTGATGTCCAGGAAGAAGGTGAGCGCCTGGTGCAGGGTGCAGGGGGGCAGGCGGCTCTGCGGCACCCAGCTCGACTTGTGGCCGGGGAACCTGCCTGCAGGACAGCGGGGGGTGGGCGCGGGGATGGAGGGGGGGACAGGGGCAGGGACAGGGATGGGTAAGAGAGGGGAGGGGAAGGGGCATGGGGAAGGGGACAGGGAAGGGGATAGGGGAGAGGAAGGGGATGTGGAAGGAGGATGAGGAAGGGGAAGAGGAAAAGAGGGGATGGGGAAGGGGATGTGAAAGGGGAAGGGGATGAGGATGGGGAAGAGGATGGGGATAGGGATGGGGAATGGGATGTGAACGGGGATGAGGAAGAGAAAGGGGACGGGGATTGGGAAGGGGATGGGGAAGGGGAAGGGGATGAGGAAGG
This sequence comes from Anser cygnoides, assembly GCF_040182565.1. Taxonomy (NCBI): domain Eukaryota; kingdom Metazoa; phylum Chordata; class Aves; order Anseriformes; family Anatidae; genus Anser; species Anser cygnoides. The sequence continues at coordinate 552,347 of NC_089874.1, forward strand.
GGAAGAGGAAAGGGAAGGGGATAGGGATGGGGATTGATGGGATGGGGATGGGATGATGGGATGGGGATGGGATGGGGATGGGGATGGGGATGGGGATGGGGATGGGGATGGGGATGGGGAAGGGGATGGGGATGGGGAATGGGGATGGGGAAGGGAATGGGGAAGGGGATGGGGATGGGAAAGGAAGGGGTGGGGAAGGAGGGGTGCTCTCCCCAGGGAGGAGCGTGGCACGGTCGGACGTCAGGAGCCACCCCGTTCCCAGGCAGTCCTGGTGGGGGTCCCGCTCCGGGTGCAGCCCCCACGCAGGGTCTCTGGGGACCGACCCCGAGGGCCCTACCGCTGCTGTCCTTCTCCAGGACCTCCACCAGGACGGGCTCGTCGGCGGGCAGCGGGTCCTCCACGCGCTCCAGCAGCTCCTGCACCAGCTCGGGGCGGTTGGCGGGGAAGACGCCGAGGTGGTCCCCGGGCAGGTACTGCAGCTCGGGCTGGCCCGCGGCGTCCAGGCGCACCAGCATGGTGGCGCGGCTGCGGGGGCGGCCAGGGCATGGTGTGGGCAGGGGTCCCCGCCGGGGATGGGGGGGCATGGGGGCTTGGGGGCACGGGGCTCACCTGGACGCCTCGCTCTGCAGGTTCTCCACTGATAGCACTGTGCACGGGAACACCTTGCGCTTGTGCACGTGGGCCAGCCCTGTGGGGCAGGGGTGTCAGCGGGGCTGGGGGGCTCGGGGGGACGGATGGGGGTCAGAGGAGCTGGGGGAGGCGTCCCAGGACCTGGAGTGATGTTGGGAGTGGGGGCTGCAGCAGCGCCTGGGGGGCTGGCTGGGGGCCATTGGGGTTGGGGGCTTGAGGGGGGCTGCAGGGGCTGGGGTGCTGGTGGGGGGTCCCAGGCTGGGGTGCTGCTTGTGGTGGGGGTCCCGTGTTGGCCATGGGGAGTCCGGCTGGGACTCTGGAGCTCTGAGACTGGGGAGCTTGGCCATGGTGGGGGTGTCCCAGATTGGGGGGAGGGTCCCGCAGGGGGCTGGTGGGGGCGGGCCCGTGCCAGGACACCAAGGGGTGCACGGTACCGGTGAGGATGTCAGCGGCCTCGGGCTGCACGGCCAGCCGGTGCTTTCTGGCGCTTCCAGCCCTGCTGGGGGGCAAAGACCTCCTCGGCCGCCGCCTCTGCCCCGTCCCCCACGCAGAAGGTCTCGCAGGCGGCCTGGGGGCGGCAGGGCCAGCAGTGGGTTCCAGGCCCGGCCCCGGGGGTCCCTGCCCCGTAGCCACCCCGCTGACCTGGAAGACGAGCTTGGCCCAGGTGCGGAAGGACTCCTCCTGCGCGCAGAGCTCGTCCCCCTCGCCCATGGGCAGGATGCGCTCCCCGCCCAGCTCCTCCAGCCGCGTGTCCACCGCGTGCGCGAAGGCGCAGAAATGGGGGTACGCCCGGGACCCCAGCCCGAAGACGGAGAACCTGGTGGTATGGGGGGGCACTGAGCAGGGTGCCCCCAGCCCCAGCCCTACTCTGCCATGGGGGCCTTGGCAGTAGCTGGCTACTTCCCTGCTCCAGGTAGCATGGCTGCTCCCCTGCTCCAGAGGGGGCAGAGGTAGCCACCCCATCCCTATCCCAACCCATCCTCATCCCACCCAATCCCAATCCCACCCAATCCCCATCCCCATCCCATCCCCATCCCCATCCCATCCCATCCCCATCCCCATCCCATCCCATCCCCATCCCAATCCCATCCCATCCCAACCCATCCCATCCCCGTCCCCATCCCATCCCATCCCCATCCCATCCCCACCCCATCCCCACCCCATCCCCATCCCCATCCCCATCCCATCCCCATCCCCATCCCATCCCATCCCGTCCCGTCCCATCCCATCCCGTCCCATCCCATCCCATCCCCGTCCCATCCCATCCCATCCCGTCCCATCCCATCCCTACCTCCCCATCCCACCCCACCCATCCCCGTCCCGTTCCCGTACCGCAGGGCCCCCAGCGTGCCCGCACTGTCCGTGTTGCTCAACTGCCGCCGCTTCCTCTTCCAGGAGGCCACGAGCTGGTCCGACTGCGAGACGCTGTTGAACCGCAGCTTGTAGCTCCTGTGGGGGGTGGTGTGAGTAGGTCTGGGGGCTCCCAGGGCCTGCGGCAGGCAGGGGGAGCTGGCCCCATAGCAGGAGGGACCGGGACAACCGTGGCCCCCACGCTCACTTGGGTGGCTCAGCCTGCGAGGCGCTGGTGTAGGGCGAGGACATCTCCATCAGTGCCTTGGAGAAGCTCTGCGGGGAGGTGCACGTCACTGCCCCATCCCTGTCCCATCCCCGTCCCATCCCCATCCCCACTCCATCCCTGTCCCATCCCCGTCCCTTCCCATCCCATCCCCATCCCCATCCCATCCCATCCCCATCCCTCCCCATCCCGTCCCCGTCCCCCTCCCTGCCCCACGCCGCCCCTCACCTCCCCGCACTCCGGCGGGTCCCCGTTGCCGAAGGTGCTGGTCACCACCAGCACCAGGGTCTCGTGCTCCAGGGACACAATGTCATACTCGTCCATGCACAGCACCTGTGGGGTGGCGGGCAGGATGGCGTCTGGTGGCCGGGCCACCTTGTGCCCCCCCCGGCCCCTCTGCCCACCTTGGGGTCGAAGGCGCGGCGGAAGAGCTGGCAGAGGCTCCAGGCGTAGGTGCGCGACTTGCCGGTCTCGGTGGCGTACAGGATGGTGGCCTTCACGCGCCGCGCCATCACGTGCCCCATCAGCTTGGCCGAGATCTTCACCGCACTGTGGGGGCGAGTAGCTCAGCACCAGCCCTGCCCCGGCCCCAGCACCCTCCTGGGGCTGCCACCTACTTGGCCACCTCCTTGAAGGTCTTCCTCCTGGTGACGGTGGTGCCTTTGGAGACGTAGACCTTCCAGGCGTCGGGCTGCGGCGGGCAGGGGGGTCAGGAGTGGGGCAGGACCGGTGGGGTGGGGAGGGGATGGGGTGGATTGGGATGGGATGGGGATGGGGAACGGGAGGAGGAGGGGGAACGGGAGGAGGAGGGGGAAGGGGAAGGGGAAGAGAAGGGGGAAAGGGGAAGGGGAAGGGGAAGGGGAAGGGGAAGGGGGAGGGAGAGGGAAAGGGGAAGAGGGAGGGGAAGGGGAAGCGGAAGGGGCCGGGCACACCTGGTAGCGGAAGGTGGGGCAGAGCTGGTAGTTGACCATCTCCTGGTGGAAGACGGGGGTGAGGCTGCCTGAGATGGGGGGCACGATCCAGACCCAGTCTGCCGGGCACCCGCCCCGCGTCCGCAGCTCGTTCTCCATGTGCTTCACGAAGGACTCGGTGGCCGCGTGGTGGTCCACAATCGTCACTTTGGCGACCTGCGGGAACAGGGGCGCGGGCAGCGGCCAATCCCCCCCCCACATGCCGTGCCCCAGGGGTGTCCTCCTTGCTGCCCCCCAAGGCCAGCCCCCCGAGGCCGTGGTGCCCCCGGCCGCGCCAGCCCACCTGGTAGCTGTGCAGCACGGCGATGTTCACCTCCACGGCGGCTTTGTCCTTCCAGAGGGACGAGGTCTTGCGCGTGTCCAGCCCCATGCGCAGGGCCACCTCCTGTCGGGGGGGTGCAGGCTCAGCAGGGCCCCCCAGCCCCCAGCTCCATCCTCCCCTGCATGGCGCTGCGGCGCTCACCTGCAGCAGGTTGTAGCGGTGGCTGTCGCACAGGTTCCTGGTGCCGATCTCGCTGCTCATGTACCAGCCGTTGAAGGGGGCTGCCGGGAACTCCAGCCCCCCGATCTCCAGCAGCATGTTGGAGACGGCGGGCAGCGCGTACCAGCGCAGCCCCAGCTCCCCGAACCACTCCAGCCTGTGTGGGGAAGGGGATGCAGCCCAGGGCCCCGCACCGGCCCCAGATCCCTATCGCAGACCCCCCACCTCCACCCCTGCCTCCCGTCCCCACTCCTGTCCCCTGCTCCAGGGCTGCGCTGGGATGAGCACGTGGAGCCCCCACCCCTGTCCCCATCCCTGTGGCCATGCCCATGTGCTGAGGCAGCCCCCGATCCATGGGCAGGGACACGGGGGTCCCGGACCCACTCACGTAGGATGCGTGAGGGGCACCTCGAGGACCAGCTCCGGCGGCAGGGGGAAGAGCTCGGGGGCCTCGTCGGGGCCCTGCAGCAGCAGGGGCAGGACGTCGAAGCGGCCGTTGCCCGGGCTCCAGCCGTAGTGCACGCAGAGCTGGGGGCACAGGTGGCATCAGAGAGGGGGGGGGCTGCGGTACCCTCGCCCGGTGCCGGGGCGGCATGGTGACCGCGGGGCCCCCACCTCGGTGATGTCCACGTTGGCCGGGTCACCCAGCACGGAGCCGTCGGGCTGGCGGTACCCGGCGTAGCGGATCAGCTGCGAGTTCCAGATGCGGAAGTCGCCCCGGCCCGGCACCCGCTGGGGGAAGATGGTGATGGCTGACCTGCAGAGCGGGGGCAGGGGAGGTTACTGATTGCCCCCCCATGTCCTCATTGCTGTCCCTGTCCCTGTCCCATCCCATCCCATCCCATCCCCATCCCCATCCCATCCCAACCTATCCCCATCCCCATCCCATCCCAACCTATACCCATCCCCATCCCCATCCCCATCCCATCCCCATCCCATCCCAACCTATACCCATCCCCATCCCCATCCCATCCCCATCCCCATCCCCATCCCCATCCCATCCCCATCCCATCCCCATCCCCATCCCAATCCCATCCCATCCCATCCCCACCCTATCCCATCCCCATCCCCATCCCATCCCCATCCCATCCCCACCCCACCCCATCCCATCCCCATCCCATCCCCACCCCACCCCATCCCATCCCATCCCCGTCCCCATCCCCATCCCATCTATCCCATCCCCATCCCCATCCCCATCCCATCCCCACCCCATCCCATCCCCATCCCATCCCCACCCCACCCCATCCCATCCCATCCCCGTCCCCATCCCCATCCCATCCCCATCCCCATCCCATCCCCACCCCATCCCATCCCCATCCCATCCCCACCCCACCCCATCCCATCCCATCCCCATCCCCATCCCCATCCCCATCCCATCCCCATCCCCATCCCCATCCCATCCCCGTCCCCATCCCCATCCCATCCCCATCCCCATCCCATCCCATCCCATCCCCACCCCACCCCACCCCACCCCATCCCATCCCATCCCATCCCCCATGCTCTCTCTCACCGTATGTTGCCGCGGTTGGTGGCGTACTGGATGTGGGTGCAGAGGAAGCCAAACATCTCCCCCACGCTGGCACAGTCCCGGGCATCAAACACCTGTGGGGCAGGGGGTGCCGCTGCCTCCTCCATCCCCAGCCCCACAGCGTGCCCGGCCCCGGGGCACCCCTCCAGCCTGGCCGTGCGGTGGGGCTGCGCCTGCCCTCACCTGCAGCTTGTTCCACTGGATGCGGCCGACGCAGCGGGCGGCGTTGCGCCAGGCCTGCTTGGCCCCGAAGATCAGCTCGGGCTCCAGCAGCTGATAGGTGCCCGTGGCCTCGATGGCCGCCTCCACGTCCCGCAGCCGCTGTGCGTGCGCCGGGGAGTTGTCCCTGCAGGCACCCGCTCAGCTCACCCCAGCACCGGCTCGGGGGTGCCCGGAGATGGGGGGGGCCCCTGGGGGCTCGGGCTGCCTGGGGTGCAGCGAGGGGGGCACAGGCAGGGAGGGGGAGGCAGCGTCCTTGGAGCCCCCAGCCCAAAGTGGGTGCTTTGGGGAGGGGAAGGGGCTTTGTGGTGCCCTGGGCAGGGATGAGGATTTGTGTGCCGTGGCGTGGGCTCTGGGGTGGGGATGGGGACGGGGCTGTGGGGTGGGGATGGGGACGAGGCTGTGGGGTGCCCTGGGGCAGGGACGGAGACAGGGCTGTGGGGTGCTGTGGGGCAGACCCCCAGCCACACTCACCGCCGGATGGACGCGTAGTACTGGTTGATGAAGTCCCGGGCCAGGGCCAGCAGCTCGGGGCCGCTGCGGGCGCCCTCGGTGCCGGGGGCCGGCAGCTGCTTGGGCAGCACCAGGGAGCCCAGGCAGCGCCGCCCCGAGCACGGCAGCTCCTGGGCGGGCGGCAGAGGCTGGAATCCGTGGGGGCACCGGACCGGCCCCGCACCCCCCAACCCCCCACGCCCCCACCCCGGCCCCCACCTGCTCGGCCTGGGCGCAGAGCGTGTCGTAGGCGATGCTCCCGGTCTCCCAGTTCTTCAGCCGGGCAAAGCGCGTGGGCTCCGTGGGGCGCACGGGCACCGGGCTGGGGAGAGGCAGCCCTGAGCCCGGCCCCACGCCTGGGGACCCCTCCCCACGCTCACCCCCACGGCTCCGACACTTGGGGATGCTCCCAGCCCCCAGGGAACGGGGACGGTCAGGGCAGGCGGGAGAGGGGCCGGCAGGGGCGCGCTGCGGGCAGTGGGGCGCAGTGCTGGGGTGAGAGGGGGACGTCTCCCATGCCCCTCTGCCCTTGGTGCTGCTGCGCTGTCCCCGGGCCCCCGTGGGGTGTGGGACAGGCGTGGGGTGAGGGGCTGGTGCTGGCTTGGGGCGTTCCTCGGCCTCATGCGTGCATGCGAGTGTGAACAATAGGCGTGAGTCAGAGCCGGCTCCCGCCACCCAAAGGGGTTACCCGCCATCCTGTCCCCACGGGGGCTGTGGTGTCCCCCCCGTCCTGACACGGCTTACATCCCATCCCCGCTCATCCCCCCGCTCATGCCCCCGTTCATCCCCCCGTGTCCCATCCCCACGTCCCATCCTCCCCAGCTCGTCCCCTGGGTTCCCACACGTCCCACGGGCTGCCGTGGGGCAGGGGGGTGTCAGCAGGATAGCCCCGGGCACGCCGTGGGGCAGGGGGGACGCAGCCGCCACGCAGGGGGCAGCGAGGGCAGGGGGCGCAGGGGGGGTTCCCGTGGCTGCGCCCCCCGTCCTGCCGCCGCCGAGCCGCTCCCACCCCACCGGGGCCACGTCTCCCGTGGGGCCGCGGCTCCGGTGGGGCCAGGGCTCCGCGGGGCACCGGCCCGCCGGGGCCGTGCCCGTGAGCACCGTCCCGGACAGGGACGGAGGCGGGGGTCCCGCCGAGCCCCCCCCCCGCGCCCCTCCGCACCCACCTGCCCTTGTCGGGGCCGGGACCCTCCTCGGGCGCGGGGCTGAGCTGCCGCGAGCAGAGGCCGAGGCCGCAGGAGCGGGCAGCGCCGGGCAGCACGGCCGGCAGGTTCCCCATCGCGCCGCCACTGAGCCGCCGGGCCAGGAGCGGCCGCTTCCTCCGGCGATAAGGCGCGGGGGAAGCCGTGCCCCCCGCCCGCGCGCAGGGAGCGGCCGCCACGCGGCGGGGGCGTGGGCGCGGGGCCGCGGGACCCCGCGCGTGGGGCGCGTGGGCACGGCGCCTGCTCGAGCACGGCCACCCGGGGCGGGGGGGGGGCGCGGACGCGGCCCCCGGAGCTGCCGCGGGACCCCACGCGGGACCCGGCGGGGTCGGCCGGGGACGGGGCCGGGGCAAGGGTCGGGGTCGGGCGCACCCCCGGGGCGCCGCGGTGCTGCCGGGGGGGGGGTGGTCCCGGTGCCCCCGTGGGTCCCCACGGCCCCGCGCCCCCCCGGCCCCCCGGCGCGGGGCGGACATCCGGAGGTGCGCCCCGGTCCCCCCGGCCCGGGCCCCCACCCAGTTCCTGCCATTGATGCCGCCGGCCGCTGCCGGCCCCCCCTCGCAGGGCACCCTACGGGGGCTCCTTCACGGGGATGGGGGCGCAGGCGGGGGGGGGGCACCTAGGGCGGGGGGGGAGAGTGGGGGGGGTCCCGCCGGGTACCCGCGGGGACGCTCCGAGCTGGGCGGGAGGACCCCGGGGGACGGGGGGTGGGGGGGCGGGTGGTCCCGGGGGGTCCCGGGAATGGGGCTCCCGCCCCACGGGAGGGGGGGAGCAGCGGGGACAGAGCGGGGTGCCCCGGGGGGGGCCGGCCGGGTCGGTCCGGCCGGGGGTTCCGCAGCAGTGCCGGGACTCGGGGGGGGCGGCAAGAGACGGGAAGCCGCGCCCCGCGGGTTTCCTTCCTGCGCTTCGGAGGAAAGCAACGCCTGGGGAGGGCGCGGGGGGAGCGGGGGGGTCCGGGCAGGGGGCTGGGGGGGCCGGGACCCGCGCAGCGCCCCCGTGGGAAACGTCCTCGGGGACCCCCCCGGGGCCGCCGCTCGGGGGCAGCGCCCCACGGCCCGGGGGTGCCGCCGCGGGGGCAGCGCCGGGGGCGCCCCCCCCAGCCCCGAGGGCAGCGCTGGGCAGCCGGCCCCGCGGGGGGGGGCGTGGGACCCCCCCCCAGCCCCATGCCGGGGGCGCCCGCCCGGCCCCGCCGCACGGGGGTCCCCGCCCGCCGCCCCCATCCCACCCCGCGCCCCCCCCCCGACCCCCGCGCCCCCCCCGGGGCGGGGCGGGGCTGTCCGTCACCGCCGGGCGCTCACCCCACTGGCTGCCCCCCCCCCCCCAACCGGGGGGCGGTGACCGGGCGGCCCCGGTGCCGGTGCGGGGCGGGGGCGGGGGCCGGGGGCGGCCCCGGGGGCAGGCGGGGCGGGGGCTCGGGGCTCGTCCTGCCCGCAGCCCGCAGCCCCCCGCCCACGGCCCGGCCCCTCCCGCGTGGGTCCGCCCGGGGGGCAGCCGCGGGATCGCCCGCAGCCTCCTGGGGACCCGGGGCAGTGCGGGAGCGGCGCGGCTCGGTGCGGCTCGGTGCGGTGCGGTGCGGCTCGGTGCGGCGTGGCACGGCTCGGCTCGGCTCGGCTCGGCTCGGCTCGGCCCGGCCCGGCCCGGCCCGCTGGGAGCCCAGCCCGGGGCCGCGCGGGGCGGGCAGGGCCGGGCCGGGGCAGGGCCGGGCCGGGGCAGGGCTGGGCCGGGGCAGGGCCGGGGCAGGGCCGGGGCAGGGCAGGGCCGGGCCGGGACAGGGCAGGGCCGGGCAGGGCCGGGGCAGGGCAGGGCCGGGGCAGGGCCGGGCCGGGGCAGGGCTGGGCCGGGGCAGGGCCGGGGCAGGGCCGGGGCAGGGCAGGGCCGGGCAGGGCCGGGGCAGGGCAGGGCCGGGGCAGGGCCGGGCCGGGGCAGGGCAGGGCCGGGGCAGGGCTGGGCCGGGGCAGGGCTGGGCCGGGGCAGGGCAGGGCCGGGGCAGGGCCGGGGCAGGGCCGGGGCAGGGCAGGGCCGGGGCAGGGCCGGGGCAGGGCCGGGCCGGGACAGGGCCGGGCAGGGCAGGGCCGGGACAGGGCAGGGCCGGGCCGGGACAGGGCCAGGACAGGGCAGGGCCGGGCCGGGACAGGGCCAGGACAGGGCAGGGCCGGGCCGGGACAGGGCCGGGCAGGGCAGGGCCGGGACAGGGCAGGGCCGGGCCGGGACAGGGCCAGGACAGGGCAGGGCCGGGCCGGGACAGGGCCAGGACAGGGCAGGGCCGGGCCGGGACAGGGCCGGGCAGGGCAGGGCCGGGACAGGGCAGGGCCGGGCCGGGACAGGGCCAGGACAGGGCAGGGCCGGGCCGGGCCGGGCAGGTCCCGCCGCCGCTTTCAGCACCTCGGACAGGGGCGGACGGCGCGGCCCCGCCGGGACCGGCACCGGGAACGGGAACGGGACCGGCACCGGGAGTGGGACTGGGACCGGCACCGGCACCAGCACCGGGACTGGGACTGGGATTGGGACTGGGATCAGTAACGGGACTGGGTCGGGGACCAGGACTGGGACTGGGACCGGCACCGGGAATGGGACCAGCAAAGGCACTGGGACCGGGACTGGCAAGGGACCGGGACCGGGACCGGGACCGGGACCGGAACTGCGACTGGGATCGGAACTGGGAGTGGGACTGGGACCGGAACTGGGACTGGGACTGGGACTGGGACTGGGACCGACACCAGGATTGGGACAGGGATTGGGATTGGGACTGGCACCAGCAATGGGACAGGGACCAGTAACGGGCCTGGGCCTGGGCCAGACACCGACACCGGGACTGGGACAGGGACTGGCACTCAGACAGGGATCAGCACTGGAGCAGCACCGAGACCAATACCAGCACTGGAGAAGGACTGGGACCAGTACCAGTACTAGGACCAGCACTGGGACCAGAACCAGAGCTGGAGCAGGACTGGGACCAGTCTCAGTGCTGAAGCAGGACTGGGACCAGTACCAGTACTAGGACCAGCACTAGGACCAGTCCCAGCACCGGAGCAGGACTGGCTGTGTGGAGCCCACCCGGCTGGGGACCGTGTCTGGGGGCTGCACTGTGGGGCTGGTGGGGGGGTCCCCAGTGTGAGTCAGATGCAGCCCCCCCCCCCCCATGACCCCACATGACCCCGGGTAGAGCATGCTGCCCCAGCTCCCAGTGTCCCCAGTACCGGGACTGGGATGGGGATTGGGACTGGGACTGACACTGGGACCAGAAACGGGACCGGAACTGGGACCAGGACCAGCACTGGCACTGGGACTGGGACGGGGACTGGCACCGGGATCAGCAGTGGGACTGGGACCAGTAATGGGACTGGGACCGGCAACGGGGCTGGGACTGGGACCAGCAATGGGTCGGAGACCAGGACTAGGACCCAGCACCAGCACTGGGACCAGCAATGGGCAAGGACCAGGGCGCAGAGAGAGGATCAGAGCTGGGACCAGAATCTGGACTGGGACCCAGTACTGGGACCGAATGCCAGACTGGTTGCAGCACTGGGACTGGGACCAGCACAGAGATTGGAGCCTGGCACCAGGCCAGGACTCGGCACCAGGCTGAAACTGGGGCCGGCACTGGGACCAGTCCCAGCACTGGAGCAGTACTGGTACCAGTCCCAGCACTGGAGCAGGACTGGGACCAGTTCCCAGTACTAGGACCAGCACTGGGACCAGTCCCAGCACTGGAGCAGGACCGGCTGTGTGGAGCCCACCGGGCTGGGGACCGTGTGTGGGGGCCGCTCTGTGGTACCGGTGGGGGGGTCCCCAGTGTGGGTCAGATGCAGCCCCCCCAGCGTGACCCCACATGACCCGGGCAGAGCACGCCGCCCCAGCGCATCCCAGTGTCCCCAGTTGCAGAGCCACCCCGGGTGCCGCGTGCCCGTCCCCCCCCCGTTTGGCCCCCGGCCCCCCCCGGCCCCCCGGCGCTGCCGCCCAGGCGCAGCTGCTGTTTACGTTCCCGCGGCTGCTCCGCCGCCGGGGCTGGCACCGGCCCCCGCTCTGGGCTCCAGGGCTGGGGGGGGGGGGGGCGGGGACGGGGGGGTGGCCCTTGGGTGGGGGGGGGGGCCGGGAAGCGTTTCCATGCCCCGGTCCCCCCCGGCCCCCCTTGCCCTATTCATGAGCCCCTATCCGTGCCCCCACATTCATGAGCCCCCCCCCCGTCCCGGGGGGGTTGTGGCCGGGCTCTTCGCATGGGGGGGGGGTCGCAGCCGGGATGGTTGGGGGGGGGGGGGCGTGATTGAGTCTGGGGGCGCGGGGGGGGGGCGCGGGGCAGTGGGGATCTGGGGAGGGGGCTCTGGGGGGAACGCGGGGCTGGAGGGGCCCGGGGCGGGGGCGGGGCTGGGGGGGGCCGCCCCGGGCGCTTCCCCCCCCCCCCCCCGGACCCCCCCGTCCCGCTCGGGCCATTGGCTGCGGCCGCGCTCGCTCCTCCCCGGCCGGGCTCGGCTGGCACCGCGCAGCGCCGGCCCCGCCGCGTCCCGGCTCCGCTCCGCTCCGCGCCGCGCCGAGCCGAGCCGGGCCGGGCCGAGTCGGGCCAGGGCGGCGCCGCGGGGGGGGGACGCAGGGCGGCCGGGGCCGTGCCGATCCGAGCCGATCCGACCGGAGCCGGGCGGGGGGGGGCGCGGTGATAAATCTCCCCCCGGGCCAGCCGCCTCCTTGCCTAAATAAGGCCGATGCTGCGCCCGCCGCGGCGCGCACGGAGCCGCTAGCGGGGAGGGGGGCGGGCGGGGCCGGCACCGGTACCGGCACCGGCACCGCTACCGGCGGCGGGCGCGCCCCGCACCTGGCCATGGGCTAGCGGCGGCGGGGAGCGGGGCGCGGGGAGCGGCCCCGGAGGGAGGGCCCAGCCTTAACCCCTGCGCGCCCGCCCGGCCCCGCCCGCCGCCGCCGCCGCGCCGCGCCGAGCCGAGCCGTGCGCGCCCCGCGGAGCCGCCGCGGCGGCGCCGTCCTTGGCTCAAGGGCACCGGGACCCCCCGCGGCGCGGGGCCGCCGCCGCCTCCCGCGCCCGCGGCCGCTGCCCCATGGGCCCGGCGCCATGCCGGTGCGGCGCGGGCACGTCGCCCCCCAGAACACCTTCCTGGACACCATCATCCGCAAGTTCGAGGGGCAGAGTGAGTGCGGGGGGCGCGGCCGGGCGGGGGGCGGCACCGCGCCGGGGGGGCGGCGGGGGGGGCTGGGGGGCCTTTGTGCTGGGGCTGGGTGCCTTGATGTTGGGGCTGGGGAGCTTTATGTGAGTCTGGGGGGGCTTTCTGTCGGGGCTGGGGGCTTCAGGTAAGGCTGGAGGGCATTTATGTGAGGCTGGGGGCCTTTATGTTGGGGCCGGGGGCTTTTATGTGAGTGTGGAGGGCTTTATGTCGGGGCCAGGGGCCTTTGTGTTGAGGCTGGGGGTTTGGTAAGGCTGGGGGGGGGGGTTGGTGAGGCCGGGCATTTTGGGCGAGGCTGAGGTTTGGTGAGGCTGGGGGGGGCTTTTGGTGAGACTGGGGGTGAGTGCCATGGGGCTCTGGGGCAGCTGTGGGGCACGTGTGAGAAGTCCAGCTGGGGGCTGGGGGGGCCCATGGGTGCTGGTGCCACCGTGGCCCCACAAGCACCCGTCCCCACATCCATCCCTGGGCAGGGCACCCAGGCAGGGGGGTGCAGGGGGGGCCGGGGCTGGGGGTGCCCAGGGTCCGGTCCCTGAGGTGGGGACAGGGACGGAGCGCGGCCAGGACGGAGCCGCAGCCACAGCTCGCGTGACATGGCCGAGGCTGGGGCCGGACCGCGGAGCCCCGCCAGCACCACGGCCTCCTCGACCCTCCGGAGCAGGGGCCTCGCGCTGGCATCGCGCCGTGGGTTGTGGCCGGGGCCCTGCTGTCCCCATCGGGGGGCTCCGCACTGCAGCCCTGGGGGCACTGCGGGGTGGCACAATGCGCCCCGGGGCATCGGGGTGGGTGCGCGGGGCTGTGGCGGGGCCCCTGGTGCAGGCATGGGGTGGGGGGACCCCGCTGCGGCCGGTGCCCTTGGGCAGCTCCAGGCTGGGGACGAGCAGGGCGCTGCTGCTGCACGGTCCCTGGGGACGCTTCGGTTGCTGAGAGCCCAGGGTGGGGACGGACGGATGGATGGATGGACGGATGGACGGACGGATGGATGGATGGGCGGATGGAGTGGGGCGTGGGGCCAGGGCTCCCATGGGCTTCACCTCCACCTCCCCGCAGGCCGCAAGTTCATCATCGCCAACGCCCGGGTGGAGAACTGCGCCGTGATCTACTGCAACGATGGCTTCTGTGAGCTGTGCGGGTACACGCGGGCCGAGGTCATGCAGAAGCCCTGCACCTGCGACTTCCTGCACGGGCCCCGCACGCAGCGCAGCGCGGCCGCCCAGATCGCCCAGGCGCTGCTGGGCTCCGAGGAGCGCAAGGTGGAGATCTGCTTCTACCGCAAGGACGGTAGGGACCCCGCCGCCGCGTCGCCCGCGGGCTGGGGGTGCTGGGTGGGGAGTGGGCGCGCGGGCACCCTGCGCCGCGGGAGCCTCCCGGCGCGCTCCCAGCCGGCCGGAGGAGATTTATGGTTATTTGTGCGGGTGTGAGGGCGGCCGTCCGTCACGGGCAGACAGACCCTTGAGTTAACGGCCTGCTGCGGCGGGCGGCCGCGCCGCGTCCATCCATCAGCCGTGCCAGGCCCCGCCGCGCTGTGGGTGGCGTGCGGTGCCAGCGCGGGTGGGAGCCGGCACCCGCCCCCCGGTGACAGCGTGCCGGGGCCGGGCCGGGGGCTCGTCCTGCCCCACTGGTGCCAGCACGTCCCCTGCCGGGGCCCACAGCCCTCCCAGCTCCCCTGGGTCCGAGCAGGGTCTGCGGGTGCAGTGGGGCAGCTGTGGGGCACAGCGCTGTAACCTGCCTGTGGGGGCTGCAAAGTGTGTGTGGGGGAGGGTCGGGGGTCCCTGCGCTGCCCAGGGAGGGGGGCAAGGGGGTAGCAGGGAGCTGTGTCTGGGGCAGTGGGGACGGAGCCCCTGGGGACAGGAGGGGCAGCCCCTCTCTGGTGCCCCACAGCTGCCCCACAGCCATGCCCAGCCAGCCTGGGGGCTGTTGGCTCTGAGCCCGTGTCAGGCAGCGCGGCCCCCGCTGCCCCCTTCCCCGTGGGCACTTTGCTCGCTGGGGTCCCCAGGCAGGCAGGCAGGGACGGCGCCAGTGCTGCCCGTGGCACGAGGGCTGTGCTGCATTCCCCGAGCCCAGTGCTCCCAGTCCTGGGGGGGCCCGTCCCTCATGTCGGGCGGGGCCCCTGCTGCCCCACGGCGTGGGGGCTCCGTGGAGAGGGGCTCGCTCCCCCTGCCCGTGTGGCCCCAGAGCACTGCGGGTGCAGCGGGGCTGCCCCTCGCCAGGGCCCTGCGGTGCGGCTGCGCGCCACAAGGAGCCGGTCCCTGCGCCAGGTGTCCCGGCTCTCGCCGGCAGCTGTCTCTGGCGCTCGGCACCCGGCCCCTGTTCCGGCGCGCAGAGTAAACAAAGCTGGCTCCCAGCTGCCGGCCGTGCCGCGGAGCCACCACGTGCAGCCAGCAGCCCCGGCGCTGCGCCGCCGCCCGCAGCACAGGCACGGGGCACGAGGGCACAAGGGCACGGGTCCTTCCCCTGCGGCCCCCATCTCCCACTCCCTCCTCCCGTGCTCATCCCCCGGGAGGAGCAGGAGCGAGGCTGCCGTGGCTCGGCTGCGCGGCCCCAGGGCTCTCACTGCCTGTCTGGGGGCCTGGCTGCGGCTGTGGGGCTGCCCCAGTGCGGCCGCATCCTGGCTCTGGTGCAGCCCCCGGCGCGGAGCTGAGCTCCGGTCCCAGCACGCAGCCGCTGGCGCATCCGTGCCAGGCACGGCCCGGGGCACCGCGACTCGGACGGGCACATCTGCTGCCTGCGCACTTTGGACCCGCACGCAGGGTGCTCGGGGTGGCGGGGGCGCAGGCAGCACGTGGCTGCTTCCTCCCGCAGCCGCAGCGCGCCGAGTCCTCGTTAGCCCTCTGCTAATTGGCCCTGTCCATCTCCCGCTGTCGGGCATGTGCTGAGCAGATGGGGAGGCCCCGGGTCCCAACCTCTGCCTGCTGCCGTGGGGCTTTCCCTGCCCCGTGCCTCAGGGCCATGGGCAGGTCGTGCGGTGCTGTGCCGTGCCGTGCGGTGCTGTGCCGTGCCGTGCGGTGCTGTGCCGTGCCGTGCGGTGCTCAGTGGCGGCGGGGCCGTCTGGCCGCGGGGCCGCCCAGCTGACAGCTGCATATGCTTCGTGTCTCCGGTCGCGGGGCTCTGGCCAGCGTCAGCGCAGCTGGGCCAGACAGGCTGAGTGAGCGGGGGGACGCGGCCCTCAGGGGGACACAACCCTCGGGGGGGGGCCTGGGATGCGCACCCTGCGGGGCCAAGGGGGCCGGTGCCGTGCCGTGCGGCGCGAAGCCTGTGCCGTGCCGGTGGCACCCCGCGGTGCCAGGGCAGCACAGTGCTCGCAGGCGGGGTGGGGTGAGGTGCTGTGCCTGTGGCCCCCCCGGAGCGGGGAGGGGGCGGCTGCATGGTCTGTGCCCCTGGTGGGGGGGTCTGGGGGGGCCACCCCTGGTCACTGCCACCCTGGGGACTACACCTGGGGCTGGGTCCCCATGGAGCCCATGGGGCTGTGCAACCCCCACCTGGCCAAGGAGGGGGCACCGAGGGCTGACCCCCCACGGGGCCGTGCTCCCCACAGGGCCATGCACTCCTGCAGTGCTGTGGGGGTCCCAGCACCCCACAGCCCCCCCCCACCCGTGTGCTGCCACAGGGCTCCGGGGAGCAGCGGTGCCGCTGCCCCTTGCTGTGCCCAGGGCTGCCGGGGGGGCCGGGCGGGGGCCCCCGGGCGTGCGGCGGGTGCCGGGTCGGCTGGCGCTGCGGCAGGGCTGCCCGCGCCGCGTCCCCGGGGAGTGCGGTGTTTCCGAGGGGATATTTATAGCCAGAGGAGAGCAGCAGCGGTGCCTGCAGAGGGGGAGCTGCTCCCTTTAACCCTTCCCTGCCTCCCCGCGCTGCAGGAGCCCCCCGCGACCCCCTGGCAGCCCCCTCCCCGTGGTGGCAGCGGGGACCCCAGGGTGCAGGCGCCCACAGCTTGTGGGGCGGCTGGAAGGGTCCTGGCCCCGTGCCCAGCCCCGATGCCCCACCGGGCAGGGGGCACCCACGCTGCCTGGCTGCTGGCCCCAGCCTCGCGCGGCCCCGTGCCATGGCACCGCACGGTGACGTCCCCCTGAGGCCAGGGCCTGCTGCGGGGGTCCTGGCTGGCAGAGCCCACCGGGGCCGGGGAGTGGCTGGAGCCGGGCGCGTGCTGCGGGACAGAATTTGTCCCCGGCCCGAAAATGACCAAACCGGGCAGCGAGGTGTGTGTCGGGGGCCTTGTGCCTGTCAGCGGCTGCAGTTTCCAGCCTCCCCTCCAGCTGCACTGCTGAAGGCTTCACCTGGCGCTGGTGCATGCCAACACCACGCCGTGACCCCTGCTGCCCCTGCTCAGCCCCAGCCCCGTGCTGCTGCTCCAGCAGGATGTGACCGGGCCCTGGTGGGGCCCCGCGCAGCCCCGCAGCTCCTGCCCCGCCGTGCTTTGCTGCCTTGGCGGCAGCGGGGACCGGCTGCTCCTGCAGTGCTGCTCAGCGCCGGTGCAGCTCCCCGCGCCTGAGCGATGTTTGCAGAGCCCAAACAGGGACGCGGGAAGGTCGCGGCAGCCGCAGGGGAGCACGGAGGGGACAGCCGGCGTGCCGGGCAGCCGCGGCAAGGAGCGAGGTCAGGGTCAGGCTGTGCTGGAGCAGAGACCCCCCCCGGCGTCGTCGCCGCTGCCGGTGGCGTTTCAGGTCACTGGGGGCTGGGCCTGGCCTCCGGCGGGTCCCTGGGCTGCGTGCAAGGGCTGAGGCCGGGCCAGGATCAGGCCCTCGGTGCTGCCTGCCAGGTGCCAGCGGGTGATCCTGGCACAGGGCCCCCCCGTGCCGCCGGGGCTTCCCCGTCGCGGGCAGCTCAGCTGCTCCAGCCCCAGAGCATCCCAGTGCGGCACTGGGGGCTCCCCGCGGGTTCGTGCATGGGGACACGCGGTGACATCTCCGGGGTGCCCCACACCTACGTGCACCCGCAACACTGGGGGGGGGGGGGGGGCGGGGTGGGTGCATGGGGTGGGCGCATGGGGGCTGTGTGGGGTGCTGTGCTGCGGGGCTGTGCACCGCCTTGGCCGCGGGGTGCTCAGCGTGCAGCAGTGCAGAGGGGAGGGCGCACAGCGGGGTGCGCGCAGCAGGGGGGGTGCGTGGGGCAGGCTGCGCCGCGTGCCGTGGGGTGCGGAATGGGTGCACGGTGCGGGGTGCACGGCTCGGTACGGGGGGGGCGCGGCGGGGGGTGCCCGGTGCCGCCGCCCGGTGCCGCCGCCCGGTGCCGCCGCCCGGTGCCGCCGCCCGGTGCCGCCGCCCGGTGCCGCCGCCCGGTGCCGCCGCCCGGTGGCCAAGGCGAGCAGCGCAGCCCCGGGCCGGAGCGGGGCCGGGGGGTTTTGGGGCGCAGGGAGGGGGGGGGGGCGCGGGGGGGTGAGGGCGCGGAGCGGGACTGCGGGGTGCGCCTGGGCTTGGGGTGCGCGTGGGCCTGGGGCGCGCCCCAGGGCCGGGGGGTGCCTGGGTTTTGGGGTGCAGGGCGGGAGGGGTGGGGGCTCCCTGGGCGTGCAGGGCCACGGGGGGGCGGTTGGGGCGCAGGGCGCACCCCGAGCAGCGCGGGGCCGCCTCCGGCCCCCCCGGCTCGTGGGGGGGTGCGGGGCCCGGCGAGGGGTGCGGGGCCCCTCGGCCCCCCAAGTCCTGTTGCGGGGGGGCTGGCACCGGGCGTGGGGGCCGCTCCCGGGTTGGGCCCCCCCAGGGCTCCGGGGAACAACCGGCGGGGGGAGCACGGCCGGGACAGGGGCCGAGGGGCTCGGGAGAGGCTTGGGGCCGGGGGGGGCGATGCCGGGCGGGGGCGATCCGGGCCGGGCTCCGCGCAGCCCCCGGCCCCCGCTCCCAGCACCGGGCTCCCCCCGGGACCCCCGCGCCCACCGGGGGTCCGCAGGGCCCGGCACCCCCCAGCCGGCTGCCCCCGCGCCCCCTTCCCGCAGGGCCCCCACGGCCCCAACCCCCGCGGCCCCGCGCCGGGGTCGGTGGCTTGGGATGGACCGGGGGGGGGGACACGGGGAGGGGTGGGGGGACACGGGGCGGGTGGGGGGGGGGGGACACGCAGGGAGTGGACCCGGGGGGACGGACACGGGGCAGGGTGGATGCGGGGCGGGATGGCCACGGGGGGTGGCCACGGGGGGGAAGGATGCGGGGCGGGATGGACACGAGGGGGTGGCCACGGGGGGGTGGCCGCGGGTGTCACCGGCCCGTCCCGAGGCGCGGGCGGCCGCTGGCCGCAGCCATATTTAGGCATAAAACCGGCGCCGGGTGCGGTGCCAAGGCCGCAGCCCCTGCAGCCGGGCCGGGGGGGGCGCGCACCCCAGTGCCGGGGGGGCCGGGGCCCGGCCCCCGCCCCCGCCCGCGGGACCCCCCCGCCCGCCGCCCGGTGAGCTTCGCGCGGCGCCGGGGGCTCCGGGGGGCCCGGGGAGGGGGGGACACCGCGAGGGGGGCGGGGGGGGGGATGCGGGGGCCCCCGTCCCGTGCCGTGGCCCCGCGCGTGGCCGCGGGGATGAGCCGGGATTAGGGCATCCCGCGGCGGGGGGGCGCCGGTGGAGCGCCAGGACCGCGCTGCTAATCCGCCCCCCCCCGCCCCGCGCCCACGGGGGCGTCCGGGGCCGCGCCCCCACCCGCCGGGGCCCCACGCGGGGCCGGGGCCGGGGCTCCCCGGTGCAGGCTGCCGGGCGCGCCGCCAGCGGGGGGGGCGGGCGGGGCGCGGGGCCCCGAGGACGCGGGGCCACGGGGGGGGACTGCGGGGCCCCCTGCCCCCCCCCCCCCCCGCCGTGTCCTGCAGCGGGCGGCAGGAACGGGGGCGGAAGGGGGAGTTGCGGAGCCCCCTCCCCAAAATGATGCTGGGGAAGGGTCAGCCCCCAGCGGAGCCCCGTGGGCGCGGGATGCGGCCCCAGCCCAGTGCGGGAGAGGTCACCCCGGGCTGCCCCCCCCGGCCCCCCCCCGTGCCCGCACGGCCGAGTTCACAGCTGCAGGAGCGGGATTAACGCCGCAGCTGGCAGAGCGCTGAGCGGCTTAGGGCGGCCGGCCGGGGGCGGCGGGGGCAGCCCCGGCCCCAGCCCCCCCAGATCAGCCCCTGGGGCTTCCGGGGGGGCCGTGTGCCGCCCCCGCCCCACGATCGGTTCCCCCTGGCATGGCCGTGCCGACGGGCCCCAGCGGGCCCTCCCTGTCCCCGCCGTGCCTCGGTTTCCCCCGGCAGCGGCAGCCCGCGGGTCCCTGAGCCCCGCTCCCCGCAGGCAGCTGCTTCCTGTGCCTGGTGGACGTGGTGCCGGTGAAGAACGAGGATGGGGCCGTCATCATGTTCATCCTGAACTTCGAGGTGGTGATGGAGAAGGAGCGCCCGGGCTCGCCCGACGCCGACACCAACCACTGGGTCACCCCCGCCAGCTGGTTCCCCACAGGTGGGGCGCCCCGACCCGCGGCACCCGCTGCGGCCGAGCTCCTCGGCTGGGCCGTGGGAGGGTCTGGGGGGGCCGCCCCTCACCGCGCCCCTTCCTCTGGCCAGGGCGCAGCAAGTCCTTCAGGCTGAAGCTGCCGGCGCTGCTGGCGCTGACGGCGAGCAAGCAGTCCCTGCCCCAGGAGCCCCCCGATGCCGTCATCGTGGACTTCTCCAAGCACAGCAGCGAGTCAGCGCCCGAGGAGGCCACGTCCTCCCTGGAGAACAGCTGCCTGGGCTGCTCCCAGCCCGAGGACCAGAAGGCGCTGATGGACCCGGAGGAGGGCGATGGGCGCCCGGAGCCGCCCGTCACCCAGTCCTCGCCCCGCGCCGAGCGCCTGCACCTGCACGCCGCCTTCTCCAACTGCAGCCTGGCGCGGAGCCGCTCGCGTGAGAGCTGCCACAGCGTCCGCCGTGCCTCCTCCGTCGACGACATCGAGACCATGAAGGGCGAGGGCGACAAGCGCTGCCACAACCGGCACGCCACCGTGGGGGCCAGCATGCACCGTGGCTCCAGCACCGGTACGTGGGCTCCTGGCGCATCCCGGTGGCCGTGGTGCTGGGGATGGGGGCAGGTGCTGCCGGGGGCCTGCCCGCACCTCCCTGCCCCTTAGCTGCAGGAGGGGAGGGTTCAGGCCCACCGCGCAGGCAGCATTCGGCCCTGGGGTGAAGTCATTAGGGCTGGCAGCTCGTTAGGGTGCAGGGCAGCTGCTGGCACGCAGGTAGCCGGGCGGCTGCCAGCAAAGGGTGCCGCCGGCGGCTCGTTAGCGGCGCGGGGCGCCGGGCACCCGTCACTGTCAGGCTGGGGATTGCTGTAATGCGCTGCGCTGCCGGCATCTCCGGTGCATGTGGGGCAGCCGTCCCTCGCCCTGCGCAGTGTCCGGCCCCCGTTTGGCTCCCTTGTCCGGTGCCCTTCTGGCCCTCGTTGCCCGTCAGTGCCTGGCTTCAGCCCCGGTGCCGGTGTCCTGCCTGCTCGAGTGGCAGCTCCCGTCACCACCTGGCGTGACCCCCGGCCCCGTAATCCTCTTAGCGACAAAGGGAGGGGACGGCAATTGCCTTGTTAAGCCCCCGCGCCCGCTAAGCGCATTAGGGAGGGGGGAAATAATTACATTAACAGTAAATGATACCAAGCTGTCGGTGCCCGTCCCGCCGCGCCTGCTGGTGGCCTCTGCCTGCCCTGGGCACGGCTCCCTGCTCCCCTCACCCCACGGGGGACCCTGGGGGTGGCGGGGAGGGGCGGGGGGGGTCCCATCCTGTGGCTGCAGCCCGTGCTGATGGTGCCCCCCCGGCCAGGGGCCATGAACAACATCCGCAGCACCCTGCTGAACTCCACCTCTGACTCGGACCTGATGCGCTACCGGGCGATCAGCAAGATCCCCCAGATCACCCTCAACTTCGTGGACTTCAAGGCGGATGCCTTCCTGGCCGCGCCGTCCAGCGAGAAGGAGATCATCGCCCCCACCAAGCTGAAGGACCGCACGCACAACGTCACCGAGAAGGTCACCCAGGTGAGCCCAGCGGCCGGAGGTGGCTGGACGGTGCTCCGGGCATGGTCGGAGCCCAGGAGGATGCTCCGCACTGCAGGAGGGTGGTGCTAGAGCACACGGGGTGATGCTGGAGTGCGCAGGCAATGCTGGAGCGTGAGCGGTGATGCTGGAGTTGATGGTGATGCTGGAGCTCACAGCGTGATGCTGGAGCTCACAGGGTGATGCTGGGGCACGCAGGGAGTTGCCTGTGGGTGCTCTGCACTGCAGGATGGTGCTGGACCCCTCAGGATGGTGCTCAGGACAAGGCTGGGGCCCTGGAGGGGCTGCATCCTGCGTGGGCTGGGACTGCTGTGAGGCTTGAGGTGCCACTTGGTGCCCATGTGGCTGCTGTCCCCCACCCATGGGACCAGGCTGTCCCTCCCAAGCACCTCGAGAGATGTGGTCTGCAGCGGGGCCACTGCGCTCCCCGCAGCAGGGCAGGGCGGTGGGGCCGGGCTCACCCATGGGGGTTGGCCCCCTTCCCCAGTGGGGAGCTCGATGTGGGCGCTGCCCCATGGACGGGGGCATCCCCTGCAGATCCTGACCTCGCTCCCTCCTGGGTGGGCTCAAGGCTCAGCAGCAAGCCCCAGCCCTGGCCCGCTGCCTGGGTGGGCTGCGTGAGAGCTACGTGCATGGCACAGCACGGCCCTGCACCTCCTGCACCGTGCTGTGCTGTGCCATGCCACGCTGCACTGTGCCGTGCCGTGCCATGCCACACCATGCTGTGCCATGCTGTGCTATGCTGCACCGTGCTGTGCCATGCCATGCCATGCTGCACCATGCTGTGCCATGCCATGCCATGCTGTGCCGTGCCATGCCGTGCCATGCTGTGCCATGCTGTGCCATGCTGCACCATGCTGTGCCATGCTGCACCGTGCTGTGCCATGCCATGCCGTGTTGTACCATGCTGTGCCATGCCACGCCACGCTGCACCGTGCTGTGCTGTGCCGTGCCATGCCACACCATGCCGTGCCATGCCACACCATGCCGTGCCATGCTGCACCATGCTGTGCCATGCCACGCCATGCCACGCCACGCTGCACCATGCTGTGCCATGCCACGCCACGCTGCACCGTGCTGTGCCATGCCATGCCACGCTGCACCATGCTGTGCCGTGCCACGCCACACTGCACCGTGCTGCCTGCGCCCTGTTCTCTGGCCGTGACTCTTTGGCCCGTGCTGGGCCCCTGCCCTGCGCTGGCACTGTGGGCTAATCCTTCGCACGTTGTGTAACTGCCATCTGGCTGCGGGGAGCAGGCGGCTGCTGCTGTTTAATTACACCCTGATCCCAGCTCCCACTAATGAAGTTAAAGCTGCCGGCTTGATGCGCCGGGGCCGGCGGGCTCGGGGGACCTGCTGTGCTCGCCCTGCCTGCCAGGGGTCGGGGGCTCGGGGAGGGGCCCGGCGGGGCGGGAGCTCCCAGGCACATCTGCCCTGCGCCGCCTGCGTGCGCCCGGGGTCCCTCGGTGGCCTGGCCCCCCCAGCGACGTGCCTGAGCCTCGCGCCTGCTGGCCCATGTGAGGGAACCCCCCCACCCTGGGAGCTCCCAGCCCTGCTGTCGGGGCTGCCCCTGGGCCCCCCCTCGCTGTGAGATGGAGCAGCTATGGGGCTCCTACGTGGGCGGCAGAGCCCCCAGGGGGTCCGTGGTCCCAGGGGCAGCACGGTGCCAACGCTCGGCCCCCTCCCCCTGCAGCGCCGGCCTTCCCTGCTCCTCTCCAGTGCGCTAACGAGCAACGCATCCTGATTGCCTTTGCTGTGTAATTAATTACGATGCCGTGGCGGCTGCCGCTGCTGCTGTGCTGCCTGCCCAAGCCATGCTAATCTCCTCCTGCCACCAGCTGCCATCACCATGCGGTGCTGGACGGATGGACGGACGGACACAACCCCCCTTGCTGGGCCAGCCGTGGGGCAGAGGGCTCGGCCGTGCCCCGCTGGGCTCTGGGGCAGGAGCAGACGCTGCGCCTGGGCGTGGGGATGGGGTCGGGGCACACCGAGCACCGCTGCCAGGCTGGCGGGTGCATGCTGGGGCTCCTCCAGGACGGAGGTGGATAGGGGTGCTGGGGGTGCCGGGGGTGCCAGGGGCACAGGGCACAGGCTCACCTCGGTGGGGCAGATGCTGTGGATTTGGAAGCTGAGGCCAAGGCGAGCCTGTCCCCGGGCAGCCGTAGTTCCAGCACGGTGAGCTGCTGGGTGGGGGCCAGGGGGGCCGGGGCTTCCAGGCAGCGGCACCGTGAATCATCTGCAGTGACGGCATCCAAACAAGCCCGCGCCGCCCGCCGCACGCTCCCGCAGCTCCCGTCAAGGTCACCACGCTCCTGGGCCTGCCGGCCACCCCGACTGGGCGACACCACCTGGGGACGGGGACAGGGGCTGCGGCTGGCACGGGGCGTTGTGGCTGGGGGGGCGCGAGGCCCCGCCGCAGCCCAGGGAGCACCAGAGGTGCCGGGGATGGAGGCTGCAGGGTCCCGGTGGCTCACGGCAGACCGAGGCCCCCTGACCCCTCCTGGTGGGGACCCCTGCCCGTGGGGCGCAGGCTGGTGCTGGAGCCGGGCGCTGCTGGCACCGCGCTGCCTGTGCCTGGGCTCCGCTCGCTGCAGGACGGGGCTGGTTTGGGGCACGTTGTGCCGCGGGGGGCTCGGTGGCTGTGCCCAGCTGCCTGCGCTGAAGGCTGGGGCGGATCAGCAGCGCCTGGGGCTGGGAGCAGCATGGGGGCAGCTGTCCCGGTGTGGGGTGTCGTGAGGGCAGGAGCATTGGGAATGCAGAGTGGGGTCTCGCTGGCAGGGCTGGGAGGCAGCCAGGGAGAGCGGGAGCCAGCGGAGCTGTGAATCAGCCTGCGGCAGCTGAGGAGCCCTGAGGGCAGCTTGTCCCCTTCTCCATCCCCAGCCCTGTCCTTGCTTCCTTCCCCATCCCCATTCCATCCCCATTCCTTTCCCATCCCATCCCCGCTCCCATTCCTTTCCCATCCCCATCCCATCCCCATCCCACCCCACCCCACCCCATCCATCCCCTTCCCTGGCACGCGGAGCTGTGACCGCCTCACACCGGGCTCCCTATCTCAGGGGTCCCGAGGACCGTGGGGCACCCGTGGCTGGGGACGCACGGGGGGGCTCGGGGCCCCGCGAGTGGGGAGCCCCCTCCCTGCCCCCCGCCGTGCCTCAGTTTCCCGGGGGTGTTCCCGGTCCCTCCCCGGGGCGTGACGGGCACCGCGGGGAGTGGCGGCGGCGGGCGGGGGGGCGGCGGCTGCCGGGCTGGGAGCGAGCCCCGGCGGGGGCGGGGGCGGGGGCCGGGGGGGGCCGGGCCGCCCCTCTCCATCTGCCGCCCGCCGCGGCAGCTCCGCGCCCGCAGCCGCGCAGGGCAGCGCCGGGCTCCGCGGCAGCTCCGGGATGCGGGGCCCCGGGGGGGCGGCCGGCGGCTCCCCCCGCCCGGCGGCGCGGCGCTGAGCGCGGCCATGGCCCCAGGCAGGCGCGACAGCGGCGAGCGCCCCGACGGCGACCGAAAGAGCGCCCGCGTCCGCCGCGCCGTCCGCATCTCCAGCCTGGTGGCACAGGAGGTGGGTGCGGGGGGGCCGGGGGGGAGACCGGGACCGGGGGGGGGGAGGTCCCGCCGCCGTACCCCGCCCGCAGCCGCGCTCGCCCCGACGGCGGCGTCCCCAAGGCATTGCCCCGGGCTGCGCCGGCTCCAGCCCCCCCGCGGGATGCCCAAAACCCCCCCCCGGCCCCCCGGTGCGGGGGTGCCCTGGGTGCCCCGGGCGCGCGGGGGCCCGGACCGGAGCCGTTCCCCGCGCTGGGTTGCGGCCGGCCCGGGGCGAGCCGGCTGATGTGCCGGCACGGAAAGGATGGGGTGGGGGTGGGCTGCCCGCAACCCCCCCCCCCCGGCGCTGGGCTCCGGGGCGGGGGGGTCCCGAGTGCCGTGGGGCGGTGGTGCTGGAGAGCCCTGAGCGGCGGGGAGCACCGCGTCGGGCTGGGCTGGGCTCGGCGGGGCTGCGAGCGGGGTCTGTGGGGACGCAGCCCCCCCACGGGGACCCCTCGCCAGCCGGTGCCACCCCAGCCCCTTGTGGGGTTGGGGTTGTGGCCACGGCGAGGGATGGGGCAGCGCCAGGTGTTTGGGGTGGCTGTTGTGTCCCCAGAGCGCGGTCCCTGGTCCCCACCGTCGGGCGTGCCGCGGTGCGGTGGCGCACGCCGCATGGCCGGGGTGCCGGGGCTGCTCCGTGTCTGCGTCAGCGGGTGGGGGTTCGGCTGCTGGGGGCTCGCACCGCCCCGTGGGGACGTCACCTCGTCACGGGGCTCGCCATCCCACCCCGCCACCGGTGCCTGTGCTGCGGCATTGCTGTCGGCAGCGGGAGAGGGCAGCGCCTCGAGGCCCGCGGTGGCACCCGTCCCGCTCACCCATGTCGGTGGGTGCGCAGGGCGCCGCGCCGCTGCCGCAGCTGAACGCGGTGAGTGCTGGCTGGGCGTTGGGGTGTCCCCAGCACCGGAGTGCCTGTGGTGGGTGCCGTGGGTCCGCACGGTGTGTTTGGGGTCGGCTGTGCGGGCGCATTGCTGTTGGACGGTGTCTGTTGGCGGAGAGGTGCGTTGGGTGACCCACACACCGGGCACCTCTGAGGGTGACGGCACCGGGTGTCCGTGACGGCGTTGGGCGGCTGTGCTGGTGTTGGCCGTGGTGGATGTGGGGTGTCTTTGTCACTGTGGCGCTGGGTTTTGGTGTAAGTCCTGCCGTCGGGTGCCTCAGAGCACACCAAGTGCTGCCGTCACACTGGTGTGGTGCCGTGGCTGTGGGGTGGCTCTGGCAGTACCACAGCCGTCAGGGACCTGCGTGGGTTTGGGCAGCCGAGCTTTGGTGTTTGTTGGGCATCCCATAGGACATTGGGAATCATCAGCCCTGGTGCAGGGGCACCTGGGCAGGTGCCAGGTGCCTGGTTTGGGGCAGGCATTGGGGTCTGAGGCACGGCAAGGCCAGGTGGGTCCTGCGAGTCCGTCCCCAAAGGCTTGGGGACACTGGGTGCCTGCCTCATCCCAGCGCTGGGTGCCCGCGCTGCGGCCGTTTCCCTGCGGGTGCCTGGTGCCACCGCAAGCGCTGGTGTCAGCTGACGGGTTGGCGTGTGCCGGTGCCCCCGAAGCCACCAGCTGGTGGGCTGGGTGCGGGTGCCACCCACGCGCCGGGTGACAGCGGCCGCAGGGTGGCCGCGGGCTGCAGGGTCGGGGTATTTGTGGCAGCGAGGGGGCTGAGCCCCGTGGGCGCGGGTGTCTGGGTCGCGGCAGGTGCCGCGCCGGGCGCCTCCGGCTGTGCGGGCTGGGTGTCAGGTGCCTGTGTCACAGCAGGTGTCGGGCGTACGTGTCACCGCGAGCGAGAGGTGCTGGTGACTGCACGCCTGTGAGCGTGAGGTGACGCGTGCCTGCGCCAGGGCGGGTGTACGTGTCACCGGGTGCCGGCACTGCCGGGTATCTGTGTCACCGTGACTGATAGGTGTTGTGTCGCCGGGAGTCTCGAGGGAGCGCGTTCCTGCCGTGTGCCGGCGTCACCCGCACGCTGCTGGTGCACGGGTTGGAGGTCCGGGTGCCACGCATGCAGCCGGTGTCCGGGTCCGCTGCTGCACCGGGTGAGCACCCACGGCGGGCATGGGTGCGCCCGGGTGCCGGGCACCGGCTGCACGGTGCTGGCGGTGTGATGGGGGCTGCAGGAGCTGAGCGCGGCAGTGTGGCTGTCCCCACGGCCGGGTGGCTCGGAGGGGGCTGTCCCTGGCAGTGGTGCAGCACCGGGGGTGTCCGGGGGCTGCCCCCCGACCTGCCCTGGGGGCTGCCTGCCGCAGCTCGGTGACGTGGGGATGGTGCTGTTGTGTGCGGGGCTGCCCCTGGGCCATGCTTGGGGTCCCGGCGTGTGCTGGGAATGGGACAGGGGGATGGGGGTGCCGGGGCTGCCTCCCTGCAGCTGCACTGCTGAGGGGTCCGGGGGGGCGCCCCGTGGGTGTGACGGGGCCGCATTTGGGGAGGGGGTGTCCGCAGGGGCAGCGCGCTGCAGCTATGGGGCAGGGGGCGTCCCGCGGGGCCGACACCCCTCCGCTCTCGCCCGTCCCGTTATGGCCCATTCCGAGCGGCTCAGAGGGGCCGTGGGACGGGGCCGTGGGGCTGGGGGTGTTCCTGCCCCCCCCCCCCGGCCCCGCGCGTCCCCGCGGCCCCCATGACCCCGCGTGCCCTCGTGGCCCCGCGTGCCCCCGCGTGCCCCCGCGGTGCCCCCCGTGCCCGCAGCCGCCCCCCCCCCCCCCCCCCCCCGGTAGGGGCGTGCGGTCGCCCCCCCCCAACCCCCCCCGGCGCGTGCCGCGCGCGGCCCCGTCCCCCGCTCCGTCACGCGGCGTCTCGCGGGGACGCGCGGGTGCCAGCGGGAAATCCCCGCGCGTGGGCGGCGGCGGTGACTCAGGGCTGCCCGCGGCTGCCGAGCCCCCCCCGTGTCCCCCCCCGCGTGTGCCCCCCGCCGCCCCGGGGCCGGCCCCGCCGCCGCCTCCTGGGTCCTCCCCGAGGCCACCCGCGGCCGGCGGCGCTCCGGGGCGGGGGGAGCCGGGAGGGGGCGCGGCGGCGGCACCGCCGTACCGGAGGGGTTAACGGGCGGGGGGCGGGCGCTGGGGGGGGGGCAGCGGGGCAGGCTGGGTAGGATTTCCGCCCCAATAATTCCCCGCTCCGCCGGGGCGCTCCCGGCCGCGCCCCGCCGCCGGGGGGGGGGGGCGGCACCGGGCGATGGGCGCGGGGCCGGCGGGGGGGGTCCGGGGCCCCCCGGGCCCCCCGGGCTGAGCGGCGGGGGCGCGCGCCACGGGCTCGGCCCCGCGCCCCGGGCGGCCGTGAGGATGCTGGCGTCGCTCCTGCAGCTGCTGCGGGACTTCTCGGGCCCCCCCGGCGCCGCCCCCCCGGCCCGCGCACGCCCCATGCCCGGCGCCTCGCCCTGCGGCACCTGCCTCGGCCTCGGCCTCGATGGCGCGGGGCAGCGCCAGGAGCAGAAGGTACCGGCCGCTGCCCCCCCCCCCCCCGCGCCCCGGGGCCGCTGCGGGATGCCCCGGGGGGGGGGGGGGGAGGGGGGGGGCGAGGGCGGGCGCCGGGCGCTGGGACCGCCCCGGGGCGCCCCTGCCCGGGGGGCGGGGGACCGCGCGCTGGCACCCCCACTCGTGGCACGGCCCCCACGCAGCGGGGGGAGCGGGGGGGAACACGGGGGGGGGGGGGGACGGGGACGGGGAGCCCGGGCAGGGGTCGCGCCGCGGGGCGCCGGGTCCTCGGTCCCAGGGGCCGCGCTCGGGGCCGTGCGGCTGCGGAGCCGGTGCGGTGCCCGGTGCGGTGCCCAGCGGGGCTCTGCCCCGTGCCCCCCCCCCCCCCCGCGGCGCAGCGCCCCGCTCCCCCCGGGCCCCCGGTGCGCCCGCTCCCCTATTTATAGCCCGTGCGCCCGCAGCTGATCCCGCCGCGGACGGATGGGCGCAGCTGCCGGGCACGGCCGTGCCACCCGGGGCCCTGCTTGGGGTGCACGCGGGGGGGTCCCCGCTCCCCGCCCCGAGCTGCCGGGGTCGTGGGGCAGCACCAGAGCCCCCCCCCCCCCCCCCAGAGCGGGGCGAGCCGGGGACCGCCGCACGTCCCCGCTGCGTGCGTGGCCTCCTTTGCGGTGGGAAGGCGAGAATTGCCTGCTTCTGCCCCATTTCTGTGCCTGCGCCTCCGCCAGCCAGAGGTGCTGCTGCCCCCGCACCCCCCCCAATGCTGGGGGCTGGGGGCCGGGGGGGCCTCAGCGGCTGGGGGGGGGGCAGGTGTAGGGCAGGATGAGCGGGGCCCTGCGGGGTGCAGGAGGGCTGGGGGGGGGGTGCGGGGAGGTGCCTGCGACAGCCGAGGTAGCGCCTGCGGGGGCCGGGCCCCCCCGCATGGAAATGTCCCCTGGGCGCCTTTGCATTCGCGCCCTCATTTCCATGGGGCCCGGCTGCCGCAGCCGGGGCTGGCGCTGCCCAGGGAAGGATGGGGGGGGGGAGGGGGAGCCCTGCCAAGGCTGGGGGCTGGGAGGGCTCTGCTGCACCCTATCACACCCCAGTGCACCCCAGTGCACCCCAGTGCACCACATTGTGAGCACCCTCACACCGCACTGCACCCCACAACACCCCCCCAGCGCCCCATTTGTCCTCTCTGCACCCTGCTGTACCCCACCACAGCCCGCTGCGCTGCACCGTACCCCCTGCACCCCATGGCTCCCCTCTGCACCCCACAACACCCCCCTACACCCTGCTGCCCCCACCGCTGCCCGCCTGCTCCCCGCTGCCCCCACTTGCGCCCCTGCACCCCTCGCACCCGGCACGGCACGCGGCCAGGAGCAGCCCGGTGCCGCAGCGCCTGGGGGCGGCTGGGGCTCGGTGTCCCCACGCTGGTGCCCAGCGGGGTGCAGGGACAGCCCGGGTGCCTGTGCTGCGGCACCGTGTGCCGGGGGGGCCGGGGGGCTCGTTCCCCGCCGGAGCAGGTGGGAGCTGAGCCCCTGCCGCCTGCCCAGGTGCTGTCGCTGGGCGCCGACGTCCTCCCCGAGTACAAGCTGCAGGCGCCGCGCATCCACAAATGGACCATCCTGCACTACAGCCCCTTCAAGGCGGTGTGGGACTGGCTCATCCTGCTGCTGGTCATCTACACGGCCATCTTCACGCCCTACTCGGCCGCCTTCCTGCTCAACGACCAGGAGGAGGCCCAGCGGCACAACTGTGGCTACTCCTGCAGCCCCCTCAACGTGGTCGACCTGATCGTGGACATCATGTTCATCATCGACATCCTCATCAACTTCCGCACCACCTACGTCAACTCCAACGAGGAGGTGGTGAGCCACCCCGCCAAGATCGCCATCCACTACTTCAAGGGCTGGTTCCTCATCGACATGGTGGCCGCCATCCCCTTCGACCTGCTCATCTTCGGCTCCGGCTCTGAGGAGGTATGGGGACGGGGATGGGGACGGGGATGGGGATGGGGACGGGGACCAGCCCAGGTTTCCTGTGCGGGGAGGCAGGATGGGGTCTGTGTGTCAGGGCTCCCGTGGGGGTCCCCACAGCCCTCGGTGCCCCCCTTGCAGACCACCACCCTGATCGGGCTGCTGAAGACGGCGCGGCTGCTGCGCCTGGTGCGGGTGGCCCGCAAGCTGGACCGGTACTCGGAGTACGGGGCGGCCGTGCTCTTCCTGCTGATGTGCACCTTCGCCCTCATCGCCCACTGGCTGGCCTGCATCTGGTACGCCATCGGCAACGTGGAGGGGCAGCGCATCGGCTGGCTGCACTCGCTGGGCGACCAGATCGGCAAGCCCCTGAACGACAGCAACCCCCTGTACGGCCCCACCATCAAGGACAAGTACGTCACGGCGCTCTACTTCACCTTCAGCAGCCTGACCAGCGTCGGCTTCGGCAACGTCTCGCCCAACACCAACTCCGAGAAGATCTTCTCCATCTGCGTCATGCTCATCGGCTGTGAGTGCGGCCGCCGCGGGGCTGGGGGCACGCGGGGCTGAGAGCGCACAGCTGTGCGTGTGTGTGAGCTTGCGCGTGGGTGACAGCGTGCCCGAGCGTGCGAGCAGGCGTCTGTGTGCATGAGCACGTGTGAGCGTGTATGGGCACGTGTGGATGTGAGTGTGCATACGTGTGGTGGAACGTGTGCGAGTGGACGTGTGCGTGTGCACGTCAGCATGGATGTGTGTGTGAGCAGACTTGTGTGAGCGTGGCTGTGGGTGTGTGCCTGCATGTGGTGTATGCACCATAGACCACGCATGTGTGAGCATACGCGTGTGTACGAGCATGTGTGAAAGTGTGTAAGGACACGTGTCTGACCGCGTGTGGATGGCTGTGCGCACCCCTGCGTGTGTGAGCACGCGCCTGTCAGCAGCCCAGCTCCGCGTGCGTGGGTGTCACCGTGCAGAGCTGCGGGTGTGCGAACGGGTGTGTCTGCAGGGTGGGGGGCGGCCGTGCCCCTGCGGGTGCAAAGAGCACGCTTCTGTAGGCAGCGACGCTCCTCACGCGCGTGCGCGTCTCTGTCTACACGTGCCCGTGTGCGGGGTGCCCAAGGCGAGTTCCCACAGAGGCCCCCACACGCGGGGAGGGGGCTGCGGGGGGGGCTCCGGGGCACTGCTCACCGCCAGCCCCCCCCCTTGCTGCCCCGGGGGGCTGGGGCCGCCCTCACCCCCGCCTCGCCGTGCCGCAGCCCTGATGTACGCCAGCATCTTCGGGAACGTCTCGGCCATCATCCAGCGCCTGTACTCGGGCACGGCGCGCTACCACACCCAGATGCTGCGCGTCCGCGAGTTCATCCGCTTCCACCAGATCCCCAACCCGCTGCGGCAGCGCCTGGAGGAGTACTTCCAGCACGCCTGGTCCTACACCAACGGCATCGACATGAACGCGGTGAGCGCCGTGCCGCGCCGCACCGCCTCGTGCCGCGCCGTGCCGCGCCGCGCCGTGACGTTCCCGATGTTCCCGTCTCCGCAGGTGCTGAAGGGCTTCCCCGAGTGCCTGCAGGCCGACATCTGCCTGCACCTGAACCGCAGCCTGCTGCAGAACTGCAAGCCCTTCAAGGGGGCCACCAAGGGCTGCCTGCGCGCCCTGGCCATGAAGTTCAAGACGACGCACGCGCCCCCCGGGGACACCCTGGTTCACGCCGGGGACGTGCTCACCGCCCTCTACTTCATCTCCCGGGGCTCCATTGAGATCCTGCGTGGGGACGTGGTGGTGGCCATCCTGGGTGAGCCCCCGGGCTGAGGACGGGTACGGGGATGTGCCCCGGGTGCCGGCCCCCCCTCGCCGCCCCGGGCTGAACCCCGGTGCCTCCCTCCCTCCCCCCCAAGGGAAGAACGACATCTTTGGGGAGCCGCTGAACCTGTACGCGCGGCCAGGGAAGTCCAACGCGGACGTGCGGGCGCTCACCTACTGCGACCTGCACAAGATCCACCGCGAGGACCTGCTGGAGGTGCTGGACATGTACCCCGAGTTCTCCGACCACTTCTGGTCCAGCCTGGAGATCACCTTCAACCTGCGTGATGTGAGGGGCCGGGGGGGGGGGATAGGGGCACGGGGGGGCACTGGGACGGGGGGTGCTCACCCGGCTGGGCTGGGCTGGGGGGACAGCGCGGGGGTGCTCAGGGTGGGGACAGGGATGGGGCACAGCCACCGTGGGGCTCACGGGGATAAGGCACCACCACATGCCCCCTCCCCACGCCGCCCCTCTACCCCCACCCCGGGGGGGCTCCTGGCATCTGCCCCCGCCTCAGCCGCCCCTCGCCCCGCAGACCAACATGATCCCCGGCTCCCCGGGCAGCGACGAGCTGGACAGCGGCTTCAACCGCCTGCGCAAGCGCAAGCTCTCCTTCCGCCGGCGCACGGAGAAAGGTACGGGGAGGGCGTGGGGGGGCTGGAAAAGGGGGAGCCCGGTGGGTGTCTGGGTGGGAATTCCGAGGGGCCGCCGTGACCCAGGGTTCGTCCCCCCCCTTCCCGATCCCCACAGACGCGGACACTGCCGGGGAGCTGCGGAGCGGGCAGAAGGCGCTGCGGCTGGGCAGGAGCTGCCAGGCGCCGGGGGCCCCGCGGGGGCCGGCCGAGTGGGACCCCTGCCACTCCAGCTCGCCCTCCAGCTCGCCCTCCAGCGATGAGGACGAGCACCCCGCACCCGCCCCGGGGGCCGCCGTGCTCTCACCCTTCCACAGCCCCCGCCCGGGCGGCGAAGCCCCCGCGCCCCCCGACGCCGAGGAGCGCAAGGGCAGCGATATGTGCAACCCCCTCTCAGGTGGGGACGGCGCTCGGGGGTGGTGGTGGTGGGGGTCACCGCTTCTCCCCCTCCCTGCTCAAACCCCACCGGCATCTCCCACACCCCCCACCCCGTGCCCCGCATCACCCTGCCCCGTTCCTCCTTCACCCCCCTCTCTGCTGTCGCGCCCCCGCCCTCCGAGACCCCTCTGCGTGCCGCTGACGGTTGTGCCCCGCCACCAGGAGCCTTCTCGGGGGTGTCCAACATCTTCAGCTTCTGGGGGGAGAGCCGGGGGCGGCAGTACCAGGAGCTGCCGCGCTGCACCATCCCGGCGCACGCCGCCCTCAGCATCCCGCTGCCCTCCATGAGCCGCCGGCAGCGCTCCGAGGTGGAGACGCGGCTCGATCTCCTTCAGAAGCAGCTCAATAGGTACCGTGTGGGGGGGGGGGGCAGCGAGACCCTCGGCAGCCCCCCCGGATCGCCCCTTAGGGGCGATCCGGGGGGGCTGCCGAGGGTCTCGCTGCCCTGCGGTAAGCGATGCCCTGCATACAGCACGGGGAGCCCCCCCGCCCCCCCGTGACACGTGTCTACGCGCAGGCTGGAGACGCGGATGGCCGCGGACATCAGCTCCATCATGCAGCTGCTGCAGCGCCAGGCCGCGCTCGTGCCCCCCGCCTACAGCACGGTCTCGTCCCCGCATCAGCCGCCGGGCCCCCCCCCGTGCCCGCTGCAGCCCGTCCTCCCCATCACCCCCATCCAGCCGCTCTCTCAGGTGAGCACCCGGCGGACCCCAAACCCCCCAAAGTGTGGGGCAGGCCCTGGGTGCCTGCCGGCAGGGTCCCATTATTGCGTCTTCCAGCTCCACCGCGAGCTGGGGGCACTGCTGAGCCCCCCACGTTTGGGGCTTTTCTTCTGCCCCATCCTCCAGCCCCGTGGTGAGCTGGGGACGTGGCTGAGCCCCCAGCTTTGGGGCAGCCCCTCTCCTGTGCCCCATTTTCCATCCACTAGCCCCACAGTGAGCTGGGGCCATTGCTGACACCCCCCCCACCGTTTAGGGGCTGCCCCTCTCTTCTGCCTCCTTTTCCAGCCCCACAGTGAGCTGGGGGCACTGCTGAGCCCCCCCAGCTTTGGGGCAGACCCCTCTCCCTTGCTCCGTCACCCAATCTTCCTTCGACGTGGTGAGCTGGGGTGGTCACAACCCCCCCACTTTTGGGGCTGCCCCTCTCCTGTGCCCCATCCTCCACCCCCAGGGTGAAGTGAGGATGCTGCCGAGCCACCGGGGGTGGTGCAGACCCTCTCCTGTACCCCCCCTTACCCCCCCTTCCCCCCCCCAGGACGAGCTGGGGGTCACAGCCGAGCCCCCGGGGGCGGCGCAGCCCCCTCCCGGCCCCGCGCTGACGCTGGCCGCCCTCTCTCCCGCAGGTTCCCAGCTTCCCGGTGCCGCCGGAGCTGCGGCGCGGCCCGGCCCCCCCCGAGCCGCCCCCCCCCGACGTGGTGCTGCTGCTGGAGCCCGCGGCCGCCCCGCGCCGCCGCTCGCTGCCCGGACAGCTGCCGCCGCCGCCGGGCGCTCAGCCCCTGCATAGACACTGCTCCGACCCCGGCAGTTAGTCGGCGGGGGGGGGGACGGGGCCGGGACCCCCGGCGACGGACGCGGGACCCCCGTCCCAGGACGCTGGGGCTGCCGGGGCCGCGGCCGCCGTCCCCACGGACAATGGGGCCGGGCGGGCGCCCACGTTAGCTGGCCTAACCCGGGGCCGGCCCCCCCCGTGCCGGCGGCTTCCAGGGCTCGGCTGGCAAGACTGGGGGCGCGGGCTGCTCCTCGCCCTTCCTCCTCCTCCTCCTCCTCCTCCTCCTGCCCCCCGTAGTGCTGCAGCGGGGCGCAGCCCCCCCGCCTCCCCCCCCGGACCCCGCCGGGCCGGGGCCGCGCTGCGCCCCCCCCCCGGGGCCGTGGGGCTGGGGGTGAGGGGAGGGGGCTGGGGGGGGCCGTGTGTGTGTCTGCGTGTGTGTGCGTGCGTGTGCACGCGTGTTTCCCTGTGTCGCGGGCCCCCCTGCCCCGCGCGCTCCGTGGGTGCGGGTGCACGCGGGGCCGCGCGTGTCCGTGCGCTCGCGCCCCTTCGGCCGCCGCGTGTGCGCGCTGCGGGCTCCCGGGGCCGCGGGGCCGCGCTCTGCCGTGTCCGTGGGGCTGGGGGCGGGGGGGGGGGGGTCCCGGCCGTGCCTCCTGCCCGCCGTGGCGCGGGGCGGGCGGCAGCACCCGCGTGGGCCCCTCCGGACGCGTCCCCGTCCTCGCCCTGGCCCGGAGCCCCCTCCCCCCCCCGCGCCGTGGGGCCGGGCCACGTCCCCTCCCCGCGCCCCCCCTTCCCAGGGGGCGCCCCCAGCCGCCCCCCCCCCGCCCCGGGGCCGCTCCCCGCGCCCAGCGGGTGGCAGCGGGCAGGAGGGAGCGGGGGGGGGGTCCCGCTGCCCAGGCCCCCCCCTGCCTGCACCGACCCCCGGGGCCGGCGCCGCCACACGCACAAGGGGGGGGGACGCCCCGGGGCGGGGGGGGGGCGCGGGCAGGGTCTGGCCGGGGGCCGTGGGGCAGCGCCCGCCCCCCCCGGCTCCCCGTAGCGTGTGCCGTGTTCGTGCCGTCGTCCCGTAGCCGGGCGCTGCCCGGGTCTCTGCGTGCCCCCCCCCAGCTGTACCCAGCCCCGCATGTCGCCTTCTGCGGTAGGAGCCCCCCCCCGCCCCCCGGTCCCCGCACCCCAATAAACCCGACCGAGAACGCGTCTCTGTGTGCGGCTGCGCTGCGGGGGGAGGCGGCTGGGGACCCCCGGGGTGGTGCGGGGGGGGGGTCAACGCCGGCAGCCCGGTGCACAGGGGGCTGGGGGGGCCGGGGGGCAAAGGCCGCGGGAGGGTGCGGGGGGGGGCCAACCTTGAACGCAGGCGTCATTAAACATTGCGACAGCCGGCGGAGGGGCCCGCAGCCAGGCAGAGACGGGGCCGGAGGCGGTGGCACGGCTTTTATTGAGCCCGAGGGGCTGGGGTCCCCAAGGCCCCCAAGGTCCCCAAGGCCCCCAAGGTCCTCGGGGTCCCTGCCCCGTCCCGCGCCCCGCGGCGCTCACTCCGGCCAGTACGTGCCGTTGTAGGCGAAGGGCCCCGGCGCAACGCAGGGGCCGGGGCTGTCGGGCGTCCAGCGCTGCACCTCCAGCCGCGAGAAGGTCTGGTCCAGCGGGCGGACGATGACGGGGCTGAGCGAGGCCACCGACGGGTCCTCATCGAAGAAGTTGAAGGGGCGCAGGAAGAAGCCGACGGCGTTGCCGGGGGTGGCCGTGTTGGGGACGTCCTCGGCGTGCGGGATGTGCAGGAAGCCGACGGTCACCCAGGCCACCAGGTCCTGCGAGGAGGGGACCGTGGCCGTCAGAGGGCCGCATGGACTGGGGACGCCCAGAGCCATCCATGTTCCATCCTGCCCCTGTCCCCAGCCCCGCTGTCCCCATCACCTGGTCCTCGATGCTCTCGTCGTTGCGGATGAAGCCCTCAAAGTTGACCAGGGGCTCCCAGGGGTCGTTCTGGGTGTAGAGGCTGCTGCTGACGGCTTCGTTCTCGTGGTGCCGTGTCACGGCCAGGTGGTACCTGCAGGGACAGGGACAGGGACAGGGACAGGGAGGGGATCAGCCCTGCCATTGAGCACGGGGACCCTGCAGAGCCACAAGCATGCGTGCCACAGGCCTGCAGGACGCCTCTCCCCCCCCCCCCCCCAACCCCGGCTCCCCTGGATGCACCAGGGAGTGCCCGCTGCCGAGAGCCCCGTCCGGAGCCCCACCTGCCCCAGGAGATGCCCCTCTCCTCCCTCCAGCCGCGGGGCAGCACGCGCCCGGCGTGGGAGCTGTGCTGGATGCGGTAGCTGCGCGCGTGGCCCCAGCGGTTGCGCTGGCGAGGGTTGGAGAAGAGCAGGTAGCGGGGCAGCGCCTGGCCCAGCGGGAAGGCGGCCCGGCGCTCGCTGCGGCGCGGCTGCCGGTGCAGCCAGGGCTGCACCACGCGTGCGTCGGGGCTCCAGGGGTTTGGGATGTTCTCGAAGCTCAAGTCCATCGTCTCGAAGCTGTTGCCGGTGCCTGCAAGCGGAGAGGCTGTGAGCCGCAGGTGCGCCAGAATCACCCTGGGGACCCCAGTAGCAGCAGGGACATGGCCCCGAGCCCCCACGCCCCCCAGCTCCGTGCCACCCCCAAGCCCCCTCCCGCAGCTGCTGGCACAGGGTCCAGCCCCAGGGGGTCAGCAGGGGGCTGCACCTGCGATGTCCAGGTCCACCTTGTAGTGCACCAGGTGGGTGTGCAGGTTGCCCAGGACGTGGCTCTGGACGCGGCTGCCGTAGCGCTGGCCCTGCGGCGTGTAGAAGGTGGCGTGGATGAAGCCGGTGGCGTGGACCTTGGCCTCCATCACGCCGTTGGGGTAGAGGAGGAAGTCCCAGATGTAGTCGTAGTTGTAGACGGTGGAGGTTGTGCGCAGCACCAGCGCGTGTCCCTCCAGCCCAGCGTAGAAGTGGTACCCGCCCTGGAAGTTGCTGTTGAAGTGCCGCCGGAGTGGGACGCCCGTGGGCAGCTCGAAGATGCAGACGGCGCGGGCAAAGCGCACCGGCCCGTCGGCGTCGTAGAGGTGGTGCGCGTCCAGGTACGTGGCCACCTCGGGGCAGTCGATGCCGGGGGCCAGCTCGTAGGTGACGGAGCCCATGCCCCAGCCGGCGTCGATGTACTTGGTCTGCATGGCGGCCGGCGTGTCGCCGCCGTAGAAGGCGATGGCCTCCTGCACGCTCACCTCGTAGGCCACGCGCTCCTCGTTGAAGCGCAGGTCGAAGAGCTGGAGGCCGGAGGAGGAGCGCAGGCGGAAGGCCAGGCTCCAGCCCCCGTACTCCAGCCGGTTCCCCCGCAGCCGGTAGCGCCGGCCCTGGGGCTCGCACACCTTGGCCCCGTGCACGTCGGTGGGGGTGCCGGTGGTGAAGCGCCCGCGCGGCACGTAGGTGGAGAAGAGGAGCTGGGACGCGTGGTCGGACAGCCGCGCCACGGCCACCTGCCCCTGCTCGTAGCGCTCGGCCAGCTCCTGCGGGCTGGAGAAGTACTGCCCGTTGTACCAGAGGCGCTGGACGGCCCAGCGGTGTGGATCGGGGTCCCGGTGGTCGATGAGGATCTCCAGCCCCACGGGGTGCAGGAAGTAGCCCTCCACGAAGCGCTGCAGCATGAACCAGCTGCGGCGCTCGCCGGACGCCAGCCCACGGGGCGCGATGTCTGAGAAGGTGAGGCAGCGGTCGGTGCAGTTGTGGTACCAGAAGCCGGTGGCATCGCGCAGCAGCCGGTACAGCGGCTCCGTTGCCTGCACGAGTGCGCGGTGCAGCAGCTCGTACTCCAGCTGCGTCATGGGCCGGGCGGCGAAGGGGACTCTGCGCCTGCCCTTGAAGCGCAGGGGCCGGTAGGAGCTGGGCCGCGGCAGGGGCCCCACGGCGAATTCGGTGACGTTGGGCTCCGCCTGCCCCCCGAAGAAGACGACGGCTCGAGCCTGGCGCCGGGGCGCGGGGCCGCCCTCATCCAGGTGGCGCAGGGCCAGCCGCTTCTTGGGGGGCAGCAGCTCCACCAGGAAGAGCGTGTTCTGCGCCAGGGTGCCCCCCCGGCTCGGGGACAGCCCCAGCTCCGGGCGGCCCATCAGGAAGTCCCGCACCGCGCGCAGCTCCGCGGGCGTCAGGTCGGCGAAGATGGAGGCCCTGTCCGGCAGCGGCGCGGTGGGGTCAGCGCCGGCCGCGATGCCCAGCGCGGCCAGCGCCCAGGCGAGCCGGAGCGGCCACATCCTTCCTGGGGACCTGTGGAGGGACAGGGCAGTGAGCAGCAGCAGTGACTCTGCCCTGGGGAGATGCCGCGGTGGGATGTCGGTGCCGGAGCTCAGCCCCTTCCCTCGAGCAGCCTGCCGCGGGCTCAGCCCCGCTGGCTCAGCCCATGCCTCGTGCTGAGCCCCGGGCAGGGGGACCGGCTACTCCCCTCCCTACACCTCGGCCCCACCCATGGGTGCCCTCTCCCCGCGCACAAAACCTGGCGTGGGCCCTGCACAGCAAAGGCCACCTCGTCCTGCCCCGCAGCACCGCAGCGAGGCCGGCAGCGCCGCACCGCACCGCGCAGACGCTCCCGTTGCTGAGCAGAGAGCGCTTCACAGCACCGGGCACCGGCCCCTGCGGCAGCAAAGCCCCCGGCGCGCCCGGTGCAGACGGTGTGCAGCTCCTGCCCGTGCCAAGTGGCACCTTCCAGCAGCACCCAGCCCAGGGGGCCCAGGGAGCGAGGAGCACGGCGGGCACGGTGCCCCAGGACGTGAGGCCCTGCTGCCAGCCCAGCCGGGGTCGGTGTTGGTGAGAGCTGCAGGGCAGGCACGGAGCCAAGGAACAGCGGGAGGGGGCCCGGGGGGCTTCACCCCCCCCCCCCATCCCATCCCATGCAGCTCCTGTGCCTGGGGTTCCAGGGGTGGAGGGCACACAGTGACACCCCGAACGGCCACAGCAGCAGCAACATGACCAGCACGGGGGGGGGGGGCTGCACAGCCCCAGCGCTC
Source organism: Anser cygnoides (assembly GCF_040182565.1). Taxonomy (NCBI): domain Eukaryota; kingdom Metazoa; phylum Chordata; class Aves; order Anseriformes; family Anatidae; genus Anser; species Anser cygnoides. The sequence continues at coordinate 591,813 of NC_089874.1, forward strand.
CCGGTTGGGGGCTCGGGGGGGTCCCCGAAAGCAGCGGCTTGAGGCTGGGGGGGGCGCTGGGAATCACTCCCCCGGTGGGCACGGGGACAGCGAGCGCTGCGCGGCTCCTTCCGTGGGGCTCCTCCGGCGCTCCGAAACACACGAACAGCAGGCACGGGGCTGCGGGGGCTGACCCCGAGCCCCCCCGGCCCGGGTCCGAGCCCCCCCGGACCCCCCCTCCCTGGCGGAGCGCCCGGCCCCGGCAGCCCCCTTCGTGCGCCCTCCACTCACCTCGCGTGGGGAGCGCGGCGCCACCCGGGCTCTCTGCCCCGGCCCGGCCGCGCCGCGGGGCGCTGACCCCCCCCCGGCTCCTCCGCCCCCCCCTCCGCATTGCACGGGCCGGGGGCCAGACCCTGCCCCCGCTGCCTCCCCCCGGGGTCAAGGCCGGGAGCGGGCTCCGCATCCCCGGTGCCGAGCGGGGACGGGCGCGGGGCACGGCCGCCGCCTCCCCTCCCTCGCCCCGCCACGAGTGGGGACGCCCCGCGGTGCCCCCCCAGCACCCTCCACGGGGGGCCCCGACCCCGGCTGCCCCCCCCGCCCCCCCCCCCGCCGCCTCCCGCACCTGCGCGCTCGCCGCCGCCGCTCGCCGCCGCGCTCCGCTCCGCGCCGCCACGCCCCCGCGGGGGGGGCCGGGGAGGGGCCCCGGGCTGCGGGGCAGCACCCCAGGGTGGGGGTCCCATGCTGCGGACCCCCCCCCTTCCTCCCCACTTGGTGCGGAGGCGCGCGGAGCCGTCGTGCGCGTCGTCCCCCCTTCCCTCGTCCCCCTTCCCACTTCCCATCCCAGCACATCCCACGCGTGGGGCTCCGCGCCCGGCCCCCCCCCCGCGGGTTAATGAACACCCGGGGCCGTCCGGTCGTTCCCCCCCCCACGCCCTGCGCGTTCCGGGGGCTCTGCTCTTTATGGCTTCGCTGCGATCAAACTCCAGGGACGAGGCGAGATAACAGCAGGGGAAGGCGCGGGAGCGTCCCACTCGTGCCCGTGGCTACATCCTGGGCACGGGGGGGGGGGGCGGGGGGGGGGGGGCGTGGGAGCGCCGCAGGGGCTCCCCCACCTCCCCGTGCCATAAATGTGGATGCGCATTGGATGCTCCCACCCCAAAAACCACGCGGAGCAGCTGCAGCTTCCACTTTATCCTCCGGGATGGGTACGGCGGTGCCCCCCCCCGCCCCCCCCGCGTGGATCCCCGCAGCTCCGTCCCGCGTGGGAAGCAGCGGGGGGGGGGGGGGGGGCGGGGGGAGGTTGGTTCTTCAGAAATAGTCGCGGTCCTCGCCCCGTCCTGCCGGGCCCCCCCGGTGCGCCAGGAAGGTCTCCATGCGGGCAGGCTGCGGAGCGAGCCGTCACGCACCGTGGGAGCGTCCCGGGGGGGGATCTCGCGCCCCCCCCCCCCCACGCACACACTCACCGGGGGGGGCTCCGGAGGCTCGGCCTCGGGGGTCCCGCAGGGCTGCACCCGGGGCAGGCTGAGCCCCCGCGCCGGGAACTGCAGGGCCCCCAGGTCCGGCAGCGGGGAGGGAGGTGACGGGGGGGGGCGCCGGGCTCTCCTGGGGGGGGGGGGGAACGGGACAGGGGCTGAGCTCTGGGGGTAAGGGGGGGGTCTGCGGGTGGGGGTGCGAGTGGGGGGGCCTCGCCGCATCCCTCTCCCCACACAGAGCCAGGGCGGGGGGGGGGGGGGGGGGCGGCGTGGGGCTGGGGGGGCCGTACCCGCCAAGCATCATCATCATCAGCAGCAGCAGCAGCAGCAGCAGCAGGGCCCCCCCGCAGCAGGACACCAGCACCAGTGCCAGCAGGAGGGCTGCGGGGCGACAGGGGGGGCAGGGCCGGGGTAGGGGGGGGGTCAGGGACGGGTCCGGGTCAGGGTTGGGGTCGGAATTGGGCTCGGGATTAGGATCGGGATTGGGGCTGGGATCGGGATCGGGGTTGGAAATGGGGTCGGGGTCGGGACTGGGGTTGGGGCCGAGGTCGGGGTCGGGGTCAGGGTCGGGGTAGGAATTGGGGTCAGGGTCGGAATTGGGGTCAGGGTCAGGATCGCGATCGGGGTTTGGGGTCGGGGTCGGGGCCGGCCGGGCCGGAGCAGGGGTCGGGGTCGGGGTTGGAATCGGGGTTGGGGTCAGGGTTGGGGTCGGGGTCGGGATGGGGGTCGAGGTTGGGTTCGGTGTCGGGGTCAGGGCTGGGGTCAGGATCGGGCTAGGGGTCAGGGTTGGGGTCAGGGTCGGGGCTGGGACTGGGGTCACGCCCCGTGCCGCTGCCGGCCCCGTGCCACACTCACGCTCCTCGCACTCGAAGCCGCCAAAGCCGAAGGGGCACCTGCGGGGAGCGGGCATGAGGGCGGGCGGCGGGGCTGGGGGCTCAGGGCTGGGGGGGCTGGGGGGGGGGCGGGGGGGGGGCCGCACTCACCTCTCACAAGCGTCGTCTCTCAGCCGCGACCCGGGGTGGCAGGCTGGGGACAGAGTGCGGGCCGTGCATCCCCGGAGGGGGGGGGGGGGACGTGGGGCTTCAGACCCCCGAGGGGCCGGACCCTCCCCTCCCATGGGACCACGACCCCCCCTTTGGGGCTGGCCCCTGCCCCACGGGCTGCGACCCCCACCCTCAGACCTCCCCCACCCCATCAGCACCCCCATGGAGCCCTCCCACCGCCCCCCACCAGGCCAGAAACCCAAACCCCCTCCCAGCCCCGCCGTGGGGCTGCAGCCCCCGGCCCTCCCGGCCCCCCTGGCCCCCCCGGCCCCCCCGGCTCCCACCGGTGCAGGCGCGGTCCATGGGGTGGGCACTGCGGAAGCCCGGGCGGCAGGCGCAGAGGGCGAGCCCCTCCTGGGGCAGGCACACGGTGGACACGGGGTCGCAGGGCTGCAGCTCGCACAGGCTCAGGCCTGGGGAGGGAGAAGGTCAGGAAGCGCCCCCCCCCCCCCCCCCCCCCCCCATCCCCAGGCAGGGGTCCCACGCACTGCTGTAGGTGACCACGTCCCGCAGCAGCCGGCAGCCGGGGTCGCGGGGCTGGCAGCGCGCCTGGAAGCTCGCCACGGCCTCCTCCACGTGCCAGGCCGTCACCGAGGAGAGCACCGAGAAGCTGTGCAGCACCGTCACCCCCGCTGCCCCCCGCCTGCGGGGCGCCCACCGTGTCACCCGGGCATCGGGGGGGCGGCGGGTGGCGGGGAGGGCGGCGGGCAGGACCCCCGGCACTCACGGCGGCTCCAGGAGGGACGAGGCCACGTAGGCGTCCAGGGAGCCCAGGATGCGCTGGAACTGCGGCGGGGGCTCGGCTGGGCGCTGTGGGAGGGCCCCCTCCTGCCGAGCCCCCGAGCCCCCCGAGCCCCTCACTCACCAGCCGGGGCAGATCCGCCTCCAGCACGGGGCTCGCGGCCACGGCTTTGGGGTCCCGCGGCGTCAGGCGCCCCGGGAACGTCCTGGCTTCGGGGGGGCTCGGGTCAGGGCAGCCGCAGAGGGCCCCACTCGGCCCTGCGGGCACCAGACCCCCCCACCCCTCGTGGGGTTCCCACCCCGATGGGGTCCCCGTGTGAGTGCCCCCCCCCGCTGGCGCGCAGCCCCTGGGGGTCCCGTCCCCTACCTGGCACGCAGCCGCGGTCGGCGCTGGGGGTGAAGCCGGGCTCGCAGCGGCACGCGGCGCCGCCCGGGTGCTCCACGCAGCTGCTCCACGGGGGACAGGGGCGGCCGGGCCCGCAGCTGGGCTCGGCTGTGGGTGTGAAACCGGCTGAGCCCCGTGGCGCGGACCCCAACGAGCCCCATGTCCCGCAGTGAGCCCCGTGTCCCCATGGGCACAGACGCCGCTGAGCCCGCTGGCCTCATAAGCACAAACCCCGGTGTCCCATGGGCACGGGCACCTCTGAGCCCCGTGTCCCCATGGGCACAGACCCTGCTGAGCCTGGTGTCCCCAGGGGAACAGCCCCCCCCCCCCCCCCCCCCCCGATACCAGTGTCCCGTAAGCACAGACCCCCAGTCCCGCTGTCCCCATGGGCACAGACCCCTCTGATCCTTCTGTCCCCATAAGCACAGACCCCGGTGTCCCGTGGGCATGGACATTTGTGACCCTGGTGTCCCCATGGGCACAGACCCCCGATCCTGCCGTCCCATGGGCACAGACCCCCTGTGCCCCCCCCGTCCCCCCCCAGCACGGTCCCGGCGTGTCCCGGCCGTGCCGCAGCGGGGCCCGGTGCCGTGCGCTCGGGGCCGTGCCGGGTCCGTCCCGGTCCGTGCCGGGGGTGCCGCCGGGGTCCTTACCTGCCCCCCCCATCCCGAGCCGGCGGCAGAGGAGGGGGAGGACGGGGAGGAGGAGGAGGAGGAGGGGGAGGAAGAGGCGGCTTCCCCCGCGCATCGCGCCCAGGCCCCGCTCGGCTCCCGGTTAATGATTGCCGGGCGCCGGGGGGGGGCCGGGCCCTGCAGGCAGCGCTGACACAGCCCGACCTGTCCTGTCCTTGTGTCCCTGTCCTGTCCTGTCCTGTCCCTGTCCCTGTGTCCCTGTGTCCCCGTCCCTGTCCCTGTCCCATCCCTGTCCCGTCCCTGTCCCATCCCTGTCCCTGTCCCTGCCTCTGTCCCATCCCTGTCCCTGTCCCTGTCCCATCCCTGTCCCGTCCCTGTCCCATCCCTGTCCCATCCCTGTCCCTGTCCCTGTCCCATCCCTGTCCCGTCCCTGTCCCATCCCTGTCCCTGTCCCTGTCCCTGTCCCATCCCTGTCCCATCCCTGTATCCCTGTCCCTGCCCCTGTCCCATCCCTGTCCCTCCCTGTCCCATCCCTGTCCCTGTCCCTGTCCCTGTCCCTGTCCCTGTCCCTGTCCCTGTCCCATCCCTGTCCCGTCCCTGTCCCTCCCTGTCCCGTCCCTGTCCCTGTCCCTGTCCCATCCCTGTCCCTGTCCCTGTCCCCATCCCTGTCCCGTCCCTGTCCCTGTCCCTGTCCCCATCCCTGTCCCATCCCTGTCCCATCCCTGTCCCGTCCCTGTCCCTGTCCCTGTCCCATCCCTGTCCCTGTCCCTGTCCCTGTCCCTGTCCCTGTCCCTGTCCCATCCCTGTCCCATCCCTGTCCCGTCCCTGTCCCTGTCCCTGTCCCCATCCCTGTCCCTGTCCCTGTCCCCATCCCTGTCCCATCCCTGTCCCTGTCCCTGTCCCTGTCCCTGTCCCATCCCTGTCCCTGTCCCTGTCCCTGTCCCTGTCCCTGTCCCATCCCTGTCCCATCCCTGTCCCATCCCTGTCCCGTCCCTGTCCCTGTCCCTGTCCCATCCCTGTCCCATCCCTGTCCCATCCCTGTCCCCTCCCTGTCCCATCCCTGTCCCTGTCCCTGTCCCTGTCCCTGTCCCTGTCCCTGTCCCCTGTCCCTGTCCCTGTCCCCATCCCTGTCCCTGTCCCTGTCCCTGTCCCTGTCCCGTCCCTGTCCCGTCCCTGTCCCGTCCCTGTCCCGTCCCTGCCCCTGTCCCATCCCTGTCCCATCCCTGTCCCGTCCCTGTCCCCATCCCTGTCCCGTCCCTGTCCCATCCCTGTCCCGTCCCTGTCCCCATCCCTGTCCCGTCCCTGTTCCCATCCCTGTCCCATTCCTGTCCCGTCCCTGTCCCGTCCCTGCCCCTGTCCCATCCCTGTCCCATCCCTGTCCCATCCCTGTCCCGTCCCTGTCCCCATCCCTGTCCCGTCCCTGTCCCGTCCCTGTCCCATCCCTGTCCCTGTCCCGTCCCTGCCCCTGTCCCTATCCCTGTCCCTGTCCCTATCCCTGTCCCTGTCCCATCCCTGTCCCTGTCCCTGTCCCCATCCCTGTCCCATCCCTGTCCCATCCCTGTCCCATCCCCGTCCCTGTCCCGTCCCAATCCCTGTCCCGTACCCATCCCCATCCCCACCGCCGGGGATGTTCCGGGCTCTGGGTGCTGGCGGGGGCTGGGGCTGGAGCTGGGGGTCCCCAGGGGGCGAGGGCAGCAGCAGGCGGGGCGGGGCTGTGCTGTGCTGAGTGGTGCGGAGCGGTGCTGTGCTGAGCTGCGTGTTGCAGGGCGGTGCTGTGCTGTGCGGGGGGGGGGGGGGCAGTGCTGAGCGGTGCTGAGCGGTGCTGAGCGGTGCGGTGCTGTGCGGGGCGGGGCGGTCCTGAGCGGTGCTGAGCCGTGCTGAGCCGTATGGTGCTGTGCGGTGCTGAGCGGTGCTGTGCAGTGCCGTGCAGTTCTGTGCGGGGCAGTGCTGAGCGGTGCGGTGCTGAGCGGTGCTGAGCGGTGCCGAGCGGTGCTGAGCCGTGCCCCAGCATCCTCCCCCGTCGCCATGGCAACGCCGCGCCCTGCCCCTCCCGTCGCCGTGGCAACGCCTCCCCGCCCCGCCGCACCTGCCGGCGGTTCCCATAGCAACGCCTCCCTTCGGCCCCCGCCTCCCGCCCGGCGTGGCCACGCCCCCGTCACCATAGCAACCCCCTGTCACTATAGCAACCCGCGGGGTCCGGGAGGCCGCCGCTCTATGGTCCGTGCCTAGAGCGGCTGCGGCGCCATGGCAACGCGGCCTGCCCGGGAGGACCGCGCGGCCTGCAGGCCCGGCCCGGCCCCGGTGTGCGGTGGTCACCGGGGTCACCGGGACTGCTGGGCTTACCGGGGCTACCGGGGTTACCAGGGTCACGGGGGCTACCAGGGTCACTGGGGCTACCAGGGTGACCGGGGCTACTGGGGTCAACGGGGCTACTGGGGTGACTGGGGTCACTAGGGCTACCGGAGCTACTGGTGTCACCGGGACTAGCAGGGCTACCGGGGTCACTGGGGCTACCGGGGTTACTGGGGCTACCGGGGTTACTGGGGCTAACAGGGTGACCGGGGTCACCGGGGCTACTGGGGCTACCGGGGCTACCAAGACTACTGGGGTGACCAAGCCTAATGGGGTTACCGGGGTCACTGGGACTACTGGGCCTAGCGGGGTCACCAGGGCTCCTGGGGTCACCAGGGCTACTGGGGCTACCGGGGCTACTGGGCTGACCGGGGCTACTGGGGTCACCCAGGCAACTGGGGCTACCGGGGCTGCCGGGCTTACTGGGGATACTGGGGTGACCGGGGCTACCGGGGCTACCGGGGTCACCAGGACTACGGGGGCTACCGGTGTTCCCCCGGTGCGCCCCCAGAAGGCAGGAGCCTTTGCAATTGCAGCTTCGGCAGAGCTGAGCCTGCTGGCTGCCAGGTGATGAGCTCAGACTCGGCGGGGATGTGGAAAACCGTTCTCGCTCTGAAAGAAATAAAATCCCGTTTCTATAAAAGGAAGCCACCTGAGGATGTCTGGCATCGAAGGAGCCTTTGAAGAAAACCCTTACCAGCAGGCGTTTATCGGTTTCGCAGCGGGTCAGGTCATCAGCTGAGCGCAGAGCTCGGCGCCGGCAGTGAGCGGCTGTGGGGACTGGGGGTGGCGCTGCCGACGCCTCCTCTTGCCCCGAAGAGCGACAAAAGGCGAGCGAGGGAAGGGCCGGGCTGCGTGGGCAAGCACCACGGGCCGGGGGAGCCAGGAGGCGGGGGGGGCTTTGTCCTGCTCGTTTTGTGCTGCCCACCAGGAGCTCGCCCTGCCGCCGGTGCTGCTGCGCCCTGCACGTCTCCCAGGGCACCCGCCCGTGGGAGCTGTTCTGTGCCTTGTCACAGGACGTCCCGCCAGGGAACAGAGGGCAGCATTTGCAGCTGCGGCACTGTGGTCACTAACGAGCGCAGCGATGTCCTCGTCATCATGGTAATGTAAATGGGATGGACGCCCCTCGCTGAGCTCTCCTGAGGTCTCGAGCCAGTCTCGGAGGTGGCAGCCAGTTCCGAAAGCTTTGTGCTCGCACAAAATGCGTGGCCTGGTGGTGCAGCAGTCGGAGAGAGCCTCCGGAGAGCCCGAGAGAGATGTGGCCACGGGGACAGCGTGGTTCCCCTGGAGAAAGAAGAGGCAGTAACCCCCCAGCCTCGGAAAGGCCGTCCCTTCCCAAAGGAGGAGGCTGCAGACACCCAAAAGTAGCTGCTGGCGGTACTGCAGAGGCGCTGCGGACGCCCCTCTGGTGCTGGGTGAGGTGAGCCTTGCCCACCCCTGCTCCCTTCTGTGCCTCTGTCAGCCCGCAGCGAGGCTTTCCTCCGAGGCTTTCCTCCGAACACCTCGCCCTCCTCCTGACCCCGCGTTTTGAAATGTTTTCCTGCTTACCTCATCTGGCAGCCCCGTGAGCGGCGCCGGGCAGGCAGCGCGCAGGCAGGGCCCGGCCGCTCGTGACTCAGCACAGCTCCCTCAGCCGCGTGCCTTCTGCAGCACCCCGTCCCCATCCCCGTCCCCATCCCCATCCCCATCCCCATCCCATCCCCGTCCCCATCCCATCCCCATCCCCATCCCCATCCCATCCCCGTCCCCATCCCATCCCATCCCCGTCCCCATCCCATCCCCATCCCCATCCCATCCCATCCCCATCCCCGTCCCCATCCCATCCCCATCCCCATCCCATCCCATCCCCATCCCCGTCCCCATCCCATCCCCATCCCCATCCCATCCCATCCCCATCCCCGTCCCCATCCCATCCCATCCCCATCCCATCCCATCCCCATCCCATCCCCATCCCCATCCCCATCCCATCCCCATCCCCATCCCCATCCCCATCCCCGTCCCCGTCCCCATCCCCATCCCCATCCCCGTCCCCATCCCATCTCCATCCCCGTCCCCATCCCCGTCCCCATCCCCGTCCCCGTCCCCATCCCCATCCCCGTCCCCATCCCATCCCATCCCCATCCCATCCCTTCGTATCCCTCTCCGCTCAGGCACTGGGTGAGCGCTGTGCTGAGCGGTGCTGCGGGGACTGCGTCTCCTGCTCTCCCTCTCCCCGGTGTCTCCTAACGCCTGCTGTGGGCTCTGACCCCTTCTCTTACGCCTGCAGCCTCTCCCTGGGGGTCGGGCCCCCACTTCCACACCGTGACGTTTCAGACCAGGGGTCTACACGGCTCTGTGCCGCTCTGCGCGGGGAAAGGCGCCCCGAGGAGCTCAGGGCGCGGGGCTGGGTGGCGATTCGATGCAGCTTGTGCAAAGCGAACACAGGGCCTTGGGCACGTCTGGAAAGTTTCACGTCCGTTGCAACAGCCCGGCTGCATTTCTCGTGAGACCGTTTGCTCTGGGATTTCGCAGCGGAAGGCCTGCTTCTGGCTTCTGGCAAAACTGTTTACAGTCACCTCCCTCCGAAATCAACGCAGTTTCCTGGAAGCCTCGTACCTGCCAAGCAGCAGGCACGGGAGCGTTTCAAAGGTCGAAGGACGACCCAGAGACGATGTCAGGGAGTTTCTTCTGACAGAAGGGGACAGCGTGCCGCAGCCTGCCGTGAGGATCAGCAGACGCGCCAGGGGCTCCTGGCGGCACCGGGACCTGCGGCAGAAGAGGGAAATCTTTGGTTTACCAGGGCTTTGAAAAAGAAACGCCCTGGGCTTGAAGGGCCCGAACAAAGGGGAGGGTTGAAGCTGAAGGACCTGTGGCTGAAACCACACGCAGGAAACAGGAGCAGGCGGCCCCCACGTGCAGACCTTGCCTCATCTCGCCGGCAGAGGGTTGCGTGGCCGTGCCCGGCCGTTCCCGAGCCGTTGCTGCATCGTCCCCAGACCCGAGCGGCTGCGCTTTGCTCCTGCCCTGCGTGGAACAGGCTTGGTTCTCCTCCGCCTTCAGCACCTGCCTCGTACGCCAGGTGCTCCTGCGGCAGGGAGGCGTGAGGCTGAGCTTTACCCTGTCCTCTTAAACGTGTCCTCTGGGGACGATCCCTGCTGCCTACGTTGCTGTGGTTCTGCTCTCCTCCTCCTCCTCCTCCTCCTCCGGAGGCATCACGTTGCTCCAGCTGGCGCTCGCACACCAGATGCAGTTTTTTCCCACATTTCATAACTGCAGTCAAAAAGCTCCTAATCACAATAACAACAGAGCGTGTGACGGCCCTGCAATTCTCCCATCTCGTCCACCAGCTGTTCCTTTCTTTTAAGAGAAAAATCTTCCACCACTCGGGTCTTTAATGAGCTTTTGCTGCTTTTTGGGGCCCTGGAGCAGCGTTCCACCGAAGGGACGCTTCCTTTTAAGGCAGAGAGGGCTGCTTCTGAAAGGGCAGCTCCTAAATCACCCGAGCTGAGCAGAGCCCTCCCCGCTGGAGGACACGCGCCGGGCGCATTTCGCGGCCCCGTTCCTTTCCACGCGAGTGCGGTTCTCGCCTGGCGGCCGTCAGCCCTCGGGTGCCGCGGGGGCTGCTGCGCCTCCCCTCCTTGGAGTCTTCTCCTGCGTGACCAAGTCGTCAGGGGCCCCTTCCCTCATCAAACGCTATCCAAGAGTTTTGCCTTCTTTCCCCCCCCCCCCAGACTTCGCAGCCTCCGGAGCAACCCCCTTGACTTTCCCGCGGGCCCTTGTCGGACGACGTGTCCGCGCGCTGGGGGTGCTCCGGCTGCTGCCCGCGAGCTGTCCCCGTCCTGCTCCAAGCGAGGTCCAGCACCACGAGGTGCCCTTTGTTCCTGCATCGGCACCCGCTAATGAAATCTGTTCTTCTGGGGAGAGCTAATTACACAAAGGTTAATTGAGGTGTCTCCAGCGCGGGAGTCGGGGAAGCGTGGTCTTTGGCCGAAAATACCCAACAAAGGTTTCTGCAACAACCGAGCGGTTTTTCCTTCGATCGATCTATTTTTGTGGCTGGCTGTGACATTGTCCTGTCCTCCTCCTTCTCTTCACGTGTTCCCGGGGGCGGTGGGCACGATGCCGTGCTCCTGTGCGAGATGCGGTGCCCCCTGTCCCGGGGGAGCCTTTGGGGACCCAGGACCTCGCCACCCGCTGTCTTCCTGCCCGAGTGCAGGGAGGAGGAGACCTTGCCAGGGCTGTGTCCTGACCCTGGCCGCACCAACACAACCTGAACGAGTGAAAAACAAACCCCACAGGAGTGACTTTGGGGTGATCAGGAGGCTGTTGTTTTTTAATTTGTTTTTTTTTTTGATTCAGAAATTGAGGGGCTTTTGTGGTGGGAAGTGGTGGGGGAGCTTTCCCAGGGTGAGGCTGGCCAGGCGGAGCGGTGCCGGTGCCTCCAGCATCCTGAGCGCGGCTCCTCCTGCCCCGTCCCTGTCCCCGTCCCCATCCCATGGCTCCCTGCCGGCGGGGCCCCACGCGTGCCCCCATCCTCCCGTGGCTCACAGAAGCAGAGCCCACGTTCTTGGTGGGCCCTGGGGCGGCTTCAAAGGGATGGAGTCCTGCTGCGGGGCGCGCGGGGTCCTGCCGTGGGGCGCGCTGCACCCAGCCTCACCCAGCCTTCGGTGCTCAGCGGCACCAAGCGACCTCAGTAACTCATGGCGCTAGGACGGCGCAGACCCAGAGCCGTGTCCTTGACGGTACTGGGAGGGTGATGGGCACTTTTCACCGCCTCAATTTCTGCCGTCCCTTCCAGCTCCGGTCCCGCTGCAGAGAGATAATTGGGAAGCTGTCTCCCGGCCTCCTGTATTCATCTGGAGTAGCAGAGAAGGAAGAAAAGGATTTTCAGGCGTTTCATGCTTTTTGTTGGCGTCAGAGCCCGGATGGGTCCCGAGATGGGAGCGAGTCTGGGGGGCCGGGCGCTCGGTGCGCCGAGGTTTGGGTGAGCTGCTGCGCGGGGCCCGGCCGCCGTGGCCACGTGCAGGCGGCGCACGTGGGGGCACGGCCGCGCAGCCCACAACTAGGGCACCCCAAAACAGCCCCTGCGGTCACCTGCCTGTGCCAGGCTCGGAGGTGACACAGAAACGGGCGAGAAGGGAGGTATCTGTGTAGTAACCGGCACTGATCATCCGCACCGAGCGCTCCGGCGGAGCACGGCACCGACATAACCGCTCCTCAAGGTGGAAAAGGTCCTTGGGAGCCCGGGGGTCTCGTGTCCGCCTGCAGGCTCCCTGCGCGGCCCTGCCTCAGCGCCGGCCTGGAAAGGCTCCGCCGGCAGCACTGCGCCGCTCGGCGCGGGCTCGCCCTGCTCCAACTGCCCCAGTTTCCCCCGAAACTTTCTCACCCCGCCTCGCGGTTCTGGAGCACGGGGTCAGGAGCAGATGGGGCGACAGGAGGCTGCCTGCGGGGCGGGGGGGCTGCTCCTGCCCGATGATAGCCTGCGAAGGGCTGCAATATGTCTCTGTGCTTGGTGCAACGTTCCTGGCTGCTGGCCTTTCAGTTCTGCGTACCCCAGCGTGCCGAAGCAGCCTGGCCGGCTTGCCAGAAACCAGGAAAAATAAAAATCCCCACTTTGTGCCCGTGGGAAGCTGGCGTGCCGACGCGTGCAGGTGAATGCTGACGGCACAGGTCGTGGTTTGGAGGAACGGCGCTCGCAGAAGGGGGTGCAGCACATCTGTCAGCCGTCAAGAAAATCATTTTTCCCTGGAAAGCGAAGCGTGGGGGCAGCCGGTGTGCAAGTAGGGCAGCATATGGACCAGCGACACCCCGGGGGGCACGGAGCCATTCCCCACGCGATGGAGAAGCTCACTGCCTCCCCGGGCACGGCACTGCCGCTGTCCGGGGGCTGCCCTGCGTGTGGCGAGCAATGCTGGTCCTGAATCCTGCCCTCCCGGGACACAGAGGGAAGGTGCCTGCCAGTATGTGCCTGTCCCTGCACCACGAGGCTGCCTGTGCCCAGCGCCCTGCCAGCAACGGGGCGAGCAGCACGGAGCTGTGCGCTGCGGGGCTCTTGGTGGCACCAGGGCCGGGCTGGTGACTGTCCCCTGCGGGCGATGGGGCCCTGGGTGTGGGAGCAGACAGGGCAATTTGTCCCGGCCTGATGTGAACCAATGGGGACATCTCCAGGGTGCTGGGGAAGGGGCTTGTCACAAGGAAATCCCAGGAACAAACAGGGATCGCGGCACCTCTGCCTGCTCTAGCGCCGAAAGCTCCCCAGTGGGGCTCTGTGAGCCCAGCCCCGCCAGCTCCGGCCTCTGTGGCACTGCTGGCACGGGCACGGCGCGGGTTTGTGCACGGGACCGGCCCAGCACGGGCAGGAGGGCTGCTGGCACCGCAGGGACACGCTGCTCCTGAGCTTGCGTTTTGGTGCCAGCCTGTGCCCGTGGCTCGTGCCCAACCGAGGCCACCTGCCCTTGGCCGTGAGCCCGCAGCGAGGTTTAATCAGAGCTGGCGCTGGGCCCTGCCGCATCAGCCGGCACCTGGGTAGCACTGGGTGGCACTGGGTGGCACTGGGTGGCACTGGGTGGCACTGGGTGTCACCGCGCGGCACCGGGTGTCACCACAGGGCACAGCCCAGCCCCGGCCATGCAGCCCGTGCCCACCCTGCTGCCGCCTCCCGAGCCCCGCGGTGCTGCCGGGTGAGCGCACCGGGGGGGATTTCTCGTGCCTAAGCACAGCAGCAGCAGTTCGGTACCCAGCAGGGGCGCTTCAGCTGTCTGCAAAATTTCCGTTCTCTTTGGCAACAAAAGGAAAGGGAAAGGCATTCTCCGCGCTTTTGGAGCCTCTGGCAGGTTCTCGCCCCCTGCGCTCGTGGCCCCGTCTCTCCCTGTGCATGTCCCGTGCCCGCGGCAGCCCCGCAGCGCTGCTGGGCAGGGGGAGAGGAGGGAGCGTGGGACGTGTCCGGGCTGAGGTCCCCAGCCGTGGGTGCAGGACGTGTCCCTGTGTCCCATGTGGCATCCTGGGGGCTGCAGCCTGCAGGGAGCAGCTCTTGGCTCCCTGTGCCAGGAAAATCCTTCACTTCGCGCCTCCCGCGCGCCGAGGGGAGGTGATTTCCCGGCACGGGGGTGTTGGCGGCTTCCCCATCTGCTGGGCTCCGTCTCTGCCTTCTTTCCGTGCTGGGGATTTCACCGCGGTCCTGGTGCCTGAGGAGCCCGGCTCCAGCTCCGCGGTGTCCTGGGTGCTGCTGCGGGGCCGGGCTCCGTGCAGCCCCCGCTGCTCCCGGGGGGCTGCTGCTTTCTGCGCTGTCCTGGGCGCGGAGCAGAGCGAGGGGCGCAGCGGGGTGCAGGCTGCGTGCGTTTAAGGCTCTGCAGATTTGGGGGTCGGGGGGAGCTGGTGGTGGGAATGGCAGAGACGTGAAGGGAAAGGGCTGCGGTCTAAAAACTCGCCCTGCTCAGCGTTATGTAACCAGGCAGACCGTCGTCGTCATTACCTTTTCAGCTGTTTTTCTCGGCAGGCAGCCCAGCACCATGCAGCTGCTCGCTCACTGCCCCACAGTGGGATGGGAAAATCTTGCGGGTTGACATAAAGGCAGTTTAACCGGCGGAGCAAGAGCTGCTTGCGAGCAAAGCAAACCGAGGAATTCCGTCCCTGCTTCCCATCAGCAGGCAGGCGCTCGGCCACGTCCAGGAGAGCAGGGCTCATCATGCGTTACGGTTTCTTGGGAAGACAAACGCCATTGCTCTGAAAGTCCCCCACTCATCCTTCCTTGCCCCAGCTTTTATTGCGTGATGCCACAGGCTGTGGGCCGTCCCTTTGGGTCAGCTCTCCCAGCTGTGTCCCCCCCCCCAGGTCCTGGTGCACCCCTCGCCTGCTCACCAGCAAGGCAGCACGAGAAGCAGAAAAGTCCTTGGCTCTGTGGAGGGGACGGGGGCAGCAGCAACCAAATGTCGGTCACCAACACCCCCCTGGGGAGGGGACATCGTGCTGGGTGCAGGGGCTCCGAGCCCTGCTGAGGCTTCCCCTGCAGCCGGGGCTGTGCGGTGCAGGATACGGGCGCTGCCCACGTCCTGCCCTGGGGACAGGAGCATCAGCAGCACCCCGAGGACCGGGGGCCTGGGGTCGGTCTCTGCATGGGTGCATGTGGCAGGGACGTGTTGGTGCAAAGCGCGCTCACCTCCAAGGCCTGGGTTTTCTCCCCCATGACCTCAGGTTTGGGTGCCCAGCCCTGCTCGCAGTGCGGCCGGCACAGGCTGTACGGGGACATGGCGGTGCCAGCCCCGCCACAGCCGCCCTTGTGCTCCTCACCCCTAATGTCACGGCCTCCCCGGCCTTAAAACACAAACAGCACTTCTGCTAGGTGTCTGCCAACCAGAGCTGTGATTCTGGGGACCGGTTTAACTTGGTGCCTGGAGTACCAGGACGGGCATTGCCCGGGGTGAGGAGCCGCTGGGAGCACCGCATGCGGCGCGGTTCGGCACGGTGCGGTACCGCCAGCCCTGCGCACGCCATCTCCCCCCCGCGTGCTCGTTGATGCGTGAGCTGTGCGGGAGGGAGCGCAGCCCGCTGTCTCCTACCCAGCCGCTTTTAACCGAGCCCTGTGCAGTTTCTCTCGGCTTTCATCCTGCAGTTTCCCTCGGCTTTCATCCCAGCGCACGCAGCTGTGCACATCCCCGTCCCCACCCGTGCCGCCAGCCCCCTGCGGGGCTGCCTCCCCCCGTGCCTCCTGCAGGAGAAGGCTCCGTGTCCGCTCTGCCCACGTGTTCCTGCGCTCTGCCCACATTTCCTCACCACCCCAACGCCACCCCCGTGTCGGGGGCTCTGCAGCCCTGCACGGCCAGGGCCTGTTGGGCACCCGCTGCAGCCTGCGCCCCGCTGCTCCGGGTCCTTGGTGCCCTGCGGAAACTTTCCTGCCCTCCCCGGGAACCTCACGCGCTCATTTTCCTCTCACTGCGGCTCCGCGTACCTCCCGGGCAACATTTTTAGACGTTTGCCCTACTTGTGAAAGACGATTTATTTTCTTGTCGGGTGACACCTGCCGGGGCAGGCGCGCAGCTTCCCGTTCTGCTCCGCCGCTGCAGCCCGGTCCCCACCCGATGGGGGTCTGGGAGGGGGCGCGGGGGCGAGGACCCCCCTGGTTCCTGGCGGTGCGTTGGGCTCTGTGCTGCCTTCTCTGCCGATTGTGCGGTCAACGCTAAAAGGGATCGGGAACACAGCGGCACGGGGTAACGCCGCCCTCTGCTCCAGCCTTTGTGAGGGTCGGGTCCCTGCGGCCCCCTCTGGATGCTGCTGCCCACCCTGTGTCGGGACCACGGCTCCCAGCGGGGCTGCACCCCCTGCGCCTTGGGGCTGTGCTGCCTTGCAAGGTGGGCACCCCAATAATCGGGTGACCCAATATCAGATACCCCAATAACCCCACACCCCAATAATCAGGCACCCCAATAACCCAGTACCCCAATAATCAGACACCCCCAATAATGAGGCACCCCCAATAACCAGGCACCTCAATAACTCAGTACCTCAATAATTGGTCACCCCAATAACCCAGCACCCAAAAAACCCCAGCATCCCAATAATCAGGCACCTCAATAACCGGGCACCTAAATAACTCAAGCACCCTGATAAACCCATCCCAATAACCCCGCACCCCAATAATGGGGCACCCCAATAACCCAGCAGCCCAATAACCATGGTTCCCAATATCCGGGCAACCCAAAAGCTGTGCACCCCAGTAACCTGGCATCACGATAACCTGCACACTGTGAATAAACTGGGCATAGCCCCGCACCCCAATAACTGCGTACCCCCCGTAACCCAGACACCCCCAATAACTGCGCACCTCAAAACCTCACCAGCGCAGCACTGCGGTGCCGGGGGGAGCCCACCCTGCGGTGTCGGGACGCGGACACGGCCCCCCCGGGGGCAGGAGGCTCCTGGCTCTGCGCGGGGGCCGTGCCGCTGTCCCCCAGCCCCGTGGTGCAGCAGCCGCGTGCCTCAGTTTCCCTGTCTGCGAGCGGGGCGGTGCTGACAGTGCTGCGGGGGCTGCGGGGGGAAGTGCCCGGGGGGGGGGGCTGCGTGCTCCGGGCCCGGAGCTGGGGGCGCGGGGGGCTCCCGGACAGGGCTGCGGGCAGGGCAGGGCTCTGCCGGCCCCGGAGCCCGACGCGGGCCGTTTCTCGCAGCGGGCTCCTGCGGGCACCGGTAACCCCCGGGCTCCCCGTGCAGCGCGGCTCCGGCACCTCCGAGGGCCGGGGGGCAGCGGCCGGGGCCGGGCGCGGATCCCGGGGTGCGCAGCCGGGCAGGGCGCTGCTGGCGAGGACGGGGCCCGGCCGCCGCCTGCTCCGGCCTCTCCCACGGCCCGGGTGCCGGCACCGCCGCTATCGGTGCCAGGCCCGCCGGTACCGGGGGCTCTCCCTGCCGCCACCGGGGCGGCGCAGCGGGGTCCCCGCCTGCCCAAAGCGGCGGCTGCGGGGCGGCGAGGCCCGGAACGGCACCCGGCCTCGCCGGGGGAGCACCGGATCGGTAGCGGCGAGCAGGCCGGGGGGGCGCCCGGTGCCGGTGCTCCCGGTGCCGGTGCTCCCGGTGCCGGTGCTCCCCGCCCGCGATGCGCCCCCGGTGCCAGTGCTCCCCGGTGCTGACACCGCCCGGTGCCGGTGCGCCCCGGTGCCGGTGCTCCCCGCGGCTGATGCTCCCCGGTGCCGGTGCTCCCCGGTGCTGACACCGCCCGGTGCTCCCCGCCCCGCCCCGCCCCTCTCCGCCCCCGCCGTCCCCTTCCGGGCCCGCCCCGGTGGTGGCTCCGCCGGCGCCATCGCGGCGTGGCCGCCCCGAGCCGGGGGCTCCCGGTGCCGCCGCCTCCCGCCCGCGGCAGCGATGCAGCGGGTGCGGCCCGCGGGACCCCGCGCCCGGGAGGGGAGGGGCAGGCGGGGGGAGCCCCGGGGGGGCCGGTCCCCGGGGCAGCTCCTTCTCGTCCCGGTGCCCGGTTCTGGCCCGGTAGCTGCGGGCCGGGCTGTGCCGTGCCCTGCGTGCGGAGCGCACAGACCCTGCCCGGCCGGGGTCCGGGCGGCCCGCGGGTGGGGACGGGGATGGGATGGGATGGGATGGGGATGGGGATGGGATGGGGATGGGATGGGATGGGGATGGGAAGGGATGGGATGGGATGGGGATGGGGATGGGGATGGGGTGGGATGGTGATGGGATGGGGATGGGGATGGGATGGGATGGGATGGGATGGGATGGGGATGGGGATGGGGATGGGGATGGGGTGGGATGGGGATGCTCCGGGAACCGTGACACGCCACGGCCCCGCGTGTCCCCCGGGCACTGCAGGTGCCACATCCCACCGGGAGCAGCGGGCGGGGATGGAGCCGCCGGACCCCCGGGCCCCTCAGCCCCGGCTTTGCTTTCCAGGCTGCAGTGGCGTTTGAGGACGTGGCCATCTACTTCTCCCCCGAGGAGTGGGTAGAGCTGGCGGCGTGGCAGCGGGAGCTGTACCAGGAGGTGATGATGGACAACTACGACCTGGTCGCCTGCCTGGGTAAGGAGGAGCCGTGCCGGGGCCCGGGCTGGCCAAAAACGTGCATGGGCAGCGCTCTGGGCACCCCAGCCCCACTGCTCCCAGCTTCGGTGCCACTGCTGGGGCTGGCACCAGCAGCTTTGGGTGGCACTGTTGGCACCCCTGGCATGTCCCCGGGGTCTCTGGTGGCGGAGACACTCCCCGGGTATGCTCCGGGGGATACTGAGGGGTCTCTTCCCCACGCAGGCTCTGTTGACGTCTCATCCAAGCTCATCCACAAAATGGAGCCTGAGGAGGAGTCGTGCGGGGGGGCTCCCCCTGGTGATGGGGATGGAGCAACTCCCAACACTGCTGGCATTGGTGAGTGACGTGGGGCGCAGCCCCCCCGGTGCCTGGGGACAGCGGGCTGGAAGCTGGGGCAGGTTCCGTGCGTCGTGGGCAGGAGCCCCGAGCTGTGCCGTGAGGCCGGCAGCTCCAGCCAGAGGTGGGGGCGTCGCAGCTTGGCCTTCCCCAGGCCCCCCACCCCGTGGCACCAGAGGGGCGAGGGGAGGCTGCAGCGCTGCGCCCAGGTGAGGGGCTGGTGCTGCCCACATGGCGGCTTCGTTGGGCTGTGGGGACACTGCTGGGACAATTCCCTGATGCTGTGCCTCCGCTCCCTGCAGCTGCCCGGGGCAGGACAGCTGGCGAGGACCCGCCTGGGGACAGTGACGAGGGACGCTCGGTCCCACCTGCGCCGCTGGCCGGGGGTGCCGAGGAGCTGGGGTGCCCCCCTCTGTGCCCTGGCTGGTGCGAGGCAGGGACCTGGGGCTCCCCCGGGAGGATGGGGCCGTGGGAACAGGGTGAGCGGCCGCTGGAGCCGGCGGCGGCCGGGGGGCTCCTCATCTGCGGCACCTGCGGGGAGAACTTCGAGGACGCGGCCAGCCTGGGCGCGCACCAGGGCGAGCACCTCGGCCCGGCGCCCACCCACGAGTGCGCAGCCTGCGGGAAGGTTTTCCAGCACCACCGCAACCTCCTGACGCACAAGAAGCACCGGGGCCGGCACCGGCACGCCTGCGCCGAGTGCGGCCGCACCTTCTGCCTGCGAGGGGACCTGCTGCGGCACCGGGCCTGCCACGCGGGCGAGGGCGGCTACCCCTGCGCGCTCTGTGGCCGGCGCTTCCGCCACAAGCGGGACCTGCAGGCGCACCGCCAGGAGCACGCGGCCGCCGCGCTGCGCCAGTGCCCCGAGTGCGAGAAGCGCTTCGAGGACGAGGCCAGCCTGAGCCGGCACCGGGCCACCCACGTCGAGGAGCGGCCCTTCGTCTGCGGGCGCTGCAACCGCAGCTTCAGCTGGAAGGAGAGCCTGATGATCCACCAGCGCAGCCACGCGCCCGAGCGCTCCCACAAGTGCCCCGTCTGCAGCCGCAGCTTCAGCCGCAGCGGGAACCTGCTGGTGCACCAGCGCGTGCACACGGGCGAGCGGCCCTACGCCTGCGCCCAGTGCGACAAGGCCTTCTGCAACAAGGCCAACCTCATCACGCACAAGAAGCTCCACCGGCGCTACAAGACTTTCGCCTGCGCCCAGTGCAGGCTGGGCTTCAGCTCCAAGAGCAAGCTGCTCCTGCACCTGCGGGCGCATGGAGACAGCGGGACCTTCGGCACGGGGGGCGACCCGCCGGACGGGCGGCCGTAGCTCTCAAACGTGGCTTGGGACTTCACCCTGACCCCTCAAGACCTCAAGGAATTCCCACCCTGCGTGCTTCCCCTGGTGCCCAGGCGGGGCTGGGAAGCAGCAGCCTCCTGGCAGCCGGCGGAGCTGCCCGGGTGTCTTCGTGTCCTCGTCTGTGCTCAAAGCCAGGAGAGCGACGGGAGCGTGGAGCCTGGGCGGCTGCAGCCGAGCTGGAAAGACCCCGTGCTGCTGTGCCCCCGGCTGGCAGGGCAGAGGGGAGCTTTGAGCCCTGGGCCCTGCTCGCAGGGCTGGCTCCCTGCTGCCACCCAGCCCCTGGCTGCCCGCATTGGGCTGGGGGCGCTGGGGGGCAGCACCCAGGACCCCTGCCCCGTTCCCAGGACCTTGAGCTACCTCCTGACCCCAGCACCTCGGGGCTGTGCAGTGCAAGTAAGGGGAGGCTCCTGTGGCCGCTTTGGGGAGGCCACAGCCTCTCCCACGCCCGAGCAGCCCCCCAGGATGTGGCCCTGCCTGGGGGAGGCTGGGACCATGGGAGGGGGGCCCTGAACAGGGTACCCCCGGCCTGAGTGCCGGCTGCTGCAGACCCCACCTCGGTGAAGGAGAGTGGGCTGGCCTCCGCATCAGGATCAACACCGAGGGGCAGGACGAGGACCCCGTGCCCCCGGTCCCTGGGGCTGCCCGCACTGCACGGCACCAGACGCGCTTCCAGTCCCGCTGCGTGCCCCAGCCCCGCTCACCGGCATCGCCCCCTTCCCAGGCTCGGGAGCTGGGGGGGCCCTTCCTGGCTGTGCTGCGCTCCGGGAGCTTTTGCTCCCCGTGCAGCCAGCGGGGTGGCGGGGGTTTGGCAGCCCCGCTGGTGCTGGGAGAGCGCAGCCGGCTGGGCTGCTCGCCTGCCAGAGCCTGGCATGGAGAGGTGTCCATCCATCCGTGCACCCTGCTGTCCGTGTGTCCTGCAGCGCAGGTGTCCGGGGCTCCGGTGCCTGCCCTGCTCCTGCAGCACTGGCACACAGCTCTCGCACGGGCTCTGAGCAACTCACAGAGTGTGACTGAGCACCGGCTGCGTGGCTGGAGCCTGCACCACGGCTCCCAGCCTGCGCCCGGCCTCGGCAGGCTCGTGCCGCAGCTCGGGAGGGCAGGAGTGCTGCTGTTCCGCGAGCTGCGTTGTGCCGGCCTCGGGGAAAGGTGCTTGTGCCACGGGAGCGGTGCAGCCCTGGCGCAGGATCCGGCCGGTGCTCCCCCAGGGAGGGTTTTCCCCTCTCCAACGAGCTGTGTGCTGCCCAGCCCCTCCGGGCTTGTGGCCAAACCCTGCGGTTGGGCCTTTGGGGTGCGCCTTCCTAGGAACTGCTGTGTGGTGCTGCGTGCTTCCTCCGTGGCCCCTGGGGTGAAGGCAGGCTTCATCGGGTGCGCTGTGAGGCTCTGCGTGCTGCTCCCCTCTGTCCTCTCCTACCGGTCACCAAGGCAGGGACCCGCTGCTGGCACTGCCCGGGTGGGCTCCTGGCCTGGGGGACGGGATGGTGGCTTTTCCTTTGGGTACCATCACCTGGGATAGTGTCTACTTTAAGTCATGGGGCATGGTGTCAATTATTAGGATGATTTGTGTATTTTCGTAGCTTAATAAAGTCCTTTTGCAGACACGTGGCTGTTTGGGTGAACCGGTGCCCCCCGGGCCGGGTGGATGGAGAGGAGCAGGAGCGATGCAGGGAGGGGTGAGGGGTTTGCTGCCTGCTCCTGGCTGCTGTGCCCTGCCTCGCCTGGTCCCCGCTGCATCGCTGCCGGGAGCCCCGGGCGTCTCCGTTCCTGGATGGCCGCGGAGGCGAGGGGCACCGGGGAGGCTGCGGTGAGCAGTGCCCATGCCGGGCCGTGCCCCTGCCCACAGGGTGCCTGATGCTCCGTGAGCTCCAGGAGCTGCGCCGTGACCGTGCCTGCTGCTCCTCTGCGTCCTGCCAGGGTGCCAGCCAGCGAGGGAGGCGCGGGCGCATGGAGCAGCGGGTTGGAAGTGGCTGGCCAAGCGCCACCGGCTCGCAGCCCCGGGTGGGCATGTTTGCTGGCTGCAGGGAGGAAGAGGATGCAGGTGGCTCCGGAGGACGTGCCAAGGCTCCTGGCTCCTGCCCTTGAGCGCGGCTGAGCGCGGCTTGTGGTGCCCGGCTGTGCAGCCCTCTGCCCCCAGCCGCGCTTCCTGGGTGCGCGGGGTGCCCGCACCGGCCCAAGGCCTGTGGCATTTTGGGCCGTGGGGCCCCACGTAGGTGCGGCAGTGCTGACACCTGACTTAGCAGGGTCTGGGGACACCCAGGGACAAGCAGCCTTCCTGGCGCCTCGGGTCTGCTGCCCTAAAAGGGGCTTGGCCCTCGGTGAGAGCTGGGGCGAGGAGCAGCCACCTGTGGGGCACCACCCCGCCACCCCCTGAGCTGCCCCGAGAGGAGGCGCGGGTCCCGGGGGCATCCCCTGCTCTGGGGCGTCCCAGGGCTGCGCTGGGGCTGCTCCTGGCATGGGCTTGTCCTGCAGCACCTTGGGGGTGCTCGTTTTGCCCTGTGTGGTGTGTGGCTCCTTGCTGCTGGGATGGGGCAGGACGGTGCTGGGGGGACCTGCTCGGGGGTGCTGCTCCCCTCTGCGGAGCCACCGGGATGCACCGAAGCCTGAGCAGCACCGAGCGGTCGATGGGTGGCTCTGAGCGGGACCCTGCGTTGCCTCCTGGGTGCCATCGGGAGCGCGACGCCTCCGGGCTGCGCCAGCATCACCGCCCTGCATCCTGCCGCCACCCAGCCCAGCGGGGCCAGCATCCCACGCTGGCCCCATGCAGCGCTCCCGGGGGGCACGGCCGTTCTGTGCCCCCTGCTGTGCCCCCCCCAACCCCGGGGCCAGCCCCTGCCACAGCCCCTGCCGTTGGGTGTCCCCAAGGCCCTGGGGCCTGCGGAGCCGGGACGCTGCCCTTGCTGCAGCCGCGCATCCCAGGGACCGCGGCCAAACGCCACCTGCTCAGGCGCAGGAGGCTGTGCAGTGCTCACATCCTGCTGGTCTCAGGGCACGTGCGAGCTCAGACAAAGACCTGATCAATCTCCGCGTTAATCCAGCCGCAGCGGCGGGGCCTTTTCCCTCGGGAGCCGCAGTGCTCCCAGCAGCACGCGCTCGCTGCAGCACTGCCGCGCACCGCGGCCGTCTCGCGGAGGGCGTTTGCTCCCTCTGCCAGCCGGAGCTCTGCTGCTGTTGGCCGTGCTGTGGTACCAAGCTCAGTGGATGGCACCATAATTTTCGTTTTTACTGGCGGTAGAATAATGGCCAATCACAGAAACAGCAAAAACAGAGAGAAGCTGATCCCGGGGCTGTCGTGGGTGCGAGCGCCCTCCTCCACAGCGCTGCCAGGAGTGGATGGAGCACGGCGGTGGCGGTGAAGGCAGCCGGGTGCTGGTCCCAAAACGCTGCGGTGCAGCAGGACGGGTGCCCGCTGCACATGGCTGCAGCCACACGAGGACACAGCGTGAGGACCTGCAGGTCGGCACCGCTGGGAGTGCGGGGCCACGCGGGGCAGCAGTCACGGTGCAGCTGCACCGGAGCTGGCAGGGAGCCGGCGTGACCCAGGCTTGGCTCTGGCCCCATTTTTTGGGGTTGATGTTCACAAAACCTGGCTCACCGGCACAGCGGCTGGCTCCACGTGTGGACTTAAATGCCTGGAGCCTGTGGGAGGTGACGGCTTGGCCACATTCAGCAGCGTGGCAGGGGCAGGACGGGCGTCTTCTGGCTCCGGTCCTGCTCCTGCTGGCCCTGCTCCCAGGCTCCTCAATGGTATTTGGCCGCTTCCCTCTCTTTCCTTCTGTCACCTCGCTGCTCCCTGTCCCCTCCTGGCTGCCTGCTGCCCTCTGGCTGGGAGCGTGCCACCGTCCCAAAGCCGACCCAGTCGCTTGGCTGTCATCTGTGCCCTGGTGTCACCCCAGCTGCTCAGGAGGACGCCCTGGCTCCAGCTTCATGCCCAGGAGTGCAGAATGTGACAGAGCAACAGGACCCAAAATTCCTCCGTGGGGCAGGGAGCTGCAGCCGGCCCCTGATGCAACGCCTCGGCCAAGTTACGCCCGAGGCTTTGCTCCCAGCACTGAGGCCAGGAAACAACCACGGTGGGGGCAGCCTCTGGGTGCCTGCCGAGCTCTGCGCCTGGCTGCCCTTCCCCGCTCCGAGGGACGCGTGGTGGAGCTGGTGGGGAGACGTCCCCGCGCCAGCCCCAGTGCCCACACAGCTGGGTACGGCAGGGTGAGAAGCCCCAGGGCGGGAGGCTCTTGCTCATCCTCTCCTCCGCCGTCCTACTTGTGTTACCGTTGTTATTTCTCTCCTCCTACGTGCGCAGCCCTGTGCCGGTGCCTCCGCAGCGTGCCCTGCTCTGAGCTGGACCAGCAATTTTGGGGTGCAGGAGCCCTCGTGCTGCCTGCCCCTCTGTAGCCACCTCCCAGCCCTACCAGTGTCCGGGGGCTCTCCCAGGGGGTCCCGCACCCTGTGCCCCCCCCTGCGTCCCCATTTCCAGGTGGGTAGAAGGGAGGGGAGGTGGCCCCGGCCCCAGGGTCTGTGGGGAGATGGGACCAGGGCTGGGGGCTGCAGCGGTGTCCCGGTGTGCGCTGCCTGCACGGGTGTCGTGGGCAGGTCCCCGCTGTGCTGCCCGTGGAGAGGAGCCCCCGCAGGAGCAGGGGTCTGGGGGGAGCTGCCGCCCGTGGGGGACCCGTGCTGGAGCAGTTTGCTCCTGGGGGACGGACCCCGTGGTACGGAGCTGTGTGGGAGCAGTTCCTGAGGAGCTGCTGCCTCTGGGCAGCCCACGAGGGATCAGTTCGGGAAGGACGGCATCCCGTGGGAGGGACCCCACGGGGAGCAGGGGCAGAGAGGGACCGTGAGGGAGCGGCGGGGACGAAGCGCCAGGGCCCTCGGTCCCGTTCCCCGCCCGGGGGCAGGGGGGGGCAGGGGGTGGCACTCGCTGCTTCCAGGCTCTGTGGGCCGCCAGCCCCGGGCAGCACGCCGCACCGCGCTCCCCGGACCCGGCCCCTTTGCCCGTGGCAGCAGCGGCTGAGCCCCGCGGTGAGCCCCCCCCCGGCGAGCCCCCCCCCGGCAAGCCCCCCTCCGGCCAGGCTCCAGCCTCCCCCCGAGTCCCCCCCGGTGCCCTGCGGAGGGCTGAGGCGCGCCGGGGCGGGGCCGGGGCCGGGGCCGTGCCGGTACCGGGGGGGCGGCGGGGCGGTGCCGGGGGGGGGGGGGGGGCGGCGGGGCGGTGCCGGTACCGGGGGGGCGGCGGGGCGCACTACAACTCCCGGCGTGCAGCGGGGCGGCCCTTTGTCTGCCTCGCCCCGTGCGCCCGCCCCGGTGCGGTCCCGCGGTCGGCGGCCATCGGCGGCGATGCCCGAGCCGCCGCCCCTCTGAGCGCCGCCGGTGAGAGCGGGGCGGGGGGCACGGGGCCGGCCGGGGTTCGGGGGGGGGGGGCACCGGGGGGAGAAACCGGGGGGGCGCGCACCCCCCCCACCCCCCTCCGCCCCAGCCCCGGTGCCCGTCGTGCGCGGTGCGCTGGGACCGCGGGGCTGGAGCGCGGTGCGCGCGGTGCGGGTGCCGCTCGTGCGACCTCCCCAAAAAAAACGGGGGGCGCCGGGGGGGCACGGGGAGCCCGGGACGGGGCCGGTGCCGCGGGGGGGGGAAGCGGGGCCCGAGGGTACCCGGGGCGGCGCCAGGGGGCTCCGGCACCCGCCGCTCCCCCCGGCCCCCGGGCCCCCCCCCGCTGCTGTCCGGCCCCGGGTGGGCGCTCGGAGCCAGCGGCGTGCGACCCCTCCGTGGGGCGTACCCCGCCAGACCCGAGGAATACCCGTTAGTACCGCAAATCGCCGCTTGCGGTGCGTGCTCGGGGCTCGCCGCCCGCCGGTGCCGCCGGTCCCCGGTGGGGCTGGGGCCGTGCCCCCGCTACGAGCGGCGCCCCCTGCGCCAGCCGCCTGCCCCCGTCCGCCCCGCGAGGCTCTGCCGGCAGCGGGCACGGCTTTGTGAGAGCCGCGGGCTCGGCACGGCTCGGCACGGCTCGGCACCGGCTGCGCTGCATCGGGACCCTGCTGCCCCCAGGGCCTGGCACGAAGGAGCGGGGAGGGGACGGGCGGGGGTCCGGGCGCTGCGGCGCGGCACCGGGCGCTGTCCCGGGGCACCGGGAGGTGCTGGGGGGGATGGATGTGGGGCGGGAGAGGCACCGGGCTGCGCTACGAGGGGCGCAGGTAACGCGGGCAGAACCCGTGCCCGGCCCTGGCTGGCGCCTGCTGGAGCTCATCCGAAATGTCCCGGCCCCAGGACGGGCTTGTGCCAGCGCGCGAGCTAGCAGGGGGTGGGGGGCACCTCGGGGAGAGCCCCCCCGGAACAACCCCTCTCTTGTTTGAAAGCAGCACTGAGCTGGACAACCCCTGCACCCTGCTCCCTCCAGCCCCGGCTGAGCTCCGTGCCTGCCCGCGCGCCCTCCCGGCCCCGTGCCACCTCCGGGCATCCCCGGCGGCGCCAGGTCCTCTTGGCTCAGAGCACTGGTGCTGGGCTGGCTGCGGGGCGGCGTTGGCGCGGGTGGGCAGCGGCCACAGCAGCAGGTCCTGCCTCGGCTCACGCTCTGCCCCGTGGCTCCCGGTGCTGCGGTTAGGTGGAAGGCAGGACACGCTCTGCACCGCAGGGACGTGGCACCAAGTGGGAGGGAAAGCAAGGTTCAGGACGGGGCACGGGGCTGGCGGGATGAGGGACGAGGACCCTGCTCCTGCTGCTGCTGCTGCTCCTGCTCCTGCTCCAGCTCCAGCTCCAGCTCGCTCTGTGGCTACGTGCAGTTTGCCAGAGGCCCCCTGGGCACAGAGCGTTTGGCCAACAAAGGCGGTGGCAGCACCGGGTGCCCTGAGGAGCGGAGAGCTTCTCAAGGAGTGGTAGCATGTGGGTCCGGGTGTGTCGGAGGGAAAGTCCGGGTAGGACATGGTGAATACGGGAAGCTGCCCTTGGGGTGCTGCACGAGCAGGGAGCGTCCCCGGGGTGCCCAGCACGCGTTGCTCTGGAGGTCTGCTGCATGTGCAGCTCGGCAGGACGGGGTCGGGAGTGATGCTGGAGGCCCCTTCACAGGCATGTGGGGCCCGGCGGCGGCTCTGCCAGGATGCAGCCGCATCCCCCCTGGGCGCTGCCACTGCATCCTGCTCAGGAGGGCGCCTGAGCGCATCGTGCCTGGGGGTGCCTTGGGGGTGCCTGGGGATGCCGACCCTCACCACGGGGGTGTCCCCAGCGGCTCCTCACCTGCTCTGGGGCTGCCCCGGCACTGCTTGTGGCAGCGTGTCAAATTCCACTGAGATTGCATCTACCGCATCGCCGTGCCTTCGTGAAAACTGTGCCCAGCAGCCGAGGAAAGCTTGCCGGCTCCATGGGGCGCAGCCGCCTCCGAACTCCGCAGGGTTTTCTCCTGGTTCCTCCTGCCCGGTTCCTCCTTCCCCTCCGGCCCTGCCGCGTGCCTTGGCTGTGACCTTGTGCCGCTGCTGCTGGGCTGCGAGGAGGGAGGTGGGGGTGCGGGCAGGGTGACCGAGCCCTGTCCTGGGCTGCTCTGTGCTGTCGTAGCCCCCATGTCGGTCTTCCTCTTCTTCCTCCTCCTCCTGTGCCTGCCCCTGCTGAAAGCAGCAACTCCCCGAAGGCAGAGGGGAGGGGAAGGGATAGGATGGAAGGGGAGGGGAGGAATCAGCCGTCAGGAGAAGCAGCTTGGAGATCTCCGGAGCCCCCCTGTGCCCGAGCCCCCCCAGTCCCCAGCTGTCTGTGGTGCTGCTTCGCTGCTTGCATTTTGGGGCCAGTTTGGCACAGAGGGTGACTTCTGCCTGGGGTCTCTCTGCAGGCGTTCGCAGGGAGCAGTGCGGCTGCAGGCGGCTGTCCTGTCCCTCGGGCAGGATTTCCTGGCGGGACCCCGAGACCCCCGGCGATGGAGCCGGAGGAGAAGCCGTTCGTGGGGGACCCCCGGGGTGGGGGGCGCAGGGGAGTCCCTGGCCCCCGCGGTGCAGGTGAGCCGTGGGACCCCCGGGCAGGCTGCCCGTGCCTGCTGCCCCCAGGGCCCAGCGGAGCGGTTTGCTGGGGGGGGTCGGTGGGTGAGGACCCTGGGCAGCAGGGAGCCACTGGGGTGGTCGCTGCCTGGGCTGGGTGGTGCTGGGGGTCTCCGTTCCCCCCGGGGGAGGTTTTGTCCCCTCTGTGCCCATCCCAGCGCCACGGAGCGCGTGGCAGCATTGCTTGGCTGCTGTCTGCTCGCACGTCCAGGGAACCCAAATTTGGCTTTTTCTTCCCCAGGAAAGGGCTGGGCTGGTGTGAAGCACGAGATTGTGGTGAAAACGGAGCCGGAGGACGAGTCGGCCATCGGGTACCCCCAGGGCCCAGGGGCGGGGGCTGCTGCCCCCGGCATCCCCAGTGTCCCCAGCATCCCCGGTGTCCCCAGCACCAGTAAGTGACGCGGAGCAGGGCGCTGCACAGAGGGGTTGTGCTGGGACGGGGCATGCCCCGCGCCCTTCGGGAACCGGGAACTGCCTCCTGCAGGAAAAGCAGCAGTTCCCTTCCCTGCGTAACGAGTATTTAATCGTATTTAACTTAGTAAGATAACGATAGTTTAATATCGATGGGTGCTTTGGAGCCTCAGTGACCTGCATCTGGTGCAGCCCCGTGGTTCCCCAGGGTTCTGGCTGCAGGAGGCACCGAGCTCGCTGCACCCAGTGCCTGCGGAGCGGGGACCCAGCGGCAGCGGGTGGCAGCGGCACGGCCCTGTCCGTCCCCAGAGCAGGACGTGTGGGCCGGGTGCTTCCTTCCACAGGCATCAAAACAGAGGTCGTCATCAAAACCGAGCCTGAGGACGACTCCTACGGTGACTGCTGCCCACGGGAGAAGGAGGAGCCCCCCGACCCCACTGCCTGTGAGTGGGGCTGGGCACATGGGGGTGCCCGGGGCTGTGCCATGGGGTCACGCTCCCTGCTCTGCCCCTCGGTGCCTTTGTAGGCAGCTGCCCCGTGCAGTCCTGGGGATGGTGACACTCTGTCCCATGCTGTCCTGGGGATGGTGACACCCCACGGGTGCCATGCAGCGCCCACCCTTGCCCTCCCTGCTGCCAGCCGAGGTCAGAATCCGGCCCCTGGTGCCTGCGGCCATGCCCAGGGTGTGCCGAGCGCAGCCCCCAGAGCTCTGCCCTCTGCCCCCGCAGGCGATGCCAAGCCCGAAGTGATTGTGAAGGTGGAGCCGGAGGAGGAGGCGTACATCGGGTGTCCCCAGGGCCCGGGTGACCCAGGAGGCGCAGGTGCAGGTGAGCACTGCGGGGCTGGGACCCGGCTTGTGTCTGCCTCTGGGGGCTGCGTCTGGGTGCGCAGCTGCTGCTGGGAGTCACCGCGCCAAGGGCTGGAGCAGCTGGGCAGGCAGAGAGCCTGGGGGTGCTGCTGTCCTCCCCCTGCCCCAACCTGGCAGAAATCCACAGGGAGGGACCCTGGCCCCGTGCTACTGCCAGCCCTGGGGGCACTGCTCCTTGTGCGCCCCTGGAGGAGCACCGAGCTGCTCTCCGTCTTGTCCGGGCAGCCTCAGCTGTCAGTTTGTTTTACAGGAGGGGGCTGAACACGTCCCCTGGGGGTT
Source organism: Anser cygnoides (assembly GCF_040182565.1). Lineage (NCBI taxonomy): Eukaryota > Metazoa > Chordata > Aves > Anseriformes > Anatidae > Anser > Anser cygnoides. Next base: position 621,138 of record NC_089874.1, read on the forward strand.
CCACGATAGCAAAAAAACAGGTCCTTCGAGCCCTAAACTGCAAATGCAATCTCTGCACAGTTTTGGCTTTCGATGAGAGTTTGCACGTGTGTCTGGTCGTGGGGGCATGTTTGAGGGAGGCATTTTACCTGGCTGCAGTGCCAAGGGTGTGATGGCTTCTTCCAGCTCCTCCCGCACCAAGGGGCTCCCGGCTGCACTAACCCAGTGCCACAGCTGAGGCTCTGCAGCCCCTGGGCAGCCTCGGTGGCACTGGGCTGTGGTTGCAGTGCTGCATCCAGCAGTGATGCCCGGGGCTGTCCCTGTGCCGCAGCCGTGCCGTGCCTGTGCCGATGGGTTCAGCTCCGCGCCGGGTTCCCAGGAGCGCAGGGCCACGCGCAGCTCCTGGCTCTGCGTTGTGCCGGTGGTGGCCGGGTTTTTTCTTCTCTTCGTAGGTGGCGAAGGCAAAGGTGAGAAGCGTCCCAAGGAGGAGCCAGAGGACGTGAAACCAGAGGTGGCTCTGCTGGAGAGAAGCCCGGAGGCTGCGCCCCGTGTCAGCCAGTGGATGGTGCAGCCGGTGCGGGGCGGCGTGACCGAGCCCTGGGGGCTCTGTGTGGGGATGGGCACAGCTCCTGTCCCACCAGCGAGCACCGCTGGGCACAAAGTCACGTCGGCACCTGGCACTGAGCCGGCCCGGCGGCCCCGCAGCCACGGCGCTGAGCGGCCCTTCGCCTGCAGCGAGTGCGGGAAGAGCTTCCAGCACCGGGGGAACCTCATCACCCACCTGCGTGTGCACACCGGGGAGAAGCCCTTCGCCTGCACCGTCTGCGGGAAGAGCTTCAGCCAGAAGGGCGACCTGATGCGGCACCAGCGCATCCACACGGGCGAGAAGCCCTTCGAGTGCACCGTCTGCGGGAAGAGCTTCTGCTCCAAGCAGACCTTCATCCTGCACCAGCGCATCCACACGGGCGAGAAGCCCTTCTCCTGCACCGAGTGCGGCAAGAGCTTCAACCGCAAGGCCAACTTCATCACGCACCAGAAGATCCACCGCGGCGAGCGGCCTTTCATCTGCGCCGAGTGCGGCAAGGGCTTCTGCGCCAAGAAGACCTTCATCCTGCACCAGAAGATCCACGTCGGCGACCGGCCCTTCGGCTGCAGCGAGTGCGGGAAGAGCTTCAGCCGCAACGGCGACCTGACGCGGCACCAGCGCATCCACACGGGCGAGCGCCCCTTCGCCTGCGCCGACTGCGGCAAGTGCTTCAGCCACAACGGCGAGCTGATCAAGCACCAGCGCATCCACACGGGCGAGAAGCCCTTCACCTGCACCGAATGCGGCAAGAGCTTCAACCGCAAGGGCACGCTCATCACCCACCAGCGCATCCACACCGGCGAGCGCCCCTTCGTCTGCCCCGAGTGCGGCAAGACCTTCAACCTCAAGACCACGCTGATGAAGCACAAGCGCATCCACACGGGCGAGCGTCCCTTCACCTGCCTGGAGTGCGGGAAGAGCTTCAAGTACAAGGGCAACCTGCGGACGCACCACCTCACCCACACGGTGGAGCGGGTCTACCCCTGCACCGAGTGTGGCAAGATCTTCAGCCACAAGAAGGAGCTGACCGTGCACCAGGGCACGCACACGGAGGAGCGGCTCCTGTCCTGCTACCGGGACGGGGAGTCCTTCAGCCCCTTCCTCCCCGTGCACCCGCTGCTCATGTCCTGCACCCAGCTCCAGGTGCCGCTGGAGGCCCTGTCCAAGTACAAGTAGGAGCTGGCAGAAGCGCAGAGCTCTGCGCACGTCTCTGCAGATGGAGCAGACAGAGGGGGAATGGCACAGCAATTTTGGGACCCAGGCCTGCTGTGGTGTTGGTGGCGCGTTGGGACACTGCTGCAGAGTCAGCTCGCCCCGGAGCAAGCGTGGCACCCTCACGGCACACTGTCAGCGTGCCCGGCACACGGAGCACAGACAAGGGCTTGAGCCTGGCCCTGGGGGATGCTGGGGGGCAGAGTGTGGCCGTTCCCCTGCTGCTGGTGGTAAAGGGGCCCTGAGCTTCTTCATGCACGGCCAGGACCGGGGCCGGGGCCCAAGCTAGACCTGGCACCGTGGGTGCTCTCGCCTCCCCGTGCCAGGCTGGCGCTCTCAGGCTGTTTGCGCAGGGCTGGTGCTTGGTGCAGTGTGCCGGGTGCGTGGCGGTGGCGCAGCCCCAGGCATGGGGCCACCACGCACCCCAGCGAGGTGCCCCAGCTCCGGGTTAGGAACTGGTACAGGAGAGGTGTCGGGGGGTGTCTGAAGATGGCCTCGGGTCACCCTGCCCGGCCAGCACCGCGTTGTCCCCTTGCCACCTCCTCTGTCCCCTCGCTTGGGTACCAGCAGCTGCGGGGCCTCCCCCCCCGTCCCTGTGCCACCCTCCCTGTGCTGCAGCGGGCACCCACCCTTCCTTGCTGGGTAGGAGAGGGGCGAGTTTTGCAGTAGGAGCCGTCGTTTCTCCTCACATGTACCCCAGGCACATCGGCACGGGCCGTGGGGGGCACTGCTGCAGCGTGCTCCTTCCCTGGCACAGGCGCTGCTGTCGGCTCCTGTCCCTCTGCCCCCCAAGGCTCAGCAGCCCCCCTTGTCCCTGGGGAGGCTCCCACAGCTCGCATCGTGTGGTTACCGAGCCGTGCTGTCCATAATGCCACAGAGCAATTCGGGGGGACCAGACCCACAAAGACCACCCCATCCCACCCCTGCCATGCACGGGGACATCTCCCCCTGGGGCTCACGGTGCTCAAAGCCCTGAGCACCCCAACCCTGGGCACCTCCGCTGATGGGCACCCACAGTCCCTGGGGGCTGCCTTTGGGGTGGGGGCCACGAGCTGGGAGCTGCTGTGTGGGTGGCACGTGGCAGCTCTGTAAATGCCTTGCCTCAGTTTCCCCATCCATAAAATGGGCTAGCAGCACTGCTCCTGCCTCACTGGGGTGCTGCTAAGCCGCTGCCCACGGTGCCTCGGGGAGGGGAGCGGGGCTGCCTGGTGTCACTGCTACCACTGCTGTGGTCTGGGGGCTGCCGCGCGTGGGAGACCCCCGGTGAGCAGCGCAGCAAGGACCACGTGTATTTATATTTCCTCTTTTTTTTTTTTTTTTTTCTAATCTAGGAACTAATAAAAAGTGGAAACAAGCGCGAGGGGGCAGTGTTCCCGTTAGGACACGCCGCCTGTCCTTTCTCCTCACCCAACGCCCCTCGGTCGCAGGGCAGTGCATGCCATCAGCCCCAGGAGCTGGGGGCGCCCCAAACACCCCCAAACCTGCGATCAGCGGTGCAGTCACGGGCAGGTGGAGCTCCTCGTGGGCCAAGCGCCCCCACGGCAGGTGCAGCCATACAAATCCCAGCCGGCGGTGCCGGGGTGGTCGCTGAGCCCACACTGCCACGAGCACGCGGTGCTGCGGCAACTGGTGGCCTGGCCGTGCGCTTTCTGCTTCCTCTGCAAGGATGGGAACGGGGATGGTCAGGTTGCTGGAGCAATGCTGCGGGATGGAGGCTGGCCGCAGCAGCACAGGGAGCAGCGCGGGGAGCCAAGGGTGCGCAGCGGGGAGCGAGCTGCCCCCAGCTCTGCAGGAGCACGATGGGGACAGAGCACCGCGCCTGCTTACAGCCCTTGGACTGCGGCATCCCCAGGGCTCACCACGGGGCCACTTCTCTGGTATTGTCATCAGTGCTCTGGGGGAGGCACCGAGCGCACCTTCAGTCAGCTTCCAGGTGGCACCAGGCTGAGGGCACTGGGGTTGTTTAGTCTGGAGAAGAGGAAGCTCAGGGGGGACCTTACTGCTCTCTACAACTACCTGAAAGGACATTGAAGCAAGGTAGAGATCAGGCTCTTTTCCCAAACACGAGGGGAAAATGGCCTCAAGTTGCGCCAGGGGAGGTTTAGGTTTGATATTAGGAGACATATCTTTACTGGAAGGCTGCGCAGGGCAGTGGTGGGGGGTCACCATCCCTGGAGGTCCTCAAGAGACGTGTACACGCAGAGCCCAGTGGCGTGGAGGACTCGTCGGTGCTGGGTCAGAGGCTGGATGAGACGACCTCAGGGGTCTTGTCCCACCTGAAGGACTCCACCACTCTGTGGCACCCGCAGGTCCCTGCCACCACCCGCGCACAGCAGACGAGGGCACAGAAGGGAAGGAAGCAGCACCCGCAGCAGCAGGGCGATGGGCAGAGGTGGGCAGCAGCTGGGCACCGGCAGGGGGGGACCCGCTCGGTGCTGGGGGTGGCAGCGGCACCGGGTGCGGGCTGGGCTGGGGGCTGCAGGAGCGGCGTTGGGGATGGGAGCAGAACCCCCGTGACCTTGAGCAGACCACGCTCTGTGCCCAGGAGAAGCGCTCGCTGCTGCAGAAGGTGCCTGGGATGTTTGCAAGGAGCTCGGCTCTCGCTGCACCCTGGTGCCCCAGGCCCTGCAGAGCTGCGGGGGTCCCACGGGAGCTGCGCCCATGCCTGTTACAGGACGTGAGAAAAAATCCCAAATAATTTTCTTCAGACAGGACCTTCTATGAAGCTATTTTATTCGCGCTTGCAATGGCGGGCGTCCTGTCAATCAGGAGCGCATTGTAGTAAACAAATCACAACCTTTTATTCCCTATTACCCAACACCTGATCACCTCCCCTGTTTCCTCACTGGCTGAGTACTACAGGTTCACAAGCTACTCGACGCTCCGCTATACCATGTGTGTACATTTTTTCTTTTTTTTCAACCCTTTAATTTCCCCTTTCTTATGTTTCGAGAACCTGTGATCTTTGTTTTACTGTTCCCACGCTGCTCATCCTGTTTTTCTCAAGCTTCCACCTTATTTTGGAGCAGTGAGGCCTTCTACTGTCCGCTTGTCTACTTATCTCCTTATTATGACTACACAACTACCTTGGAATACAGAAAAGTAATTCTCTACTGCAAAAACACTACTTAGTTTATCACGAGGAGCCTTGGGGCCACTGCAGCTGCTGAAGCGCCAGGGCCGGAGCAGCCCCTGCCCGGCGCAGGGCAAGGCTCGGGCAGTGGCAGTGGGGTGGGGGCATGGCAGTGCCGGCACAGCTGGGGGGGCACAGCGCTGTGCCGAGTGGTGCTGTGCCGGGCAGCACCGTGCCGTGCATCACGGAGATGCACCGGGCTGGGCCATGCTGAGCGGTGCTGTGCCGGGCAGCACCGTGCCGTGCGTCACCGAGGCGTGCTGGGCCATCCATCCCCGAGCCGTGCGGAGCCGTGCCGTGCCGTGCCGAGCCGTGCAGTGCGCGGCAGCAGGACTACAGCTCCCGTGCTGCACTGGTGGCGGCGAGGCCCGGCAGCTGACGCAGCCCCCGGCTCCCAGGGCCGCCTTTGTCCGTGCCCACGGCCGTGCTGGGCGGGCGGCGCAGGTAGGGGCTGCGGGCCGGGGCTGCGCAGGGGCGCGGGGCTGCGGTGGGGGGCTGGGAGAGGGGCACGTCCCGCTGCACGGGGGGCTCCTGGCCCCGACCCCCACCCACACCCCCAGTGTTTCGCTGGGGAATGCGGTGGTTGATGGGTGGGCCGGCTCCCGCCTCCTTTTGGTTCCTTACGCCAAATGTTGTGTTTGGCAGAACCCGCAGGGCCGTCTGTCGCTGTGCACCCGTGTGGCTGAGCGGCGGGACGGGCCTCGCCGCAGACCCGGAGCACCCGACCCTGCCTGCATGGACCGATGCCTGGGCACGCTTCCCTCCCCGCGCTGAGAGCCTGCGGGCGGCGGCTGCTCGGGCAGGGGTTGGGCGCAGACGGGGCCGCGGCGGCACTCACGGTAAAGCAGCCTGGTGGCCCCCGTAACGCTCCCGTCCCCTGGCACCGTGACTCTGTGCCCACCCCCGGGGGCTCGGGCGAAGCCATATCCGGGATCGGTGACAGATCTGGGGATCCGTCCATCTGTGCTGCGGGCAGTGCACAGGGCTGCAGCTCCCGGGGCTGCACCCGGGCTGCCCGTGCCCGTGGCAGAGCCGTGGCCCCACCGGCCGTGGGGGCGACCCTGCTGCAAACAGGGCCGGGGCAGGGGTGATGGGGGCGGCAGACGGAGGCAGTGGGGTTTGCCTGGGAGGGCAAATTGCTGGGAGGGGGACGGGGCGCAGGGGCTGGGTGCTGCGGTCCCCCCCTGGCTCCCCCCGTGGGCTAGGACAGCCGGGTCTCCGGTGCTGCTGGGTGCTGCTCCCATGGGGCAGGGGCACCCCGCACCCGGGGCGATGCCCTAATGGCGAGAAGCGCTCTGAGACCTGGTCCTGTGCAGGAGGCGTTGGTGCCTGGCCCCGAGCTGGGCCCGCTGAGAGCATTGCCAGCGGGAGCTGCCTGCTGGCAGCCCTGTGCTCCAAACCGAGTGTCACGGGGCTGCTGGGGGGTGAGGGACACGAGTGGGCAGCACACGGGGGCTGGCAGGGCGCAGTCCCCCCTTCTCTGAGCATTCAGCACCCGTCTGTCTTGCTTGGGGCCGAATTTACCTCCAAGCGTAGCAGTGGGGAAGGCGGCGAGGCAGCGCGGGCGGCGTTCCGCAGGGAGGCACGCCGTAAGGGCTGCTGGGGAGCGGGGGCCCTGGTGCTCGGTGACCCCGCTGCGCCTCCTGGCTGAGGTGCCGGCACCCCCGCAGCCCCCCAGCCTCCTGCAAAGCAGGGTGGGGGCAGGATCGTGGCAGAGAGCTGCTTTGCTTCGCCCCCTGCTCCCCAGTGCTGCAGTCGCGCTCAGCTCCCGTGGGCCGCGGGCAGCAGCGGCAGCAGCAGGAGCCGCGGATTTTCGTTGGCGCGGCGCAGCGTGCCGAGCTCCTGGCTTGTCGCTGCAGATGCCGGTGACGTTCGAGGACGTGGCCATCTATTTCTCCCCCGAGGAGTGGGCAGAGCTGGCGGGCTGGCAGCGGCAGCTGTACCGCGAGGTGATGCTGGAGAACTTCGAGGTGCTCGCCTCGCTGGGTGAGGAGCGCGCCGGAGCCGCGGGGCTGGGGCCGAGCCGTGGTTCTCCTCTGTGACAGAGCTGGAGTCCTGGGAACTGAAAATCCGTCCGCTCCCGTTCCACGTCTGGACGCTGATTTAGTGGTTATACTTGCAGGTTTTTACACTGCGCAGGCAGTATCCTGAGGACAGCAGTCCTGGTAGAAAGGCTGGCCGGGAGCAGGTGAAATGCGGGAGTGCAGAGGCGGTGCCGAGAGCAAGGCAAGGAGAGCTGGCAGGCGAGGGGACGGCGGCAGCGCAGCTGTAGGCTTGCAGGGGCTGCCTGGCATCGCCGCAGGGCCGCGCAGCTGGAGCAGAGCAGGAGGAGACGCGGGGGGCCGCGGGGGGGGGCTGCGGGGCTGGCAGCAGCGCGGGGGCAGCACGCGAGGGGGCCGCTCTGTCTGCCCCGCACAGGCTGCCCCGGCACCAAGCCCGAGATCATCTGCGAGATGGAGCAGGAGGAGATGCTGAGTGCGGGACGGCACCGGGAGCCCGCGGCGGGGAGGAGGCACCCGGCCCCCTGGCCAGGCGGGTACCAGCGGGGGGGGAGCCGGGGGGCGGGCGTGGGGACAGCCCCGTCCCCTGGCCCCCGCACGCCCCGTAAGGTTTGTTTGCGGGGGGCTGCCCCCCGTCAGCCCGGCGGGACGCGGGCTCGGGGCAGGGGGTGCATGCTGTTCCCCCGGGGTGGGGGCTCCCTTGTGCCGCCCCGGGGGTGACGCCCGCCCTGCCCTCCCAGCAGACGGTGACGCTGGAGCCAAGCGGGAGGCGGAGGAAGGCCCGGAGCAGCCGCCGGTGCCCAGCACCTCCACCCCACGGACACCCCGGCGGTGCCAGGCGGGCAGGAGAGGGGGGGTCCCGGCGGGATGCCCCTGCCCCCAGCCCCTCCCGGCCCCCCCGCTGCAGAGGAAGCCGCCCACGTGCCCGGAGTGTGATAAGAGCTTCAAGAGCAACACGGCGCTGACCATCCATGAGAGGAGCCACACGGGCGAGCGGCCCTTCAAGTGCCCGCGCTGCGGGAAGGGCTTCCCCTCCAAGGGGGACCTCAAGCGGCACCAGAAAATCCACGCGGGGCGGGGGGAGCCCCCCGGCCCCGGGCTCTGCCTCCCAGCCCTGCCACCACCATCCCGGCCCCACCGCGGCCCCCCAGGCCCCAAACGCCCCCACGCCTGCGGCGAGTGCGGGAAGAGCTTCGGCAAGAGCCGGGACCTGAGGAAGCACCAGCAGACGCACACGGCGGCGCGGCCCTTCTCCTGCCCGCAGTGCGGCAGCAGCTTTCGGCTGAAGCAGATCCTGGTGTCGCACCAGAAGGTGCACGGCGGCGAGAAGCCCTTCTGCTGCGCCGACTGCGGGAAGCGCTTCGGCCAGAAGCACCACCTGCTGAGCCACCGCCGCGTGCACACGGGCGAGAAGCCCTTCTCCTGCGCGCAGTGCGGGCAGCGCTTCAGCCAGAAGCACCACCTGGTCAGCCACCAGCGCATCCACACCGGCGAGCGCCCCTTCGCCTGCGCCCGCTGCCCCAAGCGCTTCAAGGACAAGAAGACCCTCATCATCCACGAGAGGGTGCACACCGGCGAGAAGCCCTACAAGTGCGGCGAGTGCGGCAAGACCTGCAGCCAGAAGCAGCACCTGAAGAGCCACCAGCGCATACACCGGGGCCCGCGGGCGCTGGAGGACGGGCGGCCGGTCCCGCCGAGCGCGCGGCCGGAGCCCAAACCCTTCCAGTGCGCCGGCTGCGAGAAGCGCTTTCGGGACGAGGGCATCATGTTGGCCCACCAGCGCACCCACGCCGAGCAGGGGCCACAGCCGGGGCGGGCGCAGGGCCCCGGCGCTCCCCAAAAACTGCCGCCCGCGGCCCCGCAGGCTGCCGGGAGGCCGAGGGCGTGCGGTGACTGCGGGAAGGCGTTCACCCAGGGCAGGTGCCCGCGGCTCCACCAGCGGAGCCACACGTGAGTGGGGAGCACGGCTCCGGGTGCTGCTGCCGGCTCCCCCTAAGGAGCGCCCGCACCCACGCCTGCAGCCACCTCGCTGTGCTCCAAGGAGGGTGCTCCCGAAGCAAGCAGGGCAGTGCCCGCCTCTGCGCCCTGTCCCCAGGCTGCTCCCCCCCCTCACCGACATCCCCCCCCCCCAACCAGACTGCGCTGAGGTGCAGCAGCAAAGCCTGGTGCTGTGGGCAGCCGGAGCCCCCCCCGAGCCCCTGGGCCGAGCCCCCCGTTGGTGGGCATTAGTGCAGCTCCTCTTCCCTGCTGTGTTCGAGTCACACTGCGGTGGCAGCGTGCTGCATGAGAGAGCTGCTAGCTGGCACCTGGCCGCTTGTGGCAGGGAAAATCAAAATAAAAAATAAATATATCAAAATTCATCGGGGATGTTTTATAGGAAAGGAGGGAAGATGCTTCTCTCTCTCTGGGGAGACCTCACTGCAGCCTTTCAGCACTTAAAGGGGACATAAAGTAGATGGAGAGAGACTTTTTACAAGGGCAGGTAGTGACAGGACACGGGGTGATGGTTTTAAGGTAAAAGAGGGTGGGTTTGGGTTAGATCCAAGGCAGAAATCCTTCCCCCTGCGGGCGGTGAGGCCTGGCGCAGGCTGCCCCCCGGGAGCTGTGGGTGCCCCATCCCTGGCAGTGCCCAAGGCCAGGCTGGATGGGGCTGGGGGCAGCCTGGGCTGGGGGCAGGGGGCCCTGGGCATGGTGAGAGGTGTGGGGGCCCCAGGCCCTGCAGGGAGCCGCCTGCCCAGCCCACGAGCACATAGTTTTTTGGTATTATTGCTGTTTTCAATCAGTAGGGGATGGAACCTGAGCGATTTTTCAGGGCAAAGCCCAACCTGTCACCTCCCCGCCTTCTAAACTGTGCTTCCCCCACAAACCTGCCCCAGGCACAAAGCTGCACTTTTCCACACATGCGTTCTTGGACATCCCTTATCTGAAGCAGCATAAAAGAAGCGAGGCTGCTTTGTCAGGATGAAAATATCTCGTAGCGACCGGCACACCGAAGGGCAGGGAGCGGCCCTGCCCAGCGCGGTGCTGGTGGGGCCCTGGGCTGGTGTGTCCCCCCAGGATCACTAATGCTAAAAAAATCCATTTGTGCTCAGAGGTTTGCTATTTTAAAGCCCCTTCCCCGGGTGGTGGAGGGTGGCGGCCGTGGACCTGCGGGCCTGGCTCTGCCCCGGGGGGAGGCAGTGACCCCCCGCTAGGCTCCGTGCGCCAGGTGGGGGCTGCTCGGGCACCCGTCAAGGCAGCAGAAGGGCAGGAGCAGAAGGGCAGGAGCAGAAGGGCAGGAGCAGAAGGGCAGGAGCACCTCCAAGGGCAGGAGCAGAAGGGCAGCTCGGCACGGCACGGCACACACGGCATGGCACGGCACGGCACGGCACGGCACAGCACGGCACAGCAGCACCTCGTTGGGTGCAAGCAGCCACCTGCCCTGGGGGGGGACACCCTGGGGACCGTGTCATGTTGGGGAATGTGACGCTCTGGGGGCCGTGACGCTCTGGGGACTGTGCCACCACGAGCACAGGGTGCCAGGAGCACGGGCTGGTGCCTCTCCCTGCTGCCGTCCCATCTACTGTGGTGGCCTCAGGTGTGAGGGCAGCAGGTGACGGCCTCGCCATGGGGACATGAGTACTGGGGCAGGGGCTACGCTGGGGGAGCTGTGCGGGGGCAGCCTGGACCCCCCCAGGGTCTTGGAGACTGGCAGGGTCTTGGGGAGCACCCAGGGAGCCAGACCCCCACATCTGCAGTGCCTTTGGGGTGCCCACAGGGTGGGCAGCTGGTGGTGATGCAGAGCCTGGTGGGCAGATGGTGGGTGCTCGGACAGCCAGAGCAGGGGGCCCGGGGATCTCAGAGGTGCCCTGGACCCACTGGAGCCCTTCAAGCACCCCAGACCCTCGCCTTGCATCCATCCCCATCCCCATATATCCCCCAGTGCAGCGCCCTGCTCTCTCCCACCTCCCCATTTCCCACTCCCACCAAGGCACGGGCGAGCTGGGTGCTTGTGCTTTTATTGCTGGGCTGGGGGGGCCGGGGAGCCGGGGTGCCGTGGGGTCCTCCACCACCGTCACACAGGAGGAGCATCCAGCCAGCCAGGACGTCAGCGCTTGGAGAAATCCCCCCCTGTGGGACAGCGGGGTGAGGAGGGGCCCGGGGATGGAGCGAGGGGGTCCCAGAGCTGCTCAGGACCCCCACGCCAGCCCCCCAGTCCCCCTCACCCTGGCAGCTGCTGCACTCGCAGCTGTGGATGACGGGCAGCACCACCGGCTCCACCGTGCCGCCGGCGCAGGGCAGGCTGAGGATGCGGACGGGGCTGGTGGGGTCCAGGCGGTAGCTGCAGCACTCGCACAGCGTCTGCAGGTACGGCTCCTGCGCAGCGGCACCGTCACCGGGCTGCGTGCACCCCGAGACCCCCAGCACCACGAGGGGGGCACCCCACTGGTGCCCGGCGCTGCCCCGGGCTCACCTCGGGGGTGACGGCGGTGCGGGAGCGGCAGCGCCCGCTGCAGTAGCTGACCTCCACCCTGGGCAGGGAGCAGGGCCCCTTGGTGATGTTGCGCAGCTCAGTGAAGCGCTGGCACATGGAGGATGGCTCCTCTGCAAGGGGCGGGGGGGCAGAGCTGTAGCACCCCCATGGCCGCCTGGCCAGCCCCACCTGGGTGGGGGGTCCCCAAGAGTTGGGGCAGAGCCGGGGGGGGTGTTCCCTGGGAGGCCCTTACCCAACCATTCCATCCTGCAGACGGGGCAGCAGCGTCCTGGCTCCCGCACCTTCACCTCGCCCTGCAGAGACAGCGGCATCAGCCTCTCCCGGAGCCCTGGGGGGGCAGCTGGGGGGCAGCAGGGGGGGCTGCTGGGGGGCAGCAGGGGGGCTGGGGCTGTACCTCGGGGCAGGAGAGTGGGGGGCAGCCATCTGTGCAGGCAGCCCTGCCGTCCACGCAGCGGCACCTCGCGCACTCCTCCTGCCACTCACTGCCAGGCTGGGGGGGGGGGGGGGGGGGGAAGAGGGTGAGCACAGCGAGGTGGGGGGGTCCCCGGGCTCCCGCAGGCTCCCCCAGGCACCCGCAGGCACCGCAGGCACCGCAGGCACCGCTCACCTCGTGGAGCTGCCCCCGGTGCAGGCACTCGCAGAGCGCGGCGGGCACGCAGCGGCCGCTGCTGTTGCGGTAGCGGCCGGGCTCGCAGGCACAGCCGGGGGCCGGGGCCGCGCTGCAGCCGGGGGGGGCCTCACCGGGGATGTCCGTGCAGCTCTGATCGCAGCCTGGGGGCACCCCGGGGCCCTGCACCCTGGGGTCCTGCCAGCGCTCACCCTCCGGGCAGGCTGGCGGCGGTGCAGGACACGTCACCGGTGGTGCAGGACATGTCACCGGCACTGGCCGCGCGCTGGCCCTGCCCTCGGGCACGTGGCAACCGGAGAGGCTCAGCCGGAGGCAGACAAACCCACCCGGGTGCTTGGGCACTGCCAGCGCTGCCACCTCTGCGGTAGCCCCCGCCAGGGCTGGCATCCCACAGGCGACAGCTCTGCCCCTTCCCTCGCTGCCCCCTCCATGCCCCCATGGCTGGGTGAGACCTCGGGGAGCATTGTCCCCATAGCCGGACCCACCGTGGTGCCTTGTCCCCCCCCCCCCCCAGCCACCTCCCAGGGACGTTTGGGGGCACTCACCGCAGTCGGGGAGGTGGCAGGGAGCCCGGCGCAGCGGGGGCCCCAGGCACTCTGCCCCCTCATAGAGGCGCTGCCGGAGCGGGTGCCTGCGGGAGAGCCGCTCGCCCGCCCCGCACGTCACCGAGCAGGGGGACCAGGGCGACCACGGGGACCACAGGCAGTCCACTGCGGGGGGGGGGGGCGAGCAGGGCCCGGCTGTGGCACGGGGACCACGGCACGGGCACGGGGACAGGGACAGAGGGTGTTCTCTCACCACTGCAGTCCTCCTGGGAGCAGTTGAAGGTGCCGCGGAGGCAGGTGCTGCGGACAGAGTGGGGCTCAGAGCCCACCCGGACCCAACGTGGGTCTCGGGGGGGGGGGCAGCGTGGGGCGCGGGGGCACCCACCAGCTGTTGCAGCGGTGCTGCAGGCGGCTGCCCGGCGCGTGCTCCTGCTCCTGCTCCTCCCGCGAGAGGTTGAGCGCCCAGGGCACGGTGGGGTCCAGCACGCAGCGGCACTCCTCGGGGGGCACGCAGGCGCCGTCCTGCAGCACCTGCGGGTGACCGGGGACCCTGAGGCTGCTGCCCTGACCCCAGCCCATGTTCCCCGTGCCCCCGGGGGCTGTGGCACGGCCCCACCTGTCCGGGCGGGCAGGCGCAGCCGGGCTGGCAGGGCTGCTGCAGGCACTGCGTCCCCGGGCGGAGGTGGGCGCAGGCGTGGGGGCAGGCGTTGGCGCAGTCCCCGTACACCTGGCTGCGGGGACACTCTGCGGGGCAGGGATGGGGGCTGGTGTCAGTGGGGGCGGGCAGATCCCACCGCCCCCGACCCCACCGCCGTTCCAGAGCCAGCCCCATCCCCTGGGACCCTCCGTAGGGTGCCCACGCTGGGGCTGCCCTACCCGGCGTGCAGTTGCGGGCGTTGCAGACGCGGTGCTGCTGCAGCACTGGGACCGGGCACGGCTCCTCCTCGCCTGCCAGCAGCTCCCGGCGCCGCTCCGAGCTGCCCCCTCCGCAGCTGGCACTGCAGGGGCTCCAGGGGGACCAGGGGCTCAGCTGGCACCCGTCTGCGGGGCGGAGAGGGGGGTCAGTGCCACCCCTACGCCCTGCCAGGCCCTGCCGGTGCCGGTGCCGATGCTGGGGGTGCCGACGGGCGCTCACCGGGGCAGGGCTGGGGGCTGCACTCGGCCGTCTCCTGGGTGCCGGTGTCCGCGCAGGGCACCCCGCCGGGGCTCGGCAGGCAGGCGCGGTGCCGGGAGGTGCGGCCGCCCCCGCAGGTGCTGGAGCAGGGGCTCCAGGCAGACCAGGGCCCATAGGATGGGCACGCCAGCACCGGGCACGCCAAGGTCCCGTTCACACAGGTGCTGAAGGGGAAGAGGGGCTGGGTGAGGAGGGGGCCCGAGCCCAAGGCCAGGGCATTCAGTGCCCCCCGCTCGCCCTTGGGCTGCGTGACGGGCACGGCGCAGTCCTGCCCGTGTCCCCCCCACTGTCCCCTGCCCCCCGGCACCCACCAGTTGTGGCACTCCACCTCGGCTGCCTCCCCTGGCCAGACCTCGTGGGTGCTGTTGGCCCCGGGCAGCCCGCAGCGACATTCGGCGACGGGCACGCACACCCCGTCCTGCAGCAGCTGCCCCGGGGGGCACCGGCACCCTGCAGGGACAGGAGGAGCCGTGCACCCATGGGTGCTGCGAGCACCCGGCAGGAAGGGTGCAGGGATGCATGGGTGGTTGCTGAACACAGGCTGCACGGGGGTGGGGGGGGTGCGTACCTGGCTTGCAGCCCCCCTGCACGCACTCCACGTGGTGCCAGAGGTCGGCGCAGGCGCGGGGGCACTCGTTGGCACAGGGGGCAGCGAGCGCCTTGCCCCGGTCCTCGCACACCTCCCCTGGGGGCAGCGGCCGGGTGTTGGGGGGCGGCTGGGGGCAGCCCCTGGGGGGGGGCCAGGGGGTGGGATGGGATGGGATGGAATGGGGATGGGATGGGGATGGGATGGGATGGGATGGGATGGGACAGGATGGGATGGGATGGGATGGGATGGGATGAGATGGGGATGGGGATGGGGATGGGGATGGGATGGGGATGGGGATGGGATGGGGATGGGGATGGGGATGGGATGGGGATGGGGATGGGGATGGGGATGGGGATGGGATGGGATGGGATGGGATGGGATGGGATGGGGATGGGGATGGGATGGGGATGGGATGGGGATGGGATGGGACGGGATGGGATGGGGATGGGGATGGGATGGGGATGGGGATGGGATGGGGATGGGATGGGACGGGATGGGATGGGGATGGGGGTGTTACCTGGGCAGACGGCAGTGTTGCAGCTCTCGCTCTGGGAGCTTGCCCCCGGGCACTGCCCGCTGCCCGCTGGGTTCTGGAGGTGGCGGTGTCGCAGGCGGAAGCCCCCGCTGCAGGGCTGCTGGCAGGGCCCCCAGGGCCCCCAGGGGCTCCAGAGGCAGAGCTCTGTGGGACATGGGCGTCACCTACCTGCAGCGGGGGTCCCTCATCCCCACACCCTGCAGCACCCCCGGTACCTTGGCAGACGGGGGGGTCCGGGCAGAGCCGCTCCTGCCGCAGCTCAGCTGAGCAAGCAGCCGCGTCCCCGGCCCAGGGCAGGCCGGTCTCGGGGTCCAGGCAGGCTCGGTAGCGGTGCTGCAGCGAAACCTGGGGCACGGCGTCCCCCGGGGCCTCCTCGGGCTGGGGCAGGAGCCGCGCGGGCAGGGGCAGGCAGGGGCTGCAGGGCGCCCACTCCGACCAGGGGCTCAGCGGGAGTAGCCCTGCCGGGACACGGGGGATGCTGGGCAGGCAGGAACCCCCAGGGTGCCCCCGAGGGGACGTGGGACCACGGGCACAACCCATGGGGCAGGAGGGGCCGGGGGTCTCATCCCAGCGCGGGGGGCACACTCACCCTGGCAGCCCTCGCTGCTGCACCGCAGGGCCCCGTCCTGGCACACGCTGCGAGGAAACAGCGGTGAGCTCCCGGCACCTCCGGCCCCCCGTGTGTGGGGGCGACCCCCCGGCCCCCCAGCGGCCCTCTCACCACTTCTTGCAGCCCAGCAGGACGATGCTCCCTGGAGCCAGGGCCACGGGGCCGCTGGAGCCGTTGGCGTGAAGGCAGTCGCACTGCTCGGGGGGCACGCAGGCTCCGCGCTGCTCCAGCAGCCCCTGCCAGGACACAGGGACGTGGAGGGGGGGCAAATGGTGTGTGCCCTCAGCACCCCCACAGCATCCCCACAGCGTCCCCATAATGTCCCCGCGGCATCCCCACAAAGTCCCCGCAGCGTCCCCGCAGCCATCCATTTGCGCCCAGGGCTCGCTGCGGGCACCAGGCTCCTCCTGAGCCCTCCCTGACCCCACAGGCTTCAGAGCCCACCAGGGTGGCGCCCACCCCACAAGACCCAGCCCGGCCTCGCCCCTTTCTGCCCTTGCCTGGGGGCAGAAGCAGCCGGGCAGGCAGCGGGGCAGGGCCGGGCACAGCGGCGGGCGCTGCAGGGAGGAGCAGAGCCGGGCACAGGGGGGGCCGCAGGGCTGGAACTCGAAGGGGGGCTCACAGCCGGCTTCTGCAGGGAGAGGAGAAGCTTCGGACACCCCCGGAGGCACCAGGATGGGCAGGGGCAGGGCAGGAGGCAGGGGCAGGCGGGTTTGGGGAGGGTGACGGCGCCGGGCAGTGCCAGCGCAGGAGGTCCCCACCAGCCCCCTCCTCACCCGAGCACCCCGAGGTGTCGCAGTCGCGGAGCTCCCCGTCCAGCCCCGCGCAGGTGCCGGGGCCGTGCCGGTGCCGGTGCCGGTGCTGCAGGGGGGAGCTACAGGAGCAGGGGCTCCAGGGGCTCCAGGTGCTCCAGGAGCACTCGTCTGGGGCAGAGAGGGGACCAGGGATGAGGGCTGGGCACGGGCCCACCGCCCCCTGCCCGTGCCTGCCCCCCTACCTGGGCAGGGCTGCAGGTAGCAAGCCTCCAGCTCCCGGCGCGGGCTGGCTCCAGTCCCAGTGCTGTCGTTGCAGGGGGCACCGGGGGTCCCGGCGGTCGGGCAGGGGCAGGAACCCTCCCGGGTGGCCAGGCCGGTGCCGCAGGTCTGGGAACAGGGGCTCCACGCGCCCCACGTGCACTGCTCGGGCCCTGGGATGGCAGGGTGGCACGTCACAGGGCACGGTGTCCCTCGGTCCCCTCCGTCCCCCTCCTGGCCCCAGGAGGCTGGCGGGGGGCTGGGGCTTTGCACCCAGGGGTGCGCAGCACTCACCGGCACAGGAGGCGTCCTCGCAGACCGTGCCCTCCGGGGTGCAGGTGCTGCGGGAGGGGATGGGGGGGGTGGGTGCCACAGGAAGGGGGTGCCCACGGGGCAGGGGGTGCCCAAGGGGCAGGGGGTGCCTACGGGACAGGGGGTGCCCGCAGGGCAGGGGGTGCCCAAGGGGCAGGGGGTGCCCACGGGACAGGGGGTGCCCATGGGGGAAGGGGTGCCCACAGGACAGGGGGTGCCCATGGGACAGGGGGTGCCCATAGGGGAAGGGGTGCCCACGGGGCAGGGGGTGCCCATGGGGCAGGTCACGCAGAAGCAGCCCCAGCCCCTCCTGGCCCCCTGCCCACGAGGACACTGACCACTGCTGGCACTCGCCCTGCCGCCACGTGTCCCCCAGGCGCCTCTCCCAGCCCTCCTGGGGGCACAGGGGCGGGCAGGGCCCCGCCGCGCAGCCCCGGCTCTCCACATGCTCCCCCCGGCACTCCTCGTCCCACGAGCCTGACGCGGGGGTCCTGCCAGGGGACAAAGCGGGGGGGACGCGTGGGTGGCAGGTCCCTGACACCGCCTCGCACGGTCCCCGTGGGCCACGTCCCCACCTGAAGCGCGTCTGCCGGCCGTCCCCGCAGGTGACGCTGCACGGGGACCAGCGGGACCAGCGGCTCCAGGGGCAGTGCGGTGGCGGGCAGGGGCGGTCGGTGCAGCGCAGGCGGCCCTCCCGGCACGTGCAGTTGTTGCAGCCGTCGTGGTGGGTGCTGCCCGGCACCCAGCTGTGGCCCCGGGCATCGGTGCACTCGCAGTGCGCGGGGGGCACGCAGCCCCCATCCTGCTCCAGCGTGCCTGCGGGCGGGCAGCGTCAGCGCGTGGCCACGCCAGGCTGGGCATTGCCGCGTGCGTGTGCGTGTGTGTGTGCGTGTGCACTGTGTGCTCTGTGTGCAGCTCAGCCTTTGGCAGGATGTGCCCAGACCCGTGCAGGCAGCTCTCCATGAACGCCTGTTTGCAGTGCGCGCACGGCACCACACGGTGCGTGCACATCCAGCAGGCACCAAGGGCACCCCACAGCCCCGGGGGGGGGGGGGAGGGGGCCAGGCTCTGCTCCCCGGCACCCCCCCAGGCCAGCACTCACCGTTGGGGCAGCGGCAGCCGGGCTCGCAGCGCTCCTCGTCCCCGCAGGCGATGCCCTCCTGCAGGTCCTCGCAGCGCCGGGGGCAGCGGCTGGCACAAGCCACCAGGGCCATGCCAGGGGGGCAGCCGGCCCCTGGGAGGGGGGCACCCATCAGCATGGCACCAGGGTGCCCGTCCCCATCCCCGACCCCCCGCGCTCCCTACCGCAGGGCTGGGGGTTGCAGAGGCGCAGGTGGTGCCGCTCGCCCGGGCAGCGCTGCCCCCCGTTCTTGGGGGGGGGACGAGTGCAGGAGCGGGAGCGCACAGCGCGGCCCCCCCCGCACGTCCGGTCGCAGCGGGACCAGGGGCTCCACGCCGACCAGGCGCCGTCCACTGCCACCGGCGGGGACACGAGGGGACGGGCGTCACACCCAGGTGCCGCGGGGGCTGGTGCCCAGCCAGGGCCAGGCAAAGCCCCCAGGGTGCTGGGGACCTTCCCTGGGGTGCTGGGGACCCCCCCGATGCCGCTGCTCCCCACCTTTGCAAGCCTGGAGGTTGCAGAAGCGGCGCTGCACGTAGGCGCTGAGGATGCCCGGGCACCAGCGGCCCCCCGTGCCGGGGGGGCTGTATGCGCGCAGGCGCTGCTGCAGCCCCACGCCGCAGCTGCGGGAGCACTCGGCCCACGGACCCCACGGCGTCCACGAGCAGTTCAGGCCGGCACAGTCCTCGCCCTGGCATGGGGGGGCGTCTGTGGGGACACGGGGACGAGGGGCATGGCACCACCCGCGGCTGCGCCACTGGATGGTGGCAGCCCCAGCCCCCGGGCAGGGGCGCAGAGGATGGTGCCCAGCCCCCGGGCAGTGGGGCACAGCCCCAGCCCCTGGGCGGCGGGGCAGGGCACGGCCCCAGCCCCACCTGAGCAGTGCGGCAGGTTGCAGGGCTGCTCCTGGAAGCTCTCCCCGCTGCAGTTGGCGGCCCCGGTGCAGAGGCGCTCGCGGGTCTTGGTGGCCGGGCGCTCGGGGCGGGTGCAGGTTTTGGAGCAGGGGCTCCAGGGGGACCAGGGGCCGAAGCCCTCCTCTTCCTCAGCACCTGCCCAGGATGGGGGGGATGAGGGGGGCTGGGAGCAGGGCCAGGGCTTGCCAGGAGTGTGAGGCCCCCCCTGGTGCCAGAACCCCCCCAGGCAGGGAGGGAGCTCCAGGGAGGGGACCCCACCATGCCCAGGGCAGCGAGACCCCCCCACGGCACAGCCCTCACCTGGGACACTGGGGCTGGGCTCCTTCGTGGGGACGGCCACAGCTGCAGGGAGCAGAGCAGGCGGTGACACCCCCGCACCCCAACTCTGTGCCCACATGGATCCGGCCCCAGTGGGGCAGCTGGGGCAGGGCGAGGGGAGGGGGCTGTGACCCCCGTCAAGGCAAGGGGAGGGGGCTGTGACCCACCCGGGCACTCGGGGCTCTGGCAGTACTTGCTGTCGGAGCGGGGCCCGGCGCAGTCCCGGCCCCCCCGGGCAGGCGAGGGGCTGGTGCAGCCCCGCTGACGGGTCCTCACCCCCAGGCCCCCACAGCTCCGTGAGCAGCTGCTCCAGGGGCCCCAGGGTGCGAAGCCCCCGTCCCGCGGGCACAGGGGCTGCGAGCAGTTCAGCCGGCCGTGGAGGCAGGTGCTGGGCGAGAAGGGGCAGGGTGAGACCGGGAAGTGGCAGGGGAAGGGGATGGGATGGGGATGGGGATGGGGATAGGAGCAGGGGATGGGGATGGGGATGGGGATGGGGAGGGGAGCAGGGTGCGTGGGGAGGGGTCCCACGGCACTCACCAGGTGATGCAGGGGGAGTGGAGGGTGCTGCCGGGAGGCACCTCCTGGTCCAGCGTGAGGGGCGGCCCCTGGGTGCCCAGGAGGGTGGGGGCCTCCTGGGGGTCTGCGGAGCTGTTCTGGAGCTCCCGCAGGACCTCGGCCGTCAGCACGCAGGGGCACTCCTGCATAGGGCATGAGCATCGTGCCCACAACCACAGGGAGCCCCCATGGCACCGGGGAGCACCCAGAGCCCTGGGCACCCACTTCCAGAACCACCCCAGGAGCAGGGGAAGCAGGAGAAGCTCACACCACGAGGCTGGGTGCAGTGGAGAGGCTGCACCCATGGGTGCCCAGGCAGCGCAGGGAACACGGCCAGGGCTGGCAGGGGTGGGGAAGGGGCACGGGACCCCCGGGTGCCGGGAGGGGGTGAGGGCACTCACCTGCAGGCACTGTCCGCGGTGCAGCAGGGTGCCGGCGGGGCAGTGGCAGCCCTCCTGGCACCCCCCGGGGAAGCAGGCGATGCGGCCGGCGAGGTGGGCGCAGCTGTAGGGGCAGCCCTCGCCCGGCTGGCACTCGCGGTACAGCCGCCCCGGTGGGCAGCCCGCCTCTGTGCGGGGACGGGGCTGAGGGCGGCTGCACCCATGGGGGTCCTGGAGCTGCCGTGCCCTCCCCACCGCGCCAGCACCCGCAGCCCCAGCTCGTGCGCAGGGGCGTGGTTTGCAGGTGCCACCCCGTGCCCCTCCATCCACCCCGTGCCACCCCTTCCCGTTAATGCCACCCCAAGGACCCCATGACACCCTGTACCCCTCCATCCACCCTGTGCCACCCCATCCACTCCGTGCCACCCCAAGGAGCCCATGTGCCACCCCATGCCCCTCCATCCACCCCGTGCCACCCTTTTCAATTAATGCCA
This sequence comes from Anser cygnoides, assembly GCF_040182565.1. Classification (NCBI taxonomy): domain Eukaryota; kingdom Metazoa; phylum Chordata; class Aves; order Anseriformes; family Anatidae; genus Anser; species Anser cygnoides. The sequence goes on from NC_089874.1 coordinate 641,709, forward strand.
CCCCAAGCACCCCACGCCACCCTATGCACCCCACACAACTCCACCCCCCCCCACCCATCGCACCACGCTGCTCCATCCCCTCCGTGCCACCCCGAGGACCCCAGGGCATTGCAGGGCGCTGGGGCAGGGCACGGCACTCACCCCGACACACGTGGGTGTTGCAGGTCTTGCTCTGCAGGGCCAGCCCCGGGCACCCCCCCGGGGGGGGGCAGTCGCGCTGGCGGAGCTGCTCCCCCCCGCCGCAGGAGACGCTGCAGGGCCCCCACGGGGACCACTCGCCCCACGGCTCCTCTTCTGCAGGACAGGGGAAGCAACGTGGGGGGGCGGGGGGACCCCGACCGCCCTGGTGGTGGGGATGTGACCAGCACGGCCCTGCTCGCTGTGCCAGCACCAATGGTGGCACCAGCACCCCCACCCCATGGGGAAAGAGCCCTGGGCAGGACCCAGCTGGATCACCCACACCGCACCGCACCGCACCATGCGGCACTGCACTGCACCGCTCAGCGCTACGTCGCGCTGTGTGGCACCGCACTGCAACGGGTGGAACCACGCTGCACTGCTCAGCCCTGCACCACGCTGTGCCACACAGCACCACGGGGCACTGACTGGCAGCTCGTGGCACGGCACGGCACGGCACGGCACTGCACCGTGCTGCATGGCACGGCACGGCACTGCACAGCACCGTACCACACGGCACAGCACCGCACAGCACCGCACTGCATGGCACGGCATGGCACCGCCCAGCAGGGCAGCACATTGTGCCACGCACAGTCCTACAGGCATCCCCGCCCCGTGCCACCCTGCACACCCTATGCCGGCCTGTGCACCCCATGTACCCCATGCACCCCGTGTACCCCATGAACCCCACGCACCCCATGTGTCCTGTGCCCCCCCAGCCGTGCCGGTGTCCTCACCTGGGCAGCCCTCGGTGGCGGGGCAGGGCCGCTGGCGCTGGCTGTGCCCGGGGCAGCCCCGGCCCCCGTGCTGTGGCGCGGGGTTGCTGCACTGCCGGGAGGCGGCCTGGGTGCCAGCGCGGCAGCCGGGGGAGCAGCGGGACCAGGGCCCCCACGGGCTCCAGCCCCCGTCCACGCGGCACTCGGGGTCGGCACGGCACCGCAGCGCCCCTGCCTCACACGTGCTGGGGGACGGGGGGGGACAGGGGTCAGGGCTGGTGGTGGGGGCTCCTCACGTGCCACCCCCGTGCACTGGGATGGTCCCGTGGGGTTCCCGATCGGGGCTGGGTGTGGGGACGGGGGCACTCACCAGTTCTGGCAGGGTCTCTGCAAGGTCTCGCCAGGCTGCAGCTCCTGCATGGGGGCTGCCCCGTCCCAGCCCCAGGCGCTCCCCTCCTCGGGGGTCCCTGCGGGGGGGGGGGGTGCAGGCATGTGTCACACCCTGGTGCAGGGCCACTGAAGCCCTTGGCCCCAGTCCCATCTGGCCCAGCACCTCCTGTGCCCTGCCTGTGTCCTTGGCATATCCCTGTTCCTGTGCCCCTGCCACCCCATTAGCACCCTGTACCCCATCCCTGTTGCCCCATGGCACCCTCCACCCCATCCCCATCACCCTATACACCCTGTACCCCATCCCCACAACCCCAGGCACCCCGCACCCTATCCCCATCACCCTATTACACCCTGTACCCCATCCCTGCCACCCCACAGCGCCCTGCGCCCCATCCTTGCCATTTGTCAGCACCCTGTACCCCATCCCAAGCACCCCACAGCAACTTGTACCCCATTCCTGTCACCCTATTGCACCCTGTACCCCATCCCTGACACCCCAGGCACCCTGCACCCATGCCCACCATCCAGCGGCACCCAGCGCCTGCCCCCCCTCTTCCACCCCATCCCCGCACCCCGTGGGCAGCGGCAGCGCTGCGGGGGGACGCAGGCACCATCCTGCAGCAGCAGCCCGGGGGGGCAGGCGCAGGCGGGCTGGCAGCGGGGCCCGTCCAGGCAGGCCGTGTCCTCCCGCAGGTCCGCGCAGGAGCGGGGACAAGGCTTGCCGCAGGCGAAGGCCACCAGGTCCCCGCCGCACCCTGCGGGGAGCGGACACGTCCCAGGGGGCCAAGGACGGGGCACGCCTGGCCCCACCAGGGCGGGGTCTGGGCAGGGGTCCGGAGAGGGGTCTGAGGAGGGGTCCGTGCCCCCCGGCACCCCACAGCCTCACCTTGGCAGCCGCTGGCACTCCGCGGGCAGGGTCGGCTCTGCCGCGCCTCGCCGGCACAAGGCTGGCCACCGAAGCGTGCCGGGGGCCCGGAGCAGGTGCGGGTGCGCAGCGCCTGCCCCCCGCAGCCCCCGCACTGTGACCACGGCCCCCAGGCTCCCCAGGCACCATCCTCTGTGAGCAGGAGAGAGACGGGCGCTGAGCCACGGGGTCACCCCGCACTGCGCACCCAGTGCCCCCCACCCTGACACCCACCGGGACAGGGGGGGACACTGGGGCACTCCTTGCGCTGCAGCTGGGTCCCGGCGTCCCCGAGCCCCTCCTGCCCCCCGGGGCAGCCCGGGCCCCCCTGCTGCGGTGCGGGGCAGGAGCAGGCGCGGTGCCGCGTGGCGGCCTCCTCACCGCAGGTCCTCGAGCACGGCGTCCACGGGGACCACTCGCACCAGCCGCCGGGCACTGCAGGGCGGGGGGGGGCGTTTGTGGTGTCCCTTGTGTGGGGACAGCCCCGTCCCCGTCCCTCGCCCCATGTGGGGCACCCACCAGGGCAGGGCAGGCCGGTGCAGAGCAGCTTCCCCCGGGTGCAGGTGCTGCGGGGCAGAGCAGAACAGTGGGGAGCGGGGATGGGGATGGGATGGGATGGGGATGGGATAGGATGGGATGGGATGGGGATGGGGATGGGATGGGGATGGGATGGGATGGGATGGGGATGGGGATGGGATAGGATGGGATGGGATGGGGATGGGGATGGGGATGGGATGGGGATGGGATGGGATGGGAAGGGATGGGGATGGGGATGGGGATGGGGATGGGGATGGGGATGGGATGGGATGGGGATGGGATGGGATGGGAAGGGATGGGGATGGGGATGGGGATGGGGATGGGGATGGGGATGGGGATGGGGGATGGGATGGGATGGGGATGGGGATGGGATGGGATGGGATGGGATGGGATGGGGAGGGGATAGGATGGGGATGGGATGGGGATGGGGATGGGGATGGGGATGGGGGATGGGATGGGGATGGGATGGGATGGGAAGGGATGGGATGGGGGATGGGATGGGATGGGGATGGGGATGGGGATGGGGATGGGGATGGGGATGGGATGGGATGGGATGGGATGGGATGGGGATGGGATGGGATGGGATGGGGATGGGGATGGGGATGGGATGGGATGGGGATGGGGATGGGATGGGGATGGGGATGGGGATGGGGATGGGGATGGATGGGATGGGATGGGATGGGATGGGATGGGATGGGATGGGATGGGGATGGGATGGGATGGGGATGGGGATGGGGATGGGGATGGGGATGGGATGGGGATGGGATGGGATGGGATGGGATGGGATGGGATGGGATGGGATGGGATGGGGATGGGATGGGGATGGGGATGGGGATGGGGATGGGGCGGTCGGGCCCCTCGGGTGCCCCCGCCACCCCCGTCCCATCCCATCCCCGCTGACCAGTTGTTGCAGCCATCCCCGCGGGGCACGCTGTGGCCGGGCCGGTGCCGCTGCCCGGAGCGCAGGTCCAGGCAGCTGCAGTTCTCCGGGGCCACGCACGCCGTGCCCGGCGCGTCCAGCAGCGCGCCCCCGGTGCAGTAGCAGCCAGGCTGGCAGCGCCAGGCGCAGTGCTGGGACAGGCAGCGGTCAGGGCTGGGGACACCGGCAGGGTGGGGGGGGTGGGGGGCTGACCGGGGGGGGGGGGTCACGGCTCACCGAGATGTCATCGCAGGAGCGGGGACAGGGGGGGCCGCAGGGGCTGAACACCGAGCCCGGCACCGCGGCGCAGTCGGGAGCTGCAGCAGGATGGGGACATCAGCATGGGACCCCCTGTTCCCCCCCGGCCCCCCCACCCCAGCCCCGCTCACCGGGGCACTCCTGGGTGCTGCAGGGCTCCAGCTGCGTGGGGGGGCCCTCGCAGAAGTCTCCCTGGCCCTGGGGCACGGGGCTGGAGCAGGCACGGCTCCGGCTGCGCACGCCGGCCCCGCAGCTCCGGCTGCAGCTGCTCCAGGGGCTCCAGGGGCTCCAGCTGCCCGGCCCTGCGGCACGGGGAGTGGCTCAGCACCCGGCACGGCCCCCCCCCGGACCCCGACCCCCCCGGGGGGGCACTCACAGGCACAGGGCTGCAGGACGCAGGGGCGCTCCTCGGACTGCGGCTCGGGGCAGGGTGCCCCGGGTTGCGGGGTGCAGAAGCGGTACCGGCGCTGGTGGCCAGGCCCGCAGGAGGCCGAGCACTTGCTCCAGGGGGTCCAGGGGGTCCAGGGGGTCTGGGGCTCACCCTCTGTCCCGGGCAGGGGGCATCAGCGTGGGCCCCGGGTGGGGAGGTGTGGGGGCACTGGTGCAACCTGGAGCTCGCCTCGGGGCAGGTCCCCCCATTTTGGGACACATCCCTCCATTTTGGGGCAGATTCCCTCCCCTCCTCCCCCATTTTCGGGCAGACCCTCCCTTTTGGGCGCATCCCCCCATTTTGGGCACATCCCCCCATTTTGGGCACATCCCTCCTTTTTGGGGCACATCCCTCCCTTTTGGGGCAGGTCGCTCCCTTTGGGACAAATCCTTCCCTTTTGGGACAGATCCCTGGACAAAGAGGCAGCCAGACCCCCCCCCACTCCTGTCACCATAACTCCACCGCAGGCACCAGGGCCACCAGCCACAGGGGACAGCAGGGACGGGTCCCCACGGGGCCACCAGGGCAGGGTCGGGGGCTGTCCCTGCAGCCACCCCGTGATGCCCCACGCAGGGAGCACGGCAGGAGCTGGCGGGGGTCTTACCGTCACCACAAGCCACCTGGGAGCAGTTGGTGACCCGGCCGGCGATGCAGGAGCTGGGGACAGAGGGCGGCGGTGGGTGGGGGGGTTGCAGCAGCCGGGTCCCCCCCCCCCGGATGAGCACTGACCAGTTCTGGCAGCCCCGGGGCACGGCGTCCCCGGGCAGGTAGAGCACGCCGTCCAGGGCGCAGGGACATGCCTCCTCCGCCACGCACTCGTCGTTCTGTGGTATGGAGCACCGGGATATGATGCTGGGGGGGTCCCCACCACCCCGTCCCCACCTCCCCGTCCCCGCTCACCAGCAGCAGGGCCCCCGGGGGGCAGGAGCAGCCGGGGTGGCAGTGCCCACTGGCCGTGGGGGCCGCGCTCAGCTCCGCGCATGAGGCCGGGACGTGGGCGCACGGCTGCCACTGCTTGCCGGGGGGGCAGACACCTGGCTCCTCGCCTGCAGGGGGGGGCACAGACACCCCCCTGAGCACCCCCAGCACTGTGGTGGGGTGTCACCGGTGTGCATCTGCCCGACAGCGGGGGGTAGAGGCGGGGGGGGGGGGACACGCTCTGCGCCCCCACCATGCCTGTGGGGAGCAGGGGTGCCCCCAGTGTGCCGCAGCACGGCACGGGGTGACAAGTGCCACAGAGGGTGGGGACAGGGGCTGCTGGGGTGGACAGACAGAGGGGCACGGACAGGACACGGATGGACAGATGGACACGGACGGACGGACGGAGGGGGCTCACCAGGGCAGGGCGCGGGGTTGCAGGTGCTGAACTCGAGGCCGCGCAGGGGGGAGCCACCCCGCGTGCGGTTCCTGTAGCCGCCCCCGCAGGGCACCGAGCACCCCGACCACGGCCCCCACGGCGCCACGGCCCCTGCGCACACGGGGGAGGCTCGGGGTGCTGCCCGGTCCTGCACACCCCCCCCCCCCCGGGGAGAACCCCCCAACAGGGACACCACCAGGAGACACCCACCCGGGGGCACCCATCCCACGGACAACCATCCCGGGGGGTGTCCTCTCTAGGGACACCCACCCAGGAGAAGCCACCCCAGGGACACCCATCCCGGGACACCCACCCCGAGGGACACCCACCCGGGAGCAATAACCCTGGGGGCATCCATGCAGGGACATCCTCACCAGGGACACCCCGGGGACACCAACACCAAAGCCACCCACACAAGGGACACCCACCCAGGGATACCCACCCCAAAACACCCACCTGGGGGGGGGGAGAGGGGCGCACTTCCCAGGGACACCCTCCCCAGGGACACTCGCTGGGGGACACCCACCCTGGGAACAGACACCCCAAGATATGCGTGCATGACACCCATCACCCACCCGGGGACACCCACCCGGGGACACCCACCTGGGGACACCCACGGGGACACCTCCCCATGGCACCCCTCTGGGGACACCCTCCCCGGGGGCCCCGGGGGCTGGGGGCTGCTCACCACGGCAGGGCTGCAGGCTGCAGAACTCCACCTCCATGCTGGGTCCCTGGCAGGGGCGGCCCCCCCCGGCCGGGGGGGGCACAGCAGGCACCCGGTACCGCCGCCGCGTCCCCACGTCGCAGCTGCGGCTGCAGGAGCTCCAGGCCGTCCAGCTGCTCCAGCCGCAGGGCACTGGGGGGGGTTGCGGGGACTCGCTGCACCCGCCCACCCCACTCCCCCCAGCACCAGGAGGCACCGGGACCCCCCCCCCAACCCCTGTGTCCCCCACTGGGCCGGTACCTGGGCAGGGCTCCGTGCCGCACACCATCTCCCCAGCCACGCAGGTGCTGCACGAGAGGGGATGTAAGCAAGGGGATGTAAGTGGAAGTAGGTCTGGACCCCCCGGGACCCCCCCAGACCCCATCCCCGGTGTCACCCCGCACCAGTTGTTGCAGGCGTCGAGGGCGGTGGTGTCACCGGGCTGGTAGAGGCGGCCGCGGTGGTGGCAGAGGCAGCGGCTGGGCGGCACGCAGGTCCCGTTCTGCAGCAGGAGCCCGGCGGGGCAGCGGCAGCCGGGCTGGCACCGCGCGGCACACACCACGCCGGGCCCCAGGTCCCGGCAGAGCCGCGGGCAGGGCCCCCCCTCGCTCCGGCACTCCTCGGCCGTGCGGTACCGCATGCTGCCGGGGCACTGCGCTGCGGGGACAGCGGGCGGCAGGGCTCGGTATCGGCACCCCCCCCCGCCCCGGGGAGCCACAGCCCCGCGTCCCGCCGGGCACCCACCTCCGCAGGGCTGGGCGTTGCAGTCGCGGGTCTGGAGGAGGGGGCCCGCGCACTCGGCCCCCCCGAAGGCGGGGGGGGCACAGGCCCGGCTGCGCGTCTGCACGCCGGCGTCGCAGGGAGCCGAGCACTCGGACCAGGAGGACCAGGGCATCCAGACGCCTGCCACTGCGGGGAGATGGGCTCGTGACCCCCCCCCCTCACCAAACATCCCGGGACCCCCACGTGCAGCAGGGCCTCTCTGGTGGGTCCAGCCTCCCCCAGACCCATGGCTCTGGCGGCACCCAGCAGCCCCCCACACCCTCAGCGTGCCCCAAGCTGGCCGGGGCGCTCACCCGGGCAGGGGGCTGTGTCGCAGGGCTCCTCCTGCTCCCCCAGCCCCGGGCAGGTGCCCGCCGGCCCCGGCCCCTCGCAGTGCCGGAATCGGCGCCGCCGCCCGCGGTGGTCCACGTGGTGGAAGCAGCTCCGGGAGCAGGGGGACCAGGGGGTCCAGGCGCTCCAGCCGCTGCTTGGCTCTGCGGGGACAGACGGACGCGTGGCACTGGAGCAGCCAACGCGGGCACCCCCAAGTCACCCCCATTGGGGGCGGTGTGAGCAGAGGGGACGGCAGCCGTCCTGTCCCCGGGGTGTCAGGGGTCCCTGGAGCAGCCCCCCACCATCGCCGGGGCGCGGGGTGCACGTACCGGGGGCACAGGGCGTGTGGCACTCGCGCACCTCCCGGGCGTCCCCATCGCACGGGGCTCCGCCGTGGGCCGCTGCAGGGTTGGAAGGGGACCTGCGGGGATGGCGCTGTGTTGTCCCCTGTCCCCACCAAGCACCGCGGGGCCGGGCCCCCTCCCCAGCCCCACACCTGAACCTCTCCTGCGTCCCCACGCCGCAGCTGCGGTCACAGGGGGTCCACGGCGACCAGGCGGACCAGCCGCAGGCGACGGGACAGGCCAGGTCCTCGCACGTCACCGCCCCGTCCAGGCACACGCTGGGGACAGAAGCTGGGCTCAGCCACGGGGACAGGGACGAGGAGCGGCCACGGGGCAGCACGTGGCAGGCAGGGCGCAGGCAGGGCAGGGGACGCGTCGCTGCTGCTCACCACTGGCTGCAGTTGTCCCTCAGGAAGACGTGGCCGGGCGGCCAGCGCTGCTGGCCCAGGTGACAGTGGCACTGGCTGGCGTTGACACAGGCGCCCTCCTGCAGGAAGAGCCCCGGCGGGCACCGGCAGCCTGCCCGGTGGCACCGGCTCAGCCCCGCTGCGCCCTCACCGGCACCCCGCGCCGCCCCCAGCCCCGTCGCTCACCCTCCTGGCAGGGGCTCTGGCAGCTCGCGGTGGCACTCAGGTCCCCGCAGGCTTGGGGACAGGGGGGCACCAGGCCCCGCGCGCAGTCCCCTGCCCGCACCAGCACCATCCCGGGGCCGCAGTCTGGGGGGGACGGAGGATGCTGTGAGGGTGGGGTGCTGCCCCGCGCCACCCCCCCACCGCACACGTCCCCGTGCCCCAGCGCAAAGCCCTATCCCCATCGCTGTCCCCATCACCCCCACCTCCATGTCCCCCTCCCGGCGTCCCCCCGTCCCCTACCTTGCGTGTCCCCGCAGGGCTGCAGGTTGCAGGGCTGGCTCTGCAGGGCCTCCCCGGGGCAGGGCTGGCCCCCGTTCTTGGGCGGGGGGTCGGTGCAGCTCCGGGTGCGGCTCCGCACCCCTCCCTGGCACTCGGCATCGCAGGGGGACCAGGCGCCCCACGCAGCCCAGGCGCCGGGCACTGGGGGGCAGCGGGATGGGGGCACTGGGGGCACCCCCTGCCCACCCACCCACATCGCCCCGCCGTGGCCCCGGCCCCCTTCAGCCTGGCCACGCCGTCCTGGCACAGGCTTGGGATGTGACACAACCCCCCGCCATGGCCCCCCCATGTCCCCCGCTCCATCTGCAGGGATGGCCATGCCTGGGGGCTGGCGTGCAGGGATGAGCCTGCCACCGTTCTGAGCCACCATGTCCCCCCACTGTCCCGTGCCACCATGCCCCATCACTACGGGGTGCCGCCGTGTCCCACCACCATGCCTTGCCTCTGTACCCCACCACATTGCCCACCACCCCACCATGCCCTGCCACCACGCACCACCATGGTGTCCCCACCACCCACCCCCACCAACCCACCCAGGACAGGGCCCCCCTCCCCCCCAGCAGCGTGGGTCCCGTGGGGGGCCGGTACCTGGGCAGGCGCGCAGGAAGCAGGAGCGGGTGTCGAGGTGGGGGCGCAGGCAGGTGCCCCCGGGCAGGGCGCCCCGCAGCACGGCCCGCTGGCGGGCGGTGACCCCCAGCCCGCAGGAGCGGCTGCACTCGCTCCAGGCACCCCACGGGGACAGGATGCAGTCAGCTGGCAGGGACAGAGCGGGGTGAGGGCTGCCCCGGACCCTCCCCACGCCTGGGGCTTGTCCCCATGGGGGGGTCCCGCAAGGACAGAGCCTCCGCTCAGCCCTGCTTGGTGTCCCAAGCCCAGTGTCACCAGCCCCAGTGCCACCAGCCTGGAGTCTCCTGGGTTCCCCAAAGGGGCAGAGGGCTGGAGCTGGCCAGGCACAGGATGCTCTGGGATGAAGGGACACCCCTTCCCCATTCCTGTCCCCAATCCCCATCCCCTCAATATCCCTGTCTCTGTCCCTGCATCCCCTTCCTTGTCCCCATCCCAACCCTATCAGCCTGTCCCACTGTGTTTCACCCATCCCACCCCATCCCCATCCCATCCCCACCCCATCCCCACCCCATCCCCATCCCATCCCCATCCCATCCCCATCCCCATCCCCATCCCCATCCCCATCCCCATCCCCATCCCATCCCCATCCCCATCCCATCCCCATCCCATCCCCACCCCATCCCCACCCCATCCCCATCCCACCCCCCCATCCCATCCCCATCCCCATCCCCATCCCATCCCCATCCCCATCCCATCCCCATCCCATCCCCATCCCATCCCATCCCATCCCCATCCCCATCCCCATCCCCATCCCATCCCATCCCCATCCCCATCCCCATCCCCATCCCATCCCATCCCCATCCCATCCCCATCCCATCCCCATCCCATCCCCATCCCCATCCCCATCCCATCCCCATCCCATCCCCCCGCCCAATCCCATCCCAACCCCCCCACGCCCCCCACCCCCCGTCCCCTCGCACCGCAGCCGCTCTCGTCGGAGCCGTCGGCGCAGTCCCGGTGCAGGTCGCAGCGCTTGGCCAGGGCCAGGCACTCGCCGGTGCCGCAGGAGAACTGCTTGGGGGAGCAGGTGGGGGGGGACCCGGGGGGCCAGAGCAGGGGGGCTGGGGGGCTGCTGGAGGTGGGGGGGGTGCCTGTGGGGCGGGCAGGGACAGGGCTCAGCCGGGGGTAGCGGGCAGGGCCGGGGGGCTTGGCACCCCCAGGACCTTTCCGTGTGGGCTCTGCGGAGGCGTGGGGGGGGGTGGGGGGGGCTCACCACAGTGCGCCTCGTCCGAGCCATCCAGGCAGTCGGGCCGCCCGTCGCAGACCACGGCGGCATCCACACAGCCCAGGACATCGCAGGGGAACTGGTCCCGGGGGCACAGGAGCCGGGGCAGGAGCAGCTCTGGGGGGGGGGGGAGACAAGGGGCTGGGGGCGAGCCCCAGGGCAGTGCCTGCTCCCAGTGGCACCTCTGGGCTGTCACCTCCTGCCCCATAAATGCCCGGCCCCGTGGGACCCACCCCATGGCACACCCTGACCCTACACGCTCCCAACCCTACAGGACCCCTGGCCCCATGGCATCCCCCATATCCCCCCCCCCCCAGCAGCAACCCGGGGAGCTGTCCCCATATTGCCCCAGGGACACCCCTGTCCCCATCTCACCCCCTGTGGTGCCAGGGGATGGGGAGGTTGTGTGCCCCCCCCCCCCCCCCGGGGCTGACATTGAGCAACGCCCCCTTACCTGCCGCTGTCGGGGTGGGGACCCTGGTGGGGGGCAGGGGCAGAGCAGGCAGTCCCGTCGCGGGGGGTGTCACGGTCACGGCGGCCGTGCCCGGTAATGGGGGGCTGGCAGGGGGTGGCACCCCGGGGGACACAGCAGTGGCGGGGACAGCCGGTGGCCCACTCGTTGCTGGTCCCAGCACAGCGGGGTGGGGGGCTGCGGTGCCGGCTGCAGTGGGGGGCTCAGCGGGGGGCTCGGCAGGGAGCAGCCCAGCTCCTGTCCCCGATGTCCCCTGCGCACAGCGAGACAAGTGTCACCCGCTGCCACCCCCTGCGCCCCATCTTGTCCCCCCCCCATCCCCAGGGCTCACCGCTGTCGGGGGGGCTGGAGGCGGCTGCGGGGTCAGCCCCAGGATGCCGGCGCTGGCGGGGGCTGGGGGGCTGCAAGAAGCAGAGCCGGGCAGTGAGGGGTCCCGCACCCCAAACCCCGGCTCCGCTGGGGGCACAGGCTCCGAGGGGACCCCAGCAGTGCGGGTACCTAGCAGGATGGGTGGGCGTTGCAGTGATGGGGGGCTCGCAGCCGGCCTCATCGGCACCCCCAGCGCAGTCGGCGACGCCGTCGCACCTCTGGGACGCCCCCACGCAGCCGCCCCCGCACCAGAACTCGCCCGCGCCGCAGGGTGGTGGGGTCGGCATCGCCGTCACCGTCGCGGTCACCGGCAGCACCCCAAGCGGGGCAGGGGGCACTTTGGGGAGGGGGAGAGGTGGGCAGGGAGCAGGGGTCCTGGCACCGGGGGGGAGCCCCCTGCAGCCCCCCCTGGCTGCAGTACCTGGCGGGCAGCCCAGCAGCTCGGCCCGGAGGATGATGCGGTTGTGGAAGCGGCGAGGGAGGATGCGGACGTGCTGCGCCTGCACCATGCGCCCCAGTGGCTGCACCGCCGGCGTGACGGCGTCCCAGTTGCCCTGGAAGAGCTGCGGGGAGAGCAGGGGTGCAGGGCTGGGCAGGCGGGGGTGCACCCCCATGTGTGCCCCCGTGCACCAGCACCCTCGCGTCCAGCCCCCGCGCACTCGCACGGGTGCACGCCGAAGGTGGAAGGAAGGTGACATGGGGTCACCGCCTCCCTGGCCGAAAGGGGACACTCAGAACCACTTTGGGGGCAGCTGAACAAGCCCCGTTCAGCCCCCCGTGCACACACACACACGCTCACACACACTCACACACACACGTGCACACGTGCAGCACCTTGGGCTCCGGCCGGCTGCCGGCGGAGACCTGGCGGTAGTCGTGCCAGCGCGTCCCGTCGGTGCTGAACTGCAGCTGGAAGGCGGTGACGAAGGCGTCGCCGGCACCTGCCCCCTGCAGCACCACCCCTGGCGGCAGAGACGTGGCACACTGTGGCACCGGCACCCGCGCGGCGCCCGGGGCAGCGGTGCCGGTGCCGCCCGGCACGCAGCACCCACCGGTGAGGTTGGTGGGCTGCAGCAGGTCCAGCTGCAGGAAGGGCGGCTGCGAGGGCAGCCCGGGGAAGACGTCGGCCGGGGGGGCCCAGCCCTGCTGCTCCTGCCCTGGGGAGACGCGGTGCAGGCGGGCGGCGGGGGCCGGGTGCTCCTCCTGCGCGGCCGAGGCGCTGAAGCTGCTGTCGGGCAGGGAGGCGACGCCCAGGGGGCTGTAGCAGGGGTCTGCGGGCAGCGGGAACAGGGTTGGGGGGAGCGGAACCGGGTCAGGCCCTGCTGGGAGGTGGTGACGCCGCAGGGCCGGTCCCCGAGGGGACACGCTGGCCCACTGTGATGTGTGAGCGGGGGTCTCACGTACCGCCCGGGGGAGGCAGCGGGAAGGTGGCCAGCGGGCTGCTGGGGGGCTCTGCCAACACGCTGGAGGGGGCAGGCCCCGTCGTCAGCTCCGTGGGGACAGCCGTCACGTTGCCACCTGCAGCGGGGACAGCCGCCGTGCAGCACCCTGGTACTGGTGGGCACCCGGTGGGAACGCAGCCCGGCCCCCCAGCAGCACCCCGAGCAGCATGGGGCCAGGCCCCCCCTGCACCCCGAGCCCCGGGCTCACCTGGCCAGGCGCAGAAGCAGCAGGAATCCCCCTGGCCCTCCACCAGCACCTGGCCCTGCACGAGGGGACCCCGTCACCACCGGCACTGTCCCCCCACTCGAGCACCACGGTGGCACTGCTGCGCCCCTCCCCTGCACAGCGAGCCCGGCGCAGCCCCCCCCGGGACCCTCACCTGCGGGCAGCCCCCGGCGCTGTGGGCGCAGTAGGGCGAGCACCGCACCTGCGGGCCGGGCAGGCACTGGCAGACGCGGCAGGGCCCCGAGCGCCAGCGGTCCCCGAGCGCGTGGGACCGGCCCTGGTGCTCGCACGCCTGGCACGGCTCCGTCTGGCACCTGCGAGAGGGGACGTGGCGGGGACCTGCCGCTGCCACCACCGCCCGTGCCCGCTCACTGTGGCCTCACCTGCGTGCCTTGCGGTAGATGCCGCGGCACTGCCGGCCAGCCCCGTGCTTGCTGGGGTGGCCGGGGCTGCGGAAGGACCACTGGATGCTCTGCACGCCGCAGGGACCCAGGCACTCACCCCAGGGTGACCAGGGGGACCAGCTGCAGCTCACTGCGGGCACAGAGGGGGGTGAGAGGGGCACCCGGCGCCCTCCCTGGTGGGGGCACAGGGCGCAGGACGCACCGGTGCAGGCGGGGTTCTGTCGGCAGCGCCGGGGCTGCCCGTCCAGGCAGGTGCAGAGGCGGCAGTTGAGTTTCACGCGCTGCCCCGGCCAGTAGCGCTGCCCCTCCACCTCGCAGCGGCACTCCCGCGGGCGCACGCAGCCCCGCTCGCCGTCCAGCACGAGCCCCTCCGGGCACCAGCACCCTGCGGGAGGGTTGCAGGCGGGTGGGTGGGCACCCCACAATGAGACCCCCCCCCCCCACCTCCCCCGAGCCCAGGAGGTCACGGCATCGCTGGGGAGGGGGTCGGTGCCACCCCCGCGGCTCCTGGCCTCACCTGGGGCGCACGGCTGCTCCCGGCGGCACTGCGTGCGGCTGGCGAGGTCAGCGCAGGACGCGGGGCAGGGGGCGCAGGGACGGTGCTGCAGCCCCCCAGGGCAGGCGGCGGGGGGGCACCCATCCTGCTGGCACGGGCCTGGGGCAGAGGAGCGGGGTCAGGGCTGTGGGAGCCCCCGGCAATAGGAGCGGGGGGGATGAGGTGGGGGGGGTCACCCACCTATCTCCAGGGTGGCGGGGGCCACGGCGGGCAGCGCGGCGCAGGGCCGGCCCCCGTCCCGGGGGGGCAGGCAGTGCCGCTGGCGCACCACCACCCCCTCGCAGTCCCGCGTGCAGTTGGACCAGGTCGCCCACTCGCTCCAAGCGCCGTCCACTGCGGGCAGGGAGGGGGAGGGGTGAGGGCAGGCAGCCCCGCACAGCACCACCCTGCCCACAACGGGACCCCCCCCCCCCCAGTAGTCTCAGCTTTGGGACCCCCTTCTCAGCCCCCCCAGGCAGCCCTGGCTGTGGGAACCCCACTGGGCACACCAAGCAGCCCCCACATCCCCTGGGCAGCCCAGGTCACGGGGCCCCCCAGGTCCCTTGGGCAGCTGCAGCCATGGGAAGCCCCCCCACAACAGTCCTGGCTGTGGGACCCCCCCCAGATCCCCTGGGCAGCCCCATCAGTGGGAACCCCCTGGGTGTCCCCAGCAGCCATGGACATGGGAACCCCCCCCCCCCCTGGGCATCCCCAGCCATGGGAACACCCCAGATCCCCCAGGCACCCCGGTCACAGGGATTCCCCAGGCCCCCCGGCCCCCCGCGCAGCCCCGCGCCCACCCACCGGGGCAGGCGGTGCTGAAGCAGGGCCGTGCCTGCGTGGCCTCGCCGGGGCACTGGTGCAGCACGTCGGGGGCCTGCTGGCTGCAGCCCCGCGCACGCAGCTGCTGGCCGGGGCCGCAGGAGCGGCTGCAGGCGCCCCAGGGTGCCCAGGGACCCCAGTGCCCGCAGTCCCGCTCGTCCGAGGGCACCCAGCCTGAGGCCGCGTCCCCGTCCCCGCAGTCTGGCAGCCCGTTGCACACCTGCGGTGCATGGCGATGCTGAGCCCCCGGCAGGGCAATGGGGACGACCCCACGGGGCCCCCACCATGGCACAGGGAAGGAAGGGGGGTGGGGGTCCCGGTCCCGTGGCCGTACCTGCTTGAAGGCGATGCACTCGCCGTCCCCGCAGGTGTACTCGGTGCAGGGACCCGCCGTCCGGTTCCTCCCCTCGGCGGGGACGTGGCCCTCTGCAACAGGGACAGGGGGCTGTGAGCACACTCCTGGACCCCCAGCCCCACTACACCTCCCACCCCCCTTCCCTCACCGCAGGCCAGCTCGTCCTCGCCCTGGGGACAGTCGAGGCTGCCGTCGCACACCCTGGACGAGTTCACGCACACGCGGTCGTTGCAGACAAAGTGCCCCGGGCACGGCGGGATCTGGGTAGAGCCTGAGCCAGGGACGCAGCCCCGTCAGGTGTCACTGCACTGGGATGGATCCCCTGCGCCCCTCTGGGGACCCCAGTGGGCAGCAGAGCCTCGCTGCCCCCCCCTCCAAAAGGATCTTGTCCCCCGGAGAGCATCCCAGCGCCCTGGGGACTGGGACCCGTGGCGTCTCACCGCAGGTGTCGGCACTCTCGTCGGAGTGGTCGGGGCAGTGGGGGACACCGTCGCAGAGGTGGCCGTGGGGGATGCAGTGGGCGCCCAGGGCACAGGGGAAGTGCCCCAGCCCGCAGCTCCGGTTGCAGCCCAGCTCGTCGCTGCCGTCCAGGCAGTCGGCCTCGCTGTCGCACAGCCAGCCCCGCGGCGTGCACTCCCCGCTCTGGCACGGGAACTCGTAGGGCCCACACGCGGGTGCTGGAGGTGTCACCCCGGGGTGCCACAGTGAGCAGGGACCCCACGCACGGTCCCCACGTGTCACCCCCGGAGCTGCAGGGGGCAGCTCTGGCCTCTCCATCCCAGCCACGAGTGGGAGCCCCCCCAGACAGCGGGGACATGGGGAGGTGCAGGGGACACTCATGTCCCTCACCTGCTGTGCCGTTGGCAGGCGCCATGGGCAGGTGGGCAGGCACGGCAGTGGCCCAGGACACGATGCAGCGTGCGGGGCTCTCGTCCCAGCCATCCCTGCAGTCCCAGACGCCGTCACAGAGCTTTGCCTGGCCGATGCACGAGCCATCGGGGCACGGGAGCTGTCCTGGGGCACAGGTCACCCGGCCTGCAGGGAAGGGGACAGTCCCCAGGGGCGATGCCACCACGGCGGGCTCAGCCCCGCGGGCAGCACAGCCACGTCCCCTCACCTGGGCAGAATGCCTCGTCCGTGCCAGCCGTGCAGTCCTCTGTCCCGTCGCAGACTGCGGCCAGGGGCAGACACAGGCCGTCGGGGCACTGGAAGCGGCCGGCGGGGCAGACGCAGTCCCGCTCATCGCTGAAGTCCCCGCAGTCGTCGTGCCCATCGCAGCGGTGCGGGTAGGGCACGCAGCGCCCTGCTGCACAACGGAACTCCCCGGTGCCGCAGGTCGGGCTGCAGCCTGCGGCGACAGCGGGCAGACCCCCCCCATGGGGCAAGGACCCCAGGGACGGGGGGGTTGGGGCACCCTCACCACGGGGCACGGGAACATGCGGAGCCATCCCCAGGGTGCGGGGGAGCCGCAGACCGTGCTGGGGCCGCTCACCTGCCTCATCCGAGTCGTCGGCGAAGCCGCAGTCCAGCTCCCCGTCGCAGACACGTGCCCGGGGGATGCAGCGGCCGCTGGCACAGCGGAACTCCGGGGGGGCGCAGGCGGGTGGGGGGCAGCCGCTCTCGTCCGAGCCGTCGCTGCAGTCGGGCACGCCGTCACAGCGGGCGCCCCAGGGCACGCACTGCCCGCCGGCACAGCGGTGCTGGTGCGGGGCGCAGCGCGGGGCGCAGACCTCATCCGAGCCGTCCCCGCAGTCGTCCTCGTTGTCGCAGAGCCAGGCGCCCGGCACGCAGCGCCCGCTGGTGCGGCAGGCGAACTCCGAGTCGGGGCAGCGGGGCTGGGACGGGCAGGGCTCGGCCGTGGGCGCGCATTGCCACAGCCCGGCCGCGCACGTGCTGCGGGGTGGCCGTGGCTCAGTCCTGGTGCGTGGCGCCCGCGCGCCCGCCCTGCACCCGGTGCCGCGGCAGCGCCAGGGACGGGGACACCCCACTCTCCCCCCACTCACCAGTTCCTGCAGCCCTGCTGCACCCCGGCGCCGGCCGGGAAGGTGATGCCCTCCCAGACACACGGGCACTCGGCGGGGTCAATGCAGCTGCCCTCTGCCAGCAGGGAGGAAGGGAGGTGTCAGCAAGCACGGCGTGGGCCAGCCCCATTTGGGGCAGCCCCCCGGCGGCCCCGTGCTCACCGTGCAGCACCTTCCCCTCGGGGCAGAAGCAGCCCTCCAGGCACGACATGGTGTCGCAGTGCTCGGGCAGCTCCAGGCCGAAGTTTTGGCAGGTCTGGGGGCAGGGGGGGCCGCAGGCGCTGTACTCCTGCCCCCCGTCACACTGCATGGCTGCAGAGGCAGGGGGCGTGGGGGTGTGGGAGCCGTGTCCTGCCAGCCCTGGGGCGAGCAGGACCCCCAACCCAGGCTCTCCCAGCCGGACCCCCCAGCCCAGCCCCGGCGCTGGGGACGGGGACTCACGGCACAGGTCCTGGCTCCTCCAGCGGATGTGGACGCCGCGCTGGCCGCACTCCTCGGCGTAGGTGGCAATGGCCGTGCACAGGCACTCGCAGTCCCCCCCGGAGTCACAGCTGCCGGCGGGGCACAGCAGGATGGTGCTGTGTTGGGGCCGGGGCAGGGACAGGCACGGGGGCTCGGGACCCCCCACCAAGGGGCGGCTGCAGCCCAGCACCTACCCGCAGGCATCGAAGACACACCAGTCGTAGAAGCGCTGGCACGGCACCTCATCGTGGCAGGGCGCGAAGAGCCGCTGCGTGAGGATGCTGCAGCGCTTGCGGGCCCACGTTGCCCGGTGTGGGTTCTCCTGGGGGGCGGCTGTCACCACCACGGGAAGGGGCCCCCCTCCCCACACCATCACCCCCAAGCACCCATCCCACCCCCACCAGCCACCCGCAGCGGGTGCCTCCATCCCGTCCCCATCCGTACGGCGCAGGGGTGCTGCATGTCCGCGCCGTCCACCTCGGGGCAGAGCAGGCTGACACGCCAGGAGTTGCCGAAGAGCTCGGCCGTGGGCTCCAGCACGCCCTGCCGGCTGGCCAGGTCGTTCTCCGCGTCGCGGTCGAAGTTCCCGCAGAGCCCGGCCACGCGGCCCCGGTGCTGCGGGTGCAGCCGGACGTACACCCGCGTGCCTGCGGACGGGATGGGGCATGGCTCCAGGCAAACCGGGGGCTGATCCCGTGTCCCCACACGGGGTCCCGCGTCCCCCCGGGGTCTCACCTCCGTCCCAGAGCACCGCCAGCCCCAGGCGGGACAGCAGGAGCAGGAAGAGGCCGGCTCGCTGCAGCGTCAGCCCGTTCCCGCTGTAGGCTTTGGGGGGCCGCACCGAGACCCCGTTCACCGTCACGTCCCTCCCTGCGGGGCAGCGGGGCTGTGAGGACGGCCACCCTCCCCCCCCCCCCGCATCCACCCCTCCTGCACCGCGGGGACACCCCTCACCTCGCAGCATGTGCACCACGGTGTTGCCCAGCACCACCACCACCGACTTGGTGCAGGTGACGCCGCTGGCGCCGCAGGGCACGTTCTCGGCAGTGACGGTGAAGAGCCCGCCGGCCTCGCGCACCAGCACGTACTCGCAGTCCCCCAGGAAGGAGAAGGCCTTCCCGTCGAAGGTGATGTAGTGCGGGTCCCCCGTGGCCACGCAGGTCCCCGCGCAGTCCTCGCTGCCGCACCGCCACCGCTGCCGGTGGCACACGCTGGGGGCACGGAGCTGAGCGCGGGGCCGTGGCAGCCCCGCGCTGCGGTGCTGGGCCGGTGCTCACCAGGTGTTGCAGTCCCTGACGATGGTGTCGTTGGGCTGGTACAGCCGCCCGCTGTGCTGGCACGGACACTCCTCCGGGGGCACGCAGCGCTCGTCCTGCAGGCATCAGAGCCGTGTGAGACCCCGGGGCTGATGCGTGGGGACAGCCGGGCACAGGTGCCAGCAGACGGGCTGGGAACTGCCCGGCTCCTGCTGCCCCCCAGGGCCCTCTCCAGCCCCCGATGGCCCAGCTCCCCAGTGCCCCACGTCCTCAAGACCGAATTCCCCAATGCCCCATAACCCCAATGCCCCATATCCCCAGCACCCCGTGCGCCCTACACACAGCTCCCCAGCACGCCACAGCCCCTGCACCCATCTCGGTGCCCCACACCCCCAATGCCCCAGCTCCCCAGCACCCCACAGCTCCTGCACCACGCTCCCCAACGTCCTACCTCCCCTGACCACCTCCCCAGTGCCCCCCCATGCCCCATCCCTGGGCCTCCCGGTCCCCAATGCCCAACCCCTCCTGGTGCCCACCCACGGACAGGGCAGCAAAGCCAGGGGGCACCCACCAGGAAGACGGTGCCTGGGGGGCAGATGCAGCCGTCAGCAAGCCCCGGGCAGGTCCCGTTGAGCTTGGTGTTATCGCAGGTGCGCAGGCAGGACCCCACAGCATAGACCAGGTCCCCGGGGCAGAAGGCGGCCTCGGGGCAGGGGGCGTCGGTGCAGCTCCAGGCGCCTGCGGCGCAGACGCTGGGGTGGGCAGGGGGGGGCTGCGGTGAGGGCCGGCACCCCCATGTGGGGTACTGGCTGTGGGGAACGTGGGATGGGTGGGATGGAACAGAGGGGTGGGGTGGGTGGGATGGATGGGACCCCCCAGCCAGCCCCGTGCTGGGGTCCACAGCATGCCCAGCACCCCTGGGACCCCACAAAATGCTGTTCCCAAAGGGAGGTGACCTTCAGCAGCACCCAGGTCCCCACACTGCTATAGGCTTGTCCTTAGCCCCAGGAGGGCAGCTGGACCCTGGAGCTCGGTCCCCAGCCTGAGCAGAGGGCTGAGGACAGCGTCTTCAGAGGTGACACCGGCGCCACGTGGCGGGGACATTCAATGAAACCCACCTATCCTGCCGTACCGTCACAAACAGGCCATAGGGTGATTTCATCAGGTGTCTCCTGCCACCACCTCACACCTCCAGCAGCATCCTGCCCCTGTCGGGTCCCTGCTGCCACCACGTCCCCACGGCTGTCCCCTGGAGCAGCCCATCGCCCCCCCAATGACACCGGAGCCTGGGATCATCCCAGCCCTGGGGGGACAGAGCCCAGGGTCCCTGTGGCACGCACCAGGCGTTGCAGCCCTGCCGGATCTTGCTGCCCGGTGGGTAGAGCTCGCCGCCGTGCTGGCAGGGACAGACGTCCTTCGGGACACACTGCCTGCCGTCGTCCAGCACCAGCCCCTCGGGGCAGTTGCAGCCGGAGACGCAGAGGCCGTCGAGGTCGGGACAGGAGCCGGCCCCGTCCAGGCGCAGGTCGGCGCAGGTCCTGCCACAGGGGCTGCTGCACTCCTGGAACACCTGGCCCCCGCCGCACTGCGCGCCTGCAGGGACGGACGCGGTGCAGTGACTGAAGGCGGCCGCCCTGCCCTGCCCTGCACTGCCACATGAACCCCCGGTGCCCGGCCCCATAATGTCCCATCCATCTTGTTATGTCCCATCCCCATCCCATCCCGTCCTGTCCCGTCCCGTCCCGTCCCATCCCATCCCATCCCATCCCCATCCCCATCCCATCCCCATCCCATCCCCATCCCATCCTCATCCCATCCCATCCATCCTCTCCCACCCCATCCATCCCATTCCATCCCAGCCCAATACACCTAGTCCTGCCCTGTCCCACCCATCCATGCGATCCTGTCCCACCCTTTCCACCCCACCCTGCGGGGCCCCGCACCGCAGAAGCTCTGGTTCCTCCAGGACAGGGCCGCTCCCTCCTGGGCGCACTGCCGGGCGTAGGCAGCCAGCGCGGGGCACAGGCACTGCTTGCCGGCCGGGCAGGCGCACACATCGTAGAGGCAGAGCTGGTGGAAGGGCTCCCTGTCCACGAGGTGGTGGCAGGGCTGGGGGCAGGAGGGGACACGTCGGGCCGTGCACGCCTCGGTGCCGGCTCCTGGCCACGCGCGGGGCTGCTCGGCACCTGGAAGGGCGCGCCGTGCAGGACAGCGCAGGCGGCGGTGGCGAGCTCCCGCCGCGGGGCGTAGGTGCTGCAGGGCTCGAAGGGGACGGGGCCGAGCACGGGGCAGGCGCTGGACACCCGGTACTTGTTGGCGAAGGCAGCGACGCCGACCTCCACGTCCCCTGCCGGCGTGGCGAACTCATCCCGCTGGTCCCAGTTGTAGGTGCCGCAGAGCCCCCGCACCTGCGGCACAGGCAGAGCGCTCGGGCACGGCACGGGTGCCTGGCGAGGGTGCAAGGGGGTAGCAGCACCCAGCGGGGCTCACCTTGTTGGCGAAGACAGGCTGGAGGGTGATGTACGCCGCGGGGGTCTCCAGCCCCCACAGCACGTGGGTGCCGAAGGCCTGGAGCAGCAGGAAGGAGGAGGACGCTCGGCGCACCGTCAGCGCGGCGCTGGCGAAGGGCAGCGGCACCTCCCGCCCGTTCACCTCCACCTCGCCTGCACGGGGAGAGCAGGGGGGGAGAGGGTGCGGGTGCGTGGAGCCCCCCAGCCTGTGCCCGTTACCCCGCTGCCCCCCCGCCGCGTGTCACCTGTGCTGCGCAGCCGGGCCGAGGCGCCCCGCACGGTGACGGAGAGCGCACGGAGGCAGCTGAGGGGCTGGCGGCCGCCACACGCCTCCTGCTCCGCCGTGATGAGCAGCGTCCCCTCCATGAAGTCCTGCGGGCAGTGAGCACGCTGAGCCCCCCTCCTCATCGTGCACCGCCCCTCGGCTGGCCCCCCCCCGGCTCAGACCTGCACCAGGGTGTACTCGCAGGCACCCGGGAAGGAGAAGCGCCGGTGGTCGAAGGTGACATAGTGCAGGTCCCCCAGCACCGCGCACTCCGCCGCGCACCGGTCCTGGGTGCAGAGCCAGCGGCCCCCCCGGCACGTGCTGCGGGGACAGGGACGGTGCAGGGGACATCGTGCCCCCCCACGCACCGCTCTTGCCACCCGCCCAGCCCCCCCCCCAGCACTCACCACTGGTTGCAGCGCTGGCGGATGCTCTGCCCCGGGGCGTACTGCCGGCGGCCGTGGTGGCAGGGGCAGGCGCTCTGGGGGACGCAGGCCCCCCCGGCCAGGTACAGCCCCGGGGCGCACTCGCAGCCGCTGGCGCAGTCGTCCCGGCAGTGCCCCTCCTCGGCGGCACCCGCGGCCGCGCAGCTGGCGGGGCAGGAGGACACGCAGTCCGAGTACCGCTGCCCGCGGCCGCACTGCCGCTCTGCGGGGCACCGGGGTGCAGCTCAGCTACATCCCAGCACATCCCACCACATCCATCCCACCTTGTCCCAACACATCCCACCACATCCATCCCACCACATCCCTCCGTGTTCCACCACATCCCACCATCTCCATCCCACCGTGTCCCAAATCCACCCCACCACATCTCACCATATCCCACCACAGCCATTCAGTGGCATCCCGCTGCATCCCTCCCTCCACGTCCCACCGTGTCCCACCGCATCCCACCATGTCCACCCCACCAAAGCCCCCCACTTGCAGCCCACCCACACAGCCAAGCCACCCAACGGTGGGCTTAGCTCCGAGGCAGCAGCACCGCTCCCCCCGGCACCCCAGGCTGCAGAGGGAAGGAGGAAGGGGTCAGGGAATGGGATTCACTTGGCCGAATGCAGCTCCCTTTGCAGGGGTGCTGCGCTAGGCAAGGGGGGCGTGGAGCACAGGGGCAAGCACGAGCCATCAGGGTGCACGCACAACCCATCGGGGTGCCCGCGAGCTCCGTGGGTGCTGGCAGCACACAGCAGGGTGGGGGGGGCAGCCAGGGGCTGGGGGCCAGAGCAGCCCAGGCACGTCCCTACCGCAGAAGCCCGGTCGGCGCCAGTCGACGTAGGCTTGCCGCTGGGCGCAGTCCCGCACGTAGCCCGCAAAGGTGTCGCAGACGGCGGGGGGCGGTGAGGGCCCCGCGCCCCCCTCCCGGCAGTGCACATCCAGGCAGGCCTCGTAGAAGCCGTGGGGCTCGACCTGGTGCAGGAGGTAGCATCAGGGTGGCGGGGCCGTGCACCCCCAGCCCCGCGGAGCCGGTGCCACTCACCGCCCCGTGGCACCGGCTGAAGGGCTCGGCGAGCAGCTCCCCGCAGACAGCCTCAGCCGCCCGCCGTGCTGCGCTGCCCTCCGCACAGCTGGGGCCGGGCTCCACCGTGTCCCTGCAAGAGAGCTGTGCCCAGGGCGGGGGCATCAGAGCAGGGGCAAGCCCACAAGAGACCCCCCAGCACCCCGTTGTTGGGAATGGGGTTGAGGTGACAGCCCCAAAGAGCCCAGCTGGGTGCCGGGCACGGTGCCCCGCTCTGCTCGGCAACATCCACTCCCTTTCCCAGCTCTGCCCAGCCCCAGTACCTCAGAGCTGGCATCGGGGATCCTCCAGGAGTTCCCAAAGCTGGCGGCAAATGGGGCCACGTCCCCTCCGACCCGCAGGAAGTCATCTGCGGGCAAGGGATGCCGCGGATGCACTACACGTCCTCGGCACAGCCACCCCTGTGACTGCCATTGCTGCACCGTGCCGGGTGCCAGCGAGGGGCCTTACCGGTGGGGTCGTCGTTGTAGGGGCCGCAGAGCCCCCGTGTGCTCCCCCGCAGCTCAGCGCTGACCGTCACGTAGGTCGTCCCACGCCCGTCCGACTTCACGCGCACGCCCAGCCCGCTCTCCACGGCCACGAAGTCCCCGAGCCAGGTGATGCTGATCCCTGCGGGGACAGAACCAGGGTGCTCAGCAGGGCACGGGGACAGGGACGGGACCCGGTGGGGCTCCGCTGCATCTGCATCCCCTGAGCTGGCACTGTCCCCCTGCACCACCTCGTGCCACAAACCACCAGGTCCCCAGCAGCGGTGCCCCGTGGGGACAGGCGCACCCGGCTGCCCCTCACCGCTGTGCAGGTGGGGCTGTCCCTCCGGCACCGCCACGCCGTTCACGGAGACGTTCCGGCCCCGTGCCACCACCGTGTCCAGCCCAAATGTCATGCGCAGCGCCTGCGGGACAGAGGCCGTGAGCAGGGGGCCAAGGGGCCCACGGCAGGGACCCAGCAGCCACGGATATTGTGGCACGCAGCAGGGATGGAAACTCTTGTAACTCAGGGTTACAATCCAGGGCTAACCCCATCCACCCTCTCCATCCACCCGTGCGCAGCTCCCTGTCGCGTGCAGCCCCCGGGGATGCCGGTACCTGCGGGCTGCCCGTGGCGATGGTGACAGCCCAGGTGCCATCTGTGGAGGCGGCCAGGCTGTAGGCGCACTCGCCCTGGAAGTGGAAGTGCCGCCCGTCGAAGCTGCGGTACCGGGAGCCGGCCCAGGCGAGGCAGCTGGCGGCGGGACGCTGGTGCCGTGCGGCCGGGCCCCGCGGAGCTGCGGGCAGGGGCACGTCTCCTGTGCCAGGGGGCGAGCACCGCTCAGCACGTGCCTGGCAGAGCCCCGCGCCTGTCCCCCTGCAGCTGGCTGCCCCCAGACCCACCGGCGAGGGGCTGGTGGGTGCAGGCGAAGCAGAGCGCCGAGGAGGCGTTCCTCCAGCTGTGCCCCCAGGGCTGGCGGCAGCACTCGGCCATGCTCACGGCGGAGAGGTTGCGGGCGCCCGGGGCGTCCTGGCACTGCCACCCGGCGTAGCAGTGTCCCAGCGATCCTTCCCCTGCGGCAGGGGGACACAGCTCATCCCCGTGGCATTGCAATGCTCCCCTGCCACCTGCTAAGCCCAGCGTGCAGGGCACCACGGTGCCACTGCGCCTCTGCCAGCTCCTACCCTCGGTGCAGCGGGGGCCGCTCCAGCCAGCACAGCAGGCGAGCACCGTGCGGTTCCTCACCGCCGGCCGCGTCTCCGGGGGCCTGTGAAGCCGGGGGGAGCCCTGGCGTCAGGCTGAGGGTGAGGGGCATGGGGACAGGCATCCCCTGCTGCCCCCAGCCCTCCCCGATGCCGCGCACCCCCCGGCGCTCACTTGTAGACGTAGCACATGGGGGTGCCGGAGTCGGGCTGGGCGCTGGCAGGGGGAACGCCGCGGTCTCCTCCGTAAGCCTGGCGCATGCGGTCCCGGTCGATCCGCCAGCCCTCCAGGCTGTACTGGTACATGCTGGGGCAGGGCACCACGTCCTCGCGCCGGGGGGACACCACCTCCTCCTCCGTCACCTGCACCGTCTGCTCGCACCACCGCCTGCGACGGCACCCCGCCAGCCGCCGGCGTCACCAGGAGCCTGCGCCAGCCCGGCCCCGCTCCCCACGCGGGACTCACCCGTTGGCAGCCTCGGCTGCCGCCCAGAGCAGCAGCGAGGCCAGGATGCCCGTGCCCATGCCTCTGGGCTGCCGGGGCCGTGCCATCCCCGCCATGGCTCGCCGCTGCCTGCGAGCGCCGGCCAACCTTCGGAGAGGAGGATTTGGTGACGGCGCTGCTGGCGAACCCGCAGAGCCCGGGGAGTGCCCGAACCTTCCCCACGGGGATGGTCCCTGCTCTCCTTCACCGCTGCACGAGGGGTAACGGCAGAGCTGGGGGTCCCTCCCCTCCCTGGGGACCCCTGGTGATGGGGACACGGTCCCAGACCCCATGGGTGTGCCCAGGGGGTGCCCCCTGCTCGGTGGGACTGTGCCGGGGCTGGAGCTCGGGGGGACGGTGCCCGATGCCCCCCGCGCCCAGCAGAGCCCCTCACCTGGGGCTGCCCGGACCCGCAGCGCTCTGTCCTCTGTCCCCGGACCTCTCGCAGCCCCAAAACCGCCCCGAGGGGCAGCTTTTTATGAGGTGGGTCCGGCCGGCCAGGGCCAGCTGTGGGGCTGGCGATTGGGCCCAGCTGCCTGCCATGGGGACCCCCCCGTGGCCCCAGGGGAGGCTGATGCCGTTTCTAGGGCAAAACGCTGTGGATTGGTGCCCCTGCAGCGGCTGTGCCCTGTCCAGCATCCTGCCCCGTGGCCCCCCTGCCCCAGACACGGATGCGCCTGATCCCCACGTCCTGGTCCCGCTCATCCCCGCCAGGAATGCAAGGGGGGGCACTGCCCAGCGCGGGGGCACTTCTCAGCCCCCAGACCCACAGGAAGGGGCCCTGCAAGGACAGGGACGCCTCAGGGCAGCTCCCAGCCCTGGCCCCGCAAACTTGTGTCCCTGCCCCACAGCCCGGCGTCCCCCCAAGTCCCCGTGCTCCACAGCCCCAGCCTGGGGGGACCCCAGCCCCACAGCTCCGTGCTGGCTGCTCCCTGCCCCACGCTGAGCCCCTGCCCATCTCCCAGCCCCAGAGCCACGTCCCCATGTCCCCATAGCCATGTCCCCCTGTGTCCCCATAGCCGTGTCCCCCTGTGTCCCCGTGCCTGGCTCCCGGTGCCGTGTCCCCGTGCCGTGTCCTTGTGCCCCTCTCCCTGTACCCGCGTCCCCGTCTCCCCACACTGCTGCCCCCTCCGTTGCCGGCTTCAGCCCCGGGCAGCTGCTCTCTGGGGGCACAGTGGCTCAGCGCGGCTCAGCACTGCACGGCTTGGCACGGCTCGGCACGGTACGGCACGGCTCGTCTGGGATTGGCATGGCGCATGACGACGCGGCACGGCACGGCACGGCTGGCACAGGACGGCTCGGCTTGGCATGGCACGGCCTGGCATGGCACGGCTCGGCTCGGCACGGCTCAGCACGGCTCGGCACGGCTCAGCACGGCCTGGCACAGCTTGGCTCAGTTTGGCACGGCACCGGGCAGCTCGGCACGGCTCGGCACGGTACGGCACGGCTCGTCTGGGATTGGCATGGCGCATGACGACGTGGCACGGCACGGCACGGCACGGCTGGCACAGGACGGCTCGGCTTGGCATGGCACGGCTTGGCATGGCACAGCTCAGCTTGGCACGGCTCAGCTTGGCACGGCTCAGCACGGCTCAGCACAGCACAGCACGGCCTGGCACAGCTTGGCTCAGTTTGGCACGGCACCGGGCAGCTTGGCACGGCTCGGCACAGCCCGGGACGGTTCGGTTCGGCACGGCACAGCCCGGCCCCCGACGGCACGGCTCGGCTCGGCTCGGCACGGCTCGGCTCGGCTCGGCTCGGCTCGGCGCGGCTCGGCTCGGCTCGGCTCGGCTCGGCTCGGCTCGGCTCGGCTCGGCTCGGCTCGGCTCGGCTCGGCTCGGCTCGGCTCGGCTCGGCTCGGCGCGGCTCGGCTCGGCTCGGCTCGGCTCGGCTCGGCTCGGCTCGGCTCGGCTCGGCTCGGCTCGGCTCGGCTCGGCTCGGCTCGGCTCGGCTCGGCTCGGCTCGGCTCGGCTCGGGGCGGCGCCGCGCGGCCGGCGGGCTGCTGGGAGCTGTAGTCCCGCTGCCCGCCTGTGCCGGTGCCCCGGGGGCCGGGGCCGGGCGGCGGCGGCGGGGAGCGGCGGGGGGCGGCGGGGTCCCGGGCGCGCTCCCGGCTCCGTCCCGGTCCCTCCGGGCGGCGGCGGCTGCGGGGGGCCCGGCGGGGCGGGGGGACCGGCGGCCACCGCGGGCGGGCGGGCGGGCGGCGGGGCCGGGGCTGGGCCCGGCGGCGGCGGCGGCGCAGGTAGGGGCGGCGGAGGGGGCCCGGCCCCGAGGCCACGGCGAGGGGCGCGGCGGGGACCGCACCGGGACCGGCACCGGGAACGGCACCGGCACCGGGCCCCGCTCAGCGGCGAGCCCCGGGGGGTGGGGGTTGGGGGGGGGGGGGGGAGGCGCGACCCCGGGGGCTGGGTGCGGGGCCGGGGGGGGTTATGGGGGGGCGGATGGGGGTCGGGGGGCTGGGGACGGTGGGGCGGGGGAATGCAGGGGGCGGTGGGGGGCACGGGGGGGACGTGGGGGGACATGGGGCAATGGGGGGGACAGGGCAGGGCTGGGGGGGGCTGGGGGTCGGGGGGCACGGGGGGGACATGGGGGGACATGGGGCAATGGGGACAGAGCAGGGCTGGGGGGGGCTGGGGGTCGGGGGGCACGGGGGCAGTGGGGGGCACGGGGGGGACATGGGGGGACTTGGGGCAATGGGGGGGACAGGGCAGGGCTGGGGGAGGCACTGGGGCGGTGGGGGGAACGGGGGGGACGTGGGGGGACATGGGGGGGGGGCAATGGGGGGGACAGGGCAGGGCTGGGGGGGCTGGGGGTCGGGGGGGGCACGGGGGGGACATGGGGGGACGTGGGGCAATGGGGACAGAGCAGGGCTGGGGGGGGCTGGGGGTCGGGGGGCACGGGGGCAGTGGGGGGCACGGGGGGGACATGGGGGGACTTGGGGTAATGGGGGGGACAGGGCAGGGCTGGGGGAGGCACAGGGGCGGTGGGGGGCATGGGGGGGACATGGGGGGACTTGGGGCAATGGGGACAGGGCAGGGCTGGGAGGGGCTGGGGGTTGGGGGGGGCACAGGGGCAATTGGGAGGGTGCGAGCCCCTCGGGGTGCCCGGGATGGGGTGGCTGTGCTGGTGCCGTGTCCCCGTGGGAGGCTGGGGGTGAGGGCGGGGGGCTCCGGCTGCCCCCCTCCGTTGAGCAGGGCCGTGGTTTCCCCATCGCCCCTCGCAGGGGCTGAGCCCGCCCGAGTGCCGACGCGGAGCGGCCGCGGCAGGACGGCGCCATGAGGGAGAGCTTCGACGCCCTGCTCGCCCTGGGTAAGGCGGCGGCACCGACGCCTGCTCCGGAGGCTCCGGGTTTGCTCCCGTGCCTGCCGCGGAGCCACGAGCTCGGGGGCCCGGCCGGGCGGAGGTGCCGGCCCCCAGCACCGCCGCGGCTGGGTTTTGGTGCGGGGCCTGGTGGGAAGCCAGGAGCCGGGACTGGGACCCAGGGCCGCCCCGGTTCATCCTGGCACCGTCCCCTGCAGGCGTCCCCATCACTAAACCGGAGCCGGTGCCGCACACGGAGCAAGCAGAGGAGCCGCGCACCCAGGCGCCGGCGGAGGAGACGGAGGCACCGGGCTGTGCCGGATCAGGTTGGTGCCAAGGCCCTGGGGGGGCTCTTGCCCGTCCCTGGGTCTGGAGGGGACCCCGGCTTTACCGCGCTTTGTCCTCCCAGCAAGGCTGCTGGTCCCCAAGGCGGAGGCGCTGCCTGAGGGCGATGGTGAGGAGCAGCCGGGCGGCGGGGATGCGGGGGCCGTGCAGGGGCATGGCAGCCTGGAGCTTGGCTGCTCAGGTGAGGTTCCCGTGCCGGCATCTCCAGCTCGTGGCAAACCCGCCGGTCGGCACGGTGCGGGCGCGCTGGGGGCACGCGGTGACGGGCGCTGGGTTCCCGTGGCGGTGCCGCCCGTCCGTAACACGGGGCGCGCCGATCGCGTCCCCACGGCCCCGCTCTGTGCCCCGCAGAGGACTGGCTGGTGCGGAAGGTGAAGGTGGAGGACGAGGACGAGGAGTGGCCGGCCGGCCTCAGCGCCGAGGCCCTGCTGGCGGGGCAGCTCCCGGGCAGCGCCTCCCCGCCCGCCGCAGGCGCCTGCAAGCCGGAGCCGCCCAGCCCCGGGGAGCCGGCGGAGCTGGGCTACGGCGTGCTGCCCGCCTTCGCCTGGCCGCTGCTGGGCGAGGGCCTGGCCGGCCCCGGCGCCTGCCAGCACTGCTGCTGCGCGGCGCAGCCCCGGCCATGCGGGCAGTGCGGCGCCCCGGCCCCCCCGCGCCCCTTCGCCTGCGCACAGTGCGGGAAGGGCTTCGGCAAGAAGGCGCACCTGACCCGGCACCTGCGGGTGCACACGGGCGAGCGGCCCTACCCCTGCGCCCAGTGCGGCCGGCGCTTCCGCCAGAAGATCCACCTCCGCTCCCACCAGAAGACGCACACGGGCGAGCGGCCCTTCCCCTGCACCGAGTGCGGCCGCCGCTTCCGCAAGAAGACGCACCTGGTGCGGCACCAGCGCACCCACACCGGCGAGCGCCCCTACGCCTGCGCCTGCTGCGGCCGCAGCTTCGCCCACAAGCAGCACCTGCTGCGGCACCAGCAGCTGCACGCCGAGCCGGCCGACGGGGCCGCGCTGCCGCCCGCCGAGCAGAAGCCCTTCCCCTGCCCCGAGTGCGGGAAGAGCTTCAGCTGGAAGAAGAACCTGACGTCCCACCGCCGGCTGCACCTGGAGGGGCGGCCCTTCGCCTGCGCCGAGTGCGGCCGCGGCTTCAGCGACAAGCGGCACCTGACGGCCCACCTGCGCGGGCACATGGGGCTGAAGCCCTACGCCTGCCCCCACTGCGAGAAGACCTTCAGCCACAAGCCCAACCTGACCACCCACCAGCGCACGCACACGGGCGAGCGCCCCTTCGCCTGCCCCGACTGCGGCCGCGGCTTCGCCCACAACCAGCACCTGCTGCGGCACCTGCGGGTGCACACGGGCGAGCGCCCCTTCGCCTGCCCCCAGTGCGGGCGCTGCTTCAGCTCCCGGCCCAACCTCATCGCGCACACCAAGGCGCACGCCGGCGCGCGCCCCTTCACCTGCGAGCAGTGCGGCCGCGGCTTCAGCCGAAAGTCCCACCTGGCGCGGCACCAGGCGGTGCACACCGGCACCCGGCCCCACGGCTGCGCGCAGTGCGGCAAGCGCTTCAGCTCCAAGACCAACCTGGCGCGGCACCAGGCCGTGCACACCGGCCACCGGCCCTACATCTGCACCCAGTGCGGAAAGAGCTTCAGCCGGAAGACCCACCTCCTGCGCCACGAGCGCACCCACGCTGCAGCGCCCGCGCCCCGGCAGGGCTGGGTGGCCCCGGCCCCTGCCACCCTCTGCCCCTGAACGCCGGGAGCTGAGCCCCTGCCCGCGGGGCTGCCGTGCTCCGTGTCCTGCGCCGGCGCCGTGGTCGAAGGGAGGAACCGACTGCTCCGACATGGGACGTGCCGCCAGCTGCTGCCCGCGTCGCAGTGCCCAGCTCCGGGGACCTGTGTGGCATCGGGGTGGGGACAGGGACAGAGCTGTCGTGCTCCTGCCAAGGGGGCCGGTGCAGGGCACCCGACGGCTCTGGGTGGGCCCAGCGATGCTCTTGGCCCCGGCACCGGGACGCTGCGTCTGGGCTCGCTGCCATTCTCCAGGCAGGGCCCAGCGAGGCGGCTCCAGCACCGGAGCGCTGGCCTGCGGCAGGGCTGGTGGCTCTCAGGCAGCAGGGCCAGCACCGGGTGGAAAAGCTCCCTGCAGCCGCACGGGGGGCACGAGCCCTGCTCCCAGCCCTGCCCAGGCCTGGCAGGCTCCCCTGTGGCAGGAACAATTCGTAAATGCCAATAAAACGTCCTTTGCCAAGTTTCCCTGGGGATGTTGTGGGGCTGGGCAGGAGCGAAGGCTGCGCAGCGGGACGGCGTGGGGCTGCGGGGTGCCGGCACCACGGGGCCGGTGGGACGCAGCATCCACAGGGCAGGGCCCGGGGGCTGTGTGGGGCCACGCTCCGCACCCCAAAGCCCCTCGGCTGCACGCAGGGCTGGGGTTCCCGGCCGGCCAGCGGTGCTGCAGGCACTCCTGGCGCTGGCCGCATGCCTGCGGGTTGTTTTCCCCGTCCTGCGGCGCGCTGAGCTGAATCCGCGCTTGTTTGCTCCTGGAAGGAGGGAGAAAACACGAGCCTGGGGCCGCAACCGCGAGCAGGCAGCCGGCCCCAGGCGGGCGGGAGCCGTGCAGCGGCACACGTAAAAAGGTGCCCGTTATTGAACCTCGGCGTGGGGCAGGGCAGGACGGGGCCGAGCCACGCGGGCTGTGCCCTACCGGCAGCGTCCGGCTCCTGCTGGCCCTGGCAAGGGAAGGCGCAGCCCCCGGGGGCCGCGGTGCCGCCGGGCTCCCTGCTGGGGATGCTGCCCCCACCCCACGTCTCAGCCGTGCCACGCGTGTCGCCCCGTCCCCAGCCCGTCTCGCTGTCCCTGGCAGCCGGTGGCGGTGGCAGGAGGGCAGCGGGACAGCGGGGACCAGGCAAGGTGGCACGCCCCCAGCCCCTGCAGCGGCGGGGGGGCTGGCGGTGGTGTGGGTTTATCTCCCCGCTGCAGGACCGCGGGGCTCCCGGCTCGGCTTCCTGTTATTGCGGCGGCCGGCGCGGTGCTGGCAGGGCCGGCACCGCCGCGACGGAAGGGAGGGGGCCGGGGCCCTGCCGCTGCCGCCCTTCCCGTGGCCGCCAGGCACCACCTGGCCCTGGGACGGGGCTGCGGCCCCCCGGAGGGAAGGGTGGTGGGGAGTTGGTCTGGACATCGGGAAGGGGTTCTTCACCCGGAGGCGGTCGCGCACTGGAAGGGGCTCCCCAGGGACGTAGTCACGGCACCGAGCCTGTCGGAGTTCAAGAAGCGTTTGGGCTGTGCTCAGTCATAGGTCTGAATTTTTGGGTAGACCTGTGCGGTGCCGGGGGTTGGACTCGATGATCCCTATGGGTCCCTTCCAGCTCGGGATATTCCATGAGTCAGTGGCTCCGTGCTGCCGGGGCTCGGCATCGCCGCCGCCGTGCCTGGGGACCGGCGACGTCTCTGGGGACAGCGGTCACGGCGAGGCTGTGGGCACGGCTGCGGCATGGGGACGTGAGCGGGGACACCGGTGAGGGCACGGCGGTGGCACGGGGACGTCAGCCCCGGCGCAGGCAGGGCCGTGGCCCCGTGGGTGCCCGGCAGCCGTGGGAGCCGCCCCGGCCAGTGAGCGGTGTGGGGGCTGGAGCACCCTGTCCACCCCTCTGTCCTGCCCATCTGTGTGTCCAACTGTCTGTCTGTCCTCCCCTCTGTCCCATCCCTCCCTCCCATCTGTCTGTCCGTCCCTCTGTCCCTTCATTCCTCTGTCCCATCTGTCTGTCCGTCCGTCCCTCCATCCACCCATCCATCTCTCCACCCATCTGTCCCTCCATCCCTCCCTCTGTCCCTCCTGCCCCTTCCTCCATTCCTTTCTCATCTATCCATCTGTCTGTCCATCCATCCGTCCATCCCCCTACCACCTCTCCCGCCATTTATTTTTATTTCCCTCCCGTCTGTCCATCCGTCCATCCACCCATCTATTCGTGTGTCCATCTAGGTGTCCACCCATCTGTCCGTCCATCCCCCTCCCACCTCTCCCACCATTCATCTTTCCCTCCCGTCCGTCCGTCCGTCCGTCCATCCCGCCACAAGCCCACTGCCGAGCCGTGACCCTTGGTGCCAGCTGGCTGTCCGTCCGTCTGCCCAGCAGCTGTCTGTCTGTCCGTCTCCCGTCCACCCATGCTCTGCCCTGTCTGTCCGTCTGTCCGTCCGTCCGTCCATCCATCCACCCATCCACCCACCCACCCACCCATCCCCATCTCCCACCCCTCCATCTGTCCGTCCGTCTGTCCGTCCGTCCCATCCCCCCGACCCGCCCCCCCCCCTCCCCCCCCCCCCCCCCCGGTGCCCTTCGGTCCCGGTGCCGGTCCCGGTGCCCCTCCCCCTCCATCGCCACGGCAACGGGAGGCGGAGCCGAGGGGGCCGCCGGGAGCCGCCGCTCGGTGAGCGCGGGGGGGTCCCGGTGTTTGGGGAGGGGGGGGGGGTCCCCGGTGGCGAGCCCCCGCCTGCCCCGAGCACCCCACGGGGAGGGGGGCGAGACCCACGGGGGGGGAGGAGGGGATCCCACGGGGGTCCGAGCCCCACGGGGGGGGTCCGGGGGGGCCGTGTCGGTGCCGGTGCCGACCCTCGGCGGCGTCCCCGCAGGGCTCGGCGCGGCGGCGCGGATGGAGGCACGGGCAGAGAAGGGCGAGGAGGGCGCCGGGGCGCGGATCACGGCGCAGCTGCTGAAGGCCAGCACCGGGCAGTTCGCGCTGGACTCCATCCTGCTGCTGCGGCTGCGCGGCCGTGGCATCGCCGACCTGGGCTGCCTGGGCGACTGCGCCCACCTGGAGTGGCTGGACCTCTCCGGCAACGCCATCTCGCAGCTGGGCCCGCTGGCCGGCCTCAAGCAGCTGGCCGTCCTCAACCTCTCCCGCAACCGCGTCTCCAGCCTGGAGCCGCTGGGCTCCTGCGAGAGCCTCCAGAGCCTCAACCTGGCGGGCAACCTGGTGAGCAGCCTGCAGCAGCTGCGCTGCCTGGCCGGCCTGCGGCGCCTGGAGAGCCTGCGGCTGCACGACGCCCTGGGCCAGCTCAGCAACCCCGTCTGCGCCGCCGCCGCCGCCTACCGCGCCGCCCTGGCCGAGGCGCTGCCCGGCCTCAAGGCCATCGACGGCGAGCGGGTGTCGGGCCGCGGCAGCGAGCTCTTCCAGCTCTGCCGGGACCTCGACAGCTCGCTGGGCCACGGCCCCGGCCCCGCGCCGCCCCGCGCCGCCCAGCCCTGGGTGCAGGCGAGTTTCTGGGAGCCGCCGCCGCCCCGGCGCAGCTCCGTCATAGAGGAGGCGTACAAGCAGTTCGGCGAGGCGCTGCAGGAGTGCCGGGAGCTGAGCCGGCGCGCCGACGACACCATCGCCCAGGCGGAGCGGGCGCTGAGCGTCCGCAGCGACCCCGGCTCCTACGTCTTCTGAGCGGGGAGAGACCCGGTCCCGGAGCCCCGCCTGCCGCCGTCCCGCCCCCATCCGTCCCCCGGCCGGGGTCCCCAAGGAGCCACGAAGCCGGCCTCGCCTCCGGGCTGCTGCGGTGCCTGAGCCCCGCTCCGCTCTGGAGCAGCACCCGGGCTGGCTGCCGAGCTGGCTGCTTCATCCACCTCGTTGTGCTTCGTGCCCTCGGAGCCCGGGGAGGCTCCCAGCGGGTCCCCAAGCTCACGGCCTCCACGGGGACCTGGGCTCCCCATCCCTCACGCCGACGCAGCAGGAGCAGAGGAGCACTTCCACACCTGGCGGCTTTCGGAGCTGTCCCCAACCCCCCCGGCCCGGCGGAGGAGCTGTGCTGAGAGGTGGGGACGGGGGCTGCAGGGCGGGGGGCTGGGGGCAGGGACGGAGGGGTGTCACGGAGCGATGGAGGCTGCGCAGTAAAGGCGTGCTGTCCTCGAGGTCTCTGCTGCTTTCTGCTGCGTCCCGGCGCATCCCGCATCCCTCCCGAGCCTGCCAGGGTACCACAGAGCAGAGCGTGCCCCGGGCTGGGGGCAGCGTGCGGGGGGTGACAGCCTCAGCAGAGCCCCCCCGGGCTCCCACAGGAGGGGAGCGGGCACAAGAGGGACGTGGAGCCGAGTCCATCCCAACACCCTGAGCACAGCAACCCCGGGCGGGAACGAGAGAGGAGACAACCAGAGGCAGAGCTGGGGTTTACTGGTGCATGCGGACACTGCCTAGGCGTGGGGGGGCCACCTGCAGGACGACCCTCCC
Organism: Anser cygnoides; assembly: GCF_040182565.1. NCBI lineage: Eukaryota > Metazoa > Chordata > Aves > Anseriformes > Anatidae > Anser > Anser cygnoides. The sequence continues at coordinate 676,950 of NC_089874.1, forward strand.
TTCATTGCACAGCGCTGGGGGGGCAGCAAGCTCGGGGGGCCGGGCTGGCCCCATGTCAGCATCCTTCCGGGCTGGTGGACGCGGCGTCAGCTGGCCTGGAGAGAGGGGACAGGGGGGTGCTGAGAGGAGCTGGCTGCAGGAGGAGCCCCCCCCGCCCGCACCTCCCCACGCCACGCAGGGCGGCGAGCCGGTCCCAGGCACCGCCAGCACCCGCGGCCGCTCGCCCCGGGGGACGTGGATGCGCGGGGACCGTCCCCGGCACCCACCGTGGCCGGGTGCAGCCACCTAGGCTGGCATCCCCCTGGAGAAGGCGAACATGCCGGGGAGGTAGAGGACGTCCGTCGACTTGCCGGCCTCCTCCACGGCTCTGCACTCGGCCTCGTCGCGCTGCTTGATCTCCTGCGGGGCAGAGAGCGGGGGGCTGGCACCGCAGAGGGGGGGCACGCGGGACGTGCCAGCCCCCGGAGCACCTCCGGGACACGTGAGCGAAAGGATGCAGGCAGCAGCCAGGGCCAGAGCCCCCCCCTGCCAGCCCTGGGACACCCCCCGGGGACAGCTCACCTTCACGGCCAGGTGGTGGCTGGGGCCGCAGTTGTGGTACTTGTCCAGCACCTTGGGGACATCGCTGTTGTCAAACTTGTAGCAAGCCAGGCAGGCCGGCTTCCTCTGGGGACACAACGTGGCCGTCAGCGCTGGTGCCGGCACCCAGCCCGCCCCCAGCCCCGTTCCCAGCTGAACCCCGCTCCCTGCCGGCCCGCAGCTCTCCCCCACGCTCGTGGCTGTGCAGCGAGAGGCTGGAGCCGGGCACGGCCACGTCCCGTCCCTGCCATCCCTCCTGCAGCCCCGGCAGAGGGGACAGGCACGCGGGGACCGGGGCAGGAGGGAGGGAGAAGGGGGACGCTGCTCTGCCCCCACGCGACGCGGTGCGGGTTCCAGGAGCCGGCTCGGAGGGGGGCGCAGCCCCCGTCTCACCCTGTTCTCCACGGCCTTGCAGTTCTGCGTCCTCTGCGCCCTCTTCCTGCAGTTGGTCTGCACGAGGTTGACGCGCAGCTGGACGAACGTCCCCGACGAGTCTTGCTGGTGCGAGAGGGAAACGTCCCGTGAGAGGCGGGGAGGGCCGGGGGCAGTGCTGGGATATTTCGGGGTGAGGAGAGGCAGGACCCGCCCGGGTGCTCGCCGTGCCCCCGGTGCCTCAGGACAGCGGGGAAGGCAGAGCAGGCGGTACCCGAACCGTTTGTGCCTCCCAGTCCCACCGCCCCGGTTCCCCCTCCGACCGCCACCATGGCGGGCACAGCCCTGGGGGGGCTCCGCACACCCCGGGGTCCGAGGGACAACGACCCTGAGCACAAAGCCAGCCCCAAATCAACCCAAGGCCCTGCGAGGAGGCTCCCACGAGGGGCGAGCGGCTCAGAGGGGAGCGGCCCTACGGCCCCCAGCACCCCGTGAGCACGGGCAGCTCCTGGGGAGAGCTCCGGGGGCACGGGACGGAGCCAAACCGGGACACCATGCCCGGGGGGACGGGGACGGGATGGATCTGAGCCGGGACACCGCGTCCTGCCTGGGGGGACCGGGATGGGACGGAGGTGAGCCGGGACACCGCGTCCTGCCCGGTGACAGCCATGCCCCGGGGGCCACCGGGTCCGCTCCGGGCACTGTGGTTAATGAGTAGCTGAGCGCCGCCAGCGCACCCTGCCCCGTGCCATCGGGCACAGCCAGCACCGCCCGGGGACCGCGGCACCGTGCACCCCCGGCCGTCTCCGTGCCCGGCGCCACCCTGCTCGCCGCAAAGCCCCCGCGGGGCACGGTCACGGTCACGGGCAGGGGCACCGGTCCCGGTCCCGGTGCTGGACTCGGCACTCACCCGCTCGACGGCCCCCTCGAGGGAGTGCTCCCTGAAGAGGAAGAGCACGCTGCCCCGGCCGTGGAAGTACTCGAGCACGTCCCGCACCACCCGCCGCTGCAGCGGGCTCTGGCTGGCGGCCGCCAGGGCCACGAAGCCCAAGGCGAGGGCCAGCACCCGCCGCATCGCCGCCGCCGCGCCTCGTCCCGCTGCCTCCCGGCACGGCCCCGCTCCGCCCCCGGGGAGGAGGCGCCCGGCCCGGGGGGGGTGTGGGGGGGGGGCTCGGACCGAGAGGGGGGCAGCGGGCCCGGGACGGCCCCGGGGGATGCGGGGAGGGGCCGGGGGGGGGTGGGCGCGGGGTGGGGCCTGCCCCGAGAGGGGGCACCGGGGGGGTAACGGGGGGGGTAATGAGGGGGAAACGGGGGGTACCTAGGGGGTACTGGGGGGTAACGGGGGGGTAACGGGGGGTATCAGGGGGGCACCGGGGGGGTAATGAGGGGGAAACGGGGGGTACCTAGGGGGTACTGGGGGGTACCGTGGGGGTAACGGGGGGTACCCAAGGGGTCCTGGGGGGTACTGGGGGTACCGGGGGTGTAACGGGGGGGAACCGGGGGGTACCAGAAAGGTACCGGGGGGTAACGAGGGGGGTACTGGGGGTCGCCGCCCCGCCTGGCCCTCACGGGCTGGGGGCACGGGACCGTCCCGCCTGACCGGGAGCCGCCGCCCCCCGCCCCGGGGAGCCCCGAGGAGCCCCGGGGCCGCCCCGCTGCCGCCGCTCCCGGGCTCCCCGGTGTCGCCGCCCCCGCACGGCCCCCGTGCAGGCTGCAGGCACCGGGGTAGAGGCCGCGGCTGGGGCAGGGGCAGGGGCACGGCGCCCTCGGTACCGCCCGGCCCGGCCCCGCCTGGGGGGGGGAACGGGGGAGGACTCAGGGGGACGGGAGGTGGCGCTCTAGCCCACGTCGGGCAACTCTATGGTGGCGCCGCTCTAGCCGCGCGCTGAGCGCTCTATGGTGCCGCGCGCTGCTTCCGGCACGCCCCTAGGGGATGCCGCCGCGGGTCACGCGGTGACCCGGAAGCGCTGTGGCGAGGCGGCGGGCGGGAACTACAACTCCCAGCAGCCCCCGCGCCGGCAGCGGCCGCCTCCCCGCTCCTCCCCCCCGTCCCCCCTCACATCCAGGCCCCGCCGCTGGGCGCGCGCCTCTGCCGGCGTCGCCGCCGCGCTGACGTCACCGTCGCGGCGACGTCACCGCGCCGCGGCGACGTCACCGCGCCGCGGGACGCCGGCGGCCGTGAGTCCCCCGGGGAGGCGGCCCCGGGGCTGGGGGAGGGGGGCGGCGGCGGAGGGACCGGGGACCGGGGGGGGGGGGCGGGCAGGGAGGCGGCCACGGGCCCCCCCCAACGCGGAGCCACCGCCGCCCCCGCCCGCCCCGGGCCGCGGCCTGCCCCCGGCGGGAGCCCCCGGGCCTGCGGCTGCCGGGAGCGGAGCCCACGGGGCCCCCCCCCGGCCTGGTCCCGGCCCTCAGCCGCCCCCGGGGCTGTGTCCGGGGGGGGGGGGTCCCGGGGCTGCCGGCACCGCCTGGGGCGGGGGGGGGAGCTCGGTGTCGCGATAACGATACCGGGGGCTAACGGTGAGTCACCCGGTGTCGCGATACCGGGGGCTAACGGTGGGGGCTCGGTGTCGCGATAACAGTGACTGGCGATGGGGCCTCAGTGTCACGGTACCGGTGGCTAACAGCGGGTGCTCAGTATCGCGATACCGGTGGCTAACGGTGAATCCCTCGGTGTTGCGATACCGGTGCCTAACGGTGAGTCAGCCAGTATCACGATACCGCTGGCTAACAGTGGGTCCCTCGGTATCACGATACCGGCGCCTAACGGTGAATTCCTCGGTGTTGCGATACCGGTGGCTAGCAGTGGGTCTTTGGTCTCACGATACCGGTGGCTAATGGCGGGCGCTCAGTATCGCGGTACCAGCGAGTAACCGTGGGTCCCTCAGTATCACGATACCGGCGCCTAACAGCGGGTCCCTCAGGATCGTGATACCAGCGGCTAACGGTGGGTGCTCGGTGTCGTGATAACGGCGACCAACGGTGGGTGCTCAGTGTCACGGTACGGGTGGCTAACGGTGAATCCCTCGGTGTCGCGATACTGGTAGCTGACAGCGAGTCACCCAGGGTTGCAACACCGGTGGCTGGCGGTGGGTCCCTCGGTATCGCGATACCGGTGCCTAACGGTGAGTCACCCAGCGTCGTGATACCGGTGGCTAACGGTGGCTCCCTCAGCATCACGATACCGGTGCCTGGCGGTGAATCCCTCGGTGTCGTGATACCGGCGGCTAACGGCGGGTCACCCACTGTCCCGATACCGGCGGCTAACGGTGGGCGCTCAGTATTGCGATACCAGTGACTAACGGCAGGCCACCCGGTGTCCCGATACTGGGCCAGGCCCCCGCCCGTGCCTCCCGCGCTGCCGCCACTGCTCCAGGCGACGGAGCCCCGGAAACAACACCGGCGGCGGCCGGGGGCTCCTCAAAGCGTCCCCGTCCCTCCTGGGGAGCAGGGGAAGGTCCCCGAGGAGCCGGGCGCTGCCGTGACACCGCCTGCGGCGGGGGCACCCCCGTGTCGCACCCCCGTGTCACCCCCGCCTTGCACCCCTCCGCAGCTGCCCTCGCCAGCTCTCGGCGTGCCGTTTCCGTACCGGATCCCCCGGGGGCGCCGATTTCTCGCCCCGTGTTGCCCGCCGGGGGCAAGTTGCCCGTCGGGGGTCCCCTGCAGCGGTGGGGGCCGCGAGGCCCAGGAAGCGCAGGGCAGCGTTTGGGCTCTGCGGGACCTGTCCTCCCCCCCCCCCCGGTGCCCAGGGGACGCCGCCGGTGCCTCCTCAGGTGCTGCGGAGCTCCCTGGAGACGTGAATGTCCCGGCCCGGTGCTGGCCGGGGCGAGTCCGAGCCCTGGTGTCCCTAAAGACGGAGCGGAAGGGAAGGAGCGAGGGATATATACGGAGAGGGGGCCCTGCTGGGGTGCTGCGGCCATCGTGTCCCCCCCCCGAGGGACCGTGCCCCGCTCGTGCTGCGGCAGGGGCGGCCCTCACCTCCGTGGCAGGGGCAGGAGAGGCCCCCCCGAGAGCTGCGGCCCCAAGCGGGGGCTGCTCTCGCCCGCCGGCCGTCCTCCACCTCCCCGGGTACGCGCTCAGGGCCGCGGGCACACCGGGGCCGGCTCGGGGACCCCCTGTGGTGCCGGGACCCCGCAGCCCCCGGCTGGGTTTTGCCCGGAGCCGCGGGGTTGCAGCTGCGGCTCCCCCCCCCAGCCCCCCCCACTCCCCGCACGGCCCCGGCGCAGGACTACAACTCCCGGCAGCGCTCCGCGCGCGGGCCGCGGGGAGGCTTTCCTGTAAACAGAGGCTCTGAACTCGGGCCAGACCCCGGGGCTGGCTCCTTCCTTCCCCCTCGGATAACTCGGAGGAGGAGGAGGAGGAAGGTCCGGGCGCCCGCCGTGCCGCTCCCGCCGCCGCCCGCGCTCTCCCATTGCCGCCGCCGCGCTCACTCCTCCGCTCTCCTCCACTCCCGCAGGGCCCCGCAGCAGCCATTTGGAGGAAGTTGGGGAAGATCCGAGCCCGCTGTGGAAGGCGGAGGGAGAGGACACGGCCGCCGCCGCCCCGCGCCCGACGGCCCCGAGGGGCACCATGTCCGCCGGGGGGGCTCCCCAGGTATGGGGGGGGGGGCGGCGGCTCGCGCTCCGTCCCCCGAGGGATCGGCCGTGCCCCGAGGGCCGAGCGCGGCGCGGGGCGGGGGGGGGAGCCTGGGGTTGCCTTTTGTGCCGCCGCCGCCTTGTCGTGGCGGCTTCCCCGGGGGGCCGGGAGCTCCCCCGGTGCTTTCCTCCGCCTCCGGTCGCCCAGAACTGCTCTCGCCCCCGGAGGCCCTGCCGGCTCCGCACGAGACTTTCCCTTTGGAGCTGGCACTTCTGGAAGTTGTGACAGCCCTCGGGGCGCCGCCTGGCGCCATCTGTTCTCCCGGTGCTCCTGCCGAGCCACCGGGGAGCTCCGGGGGAGGACGAGGGGAGCCCCGGGGAGGGCAGGGGGGGCAGAAGGGGCGCCGGGCTTCCCGGGAGGAGCCTGCTCGGGGCACTCGCAGTGACCTCCCCCCTTCGGTCCCGGCCCTGGCTGGGTGGCCCTGAGGCAGGGGGGAGGCTGAAAGGGATCGGGGCGGGGGGTGGGGGGCGAGTGGGAGAGGGCACGGGAGCGCTGCGACACCTCCCAGCGCCCGGGCCCCCCGGGGGGCAGCGCTGCCGCACGCCTCCCGCCAGGAGAAAACAAAAAGAAGAGGCAAAAAGCAAAGCCAAGCGGCCGCGGCCGGCTGCTGAAACGCCTCCCCCTCTCTCCCGGAGCAGCCTGCCCACGTCCTGAACCTGCTCCCTTACCCCCGGCTGAACGAGGTGCCCAGGGCCGGCCATGAGCTGGGTTCCGCGGGCGCGGAGATCCCCTCCGACCCCTGCACAGGTGAGGGCCCGGGGCGGCCGGCGGGGGGGCTCCCGCGTCCCCTGGGTTGCGGGCGGGGGGCAGGATCTGTTCCTAAACCCGCGCAGATGTGGCACGGGGGTGGGGGGGGTGTGGGGAGGAAACCCCCCGCCCGCCTTGCAGGCGCGGCGCTGGTGCAGGTGGAGACTTTTCCTGCTGTCTGGGCGGTTGGGGCCGCGCTGGTTGCATTCTTGCGGTGCCCTTTGAAATCCTATCGTGGAAGCGCCAGGTGGGATCTGAGGACGCCGGGGTGAGTTTGCGAGGCTCCGAGGGAACGTCGTTTTCCCGCGAACGGTGTTCTCGCTCACCTTCCGCTGGAGCGCGCGTTGCCAGGAGGAGGGAGGCTGGAGCTTGGGTTTCTTTTTATCTTTAATTACACTTCAGGCAGCGGCAGCTTAAAATAGATGAAAGCAATGCCTCGAGGCTCGGTTAATTTTAGCTTATTTGTGAATTAACGCAGGCGTCTCCAGCATAATGATGCGTATGCCGAATGCATGTTTTGCAGTGTGACAGTTCATGGTGACCAGCTCTTATCCCTTCAACCAGGCTACAGATTTTTCAAGCCCGGTGGCTTGTTCGGTATTAAACAGTCGGAGGAGCCGTTCCCCGAAGGCCAGCAAATGCAGGAGGACAGCAAGATCCTCGTGAGCCCGTGTGCAGGTAGGTGCTCCCCGTGTCCCCGCGGGGGCTTCGCAGCGATTGGCGACTGGCCTTGGCAGGGGACGTTGGCCCTGTGGGGCTGTCGGCAGCCGTTTTGGGCCGTTTTGGGAAGTTTTTGCCGTAGCCGCTGGCGGCTCCCAGCAAGCCACGGGTGGAACGGGTTCTGGAAGGGTTCTGTGTCCCCCCCCGCCCCCCCCCCGGGTAATTAGGGCGCTATAAACTGCGGCCAAGGTCTCTGAAATCGATGTCTTGAATCTTTTTGGAATCTAGTTGAGCCCGGGCGACCGAGCAAAGTGGAGCAGCCCGACGAGAAGCCCGGGGTCGCCGCGGGCTCGCTGGAGCTGTACCCGGCGGGCGCCGGCGGTTCCGGCCGCTGGTTCCATGGCGGGCAGCGCGCGCCCGAGCGGGCGGGCGCGGAGCGGGACGGCGCCGCCAGCCTCAGCCCGCTCCCGTCCCGGGTGGCCTGCTGGGCCCCCCAGCTCGGCAGCGGCCCCTTCCGCTGCGCCCAGTGCGGGAAGGGCTTCCGCCAGAAGCAGAGCCTCATCACGCACGAGAGGATCCACACCGGGGAGAAGCCCTACAGGTGCGGGGACTGCGGCAAGAGCTTCAGCCAGCGGCCCAACCTGCTGACCCACCGCCGCGTGCACACGGGGGAGCGCCCCTTCCCCTGCACGCAGTGCGGCAAGAGCTTCAGCCAGAAGGCCAACCTCCTGGCCCACCAGCGCATCCACGCCGCCAACGAGAAGGCGCTGGCCGGGGGCGAGCAGGAGGACGGCGCCTCCGGCAAGCCGAAGCTGCGCGCCCCGCAGCGGAGCTACCAGGACGACACCCCCTTCGTCTGCCCCGAGTGCGGGAAGAGCTTCCGCCAGAAGCCCAACCTCATCACCCACCGGCGCATCCACACCGGCGAGCGCCCCTTCACCTGCTTCCTCTGCGGCCGGAGCTTCAACCAGAAGACCAACCTGGTGACGCACTACCGCGTGCACACCGGCGAGCGCCCCTTCGCCTGCACCCAGTGCGGCAAGCGCTTCACCCAGAAAACCAACCTGGTGACGCACCAGAGCACCCACACCGACGTCCGGCCCTACCCCTGCGGGCAGTGCCAGAAGTGCTTCAAGGACAAGGTGTCCCTCAAAGCCCACCAGAAGACGCACGCCCCGCGCCAGCGGAGGTGCCCGGGCCGGGGTCCGGCTCCCGCCCTGCCTTTCGGGGCCGCCCCCACGCTGCTGCAGCCCGGCGGCCCGGAGCAGGAGGCCGCCTTCAGCCCGATGCCGCCGCTGCCTGTTCAGAAGATCCCCGAAAACCAAGAGCTGTACTCGTGCACGGAGAAGGGCTTCCCCCCGAAGGAGCAGCTCCTGCCCCACCAGCAGGCCCCGCTGGGGGAGCAGGCCTTCCCCTGCGTGCAGTGCGGGGAAGGGTTTTGCCCGAAGGTGGCCCTGCTCCGCCCGCAGCACGGCCCTGGGGCGGAGGCTCCGGCCGGCTGCGCCGCGGGCTTCAGCCCCGGCCCGCACCTCCTGGGGCACCTGGGGGTGCAGCCCGTCCTCGGGGAAGGCGCAGCCCCCGCGCCGCCCACCCCCGGGGCCGAGAAGCCCTTCATCTGCAACCAGTGCGGCAACAGCTTCGGCCTGTGGCTCTCCCTGGTGGCCCACCAGAAGACCCACGTCGGGCAGAAGGCCTTCCAGTGCCCCGAGCACGATAAGAGCTCCGGAGACGAGCTGTCCGCCAAGTCTCCCCAGGAGAAGGATTTGGACGGGAGAGCCTGGCTGTGCCCTGAGTGCGGGAGGAGCTTTGTCCAGTACGAGCGGCTGGTGAAGCACCGCCAGAACCACAGGGGCCGCGGGCCCTACCGCTGCGACGTCTGCGGGAAGCGCTTCAGCCTGAAGACCAACCTGGTGACGCACCAGCGCATCCACACCGGCGAGCGCCCCTTCACCTGCGGCGTCTGCGGCCGCCGCTTCAACCAGAAGGGGAACCTGGTGACGCACTACCGCACGCACACCGGCGAGCGCCCCTTCGCCTGCACCCAGTGCGGCAAGCGCTTCGCCCAGAAGCCCAACCTCATCGCCCACCAGAAGACCCACTCCGGCAGGCAGCCCTTCACCTGCCTCGAGTGCCCCAAGCGCTTCAAGAGCAAGCTCTCCCTCAGGGTCCACCAGCGCGTGCACGTCGTGGAGCAGCCCCAGAGCGAGCCGGGCCCGGGCCAGACGCCGCCCAGCCTGCAGGCGCACCCCGGCAGCCCCTACCCCTGCTCGCTCTGCGGGGAGTCCTTCGAGGAGCACGGGGAGCTGCAGCTGCACCGGCAGGGCCACGCCGGCGAGCGGCCGCACGCCTGCGCCGAGTGCGGGAAGCGCTTCCGTCAGAAGGTGAACCTGGCCGTTCACCAGCGGACCCACACCGGGGAGCGCCCCTTCCACTGCGCCGAGTGCGGCAAGGGCTTCAGCCAGAAGGCGCACCTCCTGCGGCACCGCAGGACGCACACCGGCGGCGTGCCGCCCTCCTGCTGCGAGGGCGCCTGCCCCGCGCACCGGGACGAGCCCGATGCCAGTGCTCCCCTGGGGAAGGGCTCGGCGCCGCCCGGCGTGCTGCTGCCCCCCTGCTCCCGGGGGGCCGCGCAGGGATCGCTGCCTCGGGAAGAGCTCCGGCCGGGAGCGCAGCCCCCGAACAGAGCGGAGAGCCCGTCCGGGGCAGCAGACATCCTTCTGCAGCTGATGCAGGAAGACCAGCACCTGGTGTCCGGCTCGCACCACGCGCAGGAAGCGCCCGCGGGGCAGTGCCCCTGTAAGTGCGCCGAGGGCGGGGAAGGCCTGGCCGGGAAGCCGACTCTGCAGCCCCAGTGCTGCTGCGCTGACTGCGTGAGCCAGAGGCAGCTGCTCCTGAAGCCCCAGCACGACTGCCGCGCCGAGATCTGGTGCAAGTACGGTGGCTGCGGCAGAAGCTTCGAGGACAAGCGAGTGCTGAGAGTGCCTGAGAGAGCGCACGGCGAAGAGAAAACCTCGCCGTGCCCGAGCTGCTTGTAACGCGCCCGCGCGGGCTGCCATGAACCCGTCCGAGCGAGGGACCGGGCCTCGTCGCTCTTGCACTACGGACACCGAACCTGGACAGGGGGTAGCTCACGCCGGGAGCCGACTGCTGACCAAACGGGGACGGTGCGGAGCCTGTAAGGGCCTGACGCAGGGGAAGCTGCGAGTCAGAACCTGGGGGGGGGGCTCCCGGGACGTGGCGGGGGCTCGGGAGGATTGTGGTGGCTCACGGGAACAGGACGCTCTTGCGGAGCGGAGCACCCCGGAGGTGGCGTGGGATGCACCGAACTGGTCACGAAGCAGTGCTGGACTCGGACGCTGCGTGCGCGTTTTCTGTCTTGTGAACATACCAAATTTGTAAAGCGGGTGGAGCTGAGGAGCAGGAGGCGCTACCGGGACTGCGGGTCTGCGGTGCTGGCTTCTGCTGGCGGCTGCCTGCGAAGAGTTGGACGGCGAGGAGCGGGGAGGAGCTGAGGATCCCGCGCCCCGGCTCAAAAGTCGCCTCCGCCGAGCAGGAGGCCGGGCAGAGGCGCATCTGCTGGGCCCTGGCTGCAGGCTCCGCTGGGGGCTGCCGTCCTGCGATGTGCAGACCCCGGCGTGGGGCAGAGAGAGGCCTCGGTGGGCCGAGAGCTTCTGCCAGAGCCCTCCGTCCGTCTCTTCGGACTGGGTGTCCTTCTGCGGGATGTTTTTGGGACGGGGAGCCGAGACCCGCTGTCGGCTGTCCGCCGGTGTGGGCAGAGGAGGAGCAGCTTCGCGGGGAGGCGAGCGAGCCGCCGAAAATGCGGTACCGGCTCTCTTCCAGCCTCGCGGGGACCCCGCGCTGAGGTCCCTGGGCGGCGGGGCTCGGTCCCGAGCCTGCGGCTTCACGGCTGGAGCGGAGGAGCCGGCGGTGGGGAAAGCGTCAGCGCAGCCAGGCGCTGGTGGCCGCCGCGGGCCGTGCCTCACCGCCGCATCTGCAACGGACCGCAGATAAGATTAAGCATCTCCTCTGAGCCTGGAGGAGTATTACAGGGTGAATATGGGGGGGGTGGGTTGGGGAATGTAGCTTCTGCTTCTGTACTTGCTCTGTGGATAACCTTTCTGACTAGCACCTCTTTCTGGTACTCACCTAATTCTGCATAGATAACCCGGGAGCGCCGGGGAGCGGTGGCTGCAGCCTGCCCGGCGCTGCCCCGCGCCTGCGCTCATGCTCCCGGGCTGGAAGCGGGGGAGCTGCTTGGCCGGGGCAGGGCCGCGGGGGCAGAGCTTTAGGGATGGGAACCGCTGGCCTGAAAGCTGCTCCCGCTTGGAAGCGCGCTTCGCATAAAAGGGGAAACGAATCTCGCCCGCTGCACCCGAGGGGAGCCGCCCGTCCGCTGCTCCCCCTCACGCGCCACGAGCCGCGTAGCCCTCAGCCCCAGCTATGGCAGTAGAACCCTATCTTGCTTTGCTCGGCTGCAGAGCCTCCTTGCTACAATGGTTTGGCAAAGACCTTCGCTGAAAACATTGGATGCTGTTACCAGCGCCTGGCGCGGCGCCGCGCTCTCCTGGGGCGCTCCTCCCCTGCCTTTTGGGGGGTGCATCCCAGGCCTGCGGCGTCAGGAAACGCCTCTCGCCACGCAGTGTCCGAGTGCCGGCGCAGGGCGGCGGTGGGGTCTCCATCCCCAGAGGTGTTCAAACCGCCTGGACACGGCCCCGGGCAGCCCCCCCGGAGCAGGCGGTGCCCGATCCGCGCGGCCCTCGGCCCCTCTGCCCCGTAGGGTTTGGGCAGATCCTGCCCCACAGAGCCGGGCCAGCCGCGGCTGTGCCAGCTCGCCGTCACGCCGAGGGGACACCGGTACGGTCCCTGCCGGAGCTGCAGCCTCGTTAAGGCACTCTTAGCTAACAACGCATCCGGGCGGCGGTGGCGGGGCCGTGCGAGGGGTGGCAGCTGCCGGGCGCGGGGTCCCTGGCACCCGAGCTGTCCCCGGGCAGGGGGTGGGCGTCCAGCCCGCAGTGCTCGGCTCTGCCCTCTCCCCTCCGGCAGACACGCCGCCCTCTCCCTTCCGCCTAGCATCACGCTCCAGCAACATTTCAGGTCCTTGCAATTCTATTTTTTTGAGGTTATTTAAAATAAAAGCTTTCTCACAGCAGGTTCCGGCCTCCTCCTCCTCCTCCTTCCCGGGGAGCGTCGGTGTGGTACCGCGGTCTGCGCCGCAGGGAGGGCCGGGGGCAGGCACTTGGATTTCTGACCCAGCCTCGAGCTGTTCCTGATCCTCGGGGCGAGAGCTGCTCCCCAGCCACGTGCCTGCCTTCCCTGCCAAACCGTCGGCCCCGTGGTGCTGAGGCAGAGCCTGGGGCACCGAGGCCTTGCTGAGGGGCAGAGCTGGGGTCCTGGGGCAGCCGCGCTGCCCCCAGCGTGTGGGAGAAAGCGGCCGCAGCGCCCGTCGTACCGTCCCTGCACGTGCTCTGCTCCTCGTGGGCTGTTGCAGTTGAACTTGGAGTCGTGCTGGTGGCGGAGCCGCCTGCAGCAGACTCCCTGGGTTCTGCCTCTCTCGGCAAAAGCCTCAGCAGCGAAAGGGGAAACGCTGGGGGCTGTCGGCAGCGCCGGTGGGGCCGCGGGCTTGCCGTGCCTGTTAAAGGCAGGAGGATTCTTCCCAGCAGCTGGGCCGGGGCGGGGGGGGGGGGGGCTGCTCCCTGCCCTTCACTGCCTCGCGCTTCGTTGCATTCGTGGGCTCGTTTCCCGCTGACCAGCCGGTTCTGACAACCCCTCCGCTCCTTCGATTGCTGCAGGTTTCAAATCCGCGCAGGCCCTGGCTCTGCGAACAGCGCCTTCGGCGCAGGCCCTGGCTCCGCGCCTCTCCCAGCACCTTCACATCCACGCCGCCCCCGCCAGCGCAGCCCAACGAGATCCCGAGGGCCTTTGCTGCCCTTCCCGTGGCCACTGGCTGACGGCTCAGTTCCCCCCGTTACTGGTAATGCTGGGACGGGATCCCAGCACGAAGTGGGTGCCCTGCTGGTGCCCACCGGGAGCTGAGCTGCTGCCCCTCACCGCCGCATCCCGGGGACGGCCGATGCTCTTGGGCCTTCGCTTACCCAGGGAAAGAAGTGGTTGGGGGTTGAAAACACCCTCGGGGCCTTAGGGCGAAGCCGAGAGATGCAGCCACAAACTGCAACCGCAGCCAAGGCTCGGGGAGGGTGCGGGGGCAGCACAGCTGGCAGCGCGGGGCCTGGTGTGAGAAAAATCTCAGTTTTCTCAGGCAGGATCTTCGGTGAAGCTGTTTTATTCACGGTTGCAAAGGCGGGCGTCCTGCAAGCAGGAGCGCACAGTACAAGTTTACCATAACTCTATATCCCCTATTTCCCAACACCTGATTTCTCCCGTTTCCTCACTGGTTGAGCACTGCAGGTTCACAACCTACTCGACGCCCTTCTATACTACATAGGTACAATTTTATTTGACCAGCCATTAATTTCTCCTTTTCCTTTTTTCCTTCTTCTCTTGTGACCAGAGGGCCCGCGATTCTTGTTTTTACTGGTCTCGCACTGCTCGTCCTGTTTTTCTGAGCTGTCCTCCTTATGTTGGGACCTTCCCCTTATCTGCTTAACGTACTCCCCACTGCTGTGCCGCACGATCACGTTTGGATGCGCGAGCTTAGTGGAATTTTCCACTGCCAAACCACCTTCCGCTGCAAAAACACGACTTTGTTTCTCACCCTGGCCTCCCCCACGGTGCCACACCAGGCTGGTAGCGATAACGCCCGGCCCCTCCAGCTCCCGACAAACGCCTCGGTGGGAGGAATCCTTCACCCCAGAGTGACCAGCCCCAGGCTGCCCTCGCCCCATGGAGCACGTTCCCCGTCACGCCCCGATGCCCCAGGGGTGCTAACACGCAGGGCAGCGTGTGCTGGCGGTGCGGGAGGGCCCGGCTCTGCCCGGCACCCCCACGAGCCTGCCCGGCACCAGCCCTGGCTGCCCCTGCCCTTTCCGCGGAGCTGAACGTGCTTCCTATCAGCACTACGGAGCAGCGGCCGTGGCCGCATGTGGACACCGACGGCGTAAGGGCTCGTCCCGCCCGTCCCTGCCCCTGTGACGCCATCCGTAGGCGTCAGCAGCTGCTCCGGGCGCGCAGGCGTGCAACGAGGCCGCTGCCGCGTGGCCCGGCCCCGGCGAGGCAGGTCTGGGCAACGGCTCCGCAGGAATCTGCAGCGGGTGCCCCAACCCAACCGCCGGCGCTGCCGAGCGCGGCGTGCGCAGCTCCAGCAAGCTGCAGCCTGCGCCCGGGGCCTGCTCCCAGCCGTGCCCCAGTGCCGGTCCTGGGGCCGTGCCGCTGTCCCAGGACCCCGAGCAGCGTGCCGTTGGGCACGGCTGGCAGAGAGGGGCTTCCCCCACTGGGGTCGGGGCTCCCTGCACCCCTCTGCCCTTCGTGCTCCCCACCGAGGGGCCGGGGTGGCCGCTCCTCGTCCCCGTGCATGGCTGGCACACGGTGCCTTCGCCACCTCGGCTGCTGCGGAGCTTCCGTGTCCTCATGTCCCCACCGGTCCCGCAGAGCCGGGCCCTTCCACGCGGTCCCTGGGCTTCCTCCGGCCTCGCCTCGTGCCAACGCTTTGCTCCCGGCCTCCTGCACCCGGGCACCGAGGGGCACCTCTGGCGGGGCCAGCGCCAAGACCCCCGGCTTGGCACCACCGGTGCAGCTTCCAGAACCGCTGGGGGGGGTCCGGTTCAGCTCCATGCAGCCCCGGGGGGATGAGCGTGAACCTGGGGGGGTCCAGTTCGGCTCCATACAGCCCCGGGGGGGTGAGCAAGGGCCGGGGGGAGGGGGCGGTTTCGCTCCATGCAGCCCCGGGGGGCTCAACGGGGTCCGGGGGGGTCCGGTTCAGCTCCATGCAGCCCCGGGGGGGTGAACAGGGACCGGGGGGTCCCGGTTTGGCTCCATGCAGCCCTGGGGGGGTGAACAGGGACCAGGGGTGCCCCCTTCAGCTCCATGCAGCTCCGGGGGGCTGAACGGGGACTGGGGGGGTCCGGTTCGGCTCCATGCAGCCCCGGGGGTGCGAGCGGGGTCCCGGGGGTCTCGGGCTGCCCCTGCCCCGTGTTCAGCACCGCGCGGGCTACACCGCGGGGCCACGCGGCCTCCGGTGCCCCGGTGCCCCGCACCACGGCCCCCCGGCAGCTCGGGGCCGCCCCCGGCCCCTCTGTTCGGGCCGCGCCGTGCGAGCCCCTTTGTTCCCCGGCGGGCCCCGGCCGCTCCCCGCCGCAGCCCCGGCCCGGAGGGGACCCTGCCCTCGGGGGGGGGGGAAGGGGGGGGACACCGGGCCGAGCCCCCCCCCCCCCCCCCGGGCCACCCCGCCCCGGCCGCGGGGCTGCGGGAGCGCGGGCGGCGGAGCGGGCCGGGGCAGGGCCGGGCCGGGCCGGGCGGGCCGGGGCAGGAGCGGCGGCGGTGCCTGCGCGTCAGGCGGGCAGGAGGAGCCAGCGGGCCACAAAGAGCCGGGCGGCGGCGGCGGCGGCGGCGGCGGCGGGGAGCGGCGGAACCGGGCCGGGCAGGTCGGCGGCGGGGCGGGCACCGGAGCGGGGAGGGGGGGGTGGGGGGGGATCGGGGCGGCCCCGCTGGGGGGGTGGGGGGGTCCGGGGGGGTCCGGCCCGGCTCGGCCCGGCCCGGGGGGGGGCGGTGCGGTGCGGCAGCGAGGCGCAATGCGGCGCAGCCCGGCCCCAGCCCGGGGCCGCCCGCCGGGGGGATGCCGCGGGACCCCCCCCCCCCCGGCACGGTTCCGGGCCCCCCAGGGCCAGGCGTGGCCGCGGAGCCGCCGGGGCTCGCGGGCTGGGCCCCGCAGCCCCGGGGGGGAGCGGGGGGAGGCGGGCGCCAACCCCCCCCCCCCCCACCTCCGCCACGAGGGCGCCCGGCCCCGGCCCCTTCCGCCCTCGGGTTCCCCCGCACCGGGCGGTGTTCGGGGGTCCCGGGGGTCCGGGGGGGCGGCGGCACCCCCGGCGTGGCGCTGGGAGCCGCAGCCGCCCCTCTCTGTGCCCCCCAGGGCCGCGATGCGGGCGCCGTGAGCCGGGCAGCGCGCGCCCATGACGGACCTGGCCTCGCCCACGGGCGAGAACCCCTTCGCCTTCCCCGGCGGCGAGGAGGGCTTCGGGGACGAGAAGGCGCTGGTGATCCACAGCCAGGCGGAGGAGGAGGAGGCCGGGAAGGAGTTCAAGTGCATCCTGTGCGGGGAATGCTTCGGCCAGCAGCCCAGCCTCGCCCGGCACCAGAAGCACCACGCCGGGGAGCGCGCCTTCATCTGCGCCGAGTGCGGCAAGGCCTTCAGCCTCAAGCACAACCTCATCATCCACCAGCGCATCCACACCGGGGAGCGCCCCTACCAGTGCGGCGTCTGCCAGAAGAGCTTCAGCCTCAAGCAGAACCTGCTCACCCACCAGCGCATCCACAGCGGCGAGAAGCCCTTCTCCTGCGGGCGCTGTGGGAAGCGCTTCCGTGAGCAGCGCTTCCTCCTCAACCACCAGCGCACCCACGCCGAGGACCGGCCCGGTGCGGCCACCGAGGACCAGCCCGGCGCAGCCGCCGCCGCCAGCAGTCGCTCGCCGCGGCCCGAGCCGCATGAGGAGGCCAGCGGCCCCGGGGCAGCGAGCGGCCCCTTCGCCTGCGCCCGGTGCGGGAAGGGCTTCAGCTGCCGGAGCAGCCTGGCCACGCACCAGCGCACCCACACCGGCGAGCGGCCCTTTGCCTGCCCCGACTGCGGCAAGAGCTTCAGCCAGAAGGGCTCCCTGAAGATCCACCAGCGCACCCACACGGGCGAGACCCCCTTCTCCTGCGCCCAGTGTGGCAAGACCTTCGCCCAGAAGGTCAACCTCACCGCGCACCAGCGGAGCCACGGGGCAGAGAACGCCCTCACGTGAGCCCCCGCGCACCGGGACCCCCACCCACCGCTGCCTGCACCGCTCTCCTGCCCCACAGGGTTCTCCCCATCCTGCAGCCCCCCGGGCACTGCGGGAGTGCACCTGGAGGTGCTGCCTGGGGGCCTCGGAGCCCTTAGTGGCCTCACCAGGGCTTCGAGGCGCGTGCACATCCGTCAGTGTGGGAAACCGCCGGTGTGCCCGTGTGGGGCACAGAGCCCGGCGTGACGGGTGTGATCAGCCCCGGCTCCGTGTGGGCACCCCTGGGCGCCTGCTGCGCTCCTCCTGTTGGAGTTCCTCCCCTGACCATCACGAGGCTGCTCCCGCCAGCCCTGGCTGCCTCCGGTGCCCTGCATCAGGCGCTCGCAGGCTGATCTGTGCCTGCCGGACGCCTGTTGCCCCCCAGGGCTTCAGGAGGAGCCAAGCGCTGCGGCCAGCCCTGGAAATGGTGGTATTCTCTGTGGGGCTTCCTCCCCGTCTGTCCACCCAGTGCTGCAGCCTGGCGCACCCCGGGCCCACAGGTTAAACCCCTGGGCCAGGGCGAGGAGGAGGAGCGGGGAGGTTTCCCCAGGGCAGGGGACCACCGCTGCATGCTCCCCACGCACCCCTGTCCCCCCCACCCAGGCTGGTGCTGCTGCAGCGCAGGTAACACCTCTGTGTGCTTCTCGCCCAGGGAATGACGGCCACGAGCATCAGAGCAGAGCCAGATCTCGCCTCCTGTGCTCTGCGGGGAAGGAGCCGCGGCGCCGCGTGCTGCCCACCGTGCTGGGGAGAGGGGCTCGAAGAGGAGGCGGCAGAGGCTTGTCCCGGCACTGCGGAGAGCCCCGAGTAGCACAGAAATCAGGCGAAATAAAAATAAAATAAAACGCAAAGCTCACGGGTGCAAACTGCTTCCCAAGGAGCAGCAGCGGCAGCTCCGGCCTGGAGGAGGGACCGAGGCGGGGGCTGCACCCGGCTGCAGAGAGGCAGAGACCCCAGCCCGGGCAGCACGGAGGCCCCAGTGCGGAGCCCACAGATGTGGTGGCGGAGCAGGCAGCCAGGAGAGGTGAGCCGCGGCCAGGACGTGAAATCTCTGCCCATGCCTTGCTCTGCCACCCCAGGCACAAGCAGAGGAGCCCCGTGTTTGCTGAGCCCGCCCATGGCACCAGAGAAGGGGAAGTGGCTGCGCCAGAGCCCCGTGGCACGTGGGACCGTGCAAACCCTGCGGCACCTCTGAAGCCACGGGGTTTTAGGGCTGATCCCGGGTGCTGCTGGGGGTCAGCGGCCACCCCTGCCCTCCACAGGGTCCCTGTCTGTGCTCCATCCAGAGCCCCAAACCGGGACAGTGCTTGGCATGCTCTCTAGGACAAGACGGGACTCAGCACTGGTGGCTGAATCCAGGGTGGGTGCCCCTCTCCTGCACCCGTCCTGCCCTGCTGCTTGCAGGGGAAAATCAGCTTCTGCCGTCGCTTGCTGCTGATGATGCCCGTTGCACTGCGCCGCTCTCCACCACAGGATGATGCTGGGCTGGCCGGCGCTCCCTGCCCTCCTTCATGGGGCGACGCCGTGCATCGGGGCAGAGCGAGTGTGCAGCTGCCGGGGGGAGCTGACACCTGGCCCGGCCCCAGCTCCCGGTGACGGCACCGTCCTGGCTGCCACCGGCTCCCGAGGGAGCTGGATCCCCTCCTGCAGAGCCCCGCCGTGCCCCACTCCCCCCTGCTCCCCTCGCACAGGTCCATCCGTGCCCGTGGCACCGCCTGCACCCCGCCACACACGGTGCAGCCCCCCCTGGGCAGCCCTTTCCCCGCAGTGCCCCCACCCAGCCCGGTACCAGGAGGAGGGTGCTGGGCCCAGCCCCGGTGCCGTGGGGGCTGCCGGTCGCCGCGCCCCTGCCCGCCGGTGTCTTCTCGCCGTCCTGGCAAAAGGCAAAGCCCCCTGCGAAGAGCTGCACAAAGTGACCCCTGCCCCGTCCTCTGCCCACTTCTCCCTTCGCCACTACATGTGTGGAAATGCAGGTACTGCTGATGTGTATGAATTAAATTAATTACGCTTGGAAAACACCACGTCTCTATCTTGCTGGGAACCTGGGGAGTTTCGTGAGGGCTCACCCACGCCTTCCCAGGGCCCTCCAAAACATCGCTGCTGCCCGGGGGGGGGCTGCGGAGATGCTCACCAAGGACGGAGCTGCTCATGCGCCTGCACCAGGGGTGAGCGACGGCCCCGTGTGCGCCGGGGAGCCCATCCCCAGCTCAGCCTTGCCCCTTGCAGGTGTTGCTCCCATCCTGCCCTCACCCGGGCCAGCGGCTGTCGCTGCTGCAGGACTCGGCCGGCCTCGGCACGGCGGTGAGCAGAGCGCACGCTGCATCCCCAGCCGGCCCCTGCAGATCCTCCGCTGTCCCAAAAGATGGACGGATGCTGAGAATGCCAGCCGGGAGCGGGGACACCCCAGCATGAGCCGTACGTGGGCTTGGCACAGCAGCCAGCACCGCTCCACGGGCACATGCTGGATGTCCTGCCTGGTGTGGTGAGCCCTGGGCTGTGACAAGCGGTGGGAGTGTGGGGATAACGTGACAGAGGGGTCCTGGCTCTGCTCCTGTGTCCCCCCCAGCTCACGGCCATCCCCTGCTGGTTATGTGGCCGGGGGCAGGAGCGGATCCGAGGCAGCGCTCGGGGCCTGGGAGCTGCCATTGCCCTTCGGCCTGTGCCTGTCCCGGCAGAGGGAGGCTGGAGACGCTTCCACCTCGACTGCATTTTATTGACTTTGGCTTTCTCTGTTTTCCCCCAATGGCAAAAGGAACGAGCTCAGTGCTCAGGAGGGTGTTCTGGGGTAGGCCGTGTCCGCCTAGGACACCCTCACACCACATGAGGCCCGTCCCCACCAGCAGCAACGCGAGCCACGAATCCCCGAGTGTAGGGAAGGACGGGCTTAGAGCCCTTGTGGCCCGAAGTTTGGTGGCCACTGACTGCCCACCACGAGGCCTGTGTGGGGTGCTTTTACCCTGCTGGGCCGCTGAGCTCCCGCACAACTGCTCTCTCACCGCCCCTAATCAAAGGGAAAGGGAAAATACAACGGAAAGGGCTCAGGGGCTGAGATAAGGACGGGGAGATCACTCAACGATTATCGTCATGGGCAAAACAGACTCAGAGTAGGGAGATTAATGTAATTTATTGCCTATCACTAGTGGAACAGAGCAGTGAGAAACTACAAGCAGACTACAAACACCTTCCACACACACACCCTCTTCTCTCCCCCCCCCCGCCCAAGCAGCACAGGGGACTGGGGGCTGCGGTCAGTCCCTGAGGCTTCATCCCCGCTGCTCCTTCACCTGCCCCTGCTCCCCGTGGGGTCCCTCCCACGGGATGCCGTCCTTCCCCAATCGATCCCTCGTGGGCTGCCCACAGGCAGCAGCTCCTCAAGAACTGCTCCCACACGGCTCCGTCCCACGGGGTCCGTCCCCCAGGAGCAAACTGCTCCAGCACGGGTCCCCCACGGGCGGCAGCTCCCCCCAGACCCCCTGCTCCTGCGGGGGCTCCTCTCCATGGCTGCAGCTCCGGCCCGGGGCCTGCTCCTGCGGGGGCTCTCCGTGGGCCGCAGCCTCCTCCAGGCCACATCCACCTGCTCCACCGGGGGCTCCTCCACGGGCTGCAGCGTGGAGATCTGCTCCGTGTGGGACCCATGGGCTGCAGGGGGACAGCCTGCTCCACCAGGGGCCTCTCCCCAGGCCGCAGGGGAACTGCTGCTGCGTGCCTGGAGCACCTCCTGCCTCCTCCTGCACTCACCTTGGGGGCTGCAGGGCTGCTTCTCACTCCTCTCTCCCAGCTGCTGTAGTGTAGCAGGGTTTTGGTATTTTTTTCTCCGTTCTTAAATGTGCTCTCAGAGCACACATGCTGGGTGTGTGGCACTGCTGCGACCTCCAAGGTACCTCAGAGGTGATGGACACGGCAGGGCTCTGCCAGAGCCCCAAGGGAGCCAGGTTCTGGCCAGAACAGGAGGTTTGCTCCTCAGCCTTTAATTTAAAGCCTTGCCTTGGCAGCCCCTGGCTCTCGTGCTGGTTTGTCCTTGGGCATCACCAGGCTTCAGAGGCTGAAGCCTTTGGGGTCCCTCTAGCCATGGTCACAAGAGATGTCAGGAGTTCTCCTCCACCTCTCTGAGCTGCCAGCTGGGCAGCCGCTGCCATGGTGCTGCTCCCTGCGGCCAGAGGTTCCTGACACCCGGTGTCCCAGTGTCCCCATTCCCAATGTCCCTGTGTCACAGATCCCTGTGCCCCAATATCCCCAGGTCCAAGGTCCCTGACACCGTGTCCCCATGTCCCCAGTCCCCACATCCCTGTGTCACAGGTCCCGATGTGTCAATGTCCCCAAGTCCCCATGTCCCTGACACCTAGTGTCCTCATGTCCCGATGTCCCCGGTCCCCATGTCCCTGTGTCACAGGTGGCTGTGCCTCAAGGTCTTCGGCTCCCCGTGTTCCTGACACCTGCTGTCCTCATGCCCCAATGTCCCTTTGTCCCAGCGTCCCCAGTCCCCATGTCCCTGTGTCCCAGGTCCCTGTGTCCCAATGTTCCCAGGTCCCTGACACCCAGTGTCCCCATGTCCCCAGTCATCATGTCCCTGTGTCACAGGTCCCCGTGTCTCAATTTCCCCGGGTCCACATGTCCCTGACACCTAGTGTCCTCATGTCCCAACGCACCCAGTCCCAACGTCCCCAGTCTCCATGTCCCTGTGTCACAGGTCCCTGTGTCCCAATGTCCCCATTCCCAATGTCCCCGTGTCACAGGTCTCGGTGTCTCAATGTCCCCAGGTCCCCAAGTCCCCGACACCTGGTGTCCTCATGCCCCGATGTCCCTTTGTCCCAACGTCCCCAGTCCCCATGTCCCCGACACCCGGTGTCCCCATGTCCCGATGTCCCCAGCCCTCACGTCCCTGTGTCACAGATCCCCGTGTCCCAGTGCCCCCAGTGCCCCAGGTGACACCCAGTGTCGCAATGTCCCGGTGACCCCGGTCCCGGTGCCGGTGTCCCTGACCCGCGGTGCCCGGCTCCCGGTGCCCGGCTCCCGGTGCCGTTCCCCGCACCGACGCAGGGGGTCGCGGCTCCGCTCCGGGAGCTCCGCGGCCGCCGCTGCGCACCCGGGCTCCGCTCCCGGTCCCGCTGAGCGCCGGCGGCTTTGGGGGGCCGGCGGGTACCGGAGCCAAGCAGGTGAGGGAACCGGCGGGGTACCGGGACCGGGCGGTACCGGGGTCTGGGGGTTGGACGCCGGTCAGCGGAGGAGCAGGGGAACGGGACCGGGGCTGTGCCCCCCGTGCTGGAGCACCCGTGGGTGAGGCTGGACCCGGGTGGCGGCTGCCCCGTGGCTGTGGCACGGCAGCTCTGCCCCAGGAACCCCCCCCAGAGCCCCCCAGCAGACACCGTGCGGACCCCCCAGCAGCCAGGGGCAGCCCCGCGGGCATCCCGAGCTGGCCGGGCTGGGGACGTGCGGCCGAGAGGAAGAGGATGGGGAGGAAGAGTGCCCGAGCCCCTGCGGGGATGAGGAGGGGGGCGAGGAGGTGCCTGAAGCAGGAGCACGGGAGGTTCGCGGACCCAAAGGCTGCGAACCCACCGAAAGCAAAAGCGTCCCAGGAGGGACGGTGCTGGGGAGCAGGAAGGGGACGTGAAGGAGGCGCGCAGCCGAACACCAGCAGCAGATCAAGGCGAGCTGCGGGACAGCGTGCCCACGGGTGAAGGCGAGCAAACAGGCACACCGCGGCGCCACGGGGACTGCACGCCCACAGGGAGCCGCAGAGCCATGGGCGGTTGGTGCCCAGGCACCCACAGGGGTCCGAAGCTGCCGCCCTGTATGGATGGCCCCGAGCACAAAGTGGTGCTCGAGTGTCTCAGGCCAAAGCACGAGCAGCGTGCTGGGGCTGTGGCACACAGGGGCCGGAGGAGGGGGCTCCCTGCCTCCTGCAAGGGACCTGGGGTTAGCGGAGGGGCCGGGCAGGGGTTGAACACCGCTTTGTGCTGTGCCACAAAATGTCCCCGGCGCAGGAGAGTGCGGCCTCACACACCATGGCCCGGGTGGAAAAGGGGGCCTCCGGCTGTATTTGCATGAGCATCAGACCAAAACTCCTCTGTTAGGGGGCTGCACCTCATTGTCGTTAACCTCATGACCGGTGAGGTTTATTTCCAGGACATGTTTTCCCTCATTTGCACAGATTGAGCTTTCCCAGTGATTTTGGGCACAAGAGGAAATCTTCCAGCTGGGAGCTGCCATGGGAGCAGCTCCTGCGAGCAGCTTGCGAGTGGGCACCTTTGGAGACCGCAGCTCTGCCGTGGAGATGTGCGTGGTGTCATCGTGGTGCGGGGAGCCCCTGCCCGCCCCCGGGCCCACCTTTGGAGCTCGTCCTGCGTGCAGGGACATGTGCAGGGCGTGCTGCAGGGCGCCGGGAGCAGCGTTCTCCAGGGCTGCTGCATGCTCGGGGCTGCTGCGTGCCTGGGGCCATGTGGGTACCGAACCGCAGGGCTGCAAAGGTGGGACGCTGGGGGACGTTGTCCTGTAAGAGCCCAGGGCCACGGTCGGGGGGAGCGGGGCTGCTCCGCGCCGTTCGTGCTTGGGGCAGCAGCAGCACCGTGGAATTTTCTCAGGACATTGCCCTTAGTCCTGCTCCCCGGAATAGCGCACTGGGAGCTCAGCGCATTTACGGGAAAAGCCTGTTTGCAGGACCCTTGGTGTTTGCAGCTGGGGCTGGGTGCGCCCTGCAGAGCATGCAGCAAACCGCCCCCCACTGCTCCCCCACAGCTCCGTGCCCCCCACGAGTGTCTCTGGGCTGTCCTTGCAGAGCCCCCGCCCCGTGAACCTTGCACCCAGCCCTGCTGCACTCAGCTCCTGCCCCCGCAGCCCCAAACTGAAAGCTGGGTCCGGGCACGAGCACCTCCTGCCCAGGGACACTCCTGCGCCTGGAGCCATGGGTAGGTGCCGGGGCTTGGTGCTCATCGACTTTGCTCCCCAGTGCACTGCACGGCTCCAGAGTCACAGCTCAGCAGCACAGAAAGCGTGCAGCAGATCCCTGGGGGGCTGCTTCTGAACGCAGGGATCGGGAGCAGCCAGCGTTGCTCACCCACGGGGCGAATGGTCCCTGGCCAAGCCCACTGCTGGCTGGGCTGGCACTGCAGGCTCGGTCTTCTCAAGGGCTTTGTCACAGCCTGCCAGTGCCCTTATCCCCCAAGCCCAGCGGTAAATCCTTCACCCTGCACGTGTGTTTGCTGTCTGTCCCCCTGCAGCCTGTGACCCGGCTCCGGCATCACCCTTCCTGCACTGACACTCCGGCAGAGCACGATGGCGAGCGGCCCCCGGGAGGATCACAGTGAGCGTCACGGTAAGTGTGCAAGGGCCAGGCACTGCCCTGTCCCAGAGCCCCCTCGCAGGGGGGATCGGTGTCCTCGTGCCACTGCAGGGACCAGGCTCTCCAGGCAGTCTCCCTGCTGGGAGGGGTTTTGGGGACAGAGCAGGTGGGGACACGGCATGTGCCGAGCGGTGCCATGCACGTGGAGGGGGGACAGGCATCCCTGGGATGGCGCGGGTATCCCTGGGGTGTCACGGGTACCCCTGGGGAGGTAAGAGCATCCCTGGGGTGGCACAGGCAGCCCTGGGGTGGCACAGGCAGCTCTGTGCCCCTGTGCCGGGCTGTTTCCATGCATGACCCACCCCAGCCAGGGCTTTTCATGCGGCTGCTCTCTCGCTGAGCCTTTCCCCTCACTGATGCCAGCAGGCCAGGGGACACAGGAGCACATGGGGGAGCCGGAGCTGCGCCTGGTACTCGTCGGGAAGACTGGTGGAGGGAAAAGCGCAACGGGGAACACCATCCTGGGGCAGGCGGCCTTCGAGTCGCGCCTGGCGCCATGGGCGGTGACGCAGACGTGTGCCCAGGAGAGCCGGCTCTGGCAGGGCCACAGGGTGGTGGTCACCGACACCCCCAACATGTTTGACTCACCGGAGCACAGCGCCCGGTCCTGCTACGAGCTTGCCCGCTGCCTGCTGCTGTCGGCGCCGGGGCCGCACGTCCTGGTGCTGGTGACCCAGCTGGGCCGCTTCACGCAGGAGGACGAGGAGGCCGCCCAACAAGTGTGGCGGGTGCTGGGGCACGAGGCTGCGAGGCACACCGTCATCCTCTTCACCCGCAAGGAGGACCTGGGGGGCGGCTCCCTGCAGCACTACGTGGCGCACCTCAGCAACGCCGCCCTGTGGGGGCTGCTCCAGGCCTGCGGGGGACGGTGCTGCGCCTTCAGCAACCGGGCGGCTGGCGCCGAGCGCGAAGCCCAGGTCGAGGACCTGATGGTGCTGGTGCAGCAGGTGCTGGTGGAGAACCAGGGCGCCCATTACACGAACGAGCTCTACTCCCAGGCCACGCGGCTCCTCAGCTGCAACGACGTGGATTTCGAAGAGAAGTGCAAGCACCTCGCGAAGCAAGTGGAGCAGCAATTGCAGGGCCAACAAGGAGCATCAAGAGACGGGTGCCTGGGGTGGCTCACGCGGTGTGTGCAGGGGCTGTGGTGCACACGATGCATGCGGTTCCTGTGCTGCTGCTGCTGCTTCACCTGGGCAGTGGTCCTGCACATTGCGCGCTTTCTGTGGCAGGCGTGCCGCAGTGGTTGGAGGGCAATTGTCCGGCTGTAAAACCGCTTCTTGTGCTAGAAGCAAGAATAGAACGAGAATACACTGTGCTGTATTTCTTTTCCCAGGTCATTGCACTGTGTTGCTTAACAACATGGCAAGCAGCTGATTCCCCCTCTAACAGCACCGCAGTCCCCACATGGGCTGTGCCTCTCGGTGCGAAACTGCAGCACAAAGCTTGCGGCTGCTGAGCGGTTTCTGCTTTGTCTCCATCCCGATGCCAGGGATGTGCCCGGGGCATTGCAGGGACGGCTGCGGACCTGGGGACGCGCAGGGCCAGAGCCAGGCAGTGCCTCCTAGGAAATGCCCTTGTCCCCTGCATCGAGCCGTGGGGCAGCCCTGGGTGCTGCCAGGAGAGCGCAGAGCATCCAGGTGGAGCGGAGCAGCACCCACCAGAGGGGACCCATCCCTGAGCAGCTCTGGGGGCAGCAGGGCGAGGACAGAACTGGTCACATTCCCCTCACTGCCATGGTCTGAGCTCACCTCATGTCCCCGCAGGCTGGCATGGGATTTGGGGAGCCACCTTGGCCTGGCACGGGGGTGGGGGGTGGGGGGGTGAAGGACAAGGGGCACGGGGCAATGGGCCAGGTGCCAGCTGGCCCAGCAGGGACATCGAGGGACCCTGGCAGGGACACCAAGGGAGCCAGCCCTTCTTCCTGCTGCCCTTCAGGTGCTGCTGTTGTTTCTCAGGGGACTGGAGCCATATGAGCAGGTACCTGGGGATCCACGTCCCTGAGAGAGGACCCAGGACAAAGAGCATCCTAGGGACAGGTGGGACAGGTTGGTCACACGTGCAGGGACGGCGGAAATATCCCTGGCAGCAGCAGTTCTGAGCATCTGAAACCACCATGAACTTTGACAGGGAAGTGCCGTGACACAGGATGAGGTGCCATCCCACTGCGGTTGTACTCTCCCTGGGCTGACGTGCTGTGGAGCTGCACGCAGGCACAGTCTCCATTTGTCATGCACACCTCCCTGCCTTCAGGAACACGGGCTGCTCTGCACTTGTGTGCAGTTTCATGTTTTGCTGGGATCACTGACCTGTTGGTGGGGAGCCCCGGGGGTGTGGGAGCAGGGGTCGGAGGTGTGAGAGCAGGACCTGGGGCTGGAGGCACCCGGCGAGGAGCCCCGCAGTGCCCCGGCAGCATCACTGCCAGCTCTGCAGGTGCCTGCGGAGCCAGGGAGCACCACGAGCGTGGGGAGAAGGAAGTACAAGGTAGCGGCAGGGAAATTCAGATTTGTCACTTGCAACCTTTGCAACACTTAAGAGGCGTGCAGGGTCTGTCCCAGCCCCGAGCGGTGCGCGGGATCAGTCCCAGCCCTGAGCAGTGTGCGGGGTCCGTCCCAGCCCCTGACCACAATGCAGGCTGCAGCTGCCTCGTCTCCTGCCTCTTCTTCTCTTAGCGCTCTGCCTCCAGTCACAGCAGCAGGAGAAACTGCTTCAAAACTAAGCGCAGAACATCACGGTAGTTAAATAACTCTGAGGTTGCATTGTTTCCGGAGGAATTACAAGAATCAGCGTTATAGTTGGCTACACCTCCAGAGCTGCACAGAATCGAAACCGAGATGGGGGCTGGTGCGGGAGGAGCCGGTGCTGCCCTGCTGCCATGAGCACAGTTCTCCAGGCTGACACCGACGCCGTCACCGCTGTCACTTCCTGGTGGCTGTGAGCGTCCCGCGGGGACAAGGCGAACGCCAGCGCAGGGCGTGCAGGAAGGTACGGGCGGGAGGCCGGGGGCCACGAGGCTCCGTGCCGGCAGGGAGGGCTTCGGGGGGGCCTGGGGACCGGGCGCAGGGCAGTGGGGCAGGGAAGGGGCTCTTCCCCCTGTCCCCTCCTCTCTCCTCCCCTTCTCCCCACTCCTCGCTCCCCATGCTCACCACGGGCACAGCACAGACCTCCCCAGCCCCAGGTGCCGGCATGGCCCCAGCCCCAGCCCCAGCCCAGGGGAGCCCCTCAGGATGGTGCTCAGCCCCACGCGGGGCCCCGGCTGCACGAGTGTCACTGCCCCGAGGGTCCCTGCCGCCACCTGAGGGGCCCCGCCACCACGCTGCCTTCCCTGCCCGTGATCGTGCACAGACTGAGGCTGCCTCCTCGCTGCTCTGTTTCCCCGCTGCACCTCGTGGTTCTGGCTTTTATTTTGCTTTTCTGTTCCTTGCTGCTGTCCGTGCACTGCTGTGGCTGCACACGCTGCAGCGCGATCCAGGGGACCCCGTCTGGCCCGGTGCCACCGCAGCCTGACCCAGCTGCAGCCTCCCGAGCTCTTCCCGCAGCGGGGGCACACAGAACCCCGCAGCCTCCAGTCGCCAGCAGCGAGGCTTCGAAACCATCCCCGCTTTTAGTGAAAATCCCTTCTGCTGTCGGTAACGCTCCCCGCCTCTGGGTGCCTGCTGACAGAGCCCTGGGCGTCTGCTTTTGTCTCCGCAGCGTGGCCGTGGCCGTCCGGCGTGTCTACATGCTGCCCGGGGTCGGCGGGGGCTTGGAGATGAGGCTGATCCTGGCTGGGAAGGCTGGTGGGGGGAAAAGCGCCACGGGGAACACCCTCGTCGGGGAACGTGTATTTGAGTCCAAGCTGTCCACCCAGCCAGTGACCGTGAGGTGTAAGAAAGCACAAGGGCACTGGGACGGCGAGGACTTCACGGTGGTTGACACGGCCGACATTTTCAACCCAAGTGATGCCAGTGATGAGGTGCATCAAGAAATTATCCGCTGCATCAGGCTGTCCTCCCCGGGCCCCCACGCGCTGCTGCTGGTGACCCAGCTGGGCCGATTCACCCAGGAGGACGAGGAGGCTGCAGAGAGACTGCAGGACATCTTTGGAGCTGAAGTTCTGGGGCACACGATAGTCATATTCACCCGTACAGAAGAGCTGGTGGGGGGGTCGCTGCACAACTACGTGAAGTATTCCGAAAACAGGGCTCTCCGTGAGCTGATCCAGAGGTGCGGGAACAGGTACTGCGGCTTCAACAACCGGGCAGCTGGAGCCGAACGGGACCAGCAGGTCGCGGAGCTGATGGGGATGGTCCGCTGCATGGTGCGGGCAAATGGGGACGGGTACTACAGCAATGAGATGTACCTGGAGCCCGATTTAACAGAAGGGAAGGTGGAGTATCACATGGCGAGGTACAGAGCAGGCAGGAAAAGTAGTGAGTTTCTCACTCACTCTTACAGGAGAGATATTGTGATTCGTGGGATGATTCTCCTTGCCATTGCGGTGGTTTTCATTATTTTTCTTATTTGGTGGGAGTGATGAATCCCAGCACCACGGAACCACTGAACGCCTGGGGCTGGAGGCACCTCTGCACACCACTCCAGCTGCCCGGGACCGTGTCCATTGGGTGTTGGACATCTCCAGGGATGGAGACCCCAGCACGGCTCTGGGCAGCCTGTGCCAGCGCTCAGACACCCACACAGCAAAAAAAGACTTTTCTGATGTCTCACCAGGCATCCTTGTGCTTCCAGCAGTGCCCATGCCCTTGTGTCCTGCCTCTGGGCACCCCACCAGGCGTTCACAAATACAGACGGAACCCCTGAGCCCCCTTCCCCGGGCTGAGCAGCCCCAGCTCCCAGCCTCTGCCCGTCTTGCAGATGCCTCCATGTCCAGATGCAATGGAACCAACTCTCCCCTGGAAAAGAAGAGGAATTGTCTATGTTTAATTGAGCATCCCTTCAATCAGTTACCATATATGAAGTACAGGACAAAAAATATGTTTATCTTTTAACCTAGGCTCCCTTTGATCAGGGACAAAATGCTCCTTCTGGAAGAAACAAAGGAAAGTTGCCAATAGCAAGTAGCCTGAGGTTGTGCTTAGGTGACGTGTGGCCGTTTTGAGAAACAAGGTTGTAGTTTTGCAATAGAAGTTGTTTTTGCAGTGGAATATCCACTAACCTTGCATATTCAAAAGTGATCGTGCAGGCATGACAGTAGCATAGCACTAGTTAAGCAGATAAGGGGAAGGTCCCACTGTCCCAACATAAGGAGGACAGCTCAGAAAAACAGGATGAGCAGTGCGAGATCAGTAAAAACAAGAATCACAGGCCCTCTAGTCACAAGAGAAGAAGGAAAAAAAGGAAAGGGAGAAATTAATGGCTGGTCAAATAAAATTGTACCTATGTAGTATAGAAGGGCGTCAAGTAGGTTGTGAACCTGCAGTGCTCAGCCAGTGAGGAAATGGGAGAAATCAGGTGTCAGGTAATAGGGGATATAGGGTTATGGTAAACTTGTACTGTGCGCTCCTGCTTGCACGATGTGAGAAGCTAAGTAGTGTTTTTGCAGTAGAGAATTACGTGTTTTTATTCCAAGGTAGTTGTGTAGTCATGATAAGGAGAAATGCTAAGTAGGTAAGTGGACAGTAGAAGGCCTCACTGTTTCAAAATAAGGAGGAAGCTTGAGAAAAACAGGATGAGCAGTGTGGGAACAGTAAAACAAAGATCACAGGTTCTCAAAACGTAAGAAAGAAAAAAAAAAAAGGAAAAGGGAAAAAATAAAGGGTGGAAAAAAAAGAAAAATTGTACACATATGGTATAGAGGAGCGTCGAGTAGCTTGTGAACCTGTAGTACTCAGCCAGTGAGGAAACAGGGGAGGTGATCAGGTGTTGGGTAATAGGCAATAAAAGGTTGTGATTTGTTTACTACAATGCGCTCCTGATTGACAGGACGCCCGCCATTGCAATTGCGAATAAAATAGCTTCATAGAAGGTCCTGTCTGAAGAAAATTATTTGAGATTTTTCTCACAAGGATGCCCACCATTGCAATCACGAATAAAATAGCTTCATAGAAGGTCCTGTCTAAGAAAATTATTGAGATTTTTCTTACACCATCTGCGGATAAAAGGGGTTAGGGTACTTCATCAGGGAACACCACCAAGGACCCCCAAAGAAAGGAAGGCCTGCACAAAAGGGCCTGAAAAAGGAGCCATTAGGAATGATGCCACATGAGTACAAAACTCATGTGGATTAGAATGAATATTAGATAGCAGAATAGTCATGAATTTAATGTCTACATGTAGCAAGGAAGTCGACACTGGGTGTGCTTGATCTGTGGAAAATGCACCGAGCTCTGAGGCCTGAATAAAAGCAATCTCTCTCCTGAGCACGTGCGAATTGGCTTATTGCACACCGGGTAAAGGATCACAGAGTCACAGAATGTCTGGGGTTGGGAGGGAGTTTAAAGATCATCCAACTCCAACCCCCCTGCCATGGGCAGGGACACCTCCCACCAGGTCAGGCTGGCCAAGGCCCCATCCAGCCTGGCCTTGAACACCTCCAGGGATGGGGCATCCACAACCTCTCTGGGCAGCCTGTGCCAGTGCCTCACCACCCTCTGAGTGAAGAATTTCTTCCTAACATCCAATCAAAATCTCCCCTCTTTCAGTTTAAAACCATTCCCCCTTGTCCTATCGTTATCTGCACTAGTAAAGAGTCCCTCTCCATCCCTTTTATAAGAACCCTTCAAGCACTGAAAGGCCACAATGAGGTCTCCACGGAGCCTTCTTTTCTCCAGGCTGATCAGTCCCAGCTCTCTCAGCCTTTCTTCCTAGGAGAGGTGCTCCAGCCCTCTGAGCATCTTTGTGGCCCTCCTCTGGACCCGCTCAAACAGCCCCGCATCTTTCTGGTGCTGGGGCCCCAAACCTGGATGCAGTGCTCCAAGTGAGGCCTCACGAGGGCAGAACAAAGGGGGACAATCCCCTCCCTCCCCCTGCTGCCCACCCCTCTGATGATGCAGCCCAGGATGCAGTTGGCCTTCTGGGCTGCAAGCGCGCACTGCTGGCTCATGTCGAGCTTCCCATCCACCAGAACTCCCAAATCCCTCTCTGCAGGGCTGCTCTCAATGAGTTCTTCTCCCGGTCTGTACTCATGCCTGGGATTGCCCCTACCCAGGTGCAGCACCCTGCACTTGGACTTGTTGAACCTCATGCGGTTCACATGGGCCCAAATCCCCAGCTTCTCCAGGTCCCTTTGGATGGCATCCCTTCCTTCTGTTGTGCTGACTGCACCAGCAGTGCCATCAGCTTGGTGCCATCTACTAACATATGACGCATTAAAATCCTTCGGCCCCGCACTCAGTCCCTGTGCATCCATGTGTGTGGCAGGAGAGGAGGATGGCAAAGCCCTTCTTGCCGTGCCAAGCCAAGCCGCGCCGTGCCAGCTGCGGGAGCTGAGCGGCTCCATGGGCCACGCGGTGCCTGCCCTTGGGCTGGTGCCTGCCCCGGCTCCCTTCCCCACAGCCGACGTCCCCGAGAGCTGCCTGGGTGCCACGGGGCAGGGGACATTTCGCTTTCCGCCCCAGCCGCCAGCTCAGCGGGAGCAGCACAGCGGAGGGCAGAGCCATGCCGGCTCTCGGCCTGCCCGAGCTCTGCACTGTCTCGCTGGGCACGGGGCAGGGCAGGCTGGGCACCGGGTACAGGGCTCTTGCTGGCCTGTGCCCCGAGAAGGGCAGGTACCGCAGGGAAGTGCCACGAAGGCAGGACACCCAGGGGCATCGTCCTGCGAGAGCCAGGGCCGTACCCTGCAGCATGGGGCCGCTTCACGCTGCTCACGCTTGGGGCAGCAGCAGCACCATGGAGCTTCCTAAGCGCAGTGCTCTTCGTCCCTCTCCCTGGAAAAGGGCAGTGGGAGCTCAGCGCATTTACAGGAAAGGCCAGTTTGGCAGATGTCTGCAGAGGCAAGCCTGCTCAGGCAAACCTCACCACCCCCATCCATTCACAGATCGGCCTGCGTGCCCCGTGGCCACACGAGATGTCCTACCGCATCCCCGTCACCCAGCAGGCCACAGGCGTGCAGGGCTCCCCGCTTCCTCTGCGCTGCAGCAGCACCGGGGCTCATTTCCTGAAAAGGGCTGGAGCTGCGCCCACACCACACCTCTGTGCGCCTGCACAGGCTTTGGGCAGCCCCTCCTTAGGCGGGTTTTGCTGATTACAAAGCCCTTTCTCGCCATCCCTGCCCACCGCGTCCTCACCAGGCTGAATGTCCCTGCCTTCCCCCTGCTCCCAGTTCAAGATTCCCTCTGCCACAGTTGAGGCTTGTGTGCTATGGTGAGGAAGAAGAGCACTTGGAAACACTTCTCGAGCACTAGCAGAGCAGGGTCACCTCCTGCAGGCACAGAGGGGAGGGAGGGTGGGAGTCCCGTACAATCCTACAGCAAGGGCCGCGGCTCAGGGATGGGACCCGCACCGTGGAGGCACCTGATGTCCCCTGCATGGTCACAGCCCCCATCCTGCGCCTCCTCACCCAGTCCTGATTAACATCTTCATTAACAATCTGGGTGATGCAGTATCATAGAATCATAGAATCATTGAATATCCTGAGTTGGAAGGGACCAAAGCCCTTTCTTGCCATGTCTGACAGCGGTGTCCAAACGCTCCTTGAGCTCCGGCAGCTCGGGGCCGTGCCCCCGTCCCCGGGCAGCCCGTCCCAGTGCCCGACCACCTCTGGGTGCAGAACCTTTCCCTAACCCCCAGCCTGACCCTCCCCTGCCCCAGCTCCGGGCCGGTCCCTCGCGTCCTGGCGCTGTCCCCAGGGAGCAGAGCTCAGCGCCTGCCCCTCCGCTCCCCTCGTGAGGGAGCTGCAGGCCGCCACGAGGCCTCCCCTCATCTCTTCTCCACGCTGAACAATCCAAGCAACTTCAGCCACACCTCATACGTCTGCCCCTCTAGACCCTTTACCATCTTCATTGCCCTCCTTCGGACGCTCTTTAACAGTTTTATATCTTTCTTATACTGTGGTGCCCAGAACTGCACCCAGTACTCCAGGTGGGGCTGCACCAGCGCAGAGCAGAGCGGGACGATCCCTTCCCCCGACCAACTAGCAATTCTGTGCTTGATGCACCCCAGGATACAGTTGGCCCTTCTGGCTGCCAGGGCACACTGCTGGCTCGTGTTCAGCTTGCTGTCAATCAAACCCCCCAGATCCCTCTCTTATGGCTGCTCTCCAGCGCCTCGTCCCCCAGTCTTTATGTATAGCCAGGGTTGCCCTTTCCCAGGTGCAGAATCTGACACTTGCTCTTGTTAAACTTCATGTTGCTGAATGGCAATGGCAATGAACTAGCTGACATCGGCTAGTTCTCTGAGTACTCTGGGATGAATCCCATCAGGCCTCATAGACTTAGAGGCATCCAGGTGGAGCAGCAAGTCTGCACAAGTTTGGGGTTAACCGGGAGTTTGTCGTGCCTGCAGTCACCATCCCCCAGCTGCGGGTAGCTGATGCCCCAGAGCCCACCACTGGTGCTGAAGACAGAGGCAGGGGCGAATACTGCGTTAAACGTCTCTATTTTGTCTATGTCCCTGTTTGTGAGGTGTCCATCCTCATCAAGTGTCAGACCAATGTTTGCTCTGGTCCTCCTTTTCCCATTAATATACTTTAAAAAGCCTTTTTTATTGTCCCCCATGCTCCTGGCCAGCTTCAACTCTACTTGAGCTTTGGCAGCCAAGAAACCCAAATTAACCCAAGATAATGGGTTGATAAGCTTTTGCTCAGTCAGGTCCTACGCCTTCCGGGCACCGCTTGTTTTGACTTCAGGACTTGCAGATCCTCCCTGAGCTGGAGGAAGGGGTTGCTTTCCTATCTGGACCTGGCACACCTTGTTATTTACCATCCTAGTAATAGCCTACATTGCAGTGTGGTGGTTTTACTCGGCTGGGCAGCTGAGTTCCACCACGGCCGCTCTCTCACTCCCTCAAAGAGGAAGGGGGAGAAAACGTGACACAAAGAGTTCAAGGCTCGGGATACGGATGATTTAATTTAATACAAAAGAGAGAGGGGAAAAAAAAAAGAAAGAAAAGAAAAAACAAGGCAAAGGCTGTGCGGAAGCACAGAGAGAGAAATGCAGTTACTCTCTACTTCCCATCAATGAGCAATGTTCAGCCACGTCCTGGGAAGCAGGGCCTCAATACGCGTAGCGGTTGTTCGGGAGCACAGACACTTCCACAGCGAGACCCTGAGCAAATTCCACGGTGCTGCTGCTGCCCCAAGCACGAGCGGCGTGGAGCGGCCCCACGCCCCGAGACTGGATGGAGTCGCTACGCCACTGTCCATCACAGCTGAGAAGTCGTGGCAGTCCGGTGAACTTCCCACTAAGTGGAGGAGGGAAAACATAACCCCCACTTGGAAAGAGGGGAAAAGGGAAGACCTGGTTGTCTACAGGCCAGTCAGTCTCACCTCTATGCCTGGCGAGATCATGGAGCAGATCCGACATATCATGCCTGACAAATCTGGAGGCCTCCCGTGACAGGGTTACGGCACTGCTGGCTAGGGGAAGAGCAACTGACATCATCTGCCTGGGCTTGTGCAAAGCATTTGACCCTGTCCCCCACGCTGGAGGGAAGGGATGCCACCCAGAGGGATCCAGACAGGCTTGAGAAGTGGGCCTGTACGGACCTCATGAGGTTCAACAAGGCCAAGTGCAAGGTCCTGCAGCTGGGCTCAGGAAATTCCAAGCGCAAATCCAGGCTGGATGGGGAATGGATTGAGAGCAGCCCTGAGGAGAAGGATCTGGGGGTGGTGGTGGAGGACAAGGGGGAATGGTGTTAAATTAAAAGAAAATAGCTTTAGGCTAGACATTAGGAGGAAATGCTTCGCTGTCAGTGTAGTGAGGCACTGGCACAGGCTGCCCAGAGAGGCTGTGGATGCCCCATCCCTGGAGGTGTTCAAGGCCAGGCTGGATGGGGCCCTGATCTAGATGGAGCAACCTGATCTAGAGGGTGTCGTCCCTGTCTGTTTCAGGGGGGTTGCAGTTAGACGATCTTTAAGGTCCCTTCCAACCCGAGCCGTTCTCCGATTCTATGATCCTTTACCCGGTGTGCAATAAGCCAATTCACACGCGCTCAGGAGAGAGATTGCTTTTATTCAGGCCTCAGAGCTTGGTGCATTTTCCACAGATCAAGCACACCCAGTGTCGACTTCCTTGCTACATATAGCCATTAAATTCATAACTATTCTGCTATCTAATACATATTCATTCTAATCTACATGAGTTTTGTACTCATGTGGCATCATTCCTAATGGCTCCTTTTCAGGCCCTTCTGCGCATGCCTTCCTTTCTTTGGGGGTCCTTGGTGGTGTTCCCTGATGAAGTACCCTAACCCCTTTTATCCATCGATGGTCACACGTCACCTAAGCACATCCTAAGGCTACTTGCACTTGCCAACTTTCCTTTGATTCTGATGAAAGGGATGCTCAATTAAAATAGACAATTCCTCTTCTTTTCCAGGGGAGAGTTGGTTCCATTACACCGGGAAAAGGAAGGCATCTGCGAGGCGGGCAGAGGCTGGGAGCTGGGGTTGCTGAGCCTGGGGAAGGAGGCTTGGGGAGCCCGTCTGTGTGCGAACACCTGGTGGGGTGCCCATGGCCAGGACACAAGGGCATGGGCACTGCTGGAGCCACAAGGATGCCCACTGAGACATCAGAAAAGTCTTTTTTTGCTGTGCGGGTGTCTGAGCGCTGGCACAGGCTGCCCAGAGCCGTGCTGGGGTCTCCATCCCTGGAAATGTCCAACACCCAATGGACACGGTGCTGGGCAGCCGGTGCTGGGGACCCTGCCTGGGCAGGGATGGAACACGCGGTGTGCAGAGGTGCCTCCAGCCCCAGGCGTTCAGTGGTTCTGTGGTGCTGGGATTCATCGCAGCCATGCAATAAGGAAACCCAGGGAAATCACAATAATGATGAGGACAATCAGCCCACAAGCCAGGAGAACTCTCAGGGATGGCCTGCAGCAGAACCGCACCTTCTTTATCTTGCCTGCTCTGTACCTCGCCATGTGATACTCCACCTTCCCTTCTGTTAAATCGGGCTCCAGGTACATCTCATTGCTGTAGTACCCGTCCCCATTTGCCTGCACCATGCAGCGGACCATCCCCATCAGCTCCGCGACCTGCTGGTCCCGTTCGGCTCCAGCTGCCCGGTTGTTGAAGCCGCAGTACCTGTTCCCGCACCTCTGGATCAGCTCGCCGAGAGCTTTGTTGTCAGTACAGGACACGTAGTCGTGCAGAGATCGCCCCGCCAGCTCTTCTGCACGGGTGAATACGACGATTGTGTGCCCCAAAACATCAGCTCCAAAGATGTCCTGCAGTCTCTCTGCAGCCTCCTCGTCCTCCTGGGTGAATCGGCCCAGCTGGGTCACCAGCAGCAGCGCGTGGGGGCCCGGGGAGGACAGCCTGATGCAGCGGATAATTTCTTGATGCACCTCGCTTCTGACACCTCCTGGGTTGAAAATGTCGGCCGTGTCAACCACCGTGAAGTCCTCGCCGTCCCAGTGCCCTTGTGCTTTCTTACACCTCACGGTCACTGGCTGGGTGGACAGCTTGGACTCAAAGACACGTTCCCCGACGAGGGTGTTCCCCGTGGCGCTTTTCCCCCCACCAGCCTTCCCAGCCAGGATCAGCCTCATCTCCAAGCCCCCGCCGACCCCGGGCAGCATGTAGACACGCCGGATGGCCACGGCCACGCTGCGGAGACAAAAGCAGACGCCCAGGGCTCCGTCAGCAGGCACCCAGAGGCGGGGAGCGTTACCGACAGCAGAAGGGATTTTCACTAAAAGCGGGGATGGTTTCGAAGCCTCGCTGCTGGCGACTGGAGGCTGCGGGGCTCTGTGTGCCCCCGCTGCGGGAAGGGCTCGGGAGGCTGCAGCTGGGTCAGGCTGCGGTGGCACCGGGCCAGACGGGGTCCCCTGGATCGCGCTGCAGCGTGTGCAGCCACAGCAGTGCACGGACAGCAGCAAGGAACAGAAAAGCAAAATAAAAGCCAGAACCGCGAGGTGCAGCGGGGAAACAGAGCAGCGAGGAGGCAGCCTCAGTCTGTGCACGATCACGGGCAGGGAAGGCAGCGTGGTGGCGGGGCCCCTCAGGTGGCGGCAGGGACCCTCGGGGCAGTGACACTTGTGCAGCCGGGGCCCCGCGTGGGGCTGAGCACCATCCTGAGGGGCTCCCCTGGGCTGGGGCTGGGGCTGGGGCCATGCCAGCACCGGGGGCTGGGGAGGTCTGTGCTGTGCCCGTGGTGAGCATGGGGAGCGAGGAGTGGGGAGAAAGGAAGGAGAGAGGAGGGGACAGGGGGAAGAGCCCCTTCCCTGCCCCCCTGCCCTGCGCCCGGTCCCCAGGCCCCCCCGAAGCCCTCCCTGCCGGCACGGAGCCTTGTGGCCCCCGGCCTCCCGCCCGTACCTTCCTGCAGGTCCTGCGCTGGCGTTCGCCTTGTCCCCGCGGGATGCTCACAGCCACCAGGAAGTGACAGCGGTGACGGCGTCGCTGTCAGCCTGGAGAACTGTGCTCATGGCAGCAGGGCAGCACCGGCTCCTCCCGCACCAGCCCCCATCTCGGTTTCGATTCTGTGCAGCTCTGGAGGTGTAGCCAACTATAACGCTGATTCTTGTAATTCCTCCGGAAACAATGCAACCTCAGAGTTATTTAACTACCGTGATGTTCTGCGCTTAGTTTTGAAGCAGTTTCTCCTGCTGCTGTGACTGGAGGCAGAGCGCTGAGAGAAGAAGGGGCAGGAGACCAGGCAGCTGCAGCCTGCATTGTGGTCAGGGGCTGGGACAGACCCCGCACACCACACAGGGCTGGGACGGACCCTGCACACCACTCAGGGTCAGGGCTGGAGGTGCAGGTGCCGGACGAGGGCACTGAACTAACGACAATTCTGGGGGGGTGCTCCCGCTCCAGCCAGGGGCCGTGCATCTCCTCTGCGAGCTCGGCAGGTTTTCCAAAGCATTGCAAGGGTTGCCAGTGACCGATCTGAGTTTCCCTGCCAGCTCCTCGTTCCCCAAGGCGTCGGGACCCCCTCCCAAGGTGGCCGCAAGCAGCTGAGGAGGAGCAGCCCTTGCCCGGGCTGTCACCGTCTGCCCCCACGGTGCAGCGAGGCACAGCCACGCTCCCCTGCCCCTGCGGCCCCTGCTCCTGGGCTGTGCGGGGCTGGCAGAAACGTGCCCTGCCACTGGCGCGGGGTGCGGGGGCTGCCAAACGCTGTTCGCTGCCTCACCGGGTGTGCAGCCGTCTTGTGCATGCGTGTGTGTGTGTTTACCCCCGGTTATAAAACCACTTCCTGCGTGCACACACACCAGGCAGGACACACACAGGCAAGCTGTGTTAGCGACCCGACTGCCAGGTGATCGTCTTCATCGGCCTTGTTACCGCCGCGGGGCGAGCACGGGAGACTTTGGCAAACCTCGCTCAAAATCCCTTATTCTTCTTTCAGGCTTCCCCTGGGAGTGGGCGCAAAATGGCAGACGCTCAGATGGAAGGTGAGCGCCTTACCCACTGCGTGCAGGCAGCCAGAGCCTGGCCG
This sequence comes from Anser cygnoides, assembly GCF_040182565.1. NCBI lineage: Eukaryota > Metazoa > Chordata > Aves > Anseriformes > Anatidae > Anser > Anser cygnoides. Next base: position 715,726 of record NC_089874.1, read on the forward strand.
AGCTTAGAATCCCAGGATCACAGAGCCACAGAGCGCTCTGGGTGGGAAGGGACCCCAAAGCCCAGCTGGTTCCAACCCCCTGCCATGCCCAGGGCCCCCTGCCCCCAGCCCAGGCTGCCCCCAGCCCCATCCAGCCTGGCCTTGGGCACTGCCAGGGATGGGGCACCCACAGCTCCTGGGGGCAGCCTGCGCCAGGCCTCACCGCTCGCAGGGGGAAGGATTTCTGCCTTGGATCTAACCCAGACCCACCCTCTGATGGCTTAAAGCCGTCACCCCGTGTCCTATCCCTACCCCCCCTGCCCGAGAGTCCCTCCCCAGCCCTCCTGCAGCCCCTGCAGGCACTGGAGGCTGCCGTGAGGTCTCCCCAGGGCCTTCTCCTTTAGCCGCCTTCTCATTCAGTCAGCCGGGCGCAGTGCTGCTGAGGCTGAGGCTGGGTTTGCGTCCTCGTGCAGCCTCACGCACGCTTGTGCACGCTGTGCACGGGCCCTCTGGGGAGGCCACGGGCTCGAGGATTTCCCGAGGCTGCCTCTCATCTTCCCGCTCCTTAGGCTGTGTTGTGCCAGGTTCAGGGCAGGTGGGGCCCCAGTGGTTGGTTACGGCCTGAGGCACAGCGCAGGGTGCAAAGTCCTGCCCCAAAACCTCGATATCTGTGTGCCTGAGGCATGGAGCGCGTGCCCAGCCAGCGCCGGCCATGCTGGGGCCGTGCAGGGCAGGCGGAGGGGCTGGGGGTGATCCAGCCCAGAAACCACTGGGTGCTTTTTGCTTAGCACGTGGCTTCTTGTAAAGGGAGTGCTTCAGCCTGGCCGTTTGAGTACTCGGTGCAGTCCCGGGCTGCCGGGGAGCTGCGGCATGCACTTCTGCTTTCTCTTTCTGCCTTCAGAAGAGGTCTGGATGCTGGCCCTTTGAGGCAGCCTTATCCAGACTCCCCTGGGGTCCCTCGGGGCCACGTGTTGCTACTGATGGTCCCTGGGGACCGCTGCTGGGGCAGCGGGGACGTGGGCTGCCCACACCGTGTTGTCGAGGCTGGAGGGGAAGCCGGAGCTAATCGTGGGGCTCGGGGGTCACACCGACAGCTGGCTGACACCGAGCCCAGACGAGCTGCTCCTGGCTCTGCGCAGGCTCCGTTGCTCCCGCCTGCAAACACGCTGGGGCTGCGAGCCCTGGGCTGCAGGTCCCCCAGACAGGCTTTTCCCGTAAATGTGCTGAGCTCCGGGCAGTGCAGAGAGTGAAACTCAGAGCGACGGGAGGCAAAGGGAACCTGAGCTCTCGCTCAAAGGGCAGCTCCCTGGTCTCACATCCGTGCTGGGCGGCTTGGCCTGGATTTGCGCTTGGAATTTCCTGAGCCCAGCTGCAGGACCTTGCACTTGGCCTTGTTGAACCTCATGAGGTCCGTACAGGCCCACTTCTTAAGCCTGTCCGGATCCCTCTGGGTGGCATCCCTTCCCTCCAGCGTGGGGGACAGGGTCAAATGCTTTGCACAAGCCCAGGCAGATGATGTCAGTTGCTCTTCCCCTAGCCAGCAGTGCCGTAACCCTGTCACAGGAGGCCACCAGATTTGTCAGGCATGATATGTCGGATCTGCTCCATGATCTCGCCAGGCATAGAGGTGAGACTGACTGGCCTGTAGACAACCAGGTCTTCCCTCTTCCCCTCTTTCCAAGTGGGGGTTATGTTTTCCCTCCTCCACTTAGTGGGAAGTTCACCGGACTTCCACGACTTCTCAGCTGTGATGGACAGTGGCGTAGCGACTCCATCCAGTCTCGGGGCGTGGGGCCGCTCCACGCCGCTCGTGCTTGGGGCAGCAGCAGCACCGTGGAATTTGCTCAGGGTCTCGCTGTGGAAGTGTCTGTGCTCCCGAACAACCGCTACGCGTATTGAGGCCCTGCTTCCCAGGACGTGGCTGAACATTGCTCATTGATGGGAAGTAGAGAGTAACTGCATTTCTCTCTCTGTGCTTCCGCACAGCCTTTGCCTTGTTTTTTCTTTTCTTTCTTTTTTTTTTTCCCCTCTCTCTTTTGTATTAAATTAAATCATCCGTATCCCGAGCCTTGAACTCTTTGTGTCACGTTTTCTCCCCCTTCCTCTCTGAGGGAGTGAGAGAGCGGCCGTGGTGGAACTCAGCTGCCCAGCCGAGTAAAACCACCACACTGCAATGTAGGCTATTACTAGGATGGTAAATAACAAGGTGTGCCAGGTCCAGATAGGAAAGCAACCCCTTCCTCCAGCTCAGGGAGGATTTGCAAGTCCTGAAGTCAAAACAAGCGGTGCCCAGAAGGCGTAGGACCTGACTGAGCAAAAGCTTATCAACCCATTATCTTGGGTTAATTTGGGTTTCTTGGCTGCCAAAGCTCAAGTAGAGTTGAAGCTGGCCAGGAGCATGGGGGACAATAAAAAAGGCTTTTTAAAGTATATTAATGGGAAAAGGAGGACCAGAGCAAACATTGGTCTGACACTTGATGAGGATGGACACCTCACAAACAGGGACATAGACAAAGGAGAGACGTTTAACGCAGTACTCGCCCCTGCCTCTGTCTTCAGCACCAGTGATGGGCTCTGGGGCATCAGCTACCCGCAGCTGGGGGATGGTGACTGCAGGCACGACAAACTCCCGGTTAACCCCAAACTTGTGCAGACTTGCTGCTCCGCCTGGATGCCTCTAAGTCTATGAGGCCTGATGGGATTCATCCCAGAGTACTCAGAGAACTAGCCGATGTCAGCTAGTTCATTGCCATTGCCATTCAGCAACATGAAGTTTAACAAGAGCAAGTGTCAGATTCTGCACCTGGGAAAGGGCAACCCTGGCTATACATAAAGACTGGGGGACGAGGCGCTGGAGAGCAGCCATAAGAAAGGGGTCGGGGGGTTTTGATCGACAGCAAACTGAGCGCGAGCCAGCAGTGTGCCTTGGTGGCTGGGAGGGCCAACCGTATCCTGGGGTGCATCCAGCACGGCATTGCTAGCCAGTCAAAGGAAGTGATCATCCTGCTCCGCTCCGTGCTGGTGCGGCCTCACCTGGAGTACTGTGTGCAGTTCTGGGCACCACAGGATAAGAAAAAACTGTTAAAGAGCGTCCGAAGGAGGGCAACAAAGGTGGTATAGGGTCTAGAGGGGAAGACATACGAGGTGTGGCTGAAGTTGCTTGGATTGTTCAGCGTGGAGAAGAGATGAGGGGAGGCCTCGTGGTGGCCTGCAGCTCCCTCACGAGGGGAGCGGAGGGGCAGGCGCTGAGCTCTGCTCCCTGGGGACAGCGACAGGAGCCGAGGGACCGGCCCGGAGCTGGGGCAGGGGAGGGTCAGGCTGGGGGTTAGGGAAAGGTTCTGCACCCAGAGGTGGTCGGGCACTGGGACGGGCTGCCCGGGGACGGGGGCACGGCCCCGAGCTGCCGGAGCTCAAGGAGCGTTTGGACACCTCTGTCAGACATAGGGTCTGATTTTTTGGGTGGTCCTTTGGGGACCCAGGACTTGGACTCGATGATCCTCGTGGGTCCCTTCCAACTCAGATATTCTATGATTCCATGATATTAAGTAATCAGTATGTGCTTCATGTCTGGGAGTCATAAATTAACATAGCGGTTTGGTTTAAAAGTTCAGTGTGTAATCAGAATGTGCATCTCATCTAGGAGTCCTAAACAGACTTTGTCAATTGTCTTTAAGGACCAATTGGAATTAAAATATATACATATATGCATATGTTCACACACGCATACATAAATATGTCGGTATGCTTATAGACTATTACTGGGATGGTAAATAACAAGGTCTGCCAGGTCCAGATGGGAAAGCAACCCCTTCCTCCAGCTCAGGGAGGAATTGCAAGTCCTGAAGTCAGAACAAGCGGTGCCCGGGAGGCGTTGGACGTGACTGAGCAAAAGCTTATCAGTAAACAAGACACACACATACTGGTTACGTACTGAGCGTGAAACCAAACTGCTAAATTAACTTAAGACTCACAGATGCAAAGCATGTACCAGTTACTCACTTTGCGATTACAAATCATCATGCAAAAGATTTACGGTTTCGATCTTTTAAAGGGATGGCCCCTACACCAGGTCCCTGGGTGGCTGCAGGAGAAACCAGCGCCCTCCCCGTGTGGCTCCTGCAGCACCCAGGCACACTCGTGCCCTGTGCCACCTTGAAACCCTCCCCGCCGGCACAGAGTTTCGCCACCCCCGCCATCCCACCCGTGTCTTCATGCAGCTCCCGCGCTGGCCTCACCATCGACACCCAGCGTGGCCGCGCTGCAGCAGAGGCAGTGTCCCCATGGAACCCTTGCAGCCACCAGGAAGTGGCAGTGGCGTTGGCGGCGGCGTTGGCGGTGGCATTGGCACTGGCAGCCTGGAGCACGGCCCTCGTGGCATTAGGGGGCACGCAAGGCGCAGGCAGCACCAGATCCTCCCATGGGGACACCCGGCAGGGCCTGGCAAAGGACGCGGAGAACCCCATGTGTCCCAGTAGCAGCACCCACCTGTCCAGAACCCCCTGCTGTGACACTGGGCTGCTGCAGCAGCGTTCTCGGAGACAGAGGCTGGGGCTGCTGGCACCGCTGTGCCCGGCACTGGTACAGGCACAGGACAGCATTCAGCCTCCTGGCACGGACACTCGGCAGCCTACAAATGCCCGTGCACCAGCCCAAATATCGGTTTCGATCCTGTGCAGCTCTGGAGGTGTGACTTTGGGTTCTGTTGTCCACTTTGCTGTCTGCATTTCAGCGTGAGCCTTGCAGCGCTACTCTGCTTCTAACCCAGCGTGCTGCCCCGGGTCCCCCTTGCCTGTGCTCCAGTGTTTGAATGCAAAAATTGGCTGGAAATGAGAAGTGTGGCAGAGGACGGGAGCAAGCACAGTCTTGGCTTGTTCTTGTGGTGACGCCTCCTACCCACAGCACTGCTGCTGCGCTTAACACAGCGACAGAAACTCCCTGGGTGGAGGTGCACACAGGGCCTGCATTTTGCCTTAATCCTAAGGTTAAATGCTCATTTTCTTGCCATTGTAAGCAAGCGGTGCAAAATTATTACAGGGCTGCTTGCATTTCAAGCCTTGTTCCAGGTCAGCAGAAGTATTCTGTACCTCCAGGAAATGTGTTGGGGCCCTCAGAGTCTCCAGCAGTTTGTGGCACACAGCCCCCAACCCCCTCCCCCCCCAACACACTTCTTTTGCCCCTTCCCTTTGAGGAGCGGCTGAGGGAGCTGGGCTTGTTCAGCCTGGAGAAGAGGAGGCTCAGGGGCGACCTCATCGCTCTCTACAGGTACCTTAAAGGAGGCTGTAGCGAGGTGGGGGTCGGTCTGTTCTCCCACGTGCCTGGTGACAGGACGAGGGGGAACGGGCTAAAGTTGTGCCAGGGGAGGTTTAGGTTGGATGTTAGGAAGAACTTCTTTACTGAAAGGGTTGTTAGGCATTGGGATGGGCTGCCCAGGGAGGTGGTTGAGTCACCATCCCTGGGGGTCTTTAAGAGACGTTTAGATGTAGCCCTTAGTGATATGGTTTAGTGGGGGACTTGTTAGTGTTAGGTCAGAGGTTGGACGCGGTGGTCTTGGAGGTCTCTTCCCACCTAGATGGTTCTGGGGTTCTGTGATTCCTCGCAACCTGCAGCTCCTCTCCTCGCGCAGAGGGATGGTGGCAGCCAGGACTCAGCACTGGATGCCTTCAGGTCACGCTGGGCCGGTTTTAGGATAGCATTGATACTGATTATGCCACCGGAGGTCACTGGTATATATACATACGCTGATACACATAGAGCGCTACCTAAAACACAACTATTACGCTAACTCTGATAATTTCTCCAGTAACAATTCAACCTCAGTTATTTAATTACTGTGATGTATGGTCTGTGTTTAGCTCTGAAGCAGTTTCACTCGCTGTGATCGCTCGAGGTGGAGGTCAGTCTGGCGTTCTGGGATTCCTCCCCACTCCTAGGCTGCTTTCCGCAGCCTTTCTGGGTGGGAGAAGAACCTGGGGTGAGGCAGGCAGCCCCCCCGAGCACTCCCCCAGCCCCACGCTCAGGTGTGGCCACAGAGCTTCCCCTGCCTGCTGCACTCGCCTGGCAAGCAGTGAGACCTCGCGCCTTGCACAGCTCATGACCAACACCAAACACCCCAGCCTGGGGGGAGCTGCAGTTTGGGCCTGAACCTGAACGCACCCGGACCATTCTCCACCCTCCCAAACGGCTGTTTCAGCACTGCAGGCCACAGTGCACTGATGGGCGCCTCTCTAGACAGCAAGGCTCAGCATTTATTAGCATTTATTAGATGAGCATTACATTAGCATTTATTAGATGAGCTTCTGTAGACCCCGCGATCACATACAATTACTCGCATTGCCCAGTCAAGGCAGGGGCAGCGCAGCCAGCGTCACCAGCAGCATCCCACCGCAGAGGGACCAACACTGGCACCACGAACCCTCCCAAACCCCAGAGAAGTTCCTAGAGCGTCGGCTGCCACAGGGAGGACAAGTGGCTTTGATCTCAGAAGCACCGCTGCAGGCTGAACTCTGCTGTGAGGGGGCACATCTCACAGTCCTGACGTTCCCGGTCCTTTCAGCTTGCCGTGTCTTCACACCAGGGAGGAGAGAGTCAGCGCGGTGGTGCCGAAAGCAGGGCAGCGCAGCTCTCTGCCACCCAGCCAAGGTCTCCGGCTTCCCAGCACAACGGGTGGTGACAGAGCAATGCAGAGACAGAGCAGCAGAGGAGAATTACACGTCGTCAGACACCCATTGCACTCTTGGAGCCTGTCAGGAGAGCAATCGCATGGGCCAGGGGAAAACGTAGGTCACTGACAGGACAGGAGGAAACGTCAAGAGAGGAAGGAGAGAGTGATCAGAGTGCGGCAGGAAAGGCACAACAGAGGAAACATTGCCCGTCTGACCAAACCCTTGTTGGCTAGAGTATAGTACAACGCTTTTCAGAAGACGTCGGTGTATCTTTAAAAGCCGTCCGTGTATCTTTCTCCAGCATTTCTTGCGTGTAACACGGAGCATCTTTGTTCTTCTTTACCAACTCATCAATCATTTCAATGAGGTCTGAAACCTGCTGTTCCCTTGTATTTCCTGTTGCTTTGTTGTTGAAAGCAATGTACCTATTTTCCCATTTTCCTGCCAGCCCCTTGAGGCATTTGCTTGCTGCCACGAAATCATGGATATCACCTGGCTTCTCCAGATCATCTGCTCGGGTGAATAACAGGATTGTGTACTTCTGTGCTTCAGTATGGAAAATCTTTGTCACCCACTCAGCCACTTCCTCCTCTTCTTTACTGATACGGCCCAGTTGCATCACCAGGACGATAGCATGCACCCCTCCATAGAGGTAACGAACAGCATTTTCAATCTTTACAGCTGTTGCTTCATTGGCTTTCTTGGTGTCAAAAAGGCCAGGAGTATCGATAACGGCAATTGGTCTTCCACGGAATAAGGTTTTCTCTTTACTGTACTCCTTAGTTACTGCATCCGGTGACACTATAGATTCAAATGCTTCCCTACCAAGGATGGTGTTCCCTGTCGCACTCTTCCCACTTCCAGTTTTGCCCACGAGCAGGATTCTCCGCTTGGGTCCTGGGGGAACAAGCAGAGACACGTGTCTGAACCTCACGGCCCTGTGGTGCCGGGACACCCCCTGCACGCCATGATCCCAAGGGAGAGAAGGAAAGGCTTTCTACTGCAAAAACACAACTTTAATTCTCACACTGAGCCACTGCTGTGCACGAGTGGGGACGGGGCAGGGGCTGAAGCCGTGTCCCAGCAGCCAAAGCAGGGCTTGCTCGGCCCCCGCCAGCCCTGCCCTTCTGCTCGGCTCTCCCACAGGAGGAAAGTTTGTGCTCCAGGAGGAACCTAAACTCAGACAAAGGCTGCCCTGACTAAAAGACCCTCTGGAAAATGGACCAAAAGCAGCCGGGGCAGGACGGAAGCAGGCAGAGGGGGGTTTCTCACCCCATGCTGCGTGCTCACAGGCAGCCAGCACAGCTCGCCTCTGGTAAGAGTGAGCCTGCGCAGAGCCGGGAGCAGCTCGTCTGGGCTCGGTGTCAGCCAGCTGTCGGTGTGACCCCCGAGCCCCACGATTAGCTCCGGCTTCCCCTCCAGCCTCGACAACACGGTGTGGGCAGCCCACGTCCCCGCTGCCCCAGCAGCGGTCCCCAGGGACCATCAGTAGCAACACGTGGCCCCGAGGGACCCCAGGGGAGTCTGGATAAGGCTGCCTCAAAGGGCCAGCATCCAGACCTCTTCTGAAGGCAGAAAGAGAAAGCAGAAGTGCATGCCGCAGCTCCCCGGCAGCCCGGGACTGCACCGAGTACTCAAACGGGCAGGCTGAAGCACTCCCTTTACAAGAAGCCACGTGCTAAGCAAAAAGCACCCAGTGGTTTCTGGGCTGGATCACCCCCAGCCCCTCCGCCTGCCCTGCACGGCCCCAGCATGGCCGGCGCTGGCTGGGCACGCGCTCCGTGCCTCAGGCACACAGATATCGAGGTTTTGGGGCAGGACTTTGCACCCTGCGCTGTGCCTCAGGCCGTAACCAACCACTGGGGCCCCACCTGCCCTGAACCTGGCACAACACAGCCTAAGGACTGGGAAGATGAGAGGCAGCCTCGGGAAATCCTCGAGCCCGTGGCCTCCCCAGAGGGCCCGTGCACAGCGTGCACAAGCGTGCGTGAGGCTGCACGAGGACGCAAACCCAGCCTCAGCCTCAGCAGCACTGCGCCCGGCTGACTGAATGAGAAGGCGGCTAAAGGAGAAGGCCCTGGGGAGACCTCACGGCAGCCTCCAGTGCCTGCAGGGGCTGCAGGAGGGCTGGGGAGGGACTCTCGGGCAGGGGGGGTAGGGATAGGACACGGGGTGACGGCTTTAAGCCATCAGAGGGTGGGTCTGGGTTAGATCCAAGGCAGAAATCCTTCCCCCTGCGGGCGGTGAGGCCTGGCACAGGCTGCCCCCAGGAGCTGTGGGTGCCCCATCCCTGGCAGTGCCCAAGGCCAGGCTGGATGGGGCTGGGGGCAGCCTGGGCTGGGGGCAGGGGGCCCTGGGCATGGCAGGGGGTTGGAACCAGCTGGGCTTTGGGGTCCCTTCCCACCCAGAGCGCTCTGTGGCTCTGTGATCCTGGGATTCTAAGCTCGGCCAGGCTCTGGCTGCCTGCACGCAGTGGGTAAGGCGCTCACCTTCCATCTGAGCGTCTGCCATTTTGAGCCCACTCCCAGGGGAAGCCTGAAAGAAGAATAAGGGATTTTGAGCGAGGTTTGCCAAAGTCTCCCGTGCTCGCCCCGCGGCGGTAACAAGGCTGATGAAGACGATCACCTGGCAGTCGGGTCGCTAACACAGCTTGCCTGTGTGTGTCCTGCCTGGTGTGTGTGCACGCAGGAAGTGGTTTTATAACCGGGGGTAAACACACACACACGCATGCACAAGACGGCTGCACACCCGGTGAGGCAGCGAACAGCGTTTGGCAGCCCCCGCACCCCGCGCCAGTGGCAGGGCACGTTTCTGCCAGCCCCGCACAGCCCAGGAGCAGGGGCCGCAGGGGCAGGGGAGCGTGGCTGTGCCTCGCTGCACCGTGGGGGCAGACGGTGACAGCCCGGGCAAGGGCTGCTCCTCCTCAGCTGCTTGCGGCCACCTTGGGAGGGGGTCCCGACGCCTTGGGGAACGAGGAGCTGGCAGGGAAACTCAGATCGGTCACTGGCAACCCTTGCAATGCTTTGGAAAACCTGCCGAGCTCGCAGAGGACGTGCATGGCCCCTGGCTGGAGCGGGAGCACCCCCCCAGAATTGTCGTTAGTTCAGTGCCCTCGTCCGGCACCTGCACCTCCAGCCCTGACCCTGAGTGGTGTGCAGGGTCTGTCCTAGCCCTGTGTGGTGTGCGGGGTCTGTCCCAGTCCCTGATCGTGCCATGGGTGCCAGCTGCCACGTCTCCTGCCCCCGTTTCAGCTCTGGACTCTGCCTCGAGTGATTTCACCAAGGTAAACTGTTTCAAAACTAAGCACAGATTATACACTACTCAAATTAAATTAAAATCACATCATTAAATAATTCAGTCATTACTGGAGGAATTACCCCATCCACAGCAAAGCCACACCAGTTCTCGGCTGTCTCGCCTTCGCCTGCCTGCCAGCTAGCTCAGGCTTAGCAGTTCCTAAAGTACCCCCCAAATGCCGAGATCATTCAGAGCCACTCAGTGCACAGACCGCTCTCTCCGCATGGCTCCAGCAACGGCTGCTGTGCTTGCCTCTTACCTCCTCAGGTCACAATGCTCGGGCCAGGTGCAACACAGTTCACGTCTTGCCCTTGACAGCGTCCTCAGCTCTCTGCTTTCTGTTCCTTGCCAGCACAAGAACGATGCTTCATCACCTAACCACGCGTGGCGGCCCCAGCCCAGGCAGACGATCCACCCGGAACCGTGGGTACCCGCACCCGTCCTTTGAGCTGGGAGATGCCCATGCCCTGCCGAGGCCTGGATTGCACCAACCACCCTCCGTTTGAGCCTCCGGGGCTCGGCATCATGGTAAGAAACAGACGTGCAATGAAACAACTAGAACCCTTGTCAGCTGGGAAATACCACAATAGAACTGGCATATAGAACAAACCACAACTAAAACAAAAAGCTGGGGCAAGTACTACATTTTAACACCCCCCAAGAAGATTTGTCTGTCCACAAAACAAGCAAAAAATTAAGAATGGCTTCAGTAATCAGAAAGTATGTGAAAGGGTCATATGGCACGTTTAGGGGGAAATATATTTAAAAGCTTGATTGTAACTTAAATAAATCAATTTCTTCCTAGAAACTTTAAAGCAGGTCGGAGAACTACTTTTTCACTCTTTTGACCAGGATATTCCTATGGTGCAGACACCCTTCTGAAGTTAACGGTCCTGTAAGGACCCAGCGAGTGCTACCAGAACAGACACTCCTGAAGACAAGGAGTTTGTTAAATCACCTTTACAGAAACGCAATCAAGATTTCCATTCTCCAGTGACTTTCTGTTCTCACCTGGAAAGAAATACTGGCTGAACTTTACTTAGGGAAGTAATAACCCACTCCCTGAAAGCAGGCATTACAACCTTTTTTTTTCTCCCTGTAATGACAGTAGCAGCGTTTCAGACAACTTACCAGAGGCACTTCTGATGGTTACAGGTTTTCTTCTGTGTGGCTGCTGCCTGTGAAGCTCGGCAGCATTTAGCGGGAGCGGGAGTAGGAGGGGATTTCGGTGACATGCAAATCAGCTCTGTTGAACAAATGGCCATGGACGAGCCGGTTATGAGCTAGATGATGTGCAAAGTCATTGGTCGCCAAGAACAGAAACTGCACGACAGTTACAGAAATGAGCAAGTAAGGAAAAAAGCGCCTCCCGATGAAGGGTGTTTTAGTTTGAGTACTTCTCGCCACTGCTCCTTTCTCACAAACAAACCCTCAGCTCTGTCTTCCTCCTCCAGACAAGAGCAGGGCTCATGAGGCTCAGGAGGCTTTTACTAGAGCCAGGCTGGGTGTCCGCAAACCAAAATGTAATGGCTCAGTTTTTAAGTTTATGGAGTGGCTGCACCGCCAGTAACAAGGGTGCTGGAAAAGGCTCTCGTTGCCCACGTGAGCACATGGCGAATCCCGAGGTCCATCTAGTGGCTGCTCCTCGGAGGCAGAGCTGTGGCAACCACGATGTTGGGGACCCTTGGAAGGTGGGAATGGGGCAAGATGGGAAGAAGAACGAGCAGCCATTAAACACCTTCCCCCATGGAGCCGGGGCTGGAGCTCTGCACTGCTGGGACGCTCCCGTCCCCTGCCACCCCCACGCAGCCGCGGTCCTGCTGCGACAGGAACAACGAGCAGCCACACAGCAGGGACTGCACGCAGACGGGGCTATAGGTGTAAGCAGAAAACCTCTGGCCCAATTCCTGCAGCTGACGGAGGGGGAGGATGACCGGAACCTTTCCACCACCTCCGTCGTAACCGGATGATGCTGCAAAAACATCCCCAGATGGAGAGATCACCGCAATCCATGTAAGCCCTACCAGAAAAAAGTAACCAGAAAAGCTGGTGGAGGAGGTAGAGGGCTCTGTGTTCACAGACATACCACCATCCTGACCCAAAACAGAACGCCAGTGTCCAAAACGAATGCACCTGGCAGCATGGTCCTTCTGGCCAGATGAATCATAGAATGAATCCTACAATGGTTTGGGCTGGAAGGGACCTCAAAATTTAGGTTTCAGTATTTAATTTTGAACCAGTTTCTCTTGGTGCAACCGCTCGAGGGAGAGCCCAGAGCTGGAGCAGGGGCAGGAGACGAGGCAGCTGCTGCCTGCATCGTGGTCAGGGGCTGGGACGGACCCTGCATGCTGCCTAGGACCTGGGATGGACCCTGCACACCACTCAGGGCTATCCTGTCACTACACCCCCTGCCCAAGAGTCCCTCCCCAGCCCTCCTGCAGCCCCTGCAGGCACTGACGGCCGCTGTGAGGTCTCCCCGCAGCCTTCTCTTCTCCGGGCTGAACAACCCCAACTCCCTCGGCCTCTCCTCACGGCAGAGCTGCTCCAGCCTCCGAGCATCCTCGTGGCCTCCCCTGGGCTCGCTCCAGCAGCTCCACGTCCCGGTGCCGGGGGCCCCACCACGAAGGCGGTGCCCAGGTGGGGTCTCACGAGAGCGGAGCACAGGGGGACGATCCCCTCCCTCGCCCTGCTGGCCGTGCTGCTTTTTGGTGCAGCCCAGGGCACGGCTGGTTTCTGGGCTGCAAGCACCCAGCGCTGCCTCGTGTCCAGCTTCTCGTCCACCAGCACCCCAGGTCCTTCTCCTCAGAGCTGCTCTCCATCCGTTCCCCACCCAGCCGGGATCTGGCCTTGGGATTGCCCCAGCCCAGCTGCAGGACCTTGCCCTTGGCCTTGCTGAGCCCCACGAGGCTGGCACAGGCCCACCTCTCAGCCTGCCCGGGTCCCTCTGGGTGGCATCCCGTCCCTCCGGGGTGTCAGCTGCACCACCCAGTCGGTGTCGTCGGCAAACTTGCTGAGGGTGCCTCAGTTTCACTGTCCGTGTCGCCAACAGAGATGTTAAATAGTCCCAGTCCCAGTACCAACCCCCGAGAACACCACTGGTCACTGATCTCCACCTGGACATGGAGCCGTTGACCACAACTCCTGGAGTGCCACCACCCAGCCAATTCCTTACCCACCGAGCGCTCCACCCATCACATCCGTGTCTCTCCCATTTAGAGGCAAGGATACCAAGGGGGACAGGGTCAAATGCTTTGCACAAGCCCAGGTGGATGCTGTCAGTTGCTCTTCCCCTACCCATCAGTGCTGGAACCCTGTTGTAGAAGGCCACCAGATTTGTCAGGTGTTGTCGACGGAGGGAAGACACAAACGCTCAATATGAGTGTTAAGTATGCTTCCGCTTTAATGGATAGCTCAATTGTCTTTTATCGTGTACAGGATAATTAGCTCATACATATTGCAAAAGCCAAGCTCCTTATTCGTGTACAGGATAATTAGCTCATACATATTGCAAAAGCCAAGCTCCTTATTGGTAAGCGTCATCTACTGCCCTATCTGTTAGTTCCGCATTCTTCTATCCGCTAGTTCCCCTTTCTAATCCAACTATAACTCCCAGGGCAGTATGCCCTCTACTATCATTGTTTCTAATTGCCTGGGATTTCTCACAAGAGTTCCCAGACAAGCCTTGCGTACGTGCCTTTGCTCTTGTTTTTCTAGACCAGCTGGGTGCGGTAATCCGCCATTTCCTTATCTTGCAGCTGCATGATATCAATGTGATTACGCGCAGCGAGCCAGTCCTCAACAATTCCCCCGTTTTTATTTTGAACCAAAAGCTTTCTATAGATTTTTCTATCAATCACCGCACACACTGCAATAAGCAAGGTACAATAAGCAACAGGGTCAAAAATCTCATGCAGAACTACGATTGTAAAGTAGTGTGCCTACTAGAATCTACATCAGTCAACAAGCCACTAAGCGCTAGGAATGTTGCTTCGCAGCGATACTGCTTCTTACTCGCACAGCACAATCACACAATCACACAATCACGCAGAGAGGCCTCTTGCACTTCTCATTCATACCACAAGACAATATCACTTAAAATAATTTGTGTGCAGCTTCAGGAGGTCCTTGTCTGCTCCCGTGGTGAGCGGCTGAGAGTGGAGACCCCTCCGAGGAAAAAATGCTCGGGGTGCACCTAGGGGCGTCCGTTCCACAGTCGATCCCACAGCCGAGCAGAGCGGCTCCTGGCGCAAGGAAGGATGCTATTATAGTTTGTATAATGACAGCAAAGAGATGCATTGCAATAAGGAGCACGTGTGGCATTGACCCTTTTTTTTTTTTTTTTTTTTTTTTTTTTTTTTTTTTTTTTTTTTTTCGAGCAATTACACCTTACACATGCTATTACTGTTGCTAGAAAAACCCTACTAGTTAACTGCTCGAGCCTTTTTATTAGGCAACTAAATACTACTCGCGCCGCTACTATAATTAGGACAATTATTAGCAGTAAGCGTAGCCCTTCTTTTATCAGACCCAATATCCAACCCCCCATGTTCCCAAACCAATTTGCAAACAGTCTATCAAGCCAATTATCTTGGACCACTATCTTCTTGGTGTGGTCTCTCAGCCATTTCAGTTGCTCGTGGATTGACTCGCCATGGTCCGAGAGATTAAAACAGCACATTCCTTCGAGCTCTTCACACCCGTGGCCCTGTGCCAGCAGTAGAAAATCAATCGCCGCTCTGTTCTGTAACACAGCGTGTCGCAAGCTGTCCAGGTCCTGGGCCATTCCTGTGAGTATCTGCGTAGTCACATTTAATGTTTTCACCACTGTACTTCAAATCTACATTTTACAAAGTGACCAGCAAGTGTGCCACATTAACTGACCAACCTCTGAGATTTTACCTTTCATACCAGTGTCTTCTTGGGCTCTTTTAATTAAACACGTTTCTCATTCAAGTGAATTGAAATGCTTCAGTTGGTTTTATTCTCAGGAGCCTCATAAAAAACAAAGATATTGCACCCTCTTTGTTCAGTTATTCAATGTTTGTCTCTTTCACAGCAAATAATTACTTCATTGAAGTTAAAACTTCCAAACATAACTTACTAATAGTCTCCAATTTCAGCTCAGATCACTCGTTGAAAATACTCTGCTAAATACAGATAACTTACAATAACTTTAACAGTTAATTGTCCATAACAAACACCATGGTTTTTCTCCAGACCAATGTTCAAATTTTAAGACCACCCTTTAATATTTCTTTGTACAGGTGAAAAACAGTCTTCAATTTTCTAGTCTTGTTTTAAATATAAAAGTTGGAAGGGGCATTCAAGTTTCAAGTCTCCACACTGAACTTAAAAAAAAAAAAAAAAATCATGTGGAGGTAAACAAACCAAGTTGTATACTCCAGGAGGTAGAGGCCTTCAATTTGTGTTCATATATACATATGCACAGAATTCAGTGTTCCAACAGAAAAAGAATTAGCCAAAAAGCAATAAAAGTTATTTACTACTGTGACATTTCAAGACTTCCACAGCTTTGCCTAAAGACACAAACACAATTAACATAATTCCCTATGTGCTTTTTTTTTTTTTTTTTTTTTTTTTTTTTTTTTTTTTTTTTTTTTCAAATGTCACATTTGCTTGTTTTACAGCCCAACAAGCTAGTTTCCCTAGACTAGCCATAGCATGAGCCACAGCCACTCCAGGCACAAGTGCCGCTGAAAAGAACCTTTCAGCAGGACCCCAGAGTTCGACCTGGTCATCGCAGTCACTCCCCAAAGTTTTTGAGACTGCGTCTCGTCCGTCGTTTCCATTGTTGAGTAATGTTTCGCAATTCTTGACTGTGTAGGTCAGGGGCAAACAAGGTCAGGCGTCCTAGATAACATGGCCCACCATGCGAGTTGGCCGGGATTCCCTGCCAGGCTCGATCCACGCAAATCAGGAATATACCGGGTGGTAGGGCCTTGGCGGTGTGCCTTGGCCAGTCACCCCCGCCATCCTGATTCCATGCCCCCATGGTAGCGTTGGTGGTGTCGTTGTGTCCGCAGTAGCCGCCATTGGCCTCGAAGCCCTTTGTGTGTGAGGTCACATTGGTCCATTGAGTCATGTTTTGTTTTCCTTTATTCCACATAAAGCACGTCTGTGTCCAGTTATTACTGGTGTTCCCTACCGCCACTGATCCCAACAAATCCAGTTCTTGGGGATCCCATGGCAAGCTCGTGTTCAGAGCCACTAGCGCCGCCACAACGGCGTCGGAGAGGTTGGACGAAAGATCGAACAAATCAGTACTTGCGGAATATGGTGCTAACAGTTGTTTCAGCTCCTCCTTGTTCCCTATTGGGACCCCGAACAAACAGGTGCGGAAGGGATCAGTCGCTTTGGCAAGAGACAGGCAGAATTGAGCCAATCGAGTTCCCTTCGGTATATGTAGCGGAGGGAACATGGCTGATACCATAATTTGTATCTCCCCAGTAAAGTCCTTATCAATAAGTCCTGTTAACACTAAAGCCCCATTTAATGTCGCCGATGACCTTCCAATCAGAAGTGCTCCAACAGGCTCATTATTAATTTTTACAGGTCCCATAACGCCTGTTTTCACCCCAACAGGCTTATTGTCCATCAAAGTCACATTTACTGCGGTTGCCAAGTCCAATCCCCAGGCTCCCTCTGGTGGCTGGTTGGAGGTGAAAGGATTCGTCTCGGTTGGAGTCTCCGCAGCTGCCGCCGCTGTTGAGGGAAAAGCCGCTTTTTGTGTCATCGCGGGGCGGCGGTTCCCGCTGGTCTTCCCGTTTCCCTGGGTCTTCCGCCGGCAAGCGGTTTCATTATGCGTATTAGATCGGCAAGAGGGACACCACACATTAGCCGTCCCACATTGCCTCTTCATATGACCCGCGATGTCACACCGATAGCAGCGTAGTGCAGGTCTTCTCGACGAGTGAGGTCCTTTTCCACTTTGCAGGGGGGGCAAGGGCGGCGAATACCTGCGACTGACTAGCCTGCAGTCCCTGAGTAATACTTTCCCCTACCTTTCGAATAGCGTCAACCAATAGCGCCTGCGAGCCTATCGGTATCCGCGACAATCGATCAAGAGCCTCTTCTATAGTCCAGGTACTGGGCAGCGTATTTAGAACATTTCGAGAGGTTTGATTACAATTTTGAAGGGCGCATTGTTTAAGAATAGGGCCTTTGAGATATTCGGGTAACCCAGCTACCTGTATAGCTGCGGCAACCCTATCAATAAATGTTCCAAACGCTTCGTCTCGCCCTTGCTTGATGGACATATAGGAGGGCATTCCTCCAGGCTCCCTAATTTGGTCCAGTGCTCTCCTAGCTAGCGTCATGGTCGCTTTTGCCTTATCCGGCCCCATTAGGGCCTGGGCCTCCAAGCGATTGTATGCACCGACCCCCAAAAGCTCCTCCAGCGTGACCCCGTATAATGGATCTCCGGGCTGACGCTGCACCGCAACTGCCTCCTGACAAGCTGAATGCCAATGGGCATTAAACAGCAGGATCTGATGCTGCGTCAGTATTAGTTTCATGATATTACGAATGTCGCCGGGGAGCAACACGTTAGTGGACCACAGATAGTCTAACATCTGTTTCGTTGGCTCCCCACGTATTCCTGACTCATTTACCGTGGCACGCAATTGGGTCAGTATTTTCCAGTCCAGATTTGTCATAGTAACAGTTGTCTGGCCCTGGGCGTTGGGCGGAGAGTACACTGCGGGGAAGGCGCCTACAAGCTCTGTCGCTGCCCCCACATCACCTTCACGTAACGCCTCCCCTGCTATTTTCGCCCAGAGTCCTGCTCTCTCCGACCCCCCTGATTCGAGTCGCATATCTTTCAAAAATGGATTCTTATTTCTCCCCTCGCCTGCCGCCTCTCCCTCGGGAGTTTCCAGGGGTAGAGGAGGTGCACTGGGTCGTGCCCCCTCTCCCCATCCCCCGGGTGCCTTCATGGTGAATTGTTGGACCGACGGAGGGAGGGGGTACGGATTGGCCTCTTCATCCGCCCTCAACGTTTTGCCCAGCCGCTCTGTTGCAGCGGCTGCTACTTTCTGTTCTACCCGATGTATTGTTAAAGCATTCGTAACAGCCCGCCACGGTTTTGCCAGCTTCTTAGCCGTCTTATTCTCACTAATCATTTCCTCAAACAATATATCACCAAACTTACGCCACTCATCCTCCTCAAACAATGTGTCAGGGTTAATAAAGCAGCCCTTCGCCACCCCATAGGCCACTAACCCCTGTAATTCTTTATGACAATCTATATCTGGCGTCTTACGCTTTTCTAAAAAGCACTTAAGTAAATTAATTGCCGCTTGTTTCTCCATGCTTACTCACGGTGCCGTTGCCCCCGTGCAAAGCGTGTCTTACGCTTTTCTAAAAAGCACTTAAGTAAATCTATTGCCGCTTGTTTCTCCATGCTTACTCACGGTGCCGTTGCCCCCGTGCAAAGCTTCCGTTCGCGGCGTTCCGGCGGGACCCGCTATGGGTTCGTCCCGGGCGCTCTTCCCGAGTCGCCTTCTGCTCGCCCCAATCTTATGTTCCGCGGATTCCGGGTTACGTAGTCAGAACCGGCTTTCCCCTTGTACTCCGTCGCCTAATACCGGCTTACTCGTTTAGGGTCCTCGTCCAGCAAGGGTCCCTGTTCGGGCGCCATTTGTTGTCGACGGAGGGAAGACACAAACGCTCAATATGAGTGTTAAGTATGCTTCCGCTTTAATGGATAGCTCAATTGTCTTTTATCGTGTACAGGATAATTAGCTCATACATATTGCAAAAGCCAAGCTCCTTATTCGTGTACAGGATAATTAGCTCATACATATTGCAAAAGCCAAGCTCCTTATTGGTAAGCGTCATCTACTGCCCTATCTGTTAGTTCCGCATTCTTCTATCCGCTAGTTCCCCTTTCTAATCCAACTATAACTCCCAGGGCAGTATGCCCTCTACTATCATTGTTTCTAATTGCCTGGGATTTCTCACAAGAGTTCCCAGACAAGCCTTGCGTACGTGCCTTTGCTCTTGTTTTTCTAGACCAGCTGGGTGCGGTAATCCGCCATTTCCTTATCTTGCAGCTGCATGATATCAATGTGATTACGCGCAGCGAGCCAGTCCTCAACAGTCAGGCACGATTTCCCCCTGGAAAAGCCATGTCGGCTGTCACCAATCCCCTCCTTATTTTCCAGGTCCCTTAGCAGAGTTTCCCGGAGGATTTGCTCCATGATCTCACTGGGCACAGCGTTGAGACTGACTGGCTTGAGCCTCCAATGTACCCTCACTTTGTAACCTTGCCTTGGACTGCTGTGAATGAGCTTGGAGCTGAAGAAAGAGAAAAATTAGACAACGCGGCAGCACTGCTGAGACGGGATCTTTGAGATACCAAAGACTCAAGAAGGAAAGTACCACCATGTGAATATACAAAATCCTATAGAAAGACAAACAGGCACTGAAGGTGGCCACTTGGATACGGAGGTACTCAGGAATCTCTGGGCCAAGACGTCAGCAGTGCTGACAGAGCCGGGGCAGGCAGCAGCTCAGCAGCTCTGAGGGTTTAACCCCGGGAGATGCAGACACCAGCCCTGCCCTCCTCAGTGGTGCCACCCGCACACCACAGGCTCCCTGCATGCCCTCTCGGGGGTAGTGAGCACGGGTGTGCACCAACAGCTCGCTAATCATAGCAACGTCCACGTGCTAACTAATAATAACCTGCTTTGCACTTTTAAGCTCTATGCATTCTGGCAGAGTCCTTCAGCATCCAGCCGAAGATGCCCAGAGAAGCCAGCTCACAAAGCAAGGAGGCAGGTGCCTTTGCGACCTCCAGCACAGAGTACTCCAAGTGGAACACTCCAGAAGGAGAATTTAGGGCAGAGCAAACACCAACAACCACCTTGTGGCGAGACCTAAAGGGTCACCCAGCCTGCAGGTATGTGGAGTTTGCAAGAGTGCGTCCATAGGATTCTGTAAAACACAAGCATAGAGACTTTATTTTCTACAACTTCTATTTATTACAGATTACCACAAACCACCACTAGCAAGTAGTGATTAATCGCAGTGAACCACTGTGGTTAAAAAGGCAAGTAGATATAGACAGATAGATAACAAAATAATACAGATCGTATCAGGATAGCAATGATATGCAGCATTGGGGAATCACACCAATTAATAATGGGGGACAAACCAACCTTCAAAAAGGGTCCAATTTAAAAAAAAAAAAAACGGCCTCAGCAGAGACAAGCCCCCAGGAACGGGGCCAATAAAAGAAGGGCCAGCGTTAGCTAACAGCCTATAGCAGTCGCTGATTCCCACCGTCTCTGGCTGTCTCCTTTCTTCAGACTGTTCATCTCCGTCTCAGAGGGGAAGTTCTTCCCCATTCTCCTGTTTTCTGTTTTCGATGCTATCTCAGCATGTTCTCAGTTCTCAGGATGCCGGAGACGATGCTGCCTGAAGGCTGCCTCTGGTTCCCTGGCCGGGAGTTCCCGGCTGGCAGACGCTCCCTGCCCGTAGCCAAACCACCTCTGTAACTGTTCCTGCCACCTTAACAAAAACAATGGTGTATTGGGGAAGGGATGGGGGGGGGGGGGGGGGGACTGACGGGGGACGGGACGGGGACGGGAGGGGGATGGGAACAAACCAGATGGCAGCGTTTGCTTTGTAGCGTTATGGCACATAACGGCTTTAGGCCATCAGAGGGTGGGCCTGGGCTAGATACGAGGAAGAAATTCTTTACTATGAGGGCGGTGAGGCCTGGCGCAGGCTGCCCCCAGGAGCTGTGGGTGCCCCATCCCTGGCAGTGCCCAAGGCCAGGCTGGATGGGGCTGGGGGCAGTCTGGGCTGGGGGCAGGGGGCCCTGGGCACGGCAGGGGGCGTCCATGGGTGGCTTTGGAGCCCCTTCCCGCCCAGACCCCGCCGTGAGCCAATGGCGGCCTTGCCTGCGGTCACGTGGGCCGCGGCAGGGCTCAAAATGGTGGCGCCGGCCCCGCCTCCCTGCCGCCATGGCCGCGGGGGGGTACGTGAGGTCCTGCCACACTTCCGGCGTGGGCGGGGCTCCGGCCGGAAGCACGTGAGGGAAGGGGAGGGGAAAGAGGGGCGACGGCGGGACAGGATGCGGGTGCGCACGGCCTACTTCCGGCGCGGAGCCCGCTTCCGGAGAGCGCACCGGAAGTGGCGGGCGCACCGGAAGTGGCGGGCGCGGGCCCCGCGTGGCGCCCCGGAGGGCCATGGCCGGGCAGGCGCAGCTAGGAGCCGGGCCAGGCCCGCGCCCCCCTCGACGCCCCCGGCCGAGCCCCGCGCCCTGCGGGGCCGGGGGGGCAGCGGGCAGGCGGACAGAGCCCGGCCTGAGCCCCCCCACACACCGTTTCCCGCAGGAGCTGCCGACGTTCGAGGAGGTGGCCGTGTACCTGAGCCGCGCCGAGTGGGAACTGGCGGCGGAGGAGCAGCGGGAGCTGTACCGCAGCGTCATGCTGGACAACTTCGCGCTCCTAGCCTCGCTGGGTAACGCGGGGCCGTGGGGGGGGGGGGTCGGTCACCTCCGGGGGGGGCCATGGGGGGCTGTCACAGGGCACCAGGGCTGCGAGGAGCCGCTGCGGGCCAGGAGCGCCGCAGCCAGCGCCACACTGCCCATGGGCCTGGGGTGCATTCACCCCGGCAGCGGCTCTGGTGGCTCCCATGACCCTCCCCGTATCCTGGTGTGGTTCCACCCGGGCTCGTCCAACGGTGAAGTGCGGAAGGCGCCGCGTTGGCCGCGCTGAGCCTTTGTTCCCGCAGCCAGTGTTCGGTAACGGGACGCCGCTCTTGTCTCCACCCCGCAGGGTACGCAGGCCCCAAACCCGACCTTTTGTATCGCCTGGAGCGCGGGGAAGAGCCGTGGGTCTGCGCGCCGCGGGGCCCGGCAACGTGGGACGGACCTGGCAGCCCCACCCCAGGTGAGAGCCGCAGCCCAGCCCTGTGGCGCCACGCGCCAGGCCCCTCCTTCTGCCCAGCGGCGGGCGGCACAACCCCGTGCTGCCGCCTCTCCCCCTGTCCTGCTCCTTGCCCTGCTCACTGCCTGCACCCGGAGCGTCCCCCATGGCCGCTCCGGGAGGGCCGCAGCTCGGCGCTCAGCCCGGGGGGAACCTCCCCCCGGTGGTGTCTGCGTGCAGGGCGATGGCTGCCCCGCAGACTGCCCTCCCCGCACACCTCCAGCGGCCGCTGGTTGCCACCTCTGGGTGCTGCAGGAGCAGGGCTGGGGTTCTGCGGGGCCCCCTCCTCTGCTGGGGGGCCACAGAGCGCAGGGGCTCCCCTGCCAGGAAGGTGACGTCCCTCCGGTGTCCCTGCAGGATGCGACGAGGACGGGAGGCAGCCGGAGGAGCCCTGCTTCACCTGGTGGCCGAGCGCTGGCAGGCGGCGGGCGCTGGAGGAGAGCACGCAGCCCCCTGGCCACGGTGAGTGCTGCGCCTGCCCCTCCCCTGGGCTCTGCGGCGCGGGGCCCAAGGGATGGAGGCGAACTGTCCCTGCCGCGCTCTTGGCAGGAGGACGGCGCGAGCCATGGCGGCTGCGCTGCAGCAGGCTGCTGAAGAAGTTCGGCGACCCCGGGGGCAAGGCGCAGGCAGAGGCGGCTGGCGGCCGAGCGCCACCCGTGGGAAGCCCCGAGCGGGCACAGGCCGGCTCCCGGAGCGGGAAGGAAGAAGCGGAGGACGACCGAGGGGCGAGGCCAGGCCTCGGCGGAGGCACGGGGCTCCCGCTTCCCCCGGTGCCTCGGCACAGCGCGGCGGATCCCTACGAGCGCCCGGGGCCTGACCGCCGGGAGACGTTGCAGGGCGGCGCGCAGGAAGCGCTGCGCGCCGCGGGGGACAGGAACCTTCCCCCGGCAGGGGAGGACGTGGACGGAGCTCCGCTGGGCGACCACTGCTACTGCACGAGGCTGGAGGCGCTGCTCCAGCACGGCGCCGCGTTCCTGCCTGCTCTGAGGGAACACGACTACTGCGGGGACGGCGAGAGCGGAGCTTCCGCGCTGAGGGACCACGACTACTGCCAGGTGTGGACGTTGCCCTGGCAGGGGCGCGCCCGCAAAGCCACCTGCCCCACGTGCTGCGCTCGTGCCGAGCTCCGCCGGCTGTGCAAGAGGAAACGGCGGGAGGGGCGTGACGGCGGGAAGGGCGCGCGAGCGAGGCGCCGTCTCCGGCCTTGCTTCAGAAGCTTGCGGCTCTCCCGGGGGTACTTCTGCGCAGACTGCCTCTTTGCGCCCACCCTGCCGGCGTCTGCCCGTCCCGCTCGGGCAGAAGACCCCACCAAGGACGCTCGTGGGGTGTTTTGGCCGTCTGCGGAGTGGGCGACCGTGATCCCGCAGCCTCAGGAGGAGCGGGACTCCCGGGGGGGGACACCGGAGGCGCCCTGTACCCCCGCGGCCTCTCGCGAGCCGTCAGCGGGGGAGGCGCGGGGCGGAGCGGCGCGACCCGAGGTGTGGGTGCGCTACAGGGCGCGGGGCAGGCGGCCCCCCAGGCCTTGGTGGGACCTCGCCAGACGCGAACTTGTTGCCCCGAGCCAGGCGTCGCTCTGCAACGCGTGCGACGGGGCCATGCGGACCAGGAACTGGGGGCTGTGCACTGTGTGTCTGAGCTCAGCCACGTGCAGGGCGCGGAGGGGCCGCCCCCGCTTGCCCCGACCGGCGGCTGAGCACCTCAGCCCCATCAGCCGCGCCTGCCCTGCGCGGGGGAGCCCCCTGGCAGGGCTGCGCAGGAGGCTGTCCGAGAGGCGCACCGAGGGGAGCGGTGCCTGAGGGGCAGCGGAAGGGGGCACAGGGCGGGAGGGGAGGCGCGAGCGCCGGGGAGGCGGCGGGGACAGGGAACGGCAGGATGGGTGCAGAGAAGAGGCAGGGGAGCACAGAAACGGGAGAGGGAGGGCAGCTGCGTGTCGGCAGGTTCATTCTGTGATCCCGCTGCGCCTGATCGCCGTGGTCTTCCCATCGCATGGCTGCCACCCAGAGCTGAGCACACTGTGCGCTGGCTGCGGCGCTGGCCCCGGGGACCGAGAGCCGGTTCCAGGGGTGCTGGGCTCTGCTCCGCACCACCAGGACGCGGGAGGCACGCGGCCTCCTGCAGCACCCGTGCGCAGCTTCCCCCTCTGCTCGTTTAGGCAGCATGAACAGGGAGATGTCTGATGGGGGGACTGATAACCTCATTTAATTTAACGAGACCCTGCAATTAGCACTGTTTTAAAAGCGCAAGGGGTCCTGCAGAGCCCTGCAGCATCGCTGCGGGGGGTGTGGGGGGGGAAGCAGCCTCATTGCAGGGGGGGCTGCAGGGGGCACCCTGAGGAGAGGCTGGGGCTGCCTCGGGGCACAGCAGCCCAGGGGGCGGCACCTCGGGGAGAAGTTTCGGCAAACACCGAGCTACAGAAACACATGAGAGCAGGGCGAGGGGAAAGCAAGGGGGAGAAAGGGCGGCACGGGGGGTGGGGATGTGGAGGAGGGGACGGGGGTGCTGGAGCAGGGGCTGCCCGCCGCCCATGGGATGCAGCGGGGGGGGGGGGGGGTGCATCCTGAAGGAATGGCTGCAGCCTGCAGGGAGCCCGCACTGGGGCAGGAACGGCTGAGAGGAGCCCTGGGGGGTGCCCACGACCCCCGTGCAGCACCGGGGGGGGGGCAGGCAGAGGAGTCCGGGATGAAGGAGCGGGGTTGAAAGGGGCTGGGGGGAGGCGCTGGGTGAGTCCGTGTCCCCCCCCCCCCCCCCCCCCCCCCCGTGTGTTTTAATTGCCGATAAAACCGTTTTCCCCCCCCCAAACTGAGTCTGTTTTGCCACGGGGAACGGGGTGGGGGGGGGCTGACGGAACCCCCGAGGGCCCGGGGCCAGCGGGGACCCCTGGGGATCACCGGGCCCAACCCCCGGGGGCTGTGAGGCTCCGGGAGAGACCCTGCGGCCCCCCCATGCAGCCGCAGCCACCCCCCCCAGGGCACGACGCTGCCCCCGCACCCAGCCGAGGCCCCCGTGACCGAACGGTGCCGGGCGGGGACAGGGCTGAGGCGGCGCCTTCGTGAGGAAGGCCCCGGGGGGCTCCCGGTGCGGCCCGGCCCGGCCCCGGCTGCCACTGACCTGCCTGCGGCGGCCCCTGGAGCTCGGCCCGCAGCAGGGCCCCGGCCGCGGGGGGGGCACCGCGGGGTCCAGGCCGGGCCCCGGGCTCCCCCCGTTCCCCTCCCGTCGTCCCGGGTAATGGCGGCCGCCGCGGGGCCAATGGCTGAGCGCCTCTACGGTCACGTGGGGCGCCGCGGGCCAATGGCGGCAGCCTCCGGTCAGCCGCGCGGCGAGCGGCCGCCACAAAATGGCGCCGCCGGGCGGAGCAGCCAATCGCGCGGCCGGCAGCCCGTCACGTGCCCGGGCGGAGCTCACCGTCCTGCCGGCGCGCGGGGTTGTGGGCTGCGGTGTCACTTCCGGGTCGCGGGGCGGGGCGGGCCGCGAGGAGCGCGAGGCGGGGTTTGCGCCGGAAGTGCACGGGCGGATGTGACGGAGAGGGCCCGCTCGGCGCGCCTGTTGCCATGGCAACGCGGGGGCAGGGCCTGGCGGGGCCGGGTGCTCCGGGACCGGCACCAGCGGACGGCGGGACGTGGGCCTGTCCCGGCCCCGGCCCCAGCCCCGGCCCCAGCCTCAGCCCCAGCCTCGTGTTCTGTGTCAGGCCGACTGTGGGAATAAAAACGTTTTTGCACAGAGTTACATTGTTTAGGGGGAAGGAATGTGGAATTGAGATGTGCTTGCAGCAATAAGAAAGCTGAACGTGAGAGGAGGCTGTAAGAATTCCAGTAGATACAATAGGCTAACGGGCACGTGAAAGGAAGCCAAAATAATCTTAGTAAATAAGACAGGTAAGGGGCACATTCCATATCTTCAGCTACCTATTGTGCAAAGAAACTGAGGCAGGGAATTCTGGGATTCCTCACGAAAAACAGTCGTGATAGAAAACAGGAAACATTTCCAGAACCAACTGAAACCGAATCTGCAGTTTAAGCAGAAGCTGAGAAGCTTATGAGTCTGTGCTGAGACGAGAGGTCAACCAGCGGTGACGAGGAAGACTCACTAATCTTCATCCCCACAACCCCTGGCGACCACTACCAGAAAACACTGCACAGGCGTGGATAGCAGGAATCTATGAAAATGATTCCCTGGAACTAATTTTAATGCAAACGGGGATAGGTCATGCATATGTACAGGCGTATCGAGAAACTTCATGCATATGTAACTCTTCGCCACATATAACCAAGGCAAGTGCTGCGTTGGGGTGCGCACGACTTTGGCGGGACTACCCCCCGTGCTGCCCAGCGCTGAATAAACATACCTACTTTACAATCTTACTGATTGTGGAGTTTGCTTTCTGCACGTCGAGCAGACAGCTTGTAAAACGCAGGCAACCAGACTCCTTAGAGCAATTAGGTAGAAATCAAGGTGTAAGAAACATTACCACCTCAAAGAGTCAAAAAATGTCAAAAGATATTTGACTTATAACCGGCCAGCAACTGAACGCTGTGTATTGTCTGTGAAGCACCGGATAGATTGTGAACCTGGATTACCCAGTCATGGGGAAACGGGAGGGTCCTGGTCATCGAGAGGAAAAAAAAAAGTATATAAACTGCGTTATGGAACTAGTAGGCGCACTCCTGCTTGTGGGACGCCCGTCATTGCAATTGTGAATAAATTACAGCTTCACTGAGATCCTCACCTGAGCCTACGTTATTGGCTACGGAGTGTTTCTCACACGGCCACAGTGTGAGAAACAAAGCAGTGTTTGTGCACCATGAGGTGGTTTCTGGTGTGAATCCGCTCACTTCGCATGTCCAGCGGTGACTGCACAGCACGGCACTGGCACGGCACCAGGGAGGGCGTTAGGCAGATAAGGGGAAGGTCCCACTGTCCCAAAACAAGGAGGATAGCTCAGAAAAAAAACAGGACGAGCAGTGCAAAATCAGTAATTATGTTTAACTCTTAACCTAGGCTCCCTTTGATCAGGGACAAAATGCTCCTTCTGGAAGAAACAAAGGAAAGTTGCCAATAGCAAGTAGCCTTAGGTTGTGCTTAGGTGACGTGACCATTTTGAGAAACAAGGTTTTGTTTTTGCAATAGAAGTTGTTTTTGCAGTGGAATATCCACTAACCTTGCATATTCAAAAGTGATCGTGCAGGCATGACAGTAGCATGGCACTAGTCAAGCAGATAAGGGGAAGGTCCCACTGTCCCAACATAAGGAGGATAGCTCAGAAAAACAGGATGAGCAGTATGAAATAAGTAAAAACAAGAATCACGGGCCCTCTAGTCACAAGAGAAGAAGGAAAAAAAGGAAAGGGAGAAATTAATGGCTGGTCAAATAAAATTGTACCTATGTAGTATAGAAGGGCGTCGAGTAGGTTGTGAACCTGCAGTGCTCAGCCAGTGAGGAAACGGGAGAAATCAGGTGTCGGGTAATAGGGGATATAGGGTTATGGTAAACTTGTACTGTGCGCTCCTGCTTGCAGGACCCCCACCATTGCAATCGCGAATTAAATAGCTTCACAGAAGACCTTGTATGAGCAAATTATTGAGGTTTTTCTCACAACGGGATGGCTGTAAGAGTAGGTGGGGATGTGCACAACCTTGCAGCATCTCCTTCCTAAACCCGCTGCACAAAGCAGCGCCGCGCAGCACATCCCGGCACCAGGGAGCCGGCCGTGGCAGCCAGCTCAGGCCCGGTCACTGCGCAGGGCTGGCCGGGGTGATGCTGCCGTGGAACCACCGGAGGTGCCACGAGGAGCCTCGGACGTGCGGGACGGCACTGAGGGACGTGGCAGCAGTTACCGAGATGCAGGGCAGTGCCTGCGTGAGCTCTTGGACCCCGTGGTGGTTTTACCCTGCTGGGCAGCTGAGCTCCAGCACAACCAGCCTCTCACTCCCCCTCCTCAAATGGAAAGGAGGAGAAAATGTGATGGAAAGGTCTCAAGGGCTGAGATAAGGACGGGGAGATCACTCAGCAGTTATTGTCACGGGCAAAACAGACTCAGCACAGGGAGATTAAAGAAATTTATTGCCTATTACTAACAAGCTAGAGCAGTGAGGAACTAAAAGCAAACTACAAACACCTTCCCCACATTCACCCTCTTCTACGTCCTCCTCACAAGCGGCGCAGGGGAACGGGGGCTGCGGTTAGTCCCTGACACTTCGTCTCCGCCGCTCCCTCACGGTCCCTCTCTGCCCCTGCTCCCCATGGGGTCCTTCCTGAGCTGATCCTGCGGGGGCTTCAGGAACTGCTCCCACACGGCTCCGTACCACGGGGTCCATCCCCCAAGAGCAAACTGCTCCAGCACGGGTCCCCCACGGGCGGCAGCTCCCCCCAGACCCCCTGCTCCTGCGGGGGCTCCTCTCCACGGGCTGCAGCTCCGGCCCGGGGCCTGCTCCTGCGGGGGCTCTCCATGGGCCGCAGCCTCCTCCAGGCCACATCCACCTGCTCCACCGGGGGCTCCTCCACGGGCTGCAGCGTGGCGATCTGCTCCGTGTGGGACCCGTGGGTGCAGGGGGACAGCCTGCTCCACCAGGGGCCTCTCCACAGGCCGCAGGGGAACTGCTGCTGTGAGCCTGGAGCACCTCCTGCCTCCTGCTGCACTCACCTGGGGGCTGCAGGGTCTCTCACGTTTCTCTCTCCTCTCTCCCAGCTGCTGTGGTGCAGCAATTTTTTTCCGCCCCCTTCCCTAACTCTGCTCCCCCAGCAGCACAGCCGGCAGCACTCGCGGCCCAGCCGTGGCCCTTTGGGGCAGCCGGAGCCGGCTCTGCTCTGACACCGGGCAGCGGCTGGGCCCGGCTCACAGGGACCCCCCCCCGCAGCCCCCCACTACCAGACCTTGCCATACAAACCCAATCCCCCCCCTTGGGCCCGCGGCTCCTGGGGCTGCCCTGTGCCTGGGCACCGGGTGCTGGTGCCCGCCACCAAGAGCAGAAGGGGACGGGGAGGTGGGGAGGTGCTGGCAGACCCGGGAGGTGGCAGGGCTGGCAGGGGGGGAGCTGGCCCGTGCCTGGCCTGGAGAGGAGCAGCCCTGCAGCCCCCCCAGCCCCTCGCTGCTGCCCTCCCGGCCGGTGGGTGGCCGCTCCTGAGCTGGGCGGCCGCAGGGGCCAAGGTCCAGGCGGGGAGCACCCGGCGGTGGCACCGGGCAGCTGAGCCGTGCCCCGCGCAGCGCCATGAGGCTGCGGCTGCTCTGCGCCCTCGCCGTGGCCCTCCTGGCCGTGGCCGGGGCCGACCCACGGGACTCCAAGAAGGGGAAGACGCTCACGCGGGACAGAGAGGTTGGCGGTGGGCAGAGGGAGGAGGCCAGAGCTGGGCAGCACCAGCCAGGAGGGGAGGGAGGCCGCAGGGAAGCGCCGCGAGGAGGGGGAAGGCCCAGGCACGGCGTGGCGGCTCTGGCACCGCAGGGAGCGATTCCCCCCCTGGCATTGTCCCCCCGGGGGACACCGGCCGCTGTCACCGGCACCGCGCACCGGGCAGGGCAGAGCCCCGGGGAGCGCCGCTCTCTGTCCCTGTCCCGGTCGGGTGCTGCCCTGGGCAGGGCTGGCCCCGAGGATGGGCCGGGGGCAGCGGGGTCCGGCCGAGCCCCTCGTCCCAGGGGGCTGCGCCGTGGGGGGGGGGGGGGGCGCTGGGGCGTCCCCGGGGCCTTCGCTCTGCCAAAGCGCTGCTGCCGCCGCCGCTTGCACAACCAGCAAACATTTCGTCAGGGGTTGGCGAGGGGCTGAGTGGGGGCAGGAGGAGCGCGGCCATGGCTCCAGCGAATCCTCGTCCCCTTTGCCTTCCTCCTCTTCCTCCGCCGCCATCCCCTTGCCGCCGTGCACCTCGCCCCTGCCCTGCAGCGCCCCGATCCCACCATCGACGTGGGAGGGCGGCACGCCACCGGTGCTCCTGCTCCCCCCGCATCCCCCCGCTCCATCCCCTGCTCTCTGCCCCGTCCCGCTGCGGGGCCAAGCCGCGGCACCCCCTGGCAGAGGGCACGGCGGTGCCGGCGCCGCTCGGTCCCCACGGGGACCGCTGACTGACGCCTTCCCTCCGCAGGCGGGGACGCGCGGCGGGGGCCGGCGCCGGCCGTGCTCGGGGTGCTTCTCTGTGCTGAGCGAGGTGAGCGGGGAGCAGAGGTGCTGGGGGGGACGGGACGGGAAGGGACGGGGATGGGGATGGGGATGGGATGGGGATGGGGATGGGATGGGGATGGGATGGGATGGGATGGGGATGGGATGGGATGGGGATGGGGATGGGGATGGGGATGGGGATGGGGATGGGGATGGGGATGGGGATGGGGATGGGGATGGGGATGGGGATGGGATGGGGATGGGATGGGGATGGGGATGGGGATGGGGATGGGGATGGGGATGGGGATGGGATGGGATGGGGACGGGGATAGGATGGGGATGGGACGGGGATGGGGACGGGGACGGGATGGGGACGGGGACGGGATGGGGATGGGATGGGGATGGGGATGGGGATGGGATGGGGATGGGGATGGGGATGGGGATGGGGATGGGATGGGGATGGGGATGGGGATGGGGATGGGATGGGGATGGGGATGGGGATGGGATGGGGATGGGGATGGGGATGGGATGGGGATGGGGATGGGGATGGGGATGGGATGGGGATGGGGATGGGGATGGGATGGGGATGGGGATGGGATGGGGATGGGGATGGGGATGGGGATGGGGATGGGGATGGGATGGGGATGGGATGGGGATGGGGATGGGATGGGGATGGGATGGGGATGGGGATGGGATGGGGATGGGGATGGGATGGGGATGGGGATGGGGATGGGGATGGGACGACCCCACACATGGGCAGAGAGCAGGCACAGGGCTCACACACAGGCTCGTGCTCACCCCTGTGGGGGTGGCAGTGGGAGGTCTGTCCATTTGTCTGTCTGTCCTTCCATCTGTCCGTCCCCGAGGGCTCAGCCTGCGGGTGCCCCTGGGGAACCCCTCTGTGGGGAGCCCCCGGGGCACCCGGGACATGCGCCCCTCGCACCGCTCCGTACCCGCCCCCCCCCCACCTGCAGGAGTCCACGTCCATGGCCTGGAGCACCGGGGATGTGGACGAAGGCCCCGCGGGCAGGCGGGTGAGTGCAGGGCGGCGCTGCCCGGCCCCGGGGCATGGCCTGAGACCTCCCCCTGCCATGGCTCCGGCAGGGCTGGGGAACACAGCCCCCCCTTCCCCATCGCCCCCTGCCCGGCTCTGACATTCCCACAGCGCGTCCAGGAGCGCACCAGGAGGGAAAGCGAGAGACCCGCCCAGGTGGCACGAGGCCGCGGCCACGTCCCGCAGCTCGGCCAGGTACCGGCACCGTGGGGGCCCGGCATCCCCTGCCCCGGCTGCCGGCGGCACCGAGCCCCTGGGGACGGGCACCGCGGGCGGTCACGGACACCCCCGAGGTGACCCCGCTGTGTCCTGCAGGAGGCACCGGGCGCCCATGCGGCGTGGGCGGGAGAGGCACCGGTGACCCAGCGCGGACCCACGCGAGGACGGAGCCGGGGGTCCCGCCGCCCCCTGACCGCACCGCGGGGCCCCGCTGCCCCCCACCAGCCCTGAGGGGAGCTGGGGGGGCCCTGCCGTGTCCCCCCGCTCAGTGGGGCCACCCCAGCACGCTGCTGCCCCTGCACCCCAAAATTTTCTGCAGGGGTGTCCCCACCCGCTGCGCGGAGCCACCGAATAAAGGCACCGAGACAGCCCGAGTGGGTGCGTCTGGGGGGGTGATGGAGGGACCCCGCTTCCACGGGGGGAGCCCCCCCGCCTGCCCCCGCTCAGACGCTGCCCTGGTTATGCCCCCAAGGGGGGCACCGCGCCCCCCAGTCCGCACAAACGGGACCCAGGCTGAGCCAAGAAGCTGCCTGGCACGGAGGGACGGAGGTGGGATGTGGGGGGGGGGGTCTGCCCGCTCCGACGCACGGCTTTCCTTCCACTCGGGCACAGCCGAGCCCTCCCGCGCCCCCCCTGCACCGTGTGTGGGGTCCGATCCTGCCAAGGAAGAAGGGGATGCGGGAGGAGACGAGCCCCCCAGCGGCACCGGGACGAGGGCCCAGGCAGCGCCACGCACAGCCCCGCAATTCGGGTTCCCCCCCCCCCATGGCACGGGGGGCCCCCAGCAGGGATGGATCAGGGCACGGGGGCTTCACCCCAGGAGGTGGGGGTCAGCCGCCCCCCTTCCCCACGCAGGGCCGGATCCTGCCGCGAGCCGCCCTGGCTTTAGCCCGGCTGCCACGGGGGTGCCGCGGCGCTGGGACGCCGCCGGGGCTCAGTGCCATGCGGGATGGCCATGGGGGTGGGGGGCGCGGGGGACCCATGCTCACCCGCGTCAGGGCGACGCCGGGGCTCGTCCTCCCCTGCGCTCGGTGCCAGGGCGGCATGCGAGGGGTCCCGGCATGGCGCTGGCACCACGGCGGCCGTCAGGCACCATGGCGGGAGCTCCCCCAGCGCTGCCGCGGCACAGACACACGGCCGGGAGAGGGGACGGGCACCCCTCGGCCCGGCCTGGCCCAAACACCACGTCCCCCTGCGGGCTGGATCCATCCCTCACCCCCCCCCCCCGGTGCTGCCCAGCCCCAGCGGGGGATTTGGGAGGGGGCAGCGGGACTGGGCTGGGATCTGGCACAACCAACGCTGCCGTGGGGACGGCTCTTGGGGGGCACCTGGGCATTTTGGGGTTGAACCCTGGGAACCTCGGCCCTGAAAACCCTCCCTTTGTCACGGCTCAGCATCCTCCTAAAAGCCTGCAGCTCAGGGGCGCCCTGCTGCGCCCCAAAACCCTGGGTCCCGGGGGCTCGCTGGCACTGGGGCGGGCTGCTGGGACCCCGAGGCAAGCATGACCCGTCCTCCCGCTGCTCCTAGAGCCACCGCAGGGCACAGAGCGGCGGATTTGGGGCAGTTTCCCCCAAAAGAAGGATGCCACCGGCCACACACCCACCTGCTGCAGAGGGACTCCGGCCCCCACTGCTCAGGGTGCCCGGCCCCACGGCCCCCCGTGTGCCACAGGCAGCCTCCGGTGGGGACCAGCACGGTGTCGGTGTCGGTGTCAGGGCAGTGACGTCCCTCAGGCTGTGACCCATGCTCCAGCTGGCGAGAGCACGCAGCGTCACCGTAAGGCACATCAGATGGGGGAACAGCAAAATCAGGGGCCAGACCCCACAAGGAGACCCCCAGAGACTGACCCCCAATGGCTGCCCCTTTGTGACCCGACCCTGCAGGGGTGCCCCTGGGGACTGGACCCCATAAGGATGCCCCACGCAGCGGAGACCCCCCCAAAGGGCGTCCCCCTGCCCCCCAGGGACCAGAGCCCCCAGAGGTGACCCCGCAGCCACTGCAGGGAGCAGAGCGCACCCCGGGGTGACAACGAGCCCCGCTGCCAGCTGGCGCGGGGATGTGCGGCTTGTGCCGCTGCGGAGGGCGTTGTGCTTGGCTCTGCCGTGCCATGCCGTGCCGTGCTGCAATGTGCCGCACCATGCCGTGCCTCCACGTGCCACGCTGTGCCGCAACGTGCCACGCCATGCTGCAACGTGCCATGCCGTGCCATGCCGTGCCGCAACGTGCCATGCCGTGCCATGGCATGCCATGCCGTGCCATGTTGCAACGTGCCACGCCATGCTACAACGTGCCATGCCGTGCCATGCCGTGCCGCAACATGCCATGCTGTGCCGTGGCGTGCCATGCCGTGCCATGCTGCAACGTGCCACGCTGTGCCATGCCGTGCCACAATGTGCTGTGCAATGCCGAGCCATGCCATGCTGCAATGTGCCATGCCGTGCCACAACGTGCCATGCCGCACCATGCCACCATCTGCCATGGCAACACCACTCAGTGCCCTGCCCTGCTGCACGGTACCACGCTGTGCCCCCCACACCATGCCGTGCCCCACCTGTGAGCGAGCACCTCCCAGAATGAGAGTGGGCCCCCTCCCCCCCAGCTCTGCCCCGTGCCCCTCGCTGGGGGTGCAGGAGCCGCTGCCTGGGGGTCCGGGTGGGCCTGGCCCCCTCCCCGCCAGCTCCTCCAGGCTCTGCAGCGGGGAGCTCTCGGCCAGCGCCTCTGTTGTGACTGCGAAAGCAAATCCTGTCCCCGCTGCTGGCCACATGTCCCCGGAGGTGGCCAAGAGCAGGGAGCAGGGGGGGATGTTCGTGCACCCCCTGCCCGCACACCCCCGGGCTGCGCCCACACAGCAGCGCTGCGGGGTCCCCCTGCGGGCAGGCCCCCCGCGGGTACCGACCCTGCCGCAGCGCCCCGCGCACGGTGCCTCCGGTGCTGCTGGGGGCACGGCAGCGCTGCTCCCCCCGGGACATCGGGACGGGAGCCCTGCAGAGCCGCCCGCGCTTCGCCTGCACGGCGCGGACCCGACGGCGCGGACCGGCCGCCGCGGCCTCCCCGCCGCAGCCGGTCCCGGTGCCCGGTGCCCGGGGGCCGTCCCGCCGGTCCCACCCGGGCACGGCTCCGCTCGGCGCGGGACGGGACGGGACGGGACGGGACGGGACGGGACGGGACGGGACGGGACGGGGCGGTTCCTCTCCCCGGTTCCCCCCGGTACCGGCGCGGGGCTCACCCGAGCCGCCGCCGCCGCCTCGGGGAGCAGCAGCAGCAGCGAGGGGGCCGGGCCGGGCCGGGCCGGGCCGATGCCGGGGCTCTGGGGCGGGTCGGGGCACGGCGGGACCCGGCGCGGCGCGGGGAGCCGGGGCCGGCACCGGGCGGCGGCAGCGGGGCCCCGCACTCCCGCCACGAGGTCCCGCCACGGCCCGGCCACGCCCCCAGCCGGCCGCGCCACGCCCCCTCGGGGCCACGCCACGCCCCCTTCAGCGCCAGGCCACGCCTCCCCCTGCAGCAAGCCCCGCCCCCGGCAGCAAGCCCCGCCCCCGGCAGTAAGCCCCGCCCTCGGCAGCAAGCCCCGCCCCCGGAAGCAAGCCCCGCCCCCGGCAGCAAGCCCCGCCCCCGGCAGCAAGCCCCGCCCCCCGGCAGCAAGCCCCGCCCCCCATCAAGCCCCGCCCCCTGCGCGGTGCACCTCGCCCCGCCCCTCCCGCAGCGCCCCCTGCAGGCCCGGCGGTGGCGGCGGGTGCGGAGCGCGCGGTGCCGGTGGCGGCGGCCATGTCCCGCCGGGGCCCCGCTCAGGTGAGGGCCGGGCCGGGCCGGGCCCGGGAGCTCTGGGCACGGCCGGGGCCGCTCCCGGGGGTGCGGGGCTGAGAGGGGCCGGGGGGGCTGCGGCCGCCTCGGGGCCCCGGGGGGCGGGGGGGCCTCAAGGGAGGGTGGGCCCGGGGGTGCGGGGTCTGGGGGTACAAGGACCGGGGGTGCGGGGATGGGGGATGAAGGGCCCGGGGCTACAAGGACCGGGGGTGCGGGGCCCGGGGGTGCGGGGCCCGGGGGTGCAGGGACCGGGGGTGCGGGGACCGGGGATGAAGGGCCCGGGGCTGCAAGGACCGGGGGTGCGGGGCCCGGGGATGAAGGGCCCGGGGCTGCAAGGACCGGGGGTGCGGGGCCCGGGGGTGCGGGGCCCGGGGGTGCGGGGCCCGGGGGTGCAGGGACCGGGGATGAAGGGACTGGGGATGAAGGGACCGGGGGTGCGGGGACCGGGGATGAAGGGCCCGGGGCTGCAAGGACCGGGGATGCGGGGACCGGGGGTGGGGGGACCGGGGGTGCAGGGACTGGGGGGATCCCCCCGGGAGCACCCGGGGTCCCAGCGGGCCCCCCCCCGGCCACCCCTCACTCCCCCCCGGTCCCCTCCCAGGCCTCGTCGTGGGGCGCAGGCACCGGCAGGCTGAGGCGCGTGCAGGCGGCGGGGCCGGAGCAGGCGCAGGCCCAGCAGCTGCAGGAGCTGCGGAGCAGGACGGAGAAGGCGGAGCGGAGGCTGCTGGCCTGCGAGAACCTGGTGGGCGAGCTGGGCAGCAACCTGGCGGCGCTGGGCAGCCTGCTGCAGGACTACGGGCAGCTCCAGCAGCGCCTGGACAACGTGGAGAACCTGCTCAAGAACAGGAACTTCTGGATCCTGCGCCTGCCCCCCGGCACGCGGGGAGAGGTGCCCAAGGTAACGGTGCCCGGCCGGGGCCGTGAGCCCCTTCCCCGGGCGGCAAAGCAGGGGCTGCCTCGCGGGGCGCCGGCCCCAGCTCCGTCGTGCTTTGGGTGAGGAGCCCTGGGGTTGGGCCGGTCCGAGCCCTGAGACCCGGAAACGCATCGGGCAGCCCCGCAGAGTTCCTCGGGCAGCAGTGTGACGGTGCTGCCCTTGCGGTGGCCTCCCCGTGCCCTCCACTGCGATTCCCACCCCGGAGCCCTGGAGGGGCAGCAGCCCACAGCTGCACGCCGCCCCCCGGGAGCAGTTCAGTGAGTGCCGCTGCGGCAGCTGTGGAGAGCGTGGGAAGCGCCGCGGCGTTCCCAGCAGCGGGCTGGCCCGGCTGAGCACCTGTGAACCCGGGGCTTGCAAGCCCTGATGCGTCCAGGCACGCTGCGCTCTCTGCCCGGAGACCCCGAGGCCAGCAGCGAGCGCTCCGTGCCCGTGCGCGGTTCCCGGTTCCCCGTCGCCGCGGAGGACGTCACCAAGTGCGTGCTGCTTGTGATTCCAGGTACCGCTCACGTTTGATGACATTTCCGTGTACTTCAACGAGCAGGAATGGGAGACGCTGGACAGCTGGCAGAAGGATCTGTACAAGGCTGTGATGAGGGGGAACTACGAGACTCTGATCTCCCTGGGTAAGGCGCAGGGTGTGTTCCTCTGGGTGAATTTCTTTTTCTGTGTAGGCTGGGCAGCTTCCTTCCAGTCCCACCAGTGGTCTGGTGCGGTGGGGCTGGACACCCATAGCTCGCAGAACCTCTCCTGGGCAGCCAGACCCACTCCTTTCCCTTCCTTCCTGCTTGTAAGAGCTATCTGTAGTAAATAATAGTAACAGTAACAATACAAACGATATCTATTATAACATACATGCAGAGGAGATGCTATTCATAACGACTGTGTAAGGGGATTCTAGGGTCAGGGAACCCTCACGACCTTCCAGCACAGTTCAGGAGTTACCCGGGTGGAGTTTGATAATCGCATCTCGAACGAGTTCTTGTTTTCTGTCTCTTTAGCTGTGATTTGAAGTGACAGGGACATTTCCACGTGCCTTGGTAAAGAACCAATTTAACCACGTTCAGTTCTAAGGACATCTGACGTGTTCTCGGATGATTTGGGCTGTAAGATTGCCCATCAAAAACTGTTTTGTGGGCACGACTGGTAACGTGCTGGTTGGTGCAGTCACTGAAGCTGAAGCTTCACTTTTCTAGCTAATTCTCTGTAGAAGGCACAAACCTGTTCCTCACGTGGTCCATCTGATGTAGACATTTTTACACAGCAGGAATTCTTCTGTCCCTACACCCAAAATAAAGTAATCTGATAACAACAGCTCAGAAGATTTACTCTTCAAATCACCGCTAACGTTTGTGATGAAATTGGAGGAAAAGGTCAAAGACAAAGCCTCTCCCTCTCCTTTGAGATTTTATGTTCCTTTCCATTATTTAAGTCTTCTCTGTGCTTGAGCTACAGCTGTGCTTATGGGTGAATCCCAGCGCAGGACTAAGAAATCGACCCCACCATTTTCAGTGCGGGTAGCATCTCGGTGTCCTTACTGCCTGCCAGCCCTGGGGCTAAGGAAGAGGGGTTGCTTTGAGGTGTCTGAGAGTTCAGCAGAGGAATGGTGCAGCCAGTTCCTAACAAAACGCGCTGTCCTCTGCTTCCCTGTCCCTGAGCAGACTATGCTGTGTCCAAGCCTGACATCCTGTCCCGGATCGAGAGGGATGAAGAGCTCTGCACCAGAGGCTGTCGCGAGACCCCACAGACGTACATCCGGGATGGGCAGGAGCCCCCGCGGACGTGCATCGGAGATGGTCAGGAGCCCCCACAAACACATCTCAGAGACGGTCAGGAGTCCCCGGAGACGTGCATCCAGGGCAGTCAGGATTCCCTGCAGACGTGTATCAGAGATGGTCAGGAGCCCCTGGAGACGTGTAGCGGAGAGAGTCAGGAGACCCCACAGATGTGCATCCAGGATGGTCAGGAGCCCCCACAAACACATCTTAGAGATGGTCAGGAGTCCCTGGAGACGTGTAGCGGGGAGAGTCAGGAGACCCCACAGACGTGCATCCAGGACAGCCAGGAGCCCCCACAAACACATCTTAGAGATGGTCAGGAGTCCCTGGAGACGTGTGGCGGAGAGAGTCAGGAGACCCCACAGACGTGCATCCAGGACAGCCAGGAGCCCCCACAAACACATCTTAGAGATGGTCAGGAGTCCCTGGAGACGTGTGGCGGAGAGAGTCAGGAGACCCCACAGACGTGCATCCAGGACAGCCAGGAGCCCCCGCAGACATCCATCAGAGATGGCCAGGAACCCCCGCAGGCACCAGAAGATACGGACCAGGTGGAAGAGGCCTTGGGAGACGACGTAGACGTAGAAGATGACATGGGTAAGTTAAATGGGTGCCAGGAGGACGTGGCAGTTCCTGTCCCTGCTTTGTCAGATCTCCCATCCCTGTCTTTGTTAGAAATGAGCTGCTCTGAGGTTCTGTTGACTCTTTTGGCTAACTGTCCACGGAATGCCTTGAATCTTACTTCCAAGAGGAACGTTTATGCTTGGCCAGACGAATCGTGGGGAGACAACAGACAAAACCTACCAGAAGGGGCTGGGATGGAGTCGGGAGCGGTGGGACAGATCTCTTAGGATCTCTTCCAGCTCCGTTTCTGTGCAGTTCTGCAGTCCTTCACCTGATGGCATGCATCAGCCCCAGTGCTTCCAAAGACGCTCCTGCGTGCTTTGGTGAGAGTAGAGCCACGGTGGGGAGTAGGAACCTGCAATGGAGGGAGGAGGCAGGAGCAGCCTGCTAGCACGAGGGGCTGCAGAAGGAGGCAGGAGCACCTCGGGGCATGGCATGGAATTGCTGGAAAAATGATTGCTGGAGTATGGAGGCCAGGCAAAAAACAGGAGACACTGGAAAGGTACAGACAGACCCAGAGAGAGCCAACGGCAGAGCTGTGTTCGAGAGCTCTTTCCTGCTGGAATTAGGAGCTGGGGGGCTACAGGAGCTTCGTGAAAGGCTGGGCGAGCACTGGCAGGGGTCAGAGGGCCGGCTCTGCCCTTTGAGGAATGTTACCCAGAAACAAC
Source organism: Anser cygnoides (assembly GCF_040182565.1). NCBI lineage: Eukaryota > Metazoa > Chordata > Aves > Anseriformes > Anatidae > Anser > Anser cygnoides. Next base: position 754,771 of record NC_089874.1, read on the forward strand.
GCAGGCCCCAAGTGTGTCCTTGGGGGTTGGTTTGTCAAGAGCTCCTGGGAAGAGAGGAAAAAGGCGTTACGCAGGCATAGCCTCTCCCTCTCCTCTGAGATCTTAAGTCACCTTCTGTTGGGGAGGTTTTCTCTGTACTTGAGGTAGAGCCGTCCTTACGGGTGGATCCTTCCACAGGACCAAGGCGGCAGCGTGGCTTTGCCTGTTAGAGCATGGGTTCTGTGTCTGTGTCTGTCCTTACTGCCTGCCAGCCCTGGGGCTAAGGGAGAAGGGTCACTCTGAAGTGTCTGAGGGTTCAGCAGGGGAATGGTGCAGCCAGTTCCTAACGAAACGTGCTGTCCTCTGCTTCCCTGTCCCTGAGCAGACTGCGCTGTGTCCGAGCCTGACATCCTGTCCCGGATCGAGAGGGATGAAGAGCTCTGCACCAGAGGCTGCCAGGTGACCCCACAGCCCTGCATCCGAGATGGTCAGGAGCCCCCCCAAACACCAGAAGAGACGGGCCGGAAGGAAGAGGCCTTGGGAGAACAGAAAGTCCCCTCGGAAGCCGGCACAGGTACGTTACCTGAGTGCCAGGAGGATGTGCTTTTACAGCCCGTTCCCGTCCCAGCTCTCAGATCTGCCAGCGGCCTCCGTGGAGGAGGGCTTGGCAAGCCACCGTGCTTAGAGGAGCATCACCAGGGAAAGGCAGCAGTGCTGGGGTGTGCTGCCAAAGTGCTGCAAGGGAAAATGGAGGCGGTTCGAGGGCCTGAACATAAGGCACAGTGGGAATGCCACCCATGGCGTTGATGGGGAGAGTTTAGGATGGATGAGGCTGCTCTGCAGAGGTGACCACCTGTGGCTCCTTGGGGACTCTTCCCAGACCTCTCTCTGCTTTTGGTCCGTGTGTGCTTCTTGAGCTGGAGCTGGCTCTGGCTCTTCTGCACAGTGCCAGCATGTCTCCAGTCAGCATCACGCCAAAGCAAGAAGATGTGAGCTGTCCGCTGGTGTTTAAAATTGCTTTCCTCTTCTCTGCCAACAGAGCTCCCCATCCTGGTGATGAATGTCACGTCCCTGAGTGCGCGGAGAGAGGAGTTGAGCAGGGAACTTAAGCGTGAGACAGAGGTGGAAGAGGACCTGGCCGAGCACGGCTCTGGTGAGTTACCCCGTGCATGGCAGGCATGGCGCTCTGTGGGCAAGAAGCAGCTCCCAGCTCACTCACGGGCTTGAAATAGGAGGTGAGAGGAACATTCCAGATCCTCTTTTGTCACACAGCAAGGGAGGGATCTGGTGCCAGGTGGGGTGTTCAGCCCCGTCGTCTCTGCAGAGAGAATGAGTCCAGACAGGGGTCCTGCTAGCAGCAATCAGGGGAAGTGTGCTCAGCATTGAACATTTGGCATTTGGCAACAGTTACAAGCTTGACAGAAGCGAAGAGCCTGGAAGTACTGCTGATTACAGCTTTCCAAGGATTATTTTTTTTCCTGCTACCTCTTGTGGCCATCATTGGTGTCGTGGTTTTAGAGGCGGAGCCCTTTGCACGACCTGCCCTGGTGGCAGTGCAGCAGAGCACAGCCCGATTCTTGAGAGCAACAGATTTGCCCCCGAGACCACGCTGAGTTGTTGAGTTGCCTAGGCCAGGACCCTGCAGAGGCACCTGCGCCTCTCCACGCTGCGTTCTCGGATTTGTCAGGAGCTCCTTTATTGCGGAAAGCCTGCTCGGTGCTTTGGGACTAAAACCACAAGATGGAATTGTCCCTGGAGTGTGAGTGAGGAATGTCTGTGTTGTTTCATTTCAGAGGAAGGCTCTTTACTGGAAAACGAGAAGGCCTGTGAAGGGGCTTCTCCTCCTGAAAGCCTCGAGGTGAAGGAGGTGGGGCCCAACGCGTTGCAAAACGTTTCTGCGACTTCTCCTGACCCAGCAATCCAGAACTGCCCAGGAGAGCAGGCGAAGCCCAGGAGCAAGAAGAAGCCAAGCAAGTGCTCAAGCAACAGCCTGCTGATGGGCGACTGCCGGCGCGGCTACGTGCGTGAGTGGTCGCACCCCTGCACCGAGTGCGGGAAGCGTTTCCGTCTGAAAATCAACCTCATCATCCACCAGCGGAGCCACGCCAAAGAGGGGCCCTACGAATGCACGGTGTGTGAGATCAGCTTTGCAGACAAAAGCCACCTGGTCCTGCACCAGGCCATCCACACCCAAGACAGGGCTTTTGCGGCCAAGGTCTGGGGGAACACGCACCCAGAACTGAGGATAGGGCCGAGGAAGAAGCTGTGCAGGGCTCCCGGCAGCACTGCCCACAGCCTGGGTAACAGGACACATGCTGGGGGGGCCTGGCTGGGCCAGACCAAGGAGGAGCAGGACACAGGGAACCCGTCCAGGGCGCATTTCTCCCCACAGTCGACGCTTAGGAATTACACGAAACGCCCACTGAAATGCGATCTTTGCAACAAGTTTCTGTCTTGCCCCTCTGCCCTCCAGCGGCACTTGCAGACCCACTCTGAGAAGAGGCCGTTTCGCTGCACCACCTGCAACAAGGGCTTCACCCGCAATACTCACCGCTTGCGCCACGAGCAAATTCACATACGGCAGCAAGCCCTGGCAAGCCAGCAGCCCAAGACAGTCTAGCACTCAACTGCGGCCAGGAGGCCCCAGCTGAAAGCAGCCCCGGAGGTGCCTGGCAAGGAGCCGTCCTCGCTCGCTGAGCCGGGCACCCGAGGGCCAGCTCCGTGCCCACTGCGGCCAAAGCTGCTCCACTGAACGCGCCTCCTGGTGGCTGCTGCGGAACTCAAACTTCCAGTTACCAGACTCTTAAAACAGCACGAGTTGGAAGAGGACCCGCAAAGATCCTCAAGCCCAACTCGAGAACTGCTGCTGCTACAGTGGGAGCCTGTTGGGAGAGTAGGAAGTAGGACAGCAGCCTGGGGCAAGTGACACGACAACGGGAGGCATCCGAACTGCTCGTGTCCCTGGGCAGAAACGGTGAGCGTTCAGACAGATTCTGTACGTGGTGGGGCATCAGGGTTGTGGGCCATCCGTCAGTTGGATTTTTGGAGCTTTCCCGAGTTGCAGAATAAATCAAAGCTTGGATACCGTTATGTGGAACAAATTACAGAAGCCTCTCCAGTGATAAATATTGCTTTGCTATTTCTCAAACTCGTGTCTGCTGGCTAATGCATGAAACTTCCCAAACTGACCTTGCTAGGTTAGCAGATAGGTCACGCAGCCCAGCAAGAGAAGTTGCTACCAGCTGTTGAGCTCACCCAGTATTCGATGCTGAAGCTGACCGCTTCGTTTTGGAAACACAATTTGGAAACACAGTGAAGAGGACAGACAGAGGGAACCAAACTGACAGATCAGAGTGGGTTCCAAAGGAGCTTTTCAGTTCACTGATGGTGCTTGACCAAGACGCCAGGCAGAGTGTGTGGCATCTCAGATCGTCCTGGCCGTGCGTGTCGGGTACCCCATCCTGCTGAGGAAATCTGCCACGCGGGGGATCTCCTTGGGAACAGCTGTGTGTTGCACTGGAAGACAAGTAGAGAGAAACAAGGCACACCTTCTGTTTGCGTAACGCTGCAGGTGTTTGTGAGGTCCCGGCACTGGTCCTTCCATTGGGAAGGCTGGCCTTCAAAATCCTACGTGGGAGGGTTGGTGCCCCAAGACCAGCCTGCGCAGATGGTCACTTTACAAATGGTAGGTAGGATTCCTGCTGCGCTGCAGCTGCAGCCTGTGCGAGGACCCTTCCCCGGGCTCGGACGTGTTGGCTGGCACCCGGCGCCATCCCAGCTGCTCCGTGCAGGAGCATCCCCCCCGCTCAGCCCCGCTGCGACTGGAAGCCGTGCACGCTCCCTCTGTCACTAATCTCGTGGAAGACTGGTTATGCTAGCTACCTCAACGCGTTGTGGAGAGGCACCCTGGTGGGCGACGACGGCCAGGCCAGCCGAGGCTCTGGTGGCCCCAGGAATCACTTGAAGCACGTGTCCCCAGCCCTGCGCGCACCGGGCGCGCCGCTGGGAAGCATGAAGCATGTGTACAGAGAGAAGGGAATCAGTCCTGGAGGCATCACGGTGCAGGCCAAGCTGAGAGGCTGATAGGACTCCCGAGCTGTTTTTTTTTTTTGCTTTGTTTCCATTGACTTATTTGATGTTATTGTTTGAAATCACTAAGTCTCTGCCCCTCTCTGGGCAGGGAGTGTGGGGAACCAGTTTCCTTAGGAGATTTTGCATTCCTGGCCACCTGCACGGTCTGAGGGGCTGCAGGTGGGGCTGCTGTCGGTGGCGGGCCTTGGGCAGCGAGGTGACGTTGCCTGGGCCGTGTCCTGGGGTACACTGCGGGGTGCGGGGTGGTGCCCGGCCACCTCCCTGCGGGGCTGGAGGGACAGCACGGCCATGCCCAGGCGTGGTGTCAGGGGGGCTCCTCTGGGCCCGTTCCGTGCTCCCTGCCCCGCGCCAGCCCCCAGCAGGAGGCACTGGGCGCTGCGAAGCCCTGGAGGACACAAGGGTGGTTGATGCCTTAAGGGCCGTGAGGTGATGGGTCCGACAGCAAGCCCTGCTGCCGTGCGGGCTGTAGCCAGTTACCCCTGCCCAGTTTGCCATCCCAGTGAGCCCAGTTGATCCCAGTACCACAGGGTACGAGTCAGCCAGTGCGGGCCCCGGGGCAGCTCGGAGGAAGCAGCCTCCCCCTGCCGCCGCCTGCCCAGCCCCGAGCGTTTGCTTTAAAGCTGTGACTGGGACCAACTTTTTTTCGTAGGAAATCTCAGCTCCCTTTCTCAGGCCGTGGAGTCAATAAAGTATTTGTCTGTACGCGCGCCTGGTTTCGTTTGCTTTAAACACAGCGCTTCGCAGCTCGACACAAGGAAGGCGGGCACGGGGTGAAAGGGGCTGTGCCAGGCTGGGGTTGCACCTTCCCCAAGGGCTGCCAGCCCCGGGGGAGCCCGGATGTCACCAGGGCAGCTGTGGGGTGCCGAGGGGAGCCCGGCCGCCATCCGGGCAACCGTAGGGTGCTGAGGGGCTGGGGATGGCCCCGCCACGGCGCTGATGGCGCCCTCGGCTGTCATGGCCGCCCTCGGCTGTCATGGCCGCCCTCGGCTGTCATGGCCGCCCTGCCCCGCCCATGGCGGCGGCCATCTTGTGTGGGGACAGAGCCAGGGAGGGGCCATTGGAACTGGGCGTGGCCACGTGGAGGGGGCGTGGCCATCTGGTGGGTGGGCGTGGCTGCGGCAGTGGGCGGGGCTCCGGGCACAGGCCACGCCCAGAGCGTCACCGCTGCCACCTCCCGGCCTGGGCGCTGTCCCCGGGGTGTCCCCGGGGTGCCAGCGTCCCCTCTTTCCTACCTGGGGTGTCCCCAGGGTGTCATTGTCCTCTCCTCCATCCCCAGGGCGTCTTCAAGGTGTCCCCGGGGTGTCGTTGTCCCCTTCTTCATCCCCAAGTTGTCCCTGGGGTGTCCCCAGGAAACCACGGCTCCCTCCTTCATCCCCAAGGTGTCCCCAAGGCGTCACTGTCACGTTCTTTATCCCCAGCATGTCCCCGGGGTGTCCTCAGCACACGCCATGGCCCCCTCCTTCATCCCCGGGGTGTCCCCAGGGTGTCACTGTCACCCCGGGGTGCTGCTCCTGACAGGGACACCAGCTCCATGGGGACACCCTGTGTAGGGCAGGGGCCTGGGGCTGAGCCATCGGTGCCCTGACGCTGCTGCACGGCCTGATGGTGGTCGCGGCCGTCGGGGTCCCACCTGGTGCTGCCCCCGCGCCCCAAGGCCCCAGTCCCATCCCTGCTCCTGGGGGGCCACCCAGTGCTGCTCATCGCGGTCCGTGTCCTCATCCCCCGGGGATGGGGACCCCATCGCCGTGCTGGGCAGCCTGTGCCACCGCTCCGTCACCGCGCTGTCCCCGCTGCCCGCAGAGCTGCCACTCCTGACACGTCAGCCCCGGTGTCGCCTCCCTGAGGCGTGAGGCTGCGGGAGCAAAGAATCACAGAATCATAGCATAAAAGAATGGGTTGGGTGGGAAGGGGCCCCAAAGCCCCCCACGGCCACCCCCTGCCGTGCCCAGGGCCCCCTGCCCCCAGCCCAGGCTGCCCCCAGCCCCATCCAGCCTGGCCTTGGGCACTGCCAGGGATGGGGCACCCACAGCTCCTGGGGGCAGCCTGCGCCAGGCCTCACCGCCCTCACTGTGAAAGATTTTGAGTATCTAACCTAAATCTGCCCTCTTTTAGCTTAAAGCCGTCACCCCGTGTCCTATCCCTCCCCCCCCTGCCCAAGAGTCCCTCCCCAGCCCTCCTGCAGCCCCTGCAGGCACTGACGGCCGCTGTGAGGTCTCCCCGCAGCCTTCTCTTCTCCAGGCTGAACAACCCCAACTCCCTCGGCCTCTCCTCACGGCAGAGCTGCTCCAGCCTCCGAGCATCCTCGTGGCCTCCCCTGGGCTCGCTCCAGCAGCTCCGCGTCCCGGTGCCGGGGGCCCCACCACGAAGGCGGTGCCCAGGTGGGGTCTCACGAGAGCGGAGCACGGGGGGACGATCCCCTCCCTCGCCCTGCTGGCCGTGCTGCTTTTTGGTGCAGCCCAGGGCACGGCTGGTTTCTGGGCTGCAGGCGCGCATTGCCGGCCCGTGCTGGGACAGGAATGTGCGGCAGACACCGCCAGCGGCACCAGCTGCCCAAATGCACCAGGGCATAAGCGCTCCCCCAGGCTGCATTGCTTTGAACGGGCCGAAATCACAAAACCTGGGCCAGGGGAAGAGGAGGAGAGGCTGCCAGTGGGCGACGGACCCAGGGGCAGAGCGGGAGGGCAGACAAGGCTTTGTTGTGCTGATGCTCACCCAGAGCCGCAGCTCCTGGCTGAATGGGGCTGTGAATGGGAGCTCCGCATTTCCCTGGGGCAGTTCCTGCGTTCTCCCGGGACGCTGCCGGGCTGGGAGCAGGACAGGCTGGGCGAGACCCGAGCAGGGCAGCAGCACCCGTGCAGGGACGATGGGTGCGGGGTGACAGCAGGGACACGAGGTGGCTGACCGCAGGACGCGCTGCAAGCTGCACGAAGGACGGACACCCTGCGGCAGACGGACTGCCCCGGGGAACGGCACCGCGGTTCTCCCTGCGGCACGGGCACCGCAGGGTGGGCACACCAAGTCCCGGGGGTGTTGCTACACCCGGAGCTGCTGCTGCTGGGGGGAAGGCGCCCGGGGGCTGCCCTGCTGCCGGCAGGAGGACGCGTGCTCATCCCTCGGCTCGCGGGAGGCACGCAGGGAGCGGGAGGTGGCACAGGGCTGCAGGAGGCGTCCTGGCAAAGCCACCACCGAGGATCCAGCTACGATTTACGTGGCCTCACACCCACAGCTCCCTTGGCAGGGGCTGTTGGAGGCGGCATGCTACCAGCCTCGCTCACCGACGCACAAAGCTCAGCAGGAGACCGCGTCAGCCCAGTCTTTTATCCACATCTCTCCCCAGCCGTGCGGTGACCCTGGCTGTCCCAGCAACAACAGCCTCTCCCCGGGCCACCGAACTCCCCCAACCGACCTCGAAGCTGGTAGGATTTAAGTAACCCTGAGTTCGAGTGCTCCGCTCCCCGTCCCACGGTGCCAAACACGCAGCAGCCACTCTTCGGCCGAGCCCCCCTTCCACGGGGCAGCGGCGCAGCCCCCGCTGCTGGACCTCCTCCGCTTGGTCTCGGGCCGGTCTCGCCCCCACAGCGTGCGTCTGCCAGCGCCGTCCTCGTCCCCGGGGACGCGGGGGGGGGGGTGTGGAGAGCCCCGCGGTGCTGCGACGCCAGCTGCCCGCCGCGTGCCGCCCTCACGGGCTGCTGCACCTCTCTGCCTGCAGAAACGCTGCCCCTTCCCGTCCGCAGCCCTCGCGTTACGGATTGTCCTGGGTGGACGGCTTGCAGGGGACGGCCCCTGGCTCCTGGCCGTGGTTGGGCAAGCCGGCAGCAGGAGGGCTGGCCGTGGCGTGGACCTTCTGGTGGTGGTTCAGCGACTGCCGGTGGCGGAAGCTCTTGCTGCAGCCGTTGCACTGGAAGGGTCGCTGCTGGGTGTGCCGGCGCTGGTGCTCCTCCAGCGACGCTTGCAGGGGGAAGCTCTCGGCGCACTCGATGCAGCGGTACAGCCGCTCCCCGGCCGCGCTGGCCCGCGGGGGCCGGCCCGCCCAGCCCGCCCGCAGCTGCACCCCGTGGATGCGCTGGTGCTTCTGGAGATGGTGCTTCTGGATGAAGCCCTTGCCGCAGGCAGGGCAGCAGTAGGGCCGCTCCCCGGTGTGGATGCGGTAGTGCTTGTTGAGGTTGGACTTCTCGTTGAAGCTCTTGCCGCAGGCAGGGCACTGGAAGGGGCGCTCGCCCGTGTGCAGGCGCTGGTGTCGCAGCAGCGCGGCGTGGTGGGCCAGGCTCTTCCCGCAGGCCGTGCAGATGAAGGAGCCGTTGTTCTTCCGCGCGTGGCTCTGCTGCCGCGCCAGGAGGTTGCGCTTCAGCCGCGCGCTCTTCCAGCCCAGGGGCAGCGCGTGGGGCTCATCCCCGGCGGCACACGGGCCGTGCTCCTCGGCGCCGGGCTGTGCCGAGGCAGCCTCCGCGGCAGTGTCCTCTCCCAGCGGCATCCCCTGGGGCAGGGTGAACGGCTGGTCGGTCCCCGCGCCGTGCCCGTGTTCCGCCGGGAAAGGCAAGGCCGGGGCAGGGCGAGCTTCCACCGGGACAACCACGGGCTTGAATTCCGGCTGGGCGGCCCCATGCTTGCAGAGCTCCCCTAAGCCCTCTCCAGCTCCCTTCTGCTCGTCCAAGCTGGTGTGGCTCTCCCAGGGCACTGGCAGCTCCTGGCTCAGGGGAACCTCCTCTTCCAGCCTCATGGAGGGTGCCTGCGGCAGGGCCAGGCTTTCTGATCCTTCCTCCTGCGGCTGCTGCTCTTCTGTCTTGATCACGATCTTCTCACCTGCTGAGGGACAGCAATTATTCACTCCCAGCCAAGGAAAGCTCTCCCGTGCCTCTAGCCCCAGCGCAGGAGCAGGAGCCGAGCTTCCCCTGCAGCACGTTGGTGAGACGAACCAGCAAACGTGCCACTAGAGAGGGAGCAGGAGGGTTTTACTGTGAGCAAAGGGGGAGAAGAACAAGAGGTGGAAGGATGCTGGCGTCTGCTGGGAGTTATCTGGTCATCTCGGGGGACATTCAATGGACTGACAACGCAATATTCGTAAAGAAGCCAGAAGAGAGGAAAACATGAGGGCAAAGTCGTGGCTGCGGAGTCCTCTGTCCTGGAAGGAACTTGGTCAGGAATGGCGGAGTTTAGTTGGGTAAATCTGGGGAAAAGGACCAAAGCTACCCTCCAGGAGCAGGACCGAGCTTGTCTGCAGGCAAGCAGGCGCAGCGCCATGCTCACCCTAAGCCCTGCCCAGGCTTTTTCCACTCCCTTGGTATGCGGGCTGTTCTGGGCTTAGACATTTGGCGTGGTTCCTTTCGGATTTCTTTCCCCCCTGGCACTGCTTTTCCTCCTCAGCCCTTAATTTCCATTCCCTCGCCCCGCCAAGCTGTATGCAACCCTTCACCATCCCCAGGCCCTCACGGTGGCGGTGTTAACGCCATCGCCGCTACGTGGCTGCCGTAACTCACCGCCACCGACGTGCCCTGACACCGCTCCCTTCTCCAGCAGCCCGTGGGTCCTGGTCCCCAAATCCTCCCCGTCCTCGGCCGGCAACAGCAGAGAGGGTTTGGAGCTGGCGTCCCCGGGCCCTAGGGGAGGAAGCGGCTGTGCGAACGGCTGATGCTGGGCGCTGGCACCACAGCCCCTGGGCAAAAGGCTGCTCTTGCGCAGCCGGGGCGTCCTGGGCTGCCGGAACAGTGGTTTGGTTTTCCCAGGACAGTCGGAGCACGCTGGTGTCAGCCGAACTGGACAGCTGATTTTAGTTACCTCAGCAAGAAGTACGCATCGGGCACTCGTCCTTTATAATAACTCATTATTTTCAGCCAAAAAATAATTCGTGCTAGAACTTAGGGCTGCCCGCAACAAATACCTCCAGCGTCCTGCATGTACGGCCATGTCCTGGGGCACACCTGTACTGGAGAGCAGGACGCAGGACACGGCAGGCGCAGCGCCACGTGCTGCCCGGGGGGCTCTGCTCCCTGCCCAGCAGGCGCGGTGCAGCGGGTGCCCGCTCCTCCTGCACGGCTCCTGCCCGCGGGGCTGCCTGAGGGCCCCATCCTGGCCGTGCTCACTGATGGATGGCACCGCGGGGCTCTGCGTCAGCAAGGCGTGACATCTCCTGGGTGCTGAGAACTGCCAGAGGCTGAGCGTGCAGCACATTCGCCACCCACAGCCAAACCCTAACGGTGTCAGGGCACCGCCGCTCGCTACCTGCTCTCCAAACGTCCAGACGACAGAAGTCAATACGCAGCTTGAAGCAAGATGCCGCCTAGAAGACGACAGATAAAGCCTACGACACGTGCACGGGGACTGATGCTTACCAAGAGAGACCACAGCCTCGTAGCTCCCCTTCACCGCCATCCTGTACAGCTCCTGCTGACGGCTGTCCAAGCCGCCCCACTCCTGCTCCGGCAAACAGGCGGCGTCATCCTCACCCGCCGTGGGGACCTGAAACGGCAGGAGGCACCCCCTTAGCACCTCCCTGCCTTGTCTGCCCCCACAAGGCGCCCCGCTCCCCCCCGTGTGCTGTGGGCTGGCACGGCGCGGGTGCAGAGCTCCCGCGGAAGGTGCTGTGTCCCAGCCTGAGCTCAGGGAACAATTGCAACGCAGCAGAATGATGCTTCCCCTGCTCAGCCGCCTCTCCCCTAACAGCCGGGAGGTTTGCATCCCAGGAGTTAGGCTCGATGATCCGTACGGGCCCCTTCCAGCTCGGGATATTCTACGATTCTACGATCTCCTTCCCTGGATCCACACCGGCAGCCTGCGGCAGCCCCCGTGGCACCGGAGCAAAACACATGGGAAGGAGCCGTCCACCTGGCAGGCAACCCGTGGGGCCCCACAGGGCTGAAAACACCGGGGTGCACCTGTGCTGCGCTCCCCCTTTTCACCGGGGATGGGGAGGAGCAGGAAGGGCTCGGGGCTGAGCACCAGAGGAGCCCCGTCCCTGCCATCCTGCCCCAGCACCCACGAGAGCTCCGCACCCGCGCCATTGCCTTGGGCACATCCCCGTTACCTCGGGCTCATCCCCGTTCCCCGGGGCTTGTCCCCGTTACCCAGTGCTTGTCCCCGTTACCTGGGGCACGTCCCCATTCCCCGGGGGCTTGTCCCCATTACCTGGGGCTTGTCCCCCCCTGGGGCTTGTCCCCATTACGTGGGGCACATCCCCCGTTCCCCAGGGCTTGTCCCCGTTCCCTGGGGCTTGTCCCCGTTAACTGGGGCACGTCCCCCATTCCCGGGGCTTGTCCCCTGGGGCTTGTCCCCGTTACCTGGGGCTTGTCCCCAATTCCCTGGGGCTTGTCCCCGTTACCTGGGGCTTGTCCCCGTTCCCCGGGGCTTGTCCCTGTTCCCCGGGGCTTGTCCCCATTCCCTGGGGCACGTCCCCCATTCCCCAGGGGCTTGTCCCCGTTACCTGTGGACTTGTCCCCCATTCCCCAGGGTCTTGTCTCCCCTGGGGCTTGTCTCACATTGGGGGCTTGTTCCCTGTTCCCCAGAGGCTTGTCCCCCATTCCCTGGGGCTTGTCCCCCATTCCTCAGGGGCTTGTCCCCCTACCTGGGGCTTGTCTCCCGTTACCTGGGGCTTGTCCCCGTCCCTCAGGGGCTTGTCCCCGTTACCTGGGGCTTGTCCCCAATACCTGGGGCACGTCCCCCATTCCTGGGGCACGTCCCCCATTCCCCAGGGGCTTGTTCCCCATTCCTTGGGGCTTGTCCCCATTCCCCGGGGCTTGTTCCCCCTTCCCCGGTGCTTGTCCCCGTTACCTGGGGCACATCCCCCGTTCCCCGGGGGCCTGTCCCCGTTCCCCAGGGCTTGTTCCCATTCCCCAGGGGCTCGTCCCCGTTCCCCGGGGCTTGTTCCTATTCCTCGGGGGCTCGTCCCCGTTACCTGGGGCACGTCCCCGCCGGGACCCAGTCCGGGCCGGGGTGCCCAGCAGCCGCGGTGCCGCAGCTGGCGCTCGACGTGCTCGAGGTGCCGCGTGCTCTCCTGCACGAGGGCGGCCAGCGCGGCCCACTTGCGCTCCAGCTGCCCCCCGAAGTCCAGCACCGCCTTCTCCAGCTCCGAGAGCTTCTTCTCGGCCGTCTCCGCTCGCCCTTCCAGGCTCAGCAGCCGCAGGGCCTGCGACTCCACCTTCCGCTCCACCGCCTGCACCGCCGCCACCACCGTCCACAGCGAGATCTCGGCCACCGGCGGCTGCTTGTCCCCGTCGATGGGCACCGGCACCGGCACCGGGACGGGCACGGGGGGCTGCGGCGGGAGCGGCTGCCAGGGCTCGGGCCCCCACTCGGGCTCCTGTTGGCGGGGAGAGGACGGGGGTGAGGGGCCCGGTGGGCACGGCACGGGGGGGGGGTCCGGGGCCGGGCAGCACCGTGGGGACCCTCCCGTCCCCCTCCCCGCACCGCCGGGGCCCGGCCCGGGCCTGCCGCCCCCGCACCGGGCTGCGGCGGGCACCGAGGCGCGGCCGGGGCCGGTCCCCGCCGCCCGGCTGCGGAACGGACCTGGGGGGGGGGGGTGTACGGGGAGGGGGGGGGTTGGAGGGAGCCGCCGCCGCCGCCCGGTGCCCCCGTACCTGAGCCGGGCCCCACCGGGCCATGGCCGCCCCGCGCCGCCGCCGCCGCCGCACCACGGCGCCCCCTGGCGGCCCCCGCCCGCCGCACGGCCCCGCACCGCCCCCGGGCCCGGCCCGGCCCCGGCTCCCCTCAGAGACCCCCCGGTAACGGGACCCCCCCCCCCCCCCCCCCGGGGCCGGGCCCCCCGTCCCCCCCTTCCCACGGCCCCCCGGTTCCAGTCCCCTCGTCCCCAGCTGCTCCCGTCCTGGAGCCTCCCTGCCCTGGGCCCCCCAACCCAGCTCCCCCAGTCTCAGTCCCCCCCCAGTCCCAGTTCCCCCCCAGTTACCAGACCCCACACACACAGCCCAGGGACCCCCCCCAGTCCCAGACCAGCCTGGTGCCAGAACTCCCCCCCCATTCCTGGAGCCCCCCCACATATTTCAAAGTCCCCCCTGGTCCCAGCCCCTCCGTGCCCCTAGCCCCCCCCCAGTCCCCGATCCCTCCCCGACCCCCCCAGTCCCCGATCCCTCCCCATACCCTCAGACCCTGATCCCTCGTACCTCCCAGCCCCTAATCCCTCCCCGTACCCCCCCAGACCCTGATCCTTCTCCAAACCCCCAGACCCTGATCCCCCCCCCCCCAGACCCAAGGCCAACCACAGCCCGGCCGCGGCCGTCCCTTCGCCCCCCCAGGACGCCGACCAGCACACACCACGGGGACGAGGGGCTCCTGCTCTTTATTCCAGCCCCGCCGCCGCCCCGCGCCGTGGTGGGTGAGGAACCGCGGGCCACGGCCCGCAGGATAAAGGCACACGGGGAAAGTCACGACGGCGACCCCACTGTCGCTGCGGGAGCCCCGTCCCCACATTTCATCCGCCAGAACCCCACCTCGCCGCTCCCCCCGCCTGCTCCCACCCCCTCTGGTGCTCACCCTGCACAGGGATTGCTCCCAGCTGCTTTCACACTTTTCCCCCGAATTATTTTCCCATTCGCATCCTATCCAGCTCTTTGGCTCCATAACGTCCTCTTACTCTCCCCGGCGACTTCCAGAAGGGGAGGAAAGACCCCACACCAGCTTTTATCAGTGCTTGCAGCCCCCCTGGCCGCCCGTCAGTGCCGGGACCTGACCCTGGCCTGGCAGAGCAGCTGCGGCACCGCGGGGATGCTGCGGCACCGCGGGGATGCTGCGGCACCGCGGGTGCTCAGCTGGAGGCTGACAGCAGCACGACAGAGCCACGATCAGCTGTCGGAGCACACGTTTCCGACAGCCATCTATCCACACCTCCAACCTGAGGAAGAGTCCTTCACCCACACCAGGTCCTCACCCACGGCAGAGGCTCCTCCAGCAAAAAGAGCCGGCGGGCGCAGACACGCTGGGCAGGGCAGGGCGAGCTCCAGCCAGGCTGCCCAGGACTCGTGGCCAAGGAGGGGGAGAGAGGGGACAACAGCGGCCCTCTGTCCCTGGGAAATGACCCCCGTGCTCTCACGGGATCACAGAACAACCCGAGTTGGAAGGGACCCACGAGGATCATCGAGTCCAACTCTGACCCTTCTCTCCTGCTACATTTCCTACTTCACGCACCCGCACTTAAACAGGTGCCACTGACAGAGGCGGTTTGTCCCTGCACTCGTACGGGCTCTCCCTCCTGGAGTGGGTCTTCTGGTGCCCGGACAGGTGGTCGTGCCGCTTGAAGGCTTTCTGGCACTCGCCGCACCAGTACGGCCGCTCGGCCTGGTGGCGGTGGAGCAACTCGGAGGCCCAGACAAAGCTCCTGTTGCAGCAGGCGCAGAGGGTGAAGTGATGCAGGTCGGCGTGCATCCTCTGGTGCAGCATCAGGAAGTTCTGGCTGGAGAAGTTCTCCATGCATTCACTACACGTGTACATAATTTTCTGAGGCGACAGCGGGTACCGGTTGGGGCTGGGCTTCTCCCACTGCGCCGCGGCGCCGCTCCCCTGGGCGCGGGGCTGGGCGGCCGGGCAGGGCGGCAGGCTGGCGCACTCCTTGGCGTCGGAGGGGGGGCAGAACCCCGTGGCCGCCCGGATCCGCAGGTGGCGCCCGATTTTCTTCTTGGACATGAAGGCCTGGTTGCAGTCGACGCAGACATACGGCACCCAGTTGCTGTGGCTCCTCTGGTGGATGATGAGGTTGATTTTGAGCAGGAAGTTCTTCCCGCACACGACGCACCTGTAGAACTTCTCCCGAGAGGAGCCGCGCTGGCAGGCCGTGGTCCTGCCCACGCAGGCGCTCTCCACCGGCTTTCCCGGCACGGTGACCGGGCGGCTGGGATCCGCGCACACCGCTGCTTGGCAGAGGCCCGGGATCTGCTCCCTGCCCAGCTCTTCGGGCACGTCTGCCACCAGACCCCGGCCACCGTTCCCCGCATCTTTTAGGTCCTCCTTCTGCAGCCCCTCCAGCGGCCGTTGAGGCACCGCCAGCTCCTCCGCAGCAACCTCCTCCCGCGGGACCTCTGTTGGGACCCCCACATCAGCACCTGCTGGAAACGTTCACAGAAGCTGAGCGTCACCCTGCCGCTCGGTTCTGAGGACAAGGCACAAAGACGCAGGGGCTTTCCCCGTGCCTGCCCACCCGGGAGCTGCTACGAACAGCAGCACCACTCCCCCCCTCACACGGGGACCGCGGTGTGGGTACAGGCAGGGCACGGGTACAGCCAGCCACCGGAGACACCCCTGGGTGGCCTGGCACGACAAACACCACTGAGGATGGGGGGGGCTCTGCCCAGTACCTGCTGCAGGGGGGGGAGATGGAGGCGGCCTCAGGTTCACCACTTCACGGCAGCACCTGGAGACAGGGCAGGGCGGAGAGGGGCCCGGCCGGCCGAGCTCCGCTGGGGTGCCGCCGGCTCCCTGAAGGACGCGTGCTGCAAGGGCAGAAGCGGGGATCAGGACACCGGGTGGCACACGGGCAGGGCCCGGGGTCCCTCGCACGGTGGTCTGGCCAGGCACTCACGTGTGCTGCAGTCCGGGGCGGCCGCGGGGCTCCTGCTGCCCTCCAGGTCCCTGCAGCTCCCCTCACGGGACTCCTCCGCCTCCGCCTGCAGAGCTCCACCGCTCGCGGAGCCAGGACAGCCGGGCTCTGGGGGCAGAAGGGAACATGGTGTCACCAGCAGCTGCTGGGGTCCAAAGGAGCCAGCACAGGGGCTGGGGGTCCCCCCCAGGGCATCGGAGGCTCTGCAGCACGCGCATTATCACAGCAGCCGCGGTACCAGGGGAGGGTTCGAGGCCCCAGCACGATCCCAGCGTCACCCACCTGCGGCTGGCTCTGGGGGCACCACCGCTCCCTCTGGGTCCGGCTCCGCTGGCACGCACGGCTCTTCTTCCTTCTCAATCCGAGATAAGAGTTCAGGCTTGGCTAGGTCACAGTCTGTTCGAGGGCAAAACAGGTATCAGGGGCAAGGCGCGACGCTGCCTTTGGGCGCACCACAGCCTTCTGCATGCACAGACTCCAGTCCCTGCCCAGCAAAAGCTCGTCTCCAAGCAAAGCAGCACCAGTGATGCACACGGCGAGTTAGGGATGCACAGGAACCAGCAGGGAGATCTAAGGGGGTATGGAAGCACCCTCTGGGTTATCTGACACCTCCCCAGTAACAGCCACAACGAAATCCATCCCCGCTCCACCTGGGGATGCCGCCACAACCTTCTGTTCTCCCAGAACCCCCCTACAAATCGGAAAACACGCTGAAGCACAGCAGAAGAATCATGCATCCCTTGGTGAACGCCTGTTAGCCCACGCAGCAGCGACGCGTCCTGCCCGCGCCCGCTCCGAGCCACCACGTGCCTGCACCGACGCTCACCGCTGGGCGAGGGCGGAGGACGGGCTCGTGCCGGCACCAGGAGACAGGCACCAGATCCGTGACCCACGGTGGGACCGGGCTCGTGCCTCGCATCGTGTTTTGGCCCAGGCTCCGCAGGCTGCACTTAGCGCAGAGCCCGCGGGACGGCGAGAGGCGGCCTCGGCACCCGCTGCGGGGAAATCCAGCCCCTGCTCAGCGCGGGACAGAATTATCGAGGGGCACGAGGGTCAGGCCGGGCTGCGTGGGGTGCCACCGCGCAACAGGCAGGGTGCAAAGCACGTCACATCCATGCACATGCCCCGAGGGGAACGACGACTGCTTTGGGGCGCTGATTTACACCACCAGGGGCGGGCGGCTTGCTGCAGGCCGCCAGGCAGGGCCAGGCGGCGCCTTCATTTCGGGCCACCTCCGTGCCACCACGGGCTCCCAGCGCCGTGCGGCTTCTGCAGCGGGTTTCCGGACGGCTCACCGCAGCAGGACAGACAGACAGCACGTCCACCATGCCGGCAGGGAACCCTACGGGGACGTCGGCAGGCACGAAGCGGGAACTGCTGTGACAGCTCAGGGAGGCCAGCGTACCTGCTCTCCACGAGGAGAAGACACCGAGCCACTTACTACCCCTTCCTGTGTCCCCCAACTTCTGCTCGCTGCCAGAGGGGACAAGAGATCGAGCAGATCGTTTTGGGATCCCAGCGAAAGGCAAAGGAAAGCAACCCTGAGTGAGCAGCCGGGGCAGCAGCAGCGGCGGCTGCAGACCGGCGGGACCGGACGCCTACACAGGGACACCAGCATCTCGTAGCTGCTCTGCATCACGCTCCGGTACAGCTCCTTCTGCCCGTCATCCAGGAGGGCCCACTCCTGCGTGCTGAACTGCACCGACACGTCCTCGAAGGTCACCGGCACCTGCGGGCACAGCGCTGGGCTCAGCGGCCCCGTAAGACTGAACCCCCAGCCCCTCAAACACCCGCTCAGCCCCCAAAGCCGCCCCCCGGCTGACCCGCAGCCAGACGAAGACCCCATAAGCGGCCCCCAAGCTGACTCCCAGTCCCACAGACACTGCCCCGGGCTTCCAACAGCCCCACAATCGAATCCCAGACTGACCCCCAGCTCCACAAACACCCTCCTCAGGCCAGAATCAGACCCAAAAGCAGCCACCAGCCCCCCAAACGACCCCCAGACCAATCCCTGGACCCTCAAACACCCTCTCACTTCCCAAATCGCCTCATAAGCGACCCCTAGGCTGGCCCCCAGCCCCACAAACACCCCCCCCCAGCCCACAAAGCATCCACAAAGCGACGTGCATCCCCACAAAGACCCCATAAGCATCCCTCAGCCTCCCCCCCCTTCCCCACAAAGACCCCATAAGCAGCCCCCAGGCTGCCCCCCATCCCCACAAAGACCCCAAATCACAACCCCGGCTCCCACCCATCCCCACAAAGACCCCAAATCACCCCCCCAGCTCACCCCTATCCCCACAAAGACCCCATAACCAGCCCCTGGCTCCCCCCCATCCCCACAAAGACCCCAAAAGCAGCTCTCTGGCTCACCCCCATCCCCACAAAGGGCCCAAAAGCAGCCCCCAGCCTGCCCCCCACCCCCACAAAGACCCCATAACTGGCCCCAGCCTCCCTCCCATCCCCACAAAGTCCCCATAACCAGCCCCTGGCTCGCCCCCATCCCCACAAAGACCCCATAACCAGCCCCTGGCTCGCCCCCATCCCCACAAAGACCCCATAACCAGCCCCTGGCTCGCCCCCATCCCCACAAAGACCCTGTCAGCAGCCCCCAGCCTGCCCCCCACCCCCACAAAGACCCCACATGCATCCCCCCCGCTCTCCCCCATCCCAACAAAGACCCCCGGAGCAGCCTCCAGCCACCCCCCCGCCCCCACAAAGACCCCATAACCACCCCCCAGCCTCCCCCCCGACCCCACAAAGACCCCACAAAGACCCCACAAAGACCCCCCCCCCCCCCGCCCCCCGCCGGGCCGTACCGAGGGCAGCCGCAGCCCCCAGGCTCCCCCGTCCCTCAGCGCCGCCTCGGCCCGCTCCAGCCGCCGCTCCAGGGCCTCGATGCGGGCGTGCAGCTCCGCCATGACCCCCGGGAACGGGAACGGGACGGGAACGGGAACGGGGACGGCCCCGGGGGGCGGCCCCCGCCACCTCCCCCGGCCAGGCCCCGGCCCCGGCCCCGGTCCCCGCCGGCCGCTCTCTCCCACAGCGGCCCCCGCCGGACGGGCGGCGCCGAGCACCGGCCCCGGGAGGGGATTTGAGGGGTGGGGGAAGCCCCTGGGGGGGGGGGGGGTCTCACGGGGCTTTTTTGGGGGAAAAAAGTGCAAATTTGGGGGGGATTTTACCCCACCTCCGCGGGGGCCAGCGGGAGGGCTGAGGGACCAGGAGCCCCCCGAACGGGGGGCTCCTGGTCCCTCAGCCCTCCCGCTGGCCCCCCAGCTGCCCCCCCCCCGTTTTATTTCTCCCGGTGATTGACAGCTGTCAATCACCCCGCCGCCTCTCCGTGAGGCCGCCGGCCGGCAGGGGACGCTGTGGCGGACGGCGACAGCCCCGGGGGGGGGGGGGGGGGGGGGGGGGGGGGGGCGGCGGGGGGCCAGGTGCGGCGGAGGCTCCGGGAACGGTGCAGGTAGGGCCCGGTCCCGGTGTCACGGTGAGGGGGGCTAAGCCCGGTCCCGGTGTTCCCCGACGGGGAGGGAGAAGCGGTCCCGGCGTCCCCCTCACGGGGAGACACTCCCGGTGTCCCCCCCCCCCCCCCACCAGGCTACAGCCCCGGTCCCGGTGTCCCCCCCCCCCCCGGCGATTTAAGGCCCCGGTCCCGGTGTGCCGAGGCCCCATCGCTTTCCCCTCGCCGCCCTCAGCAGCCCCCGGGCGGAGGATCCCCGTTAATCCCCCCCCCCCCCCGGGGGCCATGGCCTCCCCGCCGCCCCCCGGCCCCCTCTGCCCGCCGGGCCCCCCCGGCAGCGGCTGCATCTCGCTGTGGACCGTGGTGGCCGCCGTGCAGGCGGTGGAGAAGAGCGTGGAGGCCCACGGCGCCCGGCTGCTGGGGCTGGAGCGCAGGACGGTGAGCACCGAGAAGAAGTACGTGGACTGCGAGAGGACGGTGGTGGATTTCGGCAACCAGCTGGAGAGCAAGCTGGCCGTGCTGGGCACCCTCGTCCAGGAGTACGGGCACCTCCAGCAGCGCCTGGAGAGCGTGGAGAACCTGCTGAGGAACAGGAACCTCTGGGTGCTGCGCCTGCCCCCCGGCCCCCGGGGAGAGGTGCCCAAGGTAAGGACCGGCTCGTTGGCGTTATCCCATCTCGTTATCACGTCTCAGCAGGGCCTTCAGGCCGTCCCCCGGGGTGCCGAACGGGTGCTGCTGGCCAGGAGGGGGGGTCCCAGGAGCCCCATCGTTGCCCTGAGCACGTCAGGGTGTGCAGAGGGTGCTGTCCTGCGCCGCGAGCAAGGATCTGACCCGGCTGATGGCTCCTGTGCATGTCTGCCTGAGCCGAATTTCACTGGCAAAGGACAGACTGTTACATTTTATAACAAACACTAACTTCTTTCCTGTGAAAATGACACCGAAGTATACGAATTACCTTTATTATGGGACCAGGGGAAGCAGAAACATTGAGTATTCACAGAATTAGCACGAATTAACAAAGTTATTCAAACTGAAGATCCTAGTCCTTGCGCTCGTTGTGTCATGACAATACCCCCAGACAGGTTTTCTTCTCTCCTTTCAGCACTTGATATACCTTAGCAGTAAAAAAAGAAATAGAAATGTGGACGTTTTCTTTCCCCGGTGCTGTAAGCACGGCAGAGGTGTCTCGCCGTACCCGAGCGGGTGCTGAGTTTGTGACCTCTACGATTGCAGGCCCCAGAAGGGTCTGACAGCAGCGCCGCTGGCTTCTCCGAGCAAGAGTGGGAGAACCTGGAGGAATGGCAGAGGGAGCTGTACAAAAACGTGCTGAGAGGGAACAGCGAATCTCTGATCTCTCTGGGTAAATAACTTGTCAGCTGTCGGCGCTTCTAGACTAGCTCTGTTCCGGGGGACTTCTCCCCACGCCTGGGAGCTGAAGTTGTAGAAACACGGCGAAGGCTGTGCCCGCTGCTGAGGCCATGTCGCGTCCAGCCCCTCGGTGGCCAGGACTCACTGAGGTGGGCACTGGCTGCCGTCGCCTCCAGAGGCTGCTCCGTGCCAAGCACAGCCCGCAGACCCCTTCCCTCAGGCCCGCAGATGTTTTCTGCGATGGGGCTGGCTGCCCGAGCCAGGAGCCACCATCTGTCGGTGGGCCCTGCAGAGGGCTCTCACCAAGCGGTGTGTTCTGGCCCATGGAGCCGCCTCGGGGCGTGCAGCTGCTGCCAGCAGCGTTTGCAGGGGTCCGTCCCTTCCTCCCCGTGAGCACCGAGGACTTTGCTCACCCCTGCAGGCCTGTGTTGCTGCAGGCTCGCTCCCTCGCCTGGCACCTACAGGGATGAGGGCAGTTCGAAGCAACAATTTTGAAGATAACATCTCTGTGCCTCAGCAGATTACGCAGTCTCCAAACCCGACCTCCTGTCCCGGCTTCAGAGAGAGGTGCCCTGCGATGAGGTGGCTTTGGGAGAGAGGGAGATTCCTGTGGAGCCAAGCGCAGGCAAGGAATGAATTGATTGCAGGTTTATCCTTGGGGATAATGCCTGTGTGTTGTTGTCACCAGGCAGATGATGGTCCTGATTTGCTCTCGCAGGAACTTCTCGGGTCTTAGGAGAAGCAAGTTCCAGGGGAGTAATAGTGTTAGAAAACATGTAATGGGGTTGATCTTTCCCATTAGCAGAGTCTCTGGTGTTTAGACCTGATGCAAGCAGCCAGGACAGCAAAGAAGGAGTGCAGTGCCCGACAGAACAGGAGAACCTGGAGGCAAAAACAGTGTTGGCAGACCCCACACCCGGTGAGTGCTCTTCTGGAAGAGCGTGCTTGGACACAACGGCGGGGAGGACGCTGTCCTGAAACGTGGTCAGCTGTGGGGTATTGGGAAGACTCCTCTACAGGGCTGAGTAAAGCTCCCAGCAGTAGGAGCAGGAGGTGCTGGAGAGAGGTTGAAAACGAATGCCGGGAGCAAACCTCCTGGGTGCAGCTAGGGAAGGGCCCAAGGGTGCTGTGACACCCGGTAAAGGAGTTCCCTCTCTATATTAGCAGAGTACGGCATTCCAGAGCCGAGCTTCGCAGGCGCTCTGAAGCAAGAGGATGAGCCGTGCACGGAGGAGCAGGGAGCCGCGGAGGACATGGAGTTCACTGAGCTCAGCGTGGGTGAGTTCTGGGCAGTTCCACAAGGCGCAGCGAGAGCTGGTGCTGCACAAGGGCACCCAGGATGGTCCCGCTGTGGGAGAGCGTGTGCTGAGGCCTGGGGAGAGAGCAAGAGCCTCTCTGAGGTCAGCAGAGCAGACAGAAAGCTTATCGACAACTTTACTGGTAGTAAGGTTAAGGATCCGGGTAAACAAGGCACTGCAAGTGAAGAGAGGGGCATAGCAATACAGGAATCGTTAGGATTGAAGTTGAGAACAATTAATTCTCAAGGTCTTCTCCAAAGATGGGCTGGGATGGCTCTTCCATTCCCAACAGCAATGCAATACTCGATTAGTAGGCCGTTGGTAGGCAGCTCACCAGTCGCTTCCTTGTTTCGTGCTGTCTCCCTCACCATCAGTCCTGGTTTTTGTTTCTCCTTGTTGTCAGTGGGGCTTGCTCCGTTTTTGATATTTGCCCTGCTGTGAGTAAACCTTAGGTACTTTTTCTCATGCCCCTAGTGTCACCTCTGCATGTTGTCACCTCTCCGCTGTCAGGCGCTCCTCAGCACCAGTGAACTGGGAAGCGACGCTGTCCGGACAGGAGGCCGATCCCTGTTCAGATTCTGCCCTCACACTGCCCACAACTTTTTAAATGGAAACTGCCAGCAGCTGGTTGCTTTTCCATCGACAGGCCATACTCCCATCCAGGTCAACTGAAATTAAAAGTTTGGGTAGGAATGAGAGTCAGAGAAAGTTCCCGGCAGGTTTGGTGTGAGTGGAGAACCCCAGGCACCTACCTCAGAGATGAGAAGCAATGAACCCTCCGAGAAAATGTACCTGTACTGCCTCAGGGGGACCGCGGGGGATGCTTCCTGGATGCACATCCAAAGCAGCAGTAGGCGCATCCTGACTCAAAAACAGCGAGTGTTCATGTGTCCCCTTTCATGAAGGAGGCCACACAGGTGGTTCTCCACGTCCTGGGAGTAGAGGGAAGGCAGATGGGGAGGCAGAAAACACGTTGGAGGAGGACAGTGGCTGCAGACAGCTTTGCAAACTGTCTGGGGAGCACTGAACACTTGTCTTGAAAGGCAGCGCTCCTCTCTGCCCCCTGCCCGGTGGCTTTTCACGTTCACCGCTAAGCCAGCTGAAAGGGAAGCGTTCCCGTGCTTCTCAGTCATATTTTCTCTTCTTTTAGTCTCTCTTCCCTGTGTCAGAGGGGCCTGTTTGGTTCGGGGCTGGCAGGGGAACGAGTGAGGGGGTTTCAGAAGCGTCTCGTGTCACCCACCAGTGAATGCCCCTTTGTTTTTCCCCTCAGTTCCAGCAGATGAGGTGATAGCGTTCAAAATAGAGCAGCTGGACTCCGACGAATGCCTGCAGAGCTCGGAGTCCCCCACAGCTTTATCCAGGGATTCGGAGGAGGTGGTCTTCGAGGGTCCCAGCGAGGCGCTGCCCTTTGATGGTCAGTACGGCTCTCCCGTGCCCCTGGGAAACCAGAGCACAAGCAGGCTGGTGCCATCCGCTCACGGGGAAGGTGGTCTGGGCGAAATCAGCACCGTCGCGTTCTACAGGCAAGACTGTCCTGAGGAGAGACCCCACTCCTGCGTGGCGTGTAGGAAGGGCTTATGCCTGAAGAAGATGCTGATGATGCAGCAGCAGAGTCACGGCACGCTGTGCAGCAGTGAGTACCCCGAGGACGGGGAGGTCTTCCTCCAGCAGCAGCACCAGCAGATCCACGCGGAAGACGGGTCCCACGTGGCCAGGGGGAGCTTCAGGCAGAACCAGAATGCAAAAGCCAGGGACAAGGCGCGCGGCAGTCCCAGGTGCATGAAAAGCGTCGGCGCCAACGGCACTGACGAGCCAAGCCAGAAGAGCCCCACGCGGGGAAGGGCTTACAAGTGCAACAAGTGTCAGGAGTTCTTCCCCCAGAAGAAAACCCTCATCATCCACCGGCGCGTGCACTCGGGCCGGAGCCCAGGGGTCCTCTGGTGCTCGTACTGCGGCAAGACCTTCAGCCATCCCTCCAACCTGACCCGGCACCAGAGGATCCACACCGGGGAGAGGCCGTACCAGTGCAACGAGTGCTCAAAGCGCTTCACCCAGAAGCAGCACCTCCTCCAGCATGAGAAGATCCACCTGCGTGAGAGGAACTGTGTGGCTGGCAGTCGCGTGAGGGAGGCACCGCTACACAGCTTCTAGGTCGCGCGGGGCTCACGTGGCCCTGCGGCCCCGGGGTGGAAGAGGTAGGGGAGGAGAGAACCTCTGCTGCTCAGCACTAAAGTCCCTCTAACAATTTATCCCAAAGGTCCAAGGAAAGTAGAATTAGGATCCAACTTGGCATTGCTGCCCTTTTCTTTGCGGCGGTGATGGCATGCCATAATACCTCATAGTCCGCCCCAGGATCTCTTAAAAATAAAAGCGTCTGGGGCTTCTCCAGCTTTGAATCCGTTATTTGAACTGGCTACAGCAAGGTAAGGTTTTTGGAAGCAGCTGCTCTTTGCCTGGAGTTTCCCTGGCTGCTCTCCTGGACAAACTTCTGCTGTGCTCAGTTTCACGGGCAGGTTTGAGTTACAGGTTTGCAAAAGGCTCCAGGCAGCTAAACACGTGCACAAGGTGAGGTCTGGCTCATGGCCTGCATGGATGCCCCATTTGCCAAAGGGGGGCAGCTGGTCAGTTCCTAGCTCTCTCCATGCACAGGCCAAGTGACCTTTTCATTGCTGCTGCTGCTCGGGAAGCTCGCTCGAAATACAGGTTTGTCTCACGGAACGGCTGAGGCTGGGGGCACCTCTGGGTCCGTGCGGTCCGACCCCTGCTCCTGCAAGGCCACCCAGAGCTGGTGCCCCACATCCAGGTGGCTTCTGAAGATCTCCAAGGAGGAGACCCCCCCAGCCTCTCTCAGTTCCTTCTCTGGAGCTTAAAATCAGATTTATTTTTCTGTAAACTACAGCGGTAGGGCCACATTCTGCCCTGATGTGTGAGGTTGTTGTGATGTGCACTGGGTCCTGCTCCGCTGGAGACTGGCTCTGTACTGCAGTAGCTGCGGGGAATTCGCCTCATTGCCTCTCTCCTGAGCACACCTAAGGGAGGTGGCATTGCCCAGACTCCTCCTGAAACCTGCAGGACTCCTAGTGGAACTGAAACGGGAAAGCACTTGTAAGCCAGAGGCAGCGCACAGCTGTACTCAGGCTGAGGTGAGAGCTGGGATAACTTTCTGCTGACTGCCTGTACGCTAACACTTTTTTCGTTGTATGTCACTGTTGTCTTCATCTCCCTTTCCTCCTGTTAGCTTGGGTACATATGATTTTTTTTTTTCATTATATCCCCAAATGAAATGTGTTTAACAAATGGCCCAAATACGTCGTGCAACTTCAGGGCTTGCGTGGCTGCCTGACCTGGTTTAAAGCTGCTGCAGGTTCTCCCCATCACTCACCAGGCTTTAGAAACCCCTCTGTCGCTGCCTGGTCCCAAAGTGTCTGCTGAGGGGAGGATGCAGGTGCCTGGCTCGCCCCTGCAGGGACAGAGGTGTTCCTCTGGTCCAGCTGGCTGCTGGGGCAGATGTTTCAGCCTGGAAGCTCTTTTGGCCAAGAAGTGAGGTCCCTCTCCAGGTCCTCGCTGTTCATTGCTGCCTGCTCTGGTCTGTTTAAGCTAACCCGATTCGTGCAGAATCCAGAGCAGGTCAGGGTGAAGCTGCGTGACTGCTCTGAGCCTGTGCTGCGGGACAAAGCTGGCACAGAGCCCCTGGCAGAAGTGTCAGCGGCGCTGCAGGTGTTTGCCTGGTGACATCTGCCTGCAGCCTCTTCTCGCCTTAGTGCCGCCGAGGTCTTTGATTTCTCAGCTTCCGACGTGTCTGAGTGGGTCTGTGTGTGGTGAGCCTCTCTGTGCACGCAGCCGTTTTGTTTTTTCCAAATAAGAGATCTGAGGGGACAGAGGGTTCCACGTTGCGTCACTTCTCGGTGCTCAGTGGCCACTTGCTGCCATAAAACCGGTCCACATTCATTCTTTTTCTTCCGTGTTTGACGTGCTGAAGGAAGATCTCTTGGCAGTTAGCAGTACAGGCGGTACAGCATTTGATACCCAGACAACTAGTCTGGGTCTTGTTCAGTAAGCAGGTAAACTAATCAGTCCTCCAGTGGTTTCCTGCTGACTCCGATTAAGCTGCTTCTCTCCGTTTTACCTTTTTTGTTATCTTAGACTGTGAGCCTTCAGGGCAGGGAACACATTTCTATCCGTGTGTGAAACGCCAGTTACACCTACGGCAGTAGATACTTGATTTTTTTATAATAATGACATTAAACTTGAACAGATTAAAGTGCAAAGTCCTCAGTGCTTCTTTTTTTGGTCCTTTCTAATGTCCCTTTACCTGCGTCGCCTGGCCCTGGGTGTGAGTGCACGGGGAAAGCCTGCGTGCATGGTCACGGAGATCCCAGGGATCTTCCCATCTGTGCGGGAGGTGGGACGGTCTGTCACACACACCTCGCCTTCCCTGCTCAAAGCGAGCGGCAGTTTGTTGTATCTCACCTTACTGATTAGAAGACAGAAGCCTCCCTTGCAGACCAGAGTGGGTTTTCATTGTTTTTTCTTCTTATTTTTTTTTTTTAATACTGCAGCAGCACCTGAGCAGGAGCGTTGTTTTCCATGTGTGCATGAGATCCAAACAGGGCCTGAATGGTAATAGCGTCCAAAAATAGCATGTAAATAAGCTCACTGTACAATTCTCATCCTGCAGGCAGATCAAATTGATCCTGCTGCAGGCAAAAAGTTCTCAGCAACCTCAGCGTTGCAGCCGCCATCAGCTCAGCCCACTCCTTTGAGTCTAGGAAGAGCAGGATTGTTCTGGGGTAAAGATGCAGAGGTGCTCCTGTATGCAGCAGCAGTTTGCCCTGCGACCTGAGCAGCCGAAAACTTGGGAACACTTCAACAGTATTTGTGGATCATTCTACGAACCAACAACTACAGGCGGCTTTTAGGGGCTGTTATGGCAAAAGGACAATAAAAACACTGAGGTCCCGCCACGTTGCCGTCTCCAGTCCTTGTTGTGCCACTGCTGTGTACGTTCTGGTGCTGACCTCCTGCTCTGCCACTCCGTCATCTTTAGGCAGTTGAGTTTGCAACAATAATTAAAGAAGCTGTCTGCCTGCTGATGAGTTCACGCCTGAGACATCTCCGTAACCACAACCGTAAAAGAATCAGCGAAAAGTTGGGCATTTTAGCACTGTGGGCTGAGAAGGGTTACACTATCTTAACAGCGCTCTCCTATTTCTGTCTGTGAGACCTCGTGTTTCAACTGCTACCAAAGCATCAGAAGCCATTGATGTACTCCATATTTCACCACGTCTTGATGCTGGCTGTGATAACACAGACGGAGCAGTATTTTGCGCAGTGAGTCACAGTTTCCCTGTTCAGCCCAGCTCTCTTGTATTTCAGAGATCAATATGTACATTTCAAACAAATCTCGGAGCTATTTTGAGGCTTGTGCAGCTTAAGTTTCAGAAATTCAGCCCCGAATTCAAGAACAACTATTGCCAAGTGACACGGAAATGCGCCGCTCTCCCAAGAGGGAAGAAGAATCCTCGCCCAGACGCCGTGATGCTCACGGGACAGAGCAGAAGCTGCAGGGAGAGGCCAGGGAAGACGCAGGTGGGGAGGGAGAATTTCAGGAGCGCAAGGCGATGCCTCGTGGAGTCTTCACACCTCCTGTGAAGAGGTGCCGTGCTTTTGCCCTCCTTGGGTAGCACTTCTCAGTGCAGCTCTTTTCTGATCTTCTGCTGCATGGTTTGATACAGCTCAGGCTGGAATATGACTGCAGCCTCTGCCTCAAAGCCAGGTGTCTAGGCGGAGTTATTCTTCACAAAAGAAGAAAAAAGCATGCTCAGAAAACCAGAGAAGAACCTAAGCTGACCCAGGACAGCAATGACCCATTGGACTCTGGAGCTCCGGTGGGGCAGGCGCTGAGCTGGGGACAGCGCCAGGAGCCGAGGGACCGGCCCGGAGCTGGGGCAGGGGAGGGTCAGGCTGGGGGTTAGGGAAAGGTTCTGCACCCAGAGGTGGTCGGGCACTGGGACGGGCTGCCCGGGGACGGGGGCACGGCCCCGAGCTGCCGGAGCTCAAGGAGCGTTTGGGCACCGCTGTCAGACACAGGGGCTGGGGTTGGGGTGATCCTGCACAGAGCCAGGAGTGGGACTTGGTGATCCTGGTGGGTCCCTTCCGACTCAGGATATTCGGTGATTCTGTGACTCTATTTTGCTTAAGAGCAGCTCAAGTTTTTGTTTGTCCATTTTTCAAGTACCTTCTGCTGTTAGAGCAACTCCACATCTTTTATTGCTTTGCGACTTCAGATTTTTGTTTATAAAAGCCTTTCTGCGTGTCTTACCACACAGGGGCAGGAATTCTTTGCATACCACAGGAACGCGGCCACTTCTGCATTTCGGATTGGCATGCCAGCTCTCCTGCACCCAGCGCCTTACGCAACAACTAAATGCAAGACATGAGGGCACGGGCAGGTGCAGAGCAGCTGGCCTCTGGCAGTCCCTCACCAGCAGGCCTCCGACAATGCACGTGCCACAATAGCTGTCACCCAGCGCCGTGTCCAGGTTCTTAAGCCCCTTTCTCTCCCTTCCTAGGGTGAGCCAGGCTGGATGGGGCTGGGGGCAGCCTGGGCTGGGGGCAGGGGGCCCTGGGCATGGCAGGGGGTAGCCGTGGGGGGCTTTGGGGCCCCTTCCCACCCAGTCTGCTCTGTGGTTTAAGGCAAGCTGGTAGGAGCAGTTTATTGTAGGGCAGGTCAAACACCTGATTCCTACTATTGGAGGTGGCTACAGAGCTGTCACAACTCAGCGCCATCCTGACAGCTCTCTGCAGCAAGAACGAGCACGTCAGCCACATCAGTAATGTCAGCAAACACTTTTATCTTTGCAGTTGTGATCACCTCGGAGGTGAAGGAGGCCCTGTAGGTCCTGTTTTGTGTAGCTGGTGGCCAGGCAGCTTAGCAAGTGGCCCGGATTAGGATGAGGTGAGGTCGTGCTGCCCAGCAGCCTGCGGGTATGGCACAGAGGGTGGCCTGGAGGTGTTACCTGATCTGGTGAAGGCTGCTCGGCGGGGACACCCGCAGCGGAGCCCCTGGGTGCTTCTGGCCAGGCTGGAGCGTGCGGAACGCGTGGAGGCATCACGCTGGGAGGCTGGTGGCAGCGCAGATGGGGTGGTAGCAGGGCCAGGCAAACCACAGCCGGGGCCAGGACGCACCGCATGGCCACCGTGCCCCTGTCCCGGGGCCGTGGCAGTGCCGGAGAGCCCCCAAAATGAACCTCAGGTGCCAGTGCTGCGCCCCGCACCACGGGTCAGCCCAGGCCTCGGGCACAGAGGGGATCCTGCACCCTCTGGTCCCAGGCGTGCTCCAGCAGCCCCCGGAGCCGGCGCCCAGCCCCACGGGCAGGCGCTGCTGGAGCTGTGCAGGGAGCAGCCCCCAGCCCCTCTCGGGGCAGCCTGGGCCAGGGCTCCGGCACCCGCCCGGCACGGACGTGCTGCTGGGGGGCAGGGGGAGCCTCCCGGGCTCCGGGCCTCTCTGGGCACCGCCGGGCAGAGCCCGGCTCCGGCCTCTCGGCGCCTCCCTGCAGGTGCTGCCGGCCACGGCCGGGATCCCCCGGAGCCTCCTCTGCTCCAGGCTGAGCAGCCCCAGCTCTCCCGGCCTCTCCTCACAGCAGAGGGGCTCCGGGCCCTGCGGCATCTTCCTGGCCCCGCACCGGGCTCTCCCCAGCGCGTCCAGCTCCCTCCTGGACCGGGGGCCCAGCACCGGACCCCGCACCCCAGGGGCGTCTCACCGACACCGACCGGGGCCGCTCCGCCTCCCCCCCCCCCCCCCAGCTCCGGGGGCCGCGGGGCGGCGGCAGGGGGCGCTGCGGGGCCGCCCGCGGAGCTCGGGACCGCGGAGCCCGGCGGCGGCGGCGGCGGCGGCCATGGCCGGTGCCCGGGTCGGGCGGGCGGCGGTGTCGGTGTCGGCGCGGCTGCTCCGCCTGGAGGCCCGCCTGGCGCGGGCGGAGCGGCAGCTCCGGGCCGCCCTGGCCCTGCGCGGCCGCCTGCAGGCGCTGGAGCGGCGGCTGGAGCGCGGAGGCCGGCGGGGGGCGGCGGCGGCGGCGGCGGGGCCGCGGGCCCCGGCCCGGTTGCGGGCGGCGTGGGCGCCCTTCGGCGAGCGGGAGCGGCGGGCGCTGCGCGGCTGGCGGCGGGCCCTGCGCCGGGCCCCCCGCAGGAGCCCCCGCGGAGCGCTGCCGCCCCGCGGTAAGGGCCCGGGGGACGGCGCGCGGCGGGGACGGCAGCGGGGAGCCGGCGGCGGGGCGGCGGGGGCGAGGGGGCCGGGGCTCTCCCCGCCGCCCGTGGCAGCAGGAGGCGGACCCCAGAGGCGCAAAAGAGCCCCCCCAGTGCCCCCCCCCGCCGCGGGATCCCCCGGTTCCCGGTGCTCGGAGCCCGGCCGCCACCTCCGGGCACCCCCAGCCGTGGGCACCCGCAGCCTGCGCCCCTGTCCCCCCGCCTCCCTTGTCCCCCCCCTCCTTCGGTGTGAAACCTCTGCCCCTCGTCCTGTCGCTGCCAGCCACCCTTCCCTCTCGTGGTCACCGCTGCCTGCGGCTGTGCCCGTGGGACCCGCCGTCCCCGCGGTGCCCGCCGAGCTGGGATGCCGTGTGGCTGGACAGGCAGACCGCTGGCATGTAACAGCATTTTCTGTTCCCTTTGCGCAAATGTCTGTGGTGGGTTTTACACCCCTGAAGGACTGCTCTGATCCCTTCGTTGCGTTACCGGAGCGTAAAGGTAGAGCAAGGTGTGGAGCATCAGCCTGTTTCCCCCTATGTATTTCACAGAGGTGTTCTTCTTTTCCGATGAGTTTTATTCATAATTTTCCCTTACTGATGTTCTTACTGAGCTCTGTTCTAAGACATGCTCTTTATGAAGCGGTGAATTTCGGTATCCGGCAATGCTTTTCTGATGGGCTAGAAGTGCTGTGGGTTTTACCGAGGGTGACTGAGCAGAGAATGGCAGAGCCAAACCAGCAGCAGGACTCAAGAACGAGAGTTCGGCGGCACCTTCCTCGCCCCGAGACTCCTGCAATGAGATTTGTTTACTGATGTTGGCTGCAGCAAATCAGACATTACAGCTGCAGAAACTTTTGCGTGCCTCTGAAACGCAACCCCCTGCTGGGGGCTTTGTGACAGGTACCCGAGGCCTGCTGGAGGGATCTTGGGCAGCAAGAGCTAGAGCCAAAGTGAGGTTTTCGCTGGTATGAGGGCTAGAGCAGAGCCGCTGAGCCTGGGGTGGGATGAGAGTTTTAATTAATGTTGTATACGGAATTAAAATACCCTTGGTTCCTATTAACAGAGGACAGCATAATCCATGTTAAGCAAGAGGAAGAGTTGTGTGCAGCGGATCAGGAAGAGGTGGAGGCTACGGGAGCTCTGGAAGGGCCCTGCCCAGGTGAGTAACTGCATACCTCGCAGGGAAAAAGAGGCAGAGGGATTAAATTCTAAGCTTT
Organism: Anser cygnoides; assembly: GCF_040182565.1. Classification (NCBI taxonomy): domain Eukaryota; kingdom Metazoa; phylum Chordata; class Aves; order Anseriformes; family Anatidae; genus Anser; species Anser cygnoides. The sequence continues at coordinate 785,961 of NC_089874.1, forward strand.
TGTTTGTTTATTTGTTTCCCCCTCACGTATTCCGAATATTTTATAAAAAGCTCACAGGTTTTGAGCAGACTTGCCACCAGTCCTGACTGGCAGGCAGCTGGTATTTCATCTTTTCCCTTCTCGCGGCCACCTTGGAGTGCGTGGCTGGTTTTCATCCGAACAGTGGAAGGGGAAATGTTTCACTCCCCCTTAAATTCCTTACTCTGTGCCCCTCAGGCTGACAGCTGTAAGCTGCTTACTCACTTTTTTGGGCCAAAGAGTTAGCTCGGAGGAGGCAAAATCAGTGGCAGGACCAGACGTGCGGCCGGTGCGGCACCTTACTCTTTATGAGGGGTGGCAGCTCTGTCTGTTGGCTCCGCTAATTTTATTTGGCCTGTCGCTTTTAAAGCAAACTGGGATTTCTAGACCTTGCTGTCAGATCTCATTTAGGAAGCGGGCTTATGGGAGCTCATGTAAAATCTAGGGTTGGCATGGGGAAGAACAAAACGAGGACAAGTCTCACCCTTGTAAAATCTCGAACTTGAGCACTTCTGATAAGCTTGTCTTGAATTTTGTCCTTTATCAGAGCCAGCGTTTTATGAGCCTGAGACTTCAGGTCAGACCAAGAGAGGCACAGAGGCGTATGCCAGAGAGCTGCAGGGCACAGAGGGTGAAGACCTCCCAGGAGACCCTGACACGGGTGAGGACTCCCTGGAAAAAACTCCCGGTGTAGGAGTGACCACTCGGGTGGCTCCTGACGTGTTGGCTCAGGTGGCTCCTGAGGCTTTGCCAGCACTTTTCTTACCTTTGTGAGCTCCTAAATCTTCTGTGCTTTGCATCTTTCTCCAGTGTTTCTCAGTTGTGTACATTTTCCCCAATGAACAGAATTCCAGACTTGTGCAACTGATGTTTTGTCATGGATTAAACAAGAGGAGGAGCCACGCTGCCCTGAACGGCAAGACTCAAAGAAAGAAGAAATCCGTACAGACCCAAGAACAGGTCAGTAATGAATGCCAGCTGAGATTTCCTGGGATAGTGGATCTAATGTAGAGCATTTTTTATATTATATTAAATGTTATGGCCTTATAATGTAAGCCATGAAAGGACTGATGCGAACCTCAGTCTGCCAGTTAATGTTTGATCACAAAATGATCGGGTTCTGCCAGCTGAAGTCTCTCTTCCCTCCCTCAGATGCCCTAAAACTGTCATAAACACCGCCTTGGTTTTCTGTTTAGGCAGGCACAGTGGTGTGCTCAGGTTGGTAGTTCCAGCCGGCTTGGTGTGTCCAAACCTGGTACCAACGATCGTGGAGCCTTGGCTTTGCGTTCCCAAGCAGGAGAGCTCTCCTGCAGCAAAAGGCAAACAACTTTAGGCAGCTTTAATGCAGACAACTTTAGGACATGCCGTTTGGAGATGTCCATGGTAACAATAATTCAGAGGAGGTTTTGGACAGAGCAGGTGGAGTATGGATTGTCGTTGAGGTGGAGTTGATTGACAGAGATTCATCTTTGGGTCAAGGCTCAACCTCAGGGAATAGGTGTGCAAATTTGGACAGGGATTTTAAATACAACCTCTCAGACCGCAACCCAGGACTATTCAGTATAGCTCTCAGGTGGAAAATTGAGGAGGAATACGCAGAAGAATATTTTGTATGGAAATCGGTTGATAGCCTAGGCTGCCTTCACTTCCTGTAAATTATTTGGGCATTCGTGGACACTGACAGCCACGTGGTGAAGCTGCTGTAGAGTAAATTAATGGATGATCCCTCGGTATGCCAGTGGCTGTGTGGGAACTGCCTACGTGAAGGGTTTCACCCCACAGAAAAAAAGATCATCTAGGGTACTGCCCTGGTGTAAGGCTGGATCGGCTCCACCTAACTCTTCCCTGAGACATCTGTTCAGGCTGCCGTTAGGGGCCCCGGGGCACGGGCTGCCAGCTGACTCTGTTCCAGGCCTTCCAGCCTGTCCTGCCGCGTGCCCCGCAGCTACCGAGGCGCGAGGACGTGCTGGGACAGTTACGCTGGTGCCTTTTGCCTTCACGCTTTAGCTTGGCCTGTGGCAACGTGTCTGTGTGCTGATGTCCTAGCGTGCAGCAGGGGAAATAGGAGCTCGGGATGTTTCCGCGGTGTAGGTAACGTTGGTCTCAGCTGGCCGGTCTGTGGTCCCGCACCGTGCTTGGTGCTGTTTTCGGTAGCAATGCACCGCGGGGGCAGGGTCACGGGGGCAGAGGAACCACGGAAAATGAGAAGCCCGAGCCGAAGTCCACTGATGGAAAATAATCGTGAAGACAAAACACTGGGTTATTGTCACAGGGAGCTGTAATGACAGAAAAAGGGAATTTGCAGTCAGCGGAGCAACAGGCAGGGACGAGCGGGGTGTACTTTGCCCAGTGATAAATCTAGAGCTGTGCCTAAGCTGCTGAGGTGCTAGGTACCTGTTGGGGTTGGATTACTGGGAGCCAGAGGAAGGCAGGAGAGGTGTCGAGAGCAGAGACAGTCTGGCTGAGAGCTGTCAGCTCTGGCGGCCTCGTGCCAGGAGCGTCTGGGTATCAGCTGCAAGGTGCGAGAGCCTTCTCCTTGCCTCAGCGCTGCTCTGAGCGCTCTGAACTAAACGCGGTAGGGGGGTGTCTCCCCGCAGAAGCCCAGCCTGCAGAGAGAGCAGCCCGTGGGCAAGAAGGGGTCGTTTACACTGATGCCTTTACCTGGCTTTGCTGCCTCAGCTTGGACCTTGCTTCTCGAGATGCGCGGTGGAGCATCCGGAGAGCAACTGAGAGCGCTGAGCTGCAGGTGTCCACCCTGTTATTTACACGGCGATCTTAGGCTCACGCTTCAGACGTCTGAATGAGAGGCAAAGATGAGACATCGCCTTAGTGATTTTTCACAGAGATTTAAAGAAATAATTGCTAACAGACCGTTTATTTTCCTGGAGATTTTGTTTCAGTGGCACTCTGGTACTCGCCCTTCCCCTCAGTACTAAAGCCCCCCATCTTATGCGCTTTGCCCGCTGGTGCAGCACGCCTATTGAAGAACGTATTTTCTGTGATACCCTTAAGAGGCTTCCTTAACTGAAAGTCTGTGAAATCTGTCTGTTTCAGTGCATGGTGAGAACATGAAGAAGGATTCTCTGGCCGATAGCTTTGGAAGCACGGTTTGTGACTCTGGTATACTGGGGAGACCCGGAGAGAAGTTTTCCAAGGATCCTAGCCCCGGAGTGACGTGGGACAGTCAGTGGAATTCAGAAACGATGGAAACAAGCACCGCCAGGAACGGCTTCGGGGATGACGCTCGGTACAACCAAGCATTTGGTGAACACTTAGATTTCTTTAGCGCTCAGGAAAACAACGTTGGGAAGAGACCGTGTGCGTACAGCAAATGCGAGAGAGACTCCAGCCAGCAGGAACATCTTCCAGCTCCCCAGGGAGACCGAGAAGAGACGTTTCCAGGCCCCGTGTGCGAGAAGAGGCTCAGTGAGAGGATGCTCCAGCAGCAGCCAGGTGCTCCGGGGGAGAAACGCGAGGGGCAGAGGGCTGCTCCTGCCTCCCGCGAGGGGCTGCCCTCGGGGCCGCCGCTGACGGCCCGCGTGGAGCGCGGACAGAAGGCTGCAGGCGGAACCAGGCTCCGCGAGCACAGCGGCCTTTGTGCGGAGGACCGTCCGTCCGTGGGACACGGGGAGAAGCTCCCCGCCGAAAACCCCTTACCCAGCCCCTGCGGGGATGACCCGCGGGACGTGTCGGAGGCACCCAAGGGCAGCTTGGTGAGCCAGCAGCAGAGCCAGGGCAGGGGGAAGTCCTACATCTGCAACGACTGTGGGAAGAGCTTTGTTTGCCATTCCTGGCTTGTTCGACACCAGATGACTCACACGGGAGAGAGGCCCTACAAGTGCTCAGAGTGTGACAAAAGCTACCGGAGAAAAGATTATCTTTTAAACCACCTGCGCCGCCACTCGGGAGAGGGGCTGTTCCAGTGCCACCTCTGCAGGAAAAGATTTGTGCTCAGGAGGAGTTTAATTAAGCACCAGGAAAGTCACGTGCAGGAAACACAACTGACTGTGGGCGCTTGGCCCTGCACAGAGGTCCGGGAATCTGTTGTGCACTCCAGATAGAAAACCCTGCCCAGCTGTGGGTTTCCCGGCCCGTTTAGGGGCAGGGGTGCAGCAGGATCTCCCAGGGGGCAGGAGGAGGCTGTTGAGCGGCCGCCCTGTGCCCCCTGCCCGGGAAGGGGAGAATGTTGGGGGTTGTTTCCTTCAGGGCATGTTGGGGTGGTTTGTGGAGCTGCCTCGCAGCTCTCAGCGGTGCCGAGTGTGTAGGAACGGTGTCGAGGATGTGTAGGAAATCTGCAGCGCTCAGTTAGTGCTGGCTGAGTCCGCTCCGGGGAGAAGTGACATCAGCACACGGAACGACGCGTGGCGCTTCAGGCCGGACATCCGAAGGGTTGTCCTGAGACGTCTCAGAGCCCAGAGACTGGTGTAAACGTGAGTTCAAGTTACTGCTGGTTCACCAAGCGTCTGAAAATGTGTGAGGGAACACCCCACGTGTGTGAAAACCTTTGGGAAAGGAAGCGTTGACCCCGTGGCTGCCTCTCCAGCAAGCAGCAGCCGGATCACATAGCCTGCGGGCAGCGTGTGCCCTCCTGAGAGCATGGTTTGGGGACTCCATGCTGCTGCACCCCGAGGGAGGGCTCCTGCGGGCTGGGGCTGGCCTGGACGAGGCGCTGCAGAGTGACCGGGGGGGCCTGGAGTACGGTTCCCATTTTGCGTAGCCTTAAAGTTCTTTTCCGCTGTACTTCGCCATGTCGCTACAGGTCCGCTGGGGTCGTTTGTACAGTTTTCTGCGTCCCGTGAAAACAGAAAAGCTAAATACTAGCCGTTTGCTCAAAGTTTTCCCCCGACAATTTTGTGTTTGCTCACTGTTGGTGTTTCTCCGGGGGCAGTGCTGTTAGGGAGGTGTGCCCCTCGGTGACGGGAGGCCTGGGGTATTTGGTGGCGTCGGGTTGGGACAAAGGCAGCGGCAGCCCGTGTTGGTGCAGGGCTTGCTCGCCGCCTGTCCTTACAGGCTATGTCAGATTGAGGCTGAAACGCGTGGATTTGGCTTATTTTGGCTGGAAACGTGCGTTTTTGTAAAATTTACAGTATCGGGAGAGCCCCGCGCCTCGTTCCCCGGGGAAGGGAGAAGAGCTGAGGCGGGAGGTGGCGCCTCCCCCGATGCCGGTGTCACGGTCGCTGCCCCGGGACCCCCGGGTCCTGTCCCCCCCCGCCCCGGTCCTGTCACGCCGCCCCCCCCCCCCCGCCCCGCTCCCCTCAGGTTCCCGCCGCTCCCCGCCGTTGCTATTGGCAACGGGAGAGCGCGTTCCCGCCACGCCCGCTTCCTTCCCCTGAAGCCACGCCCTCCTCCAATCAGAGCCCTCCCCTCGCTTCGCCGGCCAATCGCAGGGGGGCCGCGCCGCACGTGCCCGCGTCCATTGGCTGTGGCCGGGCCGCGCGCGCGCCCAATGGGAGGGCGGGGGCAAAGAGGCGGCCGGCCAATGGCGAGGGGAGGCGCGGCGGCGCTCTGCGCGCCTGAGGCCGGATTGGCTGCGGCCGGGGGGTGGGGCAAGATGGCGGCCTGATCCCGCTCCGAGCTGTGGGGGGGGCTCAGGTACCGCAGCGCCGCGTCTGACTGCTGTGCTGACAGAAATTTCCTTCGCAGCCGCTGGGTGGGTTCGGCAGGGGCTTGGTGCCTGCAGTGCAAGTGCTTGGGGCTGAGGCAAAGGCTCAGCCCCTGCTCAGCCTTCTGCCCTGTGTGTTCGCTTTGGGTTGTAACCCAGCGGGTGGCAAAGTATCACAGAATCACAGAACCCCAGAACCATCTAGGTGGGAAGAGACCTCCAAGACCACCGCGTCCAACCTCTGCCCTAACACTAACAAGTCCCCCACTAAACCATATCACTAAGCTCAACATCTAAACGTCTTTTAAAGACCTCCAGGGATGGTGACTCAGCCACCTCCCTGGGCAGCCCATCCCAATGCCTAACAACCCTTTCGGTAAAGAAGTTCTTCCTAACATCCAACCTAAACCTCCCCTGTCGCAACTTTAGCCCGTTCCCCCTCGTCCTGTCACCAGGCACGTGGGAGAACAGACCAACCCCCACCTCTTTACAGCCTCCTTTAAGGTACCTGTAGAGAGCGATGAGGTCGCCCCTGAGCCTCCTCTTCTCCAGGCTGAACAAGCCCAGCTCCCTCAGCCACTCCTCGTCAGACTTGTTCTCCAGACCCCTCACCAGCTTGGTCGCCCTTCCCTGGACTCTCTCGAGCACCTCCATGTCCTTCTTGTAGCGAGGGGCCCAAAGCTGAACACAGCACTCGAGGTGCGGCCTCACCGCTGAAACCTGACTGGCCCCACGATTCCTCCTGGCAGCAGAGTGAGCGGCTGGGTGTAAACACGGAGCAGGCTGCAGGTGTCAAAACCAGTGAGATGTGCCTCACGTTGAAAGGCAAAACATTTAAAGACAAGCATATACAAACGCGGTGCTCGATAGATACCACGTACAGGTAACGTACATGCACAGCCCGTGTTTGTACACAAACGCAGACATGTACGCAACACATGAAGGCAAAGTGTCAGCTCCTTCTCACTCTGACTGCACAGATCCCGTGTTTGGGCTCTGGCCGTAGCGATCGGAACTGCATGCAGCACCATTCACCTCAAAGAAATATCTGGCTAAGTTAAAAGAAATGAATGGAAAAACAACATTTTTAGCATTTCACCTTCAATATATTTTTGCAAACAATGCAGGAATCATCTCTTAGTATTCATGGCGCTTAATTTTTTTGTTTGCATTAACTTTGAAGTTTTATTAGCAGGGGAAAAACTCATAGAGCCACATCTGATGGACTGTGGCATTGCCTCAGTTAAAATACACTCTGAAGTATTTTCTTTTTTTCGTTTTTTTTTTTCCATTAATTCAGTGACTGGAGTTTCAAGTTCACTGACCACATTTTTTTGTGGTTAATTTTCGTCCTGGTTGTTTTAGAAAATCACTGAGTCACATTATTTTAAAATCATTTTACTGCTTCTGAGCTACGTGTAGAGATAACACTAGAAGATTCACATATGAATTCCTCAGGTAAGACGCTGGTTATACGTAACGTGGGCGCTGCTACAAACAGTTGGCTGATGACTGCTTGTTAAAAACAAACTGCTGGTGTGAGCAAAGAGGCTTTCGAGGGTGTACGATGTACTGCTGGCACTGAGTATTGAACGCTTTCTGTTTTAGGTCCCTGGGACATTTGATAATGCAGCAGCACATGAGGGGAAGAACCTGGAAGACTGGCAGAAAGAGCTTTACAAGAAAGTGCTAAAGGAGAATTACAAATCCTTAACTACTTTGGGTAAAGGCTAGTTTTCCATTTCTTGCAGAAGGCAGAGAGGTCTGTGCTGTATCTGGCCTGTCTCTTGTCTACCGATCACTCCTCAAATCCTTTTTTTTTTTTTTTTTTGTGGATTAATCTTTAGATGCTTCTGAATCTGTGCGGGAAGATAAGCTCCACAATCCTTACAGACTGAAGGACAGTCACTTTTCTAATGCCTCCGGGTCCGCTGCCCACCCCGCGCTCTGGTGTCGCTAGGTACTCGATCTGTGCATGTAGGTGACGTCTGTGACGTGGATCGAGTGACAGGATAGAGTGACGGGGTCTTCCCTGGCGGAGGGGCTTGAGCTCTGACAGTGCCTCGGTTGAGGCATCTGCTACCTGTCAAAGAGCAAAGGAGAACGGAAAGGCTTTAAACACACGAGCTAAGGAGCTGGGATGACACACGGCAGTGTGAATCCTGTGGACTTGTCCATCACAGTCAGGTTGTGGGTTTTTCCATCATCTCCAAACCCCATGTATATTGTTTGTTGTGATTCACTGAAGAATATTGAACTATTTTGATGCCGAAGTAATTGAATAACATGAATGATGCCCCAGAAAACAAAGAAGTCTTACCAGTCAGTGTTAAGTGCCCATCTATATTTGTTTGAAATCATTGCTTTCTAAATGTGAAGGTGTGAGCCCCCCTTTGGTTCCTCAGCTTTCACCCGATTCCTTGGATTAATAGAAGAATGAACCTGGCTGCAATTATGGGCTAAATGTGCTTTTACTTGTCCTCCAGGCTGCAGAAACAGAATTGCTGTGAACCCGAGAAGCCTCAGCTGTTGCTTACTCTACTTTCCGCTTTGTGACAGCTCTGTTGGAGAAGTGCTGATTTAGCCTAACCTCATTCTGTTGCTATTTCTGCACTTTCAAATCTGAAAATCCATGAAATAATGAGATGGTGTAATTCCACTTTTTTATTCTTTACATATCTTCTATTTTTTACAGTAGAAGAGCTAGAGTGCAGACAGCAGCCTCTATTTTTTGTACAGCTCTGCTCTGTTAGAGAAGCATGTGCCTTGCTCTGCATGAGAAAGAATTACCTGGGGGGAAATGGTGACATGAATCATTTTTATTCATATTAGATACGAATTACACTTGCAGAGCTGTATCAATTCAAGACCTTCCACTTCTGAACACTTGACTTTTCAACTTTTTAGCTACCATTTTTGGCATATTTTAAGAATTGGAAGACAAATACTGCCGCCCCTGCTTCCTACTCATCCTATATGCCAGAGCAGCTGTGGCAGTGATTTGCAGTTACCTGCTCTTTGGTCTTGTCTCCAGGGCAGAAGACTGCGGTGTGTTTGGACAGTGGGTTATGCAGGCTTTTGCTAGAAAACAGTATCACGGAGTGTTTGCTTCTAGTTCTTGGGCCCAAAATGTTGCTTTTTGAGAAGGCAAAAGGCAGTATTTTTCATGCAAATTAATGAGAATGAGTCACGTTACAAAAAGGGCAGAGATGAAGTACAGGGCTTAGAGACTGAAAGTGCATAGCCTGACATGAAGCCATCCTCAGCGCTGGTCTTTGTGCAACTTACCCTTTGCCTACGTTGGGAATTAAAGTAGGTTAGGCAATACCTTTGCAACTGGGGGGTTGGGGGAGGTGTCAGAACAGGGAAATGGTGGTTATTATTTCCCTGTGTTCCCTGCGCAGACTGTCCTGTTCCCAACATCGAAATCCGGCCGAGGGAAGTGCCGGGTGTCAAGGAGCGGCGGAGTTTTGAGGAAAGAGAAATTCCTGCAAGTCTCGGCACAGGGGCGCGATGGCCTCAGACGGGCCAAAAATTAAACTGGCAACATATTAAGCATGGGCTTCTAGGATCAGAGGGAGGGGGTTTCTAATGCGTTCCTGCATTTTTTATCCCAAACTTGTTCTGTTTGTACAGCTTACTGACAATAAATAAGGAGTTTTTGTTCTTTGGAAATTCGTATTAGATCACATCGGGTGAAGGGAAGGTTTGGAATCTTTTTGTTCCAGGCTGTGGTGCTGCTGGGATCAACTCCGAGATGCAGACTCATGCACAGAGCTCAGGAAACACAGAGCTGTTTGGGTCGTGTCCAGGAGGATCCCAAGACTCGACGTGCCAAGTTTCAGACATGGGGGTAACATCCGAGAGCCATCGCAAGTCGGGAGCAGGTCAGGCAAATCGAACAACAGGAAGCAGAAGAGGTAACAGCCCTCCTGGGAGAGGAGAGCCTGACGAATTCAAAGAGATCCTTCTTTACCAGGAAACCCAGACGGGAGAGAGGCTGTATGCGTGTGCAGAATGTCGGAAGACTTTTAAGCTGAAAATAGGACTGTTAAAACAAAAGCAGGTTCACACCGGAAAGAATCAGGTATTGTCACACATACGCACAGACTGCGGGAAAAGCTTTGGTCGCCACGCGGATCTGATCCGACACCAGAGAACTCACGCAGGAGAGAGGCCTTACAAGCGTACAGCGAGCGATAAAAGTTTTACAGAGAAACCCAGGCGTGTGAATCACTTGCGAACTCACAACATAGGCCTGTAATTGGTGTGCCAGAAGCTTCCCTGGGATAGATTTTCCATTGTTACCAAATAATCCACCAGAGGATTGGCTTCTAGTCATGTATCAGTTACAGGGGAAGGCTTAGGATGAGACGGTTTGATTAAACCGAATCAAACCCAAGCATGGCAGGCATCTGGTTGATGCCAGCCGAAGAGGCATTGATTAGGAGCTGATTTTAATCGGTGGCTAGATGATTCATATCTGGGAGGGGGAGTTATACACAGCAGCGTTGACGGTACTCAAAGCATTATGAAAAGAATATTCCGATGCACAAAGCAGCCTGTGCTAGAAAACGGCTGTATTTAAGCAGAAAATTGCCGGGGGTTTTCATGTTCGAGAAGACCGAAGATATGATCAGAACAGGATTGTCTGCAGAGCTGTAAGCAGAAAATGGAGCTTCTGAGAGCTCAGGAGCTCAGGTTAAAGTGAATGCATGGGTTTGGTGTTACACACACACACACAACACAGTGATAGGACAGTAACAGGGGCAGTGAAGGCGCTGTTGCATGGAAATAACCAGAATCAGTTGTTTCAAACATTTATTCACAGTGCAGGAGATGCCAGTTTCGTTTCTGAGATTCTGGCAGGGCACGCAGGTATGTTCTTAACGTGAGTGTGAAGGACAGGTGAAAACGCTCATCCCTGGAAGCCAAAAAGAGGCAGTGGCTTCAGCCAGAGACAGGATTAGCAGACAGGAAGGGGGTCCTGTGCAGACGGGGTTTGTACACCTCACATCTCTCCGTAGGCTGGTGATGCTCAGCATTTTTGCTTATTCCAGCTGAGTGCAGGGATCGAAAAGGTAGGGTTGCCTCCTGTTCAAAGCACGTGTTCTGCACTGAGGCCGTGAATGAAGTTGATGTCCTTGGCTTCCCTTGGGGAACAGCAGACCAAGAAACAACTGGGGCTGGGACGGAGCGTGGTAAGTTCTGAAGGAGATTAAGGGAGTACTCATGGCCCCAGGGGATCCCTGCTCATCCCAAAAGCAGGAGTAGCTTGCAGAGAACTCTTTTATCACTCACTTCTCGTTATTTTCTTCTTAAAATTTACCCCGGGGACAGCATTTCTTTTATCCTTCTCCCACGCAACTTAATGCCTTAGTAGCTACCGGTTTGCTGCGTGCCCCTGAATGAGGATTCTTTGCAGTGAGGCCGCTCCTGTAAAGCACCATCTTAGCAGAACTTCTTCCTTCTACGAAACGAAGAGCACCTGGAACAGCAGGGCTGAATTTGGCGTGTCACACTCCTACAGCTGTTTGTTCAGGAGCTGCTGAATGAAAATCCTCAGTGTAAGACCTTCCTACCCCCCTGTGCTGCAGGCATGGGGCTGAGGAGCACCCGTCGCAGGGGAAGACCAGGCACAGATGGTCACTTACATTGGAGATTTTTGTAAGCATTGAAATAAAAATAATCACCTTGTTTAGAGGTTTAGGCGGAGACATTAAATGGAGTTAGAGGTGGAAAGCCACGCAGCCAGTGGGGTGATCCAAAATAGTGACGGTGTGTAAAATCTCACTTGCCCGAAGTGCTGAGTTTAACAACGTTACCAAACCCCTTCAGCATCTTTGCTTAATAAAACTGGATGTCTCCCACGGGAGAAGCATCAGAAAGTTAGCTCGCCGGGTTAGCATTGGGCACGGTGAGGGTGAACATGAGTAGCTGGAGGAGCTGTGATTGCTGCAAAAGGTATTCATGGTCTTACTTGAAGAACAAAAGTTTAGAATCAGGGGAAATTCAGAGTCAGGTGGCTGTCGTGTCGGAATGACTTGTTTGTGTCCTGATAAAGGAGTGACAGAAGCAGCAGGAAGTGGGAGTCCTTGTATCTGTGGTTTTGTGAAAACGTTTGTGGAAGCTTTCTTTCCTCTGAAAGCAGAAGGGCTTTGAGGCAGGTGGATTGCGCCTAACGTCCCTCCCTCCGACCTGAAATGGGGAGCACGTGCGAAGAGAAGTGCAGCTTCTTCCAGGTGCCTTCTGAGTGTCGCTGCATGCTGTGGTGAAGCACTCTCTGCTTAGGATATAAAAAGTGCAGAGATGTTAATGTAAGGACTCCGTTTTTTAAAAAAGATAACTTTTATTGGGTTTGTTTCCAGTGTAGGCTGCTGCTGGCTCCACTGATGCTGGTAAGAATCTTGCCTCGATTGAGACCAGGCTTACGCCTATAAGGATTAAGCACAGATTGAGTGCTAGAACTGCTCAACACGTTGCTGTTAACTATTTCTGAACTTTATAATATATTTCTGATATCATTTCTGAAGATTTATTTAAGCACTGTGGTTTCAATCTTTGTGGACAAAAGACACCTAAAACATTAAAGATTTTTGCCCAGTGCAAAAGGACTTGAAATGTTTTCAGTGAAGTTCACGGCAGAGCAAAGCAGGACCCTGTTTTCAAGGTGTTTGGTACCGGTGTGGTACGATGCCCTTCTGCAGGTGCACTTTTACTGGACAGTGCATCTCTTTAGGTGTCTTGTGCTATCATGCAGCAATGTCTCGCTTAGCACCATCGCTAAATAATTTGCACAATGAACGTGCTCCTTAAATTAAAAGGAAACAAAAAGCAGCATAAGGTAAGCATCGGAAGGCAGTGACATAAGCAATAATTCCAGTCCAAAAGTTAGGCTAAGGTAGAATGGAACAAACTTGAGTGAAGTGGGGTGGAAATACGGTAATCCTCTAGTGTGGTGTCTGCTAGGAGCACCAGAAGGTTACGGTGCGAAGCCAGCAGAGGGGACGTGGGCACTGGCCGTTCCTTACCTGAGTCTTTTTACAGAAACATGAATGGGAACCACGAGATTCTCTGAATTCCTCTCTGGGAGGTTTTGTTTTAATTCTCCAGTTGTGGAGCTTGACCTGCTGCGGAACAAACTGTCCTGATTCTCATAGCAGGGAGAGTAGGAGTTTCTCATAGACAGTGTTATTGAATAAGAAACCTAAGCTGAGAATCTGTGTGCTCGCCTTGAGAAATAAGGTTCATCAGGAAATACAAGTGACTGTGTAAACTGTCGGGTTTGTGCAGCCAGAAGGAAAAAAAGCCAGATCTTTAACAAGCTGGGTATTCTTTAAAGAGAATTTCCAACTCATTCCCTTTAGCTTTTTTTATTATTATTATTATTATTATTATTTATTTATTTATTTATTTATTTATTAAAAGTCAATCTGAAAATGTAAAACTTGCCATGTTAAGTAACACCTAACACCTTGTCAGGGGTAACGGTGACAGAAACACATTCATGAATAAATCATTTTTAGTTTTAAACTCTCTTAATTTCTCCTAAACAGTAGAAACGAGGTCAGGATGTAGCACGTGAGGCTCTTCTGCCTTTTCTGTTGTAATTGTCCTTTATGGGTCATGCTCTAAAGACTCCTTTCCTGTTCTGCTCTGTCCAGTTCACGAATTACAAGATGTCTGGCATTTCGTGATTAATGTTGATAAAGGATTATTTCTTCTTACAGTTTCTTCTGTACTCGTCTGTCTCTTCGCTTATGTCTCTGGATGAAGAGTCTCGTCTTGAGAGTTGGGTGCCTTGCGTGGTGTGGGGTGGGTGCAAGTGAGGCTGAGGTCTTGTGCGAGGACTTTGAGGGAAGAGATCATCTTCTGTTCTCGACGTGGCTTTATAGTAAAATCAGTCAAAAAAGGAACCCATTTCCCAATAAATTCATAGAATCATAGAATGGCTCGGGTTGGAAGGGACCTCAGAGACCATTTAGTTCCAACCCCCCTGCCAAGGGCAGGGATGCCACCCACCAGATCAGGTTGGCCAAGGCCCCATCCAGCCTGGCCTTGAACACCTCCAGGGATGGGGCATCCACAGCCTCTCTGGGCAACCTGTGCCAGTGCCTCACCACCCTCTGAGTGAAGAAAATTCCTTCTGCTTTTGTGTGGTTTTGGGCTTACCTAATTCATTACACCCAGTTTCCGTGATTTCTTTTTGCCTCGCGTGTAAATCACAGCCGGTGTCCCCTCCCAACCTGCCCAGAGGAGGGTGCCCAGGACAGCACGGCACGGAATGGTTTCCGTACAGAGAATGACTGCTGTGTGCGGGCTCTTCCACTTGGGAAAGAGCACATGAGGAGAGGTGTGATGCATGAGTGGTACAGGAAGGGTAACGAGGGATCGGTCATCCCCTGCCTTGCCTGCTTCCAGATTTGGGAGACATCAAATTAAAGCAGTAAGTGGGGGCTTCAAAGCCAACAGAAGGTTCTTAATGAAGCGTTTGGATACACCAGTGACTGCCGTGCCGCAAGATGCTGCAGGTGCAGAGAGTTTACATTGGCTCAGAATCATAGAATGGTTTGGGTTGGAAGGGACTTTAAATATTATCTAATTCCACCCCCTGCCATGCCCAGGGCCCCCTGCCCCCAGCCCAGGCTGCCCCCAGCCCCATCCAGCCTGGCCTTGGGCACTGCCAGGGATGGGGCACCCACAGCTGCTGGGGGCAGCCTGCGCCAGGCCTCACCGCCCTCGCTGTGTCAGCTGCAAACTCGCTGAGGGTGCCTCAATTTCACTGCCCTTGTCACCGACAGAGACGTCAAACAGCTCTGGTCCCAATACCAACCCCCAAGGACACCACTCGTTGCTCAGTCTCCACCTGGACATGGAGCCGTTGACCACAACTCCTGGAGTGCCACCACCCAGCCAATTCCTTACCCACCGAGCGCTCCACCCATCACATCCGTGTCTCTCCAGCTTAGAGACAAGGATATAACGGGGGACAGGGTCAAATGCTTTCCACAAGACCAGATAGATGATACCAGCTGCTCTTCCCCTATCCCCCTGTTTACCTACCTAGAATCATCTGGATAAGCTCCCAGAAGGCAACAACTTGATAGAGATCTTTAAATACCAAGGTGCCGCTTCTGGCTGAGGGAGACCTGGAGCTCGGGGCCACCTCCAGGCACCCCCAGGTCCTCAGCAGCTCTGGGGCTGCCATCCCTGGAACGGGCAAAGCTCACGGGGGATCCAGGCGCTGGTCCCAGCCCTGAGCACCCCCAACTCTGGGGCACGACCTCGTCCCAAATCACAGATGGGGAAGAGCCACAGTATCACATTTAATTCCGTGTCTGTGCAAAAAAAAATGGGGTCTTAGCAAGTTATGTCCTGGGATCCCGGTGGCACCAAGGTGACCAGGAGGCGGCAACGGGCCCTTGGGCAAGGAAGGCTGAGGGAGCCCCGGGCTGCCTGGGGCCGAGCGCTGCCAGCAGGTGCACGGAGGGGACCCTGCCCCTCTGCCCGTGTCGGTGAGACACCCCTGGGGTGCGGGGTCCGGTGCTGGGCCCCCGATCCAGGAGGGAGCTGGACGCACTGGGGAGAGCCCGGTGCGGGGCCAGGAAGATGCCGCAGGGCCCGGAGCCCCTCTGCTGTGAGGAGAGGCCGGGAGAGCTGGGGCTGCTCAGCCTGGAGCAGAGGAGGCTCCGGGGGATCCCGGCCGTGGCCGGCAGCACCTGCAGGGAGGCGCCGAGAGGCCGGAGCCGGGCTCTGCCCGGCGGTGCCCAGAGAGGCCCGGAGCCCGGGAGGCTCCCCCTGCCCCCCAGCAGCACGTCCGTGCCGGGCGGGTGCCGGAGCCCTGGCCCAGGCTGCCCCGAGAGGGGCTGGGGGCTGCTCCCTGCACAGCTCCAGCAGCGCCTGCCCGTGGGGCTGGGCGCCGGCTCCGGGGGCTGCTGGAGCACGCCTGGGACCAGAGGGACCGGGGGGGGCCTCCAGCCCCAGCCAGGCTGGGATTCTGTGACAAGAAGCTAACCGAGAGCCTGCTGCCCTGGGCACGGCACAGCCCGGGACGCTGGGTGCACCAAGCCACCCGCCCCCGGTGCTGTGCCCTGCACTGTCTGCCCCCGGGGTCCAAGGAACACTTTTTGGAGCCCGCTGGCTCCAGCTGGCACCCATACAGGGAACAGAGGTGCCTGAGAGCCCTGTCAGTTTGCCCTGGAGAAGTCTTTCTAGAGATCTTGATTTCGGTGGCTCTGTGATTAAGTCCAACCACCGACCTGGCCTGCCCAGTCCCAGCCCCGTGTCCCTCAGTGCCACGTCCACGCATCCCTTAAATGCCCCCAGGGATGGGGACTCCACCACCTCCCTGGGCAGCCCGTTCCCAGGCTCCCGTTGGCCACCCTCTCCATGAAGAAATTCTGCCCAAAACCCAACGTAACCATCCCCCGGAGCAACTCGAGCCTGTTCCCTCATGTCCTGTCACTGAGAAAACAGACGGACACCTTCCTCCCTGCATCCTCCTTTCGGGGTGCTGGCGAGAGCCGCGGTCTCACCAGTGCCACGTACGGGGACAGCGGTGACGTTCCTCGCACTTGTGACCCCCGAGAGCTGCACACAACATCTGCTGAATTTTTAAATTAGAAAAAAAATGCAACAAAATGTTGGGTGCGGGTGATGCTCAGCACCCTGAGGGGCCACAGCCCTTCTGTCTGGGGGGACGCAGCTGCTGGGCTCTCCCCACATCAGCTGGTGGGGCTGGTGGGCTGTGTTTTTTGGGGGGGATTTTGGTCATTCTGGCTGGGTGATGCTGCACCGGAGGGGACGGGATGAACAACCGCGTCCTCAAGCGAAATGGCTGCTCAGGCTCCTGTGTGGCCGTGCTGGGCTCTTCAAACCTCCCTTGTTGTCCCCCCCCCCCACCATCCTCCTGGTCCTCCTTGTCCACCTTTTATCCCCCCCATTCTCTTTTCCCTCCCTTGTCCCCTGTCCTCCTGGTCCCCCTTGTTCCCCCACCTTGTTCCCCTTGTCCCCTCCTTGTCCTCCCAGTCCCCCTTGCCCACCTTCTGCCCCCTGTCCCCTTCTCCCCTGTGTCCTCCTTTTCCCCCCTCATCCTCCTTGTCCTCATGGTCCCCCTTGTTCCCCTTGTCCTCTCTGGTGTCCCCCTTCTCCCCCCCTTGTCCCCCTTGTCCCCCTGGTCCCCCTCCTTGTCCCCCTTGTCCTCCTTGCCCCTCCTGGTCCCCCCTTGTCTCCTCCTGTTCCCCTTGTCCCCCTTGTCCCCTCTGGTGCCCCCCTCCTGTCCCCTCCTTGTCCCCCTGTCCCCCTTGTCCTCTCTGATCCCCCTTGTCCCCCCCTTGTCCCCCTTGTCCCCCTTGTCCTCCTGTCCCCCTCCTTGTCCCCCTTGCCCCTCCTTGTCCCCTCTGGTCCCCCCCTTGTCTCCTCCTGTTCCCCTTGTCCCCCTTGTCCCCTCTGGTCCCCCGTGTCCCCCTCCTTGTCCCCCTTGTCCCCCCTCGTCCCCCCGTCCCCCTCCCGTCCCCGTCCCGCACGGGGAGGCCCCGCCGAGCGCCCCGGGCCAGCAGCGTCCGGCGGGGGGAAGGAGCCTCCCGCGGGGCCCCGGGGCAGCCCGGTGCCGCTCCCGGTGCCGCTGCCGGTGCCGCTCCCGGTGCCGGTGCCGGGCCGGTAGGCGGCAGTGCTCCTCGCTCCTCGCCGCTCCCCCCGCCCGCGCCCGCCAAGCACCGGCGAGGCGGATGCAATTCCCCGGCTGCCCCTGGCTCCTCGGCGGGGCGGCGGGGCCCGGCCCGCAGAGCGCAGCCACCGACAGCGGCCCCGGCAGCGGCCCCGGCAGCGGCCCCGGCCCCGGCGCGGCGGCGGGCGGCCCCGCGGCCCCGCTCGGCAGCGCGCTCTCCCCGCCGCGGCCCGGCCCCAGCCGCCGGGGCCCGGCCCAGCTCCGCGGGGCCATGGCCGAGTGGGCGCCCGCCCAGGTAAGCGCGGCCCGGCCCGGCCCGGGGCTCCCCCCCCCGCCGAGCCCGGCCCCGGTCCCGGCCCCGGCCCCGGCCCGGAGGCGGAGCCGCCCCGCCCGCGCTGCTGGGGCGCTCCCCGACGGGGCCCGCTCCGGCCCCGGGTCCCCGTCCCGGGTGCCCCTGGAAGGCGCTCGGGCCGGGGAGCGGAGCCCCGCGAGCCCCCCCCCGGGATGGCCCGGAGTGGCCCCGTGTCCCCCTCGAGATGCCCCCGCGCACCCCTCGAGTGTCCCCGTGTCCCTCCCGGGGTAGCCCCGTGTCCCCCTCGAGTTGGCCCCGCGCCCCCCCAGAGCGTCCCCGTGTCCCACCTGGATGTCCCCGTGTCCCACCTGGATGTCCCCATGTCCCACCTGGATGTCCCCGTGTCCCCCCCGGCATGGCCCCGGTGCCCTTCCCGGGATGTCCTCGTGTCCCCCTGCCCCGGGATGTCCCCCTGCACCCCGGCCCGGGATGCCCACGTTCCTCTCGGACGCCCCGCTGTCCCCGCGATGCTCCCGTGTCCCCGGGATGCCCCTCTGCAGGCTCCAGCCCCGGGACGTCCCCGTGCCCCGCTGACCCGGGATGCTCCGGTGGCCCTGCCGTGGCCCCGCTGCTCCCTGCCCACCCTGCTCCTTCCTCCGCCCGAGGGAGGCTCCCACCCAAGCACATCCAGAAAATCCCCCAAAAAAAGGGTCGGGAGGGGCCCTGCTTCACCCCAGCGGCACAGCTGGGGGGCTGCCAGCACGGCGCGGTGACCTCCTGCAGCTGGCTGCCGTCCCACGGGGACGATGACCGGCGCTGACTCGGTGGCCGCGCGGCAACCCGCGGGACCCGGGCACGGCACGGGGGTACCCGCGGGGTCCGGGAGGTGGGGGGGCAGCACCCGGCGTGCCCCCTGCCCAGCCCGCGCCTCCCCGTGCAGGTGCAGGAGTGGAACGTGGAGCCCCCCCACCTGATGCCGCTGCAGCCGCCGCTGCTGCCCGAGCGGGCGCACGTGCGGGAGGCGCAGCTGCACTCCGCCGAGGCCTCGCTCTGGACCGTGGTGGCCACGGTGCAGGCGATGGAGAGGAAGATCGACCTCCTGGCCACCCGCCTGCTCAGCCTGGAGGGCCGCTCCGGCACGGCCGAGAAGAAGCTCCTGGACTGCGAGAAAACCGCCATGGAGTTCGGCAACCAGCTGGAGAGCAAGTGGGCCGTGCTGGGCACCCTCATCCAGGAGTACGGGCTGCTGCAGCGGCGCCTGGAGAACGTGGAGAACCTGCTGAAGAACAGGAACTTCTGGGTGCTGCGCCTGCCCCCCGGCCCCCGGGGAGAGGTGCCCAAGGTGGGCAGGGCCGGGGTGGGCACGGGGGGCCCGGGAGCCCTTCGGGGCTGTCTCTGGGGCTACGCAAGTCCCCGCGGCCGGGACGTCGAAGGGACGGGGACAGGCGCTGCTGAGCTGCCCGCGGCCTGTCCCTGCAGGTGCCGGTGACGTTTGTTGACATTGCCGTCTACTTCTCGGCGGAGGAGTGGAAGAATTTGGAGGAGTGGCAGAAGGAGCTGTACAATAACCTGGTGAAGGAGAACTATGAGTCTTTGATCTCCCTGGGTAAACATCCCTTTTTGCCCCTTTCCCGGCGGCCAGGGGCGTTCGGCACCGTCTCTCCCCTGGCCCCACGTCCCGCGGTGACGGGGAGGGCTCGGCCGCCGCTGCGACCCCGCGCTGTCTCCCCCCGAGCAGACGCAGCCCTGGCCAGGAGCGACGCGCAGCCCCGGCTGGAGCGCGGGGAGGTGCCCTGCGTCCCCGAGCAGAGGGACCTGGAGCCGCGGGAGCTGCCGGCGGACGCCTGCGCGGGTGAGGCATCGGCTCGGGCAGCTCCTCGTGGCGGCAGCGCCCGGCTCTGCTCCGGCCCCGCTCCCTCCCTCCTGCTGCATTTAGGGTGCACGTCCCCTAAGTCCCGTCCCTACTGGGCTGTGCGGCCGTCGCCTGTCCGCACGGGCCGTGCCGTGGTCACCCATCCCTGCGGGATGTCCCATGGTCACCCATCTCCGTGGGATATCCCTTGGTCACCTGTCCCCAGGGGATGTCCTGTGGTCACCGGTCCCCAGGTCACCCGTCCCCAGGGGATGTCCCGTGGCCACCCGTCCCCAGGGATGTCCTGTGGTCACCCATCCTGACAGCTCCCCCAGGGGTGTTCGAGGCCGTGTCACCGCTGCGGGACAGGGACACGCAGCGTGGCCGGAGCAGGGGGGCCCCCACCCCGCGGCCGTTCCCAGCGCCCCGGCAAGGAGCGGGGCCGCGCCGGGTGGCTGCCACCCGGCACCGCCAAGTCTCTCCTTGTGAACAGAGCCGCTGATCTCCACCTCCGACATCCTGTCCCGGATCAAGCAGGAGGTGGCGTTCGTGGGGGAGCAGCAGTTCGGGGAGGACCGGGGATGCCCGCGGACCCCTGCGCAGGTGAGGCCGGCACCGCCCGCGGGACGCGCCAGCCGGGTGCTCGGTGCCTTTTGGAGCGGTTGCCTCCTGGGCTCACCCTGTGCAGGATGCGGCCCTGAGTCCCCATCCCCGTCCTTCCCCGCAGGTGCTGACGCCCTGATCACGGCGCACGACTTCTTGTCGTGGATCAAGCAGGAGGAAGAGCCGTGCGTCAGGGAGCCCTGGGAGCTGCCGGAGAGGGAAATCCTGACGGGTCCCGGCCCCGGTGAGCGATGCCTGAGCCTGGGCTGGGGGGGGTCCTCAGCCCAGCAGGAACTGTGCGGGTCCTGCTCTTCCCCACGGCCGCTGCAGGCCATGTCCATGCTGGTGCAGCTCGGGCATTGCCCTGGGGAGACCCCAATCAGGTGCCAGGGGTGGCAGAGCTCCTGCTCCCACCGATGCGGGTCATGGGCTGTGCCTATGCCCCGGCCATGCCGAGCTCTGGCTGAAAGATGTGTTAGGGTGCGCGGGGTCAGGCGGGGAGGCACCAGGGACCACATCGTCCCCACGGCTCCGGGTTAGGCTGCGGGTGCTGCCCCCCAGCTTGGGGCCGTCCCCGGTCCCCGGCAGCTGCTGACCGCAGCCTTTTTCCCCCCGCAGCCGGCGAGGGGCTGATGGTGAAGACGGAGGAGCGGTGTCCCCGCGCCGAGCCCCCGGAGGAGGTGCTGCCGGGTGCCTCCGCGGAGCTGCTCTTCCCGGGCTCGGGCTTCGGGAGCCCCGAGGGACAGGCAGCGGTGGCCGGGGGAGCCCTGCCCGCACAGCACAGACTGGGCAAAGCCCTGGGTGCGGAGCCGGGGCCGGGGGCTGAGCCCGGGGGGGTCCCGGCAGCGGCGGCACCGTCCGAGGAGCGCCCTCACGGCTGCGCCGAGTGCGGGAAGAGCTTCAGCGGGAAGAAGAGCCTGCGGATCCACCAGCGGAGCCACGCGGCCGAGCGCCCTTACCCCTGCGCCGAGTGCGGCAAGAGCTTCAACTGCCACTCGGGGCTGGTGCGGCACCAGATGATCCACCGCGGCGAGCGGCCCTACAAGTGCGCCGAGTGCGGCAAGTGCTACAGCCGCAAGGAGCACCTGCAGAACCACCAGCGGCTGCACACGGGCGAGCGGCCCTTCGTCTGCGCCGCCTGCGGCAAGAGCTTCATCCGCAAGCAGAACCTTCTCAAGCACCAGCGCATCCACACGGGCGAGCGGCCCTACCAGTGCCCGGCCTGCGGCCGCAGCTTCCGCTACAAGGAGTCCCTCAAGGACCACCAGCGCGTGCACGGGGCCGAAGCGGGACCCCCGCCGCTGCCACCCCCCGGATTGCCCCCCGGGGACTAGGGGACGCCCCGCTGGCGGACTGATGCCCCCTTCCCCGGGACTTGGGGGAAGGGGGGGGGGTGGGGAGGGGGCCACGCGCCGGCCACGGAGCTTTGTACCAAATCTGGGCGCCCGGCCGGGGGGGGGGCGCAGGCAGTGGCGCGATCTGCCCCGTGCGTGGGGAGGGGTCTCCCCCCCGCCCCCAGCCCCACCACGGAGGGACTCTCGTCAGCCCCCCCTGCCACTCGCCCCCGCCAGACAATCTGGGGATGATGGACGGGAGCTGCTGCCTGCCATGCCCCCCCCCTCCTCCCGCCGCTGCCCCCCCCCCCCCCCGCCGCCGTCCCCGCCTGCTGCTCTGCCCCCTCCCTCCAAGCCCCCGCTGCTTATTTTTACTCCCCGCGCCGTCCCGCTCTGTACAGTGCTTGGGGTGTCGTTTTGTATGGACGATGCAACGCGGAATAAAGTCGTGCTGGGCTGCAGCGCCTTCGCCCCAGCCCCGCGGGGTCCCCGCTGTCCCTGTCCCCCACGGAGCCCCCCCCCCCCCCCCCGGAGGGTGGCAGCCTCACCTCCAGAGCCAGAGGCAGGGCTGAGTGTGACGTGCACGCACGTGGGACCTGTGTGTGCACGGGAGCCGCTCCTGTGGCCACGGGGGTCCCCAGGGCCAGCAGCAGCCGCAGCCCAGCAGGGCCGCCCGCCTTGTAAAGCTGTTTCTAGCCGTTCTCACCAAATCCCAGCATTTATTGTTTTTCTTGCGTTTTTCACTGAACTCCTGGGCACCAGCTCACAGCGAAGCCTTCCCTGGGGATCGAGCCCTGGGCTTTGCACGGCGACCGGAGCCCACCTCTCCCCGCATCACCCCCCCCCCCCACCATGTATTTCTGAATCGTGTTGCTGCAAAATAAAATGCTCCCGGCCTGCAGTGCCCAGCACCCAACTCACGCCTCCAGCCGCTTGTTGTCCCCCTCCCCAAAGGGGACCTGGCCACCCTGGGGTGCAGGGTGGGGGGTGGGCAGTTGGCCCCAGGTCACCCAGCAAGGGCTGCGGCTCCTGCTGCCAGCCACGCACGCGGCGACGTGCAGCAGCTCAGCCCAGCGAGGACGGTTTGGGCTGGCACCCCCCGCCGTGGGCTGCAGCCACAGTGGGCTCGCAGACCCCCGCTGCCACCGCAGCAAACGGGAGCATCCTGCCCCCCCCCGCCCCCCCAGGCCACGGCAGCACCGCAGCGGCACTGTGGGGGATTAGAGCCGGGAGGCACCGTGGGCAGGCGGCGAATTACCAGCATGACGCAGCAGCCCCAGCGGCCCCGGCACGAGCGAGCGGCGGCCGGCAGCCTCCCAGCAGCGCGCAGCGGAGGCTCGGGGCGGGGATGGGGGCCACGGCCGCACCCTGCTCCCGCCCCAGCACCGAGTCCACACACACACACACACGCACAGAGAGATGGCATTTTCTGTTTTTTTGGGGATTTCTTTTTTTTTTTAAACAGAAGTTTATGGGTTATATGCAAATTAGGTCATTAAATGATTTGCATAAAATGTTCGCACATCAGCGACTAAGTGTTCCTAACTCCCCACCCCCCCCAAGGTAGTAATCCTACTCGACTAGCGCCGTCACACGCCCCGCTGGCACCCGCGCATGCACGCCTCCCGCCGCTCGCTCGGGGCTGCCCGCGGGAGCGGAGGCTCGGCCACGGCCGCCGGCACCTCCCGGGTGTGCGTGCACACCTCGCACGCGAGCGCGCATCGCCGCCTCCTGACCCGGGCTCGCGCACGCGGCCGGCGTGCTCCAAACTCGCCCAGCACACGGCAGGCTCGCAGGCACGCGGGGCGCCAGCCGCCCGCGTGTCCCCTTGTACCTCCCCCGTGCTCACAGGGTCCGGGCGCGGTGGCACGGCGGGCACCAACCTTGCTCACGGCCGCACGCTCGCTCGCACGCGCCTCCGCGACACACGCACGTACACGCACACCGCCCCCCCCCCCCCCGTGAGCACGCCCGTCGGTCCGTGGGCAGGCACCCACCGCACGCCCGGAGCCCCGCGCGGGGAGGGAGGGCTGTACGCACACCACGTCCTTCGCGGGACGGCGTCCCCGCCGGCCCTAGCTGTTGGTGAGGAAGAGCCGTCTGTGTCTGGAGGCAGAGCCGCGCGGCCGCCCTCTGCGCCGGCCCCGGCCCCGGTTCCCGAAGGGGCTTCGGCTGGGCACGGCGGTCTCCGCCCAGCCGGCGTTCCCGGCCTGCGGCTCGGGGAAGCTGGGCTCGGCTTTGGGCTGCTCGAGGAGCGGGCTGGGGTCCGGCCGGGGCTCGGCCGGCGGCGCCTGGCTCTGCCGGGCGCTGGCCCTCTCCTGGCGCAGGTAGCGCAGCTCGTCGCGGATGTCCGTCAGGACGCCCAGCAGGCGGAACTGGAGCTCGCGGTCGCGGGCCCTCTCCTCGCGCTGCGTGGCCCGCTCCTCCTGCCACATGGCCAGCTCCTGGTGGTACAGCTGGTCCCACTGCTCCTCCAGGTCCAGCAGGTGATGGATGTTAGTCCTCCAGCTCTCCCGGCGGTCCTCCCGCAGGCGGGAGCAGCCCACGCCGCCGCGGGCCGGGCCGGGGGCGGCGGGGGCGTCCCCCGGGGGGGAGGCGGAGGAGGGCAGCGACTCCTCGGTCAGGGCGCCGTGCAGCGGGGAGCGTGCCGGCGGCTCCTCCTCCGTCGTCTTCTCCCAGGCGGGGCCCATCAGTACCCTGGGCAAAGCGCCCATCTCCGGGCCCGGGCCCCCCGCCTGCTCCTCGGGGTGCGAGGAGTCGAGCGAGCGGCCCAGGGGGGGCAGGTCGGACACCCCCTCGTGTCCCCAGTCCGAGTGAGCGTCCACGGGGTTGAGAGGGTCCTCGGGCAGGGAGGTGACGGAGCCCTGGGAGCTGCACCGGCGGATCAGCATGGCCTGGCGGGACAGCTTCATGTCCTCCTCCGCGGACATCGGGGCCTCGGGCCCAGGCTGCAGCCCCATGGCCCCTCCGTGGCCCCTCTCCACCTCCCGGCCTTCCCGTTCCTCCTCCTCCGACATGGAGGCGTAGGAGACGAGGGACTCGTTTCGCAGGGACGGGGAAATGGCTGTCATGTCCGGAGTCCGCAGCTCTGGTCCCGACTCGGCTGGAAGAGAAGAGAAGCCCTCCTGTGAGCGCAGGTCGCTGCCACGTCTGCTCTGCGCTGTCCCCGTACCCCTTCCTGACACACGGACGCACCCTGTCCGTGCAGCCCTCAGCCCAGCTCTCCTCGCACGGCTCCCATCCCTCCATATCCTGCAGCAGCGAGTTCCCCAGTCCCGCTGCGTGCCACAGGGAAAGCCGCAGCCTTTGCCTCCACTTGGATCTGCCTCCTCCTCGCGCCACCCAACAGCCCTCGGCAGTTGTGAAACCGTGCTCCGGGTTCGCAGGCGCGCACCCGCAGCCCTTCGAGGCAAACGAGCAGCACCCACGGGACTGCTCAGGGCCGGCCCCCCAGCACCGTGCCGAGGGCCCCCCCGTGCCGGGACCGTGCTCTCGGTGCAGACCACCACCACCAGGCCTCCAGCGCTTCCCCATCCGCACACCGCACCTTCCCTCCCCCCGACAAAGCCCCGGAGCGGCCTTACCCGAACTGCTCTGCCCTTCCCCTCGGCTGTACTCGCAGATGACCGAGGGGTCCGGGCTCTGCACCGCCAGCCGGGGCACGGCGGAGCCCTCCACGTCGGGCAGGGACGAGGGCTGCCCGTTGGTGTCGATGTAGATGCTGGGGTGGCTCACGCCGGGCTGCAGGTGCATGAAGGACTGCTTGGTTGCGCCGGGGAAGAACAGATCTGCGGGACAGAGAACACCCAGCCTCAGCTGCTGCGACAGCGGCACTGCCGACTCGTGCGTCCTGGCGTTACGGGTGGCCGGGGCTCCCCCAGAGAAGGGTCCCCGAGTGCCGTGCAGGGGAGTGACACGGCACGGGGGACGTGGCCACACCAAGCCCCAGATGTGCCTCCTGCAGGGACACCGGCACAACCGCTCGTCGTCGCTTCCCCCCTGTCCCACAGAGGGCTGGCAGCCCCTGAACAGCCCCCAGGACTTCTGCCTTGAGCCCAGAGCTTTTTTGCTCTGCAATAACGGCGTCTGGTTCAGAGACAGCCTGAGCCCGCTTCAGAAGTGAAACGAGACCCACGCTGCCCAACCGTCCCCACCGACACCTGACGGGCCGAGCTGAAAGGTGAAAAGCAGAGGAAGGAGCAGGAACAACTACCTGCGGTGTCCTTTGGGGGCACAACGAAGGCGGACACGTTCCCTTGCAGGAAATGAAAGGGCAGGGGGGCCGTTTGCCTCCTGGACAGTAACAAAGCCTAGCCGGCGTTTACCTGCAGGCCCAGCGCAACCCCACCGCCAAGCACGGCGATGTCGGGCAGTTTACTCCCAACACCTTCCCCCAAGCGCTTCCCTGGCCTTTGGAGTGAAACAGGCGTTAACCTGCGTGAGACCAAGACACAGGTGTATTCTGCAGGAACTGGAGGGTTCAAAGGCTCAGCCCCATCGAGAAAGCTCCTCCCGGCCACGCGCAGCACCACGGTGCAGGTGCGAGACGCAGCGGGAGGACAGCGCGGTTCGGTACCGCGGCAGCTGCTCCTGCTGCCTCTGACCTCTGCTAAGCACGAGGGACGCTAACCCTGAAAAGAACAGGGGAAATAAAATCCCATCCTGTCTTTTAGCGGCTGCCTTGAGATGGTATCCAGCAAGGCCAGGCACTGTATCACATTTTAAAAAACGACCCACTCCCACAAAGTTTGACGCGCTCCGGTTGATCCCAGGTTACTTCCACGGTGGGTTTTTAATCCCAGCGTACGCAGCTTTCAACCCTGGCGGTTTGCTGCTCAGATACTACAGGACCACAGCCCTGCTGCGTGCTGTAATCCTGACACAAACCGCGTACGAGAGCAAAACCCACAAGTCTCCTTCCACGATCCACGCCGTGCCGGCAGGCACAGAGCACGAACGCTCGGCAGAGCCCGGAGCTGGGGGGACCACGGCCTGGCGAGGTTACCAGGCCCGGCGGCACTCGAAGAGCTCAGGCGGGGCTGCAGCACAGGACTCTGCCGCTCCAACTCTCCTGTCCCCAGAGAATCACCACGACTGACCTGGGTCCAAGATGATTTCGGGCTCCGAGTCGTGGCTGGCCTGCAAGAAAGTGGAAGCCACCATCTTCTCCAGGGGCGTGAGGCGCGGCTTGTGCAGCGGCCCGCCAGCGCGGTTCATAGGCAGGTGCTTCTTGGAGGTGATCTTTTTCTTGACGTCCAACCGCAGGTCGCGCCACTTGTGCTTGAGGTCGTCGATGGAGCGCTCGGTGTAGCCCAGGAAGTTGACGCGGCTTTGGATTTGGGTCCAGAGCTGCTTCCGCCGCACGGGGTGAGCCCGCAGGGCTTCAGACCCATACAGGGCGCTGAAATGCCGGACCACATTCCAGACCAGTGTCTCGGTCTCGTCATTGGAGAAGTTGGCCTTCCTCTTCCGGCCAGACGCTGGCATCGCCTGCGAGGCTGCAGCAGAGGTGGAAGGGGCACAATTGAACCTCGGTCCCCACTCCTCTCTGTCAGCTCCTGGGGGAAACATGGGGCTGCGGGAGCCCGAGGGAGCCGCGGAGGAGGGAGCCGAAGCAAGAGCCCCCGAGGCATCCATGGCAGGGGAGGCTTGGGCCGGGGAGGATCTAAAGAGCCGCTTCGGCACACCACGCGGCAGGGGGGCACCTCATCCCCTCGCCCCAGCTCGAGAGCACCTGGGAGGGGAGAAAAGGAAAGGGCAGCGGTGGGTGGTGGCAGTGCGTCACCCCACAGGGTCCCTACGGCAGGGGGGTGACATCAGGGACCCCCAGCCCTCTCCAACCAAAGGCACCCAGGGGCTCCCAGCCAGCTACAACGGGGACCGCAGAGAGGTTCGTGGTCATGGTGCGTGCCCTGGGACCATGACACGGGCAAGAACCTTGGGGCCACAGCAAGCACCTTAGCCACGGCACGGCTTCAGGGCCACGGCGAGTGCCTCAGGGCCACGCAGAGGGGAACCAGCAGCCCCTCAGGGCCTCGCTCAGGGCAACAGGGAGTGCCTCGAGGCCACGGGGAGGGCCTCAGCACCGCCTTGAGGGCGATGGGGAGCACGTCAAGGCCATGGTGAGCATCTTCGGATGCGCGGCAAGTGCCTCCAGGATGTGGCCTTGGCAAGCATCCCGGGGCTGTGGCAGGAGCCACAGCAACAGCTTCAGCACCACAGCAATTGCTTCTGGGCCACGGAGAGCGCCTTGGCCATGGGCAACAACTCAGGTCCACAACGGGGACCGTGGTGACGGCAAGCACCTCAGCGCTGTGGCGAGGGCCAGTGCCATGGCGAAAGCACCAGGGACACAGGACAGGGCTTCAGGGCCACAGTGAAGACCTTGGCCAAAGAGCAGGTGTTGGGGCCGTGGCGAAGGCTATGGCCATGGTGAGCATCCCAAGGCCACGGTGAAGACCTTGGCCATGCTGCAGGCCTTGGCACTGATCTTGTCTGTGGTGAGAGCCTTAGGGCCTCAGCGAGCACCGTGGGGCTCTGCCAAAGGCCTTGGCCATGGTGAACCTCTGAGGTCCATCAAGGGAGCCTTAGAGCCATGGCCAAGTCCTTGGCCACGTCAAGCACCTCAAGGCCATGGCAAAGACAACAGTGAAGGCCATGGCCACGGTGAGCACCTCAGGGCCCCGAAGAGCACCTGGTGACAGCCCTGGGGTAAGGACCATGGCCATGGCGAGTGCCTCAAGGCCACGGTGAACACCTCGGCTGTGGCCAACACCTCAGGCTTGCAGCAAGGTCTACAGGGCAACCTCGAAGACCTCGGCCATGGCGAATGCCCTAAGACGACGGCGAACACGTGCAAACCACGGCGAGGACCCTGGCCACGGCGCAGGTCTCGTGTCCCCGCGGCGAAAAGACCTTGGCCGCCGCAATTGCCTGCAGGCCACGGCGTGGTCCTCAGCAAAGGTCTCGGCCTCCGAGCATCCCGTGGCCGGCCCGCAGACCTCAGGACCCCACAACAACAGCCCCCGAGATGGGGTGGGGGGACGGGACAGACCCCAGCCGAGGCCTCGTCCACGCCGAGCACCTCGGGGCCCTGCTACGGACTCGGGAGCCCACCGGGAGCCCTCGGGGCCCCTCGCACCCCCCAGCCGAGGCCTCGCCCTCGGGCTGGGGGCGGTGAGGACAGCCCGGGGAGGGGGCTGCAGCACCCGGGGGCCGGAGGGGTTGGTGGGGGGGGGCTACCGGGCACAGCCGGCGCCCTGCCCTCCACCGGGAGCCTTTTGTTCGCGCTTCCGACGGGCACCGGGGACAAAGGGGCCGGGGCCGGGGCCTGCCCCCGGGCCCCCCCCCACCCCGAAGGGGTGGGGGGGGGCCCGGGGGCAGGCCCCGGCCCCCCAACCTTAAGCTTTTCCCCCTCCCCCCCCAAAGGTAGGGCAGCACGGCGGAGCCTACCTGTACCGGGCCGGGCTTGCAATGGGGAAGAGGGGGGGGGAAGGGAAGGGGAACGGGGAAAGGGAGGGAAGGGGGGGGGGGGGGGGGGGGGGGAAGCGACGTCGGGGGCCGGTGTCGGTAAGGGCTCAGGTCCGGCGGCGGCGGCGGGTAATGGCTCCCGCCTCGGCGGAACTCGCCTTCATTTCCTCCGCCTCCGAGCGGCGCGGAGCGGGGGGGGGGGGGGACGGGGACGGGGACCCGGCGAGAGCCGCTGCTTGGCCGCCCCCTGCCGGTTGTGCCGCCGAGACGTTCCGGTATGGGGGGGGGGGGGGTTACCGGGGGGGGGGGGGGTTACCGGGGGGGGGGGGTTCGCGTCGAAGGGGGGGGTGAGCCCCGTGCCGCACCCGCACCGTGCTCCCGTGTCCCCCCCCCCTCCCCGTGCCGGTATCCCGGTACCGAGGACCCCCCCCCTCTCCCCGTATCCCCCCCCCCCCCATTTGTACACCCCCGGTCTCGTGCACGCCGGTGGGGTCCCAGCCGTCCGTCCTGTCCCCGACCCCCCCCCCCGGCTACCCCTTGCCCCCCAGTCCTTGGGCATCCTCGTGCCCCCCCCCCCCCCCCGGGATCCCGGGACCCCCCCCATTCCCCCCCAGGGTGCTGTTTGCACCCCCCCGGTGCTGTTTGCACCCCCCTGCCCCGTGCCGTGCACCCCAATGACCCTCCCGGTGTACCCCGACCCCGCACCCCCTTGTGACCCTTGCCCCCCCCCCAGGCACCCCAATGGATGTCCCCCAGCACACGCTGCCCCTGCACCCCTGGGGGGCCCTGGCACCCCCCCCCCGCTCCCAGCCGGGCACCTCCCCGTGCTTCCTGCCCGTCGCACCTTGTCCCATGCCCCCCAGTGCTGCCCCATGCGGCACGAGGGGTGCCCCCCCTGCCCTGTGCACCCCCACAGGCACCCCTGGGTGAACTTAGGACCCCGACGGGCACCCTGCACCCCGCCCCGTGCAACACAAAGGGTGCCCCTTACGCCCCACACACCCCAACATCACCCGGGTGCATCCAGGGGACCCCCCCAGTGCGCCCCAATGAATCCTGCCTGGGCCAGCCGCCCCCGCGCCCCCCGAGCCCACCGCCCACCCTGCTCGCTGCACCCCGATGGGCACCTCGAGCCCCCTGCCCTGGGAACCCCAGTGGGCACCTCTCGTGTGTCCTGCCCCATTTGTGTCCCAACGGGCACCCCCCTGCCCAAAACACCCCCACAGGCCCCTCTGCAGACACTGCCCCACACTGAGCTCCCCCCGCGCTGCCCGGCTCCCGTCCGTGTCCCCACCAGCATCGCTTCTGGGGGCAATAACCCAACGGGACCCAGTTTGTCCTGGGACCACGGTGTCCTTTACCAGTCTGACCTCCTAATGCCGGGGCTGACCCTTCCCCTGGGTCCCAGCGGGGCATGGGGGCTCCAAGGGCTGGTGGGGTGGGGGGCGTGAGGTTCCCCGGGGCGCCCCAGAGCTGTGGGGACAGCCCCGTCCCATCCCAACCCGTGGATCCTGGTGCAGCAGGGGATGGCAGCGGTCCCCGTGCTGGGGGCCCTGCACACATGGGGGGCACGTGCAGGGGACCCCCCCCGGGCACCCATGGGTGCCATCTGTGGGGCGCGGGGAGCAGCCGCAGCGCCGCTGGGACAGGCAGCCCATGTCCCCAGCCCAGGGTGACAGGACAAAGGGAGGCTCGGGGTGGCACCGCTGCTGTCAGCAGCAAAACCCCAGCCCGGAGGCACGCGGTGGGGAGCGCGGCGGCTCTGCTAATTGCTGCGCTGGAAGTTGTGTTCAATTACGACAAACACCACCCGCTCTGCGGTTTGCTGACGCTCCGGTTTAATGCACCCCTTGCAGACCTCCGGGCTCCGCGCGGCGGGGGGGGAGCAGCCCCCAGCCGCCTGCTCCCCGGGATCGGCTGCGCCAGCCCCTCGTGGGGCCACGCGGGAAGGACCCCCGGGCACGGGGACAGCGCCAACACAGCGGCCTCATCCTCGTTCCACTCCACCAAACGCAACGTCCCCGCCCGGGGCGAAGCCCACCCAGAGCAGCTCCGTGGTGGGAATGGGCGCTGCTGCTGGCCCAGCTCCCAAAGCCGCGGCTGAGAACGCGCCCCGCTCACTGCTTGGCACAGGCGTCCCCGTGCAGGGCTCGCCCAGCGCTGGTCGACAACGCGTGCACGGCGTCCTCCAGCGCGTAGAAGGCCTGGAAGAGGTCCGGGGAGGTGGCCCGGCACTCCAGGTACCGCCGCAGCGTGGCCAGGCTGTCCCACACCTCGGGCTCCGAGGGGCAGGGCTGCACCGCCACCAGCTCCCCCGCATCCTCGCCCTCCGCCGTCCCCCCGTCCCAGTCCGCCCCCTCGGCCATTTCGGCATCTGCCGGCTCCCCGAGGCGCTCCAGCCCCTCGTCCATCAGCACGAAGCGCTCGATCTGCTCCTGGCCGAACCGGACGGGTGCCAGCAGCGTGTCGGGGCTGGCGTCGGGGCTGAAGCCGGCGGCACGGAAGCAGCTGGCGATGAGCCCCGGGCGCACGTCGCCCCAGGCCTGCACCAGCATGTGCAGGGCATCCAAGAGGGTCGGCCGCTCCGAACCGCGCGCCGCCGGGAGCCGCGTCAGCAGCCGGCGCCGGTAGTGGCCCTTCAGGTCCCTGGCGACGCCGCGGTCCAGGGGCTGTGCCAGCGCGGCAGCGGGCGGCACGAAGACCATCCTGACGTTGGAGAGCTCGAGGTAGGGGTGCGCCTCGCGCTTGTCGAGGAGCAGCAGGACGCTCTTCCCCTTGCGCCGCATCTCCTCGTTGAAGTCCTGCAGCCACTCGGCGAAGAGGGGGGCGGTCAGGCGGGCCAGGCCGCTGGCGCGGTAGCTCCAGGGCATGTGCTGCAGGTTAACGCCGCGCAGGCAGCGGGGCCGGGGGCTCTGCCCCACCACCCGCAGCGCCGCCTTCTCCGAGCCGTCGGCGTTGGCGCAGAGCAGCAGCGTCAGCCGCCCGCCGGGGCCAGCTGGCTCGTCCTCGGCCAGCGGGGTGGTGGTCTGCAGGAGGACCCCCGTCTCCCCGCAGCTGTACACCTCGGAGGGCGCGTAGCTGCGCAGCAGGTCGGGCAGCACCGCGCTGGCCCAGCGCTCGGCCGCGGGCTGCTCCGCGTCCCCCCTCTCCCGGGGAGGCTTCTCGAGGGCGATGTTGTGGCGCAGCTTGAAGCGGGCCAGCCAGTTGCCGCTGGGCTCGAAGCCGGGCTTGCCCAGCGCCTCGGCCAGGTTTTTGGCCTTGACCTGCAGGAGCGGGCCGCTGACGGGGAGCTCGGCCGCGCGGGCGCTCTCCACCCAGCGCAGCAGCGCGGCCTCCACGGCCACGTCCTTGCCCTCCCGCTTGCGCTTGCGCTCGGGGTTGCTGTTCTGGTGCCACTCGCTCAGGATCCGCTCCTTGTTCTTGATGATGCGGCAGATCTGGGGCTGCGACACCCCGAAGCGCTTGGCCAGCTCGCTCTGGGACACCTTGGGGCCGTCCAGCATCTCCAGCACGCGCACCTTCTCCGTCAGCGACAGCTCCTTGCGCTCTTTGCGGGGTGCCCCCACCTCCGCCCCGGGGCACCCGCTGGCACCGGGGGGGGCTCCAGCCAGGCGTGCCGCGGGGCCACCGCGCTGGGCGAAGCCCCGGCCGCAGGCGCCGCAGACGTAGGAGCAGCCGGCGGCGCGTGCCAGCGGGTGCCGCACCAGGTCCGGCTTCTGCTCGGCGCCGAAGCCGCACTCGGTGCACTCGTGCAGCGGCCGCCCCTGCCGCGCGCCGGGGCTCTCGGCGAACGCCGGCGGGGCGATGAAGCCCCCGTCACCCACACCGGGGCTCGGCTCAGGGACGCCGCCGTGGCCGTGGCCGCAGCCTTGCTCCTGCGGTGGCACGGCGCCGGGCTCCGAATCCCCATCCTCGCTCCTCGCCTTCGTCCCCAGCCATTCCCCTGCGGGAAGACAGGTGCGTTTGGGGCAAAACCCTGCAAATCCCGCAGGATTTGGCCCGCCACCTTACCGCGCTCCCCGTTTGCCCAGGGGATGGCTGTCCCCGAGCTCCCTTCTCCGGCCCTGGTGCCACCCCGTCCCCGCTCACCCTGGGAAGGGCTGGCCGGGGGGCAACGTGCCGGGGGGCTACATGCCGGGGGGCTACGTGCCAGGGGGGCTACGTGCCGGGGGGCTACGTGCCGGGGGGGCTACGTGCCGGGGGGCTACGTGCCGGGGGGCTACGTGCCGGGGGGCTACGTGCCCGCTCCCGGTGCTCCAGCTGGGCCACGACGTCGGGCTGGGTGACGCCGTACCCTACCGGCACCGAGGTCCCGGCCCGGTGGCGGCACCGTGGTGCAGGGTGCAGCAGCCCCCCGGGAGCCCCCCGCGCCTTACCCAGGGCGACGAGGCGCTCGCGGCCCTCCTTCATGGCGCCGTCCCGGTGCCGGTGCCCGCGGGGCCTCCTCCGCTCGGGGGGTGGTGACACGGCCGCCGTGATGCCGGGCCCTGCGGGGGGGGACGGGCGGCCGGTAACGGATGCGCGCGGCGGGGACCGGCAGCGCACGGCGGCTTCGTGGTGCACGGCGCCGTGACGGAGCGCTGCCCGGTGCCCGGCCGGCCCTACCGGAGGCAGCGGGGCTGGGTGGCGGCGGCCGGGGCTGTCAGCACCGCCGGGAGCCCGCGGTTACCGGCCGGGTAACGGGGCGGCGGCGATGCCCGCGGAGGGCACCGGGGCCGCCCGGGGATGGACGGCGGCCGGTACCGGCTCGCCAGGCCCCGGTGAGCCCCGGGAGCAGGCAGCGAGGCCGGTGCCGGTGCCGGTGGCGGTGCCGTACCTGGGCCGGCCCCGGCCCCTCCCGCTCCGCTCCGCGCCGCCGCCGCCGCCCCGCGCGGCCCCGCTGCCAGCCGCGGGAGCGCGCGCCCCGCCCCGCCCCGCCCCGCCCCGCTCGTCCCGCCCATTGGGCCGCCGCCGGGGGGCGCCGCGCCGATTGGCTGCGGCCACTGCCAATCGAGGCGGGGACGGGAGGGGCGGGGCCGTCCCGGGGACCCGGCTCGGAGGCGGGGGAGGGGGCGGGGCGGGAGCGGCGCGTGCTGGGGGGCGGGGCCGGGGCGGGCTCGCGAGGTGACGTCAGAGAGTTGGGTGACGTCAGAGAGCGGGGGTGACGTCAGAGGGCTGGGGGTGACAGCAGCGGCGTGGGGTGACGTCAGAGCGGTGTTTGGTGACATCACAGAGGTGTGTGAGATGGCGTCAGAGCGGTGTGGGGTGACGTCAGCGGTGTGGGTGACATCACAGGGGTGTGGGTGACATCACAGGGGTGTGGGTGACATCACAGTGCTCTGGGATGACGTCAGAGCGGTGTGGGTGACATCACAGGGGTGTGAGGGGTGAGATTGGAGTGGTATGGGATGACGTCAGAGCACTGTGAGGTGACATCACAGGCCTGTGGGGTGACATCAGAGCGCTGTGGGGTGACATCAGAGCGCCGTGGGGTGACGTCAGAGCACTGTGAGGTGACATCACAGGCCTGTGGGGTGACATCAGAGCGCTGTGGGGTGACATCAGAGCGCCGTGGGGTGACGTCAGAACACTGTGGGGTGACGTCACAGGCCTGTGGGGTGACATCAGAGCGCTGTGGGATGACGTCAGAGCACTGTGGGTGACGTCAGAGCACTGTGGGTTGACATCACAGGCTTGTGGGGTGATGTCAGAGCGCTGTGGAATGACGTCAGAGCACTGTGGGGTGACGTCACAGGCCTGTGGGGTGACGTCAGAGCGCTGTGGGGTGACATCACAGACCTGTGGGATGATGTCAGAGCACTGTGGGATGACATCAGAGCGCTGCGGGGTGACATCACAGCCCTGTGGGATGACGTGGGCGCGCCGTGTGGTGCCGTGACGCTCCCCCCCTGCTCGGCCCTGCTGAGGCCGCACCGGGAGCACCGTGCCCAGCGCCGGGCTCCCCGGTACCAGAGGGACACGGAGCTACCGGAGCGGGGCCACGGGAGGGCTACGGAGGTGCTGCGAGGCCTGGAGCGCCTGTGGTACGGGGACAGGCGGAGAGCTGGGCCTCGAGGAGAGGAGACCGAGGGGGGCCTCATCAGTGTGTGTAAATATCCGAGGGGGGGTGTCGAGAGCACGGAGCCGGTCTCTTTTCGGTTGTGCCCAGCGACAGGACGAGAGGCAACGGGCACAAACTGAAGCCCAGGGGGTTCCGGCTCAATGTGAGGGGGCACTTCTGTACTGGGGGGGTGACGGAGCACTGGGACAGGCTGCCCGGGGAGGATGTGGCGTCTCCTGCTCTGCAGATATTCAGAACCTGCCTGGATGCCGTCCTGTGCAAGGTGCTCGGGGTGATCCTGCTCTGCGGGGGGTTGGACTGGGTGATCTTCAGAGGGCCCCTCCAACCTCAGCCGTTTTGGGATTCTGTGACACCACAGTGACATTGTACGACAATAGCAGTGGGGGGATGACAGCAGAGCGGTGCGGGGGACATCACAGCGATGACAGCAGAGCGGTGCGGGGTGACATCACAGCGATGTGGGGTGACAGCAGAGCAGTGCGGGGTGACATCACAGCGGTTCGTGAGATGGCATCCGAGCGGCGTGTGGTGACATCGGTGACGTGAGGTGACATCGCTAGTGTGGGATGACGTCAGAGCTGTGTTTGGTGACTTCAGAGGGGCCTGGGGTGACATCAGAGCGGCGAGGGATGACATCAGCAGTGAGGGATGGCATCAGAGCAGTGTCAGATGACATCAGAGCAGTGTGGGATGACATCACAGTGGTGTGAGATGACATCAGCAACGTGCTATGACGTCAGAGCGGGGTCTGTAGGTGCCAGCCATGAGGGCTCCAGGGCAGTGGAGCCGCTGGTGAAGGTGATGGTGGTGGAACCGATGGGGGGAGACTGGAGCGAGAACACCCCCGGTCAAATAGGGACGAGGGGAGCGGAGCTGCCCTGCCAAGACAGCGCCCGGTGCCTGCTGGGGGGCACTGGGGAAGTGCCCCCTGGTTACAGCGGGACAGGAGCTGGTCAACGGCCCCCCGGTACCGCCTGCGACAGTGCTAGGGGGCAGCAGCAGTGCTGGGCGCTGAGTGCTGCACCGCCGGGTGCTGCAGCGGGGCGGTGCTGAGCGCAGTGGCGCAGCGCTGGATGCAGTGCTGAGAGCTGCAGTGCTGGGCGCAGTGCATGCGGTGCTGGCTATTGCAGTGGGTGCCGCAGTGCTGGTGCAGTGCTGGGTGCTGCACTGCTGGGTGCTGCACTGCTGGGCACAGTGCATGCAGTGCTGGGTATTGCAGCGGGTGCCGCACTGGCTGGTGCAGTGCTGGGTGTAGCAGTGGGTGCAGTGCTGGGTGCAGTATCACAGTACTGGGTGCAGTAGGCGCAGTGCTTGGTATTGCAGTGCTGGGTGCGGCGTACACCGTAGGTGCAGCACTGGGTACTGCAGTGTTGGGTGCTGCAGTGGATGTTGCAGCACTGGGTGCTGCGGTGCTGGGTGTTGTAGTGCCGGGTGTTGCAGTGTTTGCTGTTGCAGTGCCGGGTGTTGCAGTGCTGGGTGTTGCAGGGTTTGCTGACACAGTGCCGGGTGTCACAGTGTTTGCAGTTGCAGTGCTTACAGTTGCAGCGCTGGCAGTTGCATTGTTTGCAGTTGCAGTGTTTGTAGTTACAGTGCTGGGTGTTGCAGCACCAGGTGTTACAGTGCCGGCTGTTTGCAGTTGCAGAGTCGAGTGTTGCAGTGCCGGGTGTCGCACTGCTTCCAATTGCAGCTCTTGCAATTCACACTGCTTGCAGCCACACCGTTTGCAGTTGCAGTGCTGGGTGTTTCAGTGCTGGGTGTTGCACTGCTGGGTGTTGCAGTGCTTGCAATTCGCACGGCTTGCAGCCACACTGTTTGCAGTAGCAGCACTGGGTGTTGCAGCACCGTCTGTCACACCGTTCGCAGTTGCAGCACCGGGTGTTGCAGTGTTTGCAGTTGCAGTGCCGGGTATTTCAGTGCTTGCAATTTGCACTGCTTGCAGCCGCACTGTTTGCAGTTGCAGTGTTGGCTGTTGCAGTGTTTGCAGTTGAAGCGCCGGGTGTTGCAGTGCTGGGTGTTGCAGCACGTTTGCAGCAGTTGCAGCGCTGGGTGTTGCAGTGCCGGCTGTTGCAGCAGCAGCTGTCACACCGTTTGCAGTTGCCGCGCTAGGTGTTGCAGTTGCAGTGTTGGCTGCTGCAGTGTTTGCAGTTGCAGTGCTGGGTGTTGCAGTGCCGGGTATTTCAGTGCTTGCAATTTGCATTGCTTGCAGCCGCACTCTTTGCAGTTGCAGTGTTGGCTGTTGCAGACCGGGTGTTGCAGTGCACCAGCTGTTGCTCCGGTTTGCAGTCGCAGCGCTGGGTGTTGCAGTGCTGGGTGTTGCACCGTTTGCAGTTGCAGCACTGGGTGTTGCAGTGCTGGCTGTTGCAGCACCGGCTGTCACATTTGCAGTTGCAGCGCTGGGCGTTGCAGCGCTTGCTCGCACCACTTGCAGCTGCACCGTTTGCAGTTGCAGCGCCGGGCTGCAGCGCTTGCAATTCGCGCCGCTTGCAGCCGCACCGTTTGCTGCAGCGCCGGGTGTCGCACCACGGGGTGTCGCACCGCTTGCTGTAGCAGCACCGCGCGTCGCAGCACCGGCCCTCACACCGTTTTGCAGTTGCAGTGTTTGCGCAGTGCTGGGTGTTGCAGTGCTGGGTGTTGCGTTTGCAAGTGTTTCGCAGTGCCAGTGCTGGGTGTTGCAGCCGCACCGTTTGCAGTTGCAGCGCAGTGCTGGGTGTCGCACCACGGGGTGTTGCACCGTTTGCAGTAGTGCCAGCAGTGCCGGGTGTCACGCGTTCGCAGCACCGGCCGTTGCAGTGCTGCCTGTTGCAGTGTTTGCAGTTGCCGGGTGTTGCAGTGCCGGGTGTTGCAGTGTTTGCAGTTGCAGTGTTTGCAGTTGCAGTGCCGGGTGTTGCACCACCGGCTGTTGCAGTTTGCAGTTGCAGCGCCGGGTGTTGCAGTGCTGGGTGTTGCACTGTTTGTTTGCAGCGCCGCACCGTTTGCAGTTGCAGTGCCGGGTGTTGCAGTGCCGGGTGTTGCAGTGCCGGCAGTTGCAGTGCCGGGTGTTGCAGTGCCGGGTGTCACAGTGTCTGCAGCCGCACCGTTTGCCGTTGCAGCGCCGGCTGTCGCACCCTTTGCAGCAGCAGCAGCAGCACCGGGCGCCGCACCACCGCCTGCCACACCGCCCGCCGCAGCACCGGCCGCCTCCCTCACCTCCCCCCCCCTCCCCGCCAGGGGTCGCTGCTCCTCCTCCTCCTCCTCCTCCTCCTCCTCCTCCTCCTCCTCTCCCAGCGTGCGCCGCGCTCCCGGCATGGCCGCGCTGCCCGCCCTGCCCGCCCCGCGCCGCCGCCGCCGCTGCTGAGCAGCCGCCCTCCCCCGGCCGCCGCCGCCCCCCCGCCCCCGGCCGCCCCCCCCCCGCCGCCCGCCGCCCCCCCCCCCCCCACCCGCCGCCCCCCCGCCGCCGCCGCCGGGCCATGGCCGACTGGGCCCCCGCGCAGGTAAGCGCCCGCTCCCGGTTCCCCGTTCTCCCCGCTGCCCCCTCCCCGGTTCTTCCCCCCCCCGGTGGTGGCGGCGGCGCCACGGCTCGGCCTTGTCCCTCCCGCCCCGCAGGACCTGGAGTGG
This sequence comes from Anser cygnoides, assembly GCF_040182565.1. Lineage (NCBI taxonomy): Eukaryota > Metazoa > Chordata > Aves > Anseriformes > Anatidae > Anser > Anser cygnoides. The sequence continues at coordinate 824,452 of NC_089874.1, forward strand.
GCCATGGAGCCCCAGGAGCTGGCCCTGGAGCAGCCCCTGGCAGCCCCCGAGGAGGGCCCCGGCGGCGAGGCCGAGCTGCCGGCCGCCGAGCTGTCCCTGACGCTGGTGACCGAGGTGCAGGCGGTGGACAGGAAGGTGGACGCGCAGGCGGCGCAGCTGATGAACCTGGAGGGCCGGATGCGGATGGCCGAGACCAAGCTGATCGGCTGCGAGAAGACGGCCGTGGAGTTCGGCAACCAGCTGGAGAGCAAGTGGACGGCGCTGGGCACCCTCATCCAGGAGTACGGGCAGCTGCAGAAGCGCCTGGAGAACATGGAGAACCTGCTGAGGAACAGGAACTTCTGGATCCTGCGCCTGCCCCCCGGCGCCAAGGGGGAGGTCCCCAAGGTAACGGTGCCCCGCTGCCATCCCCCCGTGTCTCCTGTACGGGGCACGGAAGGCCGCGCCAGCAGCCCCGTTGAAGGACAGCTTTGGTGCGGCTTGGCCCACCAACACAGGGCTTGCCTGCTCGCCGGGCACCAGCACGGGTCCTTTCGGGCGGTTACGTGCCCCTCGGCACGTGCCCGTGGGGCTCAAACCCCGCGCGGGGCCGTGGATCCCCTGCTGCGGACGGGTCGGCGCTCGGATCACGCCGAGCGCGACACGGCGTGGCTCAGCCCCACGTGCCTGCCCGCTGCACCCGGTTCCTCTTTGGAGGCGGTTGCTGCAGAATTGCATCAAAAACGAGGTGGGAAACGAGCCTGCGCCGCGTGCCCTGCGAGAGGCACTGCCTGCGGCGCGGGGAGGCTGGATGGGGCACGAGGGGTAGGCAGGTGACGGGGGAAAGCCCCGTCGTGTCCCTTCACCAGGCCGCCTGAGCTGAGGCACGGGGCACGAACGAGACGTGTAGGAGTTTGAGTGAGGAAACATCCCCAGATGTTTTCTCCAGCAAGAGGCACAGCAGCTGAGCATACGGTGCTTCTAATTGCAGGTCCCCGTGGCGTTCAGTGACGCTTCATTTAGCTTCTCGGAGGAGGAGTGGAAGAACTTGAACGAGTGGCAGAAAGAGCTTTACAGGCATATCATGAAAGGCAACTACGAGGCCGTGATCTCGATGGGTAAAGTCTGGCTGGGGTTTGCCCCGCGCTTGCTGGCGTCCCAGGTCTTCCAGGGCCAGGCTGTGCCTGGCGGATCGGGGAGGGTGGGTGCTGAGCGGGTCTGGCCAGGCGCTGTGCTGGCTTCTGGTGGCGGCCCTGGGGATCGGCAGCACGGTCCTCACCGCGCTGGGTGCACAGGGGACGGACGGTGTGAGCGTCGCCGCAGTGACCCCGTCCCGCTGACGGTCTCTGCGGCCGGTAGGAGCTGGGCGAGGACCTGGGTTGTGAGGAGGGGAAGCGAGAGGCCCTCAAGCTCAGCGACGATGGGGAGAACGGGGAGTTTCTTGGTCCCGCAAAGGTCCACAGATCCACTGCGCTGGGGGCATCAGCCCGCTGCCGCTTCGGGCGAGTGCAAGCAGCAGGGGGGTGCCCTGCCTCGGGTTGCTCCCAGCCCCGTCTGTAGGTGGTCAGCCCCTTCCAGCAGCAGAGGTTGCCTAAGGAAGCAGAGCGAGGTTTGTCCGCCTGAGCGCTCTGCCGAGCCCCGGCCTCGTGCCGGGGAACGTTTCTGCACCAAGGTGTTTTAATGTCTGCTTGTGCAGCTCTCGGGGAGAGCCGGAGGGCTCAGGGCAGTGCGTTCGAGGCTGCAGGAACGTGCCCTGCGGGCGCCTTCCAGCGCTGGCTGTGGGCCACTCCTGTGCTGCACCTCTGGAGACGTGCTGCCCTCACGAGGGTTTCGGAGCACCTGCCCGTGTTTTGAGAAATGGTCTTGCCTGGGCTGCGCATCCTCGTGCGGCACTCGGGAGCGCTGACATCCCTGGCAGACAACCGTCCCGCCCTCCGGTCCTGGGCAATCCAGGGCCTTTCATCCTGTTTTTTTTTTTTTTCCTGTTTTTCTTCCTTTTTTTTTCATTTTTTTTTTTTTTTAAATCGTTTAGATGGCTCTTGTGTGCAAGAGAAAAAAGGAAAGGATAAATACTGCCCCCGTTCTCCTGTTTAAAAAAGAATCCTGCATCCTACTCTGGATGCACAGGAACGTAACGGTCCTACTGGAAGGGATCTGTGGGTCTGAGCCTGGAGCTTAGAAAAATGTATCTGTGCTTAATCTGAAGGTTTCCCTTTTTTGAGTAACTAGCTTTGGAGGCGAGGTCCTCGCATAAGGCTAACGGATCCAGTAGAGCAGTAATGGAAATTAATGCCCAGAGACAAACGCTTGTTGTTTCAAAATTAAGTTTTCCGCTCTCCCTGCTAGGAGAGATTGTGATTTTTCCCCTTTCCCGCACCCAAATCCACAAGCAGCCCGTGCCTCGGACGAGTAGGAAGGAACGGTTCTGGCTGTGGCAATCCGGGGCCGGAGGGAACCGTGTGGGGAGGGCACCTCCGCTGCTGCCGCTGGCTGACAGCTCTGGTTCTGTCCCCAAGCTGAAGCTCCCATTGCAATGGATCCGCGGACCTTAGCACAGAGGAGAAGAGAGGAAGCCTGGAGGTAAGCACAGATGCATTTTCTTATTCTCCTCCTCACGCTGCAGGCTGGGAGGTGCTCCTCACCTGAGCAGAGTGTGCTCCTGCAGTCCGCTCATGTTCCCAGGGCCCAGACAAGGTGAGCGGTGCAGGTGTGTGAGAGCATCTTCCTAAGCCTCTGTTTCCATTACCCGTCCTCCCCAGCAGCGAAGGAAGGTTGGTGGGCAAAGGTTGCGGAGTCTCTGTCCCGCAAGGCAGAGGAAACGTTCTGATCCTTTTCTTACGCGCAGACACTGCCATTTCGAAACCTGACCTCCTGTCGCGGATTGAGCAAGGAGAGGATCCCAACGCTGAGGAGCAGGATGACTCTGAGGGAGGAGAAACTCCCACAGATCCCAGCACTGGTGAGCCATAAAGTTCCCGGGACTCGGTGGGGTGACGGAAAGCAGCTGCAGCTGCCGCAGCCTGTCTGTGCTCTTCTCCTTGCTTCTGCCGATGAGTTTTGCCAGTGCTGTTCTCCAGGTCAGGGTGGCTTCGCCCTCCTCATCGGCTCCTACCCGCTGCTGCCGTCGTTCCTGAAATCCCCTGTAAAGCAGCTGCAAGGTGTGAGCGTCAGCTCATGCTGTCCTTCCTTCTGTGCACAGAGTTTTCCTTTCCCGGTCCCGACGACAGCTCGTGGGGTAAATACGAAGAGACCCTGGCTGAAAGTCACGACGGCTCCGAGGAGGAGGAGGAGAGCATGGAGGCCCCCAGTACATGTGAGTTGGAAGCGCAGAGCTTCGCCGGGCGCCGCGCAGAGGTGGAGGGGCAGAGAGCGGCGGGCGCAGGCTCCTGGCTCTGGCCGGGGACGGTCCCCGCGTGAGACCCTGCCGTCGCGGCGGTCTCTGCCAGGCTCGCCTCGGGCTCGGCACGGAGCTGGACGACGGCCGCTGCAGATGGATGGCACGCGGGCAGGAGGAGCTCCGGCACAGCTCTAAAGCAGCTGAGGGCTCCCTAGGGGGTGCGGGGTCACCCGCACGGGGTCGGATCGCTCAGCGAGGTGGAGGTGGGCTGGAGCAGGCGTAGCGCGGGCACGCTTCAATGGCTTTAGCAGCAGTGTTCCTACAAGGCTTCCACGAGTATGTAAAGTGATATTTTTCACGGCTTCCTATGTCAGCCGAATGTGAGGCTTTGCGGCACAGCAGAAGACACGTCCCTGTCGCTGCCTGTCACCCCAGGTCCCTGCTTTGAAGCTTGGGAACACGTAAGCCGCTTGGGGAAGCGTATCCTGCTAGGACGTGTCTGGTTTCCTGGCCTCGTTCTCACAAGCAGCCGAACTGCTCTGGCTGGTGCTTTTCCAGAATTTCGGCCCGATCCATACCAGTCGGCCCGTTTTCAAACTGCACGTTTGGCAAAGTGACAAGCAAGTGGAGAGACAGGGAGCGAGGAGCAGTCTGCTCTGTGCACGCAAGCGCTGGGCGTGCCTTTACCTTCGCGCGCTCTGCAGAAACCTGTGGCTTTTTCAGGCCTTTCCTCTGTACCCCCAGATCCTCCATGCTCTTTTCATCCTCTGTTTGCCAGGGTCCTTGGCAGGAGCTCTGAGTTACCGTTTATATCACAAGAGATCATTCAGCCCCAGGCCTAGGCATCATACAAGCCCAGAAGAAAAAAGAGGTTTTATTCCCCTTCTTTCTCTCTCTCCCTCCTTTTTTTTTTTTTGTTTTGCTTTTATCCTGTACCACGCGCCCTCAGTGACACGTTCTGGTTCACCTCTTGCTGAGAAACCTGCTTTTTCCCTTTGCCTAGCTAAATAGAGAGGTCTCACCGTCACAGTGTCTGAGCTTTCCCAAGAAGTCAACGTATTTGGGCTTTATTTGCATTGCAGTACTGCTTAGACAGCTCCCGGTCAGGGCTTGCAGCCCTGTAGTGCCAGGTACCACCGTGAGCGCGCAGAGCACCTCTGCCCCCAAACGAATTGCAGTCTAAGTAACGCGGCCGTTCTTATCTCAAAGAAATGACATGCATGTCTCTGCTCCGTCAGATGCACAGCAGTGTGATGAGGAAGGTCCTGACAGCCTCGAGCTTCCTAGCTCGTTAGCAGGGAAGTGGGAAGATGTTTTCTCAAACCCGGAGGAAGAGGTAAAGCCGAGCGGCAAGAGTCGGAGCGGATCGACCCCGCAGCAGAGAGCCGCGACGGGCAACGGGCTGAGGCGCTCCGCTCGCCGCGGGAGAGACTTGGCAAAGAAGGACGCTCCCGAGGAAGCGGCCGCGGTGGAGGGGCCGTACATCTGCTGCGAGTGCGGGCAGAGCTTCCTGGACAAGCAGCTCTTCGCTGCCCATCAGCGAGCGCACGCGGGTGAGGAAGCCTGCACTTCCCTGGAGCCCGGGGAGAGCTTCAGGCAGAAATCCAAAACCTCTCCGAAAGGCCAGGGCCCGTCCCGCTCCAAGGCGTCCAAGCGCGCCGACTCGGAGAAGAGCTCCGCTTTCAAGTACGGCTTCGTCAGGCACCAGGCGAACAACATGGTGGAGAGGCCGTACACCTGCTCGCAGTGCAAGGAGAGCTTCAGCCTGGAGGTGAGCCTCATCTTGCACCAGAAGCTCCACACGGGGAAGGGTGACGGGCCGCTGACCTGCACCTACTGTGGGAAGGACTTCCGAGACCTCTCCAAAGCCATCCGGCACCAGCGCATCCACACGGGGGAGCGGCCGTACCAGTGCACGGAGTGCGGGAAGAGCTTCATCCGGCGGGACCACCTGCTCAAGCACTGGCGGGTCCACACCGGCGAGACGCCGTACCAGTGCCCCGTCTGCGGGAAGCACTTCCGCTACAAAGAGTCCCTGAATTGCCACCAGAAAATCCACTCCCGCAACCCCCGGCCTGTGGAGGAGTCGCAGCACAACTTGGAGTCGGCCACTCAGACGGGCCACTTCTGCCTGAAAAAAGAAACTAAGCAGTAGCGCCGCGCTGGGTGGCCGGGCGGAAGGGCTCGCGGTTACGATACGGTCTAGCCGGTGGACGTGCAGCGTGATGGGAGGTGAACTTGTATCGCGGCTAATCCACGTGGTCATGCTACAAAGCCCGCTTTGTCGAAGCATCGTAGGAATTCCTCTTAAAAACTCTTTGACACGAAGGCCTGGGCACCTCTTGAGCCCTGCGGGGCTACGTGGGACTTCCACAGCGGTGCAGGCCTCGTTCTAGTTGTCCCCCGCGCAGGTTTGGATTTTGCCTGTAGAGGATGCTCCCGAGAGCTTCTCTGGGGTCTGTATTTAGCAGGTGTTTCCCCACCTTTCTTTGTGCGTATTCAGGAGTGACAAGCTTTCGCTTTTCGTTCTTTGCCACTCGTTTCACCGCAAGGCTGGACGCGAGGCGCGAGGGAGGGAGGGAGGGAGGGGGGGGGGAGGCGCCGCTCCGGCCGCGCTGACGCACCCCCAGCAGCAGCCCTGCGCCGCGAGGCCGGGGCTGGGGTCCAGGGAAGGGAGGCGAAGCAGGGATGCGGTTAGCGGCGTGACGCAGAACTTGCCCAAGGCAGGAAAGCAGAGAGGAGAGAGCGGCAGAGAGCAAGGCGAGAAAGAGAAGGTGTAGGAGGAAAGGACGCGAAGGAGGAAGGGCTGAGGACATTGGAGCAAGGAGGAGCCGGGAGGGCAGCGCGTGGGTGCACGGAGGCACGGTCGGGGACCTGACCCGGAGCAGAGATGTCTCTGTTCTCTTGAAGGACGTTGCTTGCGCCAGTCAGGCTGCGGTTTCCCTCTGGCCTGAGGGAGCGGTGCCGCTGGTCCGTCATAGGAACTCTTGTCGATGAAGGTGATTTTATTCATATTTTTTAACTGGGTTTGGTCTCACACTCAGGTAAGTCAGGCAAATGAAAGGAACTTCTCCTAACCCCTGTAAAGAGCTGTTTGGTTTTTAGTTAATCTAGAAGTAGTATAATTATTATTATTATTATAATTATTATTATTATTATAATACAAGGAAACGTGTGGCACTATACTTCACTGTTGAACTAAAACACTTAAATGTATGAGGTAACTTACCGGAGTTTTTCAGGCGTCTCTGTAAATATCGGTTGAATTCTCTCGGAGCTCAGTGGTGTTGTTCCCAAGGTGACTGTAAGTAGTGTCTCTTCCGCTGTGTGTCGTCGGCTGCTGGTTTGTGACTGTGTTTTGTAATAACTTTTGTAAAGTCCGTCAATACAGTGTTTCCATTCTGAAGCCCGTGTCGGGTGAGTGATCGCAGCCCCGTTCCCCTCGCCCAGCCTCTGCGTTTCTCTCTGGCAGCGGTGACTGCACACGCTCGCCCTGCACCTGGCTGCTATTTACCGGCGTTTTTCCGGGTACCTTGCGGAACTGGTGAACTGCACGAGCTCGGCAAGGGCTGCTCGAGTCCGTCACTGTCCGTGCCCAACATCCGAGGAGCCACGTCCTGGAAAGCGCTGTTGAGCGCGGCTCTGGGGCTGCTGCGTGTGCTGGTGGTCAGCCTGTGGGGGTCGTGTTTCCAAGCTTTTTCTCTCTGCTGACGTCTGGAAGCAGACCTTGGTTTCACACGAAAATATCCCTGCGCCTCCGGGAGCTGACCTGTACCGCGCACAAGGGCTGCGGCGGCCAGCGAGCTGCTGCGGAGACGGAGCAGGGACGCTGCTCGCGGACTGGCCCTGCGGCACCCGCCGGCCCTCTGCGGTGGGTGTGGAGACCCCCCCGTGTACCCTGCGGATTCATCCTTCCTCCCTCACCCAGCTGGGGTGCCCCCGTGGCAGCCTGGCACGGCGGGACCGGGGTGCATGGGGCCGCAGGAGGTTCAGCTGCTGAGCGGGGCAGCGCTGTCGGCACGCTGGGTTTTGCATCGCGGCTTCCTTGCTTGCACCTCCCCACGCTTTTTGTACCGGGGCTGCCAATAAACCGTTCCTGCCAGGCCTGGCCCCGCAGGGCAGCGTGCGCTTTTGTCTCGGGGAGGGGGGGGGGATGCAGCCCTGGCTCCCGGGGCTGAGCTTGGCCCCGCGGTGCTGCCCAGCCCCAGCAGCACGTCCCCCGGCTCCTCGCGCCCTCCTGCCTCCACCCCATCGCCTCACCCCTGTACGGTTCGGGGATGCCGGATGCAGGTCGCCTCTCTCCAGGGGTGCCTGCAGAGGGAAGGCTGCCTCGGGCCCACACCAGCACCCTCGGATGTCGCCAGGTCCCTGCGCCAGGACCTCGGCTGTCCCCGTGTGCCCGTGCCGTGGGGGTTCGCGTCCCCCTGGCCACTTTGCCACCTTTCCTCGTCACTCGGTGCATGGCGCTGCGGGGCGGCAGCCACAGCAGCGGGGCCGGGCGCTGTGCGTTGTTGCTGCCTGGCAGAAGCTCCCGTTTCTTCCCTGTCCCAAGAGGAGCCCCTGGGCAGCCGCCGGGCTCCTGCTCCCGCTCCCTCTGGCAGCCGTCCCATCCCGCTGGCCTGAGCCTGGTGGGGTCTGGGGCTGAGCGACCTCCCCGATCCTCCCTGGCTGCCTCCCGTAACTCCCAGTTTCTCCCCGTTGCTTCGGTCGTGGCTGCCAAATGAGCTGCTGGCCGTGCCAGGGTGCCCGGACAGCGCTGCGTTTCCAGCCCCGTGTCCCCTGGGCTCCTCTGCTGGGCTGAGGACAGAGCCTGGCACAGGGTGACCGTCCCCTCCCCTGGTCCTGCCTGCGGTGGGATGGCCAACAGAGCCCCGACGAGGCCCAAGGGGTTGGGACACGGGCAGGGTGGCTGTGGGTCGCAGCTGGCAGGGGACACGCGGGGAGGTGGCACTTGGCTTTGCTGCCGTGTTGGTGCACCGTGGTGCGTGCCTGCAGAGCTGGAGCGGGGGCACCCGGCCAGCTCCCCCCCGGGCTCCGCAGCATCCAGCAGGGACAGGGCTGCTCCATGCAGCAGGGCGGGCTGTGGGGTCGGGACGGGACGGGATGGGATAGGATGGGATGGGGATGGGATGGGATGGGATGGGATTGGATGGGGATGGGAAGGGATGGGATGGGGATGGGAAGGGGGATGGGGATGGGGATGGGATGGGATGGGATGGGATGGGATGGGATGGGATGGGATGGGATGGGATGGGATGGGATGGGATGGGATGGGATGGGATGGGATGGGATGGGACAGGACAGGCTTGCGGCACGGAGAACGAACGGTGCTGGATGTGGCAGCTCCCAGCCCCCGGGGCAGCGAGCACGTGCTGGGCAATGCACGCATGGTGCACGAGCCGGTGCACAGGGCATGGGTTTTTATTTGCAGTGTACGTGTGTGCTGCCTGCATGTGCATTACGCGTGCATTACACATACATGTAATATATGTGCACGGCCAGCAGCGCAGAGCGCTCGCAAACCTAGACAGCAGCAGGGGCCTCATCTGGATTCTTCTCTGGCTGATCACGATGCAGGTTTGCCAGAGGGACATGGATATATATTAAAGCTCGATATATATATAATAAATAAGTGTCCATCTCTCTCCATACGCACGCTGTGGGACCGGGCAGGTCCTCCCTCTGTCCCTGCCCAGCGGCTGCCCACGGGTCCCAGCTGGCAGCAGGGCGAGGGACGGGGGGCTCCAGGCGGAGGGGACAGGCTGGGCGCAGGGACACGGCCGTCCCCGCCACCCCTCGCCAGTCCCTGCTCCCGATCGTCCCCAAAGCGCCCCAGCCCTGCCCTGGTTCCTCCCCAAGCACCCCCTGCCACGGCCTGCCCCCCCTGCAAGGGGCTCTCCCTCACCCCCAGCAGGGCCCCCAGCCCCAGAGCTGTTCCCCCGGCTCCTCCTGATGGGTGCCGTCCCCAGGGACAATATGGGGGGCCTGGACCTGAACAGGGGGGTGCCAATTAGGGTCCTTGCTGCCGTCGTGCACCTGGGCTCTCCCACGCGTGCTCCTCGCCCCAGCGCTGTGGCCATGCCCCCATTTCAGCACCGCGGCGGTGCCGGGATGCTGCCTCGTCCCGTCCCCCCCGTCCCCTCCCTTTTTCCGCAAACCAAAAGGTTTCCTGCCCATCCCCGTGCTCAGTGTCACCGACTTCCCCCCATTCTCAACCTGTGCCAGGGGGCCCCCGAGGTCGGGAACAGGAACGGGGCCGCGAGCCGGGGGCTGCTGCTGCGCATGGGGCCCGGCCGGGGCTGAGCGGGCACTTGGCTGGGATGGGATGGGATGGGGATGGGATGGGGATGGGATGGGATGGGGATGGGATGGGGATGGGGATGGGGATGGGATGGGGATGGGATGGGATGGGGATGGGGATGGGGATGGGATGGGGATGGGATGGGGATGGGATGGGATGGGGATGGGATGGGATGGGGATGGGATGGGGATGGGATGGGGATGGGATGGGGATGGGGATGGGGATGGGATGGGGATGGGGATGGGATGGGATGGGGATGGGATGGGGATGGGGATGGGATGGGGATGGGATGGGGATGGGATGGGGATGGGATGGGGATGGGGATGGGATGGGGATGGGGATGGGGATGGGATGGGATGGGGATGGGGGGATGGGGATGGGGATGGGATGGGGATGGGATGGGGATGGGATGGGGATGGGATGGGGATGGGGATGGGGATGGGGATGGGATGGGGATGGGGATGGGGATGGGGATGGGGATGGGGATGGGATGGGATGGGATGGGATGGGGATGGGGATGGGGATGGGGATGGGATGGGATGGGATGGGGATGGGGGATGGGGATGGGATGGGATGGGATGGGATGGGGATGGGGATGGGGATGGGATGGGATGGGGATGGGATGGGATGGGATGGGATGGGATGGGATGGGGATGGGATGGGGATGGGGATGGGGATGGGGATGGGGATGGGGATGGGATGGATGGGGTGGGAGAGGAGGGATGGGATGGGATGGGGATGGGATGGGGATGGGATGGGGATGGGATGGGAATGGGATGGGGATGGGATGGGATGGGGATGGGGATGGGGATGGGATGGGATGGGGATGGGGATGGGATGGGATGGGGATGGGATGGGGATGGGATGGGGATGGGATGGGGATGGGGATGGGGATGGGATGGGATGGGGATGGGGATGGGGATGGGGATGGGATGGGATGGGATGGGATGGGATGGGATGGGATGGGATGGGATGGGATGGGATGGGATGGGGATGGGGATGGGGATGGGATGGGATGGGATGGGATGGGGATGGGATGGGATGGGGATGGGGATGGGGATGGGATGGGATGGGATGGGATGGGATGGGATGGGGATGGGGATGGGGATGGGATGGGGATGGGATGGGGATGGGGATGGGGATGGGGATGGGGATGGGGATGGGGATGGGATGGGGATGGGGATGGGGATGGGATGGGGATGGGATGGGGATGGGATGGGATGGGGATGGGATGGGGATGGGGATGGGATGGGGATGGGATGGGATGGGATGGGATGGGGATGGGGATGGGGATGGGATGGGGATGGGGATGGGATGGGGATGGGGATGGGATGGGATGGGGATGGGATGGGGATGGGGATGGGATGGGGATGGGATGGGGATGGGATGGGATGGGATGGGGATGGGGATGGGGATGGGGATGGGACGGGGATGGGGATGGGGATGGGGATGGGGATGGGGATGGGGATGGGATGGGGATGGGATGGGATGGGATGGGGATGGGGATGGGGATGGGGATGGGGATGGGGATGGGGATGGGGATGGGACGGGGATGGGATGGGATGGGGATGGGGATGGGATGGGATGGGATGGGGATGGGGATGGGGATGGGATGGGATGGGATGGGATGGGATGGGGATGGGATGGGGATGGGGATGGGGATGGGGATGGGATGGGGATGGGAATGGGATGGATGGGGTGGGAGAGGATGGATGGGATGGGATGGGGATGGGATGGGGATGGGATGGGGATGGGATGGGGATGGGATGGGATGGGATGGGATGGGATGGGATGGGGATGGGGATGGGGATGGGGATGGGATGGGATGGGGATGGGATGGGATGGGGATGGGGATGGGGATGGGGATGGGGATGGGGATGGGGATGGGGATGGGGATGGGGATGGGGATGGGATGGGATGGGATGGGGATGGGGATGGGGATGGGGGATGGGGATGGGGATGGGGATGGGGATGGGGATGGGGATGGGGATGGGGATGGGGATGGGACGGGGATGGGATGGGATGGGGATGGGGATGGGGATGGGGATGGGGATGGGGATGGGATGGGGATGGGATGGGATGGGATGGGATGGGATGGGATGGGATGGGGATGGGGATGGGGATGGGGATGGGGATGGGGATGGGGATGGGATGGGACTATGGGGTGGGGAGGATGGATGGGATGGGATGGGGATGGGATGGGGATGGGATGGGGATGGGATGGGGATGGGATGGGATGGGATGGGGATGGGATGGGATGGGGATGGGGATGGGGATGGGGATGGGATGGGATGGGGATGGGGATGGGATGGGGATGGGGATGGGGATGGGATGGGGATGGGATGGGGATGGGATGGGGATGGGGATGGGGATGGGATGGGATGGGGATGGGGATGGGGATGGGGATGGGATGGGATGGGATGGGATGGGATGGGATGGGATGGGATGGGATGGGATGGGATGGGATGGGGATGGGGATGGGGATGGGATGGGATGGGATGGGATGGGATGGGGATGGGATGGGATGGGGATGGGGATGGGGATGGGATGGGATGGGATGGGATGGGATGGGATGGGATGGGATGGGGATGGGGATGGGGATGGGATGGGGATGGGATGGGGTGGGGTGGGGATGGGGATGGGGATGGGGATGGGGATGGGGATGGGGATGGGATGGGGATGGGATGGGGATGGGATGGGGATGGGATGGGGATGGGATGGGATGGGGATGGGATGGGGATGGGGATGGGGATGGGATGGGATGGGATGGGATGGGATGGGATGGGGATGGGATGGGATGGGGATGGGGATGGGGATGGGATGGGGATGGGATGGGGATGGGATGGGGTGGGATGGGGATGGGGATGGAATGGGGATGGGGATGGGATGGGGATGGGATGGGATGGGATGGGGATGGGGGATGGGGATGGGGATGGGGATGGGGATGGGGATGGGGATGGGGATGGGGATGGGATGGGGATGGGATGGGGATGGGATGGGGATGGGATGGGGGATGGGGATGGGGATGGGGATGGGGATGGGATGGGGATGGGGATGGGTGGGATGGAATGGGGATGGGATGGGGATGGGATGGGGATGGGATGGGGATGGGGATGGGGATGGGATGGGGATGGGGTGGGGATGGGGATGGGGATGGGGATGGGATGGGATGGGATGGGATGGGATGGGATGGGATGGGGATGGGGGATGGGATGGGTGGGATGGGATGGTGGATGGGATGGGATGGGGATGGGGATGGGATGGGATGGGATGGGATGGGATGGGATGGGATGGGGTGGGGATGGGGATGGGGGATGGGGATGGGGATGGGGTGGGGGATGGGGATGGGGATGGGGATGGGGATGGGGATGGGGTGGGGTGGGGATGGGTGGGGTGGGTGGGGATGGGATGGGGATGGGATGGGATGGGGTGGGATGGGGTGGGGTGGGATGGGGATGGGATGGGATGGGATGGGATGGGGATGGGATGGGGATGGGGATGGGGATGGGGATGGGATGGGGATGGGATGGGGATGGGATGATGGGATGGGGATGGGGATGGGATGGGGATGGGATGGGATGGGGATGGGATGGGGATGGGGATGGGATGGGGATGGGGATGGGGATGGATGGGGATGGGACGGGGATGGGATGGGGATGGGATGGGATGGGGATGGGATGGGGATGGGATGGGATGGGGACGGGGATGGATTGGGATGGGGATGGGGATGGGGATGGGGATGGGATGGGATGGGATGGGGATGGGGATGGGGATGGGGTGGGGTGGGTGTGAGTACTATGGGGGAGCATGGATGGTTTGGGGTGGGATGAGGACAGGACAGGACAGATGGAACAGGATGGACGGGAAGGGATGGGGATGGGATGGGTGGATTGGGATACGGTGGGATGGATAGGATGGGACAGGACGGGACGTGACAGAACGGGAAGGGATGAGACGAGATGGAATGGGACGGGACAGAGCGGGCTGGAACGGGTCAGGACGGATGGGACCGGACCCAAGGGGCAGCAGGGGCTGGCCCGGCCCGGTACCGGTGCCCGGGGCGGTGCCTCCCGTCGGTGCCGCTCCTCGGGGAGCCCCCGCGGCGGCCGGGGGCCGATCGGGGCGGGGGGGGTCGGATCGGGGGGGGGGGGGGGAGCGGTCGCCATGGCAACGCTGCCCTCCGGCCGCCATTTCGCACCGGGCCGCGACGCCGCCGGGGGGGGGGGGGCGGGGGGGCGGCAGCGGCGGGGCCGCGGGGGGGAGCCCGGAGCCCCCCCGCAGCCGTGGCGGGGCCCGGGGGGGGCCCGATCCCGGCGGGGGCGCTGCCGTCGAGGGGGGGGAGCTCCGCGGCTACCCCCGGCCCCGCGGCGCCGGCGGGGGCCTCCGGCTTCCCCCGCAGCGCTCCCCGGTGCCCCCCAGTCCCTCCCAGTCTCCCCCCAGCCCCCCCGGGGCCGCTCGGCGCAGCCCCCCCCAACCCCCCCCCCGCAACGCCCGTCGGTGGCGTCGGTGGGAGCGGGGAGGGTGTGTGGGGGCGGCCCGGTTTCGGACCGGGGAGGGGGGAGGGGGCCGGTCCGTGCGGGCCCCGGCGGTTGCGGGGCCGGGGACGCCCGGGCAGGGCCCCGACGGGTGGCGGCGGCGGCGCGGTGATGCCGTCGGTGCGGCAGGGGGCGCTGCGGCGGCGGCGGGCGGCCCCGCTCCGCTCCGCCCCGCCCGGCGCGGCCCCCGGCGAGGCCCGCGCGGCGGCGGCGTCCCGGCCGCCCCCTGCCGGCGCGGCGGGGCAGCGGCGGGGCCGGAGCGCCCAGCGCGGAGCGGCGGAGCCGGGACCCGGAGCCGCTCGGTCTCTCGCCGCGCCGCCCCCCCCCCCCTCCCCCCAACAAGCTCCCCGGTCGGGCCCGGGCCGCGCCCCCCCCCCCCCGAGCCCCGCCGCAGCCCCGCCGCCGCCGCCCCCGCCCCGCCGCCGCCAGCCCCGCCAGCCCCGCGCCGCCCCGGCGCTGCCCCATGCCCGGCGGCGGCCGGAGGTGAAGCAGCGAGCGGGCGCTGGATCCTCCCGGCCGCGGCCCCCGGGAGCCCCGGGCAGGGAACAAAGGGCCATGGCCGAGGGGGCTCCCGCTCAGGTAAGGGCGGCCGCCGCAGCCTCGCCCGGGGGGGGGGGGGCCGCGGCCCGGCACCGAACCCCGGCGCCCGCGGGCCTCACGTCGGGGCGGGCCGCGCCGTCGAGGCCGCGGCGGGAGGCGGCCGGGCGGGCCGGGCCGCGCCGGGGGCTGTCAGCACCGGGACCGCGGGAGCCCCCCCCCCCCCACACCCGACCCCCCCCCCCCCCCTCACTCCGCCGACGGGGCGGCGGCGGCGGCGGCGCGGGGAGCCCCGGGGGGGCGGCGCGCCCGGGCAGGGCCGGGCCGAGCCGGGCCTCCGGAGACGGCGCTGCCGTCGGGGGCGGCGCCGGCCGGGCCGCAGCCGGGGACGGGGCGCCCTTCCCGGCTCCGGGCCTGCGCCCGCCGCCCCCTCGGGGCCGCCCCCCCCCCCCCCCGGGCACCGGCGGCCGGGCCCTGCGGGGGTTTTGGGGGGTGGTGGTGGGGGGGAACCGGCGCCGCCGGCCCCCGATCCGCCCCCCCCCCCTTCCCCGTAGCTCCCCCCCGGTGGTGGCGTGACGGAGCCGTGATGGAGCCGTCTGGGGGCCCCCCCCCCCCGGTGGCGGGTCGGCCGCCTGTCCCCCCGGGGTGTCACCTCCCCGTCCCCACAGCAACGGGGCTGCGCTGTCCCTTGTGTGTCCCCCCCCCCCCCCAAGTGTCACCTCCGTGCCCCCCTGCGGCAGGCCCTGCCCGTCCCACGGGGCCCAGCCGTAAGCAGCTTACCGGGGTCAGCGCCCTGCGGGGACGCGGGGACGCGGGACGGGGACATCGCCGCCGCCCCGGGGTGGCTCAGCCCCGAGGGGGTCCCCGAGCACCTCTGGGGGGGGTCCCCAGGGCTGCGCCCGTCCCCGGTGACACCCGTCCCTGCCCGCAGGCGCCAGAGCCGGTGCTGCAGCCGCGCTGCCCCTCGCCCTTCCAGCCGCCCGCCGGCCCCGAGCGCACCTCGGAGCGGGAGACGCAGACGGCGGAGCTGTCCCTGACGGTGGTGGCGGCCGTGCAGGCGGTGGAGAGGAAGGTGGACTCCCACGCCACCCGCCTGCTGGACCTGGAGGGCCGGACGGGGGTGGCTGAGAAGAAGCTGATCGACTGCGAGAAGACGGCGGCGGAGCTGGGCAACCAGCTGGAGAGCAAGTGCGCGGCGCTGGGCACCCTCATCCAGGAGTACGGGCTGCTGCAGCGGCGCCTGGAGAACATGGAGAACCTGCTGAAGAACAGGAACTTCTGGATCCTGCGCCTGCCCCCCGGCAGGAAGGGGGAAGTCCCCAAGGTAACGGTGCCCGGGCTGGGGCAAGGGCAGGGGGTGGGCGCCGGCCGGAGGAGCTGCTCCCCAAATCCTGTAATTTCTGTAAGCGGGGACGGCCCCGGTGCAGGGCAGCCAGTCGCCATCGGGACCTGGGGGGAGCTCAGACGCCAAACCTGCCCGCCTGAGCCTCCCGGTGTGCCCTGCGATGGGGTGCCCGTGGAGGGAGGGAGGTGGAATTGAGGGGGGGGGGGGCGCATCTCCCCATAACTCAGATGGCATTTAGGGGGGAGGTTTCGGTTCTAGCTCGGCCAGCCGTGCCGCAGCAGCTCACCTCTAACCGCCACTGGAGTTTGAATCAAGAACCCGTGAACGAAGCAGGCTCAGCCGCTCTTTCTCCGCCACCTTTGGATCCCCGAGGACGGGTGGCGGTACCCGAGGAAGGAGCGCGCGGGGTCTGCGGCACCGGGCACGGGGGAACCTCAGGGATCCGCAGGAAGATGACGAGCGCCCGCCCTTACAGCTTGGGCTCAGCCGTGTACAGCAACAAAAGGCGCCCGCCATGAATATTCATCCGCTATTTGCATTTCATGACTCTTTTCACCAAAAGAAAGTTTGCTGATGGGACCGTTTCCTACACCGGGAAATGAACGTCGCCGCTCTCCGGAGAGCGCGGTGGGTGCTTGCGAGAGGAAGATCGACACCCAGCCTGGAGGAAGGCACGGCGGCCCCGCGGCCGGGCAGCACCGCTCAGCACCGTGCTGCTCTCTGAAGAGCTCGGCGCAGCCCCTGCAAGCCGGCCGCATCCTGAATTTATCTGCAGAAATTATTGCTCGGCAAAACAGCCTCGGAAACTGCCGTCTGCTCCCGGACAATTTGCAAGCAATAACTAATGATAACTCAGGGCCTGGGTCGAGTTTTCCCTGGAGTTCTGGGGTAATTGAATCTGGGGTTTTACGTCAGCTCATCAATAGAGATGAGGTCCAGCCGTGGCACCCGGTTTTTATCTCGTTTACGCTACCTCCAGGCGTGCACGAGCCCGGTCACCTCTGCAGAGCTGACCCCGCGGTGTGAGCGGGACCGAGAGGAGGAGGAGGAGGTCGGTGTCGCTTGGGGAAAGCGTGGTCGGGGCCCCGTGCACAGAAGCGGGTGTTTGGACGAGCCCTTTAATGTCACAGAATGGGAACTCGTGCCCAGGAGTTGTTTTCCAATAAAAACACAAACCGGGTGGTGGCCGCGAAGGAGCCTGGCCACGTCCGCGGGGCGAGGGGGGGAAAGGAAGCGAGGGGCGAGGTAGCGTGCCCGCCCAGGCCGCCTGAACCCGTGGTGCTTGTGATTGCAGGTGCCGGTGACGTTCGACGACGTGTCCGTCTATTTCAACGACAAGGAATGGGAGAAGCTGGAGGAGTGGCAGAAGGAGCTGTACAAGAACGTGATGAAGGGGAACTACGAGTCGCTGATCTCCCTGGGTAAATACGGGTGCCCCCCTTCTGCTTCAAGGTAGTTTCTTGGGAATCCCTGGCTGCCTGCAGTCCCAGGCGTCCTCCGACTCCTCCTCGATTTCACAGTTTGATCCTCTCGAGACCCAAATGTCCCGGTGTAAAGGGAGACTTAAAAAGTACAGGAGGATGTTTCCAGTCCTGCTCTTGTTTCCTGGTGTGCACGAGGCTGGGTAAGGCCACCCCCCAGCTCGGGGCGAGGTGGACAGGAGACCTGTCGAGGCCCCCTGCAGCCAGAGATACCGAAAAAGCATTTTTCCCCTGCAGCTGTTGCAAGGGCTTCCCTTCACCTTTTGGGTCTGCTGCTCACGTACCCCTTTAGAGAAAACTTCTGCGGAGACCCAGGGCAAAGAAAAACTGCGTAACGCAATGTCAGCTGCCGTCTTTTGGGGCTTTATCTGTTGAACCTGCAGGAGAAATCCCTGTTCTGCTGGGGCCAGAGGCGAAACACTTCTGGCTTCAGAAGAGGCAGGAATTCGCCTGAGAAATTCGAAAGTCGTGCACGAAAAATGTTGGGGTTGGGTTTGCTCTTTGAAGTAGTTGCTTTGTGTGTGGCACCGCAGCTCCTGCCCCCGTGGCTGTCCAGGGAGCCCACCTGCAGCACCGGGCTGCTCTGTGCGCGGGTCCTTTGCGGCTGTTCCCCAGTCTCTTCGTGTTTTCTCCCTTGCTCCGCGAGAGGTGGAAGCTGAGCCTGAGGATTCCCCCTCCAGTAATCCCTCCCTCCGTCCCTCTCTCTCCCAACAGACTATGCAATTTCCAAACCCGGTGTTTTGTCCCAGATCGAGCAAGGGGAGGAATCGCGGGTCAGGAATGAGCAGGACTTGGAGGAGAGCGAGATCATAACCGATGCCACCGCAGGTGAGAGCAGCGTGACGAGGGCGTGAGGGGAGCCCTGGGTTGCGCTCGGAGGAGCCGGGAGCCGGCTTGCCCCGGGACGGGCAGGAGGGAGCAGGGCTAAAACACTTGTTGCTGAGAGCTGTGGCGGAGGAGATGATCAGGAGGAGCAAAAACAAACAGGGAAGGGTTCGTCTCATTGACGATTTGACGTCCAGGTACGGCTCAGCGCAAAGCAGGGCTGCTGGAGCCCAGAGGGGTGGGCACCGGGAGCTGTCAGCAGGGGAAAGATCCGCAGTCGGAGCACGTCCTCAGGAGCCTGGTGTGCCGAGTCGTGGCCGACCGAGGGAGCTGCAGCCTTCCCAAAAACTCCCCTCTGTCGGTTCCTGCTGCATGGCTGGGCTCGCCCTTTGCAGTGCCCCTGCGGCCCGCACCCACCCCGGGGTGCTGAGGGGTCCCTGCGCCTGCAGGGCTGGGCGGGGAGCTGGGCTGCAATGCCTGGGGCCTGGCACGACCGAGCTGCCAGCGGGCTTCTCGGGCTCGAGACAAGGGCGGACAGACAGACAGACGTAGCAGGGAAGGAAGGAGGGACATCCACAGGGCCCGCCGAGGTGCTGGGGCTGGAGGAGGTGTCCTGGCAGAGATGGCGTTGGCTCCGCTGCTGGTCTCCTGCCCCGGGTTGGGTCACTCTGATCTCCTGCCCGGGCTCCTGGTCGTGAGGATTTTGAAGTTAAATCAGGGCCAGCAGGAGAAAATCCTCTGCTGCCCCCGGGGCTGCTGGCTCAGCCCCGCTGCCTGGGGACCTGGGGTGGCCGGGGTGGCACTGGGCAGCGGGCACGGGGTCCCCAGACCCTTCGGAGTCCCAGACCTGTCGGAGCGAGCCGGGAGGGCTGCGTGCGGCGCCTGGGTTACAGGGAGGACCGCGGCAGGGCTGAGTGAGGGGCAGGGGAACACGGGAGAGCGGCGGCAGAGCAAAGCCAGCCCATCTGTGGGCACAGCAGCAGAGCCAGCCCTTCGGGAGCTGGCAAAGAGCTGCTGGGATCGGTTTCATCCCAGCTCCTGGGGATGACGCCGGTGGGCATCTCTCTTTGCTGCAGCCGGCATAAGGGTTGTGATCAAAACGGAGGAGCTGCTTCCTGAGGACAGCCCCGAAAACCCAGAGCTGCACGGGATGTCGGGGCAGTCGGAGGGGAGCTTCCAGAGCCCGGACGAGGAGGCCGCCTGCGAGAGCCCCTACGGCTCCGTCTCCCCTCCGAGAGACCTCCCGGGCACCAGCCTGGGCGACCCCTCCGAGTACGTCGCTGACTTCAACGAGATCCAGAGGGTCATCGTGCACCACGGCAGCTGCACAGGTGAGAGGTGCCGGGAGGGTGGGGAAAAGGCTCGGACGGAAGAGGGGGGGGTGAAATCCCCCCGGGATCGGTGCTGGAAGGAAAAGCTCACGGCTGGGGCAGCCTCGATCGCAGCTGCAGTGGTGCTGGGGCCGGGAGGAGGAGGCACGCGCAGGCGGTGAACTTCTGAGCGTTGTCCGAAGGGGCACCCGACCCGCTGGGGTCCCCTTTGGGAAAAGCCTTTCCCCAAACCTCTTGTCGGGGCAGGAGAGGGAGCAAAGCCAGGGGCTGCAGAGGCCTGGGGCAGGCGTTGGATTTGGGGAGGGGAAGCGGGCGGCACGGGGTCCGCGTCCCCGAACACATGGGAGCTCAGGGAGGGTCCAGAGGACAGGGACGAGGGCGGCCGGATCCGTGACGTGCGAGCTGCCGGGAGGGCAGGCACGGCGAGGCCAGGGGGTGGAGAGAAGAGAGAGAAGGTCGCGGCGGGCACCTCGGGAATGTTTTTTCCCCTGCTGACCCCTCCGTCGGAGGGGAGAGGGCCTTGCCTTTGAGACAACCCGGTGTCGGCTGCCTCTTCTTGGGAAAGCCTGGCAGTTCTTCCTAGAAAGCCTCTGAAAGGTACATAGCCCGACTCAAAGTCCACCGCGGGGTGACGGTCAGGGATCCACCGCGGGCCTTTCCTCGGGGCACGCTGCGTGCGTCCCTGCCAGGGCGGCTTTCACCAAACAGACGGCGTTTGGGGAAAAAAAGGAAAGCAGCAGGGTCACCTCCGGCGCCGGTGTGGTGCAAGCAGGGAGCCTGCTGCCGTCAGGGCCCTCGTCCACCCCATCTCTGCTGGGGTTTGGGAAGGACGACGGTCGGGGGAAGCCGAAGGAAGGGGTCGGTCCCAGGCTGGGCGCTCGGAGCTGGAGCCAGGCAGCCCCGTGCTGTGTTCCCGCAGAGCCCAGCGGTCACAGCCCAGCCCTGCGCAACAGCAGCAGTGAGAGCTGCTCAGAAATAACGCCGTCATTCGTGTCCCTTCTCCCCCTGCCTCGTAACGTCACGGAACTGCAAAGCCTCTCAGGTTGTCACTCCCGAGGCGGTTTGTCCATCCTCCCCGGGGCAGTCGGGTGCACGCGGGGTCTGCGCACGCGGCTGCGGGCGTCTCTTCGGTCCCACCCTAACCAAATTCTGGTTTCCCCCTGCAGAGGACGGGATCGTGATCAAGACGGAGGAGGAGGAGGAGGAGGACGACCCGGACACGCTGGAGCCGTGCGCCATGTTCTCGGGGCGGACCGAGCCGCCGGCCTTCCCCAACCACGAGGCCGGGCTGGGCTGCGAGGCGCAGTGCAGCTCCAAGGCGCCGCCGCGGAGCCTGGCGGCCGCCCGCGTGGGCAAAGCCCCCGCCTGCGAGAGGGACTCGGGGGAGATGAAGCCGGCCACGGCCCAGCAGCGCAACCGGACGAGGGAGAGGCCCTACATCTGCCCCGAGTGCGGCAAGAGCTTCATGCTCAAGATCAACTTCGTGATCCACCAGCGCAACCACCTCAAGGAAGGGCCCTACGAGTGCCACGACTGCGACCTCAGCTTCCGCAACAAGCAGCAGTTCCTGCTGCACCAGCGCAGCCACACGCGCCGCGGCGTGGGGGTGCCCCGGCGCCCCGAGCACGGCCTCAAGCCCCAGCCGCGTCCCCCGCCCCCGGGGAAGCCCTACAAGTGCTCCGAGTGCGAGAGCAGCTTCAGCCACAAGTCGAGCCTCAGCAAGCACCAGATCACCCACGTCGGGGAGCGGCCCTTCACCTGCGGCGAGTGCCGGCGGAGCTTCCGCCTGCAGATCAGCCTCATCATGCACCAGAGGATCCACGCCGGCAAGAGCGAGATGGCCTTCCTCTGCCCCCAGTGCGGCAAGAACTTCACCCGGCCCTCCCACCTCCTGCGGCACCAGCGGACTCACACCGGCGAGCGGCCCTACCAGTGCAGCCAGTGCGAGAAGACCTTCAGCGAGAAGTCCAAGCTCACCAACCACTACCGCATCCACACGCGGGAGCGCCCGCACGCCTGCGCCGTCTGCGGGAAGGGCTTCATCCGCAAGCACCACCTCCTGGAGCACCAGCGCATCCACACGGGCGAGCGGCCCTACCACTGCACCGAGTGCGGCAAGAACTTCACGCAGAAGCACCACCTCCTGGAGCACCAGCGGGCGCACACCGGCGAGCGGCCCTACCCCTGCACCGAGTGCACCAAGTGCTTCCGCTACAAGCAGTCCCTCAAGTACCACCTGAGGACGCACATGGGAGAGTGAGGGGCTGCCACGGCTTCCTCTCCCTTCCCTTCCCTTCCCTCCCTCCAGCCCTCCTCCTCCTCCTCTTCCTCCTCCTTTGCTCATCTCTCCCCACCCTCCCTCCATCCCCCCCGGCTCAGGGCATGGACATCAAGGAAGCTTTGTGTGGTAGCGCCGCTGCTCTGGTGGAGACAGCTAGGCTGATTGGAAATAAATTAATTAATTAAAGCAAGCAACGCGCGGCAAAATTAAAAGATTATATATATATAAAATTAACAGAAGCAGCTGACTTAGGGAGGATCCTCACCATCGACAACAACAGCAACAACAAAGGAAACCTGTACAGGGTGTTTTGCCGGAGTAGGACTCTTAACTGCTTTTTAAATCTACTGTTTGGTTTTTTAATAAATGTGGAGGAACTTTTTATTTGATAAGCAAACTTAGGATCGCCAAGCTATATATATATATATTATTTTTTTTTCTTTTCAGTGCTCCGTAGGCTGATTCTGGCACAGTCACTTTTGTCCAGGAGCTCTGCGGAGGTGCTGCAGCCCCGGCCAGGCGCTGCCTCCTCCCGGCTCTCGGGGCTGGCCGCGGCGGCACCGCGTGGCGGCAGGGAGCTCCGGCAGATGCAGGCGGCAAGGAGGTTCTCTGTGTATCTAGATCCGAAGCGCTGATAGGTGCCTGCCCGGCTCTCGGGGCTGTGACGCACTCATGGATTATACAATAGAATAAAATGCTAGTTCCAGTCAAAGGACATTTTTCTGGTAGGACCCCGCCAGCAAGGCTCCTCCAAACGCTCGTTTCTAGCCCCTCATCCTTCCGCAGCGGCGGACGTGTTTCCAGCGAGCGGCGACCCCGGGCACCCGGCCCCGCTGCTGCTACCAGAGCTGCGCCCGAGGGGTCGCGGGTGTGAGACGTGGGAGCGGTGCGTGGAGGCACGCAGCCGTCCCCGGGGTCCTGCCCTGGGTATGTGGCCGTGTCCCCCAAGGGCTGAGACCCACGAGCCCGCCCCGAGCTGCTCCTGCTCACCCCCGTCCTCCTGCGGTGATCGCGATGGGGCTCACGGTGTCCCTGTGCACAAACCCTTGGGGTTTACGCCGCTCTCCTTAAATGCACCTTGGCGAGCGGCGCTGCCCGTGCCCTCACCGGTGGCGCTGCAGTGCCTTTACCAGCAGCGGGGGCAGCCTGGGGCTCTGCCCCCAGATCGAGGAACGGGGCCGAGGGTGGCTGTGCCGCCGGGAGACCCCCGGTGCGCGGGCACCCGCTGCAGGTCGTGGTTCCCGTCCCCGGTGGCTCCGTGCCCCGTGTTGTGCCCATCGCATCCCAGCCACGTCTGGGGCAGCAGCGCTGGGTTCCCGGCCGGGCACGGGGCCGCGGTGCTGGATGTGGCGTCAGGTGGTGGCGTTAATAAACAGAGCGGTGATGGGAGAAGTCGTCGGGGCCGTCAATGCTCGTACAGAGCCCAGCGCCCCGCTGCAGGTGGGGGAGTGCTGCTGGTGCGGGACGGGGCTGGGCAGCGGCGTGAGCAGTGAGCGGGATGCTCGGGGAGGCAGAGAAGGCTGCAGTCAGGCGCTTGCCCCACTGCTTTCGCTCCCCTTTGCACCAGGACCCGCTCCTCTCTGCTCTGTGGCTCGACTTAAGGGGAAAACCAAGACTTTCGGGTCAACTGCCCCGTCATTTCCAGAGCCAGTGCTGTATCGAAGCCCTGGCACTTCTGTGGTTCTCAAAGCACGTTTGCCAACAAGGCTCGTGGATATCGACGTGTGCGTATGAACGACTCTTAAATTTGTAATTCCCAGACTCTTCCGAGCTAGAAAGCGACCCAGCGCAGCCGGGAGCCTCGGAGAGGAGCACTTTGGGGCTGCCTGGCCGAGGTTCCCGGGTTCCCAGCGCCAGGCTGCTGCCCGAAATGTGCTGGGAGCTGTTTGGGGTTTGGGGTCTGGGTGCGTGGGCTGGCAGGGGCTCGGCACGCCGCCAGGGGCTGCCAGGAGGGGACAGCGGGGCCCTGCTGCAGCCCCAGTGTCCCCCCTCTCGTCAAGATGAAACGTAATTAGGAAGACAAAAAAAAAAAAAAAGCACCGACTCTGGTTCTCGGCACCCCTGTTCATCACAGGAGGCTGGCAGCAGCACGGAGCAGGCAGCCTCCTTTTTTAATTCCTAAGAAGAAATAGGGGGGAACGGTGGGCAGCCGTGGGGTGCAGGATGGAGCCCGGAGCCCCTCGCTGGGATTTCTTGCCTGCGGAAGGGGCGCAGCGAAGCAGCCGGCCCCAGGAAGCCGCTCGAGCACCGGATTACGCTCGGCTCCCGCTTGTCCCAGCTGCTGCCCTGGCACAATCCCTTCAGCTGCATTAACCCCGAGCCTGGCGGGTGGAAGCGGCCGCCGCTCAGCGCCGCCAGCCTGCTGGGGAGAAGCTCCCGGGCACGTTTCGGGCTGTAAATGATTTAATTTATGTAAGTGGTCGAAGCACCCAGGGCGGCCGTGCCGAACCGCAGCCCCGAATGCTCTGAGTGCTCGGAAACGGGAATTTCTTAACCGATTCAGAAAGCCGAGACCTGCAGGCTGTCCCACGGGGCAGGTGTGGGTGCACACGCGCAGGCTGATACAAGCACACAAGCACGGGCACACAGAGCGAGCCATGGGCACGTGCACGCACTTGTGCGCATGCATACAGACGTGAACAGGGATGTGCACACGAGCACACACAGAGCTCACAAGCACATTGATGCACAAATACACACCCACGTGCACAGACATGGGTACACACAGCCCTGCCTCCGCACCGATAACCAAGTGCCTGTATGGAGACACACACAGACATGTGTCTGCACGCACACACACACACATTAATGTGTGCACACACGGAGCTGTGCACAAACATGCACCCACGTGCAGGAAAACGTTCACACTTGCACCCACATACACACGGATGCGCGGGCAAACGCAAGCAGCCAGTCAGATGTACACTCAGACATGGCTGTGCACACACGTGTGCACACAGACACGTGCAGATGCGTGCACAGGCACATCAGTGCGCACGCATTCACACATCCATGTGCAAACATGCAGACTCAGCAAAAGGCATGCATGTCGGCACAGATGCATGCACACACATCCACACGCGCTTGCACATGTGCATACACATACATACCACACCCACGTGCATGTAAGCAACACAAATGTGCTGGCACATGCACACGTGCCAATGCAGAGGCACACAACCATGCACACACATACACAAACACACATGCACACACACACTGACATACATCCGCATGCCAACACACATGAACGCACACATATGCCAATGCAAAGGCACATGTGCACATGTGCTTACACACACGTGCACACATCAACACATAAGTTTACACTGACACACTTACAGGTGCCAGCAGACGCACAGATGCCTGCGTGCACACACGTGTGAACACACCAAGACACCGAAATCCTGGCCCTGGGCACCGCCGGGCAGAGCCCGGCTCCGGCCTCTCGGCGCCTCCCTGCAGGTGCTGCCGGCCACGGCCGGGATCCCCCGGAGCCTCCTCTGCTCCAGGCTGAGCAGCCCCAGCTCTCCCGGCCTCTCCTCACAGCAGAGGGGCTCCGGGCCCTGCGGCATCTTCCCGGCCCCGCACCGGGCTCTCCCCAGCGCGTCCAGCTCCCCCCTGGACCGGGGGCCCAGCACCGGACCCACTGTGCCCAGGGGCGGCCTCAGCAATGCTGAACGGAGGGGCAGGATCACAGAACCACGGCGGGGTCTGGGCGGGAAGCGGCCCCAAAGCCCCCCCATGGCCACCCCCTGCCATGCCCAGGGCCCCCCAGCCCAGCCCCGGCTGCCCCCAGCCCCATCCAGCCTGGCCTTGGGCACTGCCAGGGATGGGGCACCCACAGCTCCTGGGGGCTCCCCAGCCCCACTCCCACCCCCACATTCACCCCCCAGCCCTGCCCCGCTCCTCTCCCCAGAACCGCGGTGCTGGTGCCGGACAAGAGCCTGCGGGGCTCGCTGCGGCCCAACCGCGTCCTGGGTGTTGTGGCCAGGCCTGCGGAGGCCCTGGAGGCCGCTGGCCACCTTGTGGTGCACGACGAGGCCCCGGCCATCTTCTGTGAGAGCTGCCGGGTGCCGCAGCGCCCGTGGTGCCTGGAGGAGGCCCCGCAATGGCCACCCCGGGGTAGGGGGAGCGGGGCAGGGCTGGGGTCCCGCTGGGTGCTGCCGGGGGTCCCCCCCGTGCACAAGATGGGTTCTGGGGTCCCTGCTGTGCATGTGTCGGGGTCTCTGCCTGGCATGGTGCTGGGGTGTCTGCTGGGTGCAGGGGCGTGGATTGGGGTCCCCCCCCCGTGCACAAGGTGGGGTCCCCGGTAGGCAGGTGTCGGGGTCTCCTCTGGGCACAGGGGCACAGATCGGGGGTCCTTTCGGGCACAGGTTGGGGTCCCCTCTGGGCACAGGGCAGGGTCTCTTCCCGGCACTGATCTGGGGTTCTCTGCTGGCACAGGTCAGGGCTTGTGTCCCCTCTGGGCATGGATCTGGGGTGCCCCCTGGGCACGGATCTGGGGTCCCCTCTGAGCACAGCTGGGGTGCCCTCTGGCATGGTCAGGGTCCCCCTCTGTCCTCTGCCTGGGTCCCAGCTGGCTCTGAGCTGATGTCCCGTACCCCTGCCGCCCTGCTGGGGCTGCTGGTTCTCCCGGGGCTCCTGCAGCCCCTCGCCTTCCCCCAGCCCCTCGCACTCCTCTGCAGCCCCGTGAGGGCCCCAGCACCCCGTACACCCCCAGCCAGGGAGCGGCCTGGGGCTGCAGCTGCAGAGGCTGTGGCCTCTCCTCCCGCGTGTGGGCTGGGGTCTCCCCCACCAGGAGCCCCCTCCAGCAGGGGGCACGCCTTGGAGGAGCAGGCGTTTCTGTTCAGAATACTCCAGCCGATTTACCAAGTGCGTCCGAGACACAGCGCTGCTGGCTCTCCAAGCCTCTTCCCACAAATCCCACTTCCAACACCAAAAGTTTTTTTTTTTTTTTTTCCTAATTAAAAAAGCCCACAAACTTCAGGGTTTCCACATGAAGCTATTCCAGAAATGTTTCTGGCCAAAACAGCTGCACACCGGGCTCTCTCTAGCCTGTTTCTAACAGAGGGGGCCAGAGGTGGGTGCTGTCTCTGAGCTCAGCCTTTCTCAACCGAGGTAACCTCAAAAAATGTGCCCCACTCACCCCTCGCTGCAGAGCGGTATTGACCCCCCCACCCCTCCAGGGTCTGTTTGGTGACACAATCTCACTCCTGCAAATATAACCCCCAAATCACCAAATATGCTTTTATTTTCCTCTAGGAGACAGTCCAGACCATTTTTTTTTCCTAGAAAAACAGAAAGAAGGGTTTAATCCCAAAGGAGAAAACAAAAGTGATGTGCTGATGGTACGTGTCTGTGTCTGCCATGCC
The DNA here is from genome assembly GCF_040182565.1 of Anser cygnoides. Classification (NCBI taxonomy): domain Eukaryota; kingdom Metazoa; phylum Chordata; class Aves; order Anseriformes; family Anatidae; genus Anser; species Anser cygnoides. The sequence goes on from NC_089874.1 coordinate 851,779, forward strand.
CTCCCAGCCTGTACACCCACCCCTCTTCAAGGGCACATCCCGTGTTTCCCTCTCCCCATTCATTTTTATCTCCTTCCCCGTAACGACACTGCTGTTTCCTCCTTCCCTCCCTGTCCATCCCATATATCCCTCCATCCTGGTCTCATTCAGCTTCATGGTCACTTTGGGTTCACCAACATCCAGCCTTGCCACCTCTCTCCCCTCTCCTCCTCCTCCTCTTCCCCCAAACCCTTTCTCCTTTTCCCCACGCTCTTCGTCCCCCTCTCCGCAGCACCGCATCCTGCAGAGGAGGGGATGGCTCAGGGGTCTCTGCGTCTGTGCCTCGTGGGGGACAGTGACCTGTTTTGGAGAGGAAATTGCTGCTGGACACGCTCTGGACAGGTACGAAACGAGCTCAGTGTCTCCTCCACACGTGGCCCTTCTGGGCAGAGGCTTGGGAACGCTGCCGGAGGCTGAGCAGCAGCTGATGGGGGGAGGTAGCTTTGAGTATGTGGGACTCAGAGTGATGTTAGCTGGAGCCAGAGGTTGTTGCACCTCTGTGCGGGTGCCTGGGACCCAGAGTGGCCCCGGCCGGGCTCTGGGATGTTGGGTCACCACTGTCCCCATGGTTCTGTCATCCCTTTGGCTCATGCAGCCCCTTGGGGACGCACGCTGCTCGGCTGTGGGGTCCAGCACGGGGTGGCTGAAAACTGCAGGAGCCAGCACGAGACGAGGGGCTCACAGCTCCCCTGAGCTCTGCAGGTGGAAGTTTCCTCCTGTTACAGGGTTTCTTGTCTCCCCGTTTCCCTCCCAGCCCGCAGTATGGACTCTGTGTGGCTCAAGTTCCTCTCCGGGTTGTTTCCCCCAGGTGCGAGGCGGTGAAGGTCCCCACCGCAGAGCCAGTCTGCCCAGAGCTGCCACAAGAGGTACCACAAGAGGAGAGAGACCTCACGTAATTTCCTTTCCTTCTTCTAGTGAACCTGCTGAGCGTGTTGGACAGAGAAAGGGGTAAGTTTGGGGAGCTGATGGGCACAAATGGGGGAGAAAAACTTTCCAGAAACGAGTTTCCTTATCTCCTTGGGGCAGTGATGGGTTCACAGCGCAACATCTAAATCTGGTGTCCATCTAAAACCGGATCCCTTCGTTTTAACTAGGTCTGCTGTAAAAATAAAGGTCTACTTCCATGCCAGGAGTGACCCAGAGGTGCTAATGCCACATAAGAGCATTGGGTTAAACGTGGCAGCGGGTGCACACCTTTGGCTTTTAGGCAGAGATTGGAAATGCCTCTGTGTGCGCTCAGGGCTCCCCGTGGTCCTGGCAGCATTGTAGGGCTTGAGGCGGGTTGAAGCCACCTGCAGGCAGGCTGCTCTTTGCCCTCGCAGTTTCGGGGATGATGTGCAGGGTGAGCGTGCCTCAGTTTCCCCCACATTGTGGTCCCCGACGTGAGGCCCTAAAGGAACGGGCTTAGCAGAGGGCCTGGGGTGGTGGCACTGCGTGGTGACGCCTCTGTGGCCCCACGGCATCGGGCAGCTCCAGCTCTGCGCTGAGATTGCCCGGCTGCTCGTCAGAGCGGGGCTGGGAGCTGCGGGGCTCTTGTCCCCGTGGTGCTGGAGCAGGGCCTGGCCTGGGACCGCCGCCGCCTTGCAGCTTGGATGTCCTCACACCTCCGGGGATACCCCCGCACCCCGCAGCCACCCCACACACCCAGCCTGGCTGCAGCCCCGTCACGCTCAGACCTCCCAATATCAAGCAGGGGTGGAAGCAGGGGGCTGGCAAAGCCCATTGCGTCCGTCCCCAGTGCATGGCAGCTGCCCGGCTCCATCCTGCTTCAGGTCCAGCGGGGAGGGCAGCGAGGGTGCTGCGCCCTGCGCCCTCTGAGGGGGTTGTGGGTGCTGCATGTGCACTGCTGGGGCCCGGTGTGCTTACATGACATGCCCCTGCCCTGCAAAAGAGGAGGGAAAAGGTTTTTTTTTTTTAATTGTTTGGAAACAGAAGTGCTGAGGCACTAATAGGCTGACTGCTGTTCTTACCCCTGCCATCATAGTGGTTCCAAAGAGTGTTTAGCAATATGGTGATAGGCGCTTTATATATATAAATATGTATATATTTACATATATAAAAGAAGCTGGTTTGCTTCTCAGCAGGAAACAGACTGACGTGTCTCTCTGTTGTGCATTAATGAAGGTGACACTGGATGCAGAGACAGCCAACCCGTACCTGACCATCTCGAGGGACCGCAAAACCTTGCATATGGGAGAAGAACAGCAAAACCTCCCTGACACCCTCAAGAGATTCACGGGCAGTGCCAGCGTCCTGGGCTCCCAGGGCTCCACGGCAGAGGCATTGCTGGGAGCTGGAGGTAGGGGATGGGACAACTGGGCTGCGGGGGTGGCCGTGGTGCCCGTGCGGAGGAAGGACTCGGTCGGCATGGCCATGGGGAACATGCTGCTATACTGGCCAGATCTCCCAGTGACAATGTCCACCTGTCCCTGCAGAGACAGGGAGATAAGATTAAGAGGGTGAGAAATAGCAGAGGGGCAGGGAAGCTTTGGGTGCTGATGCCGGTCTCTGACAGCGCTGCATGGCTCTGGATTTGTGTGGTGGGGGCAGCGCTGTGACAGTCACCCCACACCCAGGAACTCGGGGTGGAGACACAGAGCTGCTAATAGTGCTGGCAACTGCCCACGTAAAACATCAAAAAGTGTTAACCCCCCCCCCAAAAAAAATAAATGTTCAGGGCCCAGCAGAGAGCTGCAGTGAGGGCACAGCCTCAGCTTCCTTCAGGCTGCAAGAGAGGTGGTGGCGGGGCTGTGAGACGATCTGTGAGATCCTGGGCGGTGGGGGAGGGACAGGAGGGAGCGAATGCTGTGGTGTCTAATCAAGGAACCGAGAGCACCCCGAACTGGGGGTGGCAGTGCCCAGGCAGAGGGATGTGTGGTGCCCTGGAGCCAGGGGATCCCCCAGCCAGGCCCATTCCTACACGTGTCGGGGCTGATGATATCGGACCCACCCGCTCTGCGGCCGGAGACTGCCGAGCACCACCGGGAGCTCCGGCACAGCACATCCCGGGGACTCAGGTCAGCAGCAGAGCTCTGCGGCTCCTTACACAAGGAGGCAATGCGGGGCCTGCCTCACTGTTTCCCTGTTTTTCAACCTGCGAAACGGGACCATGTGCAGCCATTGCTGCCTCCACCCTCCTCCACCACCAAGGGCCGGAGACGGGGCTGACATTACCGGGGCAGGGAACGGCGCCGTGTCCTCTGAAGGGCTGGGCACGCATCCATTTCGCAGGCGAGCAGCGGAGCCTTGCTAAACACCACAGCCCGCCGCAGGGAGACGGCAAGAGAGCCGCACTGCCTTTCCTCCCCGGAGACCTGTCCGTTCCCCGCAAGGGCCGGGGAACCGCCAGGCAGGCCGAGCACGAAGCAGCAATTAGCTCTGCAGGCACTGTGTCCCTGGGAACCCAGCGCTGAGCGCGCCTGGCGTTTCTCAGGGCAGCGAAACGGCCGGGAAACGAGAGAGACAAAGGGGGGCCCCGTGCTGCTGGGGGTGAGGGCTCAGCCCCGTGCCCGCTGCCCGTGGTGACAGACGGAGCCCAGAGGCGCCTTCAGGGCTCTGCTCAGGGTGCTGCCGGGACGTGCCCTGACGTTCGCGGTGGGCCGCCTGCTCTTTGCAGGTAATGGGGCTCTGGAAGCTTCCAGGCGTGCTGCCTGTGACAGACATCTCCATTTCTTTATCGACCGCGGCGGTGCTTGGCTGGACGCCGGCGCTCAGCGCCTCGCCGGAGCTGCGGCTGCCTCCCTGGGGACACCGCTTGTTTATCGCCGTCAGGGACCTCGTTCGGGCAGAAATGGCACGGGCCGGGCCCCTCGGCTCCCCGAGGCCCCGTTTTTTTGCCCATTTTGTGCCCTTTCTCCTCATCTTCCCCCATTTTATCCCCTCCCCCTCGAGCCCTGTGGGGGGGGGGGGAGGGCCGCAGGGAGACAGCCTCCGACGGGGAGGCAAAGCGGCGCCTCGCCGAGGCAGAGGACTACATTTCCCAGCATGCCACAGCGAGGCGGGCAACCAGTGAGCGCGCCGCCCGCCTCGCGGTGGCATGCTGGGAAGTGCAGTCCCCCATTACACCCCTCTCTTATTGGGCAGAAGAGCTGTCAACCAGCCGGGAGGTTGACCCTCCGACCGCTTCGATTGGCCGGCGAGCGGGCGGTGGGTGGGGCGACCCGGCTATAAAATCCGCCCCCCTCGCGGCGCCGCGCAGAGCGGCCTTGCGATTGGCGGCGGGAGCTTTGGCGCCAGCTTCGGGGCGGGCGGCGGCGCTGACAGGAGGCCGGGGGGAACGATGGAGGCCGCACCGGGAGGCTCCTACCGCCGCCGCCTCCTGCTGCTCTCGCCGGCCTCCCCCGCCGCCGTCAAGGCGCTGTTCCCCGCCGAGCTCTCGCCGGTCTCCGACCTCCGCCTGACCATGGAGCAGCTGGGACGCGGCTCGGCCTGGTCAGTCCCCCCACCCCCCCCCCCCCCCCCCGGGGCCCGTCCCCGGCCCTCAGCGAGGCCTGGGGGCTCCGCTCCCCTCAGAGCAGGGCCGGGGGCTCCGCTCCCCTCCTCTCCTTCCCTCTCCTCTCCCCCCCGGAGCGAGGCCTCCGCCCGCTCCCCTCTCCCCAGGCGTGAGGCCAGGCCCGGGGGGTCCCGTCCCCTCTGCTCCGGCAGGGCCCCGGGGGGCGCCTCTGCCCTTCCCCCCCCTGCGGAAACAGGGCCTCGAGGGCCTCAGCTACCTGCCCCCCCCCCCAACTGCAGCCTCGAGGGCCTCCTCGTTTTCCTCCCACCCCCCGAAAACTGCAGCCTCGAGGGCCTCTTCTCCCCCCCCCTTCCCAACTGCAGCCTTGAGGAACTCTTCTTCCTCTGCCCCCCCCTTCTCAACTGCAGCCTCGAGGGCCTCCTCTTCCTCCTTCCCCCCTGCAAACTGCAGCCTCGAGGGCCTCATCTCCCCCCCTTCCCAACTGCAGCCTTGAGGAACTCCTCTTCCTCCCCCCCCCAACTGCAGTCTTGAGGAACTCCTCATTTTCCTTCCACCCCCCCCCCCCCCCCCCCCCCGAAACTGCAGCCTCGAGGGCCTTCTCGTCTTTCTCCCTCCCCCAACTGCAGCCTTGAGGGCCTCTTCTTCCTCTCCCCCCCCCCCAAATTACATCCTCGAGGGCCTCCTCTTCCTTCCACCCCCAACTGCAGCCTCGAGGGTCTCTTCTTCCCCCTCCTCCTCTCCCCAGCTGCAGCCTCGAGGTCCTCTTCTTCCTCCCCCCCCCCTCCCAAATTACAGCCTCGAGGGCCTCCTCTTTTTCCTTACCCCCAGCTGCAGCCTTGAGGATCCCTTCTTCCTGTACCCCCAACTGCAGCCTCGAGGGCCTCATCTCCCCCCACCTTCCCAACTGCAGCCTTGAGGAACTCTTCTTCCTCCCCCCCCCAGCTGCAGCCTCGAGGGTCTCCTCTTCCTCCTCTCTCCCCCCCCCGCCCAAACTGCAGTCTTGAGGGCCTCATCTTCCTCCTTTCCCCCCCCCAAACTGCACCCTCAAGAGCCTCATCTCCCCCCCCCACCCCAACTGCAGCCTTGAGGAACTCTTCCCCCCCCCCCCAACTGCAGCCTCGAGGGCCTCTTCCACCCCCAAAACGCAAGGCCTTGAGCTCATACCAACCCCCCCCCCCAGCAGCTTTTCCCGTGCTGCCCCCAAACCGAGGCCCCCAGGACTCCCTTCCCCCTCCTCGCCAGGTGCCCGATGCCCTCCCTGCCCCACAGAGCTCCCTTCCCCTCCCTTCCCTTCCCCTCCCCTCCCCTCCCCTGCAGCCCGGAGCCCCCCCTGGCGCTCCTCCTCCCGCCGCGTTCCCCCTTCTCTGCCGCCCTTTTCTCCCTCCTGCTCGGGCCCTGCTCCCCTGCCCACACGTGCTGGGGCTCCTGTTGCCTGCTGGGCCGTGTTCCTCCTCCCCTGGTGGCTCACCACGTGCCACCATCTTCTCCTATCTCTGGGCATCTGCCTCGCCCCCGAGCCCTTCCCTGTGCTTGGCTCCAAGGCTGCACGTTTTCCTCTTTCCCAGCTCTGCGGTTCGTCTCTCCTACAGCTCCGGCCTTGCTCTGGCCTCCTGCGCGGTCCTCCTGCGATTCGCCCTTTGCTTTTTGGCTTTATATCGCTTTCGTTTCTGTAATCTGCCTTCTTGATGATTCTCCCTTCCTTCAGATTCCTGGGATTCCTGTGAGCAACTCACGCCAGCCCCCTCCACGTTCATTGTTCTGTCCTTTTGACTTTGTGCCCTGGCGCACCTTTCGAATTACCTGGTGTGAGAGGAGAAGCCGCCCCGCAGAAACTCCTCCCGTAATTCAGATAACGCGGGGTATCCCTGTGCACGATGTGCATCTCCTGTAACGAAGCTGCTGTGACCCCTGCCCACGTGTGAAGGAAGCGTGTGCCTGCGGGGGTCGGGCTGTCGGGAAGGAGAGGGGTGCTGCCAGCGCAGCTCTCGTACCTGCGCCCGCTGCAGCTCCTTTGGGCTCTGGGTGCCTCGAGACCCTTCACCCACACGCTGATCTGATGGTCCCGTGGGCAGGGAGGATCTTAGGTGATCAGCCGAAACTTGAGACCTAACTAGTTAAAAAAAAAAAAGAGTTGTCTAACTCAAGCTCATTTCTGGATGCAAAGCAATCATTAAATCAGTGGCTGCCAGAGAGGGTTGCAGTCCCAAGGAAGATAACTGGGCTCTGATAAAGGTTTTTCTTGAGAATCGTATGGGAGATGCTGGCAGGACTCCAGGCACCGGTGTCCTACTCCACGTTTAAAGTGGTTTTAGTCCTAAAGTTTTATTGCAAGGTGTCGTTTTGTTATGTTAGAACCTTCATTTGTGAAGGTACAAGATCACGAGGGACTCTAAAGCGTAGTTTTGGAAAGCCCTCGTGGTTTGTGCGTTATTTCCTCTGCACGCCCCCTTCTCCAGCCACCCCTCATCTTTCTCGTTTGTAAGCCTCATTTCTAACGTCATCAATGCTACACATTTATATTTAAAAAAAAAAATAAATACTGAAACTGAGGTCCCTGAAGGCACTGAGCATGTTTGTGGGTGCAGTGATCTGGTGGTGGCATTGCCCGTGTGTTCAGCAGCGCAGAGCGCACGGAAGTCTGCAGGATTGCTAAGCAGGAGTCCTTGTACTTGGCCGGCAGTAAATGTTTCCGGGTATGCTTCCCTGTGCTGTATAGCTGCCTTCACGTCCTCTTCTGCTGTAGTCCTCACTTCACGAACATTTAAAATGAACCCTGAACTTCTTTTACAGTCAGCACGGAAGCGCTGAACAAGATCCGGGAAACAGGAATACCAGCGGTCTGCAGCGAACGGTGTCATCAGAGTCAACAGACTCAGGTGGGGTGTTCTCGGGGGATAAAAGTGGGTAAGGAACGAAGGGCACTGCATCTTCACTCTGCTTTCAGGGTTAGGATACAGAGCTAGCGCTCCCTGTAGCCGCTTCTCATCCTCAAGCTCGTGGAAGGCAGGCACATCTCCGTCCCTCAGCGAAGCTCCTGCCGTCCCTGTTTTGGGTTGTGGGTTTTTTAATTGTCCCGGAGCACGTTAGCAGTAGAGCTAGCATGGAGGAAAAACTGGTTCTGGCTCCAGATGGGGGCTCTTTGACACAGATAACTCATCCTAAGGAGGGGAAAAAAAAAGAAAAGCAAGACGTGGCTACTGACCCGTTCTGCTTTGTGCTCCAGCATGATTTGGAGAGACAAACCCCAGGTTATCAGGATGTTTTCTGATTGCCTTGATCTGCTCTGTGCGTGGCAGTAGGTCAACGCCTTATCGTGAGTGGATCAGCCCCTCGTGCAGCAGGGGTGGCTGAAGACGAATGCTGCTCGAGATAGCCTGAGATAGGCTTCCCCAGCGAGCTGGAGCCCCGCTATTCTCCGGTCTGTGGTGGCTGGCAGCTACTGGCCTGGGAGTGCTGCACACTGGGGTTGTGCTCTGAGAGATAGCGTCTGGTTATTCACTGATAGGATCCAGCACGTACCTGCGCTCCGCTCTGGATGGGACCAGTTTGGGTTTCTGCCCTTTGGAGGGTGGTAACTTTGAAAGCAAGTTGAGTGGTTTCTCTCTTTAAACCCGAACTGTGCTAACCTGCCCTGCGCGCTTGAATCAGGGCTGTTCAGCAGGGTTTCCTTTGTGGCTTGGGTTTTGTTTGTGGCTTTTTGCATACAGAAGCTGGCTGTTTATCTTGAAATCTGGGGAGCTGCGTTCTAGGACTGATATTTGCCTAGAAGTACTCTCGATTTGCTTTTTTTTTTCCCCTCTGGGTGAGATGGATTTTCAGTGAAAATAAAATAAGCAGTTACCCCATAATCTGTAGATTCAGAGAAGCTTCTGATACTTCACCGGTCCAGTACTTCCACTGGAGTTTGTGCACCAGTTTGTGCATGATATTTCTGTCTTCAAAGGAAGCCAGACAGTGAGTACAGCTGGCAAGCCACAAGGGGAGATAGATATACAGCCAGCTTGGTTATTCTACTTTCTTGGTTTTTTTTTCCTGCCTCCAAAGCAGGTCTCAAGTGTTTACAAAATACTTGTAAGGCTTCTGCTGTGCTGAGACCACCGCCTGTCCTGTTAGCCGGGTGAATTTTGTAGCTGTTAGCTTAGATCAGTCGCTGAAGTAGCAACAAGTCTCGTGATGATCCTAGGGAGGTGTTCTGGTAAGGTGTGTGCCTGTCACTAGGGCTTGTGAATACTGTAAGCTTCTAGAGGATCTGTGTTTAAGCAGGTTTTGTATTTGCCTGTACTGAGAAGATGCTCTGTAGTTGTAATGTTCTGCTTGTGTTATTTTGCTCATGGAGTTCTTGCTTTTATTCCCAGTGCACTAATATGTGTTAAAAACGGCCTTTTTTTAACTGAGATGTAACTGAAAACATGGCTTAAAAAACCCTAAAGGATTAAATGACTTAGTAAGATATATGTGAGGGTATAAGCCAAGGTTATTCCATGTTAGGTGACTCAATGTCTTTTGGGGGAATGCTATAGTGAAGCCCAATAACTTGCATTTACTTGGTGCTCAGACACTGCTTGTTAGAAAATGCTGTCTGTCTTATGCAGGTTGTGCTTTGGATTCACCCAGTCCTCTGACCTCCAACGACATCATGGAGGAAACGTACGTAACCCTAAGCTAAGCCCGACTCCTGTTTCATGTTGTACTACTAACCAATGCAGGCTAATGAGAAGCTTGATGTGCTTTTTTTTTTCATTTGCTGGCGTGTGTGCAGCGGGTTCTTGTCTCTTAAACTTCTAGAAGCGTGTGCTTTAGTGCTGGGCAGATGCTGGCTCGCTGTCTTGTCTGTGTCCCAGAGTACTAAGTCTTGGGTCTGAGTTGGTGTTGTACCAACCCAACCGTTTGTGTGTGACACTGATGCCTTACAAGGGTCTGCACCAAGTCACATGTAAGCTGCGGTTTTGACCTCAACACTTAAACTGTGACTTCTGCTTGTGTATGCCTTAACTGGTACCAAGAGGTTGCTTTTAGCTTGGAATTTGCCTCTCCCAATGAGAATTTTAAAAAGATCCTTTGCCCCTTTATTTATGGGGGCCAAATGCCTTTGGTTCCTGATTTACTGAGCTTTTATTCCTTTAATCTAGCTTCTTGTCTAGATGATGCTGAGAGGAGAGAGCAGGATTCCAGTTAGTGCTTTGAAAACTAGGAGGGGATAAGCTGGCTATAAATACCTCTTGGGAAGGACAAAGCGTCATCAAAAAGCATGTTGGCTTCTGTTTAGCATAACACTCTGACCTAAATAAAAGGTTGACTTTTAGTCTATCTTTTGTTAACTGTGAGGCATCTCAATTTCAGGTTTGAGAAAGCGATTCTTGAATCTAGCAGACTGAAGTAAGTATCTTTGTGTTTTAACTTCTTTGTTCAGTGACTTTTCTGGATTTGCCTCTAGCTTATAGTTTTGTTGAAAAAAAGTGAGTTCTACTCACATTTATTTCAACATTGTCTCTTAAAAGATAGTAATCTTGGTTCTTTTTTGTTGTAGCATTCGACTGCCTCTCAGAAGAATACATTCACTGCCAGTAAGTGAGGGTGGTATTGATCTTGTGCAAATGTTAAAGGATTTAGTGTGTGAAGTGTTTTTAGTTGGATCTGTCCCACAACTTGCTAATTTATTGGCTTCAAGAACAGCTGCTGTGGTGCTTGACTTGAAAACTGTCAAATTTACAGCTTCTAAACTTGAAATCTTGTCCACGTGTTGATGTAAAATTTCAGTGATGTAGCTTTGTCACCAATGCAATTGGAGCACTGCATTTTGATACCTGCGTGAGGTGTCAGCATAAGGCTCCTGCACATAGGTGCCCCAACTTGCAGATGAATGCCTTATACTCCTGTTAACTCCTCTTTTGCTTAAGATCTGGTTGTGCAAAGGTTACAGCATGGTACTAAACTAGCCTTTCTCTATGAATTTTGTAGCAGAGGCTCCTGGGATCCAGTCCCGCTCTGAAGAGAAACCATTCAGATTCTCTGGATTGTGATGCTTTTCAACTCTTAGAGCAAAATGAAAACAAGGAGAACGTAAGCATTGCTTTTTGTCTGCTGAGATGGTAGTGTAAGAGGCGATAGCAAGGAAGCTGAATTAGCAGACCCCTTCCTCAGCAGGTGTGGCGGAAGAGGCTTCGATTAGTGCCTGCCAGACTACAGCTCACACATGACAAAGCTTTTGCACAGCTTATTTGGGGGAAACTTGCAGTGAAGTGCGACAACACTGATTATAGTGGCTGCAAACTGACTACAGGTTGTTAAAAATTTGGAAGGCTTTGACTATGCAGGACTGACTTTGTGCTATCGGACCTGACTAGTCTGTGGCAAGGCAAAATGTTTTCTTAGTGCTACCTTTAGATAGCTGCGAGGGGTGCCTCCAGAAGGCTGCATGGATCACCGTATCTTTTTTTCCACTGGTGATACAGGGGAACCTGGGCTCCCCAGCAGCACAAATGCTCTTTTACCTACTTGGTCTGTAAGGCCTGGCTGCTGGACATGCCATCGACAGGTCTCTGCAGAAAAGCGGTGCTCAGGAGCAGGGGCCTGTCACCTAGCAACAAACGTAGTTCTGTTGACCAAGCCACAGCCTCGGCTGCCTTAAAAATAATTTCTTTTGCAGAGAAATTGACTGCCAAAAGGAATTAAAAAAAAAAGCCTTAAACCTGCAGATAACAAGAGGATGAAAGCTTGGTTATGTTAAATGAATCACTATTGTAACATCTTTACTTTGAAAACATTCACACTCTGATTTCTGTTGGCAGCAGGGAACTTATATCCAACATCTCAGCTTAAAGAGAGAAGATGCAGTGATCCTAGCAACTTACACAGTTTGTTATTTTGGTAAAACGATCACTTTTCTATTTTTTAAATTCAGGAATCATTCGAGTTTAAGAAGCCAACCAAACCAGCTTCTCGTAGTTCTGTGCACGTCCGTTCCCATGATGGAAAAGGTGTTCCTGGACAAAGGCAGAATTCCTCCTCAGCTCAGGGAGTAAGTACCGCGGTGTTCTAGACAATTAATTCCCACCTAATCCTCTGCGTGCGTACTGTTAGGGAAGAGGAAGAATTGCATCGTGGTTCTAAGACACTGCTGTTTCTTGTCACTACTCATGTGCCAAATAGGAAAGCTCATCTGTCTGTCAGATGAGAACACTCTTGTGTTTGGCTTATGAGGGAGATTGTTCTGTAGTCTGTGGAAGATGAGTAAATGCAGAGCTGAGGCTATGCTGCAGTAAGTCAAGTGAATGGGGACATTAGTGCAGAGTAGATGAAGTTAATTTGTAATTGTTTCCGTTATCAGTAAAATGGATATTTATATTGATGCAGATGCACTGGGAACAATGAAGCCAACTATGTAGATGCAACTGGATCTTATCCAGATATGACATGCAGAAAAAATATTACTTGATGTGCTGTTGCTTTGCAAAACTTTGCAGAAGCAACTAGAAAACAAACATGATGGATCCTTGCACAGAAACAGAACTGGGGGGCCAAGTCTTTTCTGCACTCCTTGAATCTGGTAGTATTTCATCATGCTTAGTACTCCTGATCTGGTACTTGGGAACTATGGAGTTAATACTCCTGTTCCTGTGACACTGTCAGTTCTTCCCCTTTGCATCTTCACTGAATAACTTCCTCAAGAGAAGAGGATTATTGTGTAACCAGGCTAATGAAGCACTCTGCAGTTGTAAGGATCAAATAAAGTACTGGAACTCAGTTTGGGGTTTGCTCAAGTCCATGTATTCCAAGTGCTGGGATAACCTCCATCTTTTCTGTAGTTCAGTGAGCAGCATGGCATCATCTGTTTGCAGTATCCTACTGTAAAGAGAATATTGGTAAAGCGAAGTATTTTTTCTCAGTTTCCATCTAACGAAATACCCACGGGTGAGCTGGAAAACCACAGATCAGCTTTCCAGCAGCAGTCTTCTCTAACTTCCTCTGAAAGCGAAGATGATGATGGATTCCTAGAGCTCTTAGATGAGCAAGATTTGAAGGTATGTACAAAATATCAACACTTTGAAAATCATCTCTGTATAATGTTAGTCTGCCAACAATGTCTGCAGCTCATGTATGCTCTAGAAGTCAGTGCAGTATTATGTCGGCCTGCAAAAAGCTGGGTACTAGGGATTCCTGAAAGACTGAGTTATCTCTTGCAATGCTTCCATTTTTCTGTTTTTATATGTGCTGTTTCCTAGTGCAGGCAATGGTATTTACTTGGTGGGAGAGCAGCAGTTAAAGGTATTGCTGCTGTTCTGTTGGTAGCTGAATTGCATTGCTAGAGAGAATTATTTGAGTAGTTGGTTTTTCTAAAGAAAACTTGTTGAAAGAGCTAGAGGTAATATTTGCTTTCAAGCCACTTATACAGAAGGCTGTTTCTAATTGAACTTGAAATGCTTAATGCTTTGGAAGAATGGAAAGTAATTTGGAAGTAATGAATGAATTGATATAACTTACCTGTTCCAATATGCGTCACTTCAGTTCTGTTATTTTACTGAGTATTGGGCTAGTAATTGAGCTGAATTCCTCAACCTGCTCTGGCAGCTGTATTAAATTGCAATGTTTGCCCAAGCTATGCAAGAGCTTTAGATACTTACATGGTCTGTCCCTGGTGAAATAAATGAGTGAACCTTCATTTCCCAGAACGATGAGGAGATGCCATCTGACGTGGCAAGCCTCTGGACTGCACCGCTAGTCATGAAGAAAACGGACAATCGGGTGAGTGTTCAAGCAGAGCACAGCAGAACAGAGACGGGAACTTTGTTCTGGCATCCATTTTCACTCCTGGGAAAAGCGATCACACTGTCTCTGTTCCTACATCCCTAATAAAACAAGGTGTAGTATAAAAACCCTATGCTATTTTGTAATTGCTAAAGCCTGATGCCTGGAAGGTTGTGTCAGTGTAGAACAATGCTCATTGTGTGCATCTATGTTAATTTTCTTTTTACTAAAACACTTCATAAATGCGGAAGATTTTTTTGACTTCCCTTATCGGATACTTGTTGACATATCTTGAAAACATTTTTCACAGGCTTACCTGAAATGCCTGTAGCCCAATCTTCTGATAATAGACTGTGAGGGCAGTTCAGTCTCGCAGCAGAAGGCTTTTAATCTGCGGGTAGATTGTCTGCTAATTGATAGAAAGCACTCTGCCAGCACATCATTGTGCTCTCAGCTCACCCAGTCTGCACAGCGAGCGACAAGTGTTACTGGCAATGTAGGTCCCCAATTTAGATGACCCTATTTACTTCCTGCTGTTGCTATGCAGTGACAGTCTTATATAAGGCAAAACTTTGAATAGTCTGAAAGCCTGAGTCTGGCTTAATTTCTAATCTTAATCTTTGCTAGACAACTCTAACTTCTCTCCTTGTAGGCCAAACGATGCCGGTTGTTTGGCTCTTCATCTCTGCCCAGTGGCATAGGCAGAACTACCCAGAAAAGGATAGAGAGATCGCAGGAAGAGAATTCTCCAGGGAAAAGCAAGAAGAGGAAAAGCCTGCCCGGAACACCATCCGAAGACGCAACGGTTGGTGGCTTGGCATTCGGTGTTGTGGTAGAGAATTAATCGGGGAAGGTCAAATACAGTCGCCTAGTTTATGAAGGTTAATGAATTGCTGATCTGCCAAAACTGCCTTCTCTGTGCATAGTGTAGGGGCTGAGGGGAGTCGGTGCACTGGTTGCGTGCTCCTGAGCCTCTTTCCCTGCGATCCAAAAGGGAAACTGAGTCACGTTTCAGGGTGTCAGCAAACACAGAGTTTTGTTACGCTGTGGGGAAGGGGTCTCTGCTGTCAGTGCTCAGGGTTCATCTCTAACCTGTCTCCCTCTAGAATCTGAAGATAGTAAAGACACAATCCTCTGCAGCAGAGATTGAAAGCATTTTGGACAGTGATCAAAGAGACCTGATTGGTGACTTCTCAAAGGTAATTGATCTGTTTTAATTGTCTCTTTTGGTAGTGATGTTTCAAACCAGCCCAAGCGAAGCACTTCCCTTCAATGGTACATTTTCACACTAATAGTGCAGGTTGTCACTGAGAACGGTGCTTTCATAAGTTAGATGTGAAGTGATTCTTTTGTCATTCAAAAATACTTACAAAATCCCTTCAGTATAGGAGCCAAAGAAAATCTGTCCCTAAGTTTTAGAATTCTGTTTAAACTCTTATGCTTTGCTGAAGAGATTCTGGTCAATAAAGCATTTGTGTTACGAGCGAGCTGCTGGATGCTCTGCTACCAAGTATGTGGGACATGCTTGGAATTTCTCAATTAAATGCTCTCTGTTTTCTAGGGTTATTTGTTCCACACTGTTGATGGGAAGCATCAAGATTTAAAATACATTGACTCGGAAATGGTATGTGTTCCAGGGACAGTAAGGAAAATTCTTCACTTAAGAAAAATATCTCAAAACATCTAAACTGTATTGTTGTGGGGGTATTCTTTGTTGTTTTTTTCAGATTGTGTCTGTGCTGACTGGAAAATTCGCAAGCTTCATCAAGGAATGTGTGATAATTGACTGTAGATACCCATATGAGTATGAAGGAGGACACATTAAGGTATGTTGTTGACTCTGTAAGAGCAATGTGGAGTTGTCTGAAGTTGCCTATCAGGAAAAATGGGGACGCTTGGCACCATGTGGGGCTCTTCCTCACTAGAAGTGTCTCAGACCATGCGTATCTTCTGGCTGAGGTAGCCCAGAGAGGTTTGGGATCTCGTTATGCCTGCACACTGCGTGAATCTCAGGATACTGAGACCTGGTCCCTGAAGTGACTGCCCTCTGAGGAGGGAGCCTTTCCCTTTCCTTAACCAGCAGATGGCCTGTGTGGCAAGCAGGGAGATGCATATGTGAGACGCCAGTGCAGCACTGATATGCAGGGGAGCTAAGATTAGAATATCATTTCATGGTCATATCTGTAGACAAAGGGCTGTGGAAAGCGTAATTGTTCAGCTAGCTCCAGTGAGGTGAAGTGAAATACTAGCCACAGCCTCCTGCTGTTGAAATGGCCACAGCCACTCAGGGCAGTGTTAGACTGTGCGTAACATTCTGCTTGGGTTTGAAGCTTTGTTCCCAATGCCAAGCTCCTCTGGGAAACTTGAGGGGAGAGCTCGCAAGAAGGCGGGATGGGCTTGTTGCTGTTCTCCTCTTACTTGGGCACGACTGGTGCTTAGGGACGTGGTTTAGTGGGTGACATTGGTAGCAGGGGATAGTTGGAAAAGATTTTCAAGATCATCTGGTCCGACCTTAATGGTTCTGTGACTGCCTCTACAGGGTGCTGTAAACCTACATATGGAAGAGGACGTGGAAGACTTCTTGCTGAAGAAGCCGATCCTGCCATCGGAGAACAAACGGGTGATCATAGTGTTCCACTGCGAGTTCTCTTCGGAGCGGGGCCCACGGATGTGAGTTATCCCACAACACCAGACACGAGCTGACTGCCCTGCTGGTCGAGAGCACGGCTTTCATGGAGGCACCAGTTTTTGTGCTGGCATGCTGCTTAACGTGTGGTTTGTCATGAGTAGATGCTACTGGTGCGCTGCAACGCTTAAAAGTAGGAAGTGCGATCTAGTTAGCCGCCCTTTGCAGTGAGCGTGGCTTGCTGGTGTTTCCCTAATGGGCAGCAGCTTGCTACCACAGCCCAGGGAACGGGAGGCGCGGGGGGAGCACTGTCTTCGTGCGTTACTTGTCGAATGCAAGACGTGACGTGGGATCTCTTCCTGCTGCAGGTGCCGGTTTGTGAGGGAGCGGGACAGGCTGGGTAACGAATACCCCAACCTCCACTACCCAGAGCTGTATGTCCTGAAGGGGGGCTACAGGGATTTCTTCCTAAGGTGCCGTGTAAGTAATGCACTTAAATTCAGCCCTTCTGTTTTCTTCTTCAAAGAGAAGAAAGGATAAATACCCCAATTTCCTGCGGTGGCTTTTTCTGCTTCGTTCGGTGCTCTCCTGTACTGAGAGCAGTTAACATTTGGCAGTGATGTTCCCTTCACTTCTCTAAGCTGATTCCGTACCTTAGAGCTGTCTTGCTGCCATAGCTGAAATGTTTTTCTGCTTGTCTCTAGAGTAAAATATAAAACTGTTTTCCGCCTTTTTATAAGAACCAGGAGTTCAAAATGTCATTCAGAGAAGGAATTTAAGACTGCTTAGCCTGCAAGGACTAGGAGGGAAGAGAGAGGCCTGACAGTAATTGCTGTATGACGAATGGAAATGTCAAGTCTCTTGCTATACCAAGAAAGCAAAATTGGAAGCGCAAAGCTTGAGTTTTTCAACCCCTAATTCAGAAAAGGAGACTAATAGATGCCCAGTAGCTCTTCCCAGTGCCGTGAGGATGGTGTTAATTGCATTGCTTGTTTTCTGGTGCTTTAGCATTTCAGCTGGATGCTATTTCTCCTTGTTCTGGCACAAACTAGGGTATGGTCTGACTCTCACTTTAGTCCCCGTCAGGGCCTCACACTTCGGAGTATCTCTTAGATCACCTTCCTGTCCCAAGACTTGCTGCACTTTCAAACAGGTGGGAGGGATTCCTTCAGCCCTTCTGCAGCCAGTGTGTCAGCGGCAGGGCAGGGCTGTGTGCTGCTCCCCACGTCTGCCCACACGCCATTTCCCACTCGTTGGGATGTTGGGTCTTGCAGCATTTGGGCCCGCTCGGGGTTGCTGCTGCTCACGACAGTCGTGTTTTTCAGCTCTCCTGCAATCCGCAGGCTCCCGTGTGGCCGTGGATGCCCCAGGGGTTGTTTCTGGCCCCTTGGCCGCGCTCTCCTGAGCTGGGAGGACCGAGGGCCTCAAGGTGGCAGCACGGAACAGCCGATGGCAGCGCTCGCTGCTCTCGGATCTGGGAGAGCCAGGGGCTGCCCAGCCTGGAGATGCGTTTTTCACATCTTCGTTATTTCAAGGTGAACGCTGGACAGGCTTACTTAGCTTGCTTGCACTAAATATTGATGTCTGCCAGGAAAGTGGGGTGAGAGCTCTGTGTAGAGGGCTGAAAGTCCTTCGTTTGATAGCTACCGCTTCTGAAGTAGCTGTAATCTCAGTGGCACTCGGCTTTGCTCGCGAACGCCTGGTATGCGACTCCTGCTTGTGCTCCAGCTCAGTGGGTTCAGTTCTGTTCGCTCTGGTGGCAGTTGTTTGAGCGGCTGCTGCCAGGCTCTTGGCGATGCTCAGAGACCATTGCTCCTGGCACGCCGAGGTGAAACCAGCTTCTCTTTCCCCAGAGCTTCTGCGAGCCCCAGAGCTACCGCCCCATGCACCACGAGGACTTCAAAGAAGACTTGAAAAGATTTCGCACCAAAAGCCGAACCTGGGCTGGTGAGAGGAGCAAAAGGGAACTGTACAGCCGCTTGAAGAAGCTCTGAGGGCCGACGGGATGAGCAAAGACTGCGCGCTGCGGGGTCGGGGGGAGCTGTAGCGGGAGGGAAGCTTGCCTGCTCCTTGCTGGTGGTTACCGGGTGCCAGCCCTCTCCTCATCTGTCCTAATGGTAATGCTGCGGCCGCAGGCTTGAACCGAGCAACCCAGGTACCGGCTGGAAGCCGACTGTGCTGAATATTCTTGTTACGCTGCCTCAAGGAAACGGCTTCTCACGCTCTGACATCCACAAACTGTCCAACAGCCTGCCCCAGGAGGCTGGGAGGAGGCTGTCCTCTGCAGCGTACGCGGGGCTTGGCCTGGCATGTGGCGTGAGGAGGGAGGATATTTTAGTGCCTGTTAGTTTTTTAAATGCCTTATTTTATTTAAATACAGTCAAGTGAAGCTAAGACCGCTGCAGTTGAATCATCTGGATTGTACTCAAGCTTTTTCTGCTGAAGGGCAGCCGGCTGTTGGGGGTGTGGGTGGAGGTTTAATGCTTTTTCTCAGCTGCAGCTTGGGTTGTGTTCTGGCAGCGTAACGCGCGGTGGTGCAGCACGATGGGAAATGCTCCCTTACAGCCAGGGCTTCCACGTCGCTGAGCTCCCATGTTACACTGAGGGAAGCCTCCTGAAGAAATACCGATGGGGAAATTGCTTTTTTTTGCGTAGATATCATGTTCACCTCATTTACTTAATCTCAATTGCTTTATTTTGTATTAACTTGAATTTAGCTGCTGCTTTAGTTCTAAAGAAATCGGTGTCTCAAAGTCGTCAGAATCTCTGGGAACTGAAGTTAATTCAGGACTGGACGGCCTGGGGTGATCCCAGGGACACCAGGTGGCAAAGCTGTCACCGGTGTTCTCAGCAGCAGTGTTTGCTGCTGCTGCTCCCTCCCAGGCCCTGTGCGAGTGTCATGAAATGTGTCCAGAAGAGAGCCTGGCTGGGAGGGACCAGGCTCACGCCATCAGCGCGCCTCCATGAGGCTGCCCTGAAGCTGCTCCTGCTGCCGTGGGTTTGCCTTCAGCCAGCTCTCCAGCATCCAAGTCTCTCCTGGCAGGAGAGGCAGGAAACGCAGTTAATTGCGGAAGGAAGAAGAATTCCTCGGGTAGTTTTGTTACCCTAGGGCTGAGCCGTACGAACTGCCCACCTAAAGCAGGGCTTGCGGTTCCGTGGCGTAGCGGGGACCTAAAACCTGAAGTGCTAAACCAGCTTTGCTGCCCCTTCTTGTGGCACACCCGCAGAACCTGGCGGCAGCTCAGTGACTTGAGGCTGAGGCCAGCCGCCTGCCCCAGCAGCGCCGTGCTTGCTGTAGCTCCTCTCACTGACGGTCGAGCGCCCTGGTGAAGCTCGCGCAGGCTGGGAGCAGCCACAAGTCCTGGAAACTGCTGTCACTTCAGCAGAAATCCACATTTTCCATGGCCTGGCTCGCTCTGCCTGAGCCAGTCTTGCCTGCTGTTACATCTGTGTCAAAGAATTGACTTGAAACAGAGGTGTCTTGTGTGGGCTTTTAACTTGACTTTTTAAAATTGTTTCTTAAAACCTGCTGTTAATCCTCCTGAGAACAGAAAGGGTAGGCTTTGAACTCTGACTTGCTCATTTAGAAAAAAAAATTGAGCTTTGTTTCAGCAAAAATTATTACCTTGAGGGGGGAGATGAAATGACACAACAGAAATCATGACTACCCCGTTGCTCTTTGCGTGTCCCACGTCTCATGAGGCTTTGAACTTCAGAGGAAGCCGGTGAGGCCTGGGAGGGCTGCACTGCCATGGGGGTTGCCTGTTGTGGGGCGCAGGCAGCACCCTGACCAACACAAACTGCTTTTAAGTGGTAAAGAATCAGTTTAGCAATGCAACTGCCACAGGGGCTGTTTGAGCGCAACTTTGTAACCAGGCACATAGTCACTGTGAAAGTTTAACTTGCCACATTCCAAAAAAAAAAAAAAAACTAAAAATGGGTGGAGGGGAATAGATTCGTTTGAGGGGTGATGCTCTTTTGAGATTACTTATTTGCAGTTTCTGGAGTAATGCATTGCAGCGATCTGTGGCTTTAGTTGTGCGCTGTGCAGATGCCCCTGCCTTGCTGGGTATCCCGAGCTCCCTGATATTCAGGAAGCAAACTGCTGTGGGTGTCGCTGCTCTGCTCTTGCAGTATCGGAGCACGGAGCTGCAGCCCATGCTTTGCTTGGGATTGCCTCGTGCCCTGCTGGGGTGGGCACGTGGCCCCTCGCCTTACCCCCAGCCCTGTTCCCCTGTGTGCTGTGGTGAGCCCTGTGGGTGTGCAGGAGAAAGCTGCGCTGTGTATGTTTCCAACCAGGATCTGTACTATATCAGCCTGCGACTGTAATAACGGACTGCTGCAGGCAAAGAGAATAAAGTACTTGAACTCCAGCCTCTGTCTGCTGCCTTTTCCCTGCTAGAAGGGGTGCGGAAGTGCTCGGGGGGAATGCGCAGCTCCCTGGCGCGTTGAAAAGAAACCTGCATCGAAAAGAATTGCTGCCTTCCTGGCTTGCCTTTCATGCTTCTGGGGTAATGTCAAACTGTGCAGCTCTGAAAAATAGCACCCTGCTTTCCTGGGTGCATCGGGAGCTTCTCTGTATGGTGTCTGTGCACCTGCAGGGGCCTGGGCAGGAGCCCATCGTGTCCTAGTGCAGTGACGGGCAGCGTGGGGACAGCCCAGCTCAGCACCTCTGCTCCTTCCAGGCCCCTGGGGACCTTTGGTCATCCCAGTGTCTTGGGCACGCCAGAACTGCAGCCCTCTGACTTTCAAAGCTTGTTTCCGTCGTGCTCTCTGCGCTGCCGTGTTGCAGCTCCCTTTTGGATGAAGATCCTCGCCCGTGCTGGAGGCTTTCCCCACGGAGCTGCTTCCTGAAGGTGGCTTCAGCAGGAGGTGCGGGGCTGCAAAGCAGGTGGCCAACAACAACGGGGTCAGCACTAAAAGCTTCACTTAAAATACAGCAATGTGACTTCAAATCCACTGGAGGCTAAAGCAGAGTAGGGGAGGGTTGTTTTTCCTTACTGCCTCCATCTGTCATACTTAAAACTGATGTTGAAAGCAGCTTACGGCTTCATCAGCCTTTGCCGTGAGCTCCTGAATGCCACAAAGCTCGGTGTTTTCTCTCATTCTGCCTTACCTTTTCTGGCCTGAGCGAAAACTTGTCCTGTTGTTTATTTTGCAATGTTTTTGGCTCCTGCGAGCTGTGAAGGGCCGGCTGCTGTGGATGTGCCAGCAGCTCCTTCAGAGGGGGACTGAAAAGGGGCCGGGCATCCCCCCAGCGCTGCCTCCCTGCGGCTTTTCAGCCCCTGCTTTGTGGGGAGTGGCGGCATCTCTTAGCTGCAGGTGCTGTGCTGGCCAAACCCCGCGTCTGGTGGCCTTTTACACCGTCTATAATCCCTCTTTGTCGTTCTGCCTCCACTATTTCCTTTTCCTGGGGAGGGCTCGCACCCTTCTGCGATGTTATTTGACCAGTAGAGGTGCCCCCAGCAGGGGCACCAGGACTTCCCTCGGCTCGCGGCAGGAGCACAAAGCACGTACCAGGTGCCTGGTGCCCAGCGTGGGGGGAAGGCAAAAGGATCCTCTGCGAGGGCCTGACTGTGACTGCAGTGCCCTGGGGCAGAGGTGTTCAAAATCCACCAATAAACCACAACTGCACCAGGTGGCAGTAACCCAGCATCTCCCGTGGTTGCGCTCTGCTCCCCAGCGCAGATTTCCCGTTTGCTTTCCCGGAGGCTGGTGCCCCCCATGCCACGGGGAGGCAGGAGGGCAGTAAGCAGGCAGCGAGCTGCTGCCTCTGCCGGGGTCGGTATGGGGCAGAGGATGGAAATCTCAGACGTGCCTCAATGTAGTTAATTTTTTTTAAGGGCATTCACAGGGTTTTGCTGGGCAGAAGTTGTTTTGGTGAGAAAGCCACTGACTTCCCTTCTCGGCAATGGCTTTTAGTGACACGCGTGATGAAGATGTCCCCTGGAAAGCCGGTGTGTGGGTGGTGGTGCTGTGCAAGTCCGGGAATCTTGGCGCCAGATTCGGCCGGGTTCCCGTTTGGGTTTCCTTTGTACTGGAGGCAGGCAGTGGCCGTGCCGTGACCCAGTGCCCCACGAGCCCCCTCCTGCCTGGGGCCACCCCCCTGCATCGTGTCCCACGGCCCCAGGGGACGTCCTGCCATCACCTGGGCCCTTAGCAAAAGCCGCTGCGGTCCCTGCCGTGCTCTGTGTTAAACCCGGTCACTGCTGCAGGGCCGCGAGCAGGAGCAGTACGTGGAGCGGGATGGCTCGGCCTTGGGGCGAGGAGCGGAGGCCGCCAGCCAGGGCAAAGGGAGGCAGATCCTCCTCAGAGGTCACCGCATCCACGCAGAGATGGAAGCGGAGCTAACCTCCTGCTGCCCAGCCGAGCTTCAGCCGTGATGGAGAAAAATCCCCGAGCGGGTGCCTGCCTCTGGCCTGGCAGCGGCCGCAGCGTGGCCACGTCCCGGTGCCACCGGGGAGGGCTTGCGGGGTCCCTTGGTGGACCACGGAGCCTGCGCAGGGCGGCTGCCACCTCCTGTGGCCGCTCCGGGCTGGGAACTCATCCGCCTGGTGCTGTGCTCTGCTCCTCGTGCTGCCTGCCCCAGCTCCGTGACCCGGGTGGCACGGTGGGGCTGGGCAAATCCGCCGGGGTAGAATCGTGGCCAAAAAGCTGCGGAGCTGCGAGCGTGGGCTGGGAACGACACCGGGGCCCCAGCTGCTGCCGCCTGGCTCCTTCCTTCGCTGCAGCGCCTGCTGCACGGGGAAATTTGGGCTTGCTGCATCGCAGCCGCTGCCAAGGATGTTCCTGGGAAGTGCCGAGGCCATCAGGCCTGTCCGTCGCGTTCACCCTGCGCTGCCGGGGCGTGGTGTGAGGGCAGCGGGCAGGGGTCTGCACCGCCCCAGTTTTCCTCCCCCAAAATGTTTCCCATGCCAGGCGCAGGCAGGAGGAAGGATGTCACGGAGACCAGCGCAGCTCGGCCACTCGGGGCTTCCTTTGGGTTTGTTTCTGCTTTTGCGGTCACAGCCTGCGCGGCCGCAGACAGGGCGCGCTGGCTCCGGGGCAGGTTTGCTGCTTTGCAGCCGCGGGAGGCGTAGCCCCGTTTGTTTCTGTTGGATGAACTCTCCAGCGCTGTTTGCTGGGGCTTAGGGCTTAAGCAAGGAGCCATAAAAAGGGAGACTAACATCAAAAGAGGAAAGTGGAAGGAGGCCAAGAGGAACGCGGCCAAGTTCTTCTTTCTGTTTCACTCTGTGCGGGAAATCCCCCAAACCGAGGGCTCCGTCACAGCCCCGCGCCAGGCCAGAGAGCCCCGGCCCCACGGCCCTGCTGCCACGGGGCCGGGTGGGCGACAGCATCCCCGGAGAGGGCAGGGACCCCGGGGGGCTCGGGCAGGGGCCCCGTGGGCAGGGACTGGGGAAAGCGCTCGTGTCTGGAACCAGGCGGCACCTCAGGGATGGCTTTTGCCCTCGTGCTTGGTGGGAAGGGAAGGTCGGTGTCTGCTGGGATGTGAGTGCCAGTGGAGGACCCCCACGGCCGGATCCCCGGTGTCTCCACCGAAGGAATGCAGCAGGGTGGGGATGGAGACAGCAGCTACTTTGCAGCGACGAGATTAGCACGTGCAAACACCACACGGCGCTGCACAAACCTCTTCAAACAGCTGCCCGGTGCCAGGGGAAGGTGCAAGCCCAGCTCCGCGGCACTCACCCCTGCTAAGTGGGCTCGGCGTTGCTGCGGGTCCCACTGGTCCCACTGGGCCGCTCCTCTCCCCCGCGCCGAATGTGCTTGAAGTTGGGAGCGAAGGCCGACGGTCACGGCGCGAGGCAGAGCCCCAGCCCCGCACCGCGCAGCCCCACAGCCCCACAGCCCTGGGAAACCCGGCCCGTGACCGCCCCCGGGCCTGGGAGCGGCACTGCGGGAGCCCCTGGGCACCGATGCAGACACCGGGACGCTCTTCCTCCCCAAGTGGTCCAGGCTCTGCTGAAACGGGGAAGCCGTCCCTGGGAAGTCGCCCGCTCCGGCAGGTTCCCAAAGCTCTCCAGCTCTGCTGACGGTAAGCGTCGTTTAATGGGACGCAGGATGAACTCTGCAGCCGGTGCGAGAAAGCCCATCTGGGGGACAGGGTTGGCTGGGCACAAACCCAGCCCCTCAGCACCGCCCCGCACCGCTCACATCCCGAAGATGCTCAGAAGGGGTGAGAGGCCGAGGCCCCGCACTGAGCTTCTGCATCCAGCTCTGTGCAGTGCGCAGACCCTGCCGAGCAGAGCTGGGATGGTCGGTGGCCGTCCCCTCCTCCCCACCTCGCCGGCCCTGGCACGCTCAGAAATCCCCATTTCCCACCGGCTGCTAAGCGCCAGGCCCCGGCGAGCTTTCGGGCTGCCTCCTGGCAAGGTGCTCAGACCAAGGCGAGCTGCCCGTCCCTTCCGGAGGGCTCTGCCTGCGCTGTCCCCGTGTCGCCGGTTACCCAAACATCCACAGCCGGCAGAGCAGCCCACGATAACTCACCCCCCAGTGCCGCAGGAGGATTTTAGGAAGCTTGGCGAGAGCAGGGAGCTCCCATCGAGCTGGCGGCAGCGGCCCCGGCAGGGCTGGGAGGCTCCTGGCGAAACGTGGAGGGCACGGCCGGCGTCCCCATCCTCGATGCCCGCCAGGCTCGCCCCAGGCCACTGGGGACGGGCACGGTGGCAGCGAGGGGATGCCGGGAGCCTTTCTCCTGCCTCGCCTCCTGCCCTCGGCGGCTCTGCTCACCTCCATCTCCCGTCGGGAACCAGCAGGACCCGCTCCTCCCTCGGCCGGGCGGGTGAGGTTACCGGGGCAGAGCCGTCATTTCGGGCCCCACCTGCTTAAGCGACCGCCCGGAGTCACTCTGATTAGCAGCAGCAGCGCTGCTGGAGCTCACGGCTCGGTCGTGCTACGGGTGGTACGTGCACACACACCCACACCCCCCCCCCCCCAGCTGTGTGCAGATGTCAGCTGGGGCCGGGCCCTGGCTCCCTGCTCACAGCTGGGCCTCGCGCAGGCTGCGGCGCTGCGGGGACCCTCACGAGCTGGTTCCTGGACAGCAGCAGCGACAGCAGCGAGCCCCTGGCCCGGGGGCACCCCTGCTCCAGGGGGATTTCACCCCAAACTCACAGCAGACGAGGTCACGTCTGACACTCGAACCCCTTCTGTGGCATCCCGGATCTGAAGCCTCGAAGGGGGCCCCAGGTCCCGGAGCTGCAGCAGCAGCTCACACGGGGGGCGGCAGGAGCGGGGCGATCTCTCAAACCGCGCCGCTGTTTGCAGAGCGGACGTGTGTCCGTGGCCTAGGAGACCGCCTCTGCCCGCAGAGCTGGCAGCGGGAGCAGGGACGTTCAGAGCGGGGGGACAAAGCCGCGATTGTTGCTCCCACGTTGTGGACGGGCTTCAAAGCGGCGGGCGGCTGTCGTGTGTGCGGAGGCTGCGTTGGAGCCGGCGAGTCGTGGACGGGCCTCGCGCTGTGGCTGCACGCTGCTCGGCGCTGGGCAGCTCCTGGCAGCTGGGGCCTGGCCCCGCGCACAGAGGCTGGCAGTGCCCGCGGTGGGGACGTGGGAAGGGGCAGCGAGGCGCTGGGGCCCCGCAGAGCTCCAGTGCCCGTGCTGAGATGTGCCGGGACCACGTGCGGCTCTGCCACCACGCACCCCAGGCATCGCTGGACCCCAGTCCGGACGCACCCTGGGCTTAGGTGAGGCATCGAGCCCAGGCTCTCGATCACCTTCTCATCTGTTTCAGTCGCCCCCACGCACCCAGCTCTGCTGTGTTAGCGTTCCTTCTGCCCAACCGAGCCCATTGCCACCAGCCCAGCCTCTGCTCTGGGTCCGGCAGGGAGCTGGTGCTGTTCTGAGCACGGCTGGATTTTGAGCATGGCCGAACACAGCAGGGGCTCGACGACTCATGGTTGTACTCGATGATCTTAGAGGTCTCTTCTGACCTAAACGAGTCTATGACTTTGCAGCAACCTGGAAGCCTCACATCCCCGATGCAGGAGCTGGACGCAGAGCCGGGTGCTCTTGGGCTTTTCCTCCCCAGACGGGTGCCCAGGACCCTTCATCAGAAGCGTGCTTGTGCAGAGAGCAGCGAGCCTGGGTTTGAGCCTGGCTTTGAGCCTGGGCTCTGGCCCGGGGCTGCTCTGCAGCAGGGGCAGCGAAGGCGGACAGCGGGAAGCGCTGCCTGCCCCACACCTTCACGCCCTGGCACATGTCACCAGGGCTGCAAGAGGAGAGCCTGGGAAAACCAAAAAGCGTTGGGTTAAGAGGGGCCGTTAAAGAGGCTTCCTCCCCCATCTCTGCGGCGACGTGCTCGCATTCGGCTTTCGGCTAGAACAGGAGCTCCTGTGCTTTGCTGAAGGCCTCAGGTGGCAATGCTGGGGGTCGGACACTTGCTTTTCCTCTTGGAGTAGACGTGGAGCCCCCTGCCCAAAAAGCCAGGCGATCTCTCCTCCCTCACCACTCGGCAGCTAAAATAGACGTTTCTTTCTCCAGGCTGCTGTTGCCATTGACAAAAGCACGTGGGCACCCACCCCCTCATAAATAACTCCGTTATTTCCAAACAGAGCTGGTCTTTGCCATAGTTTCCTGCGGGGCCCCGTGCACTCGGGCTGTCTCCGCCGCAGCGAGCGCTGTGCGCTCCGGGCCCAGCGGCAGCGCCGGGGCCTGCTTTCAGCTGAGTCACGGTGTCAGGTTGCTCGCAGCATCCACTGCAGGCCATTTTAATCAGCCGGGGATGAGAAGCTGCCCCAGCTCAAAAGAACAAAATACTTTAGCTCCTCGTGGCTCAGCTGCGTACGGGGCCCTTCAGTACGCAGCACCGGCAGGAGCCCGGGGGACACGGAGCCTCCCCGTGTTCTCACCCGGCCATCACCGATGCCCGGGGACCTTCTCCTCTCTCACCGAACTCCCAGCGAGGAGAACGCCAACATCCAAACGGCAGCACTCATCCTCCTGCGTGTTATTTACGTGCCGGACCAACCGGGCAAACCCCGAGCCTGGCTTTCGGCAGGCGTGGGATGCTCAAGGAGGGGACAAGAGACACCGGTATAAAGGCCTGCACCACGACGCGGGCTCCGGCAGCACCTGCGAGGCCTCCCGCCACCCGTCGCTGCTGCGTCGGCTGCGTGCTGCCCCAAACCACCCATCACCGTGCCGCTGGGGAGCGGGCCCCGCCGCGGGCACCCGCAGGGCTGCAGCGCATGGCTGCAGCAGCTGTGCATTTACACGGACATCTCGTGAGGAACCGCTGGTGGCGGCCCTCTCCTGCACATCGTTACACGTACGTGCTTGTATAAAATAGCACTTTTATGCCGTCTCCTTGTTTAGCAATTTTAATTGCTTTAAAATTAATGGCCTGTAGATATTAGAAACAGACGTAATCACTGCTCCCTTCTGCAGGCTGCCTCCGCACAACATCAGGATGCAATTTCTGCCATTTCATTAAGCTCCCCTCAGCTGTCCTGGCAGAGAAGCAGATATTTCTAAGCAAACATTAGTGTTTAAAAATATGCTGATTGTTTTCAGCTAAACGTATTTTCAGCGATAAATAAATGGCAACAATTCAGCCACGCACCCCACTCGTGCACTTTTCGGTTCTGTGCAGCAGGGCGTTGATACGCCAGCCTTTCCTAACAATAGACTTCCTTTTTTTTGAGCTGCTCCTCCAGTTTTGGCCTGATTTTCCTCTCTGAACAAGAGGCTGTCTGTAGTCAACTGCTAGAGCAGAGATTATCTCTCCGTTCTTTGTGCCTGAGCACTCTGGCTGGGAAGCCCCTAGGGATTACCGCGGGATCGCTTGGTAATAAATAGCCGTATTTGTAATATTTGGTTACAAATCGCATCCTAATGCTCTTTAATAACTGGGCATGTTTACCATACAAACACGAAGCTTTGCTTTCATCACAATCTCTCCAAGATCTGTTCCAACCTACCTTTTAACCTAACCCTACGAGGAACCTTGGAAACAGCACTTACATTGACGCTCTTCCGCCGCGCTGCCAAAAGGAGCTGCTGCTGCTCCTTTCCCAGACGAACGCGGCGCATGGGCAGCTCGGTACGCAGCCTTAATCTCGGTACACAGAAAAAATGATATATCCTGCTCCCAGGTTTCCTCCCCGGGCAGCAGCCGGGGCCCAGGTGGCCGGGGTCCCCCCAGGTGCCCCCAGCCCCAGCCCTTCCTCCCAGCACCGCGTGGGATTGGTGGTGCTCACTGCTGCAGCACGGCCCTGCAGGCTTCACCAGACCAGCAGCATTTGTCTCAGTTTCCAAATATGTCAGAAAAGTCTCTTGGGTCACCAGCTGGCCCACTTTAAGTATTCCTTTACTTGCCCAGTGCTTAAATCTCCTCTTCCATGGTTAAGGTTTAAAATGGGTGGGGAAGAGCGATGCCAAGCTGCTGCTGTCCCAGACAAAGAAAAGATGAGTAACCTCTGCTGAAACACAGAGTCATTCTTGGAGGAAGTGATTATTTTCTTTAATCAACACAGCAACATTTTATATTCCCATCAATAATCCTGGTCACAGCTTTTTCCCCATTCAAGGGAAATCAGGAGCGCTACAGCCCCTCTGTCCCTTTCCCCCTTGAGCCCATGGCCACGGTCCCATCGCACGGCCCAGTCCAGCAGCTCTCCGGTCAGGCCCTTTGCTTCTCCTCCGCAGCGCTGTATCCCGCTTCACCACTGCGTGCACATTTCCATTTCCTCTCCTGGCTCTGCGCAGCTGACCTGGAGGACTCGGAGCTGCCCCTCAGCGTTTCCACCCCACTGTGGCTGCCGCAGCTGGTGATGGCTCTGCGGGAGGTGGCCCACATCGAGCATCACCACGGGCATCAGCCCACTGGGTGAGCCCCAGGATCCCCACAAGTGCTCCCGGACACGCACATGCATGCCGGACAGAGCAGACTTCACGCTCGTGGCAGCAGACCCAGCTCCTCCGAGGGCTGCAGGAGCTGCAGCAAGCCCAGGGCACTGGGGCTGCAGAGCTCTGCATTCTGCCCGCCTTCCCCGTGCCTGTTTTGCAAGAGACAGGACCTCATTTTGCAACCTCCGAGCTAGTGCCCCCTGTTTAACAAGCCTCTGCTACCAGCCTACATTCATTCATTACTTCTCAGGCTGTTCTTATTCCGTCCCCTTTCTAATAACATTGCATTCTCACCAATGCTTATTTGGGATGACTGTGGGAAGATTTTGAAACCAGATATAGGCTTGGCAAAATATTCATTATGACTGTGGCTCGTCTTCCCAACCAAGAAATTGCATATTACCCCAGTGCTCCAAATCTGCTCCCATTTGCTGAGACAGCAATTTGACTTTTAAGTCGTTTGGCTCTTCTCAATGGCTCGACATTTTACTTCTCAGGTTTCCTGAGGAATTTGTTGCAGACTAATACTTAATCATGCTCTGGTAGGGTGACAGCTCAAGTTCAGCAAAAATATCGCTCGCATTCAGGTCTGGATTCATTTAGTTTGAAAGCAGATGCTTTCCCAAAGCAACGGATTTATCTGGGTACTAATTTTAGGGCAATGTTTGGGCTGGTTACAACCAGCACTATTCTGTCAGCATGTGAAGCTATGTGCAGTGCGTTCCCGACAGTTATGATAAACTGATTATTCCTTGTGCTCTCTTCCAAAGGCTCCATGGCCAAGTAAAGGAGACAATAGGCATCGGAGGCTGTTCTCAGGCAGAGAATTGCTCCATTGACTTTCAAACTGCTTTGGGGCTGACACTGAGAGAAGTTGTGCGTTAACAGAATGTGGGAGGGATGTCCACACGGGACACAACTTCAAACGGAGCACTCCCTTTCCCAAACCCTCTCTACAATGAGAGATTCATACAGCTAAAAATAAAAGGTTTTCTGCTGGCTAAAGTGAGCACCACGACAATTTCCAAGTGCTCTGCTAGCAGGAGCTGAACATTGTCCTCACTTCATCCAGTTTCACTTGAGGGTTACATAAACCACAAGCAGTTCACTGCCTGGTGCTTTTGCTAAAATCTTCAAACGGCGATGTAGTAACGATACGGGCCTCTAAGAACTGCACCCAGCAAAGGCTCTGCCTACCAGGAGAACAACACCAGGAGCTTCTTTCAGGGGCTGGGGACGTTCCTTCTTGAAAGGGATGTCCTGAAGGGCACCCCTCAGGGGTGTGCTAACAACGCCTTCAATGCCTCGTGTGCCGTTTGCCTGGGTGCTGCCTGGCCCCAGAGCTTTTCAAGTCCTTCTTGCCTCTTGCCTGGGACTTCCTTATCTCCAATTTCAGGTTTAGTCAATCCTATCTCCAGCCAGCCTGCTACTCACAGGTCTACTCGAATAACTTCAGAACTCGGGCTCTTTGAGGCCTGCGGGGTTTTATATTAAGCAGCAACAGTAGCACATATTTCATTATGTTGTGAAATGACCTTTTGGGATTGTTTTTAATTTTGGAAAGAATTCTTGAGTCATTTCAAACTTCCAAGCCAATAGCTTCATTTTCACATGGCGTCCTTGTGTTCCTAAAGGTTTGCTTGCTGGCATCTGTCACCAACATATTCAACTATGCTCTTAAATTAGTTAATTGCAACACAACTTGCTGATCTGTCTTGACTCTCTTGTAGGTTTTTTAGCTCATTCTCTGGGATTCATTTTTTCCCAAGCTCTCTCTATCTGTAAGATTCTCCGTTTATTGACTAATGCTGGCACTGAGGGCTTTTATTTAAAGAAGTCTTTATCACTTATATTTTATCTCCTGTTTCTTTATCACTTATTTTGTGGCATTTCATGCCCACAATTTTCCCAGCTGCTGCAAACCTTCCAATAAAGTAACTTGGGAGCAGGTTAGATGAGGGGGGCTTTGGTTCCTTCAGAATTTGTTTTACTCCCTTTAAAGGCAATCTTTGATAGAGATATTACTTCACAGCTAAGTGCTGCTAATAGGGATTCATTTAGTTTATCAAACACTTGAGAACAGTTGAGTTGGGCTACCGGGTTGCCTGGATCCTGGTCTGGTGAACGCTCCCTGTATTTCCTATTACGTTCAACTCACAGAGAACATGCCTAAATGTTCCTTAATTTTCTGCCTGTCAACTGCCATGCTATTTTCTGTGATAATTCCTCTTGACTGCAAAAATTAAACACCAAAAGAATACTTAACTCAGTCCCCATCAGCTCGCCTTTGCTGAGCCCTGAATACCCGCCCACTCCCCGCAGGACGCGGTTTACCCCATGACCCTGAAACGCTCGGGGGCTCTCAGCCTTCTTGCTGAACTTAACTTCTGCCAAGGCCAGGCTTTCTACAATCTTCTGTCCTCCCTCTCCCCTCCTTCCTTTTCTGAATTTCACGGCTTGCCAAGATTTTTTTCCATCAGATTATCATTATTTTCCATGCTTTGTATGAATGATTTGGATTTCTATTCCAAGCAACTGGAGTGGATCCCCTCCCCTTGCTTAAAGTCCTGCATTTTTGGAAGATGAATAAGAATTTAAATGGGAACTCTCACCCATAGTAATGAGAGCTGCTGTCATTTCCCCCAGCACTCATTTCTTTTTACAGTGAGAGCAGAAAAATATGTGGAAAAAAATATATAGCCATTTGTGGCCTCTGAGCATGAGCTTTGGATATTGTCTGGATTTTTTTTTTTTTCCTACTGACGATGATGAAATTTCACAATCAGGTCTCCAGCTCTGTTATGAAGTCCCAAGAGAAGAAAGAGTCTTCTAGAAACTGTGTTTACTTTGTCTCTTCCAGAAACCTTGGGTTTAACAACAACGTAATTAAATTTTTATATGACAGATTGGGTTTCATCCTTCAGCATTCTCAAGCAACTTTTAATTTTAATGTCATCCACCCTCTGTTTTATATATAATGCATGTAGCTCTCTGCTGCGGCCATGTCACGCAGCACACTGATGTGCTTTCACTTTTCTCCTTTGGGCCAGTTTCTAGCAGTTACGCCCTCACCCCAGCCAGCATCTTCCTTCTTTTTTTTCCTACTGCAATTTTGGATGTGAGATAATTCCTCAGAGATCACCTCTCCAACCCCGGCCTCGGGGCTTCGCTGAATTTCTCTGGCTCGTATATTCCACTCTGTTTTGGCAGCCAGGGTTCGGGAGCAGATTCAGAAAACCTCTCCAATTGCAAGCCTGAAAAACCCGTCTCAGTGAGGTAACGCATTTGAATGTTTCGGAAGGTCCATCTTCCGCAGCCCGGTGCTCTGCTGCTGCTGAGCTGGGCAGGCTTTGCTAGGTGGTAGTGGCAAATCGCCGTACTGCCTGCCCAGTACCACGCCTGGGGGGTGCCGAGGGGCTTGCAGGCACCGCCACGAACATGCACGGCTCTCAGGTGATGCTGCAGAGCTGGCCCCTACGCGTATCAGGATCTCTGCCTTCTGCTGTGCTGCATCTGAATAATTCGTGCTTGACACAGGGGCTGTACTGCTACCTCCATTAGCTCACGCTGCAGGGGAGAGAAGCTTTTGATCAAGAAGGGCTGAGCTCTGGCCTTGCTGCTAATGTGACACTGCCTTTAATCCACACTGAGGGCTTGCTTCTAGCCTGAAAAGATGTTTTTCATGCAATTTTCATGTGTGGCTCATATTTAAAACTAAAGCATCTAAATGAAAGCTCCACACCCTTTATTTGCATGTCTGGACTGATGAGTGTGCAAAATGGGACCAGCAGTGGCTGCACAGCAGTGGATGAGCATCACGCATACGGGCTTTCCATCCCACATGTCCTTCATAGGCTTCATGCAAATGGGCTCGCTGCCCAAATGGAAAATAAACAACAGAAAATGCCATGGGAATTCTTCAGACAGCCAAAGTGCTCTCAGCCATTTCCATGAACCAAGGGGAATTTCATGGGAGTCAGGCTTCTAAAGCGACTGTGTCATTTCAGAAAGGGAACCTGGGCATTACTGTCGCTGTCCTGACTTCTGCCTACTCTGAAAAAAAATATGAAAAAAGGAACAACAAAATGTTAGAGATTTAAAAGAAAGATGATGAAGTATAATGAAAGTACTGGAACACAGGTGAGTGATGTAGGAGATGCAGGCGAACGGTAAAGCCTTGCCAAAAACAACACCCGTACTGCTGTCACTTCCCACGATAGCAAGGAAGTTGAAGAAGTCAAGAGAGTTCACCAGAAGTAGGGCAGGCAGCCACGGAACAGAGAAGAGCACCCGATGAGAGATTGAGGGATTGGCCACGCTTACCTCAGATAAAAGGAAAGTCAGAAATTATGTGATGGAAGCAGAGAAAATACTGAATAGCCTGCAGAAGGTGCAGCGGGAGCAGCTTTCCATTTCTTTTTTGTTGTAGCACAAAAACAAAGGAATTAGAAAACAGCACATTCCAAACCATTAATTTGCACATGTGCCATTACACCGGGGAACTTGTTGCCACAAGAAAGCGTTGCCACTGGCTTATTACAGCTCAGAAAGGGAGTGGACCGTTGGGTCCCAAGAAGTCTAGGATAGTCATAATGAGTGGTATGGAAAAGTTATTAAATCCCTTGTCCCAGAGCTTTCGGAGGCCAGCAATGAGAGCGCAGGATGAGGTTCAACGTGAGGAGATCACCCCTACCACAGCCTGGCAAACTGACTGCTCCGTTTCCGCGCGCCTGGCACCACCAGCGACGAGGTGATGTGAAAAGAGGTGTGAGGTCTGGTTGCCTGTCACAGTGCCTTCACTTTGTCCAAGCGACGACAGCACATCTCTCGTAAAAGAGGCACGTCAGTCCTTCAGATACCCGTGTCCTTCACCTCACCACCCCCAGCTCTGCTCCTTCCGGCCTCTAGATGAGTGATGACGACTTTCCCTGCTGATGCTTTCTGTGCCTTATCTTGTACCTGACCACACGAGGGAGGATGAGAACGGTGAGATTACAACGAACAAGGCCCTGGCCCTGAGGCACTCCTGGTTGGTGAGGGATCTGACTTGCAGAAAGCTTCGTGCAGACCTGCAGGGCCCATGAAGCTGGGCTCTTTGCAGACTTCTTTTTCCCAGAACAGTCGTCTTCTGTCTCATCACACAGCTTTTGTCGGTCCTGGTTACATGCTCTATCTAGTTCGGGCTGGAAGCTCCCTGGGGCCCAGAGACCTCTCACCCCGCCTTGTCCCCAGTGTCCTGTGCTCCAGAAGCAGGAGAGGAATGGCAAAGCACAGTCAAAGTCACCAGGAGTAATTTGTGAGCGGCACAGCAAGGAAGAAACCGTCTGTGGCTTCACCAGGGATAGCTGCACACTGTGGAGAACGTGCTTAAAATCCCCTCTCTCCCCCACTTAGTAGTTTGAGGAGAATAATTTTATTGAAAGGCAAATCCTTTAATCTCCAGACATAAATCAACAAAATGGCAGAATTACTTAGGACAGAGCACATCATATAGGGCATGTACTGTATGTCTTTGCCTTTAAACAAACACGGGCCCTCCAGCTGTTAACCTATTTATAAAAGGTAACTCAAGGCTACACACAGACTCCTGAGGACATTTCCGTTCTGTCATTGCAGCACAAACACAATTTTTCTGCTTCAGGAGAAGTGGGCACGGTTTACAGAGGCCCAGGCTAGAGAGGGGAGCAGCTCGATGCTAAAAGCCCCCTCCGGTGCAGAGGAGAAGGGCTAAGTCCCCAGAAGGCCAGGCTGCCCGGTGCTTTGCAGGGTAATGCTCTGCCTGAAGAATGCTGCGAGTCTCAGCTCCTGCCTCACAACAAGCCCGCGTCCCCTGACGTCTGCAGGTTCTCCTCGTCCAGCACGGGAAACCAGGCACTGAGCGGGGGAAGCGGGGAGCGCCCCGTGCCCTGGGTCACCTCCAGCAGGGCTTAGGTACAGGCTGGCCACCAGAGCTGCACTTTCTGCCGGTGCTCCTGGACTGCAGAGCCGCAGCAGTGGTTCTCACCCAGCCCCAGCACCGTGCCGCAGCCACCCTCCTCCTCCTCCGCGGCCCCGCGCACCGGGGACGGTGACGGATAGAGCCCAGATCAGGAGACCACGGGGCGTGCCAGCTGCAAGGCAAATCTCATGACCGGTCAGAGAGACTCGACAGGTCGCTGGGACGGCAAGGATCCCCGGCCAAAATTCCATGCCTTCCATTACGCTGGAGTCAGCCTCAATGAGCAAACAGCCCTGTCTGGCTGGCGACTATCTGCCAGTGACCCACAAACGCTTTTGTTGTCGCCGGAGCAGCGTCCTGCCTAGCTCTGACTAGTTAGCTTCTTATTGCATCCTGATTCATGATAGGGAAGTGGATGTGAAACGAAGACTGCGGCATGGGAGTGAAAGTTACCGGCTGGTTTTGTAAGAGTATTCAAATTCTCCAAGGTGCTTTCAGGCATTCACTTTGAAAAGCATACAAACACCTCCTTTTCCTGGAAATGAGAGACTGTTGGGTGCTGCTCTAAGTGTTGCAGTAATTGACTGCTCCACTCAAGCACTTTATAGCTCAAGTCCAACTTTTTTTTTTTTTTTTTAATATAGGTTCAGGTTCACTGCTTCCTAACTGCCACTCTGCCTTGCACTCATTTTTGGAAATGACCCCTCCGAAGGCTCTGCTGCCTGTTTGAAATGAGTGAGAGATCAGAGGAATGACAGCGAACCCCTCAGCAGCAAGCAGCTCTGAGAGCAGCATCCCTGCGGAGCCAGAACAAACCCCAGCAGCCTGCCTCGCAAGCACTTCTCATGTCAGGCATTCACCTTTGGCCATCATGTCACTTGCTTTGAGGAGTGAATGACAAACCCTTGAAAAATGGGCAAGAAAGCTGTACAGTTCTTTCTCTCCAAGACTTTTGCTGTCAGTTCCCTGGAATCAGCAGAGCCAAACCCTGCCACTTTACCAGGCATCCTTAATTTGCCCTGGCTCCCATCAAAGTGGAGATGAATGCGCATTTGCCAGAAATGAGCTCTCGCTTTCCAGCTCTCAGTGCTCCCGAGTGACTCAGGAGATACGAGTCAGGCCTACATGTAGAACAGCCCAGCTTCTGGCCCGCTCCACCTGCCCTGCTGGGCAGGAGTGACTCTTCGGGGAGATGAGCTGGTCCCCTTCCCTTTCCCCCATCCACTTTTACTGTCTGGCCTGATGAAAGGGCTGAGCCACTGCCTGCTAAGCTTCTTTCCCTCTGCCTCCCTCACAAAAATAAAATCATCTCCCTCCCTACTGCAAGGACAGATGCACTCGCAGCACCTTGTAGATTTTGGCCACCACGCCAAGAGGAAAGTGGTTCTTGCTGCCCTCTCTTTCAGGCCACATGCAGCTGAGAAAGGACTCTTCAGACTGGAGAGGCAGCTGGAAAAGCAAGTGGAGAAGTAGGTTATATTCTTTGGAGGGATAAACAAATATAAATGAAATGCTCTGAAGTTTTGCATAGGGGAGGCACATAGAAAAGCAACAAATCAAGTCTGTCCTTAAGTTGCTCCCAGATAGAAACAAGCAGGCTTTCAATTTTAGGCAAAAACCAGGGAGGTTTCATATTAAATAGTGCCCCACAAACTTGCACTGAACTTGGGTAGGTTAATAAAATAGCCATCAGTTTTCTGGGCAAGCTAGGCTTGTAAGTGCAGTATCAACTACGAGAACATGTAAATCAGTTGTTCACCTCGAAACAAGCCCATCTGGGATTTCATCCTGCCTTTACATTGATGGTTTCTGAAGAGTTACAGGAATTTATCTGTGCAGAGGAGAGATGTAGCTTGCATTACATGCTGTTCTTCCTTCTGGTCAGGAAAAAGTTATTCTGCTCATCAGATGTAAGCTAAGCTATCAAACACTCTTCCATCCTGCTTTCAATGCCAACCATAAAAGTACGACTGGCTTCAGCTGAAGCAAGACAGGATCTAAGGATATCAGGAAGCCCAATTCTCAGTGTAAGGAGAAGCTATAGGACAAAAAACCAAAGCAGCTTAAGGTGTCCAAGGCGAAGGGCATGCAAAACAAAGAAGCAGCAGCTGTAGATGGGGATGAAGCAAGCAGAAGAATCCGTTCTCAGCTAGCAATGAATATGAGAGAGCAACGATGGGAGAGAGCTGTCTGGGCAGTGGTGCTACATGCCACAGAAACAGATTTAGTTTGTCTCTGTAGGAGGAGAAAAAG
This sequence comes from Anser cygnoides, assembly GCF_040182565.1. Classification (NCBI taxonomy): domain Eukaryota; kingdom Metazoa; phylum Chordata; class Aves; order Anseriformes; family Anatidae; genus Anser; species Anser cygnoides. Next base: position 888,678 of record NC_089874.1, read on the forward strand.
CACTGCTTTGGGGCTGACGGTAGCCCAGTTTACAAATGGACATTTCACAAATTCCATGTGCAATGAAATAGGGATGTTTGGATTATGGAGGGCAGTGGCCTGCTGTACCATATAGTTTAGAATGGACACACCTATCATTAAAAAAAGCAAAGGGCTGCCACCTGCCCTGATTTATGATGGTTAGGTGTGCTTGGCTGGGAATAGGGTGTTATCAAAGCTGTCGCTTGACACAGTAAAGTCTGGAAACTTCTGTCTCCTTAAAACACCAATGGTCCGTCTCTCACGTGACCTGCGTGCATTGAAGTCTAGGCTATGGACTCTGACATTTTCCTTTTGGGGAATAAATTCAGGGCTTGGTGAGCAACCAGAAGTTCTTTCTAGAGCCAAAAGCAGTCAGCCCAGTGGTCAGGTATACTCCCTAGCATGGCACTGATGTAACCCACTACTTTTTGTTGTATTACAGTCTGCTCCAGGGGCATGGGAATTACTGTTCTGCACCAGAACAAGGGTCTACCCTACCTCTGACAGCACCTAGCAGAAAGGCTCCAGAGAACAGAGGTGGATTTACCAAGGAGGAGAGAGGGACCTTTAAGCCTACGTTGATATGAAGTCCTGGATAGGCTGGGACAGCCCTGAAATTCAAACCGTCACCTGGTCCTCCCAAAGCAAGCTATTAAGAAGCTATTTTATCACAGAACTTAAAAATAGCACATGGTACAAGCAGTTGTTATATATATGCCTTTCATCAGGACATGGGATTTCCCCCTATCTTGCCCTTGCAAGCGGGGCCCTGGAAAGCACCCACTTCTCAAGTTTGGCAGGAGGGGGGCGGGCAGAAGCTGCAACCTTACCTGCACATGGATGGGGTGTGCCCCTTCCCACAGCCTGATGCAAAGGGTGTTCCCTCCCGCAAGTGACCAGACCTAAGAGACACACCTATTTTTGGTTTAATTTAGTCACTACACTTTGATTTTCTTATCTAGCAGGCCAGTGTGTCGCATACTCCCATGAGATTCAGTAGCTCCCTCTGGTCAGACGAGTGACACATACACCCCTGGGGCACATGCACAAACTTTGCTGTCAACAGACAGCCCTCCCTCCGGGATGAACTCGCGTAATAGGTTGCAATGGTTTAAGCCATGAAGCATGAGCCTGAACATTCCTCCTGCATGGTTGTTGTCACTGCACCAATATTTAATGGTCTCACCTTTCACTTACCTGCTCCCTAAGAAGTTTCAGCCATGTGCACTACAACTACGCCTGTTTTAAAAAGCCTGTTCTTTCATCACGTACCATCCTGCTATCTGTACATTTCATCACTACAACTTGTTCTCCCATCTTTCTCCTGTCCTGCAGGCAAAGATACCCATATTTCTGGACCAAAAGGGCCATGGTAGAATCTAAGCAAAAGCACCAGTGATGTCTGTCATTCGGGTACTCGGGCGGGTGGGTGAATTCTCCACCTGCCCTGGACATTATGGTTTGGAGCAAGAACCTTCCAGCTGCCTCAACACCTCAGACAGTCTCCATGTACATTACACACATCTGGGAAGGAGCTACATTTGGCCGGGGAGATGTCCTCCCGGGAGCACGAATGTGTATAATGTAAGGACATCCTCTCCCCGGCCAAATGTAGCTCCTTCCCATTTCTATGGGACCTCCTTCATCTTTATTCAGCCTTCACCCACCCTCAAACTTCTCTGTCTGTCAGCAACCTCCTCGGTCCCCAAAGGTGTGATGACAAAGCCTTGATTCCAAGAAGCACGATGCGCCCCTTGTCACCGTGTTTCAGCACTGTGCGTATGGGTTGCTCGCCCCTGCCTGGGGAGGGGACCCGCTCTTACCACCCCCAGAGGTGGCACCGACACCAAAGCAATGGCGCAAAGGCGCCCTCACCCCCGCCAGCACCCAGAGCCTCCCTGTCAGTGCCAGGCAGCCCCGTCTGCCCTCAGCCCCTCGTTCCCTCACCGCGTCCCCTCAGGCTCTTCCCCAGCCGTCCTCGCCTCCACCTCCCTCACTGCTCCCCCTCAGCAGCCATCGCCCTTCACGGCATCTCCTCAGCCATTGCCCTCCAGCCTCCTGCTTCCCCTCAGCCACATCCCCTCAGCCACGTCCCTCAGCCACGTCCCCTCAGCCCCCTGTCCCCTCAGCCATGTCCCTCAGGTCCCCGTTCCCTCAGCCACATCCCTCAGCCATGTCCCCTCAGCCATGTCCCTCAGGCCCCTGTCCCCTCAGCCATGTCCTTCAGCCATGTCCCGCAGGTCCCTGTCCCCTCAGCCACGTCCCTCAACCATGTCCCCTCAGCCATGTCCCTCAACCATGTCCCCTCAGCTATATCCCCTCAGCCCCCTGTCCCCTCAGCCATGTCCCTCAGGTCCCTGTCCCCTCAGCCATGTCCCTCAGGTCCCTGTCCCCTCAACCATATCCCCTCAGCCCCCTGTCCCCTCAGCTATATCCCCTCAGCCCCCTGTCCCCTCAGCCATGTCCCGCAGGTCCCTGTCCCCTCAGCCATGTCCTCTCAGCCGTGTCCCCTCAGCCCCCTGTCCCCTCAGCCATGTCCTTCAGCCATGTCCCGCAGGTCCCTGTCCCCTCAGCCATGTCCCTCAGCCATGTCCCCTCAGCCCCCTGTCCCCTCAGCCATGTCCCTCAGCCATGTCCCCTCAGCCCCCTGTCCCCTCAGCCATGTCCTTCAGCCATGTCCCGCAGGTCCCTGTCCCCTCAGCCATGTCCTCTCAGCCATGTCCCCTCAGCCCCCTGTCCCCTCAGCCATGTCCTTCAGCCATGTCCCGCAGGTCCCTGTCCCCTCAGCCATGTCCCTCAACCATGTCCCCTCAGCTATATCCCCTCAGCCATGTCCCCTCAGCCCCCTGTCCCCTTGCCTGCTGCCCACATCCCTTCCCCTCAGGCTCTCCCCCTCATCCCCAGCTCCTCAAAACCCTTCTGTGCTGCGTTCCTCCTTCCCCATAGCCCCTTCCCCACAGCCCCTTCCCCTCCCCTCAGCCCCCTCCCCTCCCCTCAGCCCCCGCCCCGCCCCACCCAGCGCCATGGCCCCTCCGCGCCGCACCCTACCCCGCTGCCCTGTCACTGCGGCACCGCCTCAGCCCCGCCCGCCCCCCTTCGTCCCGCCCCCGCGCCGCCCGCGCCTCGCGCCGATTGGCTGGCGGCGGGCGCGGCGCCTCGCGATTGGCGGAGCGGCCGAGGGCCCGCCCGCGGCGCCAGCAGGGTAGTGCGCTCGGCGTGAGGCCAGCGCCCGCTCGGCTCCCTGCTGCTGCTCCTCCTCCTCCTCCTCCTGCCCGGCCGGGCCCGCAGGGGACAGCGACCCTCGCCAGGCGGCTCCGTGCCGGCGGCAGCCCCCGCTGAGGGTAAGGGCGGCGGGTGGGGGGCTGCGGAGCCCCCGCTGGGGGCGCCCGGGGAGTGCCCGCCGTGAGGGGCGGCGGCGGTGAGGGGTGGGGGGGGGGGCTCCGGCCTTGTGTGGGGGGGGGCGGCGGGCGGGGGGCTTGTGGGGGCTGGGGGGGGTTGAGGGGGGCTCTGAGAGGGCTGGGGGGGGTCTCTGAGGGCTGGGGGGGGTCTCTGAGGGCTGGGGGGGGTCTCTGAGGGCTGCCCGCCCGGCCCCGGCCCACAGCCGCTCCCCGCGGCCCCCCCCCGGTACCGAGCGGCGGGCGGGGGCCGGCCCCGGCCCTTCTGAGGGGGTTGGGAGGGGGGTGGGGGGGTGCGGGCACCGCCTTTGTCCCCTCAGGGGAGGTCCTGGGGCCGTCAGCCCGGCACGGGGCGGCTCCTGGGGGGCTCCTGGGGTTCCTGGGGGGCTCCTCTGGCTCCCCCCCCCCCCCCCCCCCCCCGCGGGCGGGGGGGGGGGGGCCCCGCTGGGAGATCCCCGGGCAGCTCCGGGCTGGGCCCTGGGGGTGCCGCCGACAGACCCGACCCCCCCCCCCCCCCCCGCATTGGTCTGGCTGGGGGCAGAGTGCGTTGGGGTAACCCCCAATTCTGCCACGGTGGGTGTGAAATTCTCGGTCTGCAAGCGTATCAAAGCTGGCTCTTACTTATTTTTATATATATATACGATAAAATCCTTCCTAGGTGTTTGCTGATAAGTCTCGGTTGCTTCCTCTTTTCTTTCTGTCCGCTGATTCCTACACCGGTTTAACAAATAACTTTAAAACATAAGGTAAACGAGTCTTCTTTTTCTTGTGAAGCCGGACTTCTCTATTTAATGAACGGCGTTCTGCCCAGCTTGCAGCTCCAGCAGTGCATCCGAAAGGCTCCTCGAGTAGTGCAGTGGACGTCTAAGCACTTTTCTAACGTTTCAGCTTGTGGGCTAGCAAGCCCTGCGCGGTGCCTCCCTCCGCAGGGCGCTCAGTCTGACGCTGCCGTAGCTGCGTTTTGCAAACTGAAAGGACAGGCCTGCCTGCGCTGGAGTTCTCCAACTGTAAAACTTATTTCCTCTTTGTTAGGCCTTAATTATTCCATCTGGTATTGTATGCTGTACCGGCCTTATATAATGTTCTGCTGTAACTCGATTAACTTTCTCTTTGAGGAAGATAAAAAATAATTCAACAATGTTCAAGGCTGTAATAGCATTATGATAAAGCAGTTTTGCCCAGCCAAGTAGTCACTTAGGCAGGCGGAAAGGGGGGGACTTATGAGAACCGATGAGGCTTCTGACTCTCCTTTTAGTCGCATTTCGGAGGATTCATGGCTTCTTGCCCTCCTCAGATCAGATGAGATGGACTGCTCAATTTTAAAAATAGCTTAATTGACTTTCCGTTGCAGTGGCTGCAATGTGCTCTGTTTTCTTTGTGAAATAATGACACCTTAGCGAGAAATAATTAGCCCAAAGGGAGAATGGTTGATGCTTGTGAATGCGATCGACTCTAAGGCTGAAGGACACGGGTGTTATTAAATCTGTTCTGTGTCTCTGCAGAAATGACACCAGGGAAAGATCAAATAATACAAAGAGGTGTCAGTGACTTGCAGATCGTGGCACTTAAAGCTCAGCCAGAGCCCGGCGTTGCCATTGGCACAGCTCTGTGGGCGCCCAGCGAGTCCTCGGATGGTGAGAGGGGAGGATCCAGTCCCTTGCCTGCAAGGACCAAACGGGAGGCCTGCTGGTGGTGTGCTTACGGCAGGGGGTACTCGCTAAGCGCTTAATATCTGGCTTTATCGGGTAGTTTCTTAAAAGCTAACGACTCTGTCAGTCGGTTCATGTGCTGCTGGCCCGTGATCCTCGGGCTGGCTCCGGGGAGCGTTGAACGCCGCAGCTCGGCGCTGGGAATCGCAGGACCTCCCCGTGCGGGTTATCTGGGCAACTTGTTGGAGCACATCTCCAATTTGTCTGCGGGAAGCTTTGAGGGTTACGAGCGGTGTGGTGCTGTGGGCCCGTGCCTCGCTCCCGCCCTTGCCCTCTGCTCTGTCCCAGTGGGTTGTGGGCATCGTAGCGAGCGGAGGAAAGAGACAGGGAGGTGAGTAATCGCAGGGCGAGCTCCCAGAAGCTATTGAAAGCGGCGTGGATTTATTCTGGTATCTGCATACGCCGTGCCTTGTGGTGCTGGGAAGTCCCACGTACAGGTGGCAATGCTGCCTCTCAGGTACTTGGTTCAGAGTGCTCCTTCATCTAACTTCTAAGGATGTTTGCCAGTTAAGTTTAGGCTTTAAATACCAAAGTGAACTTGTCCTGTCGTGGTGTTAAACGCCCTCCACCACCCACCTGCCCCTCAGCAGCGCGAGCACAAGACAGCCCGGTCAGCAGAACCACCATGGAAATAGGAACAACTTTTTGTTTTTCAAAGGAGCAGTAGGTAAGGCTGCACGGGGGTTGGGGTAGGACTTGATTTCCATTCTTAAGCTTGTTTTATGAAGTCTGATGAATACTCAGTTTAAACAAATAAATTACATATCCCTCTCGAGTCAGTAGAAAGGGCTGACTCAGCCTTAATTTTAGTGAAAGGAGCAGTAATTATAATTGAGGTCCCAACCCCTGTTGTGTTTTAGTGGTTGCCTCTCTTCCCTAGAAATAAATGAATCTGAGCCATTAAAACAAATCTGAGTTCTTGTGGAGTTCAGGACTAGTTTGTACCTATCGCTCGGTGCTTTTCTTGTTCTTGTGTGCTATTCTTCAGCTCACCTGCTGTTTAATAAACTCTCTATTCATTATCTTCAGCTAATAACTGCTCCTTAAATTGCATTTGTCTCCACATACACTGATGTGCAGACTTCCAAATTCTGATATATGCCAAACCTATGACTAAGGGAAACCACTGGTCAGACAGGGTATGAATCTGTGAAGGTGAATTCGAGCTACTTGCAATTCAAATGAAAGTGGTGGTTACTTAAAAGACAAATAGAGTATAGTTGTACCTTGTTCTAGTCCGAAAAATCCCAAATAATTTATCTTGCCAGTCTCGACGGAGATTGAAGATAAAACCCAGGTCTCCTCCTCGGAAACTTAAGAGCTTGAGGCATGTTACTCATCGTGTTGTTGCCAGTCTGATTGTAGACAGTGAAAATATATTTTGTGTGTGTGCTTCTGGAGTTTCGAATGCAAACTGGAAGAAGCTGATACTGCTCTGAAAGGCAGAGTTATTTCCTGTAGCTTCGTGTTTATACTTCCTGTCCCAGCTAAAATAGATGAATCTCTTACTTAGTCAAATGCCTGTGTGTATGGCTTCCTCCTGTCTTAACAGTGCTATCAAACTCATTTTCTTTTTCGTATCTCCTCGGAGGCAGGTTAGATCATACTCAGATCATACTCAAATGTAGACCAGAGAAACGCCAGGCTCTGCGATTACAGCCTGCAGGGCGGTGGCAGAGCAGCCTGGGTCTGAGCCGTCGTCGCTGCTGTCCCCTGCTGCAGAGTTCATCTCCCGGAGGGAAGGGTGTAAATGTACTTTGGATCAGCTCCTCGAGGGGGTGGCATAAAAGCCAGGCTGCCAAAGTGCAGCCCGTGTGAATTAGGTGTGCAGGTGGGCTCGTCCAGCTCGCCCTCCTGTCCCCAGCCGTGGCCTTCTGCAGCCTCCTACATCTCAGAAGCCAATTTCATGACTTGGTGTTTTGCACATGTAAAAGAATTTCTCGTGGGATGGAAAGGTCAGCGAAATCAGTTGCTGTGGATGTTATGCGATTTTTAACTCGCTAACAATACAAGCGCAATGCTTCTGGCTCACACTGGTGCTCTGTGTTGTTCACGGGGAGGCTCCTTGATACAGTTTGAAGCTATAAATGTTCCAAATTATTTCAGAGTGTTGTGATATTCAAGCTGTGCTGGAATTCTAAACCCAAAGGACTATGGACAGACACCAGTGTGGTGCTGGAGCAGTATTTAAGCTCTAAAAAAAATAATAAAATAAAAATCAGAGTGTGCAGGGTTTGTTGGGGAGGGCAGGTCTGTTCCCAAACAAGTTTAGTCTCAGGCGTGTACGACAGCGCCCGGGGTGCCTGTGTTGTCCAAACAGCTGCTGATAGCAGCGTGTCTGCAGTTGTTGCCCTGCAAAACACAGGAGGCACGTGGTGCTGGGAGGTGGAGGTGGTGCTGGGGGGTGCAGGTCTGCTACCTAAATGCAGAGGGGACGCGTATGTGAGCGATGGCGCGGTGAAGCTCCGAAGTACGCGTCCTTCCCTTGGAACTTCTGCTGGTGGGTGGGAGGCTGGTGGGTTACTTGCCTGAGGGAACAGGGAGGGAAAGGCCCGACTTCTTCCCTGCCTACCCAAGCACCTCGCTGTTTTAAAAAAAAAAAAAAAAGGCATATTTCTTGTTGCTTTTTTCATCCTTGCCTGGCTCCTCTCGGAGTTTTTCCCCAGAGTGGCAGCCACTGAATTAGGAGCCCTCGTAAGAGGTGGCAAGATGCTAACTCCAAAGGAAAGCTAGCCGTGTCCTTGTGACTTGGACAAAACTAGCAAAAAAAAAAATCAGTTTTAGCTGCGTGATTGAGGCCCGTTTGTGCAGCGCAGCAGGCCTTGTCCCAGCTTTGTGTGCGAAGGTGAGGCTTCCAGCCTCGCGGAGCAGCGACGCGCTTCTGGGGAGAGACGTCGGCACAAACAGGTCCGGAGTCTGTGCAGCCTGCCCCAGCTGACTGCATTGGCACGGGGGAAGATTCGCTGTGTGGGAGGAATTAAGGCTGAGCATTAGGTGCATCCCCGCACCCTGGGTGACGTGCCACACATGGTGTAGCTGGAGATTAACGTGGGCTGAGCAGGTCCCTCGTGCAGTTCTGGCTATCAGGCTGCTCCTGTGCAGCTGCAGGAAGCTTCCAGGAGAAGTATGCAGTTAATCACATCCATTAGCATGATTGAGATCCTGATTAGGCTGTGTCACCAACTCTGATTCTCCGCCCACGCTCTGCCCCTTTTGTCTGGAGTCTTCGTGAGGGACGGGGAACAATGCAGGGCCAAACCCGAGGGATGGTCGCTGCGTGCTGAAATCCCTCCGGTCCTTCTGGGCCTCCTTGTGCCAGGTAACTCTAGTAAGCCGTACAGCTGCTGGCTGGTCAGTCGTAAAAGCAGCCTCTGGTGGATAGAGGATCCCCCGCAACACTGCCAGGAATCCAGCTCAACACGAAGTAGGCTTGTCTTGCTCGTCAGTCGAGTGCTCGCAGCTTGCAAATGTTTGGTACCGGGTGAGCGCTAGCACGTTGCCGTAACGCCTCCGTCCGTGCCGGGTGCTGGGGCGGCGCCTCCCTCCTGCTGGCTCTGCCCCGGCCTAGGCAGGGCCAGCGTGGGGCAGCAGGGTCACGCAGGGCTGCGGTTGTGCAGCCTTCCACTGAAATTACGGCTCGGTGGGCTGCGTGCGGGTAGTCCTTGTCAAAAGCCGCTCAGCCTAGCTACAGCTGAAACGTGCCGAAAAAAAGAGGTAATTGTGTAAGCTCCGTTGTGCAGAAACTCCCTTCTTAAAACGTTAGCTGTTGGGAAGATACTGTACGTACTGAAGCTGTTTCTTTTTGAAAAAGCAAGCTTCTTTCAGAGCATTAGGTCATACGTTTCCACCGCATTCCGCCTGGGAGTGAGTCATTGTTCCTTCGGTAAAATTGCATTGGGGCTACATCATCCTGGAAAGCCGCTTCTCAGCCCAGCGCAGGGTGTTGACGCTTGCTTTAGACAAAGTAAAAGTGGGGGAGCTTTTATCAGATGAATTTCAAAGTGTGCTTACGTACTCCCGTTAGGACTCCTGAAGCCCTAGAATAGGGGATCAATTCAGACCCGGCAGTGACAGTCGTGGTGCTGGGGACCCCCTGCCCACGGGGTTCTGAACCCCCACCCGATGCCTGCAGCGCGCCCTACGTGCGGCCGAGCTGGGGTTTGTGACGTGCTTCAAATGCTCCTGGGGGAAGCAGGCGCGTGCTCTCGCTTCTTGTCACTCTCCTTGTCCCTTTCCTTCCCTTCCCCCAGCCCGCCACTTGCGCGCTCGCTGCGGGAGGTCCGTCTGTAGCTCCGTGCCGTGGGCGCCCCGGCCGTTTGTCCTTCCAGCGGCGTGCCGCCGGGGTTTGTTCCCGTATCGTGGTGCCCATTCTGTAGCGGGACCGCTCTGAGGCTGCAGCTTTTTGTCGGGCTCTCTGCGGCGCTGTAACCGTGCGTGCTGTGAAGTGGGTTACGGCCAGGTGGGATTTCTCAAACTATTTTTAGGAGGCCCGTAACTCAGTTAAAGGGGAGGCAGAAGGAACCGGCGGAGAAGGGGATGCGGGCAGGCACCGACCTGGCTCTGTGCCGCGGGAAGCAGGTGGAGGAGCGCTGCCGGTGGCGTGGCTGCGAGCCCTGCGGAGGTAAGGCCTGGGGAGGAGTGGGGCAAAGCGTCCAAAACCACGGATGTGTTCCGTCGGAAAGCCTACAGAAAGCGTTTGTACGTGTGAGTGATTGTTAGCCCTGCTTGTAGCAGGGCTGCGTGCTCCACTCCTGCCTGTAACGTCGTTACTGTCTGCAGCGCAGTTCTTCTGGGTGGGGCGAGATGTCTTAGCGACAAGCGCCTGGGTCTCGAGTTGGGGTTGTTGCCATTGATGGGGGTTTTCCTCTCATCCGTTTCCGGGCCTCTTCCCGTTTCACCTTGGGTGTTCTCCTCTCAGTCTCCTGGCTCCGCAGCAGCTGGTTCTCTACCGCAGTTGTGTTGGGCGTGGTGCTTGTTTTGAAGATGCTCCTGCATCTATCTGCACCGGTCTTAGGGGATCTCAGAGCAGGCGTTCTGCTGCCCATGGATACCTAATTAATCACTGAGTCACAGAGCTGTAGGGGTTGGAAGGGACCCCCAGAGCTCATCGGGTCCAACCCCCTGCCAAAGCAGGTTCCCTAGAGCAGGCTGCCCAGGTAGGCGTCCAGACGGGCCTTGAATATCTCCAGAGCAGGAGACCCCACAACCTCCCTGGGCAGCCTGTCCCAGTGCTCCCTCACCGTGAAGAAGTTCTTTTGCATATTTTACTACTTAATAGTAAAAGTAATTGGAGACGTCAAAGCTGTGGAGGAGCAGAGACAAAAATCCCCAAGCCAGCTGCAGCAGAGGCTTCGAATTGGATGCTGCAGACATAAGAGGTAAAGAATGAGACAAAGAACTGAGTCACAGGCTTTTCCTTCCCTCTGACTCTTGTGGTGGCAGCAGATGGTTTCTTGTTTTGGTCATGAAATGAAAGCAGTTAGAAAAAGGGTTCTAGATGTTAAGAGATGATTTGGACTTTGAACTTAGCAGGAGCTGTGGATTTTAAAGTGATGCATATATGCAGCGGTAACTTAAATGTATTTAAGGATGCAATAGAAAGTCACGAGATGAGCTATTGATGCACAGCTTCAGAAGCGTTACTCTGATAATAAAAGAAAAACTTTAGCATATGTGACGTTATCCCTGAGAAAGCAGAGAAAAGTCTCCGAAGAGCAGGGTGGGATGTGAGAGGAAACCTTTAAAACAGCTCTGAGGCCCTGGAGGAGACATCGGGTCAGCGGTGCAGTTGGTGCTTGCAGCCCGTGCCCCTGCTGAGGCCGCAGGATGGTTCCACCTCCGCCAGCAGTGCCAGAAGCTTCCAGCCGGACGGGGCGGCAGGACGTCGTCACCTCGCGTCTGAGGCTGGTAGCCCTTAGGTGGCCTGGGGGTGACACGTCCTCACGCGTGGCACCCTTGTCTCGGGGGACTGCTGGGACACCGCCACGATGGGAGCCCTGCGTAGGGGGCGGTGGGCGGCTCAAATGCAAACGGGTTACGTAAAATGGAGCTTATATATAAAGCAGCGCACGTCATCGTCGGTCTTACTTTTTTCAGGCTAGCTTTATGTGTAAAGCACACGTATTGTTTTTTCTTAGGCTGTGCTTCCACCCGTTTAAGCGGTTACAAGATGAAAGTTAAGGGATATCTCTCTTGTCTTCCGAGGAGCGGATTTTTTTTTTAAACCGGTCTTCTGAGTAAAACGTACTTTTTTTGTTATGCATTGGGATTTGGGCAGAGCATGTAGGGCAATAGGATCAAGTGTCACATTGGGGATTACATATTTGTCCCAGGGTGACCCTCTTAGTAGCTTGCATTGGTGTAATTGGTGAATGACTGCCTGGATTTATAGGGATGTATATCTGCATTAGCACTGCCTTGATGTAACCCTGGCTTATTTGCTTTTGGTCCAACCTACTTTCAGCTTGGGAATTCTCTTTTAAGGAGGGCTTCTATAACATGCCTGAAACTGACATTTGCAGGTTTAATTTCCACTTAAATATAATGGTTGTTTTGCTACCAGTAATGATTATTTATCTGAATACAGCGTATGGCGTTGCCTGGCTGCTGCAAGCCAAATGTGTCCAGTAAGCTGTACGCTTATTTGAGAACCGAGGCTTTAATGCAGGAGGTGGCAATGAGGGTTTTAAAAAAAAAATAATTGGTCAGCTGTTCTCTTGCTTGCATCAGTGGTCGTCGTCATCGTCTTAAAACTATACCAACTCTTTAACTCATGATGTTATTTTGATGTATTGTGTTCTTTTACTGGCAGCTTCTGGGAGATTTCCTTCTCCGATAAAAACGTGAACCCCATGAAGGTGGGAAACGATTCCAAGCTGAGGTTGCCAGCTCGCCAAGCGGCCACGAGTGGCTGGTACCGCCCAAAGGCCTTGCTGATGGGCACGGCCGTGTGTGTGTGTGTGTGTGCAGGCAGCTCCCAGGGGCTTCCTCCACATCTGACCCGAGCCCTCGCTGGAGAGGGACCTTCCCTAGGGTTTGTGTTCGTTCAGTCCGCTGCTCCCTTGTGCTGGCGGTGTGCTAGAACCGCACTCAGGTAGGGGGGCACGCGGGGGGGGTTAGTGTGCGGCTGGGGTGGCGCTAGCCGGGAGCAGCTGAATTTGTCGGCTGGCAGGAGATGGCCGGATTGTGCAGTAAATCTCCTTACGCGTTTGATGAAAGCCTTTAGTTTTAAAGCGCTGATCTGGGTCTCTGCTGAACCCCCGTGAGCTGCGTCTGTGCTCAGGGGTGCTCTGCTGCTCCTTCCCTCCATCTGCGCCCTACCGGCCCGACTCATGCCTGGCCCGTGCTGCTGTTTCCCTTGTTACCTGCGTTTCTTGCCCACCGAAGCCTGTTCGTGGGCCATCTGAGCTCATTGCATGTGGGGTAGTTTTATTTTTGCTTCGAAGACCTTTCAAGAAGGCTGTTCGAGGGCTGATCGGAGCACGTAACTTAATACGGCGCTTCTAAAAATCTTAACTCCGGCTGGCATCAGCTGATGCCGTGTCTTTTTTAAACGCGCTGCAGACGTCTCTAATATTTTTCCCCTGGGGGACCGACTTCCTGCGATAAAATGAGATTTCCTTTTAAAGTAGAGGTCCCTGGTTATATAATGAGAGTAGGAAATGGTCCAAAAGTGACGCTGGGAGGATAGAAGAGTTATTTTGGTAATTGACTGTCAGGAAAGAGAATAGAAAGTTATGCTCGGGAGCGCACCAGTGACTTGAATGCTCTTTGGGAAGTGAGAGGAAAACATTTGAGGAGCTAAGTGAGGGAGTGCCCAGCTCGGAGCGGAGGAAGGGGGTTAAGTTATGAAGGGTGAAGCTGTACGGTGTGTCTAGGGCTCTTAAGCTAGCTCCTGCCAAACTGCCTGTAATCTCCTCGGAGAAGCTGCTGTGATTTGTCAGAGTAACGTGGCCTTGAGCTTGACCCTCTAGGAGAGCCATGGTGCCTTCTGCTTTTTTGACTCGAAGACCCGAGTGCAGGGTATTTCTTAGTGACTGTGCGCTTGGGTGGCAGTTCCCTGCCCCGAGGTAGTGTCAGAACGAGGGGCTCCGTCCTTCTGCCCACGTTTTGTTCCCAGAGCCCCCTGGCAGTGCTGGGGGCAGCTTTGCCTGGCCAGGCCTGGCACTGCAGCAGCATTGGCAGCAGCAGCACGCTGCCTCGCCCAGCGCTCCCCTCCTGAGCCCAAATCCATCTGCGACACGCAGTGCTCTGTGCCGGGACCCGTCCTGCAGGGGTGCTGCTCCCCTGGGTTTAAAGTGGAGTGTTGCTGGTGGGGGTTTGTGTACAGCTCTGCTAAAGAAGCTTAAGACTGATTAATTCCAGATACTTACATTTCGAGTAATGAGATTTTCTGTTTTCTTGTTTATTATGTTTGTTATTTGTGTCTCGTTCTCCTGTTTTGTTCTGCGTTGTAGCTGACCGTGCCTCCAAGAGTACAGGCCTGGGGAGGAGGGAACAAACGACAATTAATTTGGTTCCTATTTCCGTTTCTTTCCTGCTTCCTCAGTAACCTGTGTTACAGTGCTGACATTCAGTGGCATCTTCAGGAAACCGGGGGAATTTGCTTCTTGTGGGCCGCAGTCTTGGGCTGGTGGCACACGTGTTACCCACAACACAACGTCGTGTTTTCACACTTACAGCTCTTGGGGGTGCGGTGCGGTCTGAGATCAACCCATGGAGATTTCTGGCAGAGCCCCGGTGTGCTGGTAAGCCCCCTGACTCTGGGGTGCTCTTAAGGGTTGCTTTGCCTCTTCCCTGAATCGTCTCTTCCTGGGTGGAAGGGGGAAGAGGAAGGACGAGGCTCTGTAGGTGCAGTGAGCCCAGTGGGAGGGTTACAGCTCAAAGCCGGAGCCTGCAGGTGTTGGCCAGCCGGGCTGGAGCCTTAGCTGAGACCAACCCTTCTTCTGGGATCCTTTCCTTCCCCTTAAAGAAACCCCATTTGGGGAGTGGGAGCAGAGCATGCCGAGAGATGTTCTTGGCGTGGTCGATCGCCTATCGCAGTGAAAGCAGTGCCGCGTCCTGTGCTGGTAGGAGCTGAATGCCCGCGGATCGCCCTGTGACTCCAGGGGCGTGTGGCTCCCTGAGATCCGAGTCCTCCTGGTTGTGCTGGATCCTGCTGAGAAGGCGCTCGCCTCGGTCGGTCTGTTCCTGAAAGGCCCCCCGGCCGCTTTCCCTCTGTGGCATGCCTGCAGAAAGGCTGAAAACGCCAAAGTGATGGAAATAAAACCTTTTTCTTCCTCTGGGCCTGGGGTATGTTTGTTTTTCTCTGCTATGTAATTTGTCCGTAGCCTTATTTTTCAGCAGGCAAATATGCTGACTGTGCCTGTTACATTTCCCAAATGAAATTCCCTGGCAGGCGTCACATCTCCTAATATCATTTTGAGGTGCTGATGTAATCGCATGGTTGAACGTGAACTGGACAGAAAATTATACAGTGCAAAACTCGCTCTTGAAATCTGTATAGGATTTAAATACATTTGTTCGCGTTATATGTTTTGCAGTAGGCATTTATGCTGCGCAGCAATTTCACTTTTGGTCATTTAATGGAAGAAATGTGAATTTATTGAGTGCTGAGGGGGAGATTGAGGCTGACGTGCGGCATGTCCTTATCTCATCAAAACTTCGGTGGGAGTTATCCTCACAACTGCGTTCTAATAAGCGAGTTCAGCACAATGTTTAATTTGCAAATGAGAAGAGGGCGACACAACGCGTGCATAGAACAGGTAATCAGAGTTGAAATGCATCGGAGTATCTTGATCGTAGAACTGTAAAAAGCGTTTTTTTCTCAAGTTGCGGTGTTGCTTAAAAAAGACTTCACGATTTATAAACCGAGGAGTAAAACAAACAGGCTTATAAACAATCCTCTGGAACAGGAAGGTGGAACAGAAATAGTCTCTGATCTCGAGTGCATGACCCAGCCTGTGCAGAAAGGCTCGGGTAGCGTTGCTCTCCCTGCTAAATTTTTAAAGAAAAGCCACTTTCCAGGTTACCAAGTCACTTAGGAGGTGACTTGCCTACCCTGTTTTGTCCTTAAGTTATTTCAGTTTTCAAACTCCGGCTGACTGGATGTGATTACCTCAGCAGTGTAAGCTTCGGGTTAAGCTGGAAGTTGTTGCTGGGTCAAACTCCAAGGGGAAGGCGTGCGTCCGCCAGCGACTCTTCGTGTTTACTGATACCGGACTTCCAAAGCCGTTCTTTCAGCACTCCTGATAAGGCTTTAGGTTCAAGCCTGAGCTCTTCTGGGGGACTGGGGGTGGAAAGACCCACTAAATGTGTGTGTGACACACACATGGCACATATTGGGGGCAGGGGGTGTGTGTGCAAGCATCTTAGCACGAAGAGCAGAGGAGCGGGGCGCAGTAAGCGGTGGCAGCTGGGACTCTGTAAGCCAGTAGGGCCGCGTTACTCTGCCCGCTCCCACGGCACGTGGGGGGCAGGTATCGGTGTCAGAACCACAGCAGGTTGGGCAGAAGGCTTGTCTGCATATATTTATGCCGTAGCATGTTTTTTGGTGTCCTTTGTTAAACCTCTGGCTTTCCATGCTCGGGTGAGGGATAAACGTGTGCTGCCCCGCTCCTGCTGGCCTTGGAGCTTCAGGTGCTGCCGTGAGCAGCGTGGTTCTGTGCGCCATGCAGGTGTGTGACATGGCTCCTTCGGTCTGTCTGCACGGCCAGCACTGACCTGCTGCTGCAGAAATGCCTTTATTCCTGGGGGTGAATAACCCGTAGCCAGGCAGGTGCTGGTCTTAGTGAAGAAATCGCATAGGTGAAAAGTCCCTACATCTCCAAGTAGCAGAGTTATCTTTGGTTACCACCGTTACCTTTGTCCTCCTGGCACGCTTTATCAAACTTGTAGCTTGCATGTCATGCTAATTGCCCCCGTGTCACCGCTTATCTCTTCTGAGAGGCTTTCTTTTAGTCTTTCAAAGTACAGGAGCCAGAAGCTCTACCTGAAAGCTCTGTTACACTTCTCAGAAATGTAATACCAAAAAGGGGGGGGGTGTATATCGAGGGGACCACTTTCATCTACTAAACAGAGATGTACCCTGTGTTTTGGGGGATTCTGATTCAAATCCTGTATATTTCTTATCTGGAGACTGCCTGTCACTTGGTCTCTATCTTAACTAGCTTTTACTAAATGACTTTTTCAGTCTCCTCTTTTAAAAAAAAAAAAAATAATTGAGTGTTGGAGATGCTCGCTGGATTGGTCTGATTAAAGGCCGCCTGCTTTCCCATTTCTTTGTGTAACCTCCAGGTTAATTGGCTCATTCCTTCTAGCTGAAGCTGAAAGGCTGTGGCGAGTGAGCTGCAGGCAGCAGATGCTTGGATGAGAGGAGAAACGAACCAACCACAGGGTGAAACTTTCGGAAGCATCTGTATCTGCCTCTGGGAAGTGAGCTGAGAACAGGCAGCCTGTGCCTCGCGAGAGATCTGCGGGATTGGTTCGGTCACAGAGTACAACCGGAGCTGCTCCCGATTCCTAAATACTGCATGGCTTCTCGGTTTTGTCTTTGTTCTGAATTCCTGTGATCCAGCTGTTAATAAATGCTGCTGTGTTTTGATTTGTTTCACTTGCGCTATGCAGTGGCAAACTGTAATTCTGCATCTGCTTCTCTTCTGCTTCTTGTAGCTGAGCTGAGAATTCGCCTGCACTGGAGGAAAATACCAGGGGAGGTCTGGAAGGAGGCTCAGACATTGGCATGCTCGGCTGCGGAGCAGGGAATAGGATGCTCGGGTGTCAGGGCTCATGGGGTCTGGCTTATGTCCGTAGGATTACTTCTGATTTTACCCAGCAAGCCTCTTGCATAAAACCGAAGCAGTTCTTGAAGCAGAAGTAAAAGCCTCGAGCGCTCAGCTAGGAGGGACGGGCAGATGCTCTGGCTGCTTGCGTGCCTCTAACTCCCCGTTCCTGGCCCAGCTGCCCTGCAGGAGCTGCTGCACCGCGCGAGGTGCCCGCGGCCGGGAGAGCCCTGCCCGGAACAGGGCACATGGGTCGGGGTGGTCTCAGGCTGGGGAGGAAATGGAACCAGGATTTCCAGCTTCCGAGGCCTGGGGTCCCCTTCACCCAAAGCGGGGGTGCTGTAGGCACTTCGGTATTTCAGCCTGATGCTTTGTGTGCTGGGGGTGTGTGGGGTCAGCTCCTTTGGAGGCCTGCATGGGGGTGCATCCCCTGTGAATCTGCAATGTGCTGATCTTCAGCACGACAAGTGCCCGTGCCCTTGGGCAGGTACGGTACCAGAACCGCAGACACTGGTTTTGGGGTTTGTATGGAGGAGTCGGCTGTCTGGAGCCTGTCGGGCTCTTGGTTGAAGCCACCTTTCAAAAGTAGGTGTCTGAGCTCCTGCAAGGGGAGCCCGAGAGGTGTGTTTTCCTTTCCTTTGGAAACGACGATGGTGGTGTGGGCACTGTTCTTCTTCCTCGTCCCTTCTCCAGCAAGGGTACCTCGAGCTGTAGCAACCTCTTCCTTCCATGCTGCTGTGTTCTTGTTCTGCAGCCTGAGGCCAGATGTGTGCAGCTCAGGACGCTTTTTCCTTACTTGAAAGGGATGCAAAGAGGGACTGAAGGGAGGCTGTAAGAGTTAAAAAGCACTTCTTCTGAACATGGGGGGGAGGTCCGTCCCCAAACCCTCTGATACTCGGAGTCAGGAGTCACCCCCTTATGTTCTTAATAATTTGCCTAAAAATATCTTCATAAGCGTGCTGAATCTAAAGAGGTAGAAATATTTATTTAAAAACAAAAAAGCAACAAAAAAAACCCCAAACCCCGAATATTTTCTGAACCATCAAGCGAACCTTTCCACGCACCATCTTTAATCACGGGACGAAGCGAACTTTCTGAAGCGCAGCAGCGTGTAACAAACGGCTTTTTGACAGAGTTTGCTGTTGGGAATGATCTCATCCTGGTGACCAACGGGTCTCTGTGCAATGCCCCAACTATTTGCTGAAACAAAAGTGTGCTGGATCGGCTGACCACCGAGCAATGCGCTCGGTCGTGTCTGCGGGAGCCGTGTGGACGTGCAGTCGTGGCGTGGCGGCAGGTAGAGGCGCCGGCGGCGCGGCTCGTCGCTGCCCTTCGGAAATGGGCTCTGCTCTTTGGGGTGGGGTAAGCTGGAACTGCTTCCTGTGAATTTAGTGTATTTTTCTGGCAATTGTACTGATCATTTTTTTTAAAGAATCTGTATGAAATACGGTCTTATCATTTTCACTTGATATGGTCTCTATCTTCATATTTTTATTTATTTATTTTAGAGCTTAGTACGATGAATTGATAAGTAGGACGTTAGTGTGCATGGGGCCAGAGATGCTTCTGCTTGAGTAGTAAATGACAGTAAAAGTTGGGGAAACAGTGCAATCTTCCTTACTGCAAGCGGCTGTCAAGTGGTGATGAAAAACCTCATGCTTTCCACCTGTTCCCATTTTTAAAATGATAAAATTGCGGTGCTGTAAAGCGTGCGATTAGCTTGAAGTCTGCAGTAAGAGCAAACCCCAGCTCTTCGTTTTCTGTGCTGCTTGTGGGAGTCGGCAGTTGTATCTGTCTCACTGAGCTGAAATTCAGTCACGTGCCAGAAACAAAAGGAGTTTGATTCTGTCCAAGTTGACTTTGAAAAATAGAGCTCCTGTTCCTCAAGTTGTAGTAGTTGTTGTTTTGTTCCTTCGGTTTCTCACCAGTCCGTGATTATCTGTTGTCCTTGAGAGCTTTGCAAGCCAGAGCCTGATTCCAGTTCGAAACGCAGTCTCTGTGCGTAGGGGGAGCCAGAAAGTTCCTGTTCAACTCAAATTCAAACGGTTTATTTCTGTCTGTGGGTGAAACGCTGAGAACTGTTTAAAAAAAATAATAATGCAGCTGGCTGTGAGACAGCGTAAGATACTTATCTTCCTTCTTGGAATTTGTCTTAAAAATGGAGGGGGAGAAGAGTTCATCAGTCATTTTGGAACCGAAACAGCTTCTAAATGTAAATGCAGGAGGAGGGAGTGCCGCTTGCTGGGGGCTGCAGACTGGGAAGTCCCCGAAGGCAGGGCAGCACGGGGCAGAGCTGTGCATACGGCTCCTTGTTCCGCTGGGGCTGCTCTCATCCCCTTCCCACCCCCTGGCCAGATCTCACTGGTGGTGACTCAGTATTTGGGAGAACGACCTGCGGGTGCGGAGCTGCAGTCAGGATGCTGGCGCACTGAAGCAGCGCAACAGCTTTGGGTCCCGCTGGTGAGCTTGCAATAGACCCTAAACCCACGGATCCTAAACCCACGCAGGCACGGGCGGTTGGCAGGTGACTCCTCCCAAGGCAGCGCGAGCAGGGTGGGTGCGTGGGCACAGCTCCTAGTAAAGGACCTTTACTGGGAATGGACTTCTTCTGCCGTTGGGGCAGCCCTTAGGGTTCTTCTCTGCTCAGCCGGGGCCTTGCTGCGCTGGATAAAGGCCGTGCCGTGTGCGTGTTCCCTCGTGCAAGCTCCTGCAGCTCGGGGCTCTGCAGCACTTCTTGGTTCCAATAGCTGTGAGAAATGAGAATCATATGGGGTTGAGCACACAGCTGGAAGCGAGCTTTATTGGCGCATCGGAAACATTTTCGAAACGTTTTCACAAGGGACTTTTTCATCTAGTCATACCCCAGTGCTTGCAGCATTGCGTTTGCGTAGCTTTAGATTTCTGGAGACTTAAGGTAGGGAATCTGTGCACTAATTTGTGCTGTGAGGTGCCCCTGTTGTACTGTTCTCACTCTTGATGGGAAACTTTGTTTTCAGAGCAGAAATGATGTAAACTTCCCCTGGTAAGCACAGAACAGGTATCTGGAATCGCACCAAGCTCCCCTTGTGTAGGGTATCGTCGTCGTGATGACGCTCACTCACTGCAGCTGCTCCTCTGTGTTCAGCGAAATGGAATAGGGTCTGTGGGGAAGGAGTCCTCTACAATGCTGTCTCACTTCTTTCTCCCCTCTAGTTCTTCTCCGTCTCACGTTTTATTCCCTGTGACTGAATAGCAATTTGCAAAGATGCAGCAAAATAAAAATAGACGAGTCTCACGTCCCCCATGCCTCTCGTTGTTTTGGCCGTGGCCATAACTCCTCGATGGCTGTATGTGCATATTTTGTTGAAGTTTAATGATGCGCCACAGTGTCTTAGAGCAGGGTACAGTGAATGTGGGATGTGTGGCCATACCCGGTGGTACTGTGCTCTGCAGCCATCCTGCAGGGCATCGCTTCAGAGCCTGCGTCAGGTACGCCGCTGCGGGTATGGTGTCTCAGTGCTGAGCTAACTCCTTCACCTGATCGGGCTTCCCACAGCTGTCTGCACCTAGTAGCCTGCTGTCGTCTGGTGGGTGCTAGGAATCCGTCCTGCTTCACGCCTAATGGGACAAATCTGTTTTCAGAGGAGGTTGCACCATGGGAAGTTGGTGCTTTTCCTCTCTTCTAGTTAATTTTTTTGCTAACTTTAGAAACATTCTGCCTTAAATACTCTTTAAAAGTTGTAAATAAGTATTTGTCAGGTAGTTTCAAGTCCAGTTACTTTTGCCTTTAACTGCCAAGGAGTGATACAGTGACTTAAGCAGCCGCAGTTCTGATGCACAATGTTAGCGTGTTGTAGCTCAGACTAAATGTTTAATCAATTTGCAAATTGGCATCGAATCAGACTGCTGCTTTTTCAGTCCCTTTGTAGAAAGAAAAAAAAGGGGGGGTGGGTGGGTGGTAGTTAACTTATCTTTACAGGTTTAAAAACCAATCAACAGCAAAAGGCAGTCTGAGTCCCAGGGACTGCTCCTCTTAGGAGAGATGAGTTTCCACTTGTGGCAGGCTGCGTTTTTACATCACCTCAAAGTGCGAAGACTCCTATGGAAACCCCAAAAGCACAGTCCCTATTAAAAAAAAAATTATACCCGACAGTTTGAGGTAGATTATGGGGTGATAGTGGCAGATGGTAGGGAAAAGATGTCGCAAAGAGTGCAGTCCTGTTTTGTGCTGCACCTTCCCAAAGGCTGTTTTGCCCCTTCCTTCCCCCTCCAAAAAACAAAGCAGTGTTTTACTGTTTTGCTGTTTTCTCACCGCTCGTGTGCGTGATGGTGCAGCAGGAGGCTGTCGGTCAGGTGGAGGAGTGCTGTGAATCAGGCCGACTGTTGTAGGAGAAAGGGGTAAAATGGGCTGCTTTGTGCCTTGGAAACGTGATACGGAATCCATTAGGCGAATAACTAAATGTTAAAGATCTTAATCCTATCTGGCTCACTGTTCTGACCTCTATCTCCCCTTCTTCCCTTTCAGCAGGTACGGATATCGCTTTCTGCTTACACCTTGCACAACAAATCTACCCGAGCTTGCTCTGATTTTAACCACAGGCCTTAAATGTAGGTGCTGCAGGACACACGAGGGGAGAACAGCTGATTTGTGTGGCTCCCCCTGCCCGCCTTAATTCCCTGGTGCTCGGTCCTCGGTACGAGTGACGGAGAAGCCGAGCGATCTCCAGAACACCGCCAGCAGCTGTCCCAGGCTGAGCTCCACCAAACCCGGCGTGCCGCTCCTAGCGGGGCCCAGGACAGCGGGACGTGGAGGGATGTTCTGCAGGTCACTTCCACCCGTGTGGCGTCCTCCTGAGGCTCCGATGTCTCTGCATAACCAGGCTCCATCGTGCCCTTCACTGTATCAGCAGCTCTGGTGTCTCAGGGCGCTGGTACTGTGTAATTGGGGTGGATCTGGTCTTGTGCACCTAGAGCTTTCAAGCAGCAAGTCCTGAAGGCTGCTGGAATATAGCCCTGTTCCAAATGGTCCTGGTTTTAGTCAGTTATAACGCTTCATACGGTGTGTAATGATCTGAGTGTCATCGTCAGCTGTTAGAGGATGCCCTCTAGTTTAGAAGTAAATATTTTGATCTTAGGAAAAGTGCATAGTCCCTGTGCTGCTGAATAGCCATGGCTGAAGGAAAGGCTGTTCAGATTTACATTTAAAAAATAAACCCCCCAAAGTCTGCCAGGGTCGTTTTGCAGCACCCAGAGCTGAGTGGGGTGTGTTTTCACAGGCTGTAGAAGGACAGCGGTGAGGACCTGTAATTCTTTGCTCTGCAGCCCAGGCTCTGAAAGAGCACAATTTGGAACATTGCGCTGTCAAATGTTGAGGATCACTGGGGCTCTGGGCAGGTTTAACTTCGTATTCAGATTGTTTTTGTTTGGCGTTTCCTTGCCCTTGAACTTCCTCAGGAGGGGAGCGGAGGGGCAGGCGCTGAGCTCTGCTCCCTGGGGACAGCGCCAGGAGCCGAGGGACCGGCCCGGAGCTGGGGCAGGGGAGGGTCAGGCTGGGGGTTAGGGAAAGGTTCTGCACCCAGAGGTGGTTGGGCACTGGGACAGGCTGCCCAGGGACGGGGGCACGGCCCCGAGCTGCCGGAGCTCAAGGAGCGTTTGGGCACCGCTGTCACCCGCAGGGGCTGGGTTTGGGGTGATCCTGTGCGGAGCCAGGAGTGGGACTCGATGATCCTGGTGGGTCCCTTCTAACCTGGGATATTTGGTGACCTCTCTGTGCAGTTACACCGGCTCAGAGTCATCCTCGGTGTCCTCAGCTGGGCCTCACCCCGAGGGGAGTTGGCGCCACTTGCCCCAGAGATGCGTGGGGCAGCGGCTCTCCTTAGGGGCTGATTCCAGAAAAGCAAGTCGAGACGCTCAGTGGCTTCTGGCACTTAGGTAAAAGTGATGGTGCGTCTGTGCGTAGGGGGGGGGTTAAACGTTTTGGTTTTTTTTTCCTTCCTCTTTCTGACCCCTGTTAAAGTTTTCTCCCTGGGGAAGGCAGAGAGAACTCTACTGATGATGCAGAGACTCTAAAGCTGTTTGTGTAACAACAAAAAAAAATGCGTTTCTTTTTTAAAAATTTATTCCTTTCCGTACTAGTTACATTGTCTGGCAGCACTAGAAAAAAAAATGCATTCCCTCTGTCTAATAAGAGCTGATGATGGATCTTCTGTGTCGTCATCGGCTAAATAGGCCCCAAAGTCGATACGGAAAAGGTAAAAGTAACGTCAAGTTCTGTTGTGATTCTCATTTGTAAATACTGAATTTTGGCATGGTCTAAACTTAAAAATGTTCGTTTCCATCCACCCTTTCAATACATGAGCTCTTGTACAGAGGAGGTGCTGCTTTCCTTCTTTCATCTGTGTTAAGAAGCAGCGTGTGTGTGGCTTGCCCTGGGGATGCTTTTGTTCACCTGTGACTAACGAGTGTCAGGTGCTTCTGAAAAGACCTTACCTGGCTGTGCTGAAACCGGCCCTGCTGCTCGTGCCCTTAGAGCCTCGCTGCTCGGCGTAGTCTCCGATTTCTGTAGCAGAGAAACGAGGCACTGGAAACCAACCCGCAAACCCTGCGCGTGCGCAGGTAGCGGGTATCGGGTGGAGGAAGATTGAGTTTCCTGCGGAGCAGCATCTGTGCTCGGCAGGGAATCCCAAAAACAGAAAAAAGGCAAGCAGAAAAGCGCACTGATCGCTAGCACTCCGGTGGCAGTGCTGTGAGTATGGAGTTTGTTTTACTTCTGCCCCTGCTCCCCCTTACTCCTCCTGTTCCTTGTTGCCGTTTTGCCCCTTGAGGAAGCAGAGAAATGTCTTTTGGTGGCCCGCTACGCGAAAGGGATGAGCGTCGCTTGAAAACGTTGCCTCCTGTTCCTTATTTCTTAGGGAGATGAGGACGATAAAGAAAACGCGGAGCCGCGACAGAAGCTGGGTGCTGTGGCTTGTTAGGGAAATGTGTGGCCTGAATTCAGATCTGCTCACAGACTCCTTGATAAAAAGAGCAACTAGTTCTTAAAATATACAGCCTTAAAAAAGGAGGCGCTGAATTTGCTATTAAGTGGATATTTCGTAGTCTTGCTCACCTTCTAAAGTGATGGTCTTGGCTTGGGTGTGTCTTTTTTTGAAGGATATGGTTAACATCTAGTTCAGTTCCTTTTCCGTTAAATATTTAAGATATCTGGGAACACTTACAGTGCACCAGTTATTAAACCTGTCACGCTGATTTGCCCAGATACTGGTTTCTGTTTACTTAGAGCACAGCTGGGTATGAGAATTTGGTCTAAATAAATGGCCTTCTGTACATAGGTACCTTTTCTTTTTAGCTAAGCAACATATGCTTTTCAGAGCTTTTAATCCAGGCTGCTGGTCAAGCATCCGCAGCGTGTATTCTGCTTAATTCGAGTACTCGATAGGTTGCAGGATTTTGGGGCGTTTAGTTTTTCCTCCAAAGCATTCCACGTCAAATCTGTTGTTAGAATGAACCTCAAAAATGTGCCCTAAAGGGTATTTCTGCTAGGTCAGCACTGGGGCGGTTGCAAGGCCGGGCGAGGAAGCGCAATTCCTGTCACTGCCACGCTTTGAGTTCGGGTCCCCGTGAGCTGACCCATTCAGAAGTGCCAAGTGCTCCTCAACACAAAGAGCGCCCGCTTTTCTCCCCGCGGGTCCTCTAACATACAGAAGGTCCCATAAATGCCCCTGTGAAGGCGCTTGAGGGTGCGGTGAGCGCTCAGCGCGTGGTGAAGCCTGTTGGCAGCATCCCCGAGAGGCGCCGTGCGGCTCCTTGCTCTGCCGTCTGCAGGTACCCGCGGTGTGATCCCCTCGTGCTGCGCCTGCTCGGGGGGACGGGGCTGCGAGAGGAGGGCTGGGACCTCTGCAGGAGCCTTGCGAGTAAGTGAGGGGACACAAGGGGGTGATGCTGGCGCTTAGGTTATGCAGGTTGGCGGGCGTCACCTTGAAAACGTGGGTACGTCCAAGTGTTGTGAGCGTCCGTCCTTCCTTGCAATTGTAAAACCTCGGAGGCGGTTCAGAGCACTGACGGTTGTTCCGCTTTAAAGCCGTCCCCTTGCAGCTTGTCGCTGCCGAGCTGGACTTCGAGGCCCCCAAGAAATGGGAGACCTGAACTATTTTTTTGCTCATTAGCTGAAGCTGCAGACAAATTAATCTGTGAACTCTGTGAAATCGCTGTTGGCACCTGCAACTTGTGCAAAATGAGTTTCCTTCCCTCAGTCAGGACACGACGGTGTTTGAGAGTCCCACAGAGCCCCCGGTGTTCTCCGCTCGGGCTGCCGGCAGGTGGGTGCGCTTCACGCCCGTTCGAGTTACCTTGTGAACGTATGCGGCATCGCTGCCCGCTTCCCGGCTCCGACCCGCGCAGCGGTTTGCCGGCTGTGCAGGCGGAGGGGAAGGGGCAGCCTCGGGGGTGAGCCCTCTCCCGACCTGCGGGGTAGGCTGCGGGAGGGCAGCGGCGCCGTTTGAGTTAGCGCTGGCGCGAGTGGGCGTCGTGGGGCTGAAGTGCGTGCAGAAGGGTGCTCTTTGCCTTACACGTTGCATTGTTACACAATGACGAGCCTGCCCCAGGTTTTGCTGCTGCCTGCTGGGCGTGCGGCCTCAGTGCCTGCCAGGACTCGGAGCTGGAGGTTGGCTTCTTCCCCGTCCTTTGGCTGAAGCTGTCGCGGGCGGATGGCGGCTGCTGGGGCAGGCTGGAGGGAGAGCTGCAGAGGAGAACACGGGGAGTTGGAGGTTGTCAGAATTACCTCCTCACCAACAGCCCTGAGGGCCAGGCATTCAGTTGGGACAAAAGGAATTACAGAGAGCGAAGACTTTATAAAACTTTATAAAAGTCTCTTTAAAAGACTAGTAAAAATGATAATGCATCTCCTATTACGATGATTTTTTAAAAGCAGCGAGAGAGAAGACCTTGCAAAGATCCCCTGCTTCTTACAGGAGGGGGCTGGGGGACTCCTAGGATGTGTGTCCTGTAGTGGCAGAGGAGGATCAGCCGCGGCGGGTTCTGGGGAGCTGGGAATGATGTGAGTATCAAACCGGTGCACGAAGGAAAAGCTTCTCGGGGTCTGGGGTCTGTGTCTGTGCTAGGGAGATCCCTGGTGCTTCTGAGCGCGCTGGGGTCAGAGCAGCGTGCTGGGGGTGTTCTCGAGAGTACTTCTGGCACAGCCTTTGGCCTAGGCCAGAAGTACTTTCCTGGACACTTACGGATGCCATTCAAAAACCAGTGGCCTAGAACCGTTCTCAGGAGTTCACACGTAGCCCCCCGGTGTGAAGAGTGCGACCTGACCGATGCGAGCGTGCCTTCTCCAGGCGTCCTGGCCCTGAGCATGCTGCTGGGGGGCAGCCGTAAGGTCCCCCCGGCCGCAGGAGGTGCAGTGGGCTCGGCAGGCTTTTCTTAGAGGGCCAGTGAGGGCTGAGCCGCGAGGGCTGCTTTTTCTTTCTGTCCTCCTCAGGTGGCCGCTAATGTTTGGACCCAACTAAGGGAAAAAGGCCGCTGGGTGAGCTTCAGCTTGGCGTAGTTGAGCTGAGCTGTGTTAGGATTCGGTAGTTCAGGACTGGGCTCCGGTATTTATAGCTTCGTGTTTTAATGCGCATGCAACAGAGTCTTCGCTTCTGAGTCTCTGTAACATCTCAACTCATTAAAAATGTCTCTCTCTGGTATTATTACCCCAAAAGATGGCAGGCTGTTGGATAACACTGCCTAAGTGTGGGCGCGGGCATGTGCTTTGACAAATAAAGCATATGACAGGAGTCACGGTGGATCTGTATTGATTAGATACAACAGTAGGGAGAATTCCTGAACTTTAATACCTTTATTTTTAGCTGTAACTCAGCTAGGCTGAGGGCTTGCTGTTCAATGAATTGTTCCGAAAATAAATATTTCAGAAGAGGATTAAACTGAAATGTGAAAGACAGTTTTTGTTTTGCATCAGTGTTGATGGAAGGGACCGGTCAGAAATCAGTGTTCTCCTGAAATTTGCATGCTCTGAATCCAAACTCAGGCTGCTTTTAGCAAAACTGCTCATCCACACAGGAAGCTAGAGGTGCTGTTGGGAATGCAACTGTGATAGCTAAAATTAGCTAACAGCCCTGCTAGCAGCGGAGTTGTTCAGCTGTGAAGACATACTCTGGTTTTGCTTAAATCACTTTCTGTTTTTATTGAGCGCCTACCAAAAAGGAATTCACTTACGGAGAGCGTTATCTGCCGTGGTTCTTCTCTTTGTGGGTCTGGCTCTGTGTGTTTAGGTTTTTGTTTCATTTCGGCACATCTGACCCGCAGAAAGGTTCAAAAATCATCTGTCAAAGTATTTCATCTCAGTTCTCAGGGGTGTTCTCGGCCTCCTGTCATGCATTTCCCTGCCTTGTAGTGCACTTGGTGACGGCTCCTCGCCCTCCCCGTGCCCCTTGGCTGGCTGTGCGCTGCCGAAGCAAGGCTGCAGGAGCTCACCTCTCCGTCGGGGTTCAGGGCCGTTCTGGAAAGACCTTGGCGGGGCCTTCACACCGGTGATTTACAAGGCCATGAGTCATTCCTCCAACTTTCTGAATCATTGCTTGTTGTTCCCTTAGTCAAATTGCTCTTGACATATGAAAATCCGTGGTGCCATAAAAGAAGCCATGTGCAGCTGCTTATTTACTGTCTGATTGTGTGAACCTCACTGCCTGACTTTGTCAGCCTGAATCCTCGCAGAGGGCCATTTGTTAAAGCTTGTCCTCTTTAATCAGGATTAAAGGCGGATATTGCCAAGGAGTATCTGCTTCCTTACAGCTGAAGATCTTCGTTCTTCCCTCTACTACCTGCCTTTGGGAAGTTCGAGCTCGTTCTGCAAGTAGCAAGTCTCATGTGACTCTGGAAAACGTCTGGCTTCCTGTTCGTGGATGTTTCCTTAGACGATTATTTACTTCCAGAGTTTAGTGGAAGTCAATCTTCATGTCTTGAAGGCTCTTTGAACTACTTGGGTCTGCATTCAGCGCTTCCCTTCTCTCTTGGCAGAAGCTCTACTCAAACACCTGGAATCGAGTCTAAAAGCAGTCCTTTAAATACTGTCAGCGTTACTGGAGGTGCCTCATGCAGGTGTAGGAGCAGGAATTTGACGGTGATCAAAAATTCATTGACTACTTGGCAATGGTACCTGTGGTGAAAACAAGTCCTCCGTGTATTCTAGAATAACCTCGTGTTTTAGGATCTTCGTTTCTGGGCACCTACGAGTGTATCCCCAAGGTGCCTGTGGCCATGAAGGCAGTTCTCCTTGTGTCCAGTTGTAGTGAACTTGCTGCGTGGCGTATTTCTCCTCTAGGAAAGGACTGGGGTGGAAGTCTGAGATGTCTTCAGCTCGGGGTTTCATGGCCACCGTGGCGGCAGAGGCTCGGGGTCCCCGAGGCCGCGTTTGAACGCTGGGTGCTGGATGGCGTAACGCCGCTTTGCATGCGGAGCCCTCGCTGCGGTGCGTCATCCCTCCTCGCTTTCCATATCAAGTGATCTTCGCGCACCAGGCGTATCTGAGACGGAGCTATTTAAAGGTGCCTGTTGATCTAGAGATGTGGAAATAATGCACCAAGGGTGAGAGAGGACAGGAAGCCAAAAGCTCTGCGGGCTTTCTCTACCAGGATCCGAGAAATGGGATCTTCTGGAATTGGGGATGGGAAGGTGGAAAGCGCTGCTTATCTGGAGAGGTTGAGGGAACCTGTAAGGGTGTCTGACAGAAGAACAGCGCGTTCTTCCTGTTACGTTAACTGAGTTGAAGCGCGTTCCCTTTTGGTGGGGTCAGAGTGACAACCCCGAGGGTAAGGGCAGGTTTGGTCTGATCTCTGCCAGCGCACCATGAAGTCAGACTGAGATGAGCAGTGTTTGCACCTAAAGTGCGAAATCGCTGGGACTAGGGACTGTCTAACTGCGGTAGCTTTGTGAGGTGGTTGGAGGGGAGTCTCTTCCTTCTCTCACGTCTTTTTGGGTGCCTTACCAAGGTTGCATGCTTCTCTCATGGACCGGAGAGGTGGTAGCTTACTCCATCCTCAAAGGGGCTGTCCTTGGCAGCTGGCAGAGGCAAGTAGTTGCTGCTTGGAGTAGTAACTGTTTAATATTGTGTAAAAGGGGGAAGCCACAACCAATGAATTGTTAGTGATTACCCTGAGGTATGTGTACGCTTTTGGGACTCTGAGAATAACTGCTGTATTACAGATGGGATGGTCTGGTAAACTCGCAGGCGAGAAGGGAGCAGAAGGTGAGAGGTAAGCAGAAAGTACCGCGGTCTCGTAATGGGACCGGCAGTTCAGCTGGTGAAGGATCCATCGGTGGCAAACTGGACGGGATGAGAGGAGCCATCGAAATGGTCAGTAACAGAAGTACGAGGAGCTGGGGAACCAGCGGAGCTGGGGAACGAGAAGTACTGGTGCAGGACGTGAAACTGGCTATTAGGGGGTAGCAAACACGATGGGACAGTATGCATACCAGGCGCTGCCTGCTCCCTGATAGTGCAGGCAAGATAAAAATGAAGAGCGGGTGTGGTGTGGGATGTAAATGGAGCGGAGGCTGCTCTGCTCGTCTTGCGTTGCTCTTCGGTGTCACTTGTGTAAAAACTCTCCTGGGGAGAAGGTTGCAGACTTGGGATGAGGGTTGCAACGTATGGACAGGTGTCTCTAATATTAAAATAATTCCCTCTGTTTCTCTAAACTGGGAAACGACTACGGGTGGTGATGGGCACAGGTCAGTATTTGCTGGCTGCGTGGTAGATGCTGTGTTTTCCCCCCATTCACTAAGACTTCTAAAAGTGGCTGGAGTCTGTCTCAGTTTATTTTGGGGGCATGAGGTAGCGTGCATCTTAGACTACTGTGAGGTCTAGCACATGCAGATCTCTGCTGTCCCACCTCCTGTTCTAGGAGAGCTGTCAAGCTGGGGTAGGAACAAGCAGCATTTCTGCTTGCCGGTCGCAGACATCCCATGCAAGGGAAGAACGACCGATGTCATCAGCCTGGACCTCTGTAAGGCCTTTAACACGGTCCCATGTGACATCCTGGTCTCCAAATTGGAGGGAGATGGACGTGATGGGTGGGCAATTCAGTGGGTAAGGAGCTGGCTTGAGAGACCAGGGAGTGGTGCTCGATGGCTCCGTGTCCAGGTGGAGGCCGGTGACGAGCGGTGTCCCTCAGGGTCTGTCCTGGGACTGGTGCTGGTCAATATTGTTATCGATGACACAATGGGATCGAGCGCACCTTCAGCAAGTTTGCAGATGACACCAGGCTGAGCAGTGCAGTCAGTACAGCAGGAGGAAGGGATGCCATCCAGAGGGACCTGGACAAACGGGGGAAGTGCGCCCACGGGAACCTAACGAGGTTCAACAAGTGCAAGGTGCTGCTCAGTGCCTCACCGCCCTTTTTGTAAAAAAGATGGAGAGCATCTCTGCTCAGTCAGGTGGCAGGACAAGGGGGAATGGCTGTAAACTACAAGAGGGGAGGGTTTAGGTTAGAGGTTAGGAGGAAATTCTTCACTCAGAGGGTGGTGAGGCACTGGCACAGGCTGCCCAGAGAGGTTGTGGATGCCCCATCCCTGGAGGTGTTCAAGGCCAGGCTGGATGGGGCCTTGACCAACCTGACCTGGTGGGAGCGTGTCCCTGCCCATGGCAGGGGGGGGTTGGAACTGGGTGGTCTGTGAGGTTCCTTCCAACCCAAGTCATTCTATGTAAGGAGAAAAGCAATTTTTTACAACTTCGGATAGTTGATAAGACCTTGGTAGCATGCGAATGCTTTCCTTCGGGGCTCATAGGACGAGCAGCTACAGATGCAGCTTTACCAGGAGGCTCTTGCCCAGACCAAGAGCCTGCGGCCGCCTTCCCTTCACTGATGTCAGAACCGTGCGTGGTGCAGCGCTGTGCGGCTGGAGGCGGACTTGTGACGTCCAGCAATAAGAAAGGAGCTAATGTTTCTCAAGTACTTCTCATTTTCTTTAACGTTCTGCCACAAAAGAGAGTGGTTTGCATATTTGTGTTTTTTTTCCCCCTTAAGAAATAGTTTGGTATTCTCAACGCAAAGAGCAGTTGAGATGTAGTGTGGGAGAGCTGGTGGGTTACCGTGAAAGCCGTGGGATGAACTCTTAGCGGAGCACCGCCAGGGCCTGCTGCCCGCGGCTGTGAGCGGGGCGCTCGCCGGCTGGAAGCAGCTGGGGAGCAAGTCCCTGATGCTCCGATCTGTCACGGGGCGGCGAGCGGTGGTGTGGGGAAGGAAAACGTGGGCTTCTGGTGTGTATTAGCAGAGCCTCCTTCTGTTGGAGGGGGAGCGGCGATGTTACCATACAAGCAGGAGCCCATCCATAATATTTATCTCTGAATCATACACAAGGTATTTCTCCATTCCTTAATTAACTTCGAGCTCTCCCTTCCAGCCCTGCGGAAGGGAACGGGGCTCTCGCAGAAGGCTTTTCTCGCTCCTGAGTGTGTCTCTGTTTGCTAAAGCCGTAACGGTGGTGTTTCCACTGGCCTGGTTTTTCATTTAACTGGAAACTGTCATCTTACTGCCATGGGACAGGAAGCACGCGTCTGTAGCGAGGGGAGCAGGCGCTGCCGTATCTATACGGCTGCATTAATAACAGGCCCTGAGCTGCCATTTTGTTGTGAGGCTGACTCAGCTACTCACGGCGGTGGGGAACGGGTTGGATGGATGTTCCTCCGTGTGTACCGAAATGCTGAACTGGCTCTTCCTCTGCAGCTTGGTTTGTGTTCTCGGCCACTGAGCGCTACGTGGGGAACGTGAGAGTATTGTTTTAATACTTTTTTTTTGTTTTTAGATATGCTTGTTTTGCAATAAAGGAATGTTAATGAACAAGGTATAGAATAATGTATACAAAAACTTGGGATGCAGCGTGCAGAAGAGGAGGAAATGGTTCCCTGGTATAGCTAGTGGGCATAGCTTCACGGGCATCATGGCAGACGTACAACAAATAGTCTATCTTCAACCTGAAAAACATAAAATATTAATCCAAATATCATGAATGTAGTACTTAAAAAAAAAAAAAATACAGCTTAAGGTCTTCTTCCTTTCACTGCTGCGTCAGGCCATAGGTGTGCTGGTGCCGCTTTAGCTTTGTTCATCTCCAGTCAGATAAAACCCAGCGCAGGAATCACAGGGGGCTGGGCGGTGCGTCCCTGTACCAGTGACTTTGGGAGCATTTAAGCCACTCTATAAACACCTGAAATTGTGCTTAGTGGAGGGATGTCCGGATCGTCCACTTCAGGTTAATGGTGCGTTTATGAAAACCTGTTAAATTGCATAATAAGGGAAAAGTTGCTTACAATTTTCAGAGTATATCCTTGGCAGCTCGAGCAAACATTGGTGTGAAATAGTCATAGCTGGATAGCGTTCCTGTTGAGAAGGGAACGTTAAAGAAAGCCTCCTGTGGGACTGTAGCAAGACTTCTCAAGTTTGAGTTCATTTTGAGTGACAGAAATCATCTTCGAGCCACCGTAATACTGACATACAAGTACTTGGTAATTGGCTTCCTCTTAATTCTGCATGTGTTGTGTTTTGCAGATAAGCAGCCTCTGAAGATTGAAGGACCTGCTAAAGGGAACACCTGCTTTTGAGGTATGAACTGTTTTTTTAGTTATCCAACACTAAACCTTCGATTAGAAGTGAGGGCTCGATGTAGCTGCGTGTACACCCCGAGCTTCATCAGTTCTGGGCTCACAGCTACCATCCAGAGTTCAGCAATCTCCTTATCTCCCACGGAAGCTCGGTAGCAAGGCTTGGCGGAGCAGGCAGGCCTGGCTATGACAAGCCAAGTATTAAATGGCCTCCGGGATAGTCTGCATGCCTTTAAAAGGCATTATACAGAGAGTTCTTCGACTTGAGCTTCTGCAGAATAAATGTCTGAAATGCATTTAACTTCAGCTTCTGTTAAATGCTTTACGCACTGCTCATTTTGCTGCCTTCATTTTGAGTATTAGCGTCTAACAGTGCCCTGCTTCTGTTGAAGACGGGCAGTGTGTGGCTCCGGGCATGGCCTTCCTGGCCCACTGGACTTCTCCTCCTGCTCTTTGTGCTGCAGAGGGCAGACAGCTTGTTCCACGTGTCACACAAACCTTCTGTAGACCTCTTACTGATACAAAGATTAAGCTGGGCAATCTCAGCTGAGGTGAAACCAGGTCTGATTTGATTTGGTAGGAATTTGGAGCACTAGATCGTCTGAGATGCTTGTCCTGTCCTCCAGTTGTGGAAGGCACCACGAAGCTAAACTTCGGCTGGAGTTTGCTGTGAGGTCTGCAGTCAGAGGACGTAGGAGGGGCAGGTGCTTCCACAACACATTTTAGCAAAGGAATTACAATTTCTTGATATTTATGTGGACTGAGGGACCCAGATGAATTCTACTTTGCAGTTTGAGTAGCGTGGCAGTGGCTGCTCTCAAATGCTGCCTATTTCTTTAAGTCCTGGGAGCAGTTTACTGCCTGTTTACTACACTAATTAATACTTCTTTCTGTCTTCACCTCAAAGTAGTCTAGAATATAAACCAATTCAACAGAGGGCACAGACAAAATGACCAAGTTGTTAATGTCAGTCTGCCAGTACGGTCCAGCGATACTTGGCTGTAAAGAACAGAGGAGTCAAAATGCATACAGTTATTACCGCTTGTTTTAACAACAACAATTTAATATGATTTACTAAAACTGTCTTGAAACAGCCCCACGTCTCCTAACGTCTTGCTGTGTGCACGGGACAGAGAACGCCTCTTTTTTGCCTACTTAACTGAGAGGTGGAGAGGTGCAAAGTCCTGTCCCTGCAGTCAGGCAAACGCTCGTGTGTCCGTTCATGACACGACTGAAACCAGGCTCAGCATCACCGCCACTTGTTTGTGCTGTGTGTTGTGGCTGCCTGCCAGACCACCCCAAGTCATTCTCTAAAAGCTGTTTGACAAGAAGCCAGCTGAGATGGCTTGTCTCGCTTCGGGTGGGATGGAGGGGGTGGGAGGGGAGGCGCCCAGGTTCTGTGCATGCTTTTCGTGGTGGCCGCAGTGGAGCAAAAAAGGTCCCTGGAGGCGGAGTGGAGCTGGTGCTCTGCGCAGCTGCACAGCGATGACACTGGGGTGGAAGAGCCCTACGCTGCCCTCCCTGCCTGTTCCGTCAAACTTTCCACTTGGCTTTGACTGGCGTGGCCGTATGTCTGCCAGGCTCCTGGGGTGTCTCGAATTGACCTCAGACTTGGATTTCCTTGGTCGTGTTGTTAGCCCCCAAGTTGTTTGAGGTGGTGAGTTCGCTACGGTCTCCTTTTCCTCCTTTCTTTTTTCCACTGCACAAACCCAAGCTACGATATAAGCTGACTCGCGGAGCCCCAGCAATACTCAGAGTTGCACCTTTCAACATTTGTTGTTCTGTGGTTTCAGGACATGGAACCAAACAGGTGTTTCCCACAGACTGTATTCAGCAGCTAAAAATGCTTCCTGAAGTAACTTATCCGGGAACGTCTAATCCACGCTCATTGACTGCCCAAATGAATAAAGGCAACTTCCTCCCCAGTATCCTTCGGGGGAGCCCGGGAGAGCGGGCAGGAAGGAGAGGTGTTTGTGCGAGTCCGCCCGTTGGTTGGGCCTGGTTGGATGACCCGACCGAGGAGTGTCTGGGGTTCCTTACGAAGCAAAACCGAGAACCTGTTCCGCTCAAATCTGCTCAAATGCCTGTGTATTCTGTTAGGAGCTACTTTCACCAAGTACAGTTTCACCCTGGTCATCTTGCCTAAACTACAAGTACTGGCTAGGGCTCTTGTGGCACCTAGGATTTCGTTTGGTTATTGTGTTGTAACACGTGTAGGTGGGGGAGAAATTACTTCTAAGCATTTCCTGCTCGATTAATTTATTTTTTGTGCAACTGCTTCAGCTGGAAGGAAACCAGCACAACAGCACATCTTCAGGGTCAATGTTATTGATGAAAAGTCAACTAGACTGGGGCTGCTGCTGCCATAATTGTAGTAGGAGTAAGTAGCTTCAGTAGCTTCCTTCAGCAAATGGAGCGTGACTGCTTGTGCTCCAGGAGGATTTTGTGGCTTGCTGGAAGAGGGGCTGCTGCATTAGGCATCCACCCTTTTAAAAAGGGGTTGAGGATGGCGCTGGCCTTTTAGTTTGAGAATACTGGGAACAGACTCGAGGTTTAGCCCTTGAAAAAAGAGAAGCCTTGGGAAGAAGGCAGTGCTAATACATCACTTCCAACATATGGCTTGAGTTCCCTGCAGAGATGTGGGCAGAACCCTTTATTTTAATCCTTAAAAAAGGAAAAATAAGGCGGAGAAGGGGGTTGTTCAGTACCATACCGCGCTGTTTGGTCCCATATCTCCCTCTTTTTGGAGGGGAAGCTGCCTGTGTCAAAGGGCACAATGCTGTGGATGCTGGCAGCAGCTGTACCTGCAATAAGGAAGTGAATCATTCCCTGCAGAACTAATAGGCTGTACCTGATAACATTGCAGGGAGACCTGAATTCTTTTTATTGATCTCTTTCATTGAAGACTCAGCTTTTGTTTTCCAACCAATGCCTTGTTTTTAAGCCATGGTTGAATGTATTTGTTATCAGGAGTACGGAAATGTAAATACAATAGTGGTTGAACTGCAGTAGCTACTCCCTTCCTCCTCTAGTGGCTTCCTGCATACGTTTTGGAAGGTGGAAATTACTCTTCTGCATTAACGAATTTCAGAAATGAGTGTTCTTCCCCCTGTTGCTGCTCTGTCAGATGTCAAAAACCAAAGGGTGTGAGCAAAAAAACCCACGAGTACTCTCATGTATGTGTTAGGACTGAGAAGTAAGCTAAGGCCCCTTGCTGGAGCTCCCTCTAGGAGCTTTCCTGTGCTCCAGCCTGACGCAAGCACTGGCTAACAGAACATCTTGTTGTTTTTCTCCACTTTACCTAAACCTGTAACCAGATAACTGTGCGGGCAGCCTTCTAGTTGAACTAAGTCTGCGTTCATCCGCTTGTGATGTTTGAGCGAGTCTCTTAAAAGAATAACTAATAAAATCAGAACAGTGCCTTCACTGACTTGAATGTTTTTCTCCCAGACCTCGGCTTGCAATTATTGTAGAAAGCTGCTTCGTCAGCGTGGTTCTCCTTGTAGCAACGTGGGTCACTAGGAGCTGATGCTGGTAGCTTTCTTAGCTGGGTATGAGTTTTGCATTATGAGTTTTGTCATTAAAACTAGCTCAAGACACTGGAAAGGTTCAAACAGTGACACCCGGTCTTTTACAGCTTGGGAGGGATTGGGTTGAGCTGTTTGAAAGAGTTAAACTGACCTCAAACCGTAGGCTGTCGTGTGCTGCTTTTTTACCGAGGGTCCCTCCTGAGCTCTGTATGGCAGTAACAACTTTCTGGGGCGAGTTATTTACCTGCAGTGCTTCCTTGCGTAACCCGCCACCCTTCGTGCTATTAATACGCCCCTACTGCACTAATGCTGCTCCCGGCCCGGAGCGCAGCAGCTCCGTGATGCTCTCACGGCGCCTGGCCAGCTGCATGACTGAACTTCGAGAGGATCCCAGGGATTCTTATTTAGCTAAGAATAAACATCACGTGAGAGCAGGAGTACTTCCCTGCCCGGGGGAGAATTAAGATGGCGTGCCGGGGGGGAGCAGCAGCGGCTTAAGGGCCGGCCCGGCCTCCCTCCGCTCCGGAGGGATAAGCTGCGAATCCGCAGGAAGCAGAAGGGCCTGGCACGTAACCTCCTGCTTTCCTTGCTGCTCAGTTCGTCGGTGCACCATGACACAGTGCTTTCCCAACAGTCTATTTTTATAATTGAAGAATCTGATAACCCTCCTTGTGAAAGGAGACGCGAACGTACTTGCTTCGTTTCTAGCCGTGCAGTGTGTCATGTTGGGCCTCGGCCTGCATCTTGGGTACCTGGTAACGTGCTACCGAGCGACTTGCTGAGCACTTCTCTCTGACTTCTCTCCACCTGCGTTTTTCTCCGAGAGAAGGAGCGTCTCCTTCTCTCGGATTGCACGCAGGCAATATTTACTTCCAGGCTTCTAGCAAATCCTTTCATGAGCTGTTCGTAGCCAAAGACTCCAGTTCCTCTGGTAGAGGTGCCC
Organism: Anser cygnoides; assembly: GCF_040182565.1. Taxonomy (NCBI): domain Eukaryota; kingdom Metazoa; phylum Chordata; class Aves; order Anseriformes; family Anatidae; genus Anser; species Anser cygnoides. The sequence continues at coordinate 925,636 of NC_089874.1, forward strand.
AGGAGGGTTGAGCTACGTTCCACCTGGGTTTAAAAGGACTTCTGATTTTATCTTCCTCGCTTATGTGTAGACAGAAATATCCCTACTTAAAAGTAACGAAAAAAACACACAGGGGGATGTGGCTGCCCCAGAGCGCACAGAAGGAGCAGCGGGCTCCACGGCTCTCGGTCCTCTGGGTGTGCTCTGCTCCCACCCTGGCGCTGCCTAGGGACTTCATTCTCCATGAATTTGTGAGCAGCTGAGAAGCCTCCCTGTGAGTGCAGGGACCTGCTCGTTCCTGGCTGCAGGACCCGCCGGGGGCAGAGCGGACGGGTGGTGGTGCTCAGCGAGCGGGCCCGGCTCCCTCCGAGCCGCGCTGCCTGCGTGGCTGCAGAGCTCCGTGCCGGCTGATGCTCCAAAACCGGGGCTAGGCACTAACAGAGCGTTTATTTCTCCTTTTTAAATGTCTGGTTCCGGAGGGCTTTGTTGTGGTTTCGAAATGGCAACCCCCTATCTCCCAGCTAGTTCAGGTGTCTGTTCTACTTCCAGATCCCTTTTGGGGCACCTCTGTCAGTTCGCAGGAGCCCGAGGGCAGGGCATGGTGCGCCAAGGCACCTGACGAGTCCATAAGCTACCACTTTCTGTGGTGAGGTTTTGCAGAAGTTACAAGAGCTAAAACTTGTTTCTTAGCCTAGATGTGTGGTTTGTTTCGTTCTTCGGGAGCTTTTGAACTTCCGATAGCGAAAGCTTTCAAATATTTTGTTCTTTGCAAGTCATTTGCGTGAAAAAGCATCAATAGATTTGCTGTTTCACTCATCTGGCTCAAACATGCAGCTGGTGGTGAGCTGTCACTGATGAAAATAGTTTACTAGGCAGCCTTTTCATTTGGAAGCTACCAGTTCTGTGTCCTGATCTACAGGTTCTTATCCTGTATAATTACGCTGTCAAGAGGTGCTTAGTTTAATTAAAGTGAAGTGGCTGCTCTAATGCAGTCACTAGCATAACTAGGGTTATTCTGTATAGGTAAAGGAGTAAAGTTTGTGTGTAAACGGAGTTCCTGGAAGCAGTGACTGTGTGTACCCAGTTGCCAAGCAAACTGCTTCTGTTTTCATACTTGTATCTGCTGTAGCTCCTATAATATACAACCTGTCGTGTTTGGTGCTACTTGCTCAACTGTTGTCTTGCTTTTTGGGTAACACCAGCTGGTGACGTTGGGGCACTTCTCTAGGGGTCGCTTTGCTCGCAGCAGATGGCGTCCAGCCTTTCTTGTGGGCATCAGACCGTAGCTTCCCCTACCTGCATGCAGAAACGTGGCCTCCAGCAGCTGGACGTGAGGTCTTTCAGTGCCACCTGTGGCTCGATTCACCCTTGATACCCCTTGTGGAATAAGGGAGCAGAGCTGCTGAGTCTCTGGCCTCTTTCTGCCAGGCTGTTTCCACAAGCTGGAACTGCCTCGGCCGTTCTACGGAAAGCTTAACTCCCAATTTTCAAGACTTATCACAGTAAACTTATTGATGCATGCATGATATGAGTGTAACATTTAAATGCTATTTAATGGTTGCAGATTTTACTATTTGAGAGCTTTTTTTGTTTCACTTCATTTCAGAATATCTGTCTTCTCTGGTCTTTACTTTCCCTGCTACCCTCTTAGATGCATATATATACATGAGGCAAACCACTGAATTCGTGAAAGTATCAAGAGCCTGAACAGCGCTATTACAGCCAGAATTAATCTGAACTGGATCCCTGAAAAATCATTCTTCTCACGGCATGACTTGAGTTCTTTCACGCATCTTTGTTTGTAGCTCCAGCGTTCACGTTGCTTGGGAAGAAAGCAGTACGGTAACAGAAGAAACCGTCCTAAAATGAAAGCCAAGATTGTCACGTAAGCACAAGACTCATTATTCTGGGAACAGCGTATATAAGAGAAATGTGGAGCAGGATGAATGTAGGGGAGCTGAAGGGAGGACTGAGTGACTGAGGTGAACTTCTGCAGTGAAGCTCTTCCCTCCGCGTGCATTCGAGTCGTCTTTCCCAGGCCATGGCAGCAAGATAATCTCGGGGGAGGAAGAATGCCTAATAAAAATGGGAATCGCTGATTGATCTGATTAGAAATAAGCCTGCTTTTTCCCCTCCCAAGATAAAGGACTCTGTAGGAAAAGTCCAAGCCATTATTTTCTGCGTTTTGCCTTCCGTGAGGTCGAAGCTGCTTTCCTTTCTGATGCGTGTGCTATTAAAGGAAAGCAGCTGACAGCAACAGCTGCTCGCCTTGCCTGTTTGGTTTGTGGCTTAGCAGTCAATGTGCAACACAGAAAGAAAGAAAGTGCTGTGCTAACAGCCAGGGTTTTCATACCCTGCCCCGCGCTGTCTTCTCGCCCTCCGTGCTCTGCCAAGAGCAGGCAGGAGGCTCTCCCCGCGCTGATTGATGCAGCAAACCTTATTTGGTGCCGCCGCTCTGGTGCGGCTCCGAAAATCCCGTCTCCTGTGAAACTCCTCGGAGGCCAGCACGCAAGTATGACTTTGTTTTCTTTTGAAATCAGCTCTAAAACGACCTATTTCTTAGCTAAAACTTACAAGTCTGCGCAGAAGGTGGGCAGACTCCTCCGTTTCCCTTAGATAAGCGTTTATGGCTCTGGAGATGACATACCAGCCTTCTTTAGGGCTCTTATTTCAATGCTTGTAGGCCTGTGCTCAGCCAGACACTTGAAAGTCCCTCACAGTTATTATCTATGAACTCATCTTCCATGTGGCTTTTTTGAAGGCCGGCCAAGACCATTAATCCCCACCTTTCAGAGGCCCTAATCCCTGCCGGGGCTTATAGGAAAGTTATTCTTGTACTCCCAGCGAAGCTGCTCTGGCAGAGCATCTCTCCTGCTGTAACTTAAGGCAAGTTTATTAATGTGACTTTTTATCAGCTTGGAAACCGTACAGCTCATAATGTAGCAATCTAACTTGGACAGTCTTACCCCATCTTGCTGAGTGGTTAATAGTAATGAAATTGCCCAAAGGAAGGAAATCATTCAGGAGGCTGGTAGTCTCTTATCTCACTGTGCTTAAGTATAATTAACAGTAATAAAACACTCTTTGAAGGCACGGATACATGCCACATTTTTGGGGAATGGGTGCAAGTGAAGTCAGGGTTGGAACAGGTCTGTTGAGCTGATTTTAATTTTTACAGTTGTCACTCTGCTTCTCAGCCCAGCTCCTAGAGCCGCCTGGCTCTGGTTTTTGGCTGGCTGGGGCTCGGCTGATGCAGAGCCGCCTTCGTACGTGAGGCTCCCCCTTCCCCTGTCCTTCTTCAGAGACTTTCCCTTGGTTCCGAGGAGGCTCCTCCACACACTCAGGATGAGTTTGGGTGGGATTCCTTCTGTTTTGTCGTCCTTCCAGGGATTACGGTGAGTTGGCCAGAAGGGCGGCGTGGACGGTTTGCCCTCGGTTCCGACTTCGCCCTGTTGGGTAGCGTTGGTCAGCGCAGGAACTCTGCTGCCTCCCCAGCAGCACCGTGGGGAGATTCCAGAACTCACTGCAGGATTTTAGACAAATCCAGAGCAATTTAAGCCTAATTCCCAGGGATGTGGTGGAATTAATCTCTTAAATGCCCAGAGTTTTTTTCCTTCGTGAGTACTGTGGCCAGAATTAGGCTTTTCAAAGCCAGATAGCAAAAGGAGTTCCTGTCTTGGCTTTGCTCAGCTGTTAAATGTCTGATAAAGAGCATTACAGCCTTCGTGCCTGTAGTTCCCGTGCATCTCGTTCTGGACATGCTGCACGTAGTTACTTCCCTGCACAGAAAGAAGATGAGTTTTGTGAAAAGTACCTCTTCACCCTGAGCAGAGAGAGCAGGAATTAAGTCCAAAAGGGGATGTAACAGATGGGAAACTGCAGCTGAGTCTGAAATCTGAGTGAGCAACCTTGGACTCACTGGGCAGGAAAATTGTTCGTGCACACTGGAGTTCCTCCTGAGATCTGTGGAAGAAGCAAGGGCTGCTCTGTGCCACATAAATGCTGCGTGCCAGAGAAGTGATGCTCTGAATGCGATTGCCCTGGAGTCCCAGGATGTTATCTCAGAGAGCAAGAACAGCAAACGAGTAAGTCCAGCCTCCTCAGGTTCATCAGCAACTCTAAACTCTTTCAGAGCAGTAAGTGGGCCTGTTCCATGACCTCTCCTGCCTTCCCTAAAGCAACACTTTGGGAACAAGTTCTCAAAAGGAAGCGCATGAAGGCATACATAAAACCCGACACAGTGACTTTGATTTTCGTAGGAGTCCACATTACGAGTTGGTGTAGATGATCTTACATCACTGACAGAAGGAGTTTTTTATCTCAAAGGGAAGAAGTCTAGTAGTCCAAACCAGAGTTGGGTAACAAATTACTAAAATATAGTTATCCAGAGCGCTCCAGGAGCCGTGAGTCACTGTGGATGCAGCAGCCGCTGAGGTGTGCTCGTGGGAAGGCGCAGCAGGGCCGTGCTCTTGCCACATGTGGGGCGCAGCAGGTCGGCCGCTCCCGGCTGATGGCGAGGCGTTGGGCGCTTCCATTCATCCCTCGGTGCCCTGGTCTTTGCTGGGATATGACTAAAGGGATAAAAATGTCAGAGCAGAGATTTTAAAACAATGAAAAAGTAAAAAAAAAAAAAATATTGAGCAATAAAAAGCCACGTGACTTGACGGGACTCTTCCCCTCCTGTTCCAGGAGGCTCCTTGCTGTGACCGCGTGCCGCGGAGCAGGGCTGGCAGCGCGGTGCCCTGAGTGCGGTGCCCTGCTTCGGGAGCTCCTCGCGAGGACCAGCTCTCACCTGGGAGAGCGGCTTCAGCCTCGTGGCGGCTGTTCAGCCCCGTCGGCTCGTCGGGACAGCTCTGGTGGCAGTAGGCTAGCAAAGCCCGAAGGCTTTAACAAGCAGTGCCAGCGTGTGCGAGGCTTTCCTTGATATGACTTACTTTTACCCTAAAGCCACATGGTTGTGTGCCTTTCTGTGGAGGAGGTAGGTGAGGAGTAGTGTGACACTGGCATCTTTGTGGTACATATGTGAAATTCTTGCTTTTGGAGCTGACCCTCCCGAGTAATGCTGGCTGCAACTCAAATTCTTCCTCCTGTCCTGACTCTTCCTACTGTACTGACTTCTGGCCTTGCACAGGAGACAAACCGAAGCAATTGGAGACAAGTAATAACTTGTGAGGCTTTTGAAGCAGCAGGAGGAAGATGTTTGTATATTAGTGAGCAGGATGGGTGGCTGCCCTTCCACTGCAGGACTAGTTGGGACTCCAGGAGCTAGCTTCGTAGCACCCAGAGTCATTTCAGGTCTTAATTTAAGAGCAAGAAGGTTACCTGAAAATCTGAATGAACAAGATTGGCAGTTGTGGGGCAGAGATGCGAATTCTGGAATCGTTCCTCCGTTTTTTTTTTATTATAGCCTTGCCTTGTTTCCATTCTTGGCAAAAAGCCCCTGTACCGATGGAATTCCCTGTCTGCTGTGGGGCTCTGTGCAGCACTTCATCGTCCCAGGATCTGGGGTGGGGAAGGGATCCTTCCCGAAGCTGCATGTGTCCAGGGAGGCTGGGGGGGTTGTTTCGGTTTGGTTTTAAGGCTTGCCTTCAAGACGTAAAATGAAAGTGCTTTTGGGCTCATCTTGCTCTTTTCACAGGCTTTCGTAGGAGACTTTTCCTAGTCTCCTTTCCGGCTGCCTTCATCTTGGATCTTAGTAAAGGCAGTCGCGCTGTATTCTTCCTGCAGCCTCCTGAGCCTTTCGCTGCAGAATGCCGTGTAGACAAGCACCCCTACTCTTGCGCATATACATTTAGACGCGCAAATGAGTTTTTGCTGGTGCTCTGTCATTTAGGTGTTCCTTCCACGTTCATCTTTGATGGAGATCTAACTCCAGCTAATTATTTTAGTTTGCATAAGTGCTGAATTTAGACTTTATTTTTAACCTGCTTTTACCTAATTGGCAAACGAAAAAGGGGGAGGGGGCATACGATAGGCACGTATCCCCTGCCGGTGGGTACGGAGATCCCTCCACAACTTGGCGTTCTACCATTTTTTCCCTTTGCTAATAAGAGATCTGGCTCCTGCCATCGGTTTGGGCGTAGGGCTCCCGTAAGGAGCGGGAGTGGCGCAGTCGCTCCTGCAGGCAGGGCTGCTGGGGCAGGATCGCCTTCCTTCGCGGTCACCTCTCCCGGGAGCTAAGCCCGAGGAGCCTCCTGGGGGTTCCCGCGCTGAAGGTGACCCGTGTCGGAGCCGCCCGCCCGCCCCGCCGCTCGCTCTGCGTCTGGAAGGCAGCGCCCGGAGGGCTGCGTCGCTCGGCGGGCTGGGGGCAGCGGGCGACAGTCTCTGTAAGCGAGGCTTTGGTTGCTGAGGGGGTTTGTCCTTTATTGCCACGCGCTGCGGCGACAGAGACCTCTTCTTTAAAATCTATGACCAGGTCAATTCCTGTGCTGAATTACAGCAAAGGTCAGTGCCAGCGACCTAGCTTCCTCATGGAGAAAGATCACTGTACAAGTGTGTTCCTATGGCTGTTGCAAAGCTTGTGTTTTATTTAGGTGAGCAGGACAGAGCGCTGCATTCCCCGTGGAGGAGCCCGTGGACGCACGCGCAAAGACGAAGAAGCTGAGCGATGCGCTGATCTATCCTTGCTGGCGTAAGGTTTGTTTCTGGGAAAACATCATCCCAGAACACAAAGCTTTTGCCCTGCAGAGGCTGGAACAGCCTGCTTGGTTTTCTGAGGAGGTGTGTGGGTGGGTTTTTTTTTTGCGGCTCTTAATTTACGTAGTCCTTCCATAAGGTCTCTCAATCCTTGGTAGCTGTTAAAATGGTCTTCAGAGTAGCCAGCTTCAGTGGGACTTCTATTTGCATTTGGGAGCGTTTCATTACCTGATGCTCTGTGGATTGTGTAACGTCTCAGACGTGCTTTGCAGATCTGGCTGATGTTGAAGACTTAGCTGCTCTGTGGAGATGGAAAGCTGGCATCCAAATCCCTGTGCTTGTTAGGCTCTGCGCCGTGCTCTTCGGAAAGACAAGTCATGCCCTTTTTCCTGAAGCAATGTAAAATTCCTCTGTGCTTGAGGAAGGTAGAGATGAATTGTCCTTGTTGCAATCACCACCACTGCGTGGACTTCTCCCAGTTCTTTCTTTTATTTTTTTGTGGTTTCTTTTAAAATCTGTTCAAGAAAAAAAATTCTTTCTTAAATCCAATTGACTTGGTTCCAGTTGACAGATGACTTTAATGTAAGTAAATGTCCATCTCTAAACTGAAGCGTAGCTTTAGTTGGGCTAAATGTCGGACTGTCAGCTCGCAGGCTGGCCTTAATTGTGGCTTTACGTTGATGGCGGGTAGGAGATCTACCCGCGGAGAGAGGAGGCGAGCTTACGGCTTTCCTCTGGCTAGTCCAGGACGTCTGCCCAGTTTGCTTTGCAGACGCTCTCGTTTGATCAAATGGAGGCTCTCCAGGCTATGAATGTCTAAAAGGCGGGAAGAAAGCCGAATTTGTCTCCAATCTCTAGAAAACCGAGAGAATCCTTCCAACGCTACTGAAGAGATGCAAATAATGGGAGACTGCCTGGTGTCTGTCTTGGCTAATTCACCCGGCAGCTGAATCATTGCACATGGCGAAAGCATGCGTTACAGGCTTTATTGCTGTGTGCTTAAAGGAAATTTAGTTGGTGAAAATGTTTCAAGCTTATGGAGCAGAAAGGTTCATTACAGCCTTGTACCCAGCCTGGTTGTAGAAGTGAGGAGTATGTGCAGTGTCTGTTAGCAGCAAAAATAATGCCTCGCTTTTAACTGCGGAGAAATGGTTTGTGTCGCGAGTAATGAAATTCTGCAAATTAATGGGTGTTCTTGGGACTACTGAAGAAAGAACAGAATTATGTAGATTCTTACAAAGGCAGCGGGAAACTGAAACAACTGCGCTTATTTTAAGCCACCAGCTCTGAAATTCTGAAGTTGCAGTTTATAAAAGCTGAAGGTATGACACTTTAAAACAACAAAAAAACAAACAGCAACACTCAGTGGGAGCTCGTTTTGTTCCGGTGCCTTTCCCTGTCGTAGTCCATTGGCCTCGCCGCGGTGGTCTCCGTTCTGCTCTGCCAGTCGCTCTTCGTTTATTGCAAAAATAAACGCCACCCCGAGCATCTTCTGCAGCGCGGCGTCAGTTGCTTCAGGCTCTCGCGGATCTGTGGCGTGTGCCCATGGACTGCTGCTTCCCAGCTCGTCTTTGTGGCTGCTGCCTGGGAGAGTTCCCGAACCCCCCGGAGGTAACGGTGCTGTTCTCCCTTGGGTCAGTGCGTAGACCGAGGTGCAATTTTCACGGCGTAGAGCAGCGTCATTAAACGGGGAGCTGACCGTCGTCTCGCTCCTCTTGTGCTGATTTTTTTCCTCTTCTGCCTGCCCCTTCCACTTCCTTAGGCTTGTTTCCTTTTTTGATTTACGCTTTTATTTTCCTTACCCAAAGCACGTATGTACAGGTTCCAGCCAAGATTTTACTCTAGTCGCTGTTTTTGCCCGTATTCCTGCCCGTTCACAGGCTTCCTCCGACTGTCCTCTCCCAGGCAGGGCAGCGGTGCTCGGAGCTTCGTTATCTGCTGGGCTCTGTCGCAGCCCCTCGCTTGCTCAGTGTGCACGTTCCGTTATCCCTGGCTGAACAGGCTGCAGACAGCTCGAGAACCTCAGGAATTGCTTCGAGAACCTCAGGAATTGCTTCGAGAACCTCAGGAATTGCTTTGCACCGCGTGCTGTTGGTCAGAGCTTGCTCGGGCCGTTTCTCTCCGCAGGCCCCCTGCTCCAGGAGACGCAGCTCGGGTGGGAACAGCAGCCTGAAGGCGAGGTGAGGGAACGAGGTGGTGGCCTGGGGAGAGAAGCACAAGGAGCGAGATAGCAGACGTAGGAAGGGGAAGTGATTCTGAGCGAGCCGTGCCGTGCCGTGCGGAGGCAGCAGCGGCTGAAGCTCCGTCTCCTCTGTGAAGTCCCGCTGGCAAGCTGACCTGCAGGTTCGCGGAGCCTGTCTGAAGTGAGCAGCTAAAGCACCGCGCTTATCTCGCGCGGCCACGAGCTGCTTGTGGAAGTGAACTGAGATTTGCATCGGGCCTCTGCAGCTATTTCGTGGTTAGTGGTGGGCGATTCAGTGGTGCTGACTGCTCTGTAGCAGCCCCGGCTCACCTTGCAGTGTGCCTGGCCCCCCGTAGTCTGTTTCCGCGGTACCCCCACGTCCGTCTCCCGTTCCCAGCCTGCGAGAATTATATTATTATTATTATTGATGTTCACTCTGATTTGTTGTCGGTATGGATTTGGAAGTTGAGACTTCCCATCTGTTTCATGTACTTAACCAGAAAGCCACTGATGAAGTTGTCCTGAGAAGTGATCGTGCGAGTGCTTTGCCTGGTGGTGTAGCAGTCCTAAAAGCAACAAGTGCCCCCCAAAATGCCCCAAATCTGCCTGCTCTGGACTCGCCATTGTTCTTCTTTCTCATGAAGAAGGGAGGCAATTGCGGCGCTGTACAAGCACCGAGGAGCTCTCTTGCTGCATTGCGTGTTGTCTGCAGGAGAGCGTGGTTCTGTGTGACACCGCTCTCGCTAATCCTGATGCTGACGGCTGCAAGTCCAAACGTGCATTGAAGTCGGTCAAAAAATCGTATGTGTGGCGGGTTGTGTCAGCGGCCCGGAGCTCGGTGCGGGGCTGGTGGCGGCTCAGGGCAGGGGCTGGGAGCTGCAGAGCAGGGGAGGTACCGGCTGCACCCCCGTGGCAGCAGCGGCTCCGGGTTAAATTGGTGTTGGATTTTTGTTATGTCGATGCCTGTGGTTGTCCACTGCCTAGCAGTGTGGTGCTGTACGTGATAGCGGATCCTTCAGCTCGTCTAGGGCTGCATGAGGCAAAGAATCGTCAGCGGGTCAGGAGAGGGGACCCTGCCTCTCTGCCCGTGTCGGTGAGACACCCCTGGGGTGCGGGGTCCGGTGCTGGGCCCCCGGTCCAGGAGGGAGCTGGACGCGCTGGGGAGAGCCCGGTGCGGGGCCAGGAAGATGCCGCAGGGCCCGGAGCCCCTCTGCTGTGAGGAGAGGCCGGGAGAGCTGGGGCTGCTCAGCCTGGAGCAGAGGAGGCTCCGGGGGATCCCGGCCGTGGCCGGCAGCACCTGCAGGGAGGCGCCGAGAGGCCGGAGCCGGGCTCTGCCCGGCGGTGCCCAGAGAGGCCCGGAGCCCGGGAGGCTCCCCCTGCCCCCCAGCAGCACGTCCGTGCCGGGCGGGTGCCGGAGCCCTGGCCCAGGCTGCCCCGAGAGGGGCTGGGGGCTGCTCCCTGCACAGCTCCAGCAGCGCCTGCCCGTGGGGCTGGGCGCCGGCTCCGGGGGCTGCTGGAGCACGCCTGGGACCAGAGGGACCCGGGGGGGGGCCTCCAGCTCCAGCCAGGCTGGGATTCTGTGAAAATAATGCTTTTCCATCAAAAGGTAAAGGTCCCTGGACCTGCGTTTCCATACCTCTGAGAATGAGCTTCTAGTAAATTCAAGTGACTTCCTGCAACGTGGAACACCCACAGAAATGAAGCCCAGGTCCAGCCCTGTTTAAGTATTTTGGGGAAAAAAAAATAAAATAACCCCCTTGGTTCAGTTTGTGCATAAAATAAAAAAAAGAAAAGGAGGTCACAGACTTGGTGTGTCTATGCACAAAATGTAAGCTGTCAGCAGTGCCGTTCGTTAGTGTGCCCTCTTTTTGGGAAGATTAATGCAGGCGTCCTCTTCATGTGACTCCCTTCAGCTACAGCGGCGGCGGATGATGACTTCGCGTCTCTCTGCTCCCTGCTGCCCTGTTCCCTTCTGCCTCAGCGCCCGCCGCGAAGTGCTCCTGAGAGCCTCAGCTAAGAAGAGCAGGCTGACCTAGGGCGAGAGAAATGGAAGGATGACGGAGCTGTCTGTGTCTCCCGGTCGGAGACTGCTCTGCATGGGGCTGGGAGCTAATTTTAAAGGAGCGAGGGGATCTGGTGAAACAAAATACCTGCTGATAAATCCCCGTGTCGGTGTCCCCTCTGAACAAGACCAGGAGAAATGTTGCTTTCTTTCCTTCTCCTCTTAGACGTACTGCCCTTGAGATCGCACCTCTTTGCCGTAAGGGCTGCTCCCACTTTGCTTTGGTGGGGGCCATGCATACTGGGGATACTGCCGCTAATTACCCAGGCTGTTTTAATTGGAAGAGGGGAGGCTGGGCGCGGCGAGCGCCCTGCCCTGTGTGTCTGGCGAAGCGCGGTACCTGCTGCGTGCTCCTTGCTCGGGGGAAATCGCCTGGTCCCCCTGCCAGAAGGCTGAGGGAAGTTGGTCAGCGCCTCGTGCCAGCTGTGGTTCCGTCGAAGCAGTGGACGGGCCTTCGAGTATCGTTTTTGGGGGGCAGCGTCCCCTGTGCCCACGTGCCTGTCTTCCCCTTTCACCGTCCCCAGCCGAGATGCAGGGAATCTGGGTCAGGCTGCTCATAAATTTGAACTCAGACTGTGCATGCCCAGAGGCGTGTGCGCCGCCGCGCAGCGAAAGCAGCTCCAAAATGGAAATACAAAGTTCAGGAAACAAATTCCACTCTTCCCTAGATGGGAAGCTAGAGGCGGTGGCTTATGCAAGCGCTGTTTGTGTTGCTCCTGCCTGCGGAGGGCGGCTGCAGGAGACCAAGCTTCTTGAAAGTCGCTCCACTGGGGTACTTAAAGGAAAACTTCTGCGGGGAATTGCCAGCCGGATTTCTTTCTAGGACTCCTGAGTCCCGACTGCAGACCAGGGCAGGCAGCCTCCACCTCGCCGATGGCAGGCTTGACGTGAGCTGCTGGGAGCGCCCGGAAAGGAGCTCGCTGCAGGTGGGGGCTGAGAATTGGGTAAATAGCAGGAGCTGTAGGACAAGGGGGTCCGTGATACGGGTAACTGGTGGAAACAGCGCTGCTGCTTTCGGCTCGGCTACCAGAAGATGGCTTTGTGTGGAAACGAATAGGTTGCTCACTGGGCACACAGATTCTGAACACAAAGCGGAACAGATGGGGCAGATACTGGCTGTAACGGACCAGCTGCTGCTGGAACACGAAGAGGCCTGAACAAACCATTTTTGGGAACAAAAGTGAGTAGAAGGAGTATAATTGATTCGCTGTGGAGTAATTTGAAGATTTCCTGGAACAGATTGAAGAACGCCAGGCTACCGGAAAGCTCTCTTCCTCGTCTGCCGTACAGCTGTCCCTGCGGGGCCGCTGGCACCACGGTCTGCTCCTTCCCACACCTTGCCCCTGAGCGCAACGCCTGCTTGACCTGGCGTTCCTCGGGGAGGACCTGGCTGTCCTCTGAGGCCCTTCAAGAGATGCAAGCCTTGAGTCACGCAGGCTGCTGTTACACCATCGCTTGTTACTCCCTGTGCCACTTAGCAAACATCAGGACCGCCGCAGCTGTCTTGCAGATGAAGAATTATTGAATATTTTTTTAACTGCTGCCTTCTGAAACCTCCGTCACTGCTCGGTTTTCCCTTTCATCTTGTAAGTTAACATCAGAATTCTTATTCCGAGTGGTCCTCGGTGTGCCTGGCTCGCACAGCTGCGTAACGCCATCGAGGGGTGTCTCGGTGGATGTTCCTGAATGCCTCCTGCGCGCAGCTCACTCTTTTATATGGAGGAACGTGGTGCAGAAAGCATCTGTCTTCCTAAGCTGCTCAACACGTGGTTATTTTTCAGTTTTCTTCTACCCTTGTGCAGAATCTGTGCAGCGTCCTTACTCTCCTTCTGTCTTAGTTAGCTGCGAGCCCTGGTTAGGACCGGGAGCCTGGGAGTTGGTGGTTCAGCTGCTCTGACACCTGAGAGTGTAGGCAGCAAAGAAATTACTTCTGGTGTTAGTTTAGGTGTCCTTTCCTTCTGCCTGGACTGTTGAAAGCTTCCTGTAGCCAGTGCAGTGCTTTGGGCAGGGGGCAGCCAGTTATTTGCTGGGTGCTTAATGTGCCAGAGAGACTGAGTCTTTATTTGCTGCAAAATGCAAAGCGGCTTTTATTAGTTGCATAGATTTTTTTTTTTAGTCGTTTCTGCATTCCTTATTAAGTTAAATATAGACAAGGAAATGTCCTGCTGATAAGTCTGCGTAACCTCGTTATTATTTATTTTTCCCCAGAAACTAGATTGCTTCTGTGTCCCGGTCCTACGTAGGTCTGAAATGGAGACGTCATCAATGCTACCTTATGGCAACTATTTATTGTGGTACCACTTTTTCCTTTAATCGGGAACAAAAGCTACAGGATGCGAATCACGCAGCGGCTTGGCATGGAATATTCGGGTGCCAGAGGACGATCTGGGTGGGATCAGCAGTGACTCGGGTTTAGTAACTCCAGTTGGCTTCCCCAGCGCGTTCACGCGGCGCCTCCTGCCATTCCCGGCGCTTTGGAGGAGTTTGCTGTGTTAATTGGAGTGCAATTGTTTAGGCTTAGAGGAACGATGATGGAATATCTCAGTGGAGCAAGACCGAGGTAATTTCTAGGCCATCAAAGTACTGCTTAGGAGCTTTCTCTGACTGCAAACCAGTGATTACGGCGGTACGCGTCCACGTGCGGCCTGCTGCTGGCTGTAGACGCCTTCTCGGTTTGGATCGTGCAGGGGAGGGGATGCTAAATGTTACAGGGCTCCTCTATAGAGCAGTTAGGTAATAGTTTCCATCGGAGTGGGAGGATGGGAGATGTCTTGCTGCTTGGACAGACCCTAAATTAAGCTGTCAAGAGGAAATGCTGCTAAAAGGCCCCTCCTGTGCTCGAAACCAAAATAGCAGGAACGTTTAATCTGAAGTGAACGTGCGAATGTTGTGAGCTGAGAGCTCGGTTTACTGACTGTAATCTGTTGCTGGTGAGCATTTGGGGTGGGGTTAAAAAGAGAGGTTTTCCTAAATGCCACCTGCACATTGTAAACCTGGCTGTGCTGGTGTCGGTGCGGGACCAGATGATGGCACAGTGAAGGCCGTGGCGCACGTGGTCAGAAGCAGCCTGCCCTGGCGTGCCTGCTGTGAAGGACAGGAGCTGGAGTCTTCTTCTGGAGCCTGCTGTGTTCGTGCCAGCCTCTGCTTGTCGGTTCCCCGGGTTGTTGGATGTTCTGCAGCTATTTCCGCACCTCAGTCTTGATCCTTGCATCATGAAACAGCTTGTTGAAGATGTTGAATACTGGTTTTCTTCCTTGTGCTAACTGAAACCTTCAGAAGAAAAGGCTGAAATATTCCTAGTGTCAAACTTTTTTTGAGATACTGCTCTAAAAGCCAATGTGTCACTTGGAAGTTGAAAGCAATGGAGGACGTGGTTGCAACGATGGCCGTTTACGGTCCCCATTTGTTTCTTTGAGGACTGGCCAGTGCAGAGCAATTGATATTGAGCTATTGATAGCAATAACCCTTCAGCTTTGGCCCTGCACAAAGGGCTGAGAGCTCCAAACCTTTCACCTCCAGGTTTCCAGTGAGCGGTAACTCTGGTGCCTTTATCTAACCAACAGGACCAACAGTTGCTGCTTGGAGTCTGATCCGACTTGAAGCTTGACCTTTTATTGTTGAAGGGAAGAAAAAAGGTTTTAACTGAATTAGTTCCCCTAATATACTTGCATGTGATTCTGTAGACACCAATATCAATGTAAAACCATTGTCTGTAAAGAATGCCAAGCATTGCCTTCCCCGGGCTCGAGCCCGTAGGTATGTCAGTGGCTGTACGCCGCTGATGAAGAATTTCCCGTAGTTAAGGAGTAGGAGCCTTTGTTTTGGAACAAGGGGTCTGTGTTCTGCCATCCCAGCGTAAGGCGGTGACCCCGGAGCGCGGCGTAGCGGCCGCCTGGGTCGGCCCTTCGTTAGCGGCGCACAAACGGCCATTGTGCGTGCGGCTGCGCGGGTGCCGTTCTGCGGGCGCACCGCGGCGTCTGTGGCCCTACTGCTGCTGGTTCCTGACGTGGCTCCGTGGTTCCTGTACTGGGAACTGGCCACGAAATGATGAACCGCTTGAGCTGAACTCCTTCGCATCCTTTCGTTTAGGTGAATTCGTTGTTGTTGGAACTCTAAACCTTCCTTCCCAAACCTTCCTTCACGTCCTTGTCCTGTATTGATTCTGAATGGGGCGCTCCCGCCTCGGCTTGCTGGGCTCCTGAAATAAGAGGGCATCTTCCTCTTAGAGAGGTTATTCGGTGCCGGTTGTGCACCTGAGGAGCGTTGCAGTGCTTGGCATCACCTTGCTTTGCTCTTCCAAGCGTAGACGAAAATTCAAGGAAGCCGAGTTCCTGTAGCAGGAGTTGTAAGTATGCTGGTTCAGATGCTAATGGCCCTTCGGTCTTTGCCTTTCACAACCTGATGGTTTCTGCTAAAGGCTAAAATACATGAATCGAGCTTTTCATTCCTCTGGTATGCTGGGAGCACTGCCTGTGCACAACTGGCCTGCGAGGAAGTTCAGAAATGTGCCTTTTGCCAGGCAGAAGCGGTGGGCTTTTCTTCTTTGTGCGGCTTCAGATTCGCTTCAGCTTCTGTTGGGTCTTTGCTAATAGCTTTGTAAGGATGAAATCTGAGAAAATAAGTGTGTATGGGTGTGTATAACTGTTTATCGGTGTATTTCTTATGTCAACCTGAACGCCTTTGCTGCAGAGCAGTTGAATTGGGTTAGGTACATCTTCTGTATAGTGTGAGGAACTTAAATTGAACGCTGAGATATAAATCAGGGAGGAAAAGGTAGATGGTGAGTCTTTCTCCTTCGTGTTCCCAATTTGTAGCTTTGTGCGTGACGTGGATGTCTATACTCCACTATATTTTTTTCTGTGTAAGCATTGTTAAAATTTCACCTTCCAGCACAAATCCCAGGGCTGGATTGGGTTTGTGGGTATTAGCAAGGTTTGCTGAGGACAGAAACGCCCAGCTGGACCCTATCTGCAGGATCAGAAGCATCCCTGAAGTATACATCAGAGATTATGTAAAATCCTAATCTCCATAGGGGAGGCTGGGTGGAGTCCAGCCCCAGAACTAAATTCGCTTGCGTCACTTGTCTTCCTGCTGCTGGGGATCTGTAATTAACTCGCAGATCTGGGGCAGGGCACAAATCAATATAAGATTGTGTTTGTGCTGGCCAGATTTTTTTTTTTTTTTTTAAGGTTCTGATAAAACATCACGTGGTCGGTTTTACTGCCCGAACATGACACGATTCGGGTGATCTGGCTTGTTTGTTTGCCTCTGTAGGGTGGTGGGGGTTTGTAAACATCTGGGAATTGTTGAGCACTGAAGTGACTGTTACTTCTCGTGTTAGGTATCAGGAGGCGCACTGCTGACAGCAAAACTGAGCGTGCTTAAAAGGTCTCTTACTAAAACATGCTTGTTTCTTTTTCTTCTTTCTCCCCAAATCGCTTTGTAGGTTGCAGAGGTGCTAAAACATGGCTGACTTGGATCACAATCTCAGTCTCGCGGACGCTCTGACAGAGCCACCTCCTGAGATTGAGGAAGAAGTGAAAAGGGACTTCATCGCCACTCTGGAAGCAGAGAAGTTTGACGATGTGGTTGGAGAAACAGTAAACAAAACAGACTATGTTCCTCTGCTGGATGATGACGATGCAAAAGCTGGGAGCCAGGAACCAAAAAGCAAAGCCCATGCAGACAGCATTCAGGTGGAACGTAAGTGTCTTAGTACAGAACAGAAAGCTTCGCCGCGTAGCATCGCAGAACGCTTTTGCTTATTGTGTTACTGGTAGGCCCCCTGAAGCAGGACTTCCATGTGTTGCTGGTTTTAGTCTGAACAGTTTATTTTAAGAGCAAAGAACTGAGATCAAATTTATCTCTTCTTCTGCTCTGCCTTCTGTTCGGTTCTTCAGCCTGTAAAATAAGCGATCGTTCCTACTCGGCAGAAGACGCTCTTGCTTAGATGAATGCTTTGGGGGCTGCCTGGGGCTTCTCAGAGAAAGCACTGCCAGAAGGGCGTGAATGCTGCTCTGTTGTTACATTTACAGCCCTGTCCGTCTCAAAATATTAGGATAGTGCAAGGTTTGGTAAGTGCCACTCCAGATAACAGCAAGTCCAAGGCATAACGATCAATGACCGGCATAAAGATGGAGACGAAGGCATATTATGCCTTCTTTATGGAGGCATAAAGATCAGCTGTTGTTGCTGGTGCGGTCTGCAGGTTGGTATCTTCGCAAGGCCCCTGCTGCTGTGAGCTTCAGCCTCGAGTGCTTAACAGCTAAAGCTGCTTCTGTCCGCTGATCCAAGGATCTGCTTGTTTTGATTTCTTGCTGCCATGTACATGCTGCACATGTACATACAGTGAAAAGCGGTGGTGTATCTGCGGTGGTGTATCTACCGGCTCTCAACACTTACTGGCCCAGCTGATGTTCACTGGTGTCAGTAACCTTATCAGAAACTACTTAGAAAAAGGAGAGGTTTAAACAGAGAACTTCCCTGGCTGGATAAAAAGAACAGTGAGATGTGAGGGGTCCTCCACTGTTTATTCCTCAGCAATTTTTCCCCCTCCCCCTAAAACTAGTCACCTTTGATATGTAGTGCTTTGACTTCTGTTTATTTTTCCCCTTGATCTCTGCCATGTTAAAAAAAAAAAAAAAAAATTGCTCCTAAAGAGGTAACCTGGTAATTTCTTTCAGAAGTTTGTTTTTTTTTTTTTTTTGCCTTAATCTTCCTGCTCACTAATGCTGAGGAAGGTGGGAAGTACAGAGAACTGTAACGATCACCCGTCAGAATAAATAAGACCTCCAGGAGCATGGAGTGGGGATTTACACAAAGGGAATTTCTGCTCTGTTTTAAGGCACTTATTTGCATTGTTTAGAAGTGAGTCAGGTGCCCTGTAGTACAGAAAATGTAATTTAGAATTTTCCTGTGCTAGCATAGTTCATTAAATTGTAACAAACAATTAGGAAGGAAGGAAGTGGGCAGAGATTGTAAAACTCGGAGCTTTGGTCTATTCAGATGCGTGTTATCATATTCTATTATAGGAACTCTAATGACAGCTATTTTGTAGCTCAGCGTTGCAGAAACGCGAAGACTTGTTAACATCTTTGCATGTGGTTTAAGGAATATTTTAAAACAACTCCTTATTCTTTAAGTTGCAGATTCTAGACTATCTCAGCACCAGAATTTTCCAGTTACTGTTAAAATCATTGTATTACCAGCTTAAAGTAAAAGTTCCTTAGATCCCCCCAGATGTGCATCCCTTGACCAGTACCATCGGGACTCGGTATTTCAAATAACTTCAGGCTCCTGAAGCAGGTGTAACGAGGCCTTTTGGGCTTGCTCGGTAATTAAAACTCGCTGAGCTGCCCTGGGAGCAGACTTGGCAGGTCCTGGGCAGGACGGAGGCAAAGATTTGAGAGCGCCGACACGTCTTTCCTTTGGGGCAGGCACTACCCGTATGCATCTCCTGGCTTTTCCAACCCCCTCGTCCTCCCCAGCGCCTCTCCTGGCTGCCGGTGTGCTCGAGCAGGGTTTGTTTCTCCTTGCTCGGCAAGGGGGGCTGCAGTTCCTGCATCTGTCTTCCCGGTCTGGAGATCGGTTTCTCCCTTTTTTTGGGATAGCTGGAGAACAAGTCTGAGCATTATCTAAATCTCTGGCAAGATCAAAACAAGACCGTAACTAACAGAACTGGAGAGCTTGCTTGCTTGGAGGGGATAAGATAATGGTTTTCAGCTTTGCCACCTCGTACGGGGCGGTCGGGGTTTGCCAGGCTCCGCAGTTCACGGTGGTGTCAGTTTACTGCAGGTGAGTCTTAGCATTTGATCCTGTTACGTCTTAATTTGTCTAATCTGGTTTTCCCTGAAGCGCTAAGGATCCCTATTTCTTCTGTGAGATTTCTTCCGTGTTTATAAATGTTTTTTATAAAAAAAAATTGTAAACCTTGACGTCCTTGTTCTTGCTGGGGCTGTAAAACACGCGAGCCCCAGGTGCGGGGTGAGGCTGTGCAGTGAGGGGAGGCCTCCGCTGCAGCTCCTGGGGGCGCTGGGCGCAAAGCTTCTGCCTCCCCCGCTGCCCAGCGCCCTGCTCTCCTCGGGGAGAGGAGCAGCAGTCGTGGATGGGGCTCTTCAGCCCCTGCCTGTTAGAGTATTTATACTGAAAGGCACAAATGTGGTCCGACAGCATGGTGTCGGCTACTGACGTTGCCTTTCCCCAGTCAGAAGAGGTTTCATCACGCGTCCTGTCGGGCTCGAGCTATTCCATCGCTGCTTGAGGATATTTTTTTTTCACTCTTTTCTGAACCCGGGAGTCAGATCAGGCAAGTGTAACGGTCAGATGGGCCCCAGCTTAGACCAGTAAACTCCAAGCGCAGAGAGATAAAGAGGAAGAAAAGGTGATGAGCAGTTGTATGGTCAACTGAATGTGTCCCAGGTAAAGCTTTAACTTTAATTCATTTCTAAAGTATCATTGGAAAGGGTTTTATTCTTTCTGGCACCTGGCTGGACATCGTAACTTGGTGAATTCTGGGGTAATCCTCTTAGGACTGTGTGGTCTTTACGTAATGCTGAAGGATTGCGATGGGCGCATGCAGGGCTTCCTGTGCTGTTTGCAGCTAGCTTTCCTCACCACTTCAAGTCCAAGGTTTTGTCCCCAGGAATTTGGGGGATGCTGCAGAGCTTCCCACTGAAGTCGCGGAGCAGTTTCCAGGTGAACACGAAGGCAGCTCTCCGTTGGCTTCACCTAAAGTGAGGGCTGTGCATCTTTGGGTGGGAGAGAGCGCCAGCTGAGAGGCAAAGCAGCGCTGTAAGAGCTTTCAGCAGGCAGCAGCGCTCCTGCGCGATGTATTTCGGGTGAGGACCCACACTGCGTTTCTGCACGGCTGGATCGTGTAGCTGGGGACAAAGCTGGGTCTGCGCCGCAGTCGCTCGTGGCCTCGGGCGTGTTGATGAGGACGTCCACGTCCTGCACTCTTACACTCGCCCAGCTCCCTAATCCGGAGGTGATTTTTAGAGGAAAGCAAATCCTGGGCATGGTGCGAGTGCTGGAGGAAGGCCTCTGGATTTGCTATGGGCGGTCATGTTGGGGCTTCTCAAGCGCGCGCGCCGCCACGAGATGGCTCTGCTGGCGCTGCGCAGTGCTGCCGGCCGGACCCCGGCTGAGCTGAGCTGAGCCGAGCCGAGCCGAGCATCCTCCTGGTGCGGGAACAAATCCCAGCCCCAGGGCCTGGAACCTGGGGCCGAACCGCAGCGCTCCCCTCCTGTCGCTTCCCTTTCCGCAGTAGGAGCGAGCCCCTCTCTTGCAGGGGACGGCAGGCCTTGCTTTTGCAGGGATGAAGCTGAGGACAGAGTGTGCCCCACGTACCCCTGCGCTTCAGAGGGATTAAAAACGGCAGCAAACGTCAGCTACTTGTATGGTGATCTCTTACGATGCTTTAAATACCTTCTGTCTCTCAGAGTCCCTGTCCCCACCCTGCACAGGTTGGTAAAACCTCTGGTTAGCGTGAATCTTTGTACAAAACCAAGCGGTCTGAGCTCTTTAATCTGCCCCGTGCCCCTTACAGGGGGTTTCTGTTGGGCGCTTTGTACCCAAAGTGTGCAGGCAGCCCCGAGAGGCCAGGCGCTGCCCCGCTGCGTGCTCCTGAGCAGTCCTGCGAAGCCGCCCCGCGCCCTGGGTTGGTTCCTTCCTGCTGCTCGAGGAGCAGGGAGCCTTAGGCGTCGTCTTGATAAGCCGAAGTGTTCTTGACATGTTTTCAATGCTTCCTGAAGTAAAGTGGTGCACTTGATCTAGCTGGGTTAGCTGACAAGGCAGAATGATTTGATTTTTTTCAGGGCAGTCGTTTTGCACGGACTTTAGGATCCCTGGGGTAATGCTGGTGTTCAGACGCCCTGGCGTCCCAGAAGCACAGAACCTAGCGAGCCTTGGTTGCCTTTAAAGCCAAATTGTCTTTAATTCTGATGGTTAGAAGGGGAAGCTTGAAAATGTGATCCGAGTGCTTACATCCTACGGGAATGCCGTCAGGCAAGCCGAGCTGTAAGCCGCCTTACGGCGACTCCAGGAGATGAGCTTGACGCCTGTTCTGAA
Organism: Anser cygnoides; assembly: GCF_040182565.1. Classification (NCBI taxonomy): domain Eukaryota; kingdom Metazoa; phylum Chordata; class Aves; order Anseriformes; family Anatidae; genus Anser; species Anser cygnoides. The sequence continues at coordinate 946,563 of NC_089874.1, forward strand.
GCTGTTTGGAGGCAGAATATTTAAATGTCTGAACTGAAGCAGCCTAAGCTGCTTATTTCAGAGTTTCCAGCTAGTTTTGACTGCGTGGTGCACAGTTTATCGGCACCTTTGTTCCCACCCATGTCTTTTATCCGAGCTCTCTGACAGGCTGCATCCAACCAAGCCTGCGCGCCCGAAGGAGCGACAGGCTGGTGAACCGTGGAGCCGAAGGGGCCGTGTCCGCAGCCTGGCCGCTGGGCTCTGGTGTCCTTCGGGCCTCCGGTATCCCCTGGGTGCTGCGGCACGGCCGGTGGGAACGCGCTGAGCTGCGGTTACGTTGCCGTGTGCGCCGTGCCCAGGCACCCCCGGGGATTAGGGGTTGTATCGGCACTGCCCGTTTGCTTCAGATTATGGGTTTAGCAAATGCTGCCTTAAATTTGTTTATATAAAAACAATCCTTTGATCCACCGGCCAGATGCAAATACCATCTTGTGATTCTGATGAGGATTATGTAGTTACAACATCTTGACATGGTTTTTGGTTTTAAGCAATTTAGAATATGAAGGGGAGGAGCCCTGGCCCGGAGGCTGCCGGGTGCTCTCACACTTGCGCTCGCTTACCTAAAGTAAATTTGATTGCTCCAAAGGAGCTGACCTTCAGAGGCACAAAAATCAAAGCCTTCCACTGCTGGGAGTTGTTTTCATGGAAGCGCGTGTTTGATTTGACCTGATTTTCTGGAAGCTCGTCTTCCAAAGGAGCCAGACTGTAAAGGAAAGCACTTCACCTGCTCCTCATCCTGCCAAGGCAGCGCGGAAGCACGTTGCGCACGTGTGCTTGGCTCACCTTCAGGGGAAGGTCTCTCCAAATCGAACACTCAACTGGCCTAATTAAAATGAGGTTTTGGGCTCAACGGTGGGTTCCCAAATGAGCAGAAGACTCAAGCGCCGTGCCTTGAGTAACATTTTGGTGGCTTTTTGCTTTCGTTTTATACTTGCAGAGCCCTTGGTAGGGGAGGGTGCCTGGTCCTGGCTTTGATAACAGAGCTGGCTTGGATCGCTTGCTACCTAGGGGGTCAGTCAAAATGAAAGTTTTCTTCAGATGAAGTGTTTGTTGTCTGGATAGCTGAAATGCATCGAACTGCCACGAGCACCGCTGGGTGGAAGCTGTCCCCAGGTGCGCACAAGCTGGTCATCCACGCGCTACCAGCCCAGGCTACAGATGACCACTTTTGCAACCTGAAGCGAGTATTAAAAGTAAGCAGACAGACGGAATTTGCAGTATCTAGTCACGTTTGCAATCAGCCAGAGTCCTGGTTTTAAGGCATAAATAAGGGCAGTGGCACCAGGAGCAGAGACCTCCCAGCGGCCGGTCGGCTGAGCGAGGCGTCACGTTCACATTCGGATGGCACAAAGCACGGCGTGATCGTGCCCAGCCTAAACCAGAACTCGTGCTCAAGTTTTCGCTTGCAGGTTAAGCTCCTGAAGCGTCCGTGGGTGGCAGAAATGGGGCTGCTGTTCACGTCCCCCACCACAAAAAGACGCATGGCACGTTTGTTGTGACTGGAGACTGGAGCCTCCAAAGCCGCGGCTGTAGCGGCGCCGCCAGCGCCTTCATTAAACCAGTGTTATGGCACCCGCTTGAGCGGGGCTCGAGAGAGCTCACAGCTCCTGCACTTGGGCTGAGCAATGGCTCCTGCATAGTTCCTTGGAGATCCCTTGTAAGACCCCGCTGTTCCCCAAGAGCCCGGCCTTCCTCTTGGCGCTTGCAAAGCTGTTGTGCGAGCCACCCCATGACCCCGATCTCTCCTTGCGTGATCTGATGAGCAAATCCAGGGACTGGCAGTAGGTCTCCCAGTTGCTGGCTCAGCCTGTTCTACTGTTACAGTAAGTACCAGACCTTGTGAAGACTGACAGCAGGAGGAGCTGGTGTGTTTAACTGCTAAGAAACAGGTCCAGGGATTCCTGTAGTATTTTCAGCTACTTGAAAAGGATGTAGGTGTATGTTTTTCTATAAGCTGTCTGGCAAGTTCATGTTGGATTTCTGTAAAACACCAGCATGAGCCACTGAAGTAACTGGAAAGACTTCCCTTTTGCTTCACCGCGAGTTGGGTGAAGCCCTGAAGTGCTGTGCCTGGCGTCCACTGGTGACGTGGCTTTGTTTTAAAATGGCTTGGGCTCAGGGAAGGGACAGCAGCATCTCCAGCTGGCTTTTGGAGAGTGATTTGATCTGAATGGCTTTTAGGTTTCTGTAGCCATTAGGCTGAGGAATGGCTCACTGTAAGCAGAACAAACGTCCTGAGGAGCTGAGCTGCTGTTAGGGCTTGTGCCGCTTGTTAAGCTTAACTAACGCTCTACGGTGTCGTTCGTGGAGTGATTTCTCCCATTTTTCCAGTTCTGAAACAGCATAAATTCACGGAGATTAAGATGAGCTTATTGACGAAATTAGAGAACATCTTAAGATTTGGTGCTTCTTGCAAGAACAATGCATTTAATTTATGTAAACGGCCTTGTAATGTTCACCTGTCCTGGGGGTGCTCTGCAGAAACACCGTGCTGCTGGCAGCCTGCACCAGTACTAATACTGGCCTAATCCAGCTGCTTCTGCAAGGACCACAGTCTGATCTCACGTGCTAAAAATAGAATAAATCCTCAAGCAGTTTGCCAAATTGGTCATAGTTATTGACTCTCAGCAGCCCAGCGTAAAGGTTAGGGGGAGAATATAGGATTTCACCAGCGTATTTTGATGAACAGGAAAAGCTGTTTGCTTACCAGAACAAGAAGTGTACTTCTTAAAAAAAATCATGTTACTATGTGTTAATTAAATTCTGCCCATTGAGCAGATGGCAAAGTCGAGACTAGAGCTCAGTTCTTTGATTCTGAAGTGCCTCAACTCTCACCAGGTCTCGTGTTGCTGCCAAGCTGTCCAAGTTCAGTGCGTGAATCCCAGTGCCTCTTGATTTTTTTTCTGTGTTGGAACAAGATTAGGAACTGAGAATATCCTCGAATGTATTCAGTCCTGTAAAGAGTAAACCTCCTGGTGGTTGTTGTCTTACAAGCTTTTGTACTTGGTTGTCTTCCACCCCGACCTGCCCCTCTCTAAGTCTCTCCCTGAAGTTTGCTTTAGCGATGTGCTGTCGAAGCACAAATGGAGGTTTTCAGTCCCTGGCAGAAGGTGGTAGAGGGTGAGGCTGATGGGTCTGTAGTTCCTGGATCCTTTTTCTTGCTGTTTTTGGAGATGGGAGTGATGTTTGCTTTCTTCCAACCTTCAGGAAACCCTTCCAGTCACCATGAACCTCTCAAAGATAACCAGGAGTGGCCTCACAGTGATGTTGTCCAGCTCCCTCAGCACTTGTGGGTGCAGCCCATCAGGCCTCAGGACTTCTAAAGAGCACTTGAATGACTAGAGGCACCGGGCACCTCTGTGTGTGCTCCATTTGGAGTAAAGTTGCTTTAGGAAGTCAGACGTAAGCATCTTCAGAGTAAATCTTGTGCGGAGGATTACAAGCTTTTGACTGAAAGCAGCCTTTTCTTTCCAATAAGTATTTCTATGCAGCGTAGCAAAAAGGACCTGTATTTTTAGAATAGGATTAAAAATCACAGAACACCCCTTAAAGGAAATCCGGAGTCCCAGTGGTCCAGTGCTGGCCCTTAGGAAGGCTTTGTTTGGGGTGATGGTACGAATAGCTAAGCTTCTCGTTCCTGCGCCTTCGGTCTCCATCGTGGGAGCGGGTGCTCCATGATTGAACAGCTTTTCCTTTTGGGTTTCAGGGTGCACAGGCTCAGTGCCATGCGGGTGCCTTCATTTTAGAAGTGAATCTGGGGAAAAATCCATAGCTGTGTTTGACAACACCAGTGCTGCTCTGTTTCTTGGATTAAGATTGGTTTCATCCAGTACCGACGTTGCCTATGATTTGTTGCAGATACTTCAGCTTCTGGGCCAACGGTTCTAGAAAATGGTGACCATGGAATAGAAGATCACCGCCCAGGTAAGTGCCTAACGTCCGAATGCATCACATCATTGCCCGTATCTGTCCTTGGAACAGCTGTAACCTCATTTTGACCAAATGCAGTCGTCTTTAACTAGTATTTCTCCACAGAGGGTTTTTTAAATTAAATATTTTGTTTCAAATTCTTCATAAATCTTCCATTTTCTTTTGGGTTTGAAATTGCTTATATGCATAAAGTACTCCACTCTCTGAAGGCACTGTGTACGTTATCCATGGCCAGTGTTGGGAAGGTAACATCTAGGGCACGGATACCTTGATGGCTTTCCAGGGAGTCCATAACACTCATACCTGAGCTCTATCCTGACCCTTACGACTTCTGTTCCCAGTGAGGCTGACGGTGAGGTTTCTTCTGAGTACGTCATCCTTTGATGCATTTTTTTCATTCACTACATAGCTGCCAGTGAAATTATGCTGCTCTGATCATTCCGCAGCTCCTCTTGTGCTTTTCCAGCTCCTTCCACCCTAAACTGCCCTTCTGTAAGTTGCTCATAATAATTGCTGTAGCAGTGAGCTGCCAAAGCTGAAACCGAGGTCTTTGGAACAGCAGGAGGCCGCCTTATTCTGCAAGAAAACTTGTTACGAATTAAGTGGACCAATATTTCAGACTTGTAAGGAATCTGGAAAGGAATTGATCTTGCTATCAGCATAGCATATGCTGGAGTTCGTTGTCTTTAACAGTTATATTTAATGACAAATGCCATTTCGCTCCAATGGGATGTTCTCGCTTGGAATCAGCTTTCCTATCAAATTCCAGCCAAACTCTTCAGTATGAGCAGTACTGAGCTCCGAGTCTGTACGTATGAGCCGCTGGAAACTTTCTTATTTTTTGGTGGGAAGGGCGTGGGCTTTGACAGGCCGTAGATAGAGCTGACTGTCATCCTGGAAACGGTAAGTGCTTTTCTCGTGGTGTCCCTTTCAGTGATCTCCAGCTCAGCTTTAGCAGGCCAGGTCATCGCTAAGACTTGCGATGTTCCCGGCACTCGCAGCCTTGCTGGTCGGTAGGTGCAGCCCCGAGACAGAAATAATCCAGGAGATCGTGGTGAATTTAACAGGAGTGGGAGAGACAAGGATGAATGAAAAATGCCTTTTTTTTCAATTCTAGTTAGTGTGTTCGTATTGAGGATGGGAATTTAAAATGTGAGCTGTGTACTTAATTTGCCATTGTAAATCTGGTCAGAAGAAAGCAGTGCATCTTTTGTAATTTAGTGTAAAACTGAAATTAAGGACACTTCTGAACCTCCCTAAGGATGCTTCCTCTCTATTTAGTACGTAATAAAATCAGACTTACGACACGTCAGGTATAACTACTTAAATGCATTGGTATTTTTTTTTATTGAACTTGTGAATTTGTGTTTTAAAATGGTTGATACTTTTTAATACTAGCTTTCTGGAGGTTTAACTCTTCACGTGCTACATGCTAACAATTTTGATCAAAGATACTTTTATGTGTCTGCAGCCTTTTAATTTATTCATATGTTCCATCTTTGTGGGGTGGGGTTTAATTTTTTTCATGTTGAAGACTGTCTAAAAGTGACATCAAAGTGGTAGAAACAGTGTGTCAAAAGAGAAACAGTCACAGGCATCAAGTTAATGAGGTTTTTCCGAATAAGAGAAGATCTACACAATTACTTCATGGTTTCTTTCCCCCTGCCCTCTTCCATATGGAATAATTAAAAAAATCAGTGCTTATGCGTTTGAGAGTAAGTGATAAATGCTAATTTTAAAGCAGCTAGTAGAGATTTTTTTTTCAGAGAGTTGAAGAGTTGATGCTCTGCAGAAATAGAGGGAAGTTGTTCCAGGGCAGGTGACAGACTTCGGTAGGGCCTGCTTCTGCGTTTGGGAGGTGGTGCTGCCTAAATCCTTTTGTCCCTGGCCGTAAGCCACCCTCAGTTTTTGGCTGGCTTGCTTGTTTTCAACTGGATCTGCTTCCTGATCTGTCTTTTTGAAGCTGAGGTGATTCTCATGGATTGTGCAGCGTGGGCCCGTTGCAGAGGTAGGAAAGTAGTAGCTGAGAGCGGCGTAAGGACGATGCTCCCAGAACCCAGCTTTCTGCCGGAAAAAGCTGTGCTAAGAGCTACAGAGAGCTTTTAAAAGCAGAGCTGTGTTTGGGCTGGATTCTGAAACGCCTTAGGTAAAGGGGAAAGCCGTAGTCAGGCTGTTTGAAAATACAAACGTCTGCTTATCGCTCTGGGCTAGGTCTCCCAGGAAGCATTGCTACACGTTTTTCACCTATCAAATAAAACAAGGTGTTGACTTGTTAATGTTTTATTGCATGCAACATAATCTACAGACATCTGGTGTATGTGCATGCAGAGGCTAGAATTCGGGCTGAAGTCTTAGTGCTGCGTTGGCAGCCCGCGCTGCCTCCTGACCGGCTGCCCCGCGCGAAGTCCTGCTAATGTAGAAGGTGGCGTAAATCCAGAACGACTCTAACACGGGCAAAACCGATGTTAACCTCTGAATTATTGCAGCATGATGTATTTACACGGCAGCTGTAGGGATGTGCGGAGCTCGGGGTTTCAGGACGTAAAGCAGAGGTAGGGAAGCTGCCTTCACGCTGCCTGTGCGTGAGGGCCCCGAGCAGCCTTCGTGTCGTGCTGCCGCGGAGAGCCGGGGCCCGGCTCCTGGCAGGGCTGAGCCTGGTGGGGCACTGGGTTATTTGGGTTGGGGGGGGGGGGTGTGGCTTGCTTTGTTTTGCTTTGCTGAGAATTGGAGAGCTGCAGACCAGGAGCTCGGGCTCGGGCCCTCAGCCTGCCCACAAAGCCTCTATCGGGTTTTTCTTCCTTATAAGGACAAATAGGAGAGCAGGCCTTCGGGGCCAGGCCCCGCACGGCTGTGGGGAATAGCTGGTGGTCGCTGGTGGGGGGAATAGCTGGGGGTCACTGGTGGGGGAATAGCTGGGGGTCACTGGCAGCACGCAGGTAGTGGGGTCGGGATGACAGTTAACCTTCACCATGCAAAACGAAAGCTACAAAGTGCCTGGTAAAACTACAGCAGGTTTAAAGCAAAATACATGCAAGTAACTTCTGAACAGTGCAATGTTTGCAACTCCTTATTGCAGGATATTTGCCCAGAGTTCGAAGGAATTATATAAATATTTTTAAAAATGATAAATTTCTGGAAAGAAATCCATCAAGGACAATCAAATGGATTAATCTGATACCTCTCATTCTTGTTGGAAGATAAGTAACCTGGGGAAGTATTGCTCTCGGGTCCATACTTCCCCTAGATGGACTTTCTCTCCAAGCCAGCCTGCTTGTCTCTCTCTCCTCTGAGATCAGGTCACAAAAATAGTTTGTAACTGTTTTCAGTGCAAATTGTGCTTACAAGCAGCATCCTGAGCTGCTGCTCTCTTGATAGCAATTTGTCACTAATCTTGATTTATCACAGCTAATTTCTGCATGTGGCACGATGTCATGCCGTAGCATGGCTAGTGATGTATTTTCGGACACTTGTAAAAGCAAAATATCACGTGTCTCTAATCTGGCTTTTGGCAAATCTCCTGGCTGCACTAGATGAAATATTGCTTGTTGTGCAGTGTGCTACCTGAATGTTCATGTTTACTAATGACTTGCGCTTTTTTGCCCCTTTCCCCATCCCTTTTCCCTCTCCTACTTCTTTTCCTCTCTTCTATTTTCTCCTCCTAGAAGCCTAGACTGTCTCCTAACACTGGGGCTGCCACTGTTACAAGACCAATGTACTTTTCTACCTGCCATTACACTTCTAAAATCTTCAGCATTTTACAGAGCTCTTGCTTTACATCCTTGGACTTTACGTGTAGAAGAAACCAAAGGGTAGCTGTGCTGTCGGCCGATCAGCCCTTCTCCTCCTCCCTCTGCTCTGCAGTGCTTGTTGAAACCTTCCTTTCTTTGTGTAAGCACAAATGTGCATGATGGTTTTTAACTGCACTATTTCAGCACTCCCACTGTATTCAAATCACAACTACAGCTCCATTTTCAGTTCAACCACCTTTAAATTTAATTTAAATCCTTTTTTCATGGATGCTTAATAACAGAAGGTTTGCTATTAAACTTAAAGTTGTGCTTTCATGTGGATGGGTGCACCATGACTGCAGCTCCTCTCCCTTCTCCCCTTGCTCACCACAGCCTAGAATAACGCTACTTGCCTTTATCCCTGCTGCTTTGAAACCTTCTCATATGAGGTTTTTATCTTTAACAATGTCGTCATCGTCAAAACGAGTGTTTCCACTTCATAACATTTATTATGAAGACTTGAAAAATAGGTTAGGAATAACCCTGTTTACCGAGGTACAAGAGGTTCCTCTTTGGTTTGTGAGGGATGGAATGAGGGATTCAAGCACTTGCCATCAACTGGGAGTATAAAGGAGAATGACCAGCCCCAGCTTCTTGCCTCCGTAGGCTTGCTTTGTTATTGTGCTGCCTCTCACAAACCTTGGAGGTAAGCCTTTCTTTAACTTTGTGCTTTTAGCTCCATTTTGGTATGACAGCATACTTGGATGAAATTTTACCTGCCATGGAAAAAAAATCTGTCAAAAAATCTGCCCCTTCCAACTCCGAGAGAAACAAAAGACCCGTGAACAAGTTGCTAAATCTAGGCTGAAATAGTTACGGCAGTTTCCAGCAACATCAAAAGGAACGTGCCTGTTTGAACCTGAAGCAGAATTGCAGGAGGTCAGCCAGCCCCTTGCAATTCCTGCTGTCTCCAGAAGTATTAGTTACTGCCATAAACAGATAAAGTTCAGGAGAAGGGAATAACCGAGAGACTACCTAGTATTTTAAATGAGGCAAGCTCAGACTTTTCTGTAGATCAGTAAATGTTTTCTTTGAGGATAGTAGTGTTGTGCAGTTAAAATTATCAGGTACTGAAGGCAAGTCAAGTGCAGGATTTATTTAAATCAAAATCCAGAGGCAGAACATGATTCTCCAAATTGCCAAAAGCTCTTATACAGAGAACTTGGCCTAAAAAAGAATTCACTTTGTAAGAGAGTGGCCTGCACGTGAACGTTCCCAGTGCCCTGCTAGTACCTGACTGCGTTGTGGCGCTGGCCTGCTGATAATTCCCTGCGAGAGTATTGCACCGTGAGTGAGTGCTGGAGTTACACCACCTCGAGGTTCTCTTTGAAGCTCTCTCTCAGATAGCGACCCAGCCAATCTTGATGACTTTTTGAGCCCTCGCATGCTCCCACCCAGGGCGAGAGCGCCCAGAGTTGTCGCAGTGAGTGGCGTGTCATCAGCCTGCTCGCGATGGGCGGCAGGGCCCGAGGCTTTTGTTCTCTAAGTCGGTGGGAACTTCACTTGTTAGCAGCTGATAGCCTCGTGGTGCCAATTTGCTGGGCTGAGAACAGCAGCACTGGGACAATAGCCGTGTACCTACAAGCCAGGCTCCTCTCCTGGCAGCCACCACGGAGGCGACATGAGGCCTGCAGCCGCTGGGCCCAGCCCGTGACTGAAGTACGAAAATGGCCGCTGCCTGCGGAGTAGAGCCGGAGTGGTGACTGGGACTCAAGCCGCAGTGGCAAAGAGGGCCATGAGAGAGTGTCCCCTGCCTTTCTGGTGTTACTGGAAACGTGCTGTGTGGCAGCATGAGGCCAGCAGCCTCCACCTTTGGGCAGGCGGTCGAGGCCTTGCCAGAGCCCCCCTGGTGCGATGCAGTCGTGTGTGAAGCAAGGAGGGGTGTTTGGCCCTTTCCTCTTGGCATGAAGCGCTTTCCTCCTCCCGTTTTTGGTTCCCATAAAGAGAGATGTATTTTAAAGACCTCCTGTAACTACCTTTTAGCATGGCTGATTCTGGAGGAAGGCAGCATCGCTGCTAGCTTGCAGGCATTTTAGCTTGGTGCCACGAATCATTCTTTCTCACCTTTTGCCTTAAGTGGGCTTAGCCACCAGTGCCCCAGAAACAGAAAGTAAATAATAAATTAGAGGAATTTTCAGACTGAGTAACAGAAGCTTTCAGAGACTCTTCCCCCGCAGTGCTTTACTGCAGCGGAGCACAGCGATGTTTTAAAGCCCTGCTTAGAGGGAGCTGCTGGCCAGCTGTGCTCGCTCTGCGCGGTGGCGGCGGTGCTGAGGAGGGCTCAGCACAGTGGGGTCAGGCTTGCGACCATCCATGAACCGCCACCGCGTCGCCTCAAGCAGAGCAAGGGCCGCTAATGAAAGCGGGGCACCCAGGGTTCAGTCGCTGTCGGCTGCTCACGCTAGCACGAGTCACTCATTCCATCACACCGTCACTTTTCCCCCATATCTTTATCCTTGTTCCTTTAAATGTCATTAGGTTTACGTTGACTCGAAAGTGCAGATAGAGGAAGAGCCGGTTGGTTCTGTGTCTCTGTGACGGCCTAACTTACCACGAGCCCTGTGATGTGACAGGGGGGCTTTTTGGGGCAGAAGGCTCGTGTGGCTGTGCTGGGGCTGCATGCTGTGCGGGAAGGAGGGCGAGGGGAGGTGGGGATGCTGGGGGGTCGGTGCGGCGTGTCGCGTCTTCGGTCACCCCCAGAAAATGTACACGCACCTTGCTGAAAACTTAGTGCAGTAAATTAATATGCTAGAGAGTGTGTCTTTATTTTTGTATGTTGTTTCCCAGAAAGCTGGGTAGCTACCAAATGTATTACTCTGTTTAAATCTCATGTTATTTTGTCCAGTTTCGGAGGTAATGCAGTATTTTCAGAACATACTATAACTCCTCTGTGCTAATGAGCTTGTCTGCTGTCACTTCTGATTTTTCTCAGATTCCAATGCCTTGTATGATGTGAAGCTGTGTATCGCTGTTGAATAAACCACCGTAATAAACACTTCAAACTAACCTCTCACGAGTGGTACTGTGGTGAGAATCTTGTTGGGTTGTGCTGCTTGTTCACAGTTAATACCTGCAGCTCACTGCATGTCCTTGACTGACCACCCTGCTGGTATTTCTGGAAGAGGTGACGGCTTAACCTGGAATACCTTGCTGTTGGGATGGATGCTCGTAAACATGTCCATCAAAGAATCAGTTCAGCTTGCGCATTAAAACTGAAATGCTTTCGGTGAGACGCGTGATCTTGTTGTTTTAAAGGGGGTGCAGGAGTAGAAGGAAGGGAAGTCCCGTCTCAGAGTGCTCCAGCAATACTGGGTGCTTGCTTCCGTGAGACGGATGCTCACTTCCATGGGGCACATGCAGGGCACTTAAAATCTGCACGTATAAACTAGCAAATAAATAACATCTAGTGCTTGTGGCGCTGCGGTGGATGCACATCTGGTGGTTTAAGGTACCTGATTTTGCGAGGATTTACACAAAAATGACGTGTCTGTGGGAATGGTAATCTGCGTTTAACAATCTTTTGGAGTATTTTGATGAATGCAGTGGGAGCATTTAACTGCCTCCCTAGCAGTCTTTGCTGCCTCACTAGTTTAACTAACCCCCTTCACTGATGAATAAGTTGCTTTTAGAGGAAGTTTTTATTTAAAAAAACCACATACATTCCTTGTGTTTAGTATCTTGAAAACAGGACATTTAAAAATGTGCTTTTCTTATTAAAGCTATTTATCCTCTTTCACCTATCTGCTTATTTCACGTATGGTATGAGGTTTTATTTATAAAGGCTCTTCAGACTTTGTGGACTTCAGGGAGAGAGAGCTCTTCAGGCTTTTCAAAATGGGTCTGGATCCAACCGTATTTGCTGAAGGAGAGTTGTTTTGTGCTGCTTCAGTCTAAAGAAAGCACGAAACTGAATAATTCAAAAGGCTCCTTTAGTTCTTCAGACTGGCATGACTAAGAGTTTTTGTGTGCATCTGCTTGATCTTTTGGGGGTACTTATTTTTAGGACTGAGGAGGAGGCGGGTGAAGGTGGGTGTCTACGGAGCTGGTCGGCAGCCCTGGGGGCAGAGGCGAGGGCTGTTCCTGCTCTGTTTGCGCTCCGGCTCCTGCCGAGGACGGTGCGCGGCAGGCGGAGGCGTGCACCAGGGAGCTGTTCCCCTTGCTTCTGGAGGGTAAGTGTGGAAAAGGAAAACTTCTGCTCTGCAGTGCAGGGCTCCGGAGGAGCCGGTGCCTGCTCACCTGAGGAACCCTTGCAGCTTTCTTCACCTGGCGAAGGAGTTCAGAGTAGCACTCGGTGTAATCTCAGCCCATGAGCAGTACAGAGAGCTGGAAGGAACTTTCCAGCTGTTGAAGCACTTGCAAACACTGTGGTACTTGAGACATTTGGGGTGGAGTTCTGCTCAGCACAGAGGTTTGTGTGGAACACCTCATCACTCTGAAGAGCCCCTTCCGTGCGCTGGGTCAGGACAAGGCCTGCAAGCTGCCGTGCAGGGCGCTGGGGGTGGCCGCAGGCTCTGGGCGCTCCCCACGCAGTGACGGAGGACTTTGAGACCAGCAGGCCGCAGACGTGTCACCTGGATGTGCGTCTCATCCACACAGCTCTCCTGTGTTGTCTGACAGCCCGCTAGTGTAACGTACCCGACAGATACCAACTCTAAAGCTGTTTTGGGAGCTGCTTTAACAATAGCTCTTTAAGCATGCATAACGTTCGGTGGCAGCTTAGCTCTAAAATATGACAGACCTGTGCTAAAAGAACTGCATTTAAGAGCTCTGCATCCTTGAACCTCTTGCTTATCCCCTCCTCAGGGAGTCGAGTAGTCACATTTTGGGTAAACCTGGTGTCGATGTACCTTGACTACAGTGAAGGATGATGTCTCAGGCAATTGTTTGTGCTAGCAATTTTCAGCATCCTTCCTTCTGTTACGATGTTGGATGTTTTGGTGAATATCCAGTTCAGAATACTGGTTTCGTGTGCACCTTGAAAGAACAGTATGAATTTTTGATACCATGGGAATAGCTCCTTCGAAAACCCCTGACCTTGGAAGATGAAATAGGGGAAATATATTCCTCTGTGTCGAGGAGGAGCCAGCTGCTACTAACACAAACTCTTTTTGCAGATGAAAGTTTAGTGTGAGGAAGCTTAGATGTGGTAGTGCACCTCAGAGGTTTTTGGGGCTTAGCTGTCCGTTTCATGAAACTGGATGTGTCCACTCGTGACCACTGCCTTACTGCCACAATGCAGGACAGTCCTCGGTGAGTAAGGCCCATGGCACACCTGGAGCGTTTTTGCCATAACCATCTGATCTAAATTTTTTCGTCTTCTGGATTTCATCATCTGAATGTTGTAAATCTTGCACTTTTGCAGGGGCTTCCTACCAGAAATACTTGATTTAAAAGGCAGAGCACTTATTTCTATTTTAAATTCAACCAACTTCAAGCTAGCAATACTTTGAGAGATTTACTTCCAGTGGTAAGATCAGCTCTCCTCGTACTGCTGTAAAGGATACCTACGTTTGCACGTCAGATGAACGTGGGCATCCCTCTGTTGGCAGTGAGCAGCTGTAGGTCGGCTCGTTCATCGTACCTGTGTTAGGTGTTGGTGGGTCATCTTGATTACAGAATACTTTCTGAATCTGAGGGCCCAGAAGTGCATCATGATACGCAGCTGTGTGCATACATAATCATGACAAAAACCAGGCTGCTTCTGAGGACACGTGAGTGTTTTCAGATTCTGGAGGGCTCTGCCTCCTAGAGACAAATCTGAAAAGCTTATTTGGATTTATGCAAAATAAATTACAAGTTCTTCTGAACTGCAGCGTAGTGCCTACTCTAATGCCTGTGCCTTTGCTTCATCCAGTGATCTGGTGACATGTTAGATGCTCTCCTGTCAGTTTCCTCAAAATACCGACACTTCTCCCTGTTCCGGTGCCTTGCATGGGCAGCAAGAGAGATCTCACCAGTAACTTGCTTGTTACGTCCATGCCTATGTATTAAATAGAAGTAACTTCTCATCATCAGACTGCTTAAAATTAGTAATTAAGAGTTTCAACACATGTTGAAGTTTCAGTTCTAAACCCCAAACAAGTCCTGCGAAGTGTCATTAAAGACCAGTGAGCATGGTTGCTGGTGTCCAGCAGGGCGGAGAGCTCTCTGGGGCATGTGCCATGAGCAGCGTCTTGCAGCGTAGGAAGTTGCCTGAGAAACAGCGGAGCAAGTAAGGGAATGTTTTACGGTGACAACGTCCTTTATGTATACTGTTAAAAAAATATATATTTTTTTCTGAAACTTCTTGGGTCTATTTTAAATGTGGTTCAGAGTCTTGGCGCTGTGGTTCAGCTTGCCATTTTGGTAATTGTAGTGAATGCCTGGGAAAAGAAAATAATAACAGGAAGCTGATCATTGCTACGACTGTCAGATCTTCATCCCACTTCTACCCTGAACACGGAGCAAAAGCCCAGTTTCTCTTTTGTCTCTTCTTGCCACTGCTTTGTGGAGTCTCTGCATCAGTGTCCTTATTTCTTCTCACTACGGTCCTCTAATTGGCCTGTCCCTAAGCTTTGTGACTTTCCCAAATGCAGTAGTAAGGGAATAAATGGATGCTGCTGGTAGTGGATGTTTGGAGCTGTGAAGTCATCCCTGACCGGTGACAGGATGCAGATTAAGGAAGAAGCACGGAGGGGCAGGGGTGTTAACCACAGATAAAGCTGCAGCACCCACACTGCCTGAGCTCACGTAGGCGCTGTGGCTGCGTGCGGGGTCATAGGAGCCTGGTGCTGGGGGTTTTGGAGGCCATCCTTACGCTACAGCTGGCAATTCCCCTGCACACGCTCCCATCGCAGGGTTCCCCCTGGGTTTCTGTTTGCCCCTGCGCCATGCACTGATCCCTTCTGCGACACGGGAAGCAATTCAGCAAGTGTAAAACCCACTGCCAGGAGGGGCTTTTTGCCAGCACGGTAGTACTGCATCACCTGGGGGCTGCAAGGTTCAGCAAATTGCCGTGTTATTCATAGAGTCATAGAACAGTCTGGCTGGGAAGGGACCCCCAAAGCCCAGCATGGTTCCACCCCCTGCCGTGCCCAGGGCCCCCTGCCCCCAGCCCAGGCTGCCCCCAGCCCCATCCAGCCTGGCCTTGGGCACTGCCAGGGATGGGGCACCCACAGCTCCTGGGGGCAGCCTGCGCCAGGCCTCACCGCCCTCACAGTAAAGAATTTCTTCCTCGTATCTAACCCAAACCCGCCTTCATTTACCTTAAAACCATCACCCCCTGCCCGAGAGTCCCTCCCCAGCCCTCCTGCAGCCCCTGCAGGCACTGACGGCCGCTGTGAGGTCTCCCCGCAGCCTTCTCTTCTCCGGGCTGAACAACCCCAACTCCCTCGGCCTCTCCTCACGGCAGAGCTGCCCCAGCCTCCGAGCATCCTCGTGGCCTCCCCTGGGCTCGCTCCAGCAGCTCCGCGTCCCGGTGCTGGGGGCCCCACAGGGAAGGCACGTAAATCCCTAAATTCTGGGATCTACTCAGAGGCGGCAGAACATGTCAGCAAGTTCGTGCCATGGAGCGGGCTGTGCTCGTGCCGGCAGGGCTGGCCCCAGCAGCTTTGCTTTTGGCAGTAACAGCGTTTTCTGCAGGCTCAGGGAACAGTGTTAATAACTCCAGTGACTCTCAGATTGATAGTTCATTCATAAATGAGAGACCAGGTGATGAGAGAAAATAGCAAAATGAGCAAAGCAGAACAGAAAATCAACATACCCCTTTGTTTTTCACTTTTAGTGAATGGTAGTGCCGATATAGCAAGGGATAAAAGGATTGTCCTGGCCTTGGCATCTTGCAGGAAATCACAATTAAAAAAAATAATTAGTTAATGTAGAGAAGTTTTTAATCATTTTAAAATGAAAACAAATAAGATCTTTTTCTGGATCTCTGCTTTTTCATACACAAAGCAAGTAATTTTCTGTAATAACACTTCCAAATGTCCTTTTTGCATTTCTCTCCTCAAAAAGCTCGATATCCCGAAAAAATAGGCAACTAAACACGTGTAACGCACAGTGTAGCACTTAAGCAAGCTTAAATGGCTGCAGGGCATGGCTCTGAAATGAAGCTTGCCCAAGCTGCGGTGCTCTCCCCGCGAGGACTGGTTTAGTTTGGGCGCTGCACCCAGCAGCGAGCAGCGGGCTGGCGCCTGCCGGCACTCGCTGCCACTCCAGGGAAGGGGCTGTAAATAAGATAAATCTTCGGCTGGCCGACTCGAGCTGCTGATTAGATTCCCAAGTTGTCTCCGCCGACATAAATCAGTCAGCTTTTTACATATGTTAAACGACGTGCTCAAGAAGATTTTCTCCCTGTGCTGTAGTCTTGTTTGCCGCTCGTATCAAATCAGCTTAAGCCGTTGTGTAACGAGCTCTGTTATTTGCAGGAAAGTGGAGCATGTCAGACCACGGTAACTTCTTTACGAAATGCTCCTCTTCCCCAGGAACAAAGGGAACCTGCCCCCGGCAGCCCCTGCGACTGAGGACCCCAGCGTGTGGCCGAAAGCGCTGCTGTTGCGGGCCGCGGCAGCGCTGCGTGGCCGTCAGAGAGAAATCAGTGAAATCAGAAAGGGAAGAGGTGGGAGCGAGCGAGGCCGCGGGTTTTTCAGGAAGACAGCCTGCTTTTGTACCAAGTGTCAGCCCGGCTCCGAAGGGGCTGCTGCTGCAAGGGCAGGAGGTGCTGGGCCTCGCGCACTGCTGGCGCTGCAGCGGGAGCTCCAGCGAGGACTGCGAGCAGAAGGAGGGGCCCTTTTTGTTTGAAAACACCGTTGCCATGGCATTGTCTCCCTCAAATGGTATTTTCCTAGCAACCTGCCACTTCTGCTTTTCCCTTTTTGCTTTTAAACTTTGATTCAAAGGTGGACGCTGCATCTTGACTTAACTTGTTGAATAGAAGATAGAGAAGCTTATAACGAAGTAGTACGTACATCAAGAAGGCCGTTAAAAGCTGTGTGGTGAGGCCTAATGAGATTTTTCAAATGGAAATATAAAACCCTTTAGATTTTGTAGTGTTTAATATTCATTCTAGCGAGCCTCTGACAGCTGGATGAAGCGGCAGGGTTTTTCTAAGGCTTGAATTTCCTGAGCAAGTAGCTCTTACTTAAAGTGGTCAAGCCATGAGCTTGGGAAATTATGTCTTAAATTCAATATTTTGGTGCATTTAAACCAACTAATCTATGGAGGTATGCTTTAGAAAGCATAAGGAAAACATGCAGATTAACATCTAATAGAATATGTAACCCTGTTTTCTGTCTGTCCTTCTAAGTTCATCAGCTTTTACACAAAAACAGCTCGATTGCCATTTTTCAGTACTCTTTTTCTTTCTACCCAGCATATTTTCATATAGATAATCCTGTAAAAAATGCAGCCGCAACGTCCACTTATTTTAGAATGGCATTTTTCAAAAAAGCCCTTGGGCAGGTAGAAGAGGCCCTGGCGTTTATTGCTGCAAACAAGTAGGACCACTTGCCCATCCTGCGTTAGCACCCAAAGAAATGTCATGCTTTCATCCTACGCTTCTGTTACCCGATTTTCCTTTAATTAACTTGTCTCTCCGCACTGCGACTGCATGTTAAAAAGATGCTTTGTTTTCCTTTTTAATGCCTGGGACAACATCCTGTTTTTTTTTTTCTTGCTTACCCTGATGGTTTATATTAAAGCTTTTGCAGCGACCCTCTGGATTACTGGAACTGATACACTGCTCGTGCTCGCAAGACTTGTCAAAGGAAAAGAAAAACCGTGCTGTGAAATACACATCAAAATAGAGCTTTTTGAAGTGTCTAAACATTCTGTTATCATCTTTTTGCTAGATCTGGCTTAATTATTTAGCTTCATAAGAATTTCTCTGTAATACCAGATCAGCCCCGCAGCGCTGCGGCCGCACGTCCCCGGGGGAACCAGCGGCCCCGGGGGGTTTGTGCGAAGGGCAGGCTCTCTTTTTTAAAGCTTTCTGCTTTTCCACCTCTTTTTCGTAAAACCGTGCTGTCTTCTCGCTTGTACCACCTGGTGTAATAGGGTTTTATTGCCTACAAAAGCTTTGGGAAGCGGTACCTGTTGGGGTGTCGGAGTAGCTCCGCTGTGGTGTGGGCTAAATGCAGGCCTGGGGGTGAGGAGGCCTCCCTCACGTGGGCTCCAGCTGCAGCTCGCTCTGAGGCCACAGCTCTGTAATCTTCTTCCATTTCAGCCCCATCACCGAAAATAGGGTAAGGCTGATTATATTGTGCATTTTAGCTTTTATAACTGCACCGCATCTGTTGTTATTGCAGCGTTCTCGTTCCGGCGGTGTCAGCTAGTGCCAGGGGTAACCTTGGGTTAATCCGACCCTTTCTGGAAAAAGGAAACCTTCCCATTACAAAGCATACCTGGGCACGGCGGGGCCGAGCCAGAGACCCTTCGTGGCCAGCAGCGAGGGCCCGTCGGCACCTGAGGGCGAGTGCTGCCGAGCGGTGAGCACTGGGAATTTGGCTCAGGTGCTCGGTGAGCCAGGTGCTTTTCTTTCCTCACTAAACACCATAAAGCTACTCTCCGTAGCTTTAAAGAAGGAAAAATGGAACACCTGGTTAACCACGGGCCGGTCAGTCTCACCTCTATGCCTGGCAAGATCATGGAGCAGATCCTCCGGGAAACTCTGCTAAGGGACCTGGAAAATAAGGAGGGGATTGGTGACAGCCGACATGGCTTCGCCAGGGGGAAGTCGTGCCTGACAAGTCTGGTGGCCTTCTACAACAGGGTTCCAGCACTGGTGGGTAGGGGAAGAGCAACTGACAGCATCCACCTGGGCTTGTGCAAAGCATTTGACCCTGTCCCCCATTATATCCTTGTCTCTAAACTGGAGAGACACGGATGCGATGGGTGGAGCGCTCGGTGGGTAAGGAATTGGCTGGGTTGTCACACTCAAAGAGTTGTGGTCAATGCCTCAACGTCCAGGTGGAGATCAGTGACCAGTGGTGTTCTCAGGGGTTGGTACTGGGACTGGGACTATTTAACATCTTTGTTGGTGACACGGACAGTGAAACTGAGGCACCCTCAGCAAGTTTGCCGACGACACCGACTGGGTGGTGCAGCTGACACCCCGGAGGGACGGGATGCCACCCAGAGGGACCCGGGCAGGCTGAGAGGTGGGCCTGTGCCAGCCTCGTGGGGCTCAGCAAGGCCAAGGGCAAGGTCCTGCAGCTGGGCTGGGGCAATCCCAAGGCCAGATCCCGGCTGGGTGGGGAACGGATGGAGAGCAGCTCTGAGGAGAAGGACCTGGGGTGCTGGTGGACGAGAAGCTGGACACGAGGCAGCGCTGGGTGCTTGCAGCCCAGAAACCAGCCGTGCCCTGGGCTGCACCAAAAAGCAGCACGGCCAGCAGGGCGAGGGAGGGGATCGTCCCCCTGTGCTCCGCTCTCGTGAGACCCCACCTGGGCACCGCCTTCGTGGTGGGGCCCCCGGCACCGGGACGCGGAGCTGCTGGAGCGAGCCCAGGGGAGGCCACGAGGATGCTCGGAGGCTGGAGCAGCTCTGCCGTGAGGAGAGGCCGAGGGAGTTGGGGTTGTTCAGCCCGGAGAAGAGAAGGCTGCGGGGAGACCTCACAGCGGCCGTCAGTGCCTGCAGGGGCTGCAGGAGGGCTGGGGAGGGACTCTCGGGCAGGGGGTGATGGTTTTAAGGTAAATGAGGGCGGGTTTGGGTTAGATACGAGGAAGAAATTCTTTACTATGAGGGCGGTGAGGCTGGCGCAGGCTGCCCCCGGGAGCTGTGGGTGCCCCATCCCTGGCAGTGCCCAAGGCCAGGCTGGATGGGGCTGGGGGCAGCCTGGGCTGGGGGCAGGGGGCCCTGGGCACGGCAGGGGGTGGCCATGGGGGGCTTTGGGGTCCCTTCCCACCCAGACTGTTCTAGGAATTTATTTCATAAAAGTTAGCTAAATTATTGCTGACTGAATATCAGAAGAAAAAACGGTTTTTAACTCTCCAGAGTTATAAAACTCTGAAACAAGGCATGAGGGATGCTTGGGATCCTGCTCGTGGAGTCTGCAAAAATGGGAAGTTTGATTTTTATTGTTTTTAATTTATTTTTTTTTAAGAGTGTGTTGTTCCTTGTTCCATTTCTGTTGATAAATACAGTGCAATGTCTTCTTCATGCGCTGTGATAAAAGCTCACCTCGATGTGTCAGCATTGGTCCCACGTCACTTGAAGCTGCTCTTTTCCGCTTGAATGAACAATGTAGGATCACGATTCCTGGAACAAGGAGATGCTGTGGTGTTTGAACATAAATCTGGCAGTAGTGAATGGCAAAATAAGCTGCTTACTGGAAAAATGCTGGGTCGAAATTGAGATTCCTTAACAGGCATCGATTCAACACAGCCAGCCAGATGCATCTTCGGCTCTGCAAGATTAACAGCTCCCTCCGCAGCGGTCGCATGGCTGGAGGGCTGCGGATTTCTCTGTAGACTATTGATGCTGCAGGCAGCTCTGAACTTAGAAATGACTTAGCATGGCCCAGAAGTGACATGAGGCTCTGGGAAGCAAACAGAACATGATTCATCCTCAAAAACAAATGATCTGGAAGGGTTGCTTGGCTTTGTTTTGTCATGTAACTTACTGCATTATTTAACCTTCTTCCTTTTAACTAGAGCACGCTATATTTCATTTATCTAAAAAAAGAAAAGAATTTTCTGTAGCTCTGTGTGACGTTAGCTTTTCCTGTGCCCTCAAGGTTCGTCTGTCTTCCTGAAAGACACCAAATCCTCGGGCTAAACTTGCCGTCTTCCCCTGCCCTTCCTGAATGCCGGGGATTTAGCAGTTACTTGCACTTAAGAGGATTGGTAATTTCCTCAGAGATGGCCGTAGGATTAAACAATGGCATTTTGAAATTCTGGACTCCTTTTTTTTTCAGTGCAGATTAAAAGCTAGAATGCTAATATGTTAAATGGCTACCGACCATGGCTCCAAGAGGAGAGTGCCCTGGTGGTTCATCAAGGCGTTCCATGGCAAGCTGATGGGAAGGCTGGGAGGAGAACTTGTGTGTCCTGAGCCAGCCACTAAAATTACTGCTTCCCAACCAGAAACTGGCTGCCAGAGCACCGGGACCTGAGACGTGACAGCGTTAGCCAGCAGAAAGATCTCTGGTCTGCAACGAAGTGCTGGATGAACTGCTCGGCCTTAATGGCATTTGGCAGAGGGGAAGGGTTGGAGGTGTCTGGGGTCGTGACGTGATGCCGTGTATTCTGCCCTAATTGGTGCACAGCTTTTTGTGTTTTAAAATCTTTTCTTGGTGCCAGTTAAGGACATGATGTGTAGAGTGAAATTCGCTGGGGGGGACAGAAAGTCCGAAGCTGTTCTGATAACAGAGAGCAAGCACCTAGTGCCTGCCTCCAGCACGCGCTGACTGGGCTGCTCGGGTCAGTCTGGTGCGTCTGAGGTGTGAAGTAACATTTTTCTCTAAGGCTGACAAAAGGTCCTTCAGCTTCTTTATTGACAGGGCTTCTTTTATAATTTACGCGTGGCTATGAAGTAGGATTCTTCTTGTGTTGCAAAACTGCGGTGTTGCACAAACAAAGCAAACCAAACCACCACCACCACCAAAAGGCAGTTCGGTGTGGAAGGGTAAGTTTCTCAGGTTACTTTTTCAAACTAGTCTGGGTCAGCAGAGCAGTGTTATTTACAGGTTGCAACTCCTCCGTTCTGAACGTTTGTGTTCTACAAACCATGGGGTTTGTTTAAATGTGAAGCTACATAGCGTTGTGGTATTTCAAGCCAGTTGAGAACACAAATCTGGAGTGAAATGGTGAAGAACGGAAAGAACTAGTTCCATTTACACGAACCCATAGAAGAATACAGTCCCTCGCTTAAAAGAGTCACCTTTTAAAAGTGTCCCCTGCTTGCTTACATGCTATCTGCGTCCATCCAACTTGTTTTTGTAGAATATTTTTATTTGCAGTGTGTTTACTGTGAAACACGGTGGCAAAAGAAGGCAGCTTTTGAAATGTAATTGTTCATGAACGCAACCCTGTCCGTTCTGTAAAACTGGGGCTTAGCGTGCTGGTTATAGCCCAAAACGACATGGTTAAATTCTCATAATTTAGCCCAATCTGCTGTCCCGATCATTGTTGGTGGCAGCCACCGATCCAGCTGAGAAGAAAAAGTGGGAATTCGCCCGGCCTGCTTTGCAGGGGCAGTGCATGAAGCGAGAGTCGGAGCCGAGCGCCGAGGTTACGCGGCGGCGAGCCCGGGGCAGCGCCTCGTGTCCCGGGTGTTCCCACGTCACGTCCCAGAGCTGCCCAGTGCCAGCACTTGCAGCTTGTGGTTGAGACACTGAAGCAATCGTTAATAATCTTGCAGTACATCTTTTAATTTAATAGCACTACGAAGTGAGCGTGAGCCTGGAAGAGTGTTCTCGGGTAATCGGATCCAGATCCCAGCCGCTGCAGGGAGGGGAGATGTGCCTGGCTGTGCTCGGCTCGTTTCACTGCCTCCCTTCCCTGCTGCTTACCGAGAAAGCTTCTTCTCATTCCACGCTAAATATACTCTGGAAATGACACGAGCAGTTGTTCTTGTGCAAATTCTGGCTTGGAGTTTGGGGAAACACTTCGGGGAGGTGCTCCCTAGCAATTTCCCTGGTAAATTTATGGAGAAAGATCTGTTCCCTGTTCCATCTTTTTTTTTTTTTTTTTTTTTTTGCTAAGCTAAACAGTTTGAATTCTTGCTCTTTTCTTCATGGTATTCAGAACAGTTTTAATATCCACAGTCCATCTTCCAATCCCAGGTCCCCGTTCCCATTCATTTCTCCTGGGATGCTGGATGGAGCCGCGTGGTGTGTTGTGCAGAAGTCCTGCTGTTGTCTTACAGGTGCCAGTGCTCCCGTTCTCTAACCGACATCCCTTCCCTGTTGGGCTCCTGCGTTCTCTCATCTCTTTTCATCACACAGCTTCGCCTTTCTGTATTTGATTCGTGACCTCAGCCTGTGTTTCTCCTTGAAATCCGCGATCACGGCATAAATTCCTGCTAGGTCGTGGTTTGGTCCTTTGCAGGACTTTGAATTTCATAACGTCAAACTTTCTCATGTCTCCCGTTCTGATAACCAAAATCACCGTCTTCTTCAGGATGGCATCCTAACACTGTTTGCTGGCTTTATCTTTTAAAGCTATTTCATCAGCACCCTTTCCAATTTCTAAGCTTATAATAAAAAATGGTACGCGTGACTTATCCTGGATTCTCGACCTTCAAACGCTAGTGACTAGTTATGCTCCTCCAGCAAGATAATTCTCCCTTTGACATTGCCTAGCCACTTGTCATTTGGCCAACTCTTTATTTACCTTTATGTCATTTCCTTGTGTCTCCAGTTTCCCTAACATTTCCCCTGGCTACAGATAAAAATATTTTGCTTTCAGCTAAGTCGAGTCTTGCCTACTTACTTTGTCTAGAAAATCTGTTATGTTAAATCTGCTACATTAGCGGCGTTCTGTTTTTCAGCGATGCGAACAGCTTGTCTTTCAAAATGTCACTCACATGAAAACACTTGGGTAAGGTTTTAGGGAGCGATCGGTGTCTTCATCTCACAACCGTAACGACTGGCTCTGCTGAAGTAGCAGGGAGCCGGGAACGGGAACGGGTTCTTCGGTAGCAGATCCGCACGGGAGGCGCCCACTTTGGTAGCTCGGAGTTGGTGAAGATTTGGTGCCAGCTGCCCAGAGCAAGGGGAAGAAATGTGTTAAAGAGACGTGTTGTAGGCTGGCCGTGGTTTCACGTACCGGTGGTGCTGCAGCTCACCTGGCGCAGCTCAGCACCGCTCCGAGAAAGGCCTTCAGCCTCACGAGGTTTAATTCTGAAAGGCGGGGTATTGGATAGAACTAAATGTGAACACACTGTGAGGCTCACAGCTATGTGTGCCTGAAAGGTCTGCTAGGACTTGTGGAGGGGCCAAAGAACATGCAGGAAAGCAAATGCTTACCGAGAGAGTTTCCATTTAATATTAGCATTTACTCCTTTCTGCATTGCGGCAGTTCTCGTTTCTTGGAATTCGTCTTCCTAATCAGCCAGTGAATTCAAGTTTCCAGAAGTGCTGCCACCGTCTCCGCTGCTGAGTGAGCTTCTCCTGTCGCTGCTGTAGCGAACTGATGGAGAGAGGGCACCGGGCTGCACCGCCGCGTCCCCGCTTTGTGCCCCGAGCATCGGCAGTGCTGCGAGGATGGCTGTGCAGACGTGCTTCGGCACTAACTCTCGGTGAAGTGGGGGGGCCTAACCGGGGCAAAACGGCTCGATACGCGTCTTGGAACACGGGAGTCAATGCAAATTCTGTGTTTCAAGCCATAGCTCCGAAATTTTGGGGGTGATTTGAGTTTTTTGATTTGGTGCTGCTGAGCTGCGTCCCAAGGTCAGGCTCTGTGCACTCCTGTGTTTTTCCTAAAATGAAAACAAAACCGAAGCCGTGTCTGCCCTGACTGCTGCAGTGCCCCGCGGGGCCTTCACTGCGGCTCTCGGTGCGGCTGGAGCTTCGCAGGCCACGAAAGTCTCCTGACAGCCCTGGCGACGTCCAGGCTGCTTACTGTCAGCCCGGCGGCAGCGCTGTCGCTCCCGCGCTGGCTCCGTGCCTCAGCCCCGACTCTGCCGCGCACGTCTAGGTGAGGCAGTTCGGTATTAGAGCAGAGATCTGGGTAATGTGGGTTTTTTTTCCTTTACGTCGCGGGTCTGCGGTGTGTAGGTAGCAGCCACGCGGCGGCCACCGGCTCCAGCGGTCCTTCCCTTGGTGAGATGCTCCCCTCACACCCTGCTGCACTCCGTCTCGGCTGGCTTGTCCACACAAATCGAGACACTCCGCTGGTCAGACGCACGGGGAGAAGACGGTATTGACAAGGTTTACTTAGCGCTGCAGAACACCGCTAACGGCTTTGTGAGGAATCAGAGAATTCCTAGAAGACGGGGTGACTTTTACAGGGCTGCAAATTACGGAGATTTCCAAGGCGCAGAGACAGCGTGTCGTTTGTCTCATTCTCTAGGCAGCAGCTTCCTGAATAAGTAGCTGTAGGATTGGAGCTTCTCCTAGTATTATGGAAAGGGCTTCATGCTTTGATGTCCCTCATGTCATTAGTTTGACACTAGCTGGAATTAACGGCCATAAAACTCTGTTGCAAACGTGGCAGATTTCTCTTGACGGCTTCTGATTCCTCGTGTGAGCTCGCTGCTCTTGCCATGGGATTTTAAAAGCGGAAAGTAGGTCACCGCGATGTGTGTGAACACAGGCTGAGGAACAGGCTATAATCTCAGCATTAAACAAACATGACTGTAATGCTGAAGGGAAATTTTCTATTTCGAGCGCTTATTTCCATTGTCGCCATCTCATTCTGCAGAGGAAGCGTGTGGGGACTTCTGTGGGCATGCACCCGCAGGTGGGGTTCGGGAGGCAGTACCCAAGATGCGCGCCGGACGCGTGTGTAGATATTTACACATACGCCTGTGCGTGCTATGCGTGTCCAGGAGGGACAATAAACATCTACATTGTCACTCCTGAACGGGACCAAGGACGGCTCCTCTGCGCCTCGTGTGAAGCAGGCGGGGAACGAGTGACAGTACTGAAATACGTAGGTCAGAAGAAGCGAAGCGTCGTGCATCCGAGCAGCAATCAAACACTAATGGGCGTGGGGATGGAATCACCGATGTCTTGTGACTGAACCTCAAACAGTATTATATTCTAATTTTTCGGAGCTCCTGGAGCCCGTGCACGTTCACCATGCAATCCTACTGCTCGTGGCTTCCCTGCCAGCAGGTCGGGGCGTCTGGCTTCTGTGATAAGTGCTGCCTTCGGATCCACGAATGGCTGAAGTAAATTGTTTGGATTTTTTTACTAGGAGAAGGGCTACCAAGTGCGCTGCCGCTACGTCTGCTGCATGGTTTTGCTTATGAGAGCTGAAGGAAGATAAGGATAGGAGATAAGTTGGAAGGCAAATAAACGGGATGGAACCGGCTAGTTTTAGGCAAGGAAAGGTATGAGCGGCAGGGAGAAAAGGGCAGTGAGCTTAAGGTTGTCTTGACAGTTAACTCTTGAGTTAAATCTGTTGGAAAAATGCAAAGAAAAATGCAAAACCAAAGAAGACAAATTGCTTGTGGGCATAGGCAAGGCATTCATAGACTCCTGCTAACATGGCTGTGTCGGGAGCTCCTGAAAGGGTCTGGAGAAAGCAGAGGCATGGATTGTCATTTTTTAAGAAGCTAGGATGTCAAGCTTGAGAGTTGTAAGAACTATACAGATGAAGGTACAAAATGATTTATAGCTACTGAAGCACACGAGTCAGAAAGAGCAGGCTTTCTGATCTCTTAGGAATAAACCAAAGAAACATCCACTGCTAAACAGACGGAGGAGAAAACGATGCCAAAAGGCTGCAGCATTCAGACCCTTGTCTGCTTCAGTTCTGGTTTATATTATTTGGTCTGGTGAGCAGTACAGACCTCAGTGGGATGGGGGGGGGAAGGTTCAGCAAGTTTAAATCCGGGGCGTGCGCTGTGTGCGTGGGGCTGGGGACCGGGGGCCCAGCGAGAGCAAGGCCTACGTTAAGTTCCTGAGACGACATTAGGCCCAAGGAGTCAACCCGTTCACAGCCACCTGGAGAACAGCGGGGTGAGGAGCAGGCTCTGGAGACGGTCCTTGGAGCTGCTTCTCTTCCACAAGGTAGCAGATGAGACGGGGCGCAGCGTGAGGCCGGTGAGGGGGCTGCTGCCTTCTGTGCGGCTGCAGCTGGCGAGTTTGGGGTCGTGGAGACCTCATAGAGACATCTGGGGCCGTCCTGTGCCCTCCTGAGCTGGGAGGGCAGCTCTTGAGGTGCTTCTTAGTGGGAGCTTTCAAGGAGCTGGCTGGACACCTCGGCCACGCTGTTGTGTGGACCTCGTTTTGTTTGCACAGGCTGACTTTTACAAGGGTACGCTTGCAGATGATACTCTTCCAGTAGGGCTGTAAGTGCTTTTTAAAGTTCTTGTTCTCCTCTCTGGCCCCGATTGCGTTTGAAGAAAGCATTAAGCAGAAGAGCACCTGGAAGCTGTCGGGAGAGAGCCCGGGATGATGGATCTCCTCGGAAGGACGGCTCAGCGCAGCGGCGACCGCGTGCGGGGCGGCAGAGGCCGTTTTTCTGCTCCAGTTGCTCTGCTGGCGCCGTGGCCGGGCAGCTCTGCCCGCTCGCTGCCGAGCAGACGAACGCAGGAGCCTGGGGCCATGGGGAACGCCTGACGTTTAAGCGACTCCTTAAAGACGTCTCAAATAGAAAATGTTTTTTTATGAAGAGTGGAAATTGATCAGTCTGTCTGGTATGGGAATGGGATGAGAGGAGGTCTTATGCTAGTAATGACTGGTCTTGAAGATGAAGAAGCTCTGTGTCTAGCTGGGGAGGTGTTTGCAGATGTGTTTTCAGGCAGTTTGGGTATGTGCGACCTGGTCTCAGTGCGGACGGGAAAAGCTTCGAGCAAGTTGAGTTCCTCGAGCCAAGTTACCGAATCATCGTCGGGTGTTAGGTAAGGGATGGTTTCCTTAAAACCTCACTGGCTTTTTACATCTCAGCTATTTCTTAAACGTGTTCTCTGCACTGTGAATTTCTGGGGCTGGGCAGGGAGCACCGTGCTTTGAAGGCCCCAGTCCCTGGGCAGCCTGACCTGCTGGGTGGCATCCCTGCCCTCGGCAGGGGGTTGGCACTGGAAGATCTTCGAGGTCCCTTCCAACCCGAGCCGTTCTGTGGTTCCTCCTTGCAGAGCAGCAGAAGCTTGTGCCGTAGCTGCTTTGTTGCATTGCTGACGTGCCAAACCCTCCTCGGCCACAGTCCGGGCTGTGGCGCGGCGCTCTCCAGTCCCCGGGGCCAGCACATCGTCTGGGCTGGACCACGCTTCTTCCCGGCCTCGTGTCCCTGAGTTCTCCACCCGAGAGGGAGGAGATGGCCTGCTCTCAGCTCACACCTCACCTGCTGCTCAGCACAGCATCCGCAGATCCTGCTCACTTTTAGAGCTTGTTTGTCGCGCGGCTGGGGTTAGTGCGTCTCTCCTGGTAGTGTTTTCTCATCCTTCCCCCCAGGAGGCCTAGGGGACACCTGCATCTCTGTTAGGAGGCTAGTTAAATTGCCCTGGAAGAACAGGATTCCCAAAACCTGCCTTGGAAAGGAAAGGAAACCAAAGCCCTTACACCCAGCGGGGTTGCAGTTCATGCCTTCGTAGATCTGTGGTTGAAAGAGCTGAGCGCTGAGGCTCAGCACCGACCTTCGCTGACCAGATCCTCGGGTGCGTTCCTTGCTGCTGCTTCCCCTGCTCTCAAAGGCTCTGCAGCTCTGCGTCGTTTTGTGAGCCCCGATTCATCTGGAGCACGGTCGGTCTGCTCGGAACGTGCGAGTGCCGTGGCTGGGGTGCCGCTCCAGCCTCCACCCCTGCCCCGCTGCTCCGGAGCTCGGAAAGCTTCCGGAGGGTGTTGGTGCAACACAGCTCGGCATGAGAGTTCATGGCAGGGCAGGGGATGTTCATTTCAAACCAAAGCTTTTTCTCCCAGCCGCGTACTTGCGGGCAGACCTCGGTGCCCAGGGCCTGGCCAGCACAGGGCTGAGCCTCGGCTGCCGCCTCCTCGCCTCTCGGGCTCCCCTTCGGCAGCAGCAGCTGGGTTTGGGCAGGCCTCTGCGTCCCCCGGGAGCCCTTGGATCCCGTGCTGCGAGTCATTTGCCTCAAAATTTTGCTTTATTCAAGTTCATGAGCTTTAGGCAAAGCTGCCTGGTTAAAATTTTGAGAAAGGTTCTTGTAAGGACTCTTGAATTAGGAGGCTGGAAGGTGGGGGTGTTTCTGCTGACTCAGGCTTGGGTTTGTTCCCGTGGGGTTTCTGTGTGGATACATCTTTTATATTGTCTGCATCTTGTGCCAGGCCTGCTGAACAGGCTGATGGTCTTTGCATGGCATTGGGTTGAAATACTCGCTACCAGGATCTGCAGAGAGCCCTCAGCTTTCGGAAGGAACCCCAAGTCAAACAATAAACCTGTTTTAGTTGTGTCACTTGGCTCTCCAAAATCTCGCGTGAAAAAAAAAAGGATAGCAGAGAGTAAAAATACTCAACCGTGCTCCAAGGGCCTGGTTTCCAACGGCCTGGTGACACGGGCGGTGTTCCTGTAACCCTCCTCTGCCTTCACACAGGAGTGTCCCTCTCTTAATTCCCTGCACAGTCACTCAGAGAAACGCTTTATGGGGAGAAAGTCTCCGAAATGCAGCAGTTGTGTTTGCCTGCGCCTATGACAACGCTGTGGAAACAAACCTCGTTGGAGTCTTTTGTACAAAAGTAGGACCTGAAGTGCCTTTGTTATAAAACACTTGTGGAATCTGCCCGTAAGCAGATGGTCTCTCGTGGGCCAGGTATCTCGCACGCAAACAAGCTCAGAAAGAAGTGTTAATTGCCTTTTCCTCCTCGAATGGGTCTGTGCAGGGTGTCGGTGTTGCCTTTCCGGGTGCCCTGCTGGGTAATTCTTCCTTCCTCTCGTCCTCAGGCCGATCACGTTAACTCGTGGGGACAAAGAAAATGCTGACCAGCTGAGGGAAGAGGAGGCTTTGGGTTTGGGCACGTGCCTTGTTTCCCTTCCAGTTTCGAGGCTGGGCACTCGAGGAAGCCTCGGCAGGCGTGCGGCTCCCGGCACACCTGGGGCACCCGGAGAGCGGAGCCGGGGGAAGGCGCGCGGCGTCCGGAGCGCCGCCAGCGAGCCGCGAGCCTGCTCTGCTGACATCGGAGATGCGATAACAAATTACTCACTTCCTGAGCAGCTGACGTTCCCCGCGGGAAGCAGGAGCCGGAGAACAAACAGCGCCGGCAGAGCAATTAGAGGCGAGGGTGGGAGGTGTGCTCCGTGCGATCGCCAGGCGGTCGCTGCTGAAGGAGCATCTCTGTTAGGAGGAGTAAGGAACGAAGCTACACGATGAGCTGTAACAAATGCTTCTTTTTTCTTTTTTTTTTCTTCTTTCAGATTCTTTTTAAAAAAAGGTAAAGCGAAAAGCTTGCGTTGAGCTTCCAAGTTACTGACTTCGCATCTTTTAAGCTGGGAGGTGCCGGCTCTGACAGTCGTGCACGGAGCTTCTTTGGCATTCCAGATTATATAGCAGCAGGAAATTTCAGAAGGAAAGCAATAAAACGTTTCGAGAATTGTCAGCACCATCTGAAATGCGCTGCAGTTTCTGGTGGACCTTTTATCATCTCCTGATCTTTCCCCATCCAGCTCGGTGGTGGATTTTCATTCACTTCTCGCTGCAACGAAGTCCGTTTTAGAGTAATCTCAGCTAGATTGGGTTTTAGTGCTGGCTCCTGATAGGTCAGCCTTTATCTTTCTTGCAAGGACAGAATTTTTTCACTCCAAAAGCAACATCTGAAGGGCGTGCAAGGCTTAAGAGCTTGGGGGGGGACCTCTCCCATCTGATGTCCAACCCCTCTGCTCAAACAGGGAGACCAGGGGAGGCTGCTCGGGGCTTCGTCCTGCCGGGTTTGAACCATCTCCGGGGATGGAGACTCCCCAGCCTCTCCGGGCAGCCTGTCTGCTCTTCGGCTTGCCTCACAGTCTGCTTTAAAACTAAAAATTCAGTGGAGTCGCCTGTATGTCAGCTTGGCAAGAGGAAAGGCAGTGGGCAGAAAGTAACCAGCTTGGTGGCTTTGGTCCGGGTGAACTCCTCACCAGCAGGGCTCCCAGCTTTGCTCTTCGTTAAATGCAATCGCTTCTTTCAAGTCTCTGAGTTCTTGGGTAAAAATGCAAGGACTTCTCTGGGTGTGCTAGTTTGCGTACTTCTCCGTGTAGCTGCTCGCTGTGTTTATGCCTTAGATTTTGGGGTATTAGTGAAGCTTGTCTGTAATACTCACCGAGAGGGATTTTTAAGACCCTTCACACTGAGCTAGGCAATATTTTGCTTTACAAAATAATGAAAGCGATCATGAAATATTGAGGAGCTGTCCTGCAAGGTACTTCCCATTGCTGCGTAATTGGCCTGCACAGAGGGGGAGCGCCGAGCGTCTTTGAAGAGGCACCGCGTGCCCTTTAGGGCCAGGATTTGGTACCTTTCCCCTAAATAATGCATTAGTGTCACCGGCGAGGGAAGGGGGGGACCCCAGACCTCTGGGCTTCCTGCAGGGCTGTTACCTGCTGTTCCACATGTTGTCCCGTACAGCCCAGTACGTGGCCAGTTCGCGTAGTCCAGGGTGCGTTTAAAAAGCAGGGGGGGAAGGAACACGCAGCAAACACCGCACGTGTCCGCGGGCTGGGGACCAGCAGCCGCTGGGGCCAGCAGCTGGGTGCTGCAGCGCGGAGCCGGGCCCCTGCCTGGCGCGGGAGCCGAGAGCTAGCGGAGCAGCAGCGTGCGGGGACGGGCTCGTTCCCAAAGCCCTTCCAGCAGCACCAAGGTCCTCTTAAAGGTGGCGGGGTGTTGCATCCTGTGGTCTTCTTGTGTGCTTTGTGATCGCCAGGGGTGTCTTGTGGCGCCTGGGTTATTGTGCCGGCACCGGGAGAGCTCTTGGTCGCAGCAGTTGATTTCAGCAAGCTTGGCATCTGTTTAGGGTGCTGAACCAGCGCGGCGATCTGGGCAAATTAGCTTTGGGATCAGCTGTAGGAACGAAGCTCTTAAGCTTCTCTTGCCCTGTTTGCTTGGCGCGGCGCTGGCAGGGGCATCGCGTGGCTGCAGACCCATTAACTTTGAAGATCCTTAACCTCCAGCCAGGGAGCTGGTCAGTGACCTACCAAGATTAGCGGCTCCTCCGGCGAAAAGGCTTTGTCGTGGTAATCCCCTATAAAAGAGAGCTCCTTGCTGCAGGTCGGCTGGGGGATGCCCGGCAGCCCGGGGGCCTGGACACGGAGGTTTGAGCCCAGCGCCTCGGGAGCGTCCACGCAGGTCGCCAGGAGCGCGGTTTTGTACGGATCAGCCTCGGGGCTGGTGCCCGTGACCGTGTGGTGCCGGCAGATGCTGAGACCAACAAAGCGACGCCGGCAGCAGCGAGGCTGAACGCTCCGACTCTTCCTCCGGGACCAGCAGTGGGATCAGTGCAGGGGCAGCGCTACGTGCATGGGCTCCTTATTCTTACTTTCAGAAGCAAGCTCGCTCTGTAAGTACGCCGAGAGGGGGAATTTTCTTGAAATGAGACTTCGTGAGCTCTGCTCCTCCGTCGGTTTCTGTTGTCAGTGGTTGTAACTGGATTTGCAGCTGTGAGCAAAGCTTTAATACTTGGTGAAGCTACGGGCTGTGGGACCTGTCACATTCACGTTTAGCACTGAGTATATTCTCCGCTGCCGGTACGTGTTCCTAGCACCTCAGGAGTGGTCCTCGGAAAAATTTGGCTGGTTGGTTGTGTTTGCTTCAGGCTCTTACCTGAAGCTCACCTGTGCACGCTGTGGTTTTTAGGAGGGTGTGCAGAGCTGGGGGTGGAACTGGAAACCTTCTTCTCTGCAGCCGTGGGGGCCCTGTTGCTGCGATCGCCTTCCTCGTGTTCGGCCAGGCTGGTGCAAACGAGGAGGAGCTGAGTATCGGGACGGGGTGGGGATGGATCGGATGGGAAGTGTCTGCTTCTAGCTGCACGGCGAGTGGTGCCAAAAACCGCTGTGACTGGGAGCAGCGAGGGGTTTGTTGCCGTGGCTGGTTGGCCGGCGAGCAGCGTGCGCGCTGCCTCTGTTCCCCGCGTGCCCTGGTGCTCGCAGGGCACCTCAGAGGTAGCCACGGGGCGGGTGCTGCCCTCGTCCCGTGCCCGTGGCCTGGCTGCCTTCAGCACTGCTACAGGGGTTTGATGCCGTCTGAGGTCCCTCCTCAGTGTTTCCCTTTACGTTTCCTTGTGTCTGCTGTCTTACCGACCTGCTCGTCCCTGTTCCAGCAAGGCCCCGGCTCTTCATTTGAAGGCAAGAGTGCAGCCTGTCCGTTGGAACAAAGCACAAACCAACCTAGGCAGCAACCAAAAACCCAACCAAACAGAGGAAGCTAAGGCAGTTTTACTTCCGACGGACCCGTTGTGACCCTAATGATGCAGGCTGTGTCGGTGACAGGCAGGCGAGGCCCTGGTGGGGACAGGCTTGCCACAACCACTCGGGGTTCGACCAGCATGCTGTACAGTCGAGCAGACTTAGGGGGCCCCGATCCAAAAAGTCAGCTACAGTCCTCTTTGAGAAACTCGATGTCAAACTGCCTTTGGGCTCCCAGGCCCCTTCCTCACGCCGTTTTTCTGTTTTTCGTGGGTTTTGTAGAGAAAGGAATGGCAGCTCCTGTCCTGAGCAATTCACAGCAGAATGCAGTTAAACCCCTTGCTGTCGTATCTCACACGGTTACAAATAACGGTGCCTCTTGACGCTTAGAGGGACGCTTTCTCTTCCAAGCACTTTGTGAATTCAGTGACCATTGTCTGTTGTTTTACATGATTTCCTCTGCGTGCCTGGCGTCGCTGTCCTGTGCCGTCCTGTGCCGTCCTGTGCCACCATCCTGTGCCATCCTGTGCTGTCCTGTGCTGTCCTGTGCCATCCTGTGCCACCATCCTGTGCCGTCCTGTGCTGTCCTGTGCCGTCCTGTACCTCCTATGCTGTCCTGTGCCATACTGTGTGTGCCCTCCTGTGCCGTCCTGTGCCGTTGGAAGCTGGCCGGGGATTTGCTCTGCCCTCGCCTCTCGAGCCAGCCGTGCCAAACGTGGCCAGGCAGCAGCAGAACAGCTAAAAGGCACTGGCAGAAAAGCAGCGAGCGCTTGCCAAATCAGCTCCGCTTTAGGAAGCCTGTAGCATCTGCAGGGCCGTATCGCAGGAGGTAGGGATAACTCCCCTGACGGTCAGAAATTGGGTTTATTCAAAAACAATCCTTACTGCTTTTTTTTCCGGTGGTGTTTACACAGAAGCGAGGTGGTAAAAGGTCCTGTCCTTAGATTTAGAGTCTGAATTCCCATTCCCTGGCCTTCAGCGTGCTGTGAAGGTGACGAGAGAATTCCGTGCCGCTCCGGTACCGTGCCTTCTGCACCTGATGCTCCGCAGCAGGAATTGTCCCGCACGAGCCCCGACCGGTGCTGCCACCCGAGTCTGCAATGAGAAACGCTCGCCCAGTGCCCGGTGCTGCTCACCACGCTGCACGTGTTGAAAACAGCTCCCGAATTCTGCTTTCCTCGGGAACGTCTGCGCTCGCTGCCCAGGCGCGTTCGTGCCGGCGACTCGCAGGATTTCGTCGGCTGTCACCCGAGGGATTATCCATGGTCGAGCTTCGGGGCTCAGTTATATGAGAGCAAAGAGACCAAGCCACCTTCTTCCTTCTTATTTTTTTTTCCTCAATCCCTTTGTTTCATTAGTATTAGAATTTTTACAACCTCTCTGTGAATCTCTGTTCGACCTTGCCGTGAGTTCTGTGTGACCAGCTGCTACTGCAGACTTCTAGAAGAGGTGCTGCTTGGCTTTTTTGTCACTATTTTTTAGCATATCAGCATTGTATTTTTTTATTATTTCTTCTATTCTCTTACTTCTGTGCGCAAAGATTGTTTTTGCTTTTATTAACCGCAGTTTTGCTCCGAATTAGGGGGCTTTTGGGGGGATCTCTTCCTCTGCGTGTAACCGATGTCCTTTCCTGAGCTGCAGCCTGGCGGGGGCATGGTTAGCCTAAGCAAAGGGAAGAGCGCTGAAAGCATACAGAGGGTTACTGGCAAGAGAGTGTAGAATATTGCGTTAGGTGATGAGGGGAAGAGTTTGTGTATTTTTTTTCTTTTAACTCCTATCCAGAGGAAACTGGAAATTGCTTCGGAGGTTTGGTGGTGTCGACCTGGTAAATTCAGGTCTCCTTAACCCGAGAACTGATCTGAAGAATCAGGAGTCTGGGAGCCTGCTTGGAGCCTTCCCCCTGCACTTGTCGTGCTTGAGAGCTTCAGGACTCGTGTTCGTGCACAAGAACCAAAACCGGAAGGTCTGGAAATGTTTTGAACAGCAGCTGAAACAACCGTGCTTTCCGCAGCAGTGGCTGGTTTGGCATTGCCTCGATGCCAAACGCTTCTGCTAACCTGAGGTGTTGCTCAGACCTTGCAGGCGCTAGCCCATGCACGGCGAGTTTTGCGTGCCGTAAATACCGATAAATCCCTTAAACTTAAAAATAACTTCCCTCCTCCTGGCCACTGCCGCTCGCTGCTCTGTTGGAGCGATTTGAAGTTGAAGCCAGGGCAGGGTCAGTGGAGGTGTGCGCCCGGTTCCCTGTTACCCAGAGCTACCCCCGGTGCTCAGCCTCTCCGCGACTTCATCCCCAGGCACGGCGCTGGCAGAAGCATGGCTGGGGTGGTGCAGGTGTGTCCGTGAAGGCCCCGCACCGAGGAGGAGGAGGAGGAGGGGGAAGAGGAGGAGGAGGAGAAGGAGGAGAAGAAGGAGGAGGAGGAGGAGGAGGAGGAAGAGGAGGAGGAGGAGGAGGAGGAGGAGAAGGAGGAGGTGGAAGAGGAGAAGGAGAAGGAGGAGGACGAGGAGGACAAGGAGGAGGAGGAGGGGGAGGAGGAGGAGGAGGAGGTGGAAGAGGAGAAGGAGAAGAAGGAGGAGAAGAAGGAGGAGGAGGAGGAGGAGGAGGAGGAGGAGGAGGAGGAGGAGGAGGAGGAGGAGGAGGAGGAGGGCAGCAGAGGCTCTCAGCTCGCAGCTGCACTTCCTTGCTCTGATGCGTACACGTTTTCCAACTTGTCATAAGGACGTCAGAAAAAGATGACTGCGTATCCCCAATATTCCTCATGACAGTCCAATTTAAACAATTTTACCTCCCGTAGTCTAATTTCTTCTTCATTTCCATGTATGTGTGCGGGGCCGTCTGTGGGACGGAGCGACCCCGAGGGCCTGGCCCTGGGGCCCAGAGCCCCTGGCACGCACACGGCCGGTGCCAGGCCGCGGGGGCTGGCGTCTCGGCGCGGGTCTTCCTAACGCGGGCAGCAAAGGACGATGAATATTTTCCTCGGCCAGGTGGAAGCCGCCGGGCTTCGATGTGCCCTGTGCTTCGGGCCCGTGAACCAGGGGGGATTGGGCTCGAGCGTGAGATGAAGATACACAGATAAAGGCCCTCGAGGCACTCAGGGAAAGGTTATTCCCTTAAATGATCTGGAGTTTGTCCTCCTAGAGGAATAGAGAGCAAAAACTCCGTGCGGGTGCTGCCTGTCTGCGGTGTGAACGCTTTTATAAATACAGCCAAAGGCAAAGCATCAAACGCGATGCGTGTGCGGGAGAGAAGGGGAAGGGGCCGTGCCCTCCCCTCCTGCCCGGTGTGACCGGTGAGCTGTGCTCAGCACTTCTGCATCGCAGGCGCGACAGCTTCGGTCAGCTCCTCGGGGTTGGTCCTGTTGTGAAAAATCTCCCTCAAGCAGCTGCTGTGAATGTCCAGCATTGGAAAACGGGGCAGCGCCGTGGCGTGCGAGTTCTCTGTCCTCGGTCATACTGATCGGCTTGACCTGGTGTGGATTAAAATGCAGAAAGTCCCATTGTTCTGTAAATTATATTTAAGTGTTTGCATCAAAGCAGTGGAAAATGAAATAATCATGAATTCTGGTTTGGCTCATAGTTCATGTTACCTGTTGGCCTTTGAATGTCATCATGTGGTAATGAACTCTAAAAGGTTTGGGTGATTGTTTTTTTTGACTGTGCCATTTTCTTCCCTAATTTCAGTGTTCCCAGGAGAAATCATGGATGAAAAGCTATCCTATAAAGAATTTCTTGATCGCAATGACACCTGGGCGATGGACGACAGAGACCTGTGCTTTGAATCACAGCCGGTGTTCAAACCCATGGAGATGGCAGGTATGCCCGTGTTACTCCTCCAACTGCAGCACCTGCAAAAAGATACCTTTCACCCCATTTTCTCTCATTTTTGATAAAAAAGTATGGGAAATCAATTGCTAGTTTTTGAGGGAACCAAAAACCAGGCTACCCAGATTGCAACAAGCCATCAGCTTGGGAAGGAGACTGGCTGAAACGGGATGAAAGCTAACTTTTTTGTGATGATTTTGAACATTGTAGGCCTGCTTTCTAAATTATTTTCTTGCTATCTGAATCTTGTATTTACTAAGAGATTCTGTGAGAAAATTAGGTGCTGTTACAATGGTGAGAAATGATTCATGGAACAGCTGGAACAAAAGAACCACTGGATTCTGAAACACAGCGTCTCCCCCCGCCCCATTGCTTTGTTAGGTCGGAGAATGGGCTGGTGATGTAGTTACACTCAGTAGCCAGATGATAAAGTAGTTGATTAGGGCAATTTAAATACCTAGCCCATCCCCACATCTCCTCTTCGCCGAAATGAGGCGAGTCTGTGGGTTATCTATTGCAGGAAACCACACGGCCTTAGGTTTCACGTCCTTAGAGCATCTCGTGCACCCGTACGTGCCTAAGTTACCGTGCGTACCGCAGGACCAAGGCATTCCTCGGGACTGCCCTTCCTGGTGCTGAGTAAGCCAGAGGCAGCTTAAGGATGGATAGGTTCCTACGGCTGAGCAGTGAGAGAGCAGACAAGCTTTAAGAATGTCAGCAGGAGGGGAAGAAGTGAACAGCAGTCTCATAAAAGTGTATGGGTTTATTGCATATTTTTATTCAGGCTCTTTGTAGGCTAATTTCCCTCCAAAGGCGGGAGTTCTCTGGCCACTTGTGTAACAGGTCTCCCAACCAGCACTGCTGTAATTCCTCGTTCCGCGGTGAGAAATGTGGTGAGAAGCTCGGTTCAGCTTCTGCAGTGCTCTGCTGCTTCTGTGCAGCTTAAAAAGCGCGTGTTTGAGCCTGCTCGCTGCTCCTGGTCGCAAACACCGAGTTAGGGTCTGGTGCTGGGACTCAGCCCTGTGAAAGCAACGGTTAGGAGCAAAATCTTACAGATATATTTATTTATATACATCTATCTCACACTACTTGTAATAAAAAGACTTGTTTAGAAATGTTGTTATAGTGCAGAGGGAATGAAACTCGAGCATTGCCTGTTTGCTTGTGAGCCTTACAATGCTGTGAGGCTCTCAGTCAGGAGCGTCCCGTGATTCATTACTGTAGCTACAGGTAAATCACTGAACATGAGGAGCTGCATCTCTAATTGATCTAAAGTAACGTGCTTTTATTAGGCCAGGATCAGCAGCAAACTCGAGCTGTGTCTCTGAGCAGCGGCGGCTGCGAGTGGACATGGAAGTGAGCCGAGAAGAACTTTTCCGAAGTATTTTGTCCCATCTTACCTCCAGCTGCCTGGAAAAAACCTTCTCAGAGTTGTAACATTCGTCTGGCTTCATAATATTACAAACAAGCAGCAAGTTTGGGGCAGGTAGAGAATTATTTCGGACCCGAGGATGGATACCTTACAGCGCTGGCCGGGTCCCACCCGTGCGGTTCACCCTTGCCGTGCCCCTCGGCTTGCAGTCGTGGGGTGTTGTGCCGGGGGCTCTGCCCTGCTGCCGGCAGAAGGGCCCCGCTCACCTGCTTTAGAGGGGGGCTCAGGCCCCCACGGGGATCTGGAGAGGACAAGGAAGCCCCTCCACGCTCCCTGGGCCCTGCAGAGCAGAACCCGGGCAGCCCCCTCGTGCTGCATCCAGCAGCTGCTGGCACCGAGGGAAATCCTCAGCGTCCCTTTGAGCCTCTCAGCCGGTTTTGGTTGGAATGCTTTTTAGGTTTTGTTGAATTGGAAAAAGGCAGTTATTTAGTCTTGGTAGTGCTGTTGTAAACAGCTTGGAATTAACATTTTCTAAAATTTACTCTGAAGCAAGACATTGTCTCGGGATCTCAAATAGGCTGATAGATTTCTCAAAGAATTCGTGGTGCTCACCCAGCGCTGACATTTGGGAGCACAATGAACACTCGCGGTTTTGCTGTCATCCCCTGAAATAGCATGTCTGACGGGAGACAACAAGAAGCCTTCAGCTGAATCCCTTTTAATTGTGCTCAACCTGAAGAAAGCTGCGTGGTGTCTGCACATCGGCGTGTGGCGGCCGCTTCGGGAACGTGGAGCCCGTCCCCACCTTCCCGGGCAGCCAGGAGGAAAGGCCCGCGGCAGGGGTCGAAGCCTCCGGTCGTGGGGCTGTGCCCCCCTGGGGAGGGATGGAGCACTGGTCCGGGCTGGTGAGATGTGCTGGGAGTCACTGGTCACAAAACACCGCCGGGGGCTGTGAGCCAAGGGCGGTTTGTCTGCGAGGGGAGCGCCACAGCTCCTGCCCTTCGCCTCGCTCTTGGCTGGAGTAAGGCCAGACCCCCGGGGGGGTCGTCTTTTCTTCCTCTCCTTGTCAGCGAGGCTCTCTGAGGGACGGCTTTCGGTCGGGAATCCACCTTACGTACCACAGGAGGGGACAGGTTCTTCGTACGACTGTTAGAATCTACATTTCAGGCAATTTTCCCTCCCGTGCAGTCTGTGCAACCGTGTTTTGCTGTTGGGCATGAAGTCTAATGAGGGAGACGTTTGTGCCTGATAAGTAGTCTTGCAAGCAGCTCTCCCTTGGAAGTCCTTCACTCTGCCGTCGCATCGCAGCCGCGCTGGGGTCGGGTGCATCCCATCGCTGCTTTTAAATAACCTTACGCCGCATCGTGTCTTCGACTGTGTGGTAACGCCGGCCTCGTTTTGCGTCCCCTCAGACCCCTTCAGCATGCACCGAGGGGAGAACCTGCCTGAGTTGTCCTTTCCTGCTGACATGAAGAATGTGCAGCTCTTCACGGACCATGTTGACACTTCCACAGACATCCATGGTGAGACATCCGCAATCCCTCCTCAGCATCTGTCCCTGATGGTCTTTTTTGGTGTCTTCTCCATTGACCTTCACGTACTGAAAACTGTTGAGCCGATAAGTACACAGACCATGTAATCTCTTCACATGATTATGTTTTGTGCCTGAAAGACATGCCGGTAGCTGCTTCCAGGAAGGTTTTTTGTGTTTTTTTGTTGATTCGTTTGTTTTTAAACGTATTTAGGCAGAAGGAGATGGGGCATCTCGACAAGGTGACTTGGGGCTGGAGTCACTAACGGCTCTTGCCTTCATGGCTAAAGACCAAAGCTGCAGGAACTTTTTCCACCAAATGTTCTTCAGTGTTCAGGCTATTGCAGCTTAAGTGGTTATTAACGAGACTTCATGGGAGCAGAAGCAGAAAGCAAAAGGCAAATAACTTGTATGTATTTACTGTCTTATCTTGTTGGAAAAAAAAACAGATATATAGTTCACAATGTGATTTGGAGAGTTGCTTGAGAGAGTTGCTTGCAAACTTTATCTAAAATGACAAATGACAAATGACTGACAAACGGCCTTTTACTTCATTAGCACCACATGGATCTATGATGGTACCTGAACAACCTTTCTTGGGATCCCCCTATTGTCCTGCAGAGGTTCTTGACCCATCAGCCTTTATGGGCCTGGACTCAGCTGCAGAATTTCTGCAAGACAATGCAGGTAAGAGACAGATGTTTTGCTATTGCTGTCTGTCTCACTGTAGTTGGCTTTGAAGGATATGCAGCTGGAAAATCTTTGTGTATTAGTCCTAAAGAAACTTGGTGGGGGAATTAATGCATAAAATGAGTCACGATTAGAAAGTATCCTTTAGGAAACATCATTTCCTAGATCATGGGAATGTTCTAAAGATACTAGGGGATGAATGTGCCATTGAGCAAAGAACCTGCTCTGCCGGGTCCTGGGGTAACTCTTCTCTGACTGATGCAAGCTTGGACTGGTTATAATCACAGAAGAACATGACGTTATGATAGCATTCGTAGAGTGAGCTAAGTTACCTGAGAGTGAAGTGAATACAGCAGCAGAGTCAATACCCTGAGCAAAGGAGGAGACATTTCTTCTTGGAAAGAGCAGTCAGGCGTTGGGACGGGTTGCCCAGGGAGGTGGTGGCGTCACCGTCCCTGGGGGTGTTCCAGGAGAGGTTGGATGTGGTGCTTGGGGACATGGGTTAGTGGTGACATGGGT
The DNA here is from genome assembly GCF_040182565.1 of Anser cygnoides. Lineage (NCBI taxonomy): Eukaryota > Metazoa > Chordata > Aves > Anseriformes > Anatidae > Anser > Anser cygnoides. Next base: position 987,165 of record NC_089874.1, read on the forward strand.
GGTAGGGGGATGGTTGGACCAGGTGAGCTTGGAGGGCTTTTCCAACCCCTGTGATTCTCTGTTAGTGACAGGACTAAATGTGTTTTTCCGTAGTGCCTGAAGAACATTGGATGGGAGCTCAGCATGATGTGAAGGGACCAGATGCCTCTTTCTTTGTTGAGCCATCAGGTAAAAATAGTTTCGACTTAGTCTGCAGGAACCGTCCAGTTCCTCTCATTCCTAGAGTTTCTGAGCAGCAGAAACAGAACTTGTGTCCCCGTCTGCCTTTTCAAGAAACAAAAAGCAGTATTGGAGCGAAGTGGGACCTGACCAAGAAAAACAGTATTTCTGGTTCTCAAATCAACTTGGAACAAAAATGTGTGGTTTAAATGTTACTTAACACACACTTTCAGGTTTAGTGTTGTAACGGCTGGGGGGAACCCTGCATTATGCAGACCGTTTACCTTCTTAGTTACGGTGACAAATTTATACAGTTCCAAGCCCAACCCTAAGTATATACTAGTGGTGTGCCCTTTGGGGGCATATAAAGCTGGACTTTAACCCTCTGAAAGCATGGGGTTAAGCGTGCCCGTTCATGGGCTATGGGGAATTAAAGTTGCAGATGCAGAAGTGTGCAAAATAACCCTGGTATCAGCAAGCTTGGTGGACTCCAGACTGCGCCTCTGTTCTGTGCTTCTCTTGCACCAATGAGGGCACCATGAATTCCAGCTGGGGTATCTGTTCAAGCATTACTTGACTCAAAAATAATAAATAGGATAAATAAAATTGACTCTAGAAAAGAAAGCTTGTAAAGCTGAAACTTTACTACTTTCAAGAGCCCTAGTCTTCGTACACGCTAGAGTCAAATCTGCTGACTTGAATAATATGCCAGAGTACTCATGTTTACTCCTTCTAAGGACCAGTGCAGCTGAGGGAAACAACAAACATAATTTTGGCTCATGCATAATCATCAGAATTTTAAATTAAATTCTAATTGCAAGCCTGTATACTCTGCCCAATTATCTTTAGACTATGGTTACAGTTAAAGCATTGAAGCTCCACTGAGGAGGACACATTTGCAGTGCAGTTGCATGTATACTACGATATTTGACCTGCAATGGGATCTTTATTGCTGATTTTGGTGAACGAGCCAAGAAGAGGGCAGTTTAACACTGACTGTGGGTAGACGGTGTGTTTAGAGCTCTTGGCTCCACCCAGGTTTCAGGGTAGAGCAGGGATGCTTTATAGCTGAACGTTCCTCGATTTTGTTATAGCAATTGCTTCCCTAAGGATACAAGTGTTTTCTTAGGCATTGCGCAAGTCATTTTTCCGAAACGGACCATGTAAACAGGTTCTGGTTCTGTCCTACCCGACTGAGTTGCTGCAGTGGGAGAGCTTGCTCATCAGGCTCGCTGCAGTCAGCGCGGAGCAGGCAGCGCCTCGAGAGGGTGATTCAAATCCTGGCAAGTCCAGAAGATAAAGCTGTTTGCTGAGATCTTTCCGAGTGCTTAATCAAACTTCATTTTCTATGCCCAGTGCCCCCCACAGTGACTGAAGCAAAAAAGCCAAATTTGCCAGAAAGCCCGGCAGCAGTGACTCCTGATTTTGTTCCTACTGCAATAACAGCATCCCCAGAAGGGGCTGAAGCCACTGATGCATCAAAAGGTGACATATCAGGTAAAGCTGCCCTTGTCTCATGACTGGTGCTGGTTTTAGACCCGTCATGAGCAAGCTGTAGTAGTGGAAAGATATGCGAGTGTCTCTTCTGAAGAAAAAACAGCAAGGTATTAACAATCTGCATCGTAATTAAAGGTTTATATAGATTGTGTTGGTGAGAAAGAGCAAGTCTAGTAGACTTTTCAACTCTTCTGTCACAGTCCAGTAACAGATAAAATGATTCATAAAGAATCAAAATTTCTCCAAGTTTCACCTCCTGAAAATGTTAGGGTGTGTCAAGGACATGGTTATGCCGTGAGTCTCCTGCTGTCTATAAACACCTTAAAACTCTGTTTTAAGAAGAGATAAAGAGACTTTAAAACAGAGTTTTTAACCTATTTACAGACAGCAGGAGATTCACGGTACATAACTATTTCTTCACCATCTTATCCTTCTGTAAAATCAAACTCCTTAAAACAAACAAACAAACAAAAAAAACTTGGTTTTGTTTAGTGGAGTATTGGTTTTATCTAAATACATCCTGAAGTGCAGTTTTGAAAAGGACTTTTACCATTTCTTTCGTTTTTCATTCATAATTTTCATTTTCATTTCCTAATTTCTTTCATTTTTCAGTTTGTTAAATATCTTTTAAACATATTTTCCACTGTTCAGCCGGGGGACGTTTTTAGATGCAGTTCAAACATTGAGTAGAAATTTTATTTTTTAGCATCTACTCAGCTGTGTATCTAAGGCGTTCAGGTCACCGTGCTGCATTGCACAGCGTATAGGTAGTAGCAGGGGCTGTTGAAAATAATAGCTGCAGAAGAAGTGTAATAGCCAGTGCTTCTGGCTTCGGATAATTTGTAAAATTTTCCTACAGACAGCTGGAATCTGAATGTTATTTTGAAACTAAGAGCTGAGTTTTTAGTAGCTATTATGTAAAATGTGAATGAGGCCAGGTTTGAGAGAATCAGGGGCAGCTGGCGATTCGCTGGGTGGCAGTGCCTTCTGTAGCAGCAGTGCCCTTGCTTCCGCTCGAGTTGCGGTGCTGTCCTGCCCACGAACAGTAGAAACAATATTTGAAACGAAGTGCATGTGGCTCTGGAACGTTTCAGGACTTCTTCAGTTGTTGGAATACGCTGCCGTGCTCGTAAGGGTGACACCAAAAGTTTCTGTCTCCTCCTACGCAGTGAAAAAACCTCATTAGGAGTCTGGTGTCCATCCTGTGGGGGTGTGCTGCTTGCAGCGGATCTACCAGCTCGGGTCTCTCGCCAGCTCTGTAGCGTCAGATTTTAAACAACAACAAAGCATCTTTTGGCTGCTGTGTGCTGGGAGCAGGCGGATGTCTGACAGTGTAGCCAAGGATACAAAACATGGCATTTGAGGCTGCAGTAGGAGATGCACTTGGGTGCACTGAGGAATATGTCAGGAAGGGCAGTGCAACCTGGGCGCACTGGTGTGGCGCGGAGCGGAAGGGGGAGTGAATGCTGCTGAAAAGGCACAAGGCCAAGGGAAAGCCATTCTTTAGCCAAAAACTGTACTGTTGGGTTTTTACAATCTTTATTTTTTATTGATTTCTGCAATCTGTTTTTCTGTAGCAGATGCGGAGTGTGTTCCTGCCTCGGATGTCATGTCCATTTCTGCAGAAAAAGCGGGGTCTGCCCTTGCAGGAGACACCAAGCCTCCCCAAGCTGCGGATGCTGGATTTGCACCTGCAGCAGAAGCAGAGCCTCCTCAGGCTATGGATGTGGGGTTTGCTCCTGCCCCAGAAGCCAAGCCTCCTAATGGTATCGATGCCACGTTCGCCCCAGTGGCGGATACTGGTTTGAACCCAGAAGCAGATGCTAAGTCCCATCACGCTGTGGATCTGGAGTTTGCTCCAGCAGCAGACGCAGGGTTTGCCCCGGCAGCAGATACGAAGTCTCACCACGCTATGGATTTGGCGTTTAGCCCACTAGCAGACACCGAGTCTCATCATGCTGTGGATTTTGAGTTTGCCCCTCCAGCGGAAGCTAACCACCTGCACGCTATGGATTCTGGCTTTGCTCCTGTCGCAGAAGCCAAGCCTTTTCCTGCTGCGGATTCAGGTTTTGTCTCTGCACCAGAAGCTAAGTCTGCCCCTGCAGCTGACACCAAGGGTGCTGCATCCGAAGAGCTGATAACATCTGAATCTTCTGTTGAGCATGGCAAGTCACCCTTCCACGAGCCTCCTGCAGGTGAGCTTATCTGAAAGCTTCGTTCAGGCTTGAAATAACACGGCAAACGGCGTGCAAAGGCCACTCTAAGTTGGCACAGCACCAGCAGCTACAGTCCTGGTGGTGGATAGTGACTACTACAGAGATGTACACTTGTAGTAAGGCTGTCACATAAAAAAGGTATTTTTTTAGTAGCGAAGATGTTTAAATGCAAGGCACATCAGAATCTTAAGTAGAGCACAGCTCCACTGACAAGATACAGACAGAGGAAGTACTTCACAAGGATTTTTCACTTGTAAAATATGAAACTAGAGTAACTTAGTGATTTTTAAGGACTTGGCATTCTTTACAGAGCTGTGTTTTTTGTTTGTTTGTTTGTTTGTTTTTTAGGACAGCCATAGAGACATTCTAGTTCATCCGTGTTAGTATTTATTTTTGCATCATTATCATATACAGAAATTTCCACAGATGCTGTAGGACACTGTTTCCAAACAAAGCTTCTTATCTTGAAAATAGTTTCTGAGGAGACTGATAGGCTTTGTTGGTGATTTTGTGACATTTCCTTGGGATGACTATAGGCATCGATTCAGGGTGGCAAGCATTTTGCTTTTTCCATGTGGTGGACAATGGATTTTTTGTGCTGCGTGGATTTCTCAAAGGACACTTTCCTTTCTGAGAGACATGACAGTGTAGCAAACAGTACTGGGCAGACCCAGCGTATGTTGATTGACTGTGGTAAGAGTTCTACCTAGTAAGAAATTCTCTTTTTAATTTTTTTTTTTTTACCTTCTGCTATTCTTTGGTTTAATGATAAGAATACATTTCAAAGGAGAGAAGTTTTAACAAAAGAAAAACCTCATTAGAATGTAGTAACTGAAAGGCATAGGTGGGGGAATGAAAGACTAAATACCAGCCAATACGGGAAGATTTGCTTTAGAAGAGTGGTCCTAAAAAGCAGGTTATCACTGTTTTGAAAGTGACAAAAACCTCTAGTTTCCTGAGGAACATGGGAATTAGGCGAGGATGTAATTTTATCCTGCTTAATCTCATCTAAATTGAAAAAATGAATTTTTATTCTCTACATTCTGTTTTCAGAAGCAACTGCAAGCATGGAACAAGAACTGAAAGGCCCAGAGGCTTGTGTTGATCTTCCGTTAGAGAAAGCCAAAGACAATGTTCCATCTCCCGGCCACCATGAAGATCGTCTTCCAGAACAGACGAACCATCTTCCTGAACCAGCAGGTGAGAAATGCAAACCACAGCATAAAACTGCAGCAAGCGCTTTGCTCTCGGCTGATTCTTCCCAAGCACCCGGATTCTTTCTCGCAGACAGCGTTCTCCTATCCTTATGAAGGACAAAGCAACAAAGATTTAATCTCAGGAAGGTTATAAACATGTACAAACGTGGGGACTGTGTTATAAATAGCTGGTAGCCCTAACTTTGGAAATGACCAGCGTGTAACTTGTCTTTTTCTTCCTCATCCATATTTGTTTTACCAACATCTCTCATAATCTTTGTTTTTATGTAATCAATCTTATTTAAATTTTAAAAAGATAACTGTTCTCCAATGTGATTGTTTTACAAATTAAAACTTGTTATAATTGTGTAGCTAGGAATTTTGTAGTGTCTATATGAATATATGCTAAAATATATACGAATACTAGACGACTAACATTAGACTGATGCAGACTGATAATGGAGTATATTCTAACACTGGTTTGATTTTTTTTAATTGACAACCTCACTGCGTCCGTAAGCACCAAGATGGTCTTTGCTTCATGCATTACCTATACTTTTGCATGTCAGGCAAAATATAAAACTGCTTCTTAAAATGGGATTGTGAGGAGGTAATACATAGTAGACAATCAAATCTTATAAACTTCATCCCTATTAAAAATAAGATAGAACCTGAACCCTCTCCAAGGGCTTGCTTTTAAACTGCTGGTTACCTGTATTCATAAGAACTGAAATCTTCTATTCATATTTTTTGTATTTCATTTCAATTTTTTTCCACTTTCATATTTCAGTTCCAGTAGAAGCAAAAGAAGTTGTTGCACTAGAAAACAAAGACCTCCTTCCAGAAAAACCTGTTACTACTGTGGATGTTACTGTTACAGAGAAACAAAAGGAGCAGGCTGAACACAACCATATCGAGCATGCACAACCCCAGCAAGAAAAAGCTCTACAAGAACCTACAGGTAGAATATAAATAATAATTCAATTTTAGAATGGAAATGTCCTCTGGGAACTGTTCACCTTTTCCTATTGATTTCTATGTCACCTGAGCAAGCAAAATTTTTTTTGCACCAATCAGCTGTGCAGTTCTTTGCATTCATCGGTGATTCTGCTTGCACTTTGCCTCTAATCCCTGCGCTCTAAAATAATCTTTTCCCCTTCCTGTTCACAGGACTAAAAGCCCAAATATGCTTGCTGCTGTTACTTTATCACTGGTACTAGCTGATATCTTTTCTGCTTTAGAATATAAAAGCTCACCATCTTTTTGCCATTACCACTGCTGTTTTATTTTATTTCATTCTGGTATTAAAAAGGACCATTAATTCTTATTGCAATATTCCCAGTGAAGGCCTCCTTCCAAATTGGATTTTGTAATTACCAAAGGAAAATGGGATCTTTTTTTTTTTCCCTGCTCCACTAATCCAGCCTCTCCAAAGAGCTGTTATTGCTTACATTTGTGACTGGAGGCTGATTTGTGGGCCAGGGCTAACTGACAACTGACTGATGCTCTCTTTAAAATCGGTGGCTTGTAGCTAAGGAAACCTAGCCCTGCCTGTAACCGAGTACAGCAAATGACTTCTGTGACGGAGGTTCTGCCTTCCACTGCTTCCACTGTGGGTGCTGTGGGAAACCTGGCTCTTCTGCTCCCCCCTCCCGTTGCGCCCCTCCTCTCTTCCCCAGTCTCATCTTTCCACTAAACCTCTGTTTTCGCACTTGGGAAGGTTGCCAGTTAGGGAGAGAAAAAGTGTGTGTTGTCTTGTCTTGCCGAGACAAAATGGATCCTTAATGCACTTTTAAAAAAAAGATAACATGGCCTTACCAGAACTATCGCTTTTTGTTGGGGTAAGAGCATGTGTCAGGGACTATGGATTTTTAAATAGCATTGACGTATTTATTGGTAACAGTTGAAATAGGTTTTGCGTGTAAATGCCTATCCCAGCCACACTGAGGTGGGTTTAGAATTAGTGTGGTATCGGTGCTGGGAAGTTCTGCATATATGACTGTATGGATTGTTTTAGATGGCTAAAATCACATTTACGTATATATATATAATATAATTTTTTTAAAAAAAGCAAATAGTTGCTTTGATGTTTGAGCAGGCTTCCTGTATTCCAGGTCTACCTACTGCACAAATAAGGCAAGCTAACAAATCAAGTGACCGCAGGTTTGGCAGAGCAAAACCTGCAGCAGTGCCTATTGCAGATGTGCCAGAGGAACGTCTCATAGGTCTGCCACAGCAGAAGAGCACTGACCCCAGAGTAGACCCCTGTTCGGTAGCGGAACCTGGATCTGTTGCTGGAACATCCCCTCGCACTAGGGTTTCGCATAAAAAGGCAACTGAGCAGCCGTCCGGTGTGCTGTCAGAGCTTGCGGAGAGCTGCAGAGATGCACCCAGGGAGAGCTGGGATTTGGAAGGTTCTCTGGCTATTGTGAAGAAAAAGAAAAAGAAACCAAAACAAAAGAGAAACCAGCCGCCAAGAGCAATGGAGTTCTGGGATGAAAATACAGCAGTCTCAAGAGCTCCTAAAAATCCTCCAGTTGGTGGTGAATTGCAAAAACCAGAGGTTGGCCCCATAACGCCCGCCGAAGTTCACAAAGAGCAGTCAGTTGCCTCAGGAAACAGAGCTTCAGATACGCCACAGGATGCTAAAATAATAACTGGAAGTCCCATCCTGGATGATCAAAACGCCTTCTCAGTGCCAGCACCAGGACAGCAGGCCCAGAAAACCAGCATGCCATTTGAGCCAGCAGTGGCTGCAAAAAATAGGGACTTCGTGCCAACAGAAGACGTGAGAGATGACAGCTGGATGTTGCACTCCAAAGGGAAGAGAAAACAGGTTCCCCTCAAGCAGGGAGGCGAGACTAAGCCAGGGGAACCTGTTACAGCAAAGGTGCCAACCGAGCCCGTGGAAAGAAGTTTTCCTGGTAAAAATGACAAGAGGGAGTCTGACGAGTCAGGATGTGCTGGCCTGCAGGCATCTCTTTCAGAAGCGATCAATGTAAGCAAAGTAGAAACTCCTTTAGAGGTCAAGCCTTCAGAAACCCTCCTTTCTGACAAGGAGAAGGAAGCTCAGCGCGTATCTCCCAGGCATGAAATACCCAGCGACACTGTCCGCCGTGAGCTTCAGACTTCCAGTGGGTCACTGGAAGAAGCAGCGAAGAAAGGAGGTAGTTGTGAAAAAAGCAAAGGGGTTGAAAACGAATCCTTCAGAGAGCCTGCTCCTCCAGAGGCTGTGGCCCCATCAAACCGACTTCCTGACAAGCCAAAGGCAGCTGAAGAAACCAAGCCAGTGTCCCCTGATAAGCACGCGGCAGTTGATTTAAGTACTTCAGAGGGAACATCGAAGACCCCAGCAGATACTACTAAAATGGCCGTTACACCATTAGCTGTACAAAAACCCGAGGAAGTTATTTCTCTGCAAAACAGGAAGGCTGACAGTTTTCCAGAGCAGCCGTTTCTTCTAGCAGCTAAGCCTGATGCAGCCAAACACCCTGCTTCTGCTGAAGCAGCAGACGGAGCTAGAGTAGCAGATTCCCCTGATAAAAACAAAGGGGACGGATTTATTGCGTTAGAGCAGCAGACTGGAAAAGATCTCAATATTGCTCATGGGATGGACAGACCTAAAAAAAAGCGTGGTGAAGGGAAAGTGAAAAGAATCAAAAGTTCCTCTGAGCAGGTAACTGTTTCGGAGGATGTAGGCAAACCTGCTGATGGAGTGAAGGCAGATGAGACCATAAAAGAAGCAACTTTCTCTGATAAGGGCAGGGAGAATGGTTTTACTGCAAGAGGACACCCATCAGCAAATGCACATACTTACCCTGCAAAAACAGCAGACAAGCCAAAAAAAAGAGGTAGCGATGGAAAAAGTAAAAAAGGTGAAAGAGGTTTTTTCCAGCAGCCTTTTCTTGAGAGTAAGATGGACCTCGGTAGTCGTCCTGCCATAAGTGATAAAACTGAGGAAGTCAGTGATAAAGGTGGCGAGAGAGGCTGTAGTGCTGGCTGTTTTCAGGAGAATATATCGGATGGAAATAAAATACAGAGGCCTGCTGAACTAGTAACAGAGGGGCCTAAAGAGAATGTTGGAAAAAGTGAAGTGGCTGCTGTGGTTGCTTTAGACCAACCGTTCTTTCTGGAGGGTAGGGGAGATGAGACAAAGCATCTTGCTATGGCTGACACGATCAGCAAAACAGAGGTAAATGTGATGGCTAAAGGCAAAGAGGCCGGACTTACTTCTCCAGGTGAATTCGTTGTGACAGATTCTGATGCAGTGTTGGTGGCAGACAAACCTAGGAAGAGGTGTAGTGATGGGAAAAGGAAAAAAAGTGAAAAAAGTTCTTTTGGGCAGGCAGCTGGCCTGGACGCCGGGGTGGAAACAACCAATGTTCCAACCAAAGAGAAGGTGGCAGGAAAAACAGAGGAAATGACCTTTGGTAAAGATAAGGCATCTGATTTGGAAAGAGAGGTTTTGCTGGAGAACCTGACAGGAGTAGCCAAAGAGGTGTTGGAAAAGCCTGAAACAGAGGGTGGCGATAGGAAGAGTTCCTCTAACCAGCCAGTTCTTTCAGGTCATAAAACAGGGACAGCAGAGCCAGAAACAGCCAGCACTAAAGAGACATGGCCCGGTACTAAAGGTAAGGAAATAGATGTTAAAACAGCTGAGCCTCTGCCAGAGCACGGGGCAGATGCAGCTACGGCATGCGGCCCCGTCAGGGACCTGGTGACAGACAAGCCTAAGAAAAAGGGTAGAGATACAAAAGGCAAAAAGGCTGAAAATAGTCCTGAGCAGTCTGCCGCAGCGGGTCCGGGTAACGTCCCTGCAGTAGTCAAAGAGGTGGGAAATACTAAACAAACTCAGTCTTCTGCTAAAGACAAAGAGAATAATTTCAGTACTTTAGGGAGTCTGCTAGGTGAGCCATCTGATACAAGTAAGGCACAAGCTCCTGCTGCACCTCTGGAGCCAGAAAAATTGAGCACAAATAGTAAAGAGAAATGCAAAAAGGTGGAGGCTAGCTTGGAGCAGCCGTTTCTTTTGGAGCCCAAAGCAGGTGCAGAGGTGTTTCCTCTTTGTGACAAGGAGACATCTGCCAAACCTGGAGCAGAAAGTCCCGCTCCTTGTAGCACTGGGGTCGGACTTCCTATTCTAGAGCACCCAGCAGTGGCAGATCACAGCTCAGCCACAGCTACTGATAGATCTAAAAAGAGAGGTAGTGATGGAAGAAGTAAAAAGTCTAAAAATGCCCCTGAGCAGCTTGCTTTTCTAGAGACAAAAATGAACAAGAGTGAAGCGCTGCCTCCCGTGGGACCTGAGATGGGATATGGAATGGAAGAAATGGATTTTGTAGATGAAAACAGAAATATTAAAGGTTTTCCCATCGGCCCTCAAATGCTTTGGAATAATAAAGGAAACTACCCTGAATCCTTTGCTCAGGCTGCAGTAAGGGGCCCTGATGACACTGGCAATGTTTCTTCTGGCTTCCCAAAGCGCGCAGAGGGGGGTACAGGAGCTGAGGAGCTTCCTTCTCCTGAGATGACAGCAGAGAAGAGCAGCAAATCGCCTGGACCTAGTGCTAAGGAGGGGATCCAGATCCAGAAAACTCCCGAGCAACCAGACAATTTGAGACATGAGGAGCCTGGAAAAGAGCTTTCAAAGAAAGAGAATGATAAAACTGAAGAGACTGCTTCGCAGGGTGGTGTTGAGGCAGGTAAACCACTTTCTCTGGATCGTTCAGTTAAACAGGACATTAAATCAAAACAGGATGAAGTTTACCTTTCTCCTGTGGCAAAGGTTGATGATAAAGAAATAAGAACCACTGATAAAAAGCAAATCACTGACAGCACTTCCTCTGACCTTCCTCAGAAGGTGGCAGATACAAAACACAGACCAGCTCCCCTAGGTGCCAAAGGGACAGAGAAACTAGAAGAAACTGTCTCGTTTGGAGAGAAGGACACGGCGATACCAGAGAGCAAGGCAGAGGCAGCCACATCACAGGTGGTGGAAGCACCGATGGAGAAGAAAGCCGAAGAGGTTGGGTTGGATGGAGGCAGGAATAGCGAGCAGGGCTCGGTGAAGTGCCCGGGCAGTTTAGACAAGAAAGTAGCCGAAGCAGAGGCAGCTGGTGTAAATCTAGCAGCCGCCCAAACAACCCAAGTCAGTCCTGAAGGTAACAGCGAAGCTCATCCTCGCCCAGCAGAAGAGGATGCTGCTCACCTGAAGGATGGCCCGGCACTGAAGGCTGGGGGAGATAAAGACACAATTAAAGAAAATGAAGAGGAGCCTGAACAAAAAGCTGGAAAGGAGGCAAAGAAAGAGAGAGTTAAAGCAGCAGAACAGCTAAAAGGCTACATGAGACCCACAAAGTCAAGAGGGGTGCCGACTCTGCCAGCCAGGTCTGCTGCTCAAGACCAGGAGAGACAAAGGCAGCTGAGAGCCACTGGTATGAGCCGGCAGAGGCAAGAAAAAGGTGTGTGTTTGTGATTGGAGCTAGCAGCAGTAATCCAGGCAGCTTGCGTGCAAGACCTTGCTATTTGTCAGTGCGTTGGCATGAATACATAATCGTTAATCCTATGTGGCACAAGCGAGTGTGGCATGACTGGGTTTTTGGCTGATCTTAAAAGGCTGTTAGTTCTGCTTGCCTGTCTCACAGTGCTAATTCCCAAACTCCGAAGGATTGACAGTTTGGTTTAAGTTCCAGAACTTGATTATTTGTTTTATTCATTCAGAGTTGGTTTTACATACGTATTGTACATAACTTAAGTAAACTTGCACTTTTTGGTGTTAAGTTACATGAGCTTCTTGTCATCAGAGACAGAGAGGCATTCATCTGACACGCAGCCGTGAATCATCGTGGTCACTAAATAGCATTGCGTGCTGCTGGAGGGCAGGGATTTGGGTATTCCTGTGGTAGGAAATGTTCTCGATTGCTGCCGTGTTGAGCCTCTAACGCTACATGAGGCTAACTGCAGCCATCTCCTTTTCCTCCTGCAGTCGCTCAGTGACTTTATCTTGCCATACCTTGAACTGTTAAGTCTGTAACGCGTGCTTCCTCCTAGAGTAATCATCTTTATGAAAGCAGAGTGTAACAGAACAAGAGCTGGACTGACAGGCTTTGGGGCTCTCCCTGCTGAGCCTGTGGAGGTGCTGGTAAGCATCTGGGGCTGGTCACCCTGGCTGTTGACCAGGGGACGGCCCCCTGTTCTCACAGGGTGAGATGGGATTCATTTCACAGAACGAAAGGAAATTCATTGGACCTTTAAAAGAGAGAGTATATATATCAACCGCATCCTTACTGTAATACCCTTGTACTTCTGCTCAGTCCAAGCCGTCCTCAGAAAGAACCGGGGCCTGCCCTGAGGGCTGTCGCCGAGATGTGCTGGGGCGCTCAGCCCCGCTCGCCGGCGCTCCGATTTTCTGCCTCGTCATCGGGCATGAAAGTTTGTTCCCGTTTCTGCGGAGTTCCTCGCTGCCAGTTTGCATGATGCAGCCACTAACTTAACAAACATAGAGCTCTAGTGCGCCTTAACATGCTGGTCAGGTTTTTGAGAGGTTTTGTAATTTTAATGAGTGTTGCATAACCTGAAGTAGTTCTATTTTGGTGAAAGTGGTGTTCTCTGCATGAACTTGTGCCTGCAGAAGTGATGTTCTTTCGTGCATGATGATACAGAGTGAGGGGAAAGCTAAAGACAGCATCGTCTTTGAAAAATTAAAAAATAAAAATCTTTCAAGGCTTTCCATCATCTGCCAGAAGTCTTAACTTTCCTTTGCTAACTGCTGGTTTTAAGGGAGTGGTAGTCTAGCAGGAGATCCATGTAAAAAAAGAAAAGCTCTTCCTGAATATTTTACAGGTAAATATTCAAGAAAATTGTGGAATTAGTAAGGTAAATTGTGGAATTAGTTGAAGGATTCCTAGTTCAGAGCCAGCAGCATAACCTGTCAGTGAACTGGGGGCACACAGTCCGCATCTGTAAACAGGCCCGGCCTAAGTTTGCGCGGGACTTATCAATCTTCACTAGCTGTCATCCTCTCAGAATTTCATAGATCCACAGTTGGATTTTTTGTTATTTCTTAGAGAAGCCCTGAACGACCGAGCCTCTTTTGGCAATGCTGGTTGAAGTGCTTGTTGCCCCGGCCGAGCGCGGTGCTGGGCAGGGCCCAGCCGGCCGCTGGCAGCCCCGGTGAGCGCGGCGCCAGGCCGCTGGGCTGCTCGGCCGCCACGTACGTTACCAGGGCCTCTTTCCTTGCAGCCAGTTCCCAGCTTGTAGCTCTCTACCTGTTCAGTGAGCTGCTGAATGCCAGCAAAAAGCGAGCTGAGTCCCTAAGGTGAGTGCAGCCGGTGTGCGAGTGCCTTAGGCGGCATCCGAGGGCAAGGCAGGAAATCCACGCGCTGCTTCAACGCAGGTCAGGAACAGAAATCGGTGAAGGGAAGGTGTTGAGATCTAAAAACGTGAACTTGTGGGCTTCTTTACTAGGTAGAGCAGCAGTCAGAGAGAGCTAGGAGATCATATTATAATCCAAATTTTCACAAAGTTGGTGGGGCCAAGGGCTGTGCTTACCTTCTCCTTTCTGCCTCTTTCTCCTGCTAAGGTAACGATCAACCGTTCAAAGGTTTTTCTATCTTTACCTACCACCAGAACTTGGCCAACAGTTTGTCTCTGTGTCTCAGGGAGCTGTGTGAAGCTTATACTTTGCAACATGGAATACAGAGTCACAGAACAGAATATCCCGAGCTGGAATATCCGCACACATGAGCTATTTTTTTCACCCTGGTGGGCAGTCAGCGATGTATTATAAGAATAATGCATGGAGTTATTTTGGATAATCTTCTGCTGAAGTTTAGAAACTGCAGTCTCTTTAGCCAGGCTCCCATGTCTTACGCTGTCTGTTCTAGAATAACAGGATGGCTTTCCTAAGTGCATCAGCTCCTGTATGAACTGCTAAAATAGGTACGAGCTTTGTGATACGGCTCCCTTGGGAGTCATGGCAACAGTGATGCTGCAGATTTCTCTCACTGGCGGAAGTTGTGTGCGTCTGGTAGAAACTCTGCCTGCAAACTTCTGTAATTTTGTTTTCTAATTTTGACTGCGGTTTAAAGTTAAGAACCATCAGATGCAGAGCTCCTCATGCAATTTGAATTTAATCCTTTGTGCATCTTTCGGATTTATTTCAGTTTCTCATTTTTGTTGCTGCCAATGTAAGAACTTCCCTCGATTCTTCTGGAAAACTGTTTTATATCCCTGAATGTTAGGAGGAGGCAGTTGAGATGATAACCAAAACGTATCAGACATTATCAGCCTTTAAAATGCGACTGAGCCTTTATGCCACTTCTTGTTTGGAATTGAAACTAAAATTGGAAATTATGCATAAAAAGCAGGGTCCTAAAATCAGTGCTTCCAAGCAGGAGCCCTGCCTGACGCAGGACTGGAGATCTGATGTTGAGGAACGGCAAACAGAATAAATGATGGAAGGTTTTCTTTCATCCAGCGTTGAGCCGTATGCTTCAGATTTACTGCTCTCGTCCCTCTACTCCTCCAGCTGTATTTCAGCATTGAGACATTAGAAATAGATTTCCTCCAGCCTGTCCTTAAATAAAAGTCTATTTAAAAGAAAAAAGGGAAAAAACTGAAAAGCAAACAAACAAACAGCACATTAATTTGTTTCAGTGGTTTGGATTTTGTATCTTCTTATGGTTTTTGATTTGTTTAAGCGTTTCAGGAAGGGGCCATCTTCATGAGCCTGCTGCTGCGGTGCGTAGTGCCGGGAGGTTGGCTGCTCGCAGAGTAACGAGCTCATTGCATAGTTGCCTGGTGGCCTGGACAGTTATGCTTCGGGGTCGTTCTCCCAGGCATGGCTCGGAGGGGCCTGTCCAGGTGGTCATCTGCTGCTGAGTTGCCCTCTTTCCTCAAAAGCTTCCATCGCAATCGTCTCACCGCCTCCTGCGGGCGTCCTTCCAGCCCCCGTGCCTTCAGCGGAGCCGATGACAAGCTGTCTTTGCAGCAGTCACCAGTGCTCTCCATTGGCACCATCTCGGTGTGTAACACAGTACATATTTCTCAGTTCGACAGCTCTAAATCCCTTGTGTGCAAATAGGATACATCTAACAGCAAGAAATGCTGTCCCTGCTTAATTATAGTGTTTGCTTTTCTTTTACAGCCATGATGAAGCCCTTCCTCTGTTTTCTTTTCCTGACTGGTTTGCATTATGCTGTTGACATTATAATGTTAAATGAGTTTAGCATTTCCACAGCCACCCTTCATTCTTACAGCGTCTGTAGTTCTGCTGTGGGACCCCACGCTGTAATCGGGTTTGTCTAATACAAGCTAGTGAGATACGGGAACTTGAAGGGGCTGTGGACTGTATGGATTGGTAGCCGAAATCAAAATCACAAAAGTGTTTAGGACAAGTACTTCCTAATAACGGAGTGGTACTTTCATAATGCCTTTTAGAATGGTCAGCATAACATCATGTTGCGTTAGTTAAGACTGCTCATTATCCTAGGTAGGTGTATGAGAAGGTGAAACACAAACGATGGCACCAGACAGTTCTCATCTCAGTACTAAAGGTGTTTATGAAGCAGCAAGAGAAATTTGCTCTTACCTGCTTTTCCTCCAAAAAGCAGTTGTGTGCTTGTATTTGATTCTGCTTCAGCAGAAGGTTTTGGTGAGGTGTCAGTTTAATCTTAATTAAAAGGTAAATTGAGAAGACATTTTGCAGATCTGTAGCCTGCAGATGCTGGGTTTTTAGAGGCCTCTTTGTCTTATGTTGAATACATCAAACGTGTTTGTGCTAAGGAATGCTCAGAACAGCTGTAACTGCACGCGTCCATCTCTTCCTGCGTGGCTTTGGGCCGTGGCTGTGCTGATCCTGGCTGTTGCTGTCACTGGGCAGTCTCATTCGGGAGCTCACCCACAGGCTTTGGCCATCGCCTTAGGGCTCGGTGCTTCCTCTTTGTGTTCCCGCTCACTCCTCGCACTCCGAAGTTCAAGAAAAGCTGGGAATGGAACAAAACCACAGCTCTTTGTGAGTTCTGCCGGCGTAAGAATGTCGAACACGTTTCCTTAGGGAGGCTGTTTGTCTTTTGGGGATACCTGAATCAGAAGCCTCATCTGTCTTTGCTTACATTGCTAGCTCATTGCTCCTGTATTGTGACTTTGCTTTGCCTATTTGCAGTTTCCGCTATCAAACACTCGTACGATAACCCAATGCTGGTAATATTTTGAGTTGGAATCACTCCAAAACCACTTAAGTTCTGGTTTTGGCTGATCATTAGGATTTTTAATATATTATCAGTAAGTGCTGAAGTGAATTGCAGTTGGACTAGATGATCTTTGGAGATGAGCTTCCAGTATTCTGTTCAATTCTAAATGGGATTTGATCTGCAAACAGCCTGCCCTATACAACGTGAGCCTGTGTTTCGTAACCCTCCGCGCCGTTCAGATGCTAAGCCTGTAGTTCCAAGTTACAATGGCCAGAATCCTAAATATTCTGGCTCACCTTTCCGTCCTTTCGACGGGCTTCTTCCAGACCGTGAGAATAAGCGAGGCACGTGGGTTCAGCGGGTGACGGCACACCTTGGGCTCCAGACGTCGCCGCTGGTCGTGCACGCGTGCGGGAGCTCACCGACGAGCCGATGTGAACTGCGGTGTTGTGGTCTTGGCTTTTATGGCCAAAGCATATCCGTGATGGCTCTGGTCGGTCTGATCACCGACCGTTATTGGTAATAGCACTTAATTAGAGAGCACATTAGCTGGAGACACTGGCAAGGAGTAGCTCATCCCGGAAAGTGATGTTGCCTTAGAAACCAGTGCAAAGGACTGCACAGAAACGATCGTGTTAGATTAGGGAAAAAAAAAAAAAAAAGGCAGCAAAGGCATTAGGAGGGATAAGTAATAGCTCTGGGAGTGAAGCAAAAATAGAAACGCTAGGCTGATTCATCTGCTGAGCTGGAAGCTTGCGGATCGGGTACGAAGCCCTGACGCGCCGACGTGGTGATCTCAGCACCCGCGCGGGGCCGGGGGCTCCTCGCAGCCGCTGCGGCACGCGGTGCCTCGTGCCCGGGGACGTCCTCGCACCCGGGGGCACGCACAGGTGCCAAAATGCATCCAGGCAGCACGGATAAATGACTGTGGGTATTTAATATTCGTACTGAAACGTGCGCTGTATGTGCTCAGCTTCCTTGGCCAGCTTACTTGTCTCAGCTGTACCTTTAAGAAAGGCCAGGAGATAATGACAATACGAGGCTGTGAGGAGGTGAAATGTAAGGTCCCCGTGTGAAATACGCTGCTGTCTCACCGCTGAGGGGTTGAGAGAAGCTCCAGGCACTGGGCACCCCATGCCCAGCTCTGCACTGGGGAGCGAGAGCTCGCAGCCACGTCACAGAATGAAAGGTGGGGGAGAGCCGAGCTGTGGAACCCCCGATTTGATGTTTGAAGAGTATTCAGTCCTCTTCAAAGTTAGACTACGGGGAAAAGCAATGGTTGGGCTTCCTTTCTGAAAGTCTCTAACTTGCCCTTCTGATCCAACTGCCCTTTAGCCTGGGCCCTTCCTCACTTGAGTCATTATTTTCCTTAAATCTGTCAAAGCCCTCTTGTTTTCTGGCCATCCACTCATCCTTTCCCGCTTGTCTTTCATTGCCTAATGCTGCTTCTCCTATCATTTGTAAGAAAAATTAAGCTCTGTAGGACTTTAAAGGAAGATCTGGGACCAAAACTCCGGTATCGGGGCTGCCGGCGGCATGTTGTGTGTGTTGGCAAACTTGGTCGTGCTGAAAGCTGAGCACTTGAAGAGAACGTAGCTTCGGGGCAGAACGGTAAGAAATTTCAAGAAATAATGCAATTGGGAGAAAGTAGTGGCTGGAGGACCGGGGCCGGGACTGGATGTCTGGAGACAACATGCTGTGGGCAGGATGAAGTTGTTGAAAGGCTCTCAGCGTCTGAACTCCAAATTACCTCCATTAATATCCTGAGAAAATAAATATTAGATGACTTCAGAGGTTTTCATAGCTAAGCACTCTGCTGCTCCTGACTATCGCAGGTATTGAACATGGATCGGTTCGTTTGTTTAAAACCCATTATAACATAAAGTAGCAGCGGTGGTTGTTGGTGGCTGTATTATGGGGATATCATGAGTCAGGCTTTTCTTGCCAGCGATAGGAAATCTCTTCTGCATCTCTGGGCTCAGAAGTACCAGCCCCTAAATCGATGTGGGATTCCTGGTCTCTTCTCTAAATGGTAGATGTTTGCTTTTAAAAAAAGAACCAACAAAAGCCGCTAGAAGCCTGCTAGCTGCGCTGAGGTAGCTTTACAGACTTGCCCTCACCACTGCTGCGGTGCGTTAAGTGGTCTGCAATGGACCCAGAGTTGCTGTTAAAACCTAGTTTTGGAAGTGCCTGAGCAATAAAGGATTAACAGCAATTACATGGGATCGGATGACTTCGGGGTCTTACATCTGTGGGAACCAGTCTATAAACACTTGCAGAGCGAGCAAATGCTTGCAAACATTAGTCCCACACCAGTTAGGAGAGCAAATGCAAGCCTTGCGCGAAGGTCCCATTTTCCACTAGCAAGATACCCATGAATATTTTAAAGTAAAAAAAAAAAATGTTGAGGCCTTTTGAGAAGTGAAGCTTGTGGGTGGAAGTATTCTGGTTAATTAGAGGGTGTCGTGAAAGATTCATATAACTTACAGTTCCTTAGTCATTGTTTTTAAATATAGCAGCGTCTTAAACCCGGAGCTTAAATACAAGTAGATAAATGTGTGGATTGTAACATTTCTCAGCAGCAGGTTAAATTCAGGGGGCGTACTCTAGCTTGCAGTCTCTGGGTGTAAAAATACATTTATGCTCAGTTAAGCTATAACAGGGAGTCCTTCTGCTGCTTGAACTGTAAGGATAACATTTTCTCCTGGGCTGGAGTTTATTGATGTCTGTAATGGTGAGTGTCTGTAAAGCAGTGTAACTGGCTCGGGGGAGAAAATTTGCCTTCGTCAAGGATTAATCGGTACCAGGCACTTAAGAAAAAAAGACAACTCTGCGGTTTGGTACTAATGCAATCGCAGCAATGCAGAGACCAGCTGCTGAGTGGCTAGGAGTGACCTTTAACACGCGCAGCAGGCTCCCAGTTTGATCAGGGACACGATACTGAAATCAGGAATAGCCGTTAAAAAGCCTTGTCGAGGATGCTGCATGTAGAGGCTTTGTGGGATGCCCAAATAGTGCACTTAGTATGTGTTGAAACCGGTTTTGGAGCAGTGACATGAAATGTGAAATGCTAGGTGTAAATTACATGCAACAGAAAAAAGGCAGTTCAAAAATATTGTCGGGTATGTTTGGTTTTCCTTTTTATTTTATAAAGAAAAGAAATAAAAAATCAGGTTTAAGGTATTAAAAACTACAAAACCTCTTCTAGCTGAGGTTTGGTCCTTTTCAGCTTTGTCCACTTGCTCGTATGAGTGATAGGATTTCTGGTTTGTGGATCACTGAATCCTTGTTACAGCAATACTTGTGGTCACTGTTGGCCCCTAACGAACGTATTAAAATTCACTGCAAACAAAAGCCCCTCTGCTCTGCGCCAGGGCGTTTGGGGCTGGGGTCGTTTCTAGGTTTTGTTTCGGTTTTAGGGGGGGGAAATGCTGACCTTAGTTCATCAGTATTCTTGCGTGGCTCATCGGCAGGCATTAACGCTTGTAAAGGCATCGATCGTAATACAGCCTGACAGGGGGAAGGGAGACGGCACGGTTTCCAGGAGCGGGTGACTGCCGCGGAGACGCCGCTCACAGAAACGTCATTTCACCGAGCTCATCGAAGCCCCGCTAGCGTCTCGCCCGAGACCACCATTCCCGTTACAAAACCGCCTTTTTCTGCGGCCCTACGAAAAGCCGAGAGCTGCCGCTTTGCCTCCAGCGCGTCGCTCGAACTAGTGGCTGCCTTCGGTAAATGAACGCGGTCGGGAGGGGTGGGGAGGAGGGAGCTGTGCCGCGAGCGGGGGGCACGGCGTGGCGTGGCGTCACAGGCAGCAGCGCCGGCTCGCTCGGCTCCGCGGCAGCCTTACAGCTCCGGGAGGAGGCGAAGGCATCGGAGATGTCTCTCTCCAACAAGCAGCCCGCGCCGCTCTCCGAATACAGCCAGCTGTGCAAAAGCAAGAACCCGGAGAGCTTCTCGGAAGCCTTCCACTGCATGGAGTCCCCGAAAGACTTCGGCAAAACCGAATTCGAATGGCAGAGGACTGAGGGGAAGCTTAACGAGATTGGCTTGAATGTAAACTCAGGGGGACCGATTAAGGATGGGCTCGTTAAGAACGCCGGTTTCACGGATGAGGACAAGCTCTGCTTCTTTGAAGGCAAACTAGACAAAGAGCTAAAAATAGCTCAGAAAGACAAAAGAGAAATTGAGGTGCAAGGCAAAAAATACCAGGCAGCTGCAGGTCACCTTGAGAGCTGGTCTCTGATTTCTGAAACGTTTCCTTCTGCGGAGGGGAACTTCGCAAACCCTAAAACTACAGATTTTCATTTGGGGCAGGCAGGAGCTGAAAAATCCTGTTCCGGGCTGGGTAAAAATGAAGCCATCACCGATCAGGAGAAGGCAGCCGGGAAGGCTGGAATGGAGACCAAGTGCCAGCCAGACCCAAACCTGCCCAATCTGTCCGTGTCGGAGAGCGAGCCCAGCAAATACATGAAGGAACAGGAGATCAGTGTCTGGAATCCTAATTTCCACCCCATCCTGCCTGACAATTCAGGGTCTAAGGAAGCAGCCGTGAAAAAAGATGGAGCCCCCAGCTATTGTGTAATTGGGGTGGTTAATGACAACTATGTGCAGAGTGGATTTTCTTCTTCCTTACCTGCATCTAAGCCAGAACCCCCGACTACAACCGTGGAGCTCGCGCAAGATGACTCCAAAAGTAGTGACTTTAATAATACCACCGAAATGGAGGAAGAGATGGAAGACAAGCTGAGCTGTGCAGACGACGGCAATTTTCTGAACAGGGCTGCCCACCAAAGGAAGGCAATGAGGCGTGCAATGTCCGAGTGCTCGCACTTGTCCGTGCCCCTAACCCTTAACCTGGCTGACAAATACCCTGAGCCGGTGCTTAGAGAAGACGTCGCTACCGGTCTGCTCTCTCCTAATAGCAGCCTGACCCAGTGCTCGAGCCCCACGGCCAGGAAGCCGGGCGCCCCGATGAAGAGGTCAATGACTGTGTCAGAAGAGCAAGCGGCCGCGTGCGGCGCGGGCACGGAGCAGAGCCGCGCGGGGCTGCCCAGCCTGGTGGTGGTGAAGGAGCCCCAGCCCCTGCCGGCCGAGGAGCCGGCTGCCAAGAAGAGAGAGGAGCGGGGCAGCGGCAGCAACTCGGCCAGGAAGGAGCTGGGCAGCCCGGGCTTGTATCACAGCAAACTGGAGCAAATCCCTGAAATCAGCGGCCACGACAAAGGGAGGGAGGAGGCGGCGGCGAAGGGGGAGAAGAGGAACGGCGCCGATGGGGCCGCCGGCTTCGACTCTCCCAAAAGCAAATGCGCTGAGATGGAAGCCAGCAAAACTGCTCCGCTGGAAAGAAAAGAAATCGAGGTCAGCGATGTGCAGAGCACTCCGTCTCCCAAGCAAGGAGATTTACCACGTGATGGTATGTTGCTAATTTTTACCTCCCTTGGGAGCAGGCAGACAGTAGGAAGCAGCTAAGTGACTTCTCAGGCTGCAGACAGAGGGTGGGTGCTCGGCACACCTGGCGGGGCTGACACAGTTCAGGTTCCGGTACTTAGAACAAAGGATGTATTTTTTGGGTGGACAAAAATGGAGGAAAAAATTAAAAAATAAATAAATAATGATTGCCTGGCTGATTCCACAGCAGCTGTTTTAGCAGCAGCCCCCGAATTGCTTCCTGGGTTCCTAAAATAGATGCTGAAGTCTGTAGCATCCGCACGGTGAGAGGTCTCTGCTCAGCACCCTCTTGCCACTCCCTCCCGCGTGCATCGGTACCCTGCTGGCTTGCGAGCCGTATTGTTAGGAGCCGAGGGCGTTAGCGAAGTTAAAACCTCGCAGCTTCTCCCACGGAGATCTGAGCATTGTCCTTTTCAGTTAAGCTTTTACACCCTTCGGTGTTCATTTGAGCCGGCCGGCAGGAGTACCCGGGTAGGGTGATGTCTGTAGTTAAGCTCTTCCGAAGTACTTCGGTGCCGAGATGCAAAATGGAATTCCCTGTTCCTGATCGCAGCCTCCCCTCCCCTGGAGCCTCAGTGGCAATAGCAGCTTTTATTTGCGGTGGTCTGCTGCGTGGCGGTGCTGTGGTGAGCGAGGGCCGTCTTCCCAGATGCAGAATTCATGAAAAGAGAAGTTATTTGTTGTTCTCCAGCCTGGAACAGCATCTGTCCCCAAAAAACAGTATACCTGCTTTTTCCCCAGGTTTGGGGTGTGAGGAGGGTCGGCGTGCTTTTTGTCTTTGTTGCCTGAGCTTTCATGGGGAGATGAAAGAAAATGTGTCAGGGAATAAAGACAAAAGGCGTGCACGAGGATTCCTGCATCCGACCACTTCTTGTGCAGTCGGCTGGTGTGCTCGGCCTTGGGCGCTACGACGAACGGGAGATGGTGGCACCTGGGGCGGGGGGAGGAACGCCGCGATGGGCCAAGGGGTGTGCTGCCCAGGTCCGGCTCCGAAACGCTTGGTTTGGGGGTGTTGGGCTCTGCACAGCAGTGAGCGTGGAGGGGCAGCCTGTGCTGTGCGAGCTACGGGATTAGATGCGTGTCTCCTGCTTCGGCGGCGTGTTAGTGACACCCAATGGTCGGCCCCAGGCGCTTGGCAGCCTGGGAGATGGCTCTGACGATGTTTTGCTTCCAGCTATCGGTAGTCACGTTCAGCGCGATCCTCTTCTGTCCGTAACGGCTTTTACTTTTCGCTAATAATTTCTTTAAGATGCTTCAATTTCCAGAGCTCGTGCTCGGGCCCGCCTCCAGAGGTTTTGGCAGCGCAGAGCTCCCGGCTCCGGAGTGCCGACATGTCCTCGGCCCTGTTGGTTATCTCGGAGCTGCCTTGCCCCTCACGGCCTGCTTGGTGCGCAGACTTTGAGTCACTCCGGCAGCCGTGAGATGCAGCAGTGTCAGGTTTGGTGGCAGCGCGTCACGGATTGCGGACATCAGTCCTCCGGAGCCTGAGCGGAGATGTCAGGCCCCGACGCGGGCAGGAGCCAGCAGCGCTCCCGGAGCTCCTGGCTTCGAGCTGCGGTTCGGGAGGGCGCCCGCAGGGCTGGCTGCTCGGCCGGGGACCGGAGCCGCGGGGAGCAGAAAAAATCCCGTGCTTGCCATAGAATCATCGAATGGCCTGGGTTGAAAAGGACCTTAAAGATCATCCAGTTCCAACCCCCCTGCTCCGGGCAGGGTTGCCAGCCACCAGAGCAGGCTGCCCAGAGCCCCATCCAGCCTGGCCTTGAATGCCTCCAGGGATGGGGCATCCACAGCCTCTCAGGGCAACGCGTTCCAGTGCCTCACCACCCTCCGAGTGAAAAACTTTCTCCTAATTTCCAACCTAAATCTCCCCTGTCTTAGTGTAAAACCATTCCCCCTTGTCCTATCGCTACCAACACATACAAACAGGCGTTCCCCCTCCTGCTTACACGCTCCCGTATACTTGTGCCGTGCACCTTCCATGTTAGGGAATTTCTGCGGTATCGGGGTTCGCCAACATCTGCTCTGTGACCCAAGTTTATTTGCAGCGAGGCCGTGGTGTCTTTAGCAAGGAGCTTTGTGCTCTGGACACCCAGGAAGCCAGGTTCGGCCAGGCCGGCCATTCTGCGGAGCTTAGAGGCACCATCCCGAACACGGACCCGTATGTGGGATCTTTAAATCAGAAAACCACTAAAAACGATTTCAAGTGGATTGGCATGTTTTCCCCCGAGGGGCTGAGCACCAGCGATGGAAAGGTCACTGAAAGACGGGAACGCTTAGCTCTTCGGTCGGTTGCTTTCCGTAGACAACCAGTTTGTGTTACCGAGCTTTTTTAAGCATTTGGGTTGGAAATTTTGCACTCTCGCGATGTGTGTTATAAAAGCTTGTTTACAGCCCTTAAAACCACAGGTCTCAGTGCGATCTGGTCTGGTAATAACTGAATGGGCAGGCAGCACGAGGGTTTTCCTAGGTAAGGAGATGGGAGTTGTATGTAACTGCTTTTTTATTCCCTTCTCCAAAACTGACAGGTAGGAATTGGGCAGGTCGGGTTTGCTTTGTTCTGTTGCCTATGATGCCTTCGTAAGAAATACAGGCTGCAAATATTTGCTGCAGGAAGAAAACATAGCAGTAGAAGCAATAAACATTTTCTTTGCTTTGTGTATCTGCAGCTTAGAAAGCATTTTTGGAATGCAAAAGGAAACAGACAGGAATTCCTTGGATGTTTCCGAAAGGCTTCACACTTTGCGGCGAGCTTCAGCTTCCTCTCCGCCGCTACTAAGCAGAGAGGCAGTTGCGATGAACGCAGCGCAGCCAAGCAAGCAGCCGTGGCTGTACGTGTAGAACTGATGGTAAATCTGTCCTTTGCATTTCATTCAGGGCTCGATTACCCGTTCGTATCCCTAGCAGCCTCCTTGCTTTGGTCTTGATATTCCCCTTGCAAGTCTCCTCCCAGCCACAAGGCAGTGTATCCAAAATGGCCAACAGATCTGTGTGATCCGATGTAAACGGGTTTTCCTTCTCTCTCTTCTATCTGTTCAGTCTGAACTTACATTCAAGGGGAACAACTTTTGTCTCTTGAACCTGTTTTCATCCTCAAATTTCCTGAAAGAATCGCCCAAGCAGATGTGAATTACCTGAGTGGCATTTCTCAGAACTGCTGCCCAAAGTAGCTTTCCTCGGCCCTATACAGCTAGGTTTTTTGTGGGTCTTGTTGTTTTTTGCTAAACCTCTACCACTCCTGGTTTTAGGGTGACCTAGAACTGCACATAAAATATTTCTTACACATAGTTGGGTAGGAGTATGACTGCACACCTAGTTAAATGTCAGTCTAAAAATTGTCGGGAAGGAATACCCGTTCAAGTCTTGCGTGCCCACGGCAGGTAGTTCAAGCGAGAGACCGCGGCTGCGGGTTCGAACTGGTCAGAGCTGAACTGTGCAACTTGTTCTGGTCCCTTGTTTCATCCGTAATCACTGCAGATTCTTCCCAGAACAAGAGGTCGCATTGTTTCCTGCACTAACAATAGATTCGATTCATGTTGGCGTTGTGTAGAAGCCAGCGTGTGATTTCTTGCACATACCTAAGATGTCAGCTCCGATGGTCTCACTTACACAAACGTGGTTCCCCACTGCCTTTGCCTTCTGCCTTTTCTCTTTTTCTTTGAATTTCCTCCAAGTTCAAATACTTTTCACTCTGAAATATCAGAGATTCCAGGCACCGCTGGAGCACGCTCAGCCGAGACCGTCGCCTCTCTGATACTTGTAGCCCGATACATGCATCGGGAAAATTGTCCTGGTTTCCTGACCCCTTCTCCATCGATCTGTAAGCAAGGTGTGCAACCCGACATAATTTCTCAGTCTCCCGTGGTGTTTTACAGCAGCACGCTTCGTTGTGTTGTGGTTGAGATAAATGTAGAGCCTGAGACTGGAGTCACTGCTGGGTGAGGGTGGGAAGCCTATCGCCCCACATTAAATAGATTAAAGTTAATTACGGGATTAGGAAAAATCAGCCCAAGCACCTTGTAACGAATTATTGATACTCGTTCAAGTGATGTTACTGGGGTGGATGGTGGCTTGCTGACAAGGTTCCTTGCCAGATGAAATCAGGCTTTTAATGAGAAAAGAAACAAAGGGCTGCAGGCTGCGGGGCAGAGGAGAAAGTCAGCAGAGAGGAGATGAACAGAGCAGCCTGGCGAAAATTCTTCCTTGGTGTACACACGGTCAGCCTGGGAGTGGGTTGGAAATTGATGCGGAAAGTGTTGTAACAGTTCCATAAATCAGAATGTCCCTTGTGCTGTCATACGTTCCTCAAAGCCAGCAAAAGCCAGGGGATGGGGTCGGGTGGCAGGGCTCTGGAAATGCTTCGAGGCAGGGAGAGCGCAGGAGAGGTCAGGCTGGAGGGCAGGGAGGTGCAGGAGCGTGACATGGGACCGGCTGCATCACGGGTGATACCTTATCCGTGTGCTCGGCTCAGAGACGGGATCGTGCTTGAAATGCTTTTGCGCTTGGAACAGGGGGATTGCAGTTGCACGCTTACAGTACCTGAAAGGAAGCCCGGGATCCCCTGCCCAGGCGTGCCCAAGCCCCGGCTGTCGCTTTGAAGCGCTCTCAGACTTCTCCGACATCTAGAGCAGTCTCAGGGACAGAATATGAATATGAGAATGAATATGGAATATGAGTTCCAGCTTTTTTCATGTCCAGCATCAAATTTTTAACACAGTATTGTAGTCAGACAGAATGTGTGGTACTTACTCTAAATAAACATCTGATTTCAGTGTCTGATTTAGGATTTCTGTGATTTAGGACACTGATTTAGGACTTTCTTTCTCAGGTAAAAAATAGCCTTAACGAATCAACCTGGGCTTAGAAGATGCAGGCCAGGAGAACATCTGGTCTGTTCCTCGATTCCTGATAATAAGCCAAAGTGTACACGTTGATGGAGTTGCATTCTGTGCCAAAGAAAACGCTTACCTGTTCTGTATTTGGGTCAAGCAGGAGACATTTTGTTTAGCTTTCTCTGGAGAGGGGAAAGCAGATAGGGTTGTATTTCTGCTTAAACTGGGGCTTGGTGTATTTGTAGATAGTTTTGTCTTACGAACCTCCGACAGAAAGGCTTTAACTGGGTGGGCTTTGTGATGAAGCAGCTCCTGCTGGAGGAGGACGGATGAACAAGAACCCGTGCCTCTGCAACATCTGGGCAGAAGCAGTATCGAACGTGGTCTGGTTTTGTTTCCAAGGTTGTTTACGTTGAAGAGGGAGAGTAAAGATGGTCATTGCCTTATTGCTTAATCTGTTTCTCTTAATGGATTTTCTGTTGATGACTCTAATCCTTACGAGAATTACGGAGCTGGTGCAGTGAATGATGTTTTAGTTCGGCTTAGCCTGCCCAATATCCCTTGCTGGGGATATGGAGGATGAGCGTGTGGCCTCATTCACCACCGCGTTTGAATGCAGCCACAAATCCACGTGCAGCTCGAAGCCTGGAACGAGCCGACCTGAGGCAGAGCCTGGGCACCAGGCAGGTGGGGTGCAGACCCAGCAAGGGGGAGCGGGTGGGAAGGGTGGGAGGAGAGGACTGAGGGGCTGTGCTCTCAGGGGCCCGCTGAAATGCTCCTTTAACTAGTCAATGAAAGGGAAGAAAGGAAAGCAAGACCTAACGTTCATAACCTTCCAGCTGCGTGGTAAATAATGACCGCTACCACCTATCTTCACTTTTTTTTTCAGGCTTTTGCTTACCACAGCAGCAGAAAATGGGAGTGCTTGCTGTTGGCATTTTAAGATCCACTTAAGCCACATTACAATGGGGTCTTTGCCTGTTCCTTTTGACATGGAGAATGAATTTTGGGGAATGCCAGTTCGTGAATGAGTTGCAGCATGACGCTTAAGAGATACACGCCCATGGGTTTCGTTCTACACAAGTTCCATCATTCATAAAACCGTGCAGTTGACTTTTAAAGATGCTCCTGTGTTTCTCTAAGTACTTTTTCCTAATTTTACTTTTTCAGGGAAGGAAACATGAACGGTAAAGCTTCTCAGATTTAGCGTCCGATTTATTTATTTGTTCACATACGCTAACAGCTTTCACGAGAAATCTGCTACAGCAAAACTGCTTGTGAAGGGCTCTGAAAGGCTGGAGGTCTGTGCGTGCTCCCCTTGTGTTCCCGCTCGGCGTCACGTAGCACGGGCTGTAACCCTCGTGGGTTTGTTCCTGCACTTGCTGAGGAGGAGCAATAATGGTGCTGTTGTAGGGATTTTATAATACGTGGATGTCATAAGGATGCCTTTGTGTGGGTTTCCTTCAGCAGATGAAATTGTAGGAGTTCAGAAAGGAAAAGAGATCAAACTAGGGAAACAATTGCATCAGTTTATAAAAGCTTTACACCGTTCTGTTCTGAATACAAGATGTAAATCTGCTTGTTGTCCTCTGCCTCAGAGAGGTTGTAGTGGAATTAAAAAGATGACAAACAAAGGCATCACACTGGAGAAATTCACATGGAGAATGGCTGAATAACTTTATTTTCAAGCCTGGAGGAGAGAGGACTTGGAGAAGGGATGGGTATGATATTGTCTATGAATGACACAAATTGTATCATGAATGACAGAAACTGTGAACAAGAAAAGTCTGTTCGGTTTTTCCGGTCTAAGAATGTGGGTCGTCAAATGAAAGTAACAGCAGCAGGCGCTACCGGGGGTGCTCAGGATACAACTGAACCACGTCCTGAGCAATCTGGTGTAGTTTGAGCCTGTTTTGAGTCGGGAATTGGGCTAAGTGACCTCCAGACATCCCTTCCAACCTGCATTATTCTGTCATTCTAATATTAAATGATTACTTTGCCTAAAAAGCTGTTGGGCAAGCTCATGGAAGAATTACAGACATCACCTCCGGATCGGGTCGTCCCTAGATTGTGAGTCACAGGCTGGTGAGAGGGATTTATTTTGGAGAACAGTGGATTTTTTTTTTCTTTTCCTTATGGTTAGGAAAACTATATATGGTTACTCTATTCATAAACAGCTCCTGGTTTCAAGAAGACATATGATTAATTGCGTATGGTGTGGGCATCCTCCTCTACAATGCTGTAATAGTCACTCAGATTGGAGCAGGGCTCCGGAGGTCTCTGCTTTAACCCCAAACTCAAGATCATGTCTAAGTAGGTCACGTAGCTCCAGGGCCACATCTGTCCCTTGCAAGGTCTGCAAGTCTCCAATGATGGAGATCACGCAGTGCTTTTGGGCCTCCGCTTGAGCTCCCTCGCGTTGAAAAACCTTTTCCTTACGCTGGGAAGCTGCCGGCTGCGAGCAGCCCGACCCGGCGGGACCTGGAGGCGACGCTGCGCTGCCTGGCCCCGGTGCTGCACCCACGCAGGCAGGTCGCTGAGCTCTCACAAGAGGTATAATTGCGTTTCCAGTGACGAGCCAAGGTTAAAAACCTGAAGCATTGCCCGAGCTGTCCGTATGTGCAGTTGGCACCTGGGCCAGCTGGGAGGAGCGGCGCGGCGGTGCGCGTTGTCCTGCCTTTCCGGGCCACGCCGCGCTCTGCTGCTCCGTCAGGGGCCTGAGGCTGAACGTCACCCGTGCTGTCGTTTCCCTTTGCCCAGCTCTTCTGTTTTCAGATTACAGCGGACTTGGCTACCATTTGGTGCTGCTTTTGAGGGAGAGCCCCCGTTAGCATTCGGAAACCTCTGTCGAAAGACTAAATTTGATTTGTCTTGTTCCTTTTTCATCTGGAAGACACCCATGGTTTCCAAACAGCCGAACATAAAATCAGCCACACCCTGCATCAGAATAGTTCCTTATCCATTTGGAGGGAGGTTCTGTAAATCCTTGTGATGGGCCTACAAGAAAGCTGGGGAGGGACTCTTGGGCAGGGGGTGTAGGGATAGGACACGGGGCGACGGCTTTAAGGCATCAGAGGGTGGGTCTGGGTTAGATCCAAGGCAGAAATCCTTCCCCCTGCGGGCGGTGAGGCCTGGCGCAGGCTGCCCCCAGGAGCTGTGGGTGCCCCATCCCTGGCAGTGCCCAAGGCCAGGCTGGATGGGGCTGGGGGCAGCCTGGGCTGGGGGCAGGGGGCCCTGGGCACGGCAGGGGGTGGCCATGGGGGGCTTTGGGGTCCCTTCCCACCCAGACCCCGCTGTGGTTCTGTGATTCAATTTCTTAACCTGTTTTCTAAGGAGAGGAAGTCTCCTTACAGGAAAGCTAACCATGGGAGAAGCTGCGCATCAGGATCTTGTGACTTGGAGTTCTGGAGAGGCGATAGCTGGGCTGGGGCTGAATGACTACGTGTGAGATACGCTTGGGGGCTCCGTCAGAAGTTGTTCTCCTGAGCTGTATATAAGCAACCGTATAACAGTCTGTTTAAAAATTAAAATTGAGCCTTGGAGGACAGTTTTGGTCTTAAAACGATGGTAAAGTAGCTGTCCTCTGCTCTGTTCTTTGGTGGGGAAAAGAAGATCTGTCTTAAACACATCTGTCCTTCGATTGCTTTGTGTAAACCTCCTCCTTCGTGCTCTTCATGGCTTACCCTGGTAGTGTGAGACAAGTTATCTTTTTGTAATTTTCATGACCTAGAAGAACAGTATTGTCCCCTTTTATAGCAAGGACCTGAAGCCTGTTTTCCCAAGTGTCATCCTTGGCCCAGAGCATCCTCTTTTTACTGCTCCTGAGAGTCGCTGCTCCGTATTTGCTAGGACTCTTGCTCCCACTGACTTCACTTTTACCTGAGCACCACATTGTCTTTTTGCCGGGTCCTTCACCCAGTAACAGCAAATACGTGGTTTCTGGTGACATACTCATTTAAAAACACGTTTTTTAATTTATTGCTGGCCCCGGCGTGCCCAGTGGAGCTTCAGCCTCTGGGATGTGGTGAGCCATCTGCGACTGCAGCGCGGGGACTGCCTTCGGTAAATTGTCAGACTGCTGAATTTGGGGAGATCTTTATATAAGAGAGGGCACGTATCTGTGTGCCAAACCCCTCCTGGAGCAGGTGAGAGCGGAACCTTGTCAAGGAAACATTGCCACTGTCTGTGACGTGCAGGATAGTTGTCGCTAGCCTTTTTCTCAGAGCCTGTTTTGTCCAACATCACCCAGCGGCTCTGTTACCCGCTCCATCCACACGAAGTCCCAAAGCCCCGTGGGGGCAGCGGGCTGCCCGCGGGTCCCTGCACCCCACAGTACCACAGCTGGCCCCGGGGCCTCCAAAGGACGCCCGCTATCGCTGCGAGGGAAACATGAGCACAGCTTATCGGGTTTGCTCGCTCGTAATGGATGTCTGCAAAACCTCAAACGAAAGCCCGGAGTCTGCGGTTGTCGGGTTGGTTATTACGGCGGAGGCGATTTGTGTTTTCGGGCTCGCTTAGATTTGGGTAATTTCTTCCGGGGTCCCCCCCGGACCTGGTGAGACAGCGGTGCCTCGCACAAAGTTTGGTTTCCCCGGTTGGCATCAGGCTGAGTAACGAGCCTGGGGTGCAGGAGCAGCGCGGCACAGCGTGAGGAGCAGGAGGGAGATGAGAACCGGCCGCAGGGCTGCCTCGCGCTCTCGCAGCGGAGCTGCCTGTGTGGCCTGTCCTTTCTTCACAGAATCACGGAATTGTAGGGCTTGGAAGGGACCTCCACAGATCATCGGGTCCAACCCCCCTGCCAAAGCAGGTTCCTTAGAGCAAGTTGCCCAGGTAGGCGTCCAGACGGGCCTTGAATATCTCCAGAGCAGGAGACCCCACAACCTCCCTGGGCAGCCTGTCCCAGCGCTCCCTCACCCTCACTGTGAAGAAGTTCTTTCACATGTTGGTGCGGAACTTCCTGGGCTTCATTTTGAGGCCATTGCCCCTTGTCCTGTCCCCACAGACCACTGAAAAGGGGTTGGCCGAATCTCTCTGTCTCCCACACCTCAGGTATTTATACACATTGATAAGATCCCCTCTCAGTCTTCTCCAGGCTGAACAGCCCCAGGTCTCTCAGCCTTTCCTCACAGGGAAGATGCTCCAGGCCCCATATCATCTTTGTGGCCCTCCGCTGGACTCTTTCCAGGAGATCCCTGTCATTTTTGTACCGGGGAGCCCAGAACTGGACACAGTTCCGGACACTGGACACTTTTCTCCCTCAAGCCCCTTCCTCCTGCCCCCGGCACAGCTCCGCTGGCGGCGCTGACGCAGCCGGGCCGCTGGTCCCCCCACAAGCACCACGGAGCAGGAGCTGCGGGAGGAGCCCGGGCAGCGGTCGCTGTCCCAGCTCTGAGCCAGATGTCCTTGAAATACCTCCCCGAGGTTTGTTGCCATGCTTGGGGGAACAGGCCAACTGGGAAGTCTCTTAAATAATTCTTGCAGACTAATGAACAAATTTGATTAAGATTTGGCAGCTTTTCCGAACGTTTCCTGCAACAAGCACATCTTCCCAGGCGATTCTCTGCCCTGTGTGGGAGCGAGCACCTCGTAATTACACGGGGAGCGAGCGTGCCGGGCAGCACACCGGGTTGTGGCTCCAGTCGAGGCAGCACGGAACAGAGCGACCCCTCTGTAGTCCCCTGGGGCTGTGCACGGGCCCCCAGGCTTCAGAGGCTGCGACAGAAGGGAGCTGCGTAGCGTCCTGCGGCCCTCCGATGCAGCAAGCTTCCCCCCAGCGATCCCGGCTTCCACCAGCGTTACTTACATTTTAATGTTCCCATTAAAAAGAACAATCTTGTTCGCCTTACAGACCCTCCGTCCGCTCGGATCGGTTCCTTTGGGTGTTCGGTGAGGTTGTTCCCTCCAAACGCCCTGTGTTGTAGCCTGTGTTGGACAAGGCAGCGCGAAACACCGTGAATTTCGTCTTCTCATTCGATCAAAAGCAAGGAAGCTGCTGAGTTTAAATCCTGAAGCTATGCTCAGGGTTTCCGAGAAGCCGTGTGAGGCTTCGTGAGCCGACACATCGCTGTGGCCGCGAGGCGCGAGAGCTTTAGTGCTGCTGCCATTAGCCACCACCGTCATCATCTAATAACAGTAACAGGCCGTACTGAGAGGTGATTTCCAATCAATGGCAAGTGACCTCGTGTCTTTGTATTGGAGACAAGCAGGATCCCAAATAAAGCTCCCCAAAATCAAATCTCCAGGCGTGGGGGCTCGGAAGCTCTGAATGGACAGAAAGGAGGCGGCTGCTCAGCAGCAGGATCTGTCCACAACAATCGCTCTTTCTGGTACTGCTGCAGATAAAACTGACAAGTTAAATGAGGGAGAGTATAAAGGTTTATTGAGATTCCGTGGAGAAAAGCAGTAGAGAGGAGCCAATATCGATCAGCTACAAAAAAAAATGACTTTCTAGATAAACATGAATGCCCCTTAAGAATTTTGCATTAAAACTAGCAGCCAGCCTGGACGTTTTGGTGCTTGGTTTTTTTGCAAGGTTTTCTTTGTACGCAAAAGCCATGAAGTGCAGTGCTGCAAAACATTTAAGGTGACTTGGGAGTGACTAGGAAGGGGTTAATGCAATATGAGGGAAAAAAAGCTGCTAAACTTGTCCCGAGTCAGAAAAAATAAATAAACCAAGGAGAGCAAAACCGCTGTGCTGCTGGGCATCGCCCGGGCAGGAGGAAGGCCCGATTTTATTCTGCTTGTTTCAACAAAGGCGTTTGTACCAGAGCTGAACTGTCCTCTGAGGCTCTCCCTTCAAGGCTGACAAGCGAGAAAATGTGAAATATAAACAGCAATTTTCAAAAGACGTGCAAAACAACCTGTTACTGTTGGAATTGCTGCGCCATTGTCTGGTGAGCCCTCGTCATGCGCTGCGGCGCAACAATCTGCTGCGTTGTTAGAAAAAGAAGCACCCGACACAGGCTTTGTTTTGCTGCCCCGATGACAAGGGGAAAAGGATGAGATGTGCGATGGGTTGTTAGCGCTGTGCCCTTCTCAGAGCTGCCAGGAGTCGCCAGGGGACGCGGCTGGCGGCCGTACCCATGGCTGTGCCGCCGCGCTGCCCGCCGGGGAGTTGTGCTGCGGCTCTCCTGGGTGCTGTTGTAGGTCCTCGGCAGCCCTGGGGAGCTGGGGGTGAAACCTGGGGAGCTGCTGCTCTGCGTCCTGCTCTGTTACGTGGTTTACCTTGGAGGGCAGGCAGTAGTTAGCCTTCCGCTGCCAGCTGGACAATCCACCATCAACCTTAACAAGGTTAAAAGTGATGGAGGAGGTGGTTGTGGCTCCCACGCTGCGTTCACTGCTCCCTGCCCGGCACAAAACCCTTCGGTGCGATGACAAAACCCAGCAGTTGCTGAGAAAACCTGGCCGCCCTTGCGACCGAGCCTAGGCTTTGCGCTGCGAATCACCGTGTGCAGCAGCATGGCACCGCGCACCCCACGCTGACCGGTTTCCGTACAGCCCACGTGTGTGAGTGAGGTCCCCGCGCTGCTGCTTCCCTCTGCGACGCCTCAGCTGGAGGGTGAGACGCGGAAGAAAAGCAGCTGGCAAGAAACAGCCGGAGTGGTAGGGCTAGCTTGAAAATAGCACCTGGCTTCAAGGCAACAGTCGTGGTGTAAAAGCTGGCAGAGGCCAGAGCTTCACCATTAGTATTCCAACGATTTATTTTAATAGCTCGAAAGATGGGAAAGTTTGCTATTTTTAATTAAACCAGAGGCTCCCTTCAGCAGCTGTCTTTCTTTCCTTCATCAGCTGAGTAATGGGATGCTAATGGCATCTGGATGAACGTTTGTCAGCCTGCCCCTGTTGCAGGGAAAATTTTTCTTCTTGAGTGTCCTGGTTTGGGGGAAATTCTTCCAGAAATAGCCAACCCGTAACTGTCTTGTTCCGTCACCTCTTGTTACAGCATTGAATATTAAGGGGGAAAAAGTAAAACAAACAAACCAACCAAACGAAAAAGCTCAAACTTAAGTCTCCGTTCATTTTCTTTTTTTGCCAGCAAAACCAGAAGAGCCCAAACCAGCTGAAGCCGTGACAGGGAACGATATCACAGCGCCCCCAAACAAAGAGCTTCCTCCCAGCCCCGAGAAGAAGACAAAGGTAGGTATCGGTTCACGTTGAGCCTGTTTGCTTCTGCGGTTTTAATTTGCCAGCTTTTCTGCTTCTTAAGCCACGGCGACACGAGTTCTCTTTTCTGAGCTGCCATTTGTGAGCCACTTTGCTGAAACAAAGGCATTCAGTTAGGGAGCTGTAAACAACGCAGGCTGCAGCAAATTTGGCTGAAAATGGATTTAATGAGTTCTTGGTAAGCTTTTATTTAAAATAATGATCTGGTTGGTATCTATGGTATAGAAGTGGTAGACATATTCAGTAACATTTGTGCTATGCTGATACTCTCCTAGTTGTTTACAAGACATTTATTTGCATTACAGTTAGCACTGAGAGGTCCTGCTCGGGACCTGCTAACCTCTTATTTTAGGTCTGTTTATGAAATAAGAGAGGCCTGCATAAGAAGCATGCAGCATTCAACAAAACCAGGCCCAAATTCTCCAAGTTAGAGTAGGGGTAGAGGCTGGGGGTGCTCGGTCCCCTCGCAGGCAGTGCTCCTGTGATCCCTGGCGCTGATCGGACGAGGATTTAGAGCCTGCAATCCGTTGTGTGCATGTAATTGGAAAGCAGTGTCCTGGTTACTGCATGCGGGACTGGATGGCCAGGAGCACCCAATTACTAATCCCAGCTTTACCAGCGATTCCTTCTGTTGCTTTGGATGTTGCTGGAATAAATCCTGTTCACTTTGAATTGAATGGCAGAGCTCCCCGGGGCTCCGAAGGCACCAGAGCTGCTTCGTTGTGATCTTTCCGCTGTGCTCAGAAAACAGAAAGCCAAGTTTTTGTTTCATTTTCGGTATCATTTTCATGTTCTTGCAGCTTGATGTTTTGGTTTACAATGCGCTACTTTTTGTTGTGTTTTTGTTTTTGTTACACTGGATTTTGCTTTTTGAAAAAACATAAAGCCTGCAGCATCCACACCATCGGCAAAGCCTGCAGCAACGAAAGCCAGGCCTCTGTCCGCTACCAGCCCCAAGCGGCCAGCCTCTGCCGCACCCGCCCAAAACAAAAAGCCCACGAGCCCTACTGCAGGTCCTACTTCCGCCACTACTCCTAAACGCCCAGCCACCAGTACTACACGTCCCTCCACCTTAACTCCAAAAGAGACTAAACCAAAGGTAAGTTCTTTGCTTTTGTGCGCGAGCTCCAAGACCTTAGTTACATGTTAACCTACCAGCTCTTTTACCCAGAAGTCACAACCTAATTCTGGTGCTAAACATAGGAGGATAAGATAATGAACGTGATTCACTGCAAGACACGCACGGTTATTGGCATCAGCTGCCACTAACCCACTTACAGCCTCGGGTCCCAGGCATTTAATGGTGTCATCGCGAAGGAGAAAATGAAACTTGACTGTATTAGTATGGTTTTCCTTGTGGGACTGTCAAAGTACACAAGATATTTCTTCATGTCTCACCATTACTAAAGGAGGATTTTTTAAATTTTTAGATACATTGCAAACCCAGGATAGCTGTTAAATCCTGACAGGAGCATGGGAAAACTGAGTGGAGAGCTTCAATATTAATATTGAGGGGGAAAAAATCAGTGTGCACACTTCGGTATTTCCCCATGATTGTCTCTTTATGATGTCTGGCCATTATAAAAACTGTGGAGAGGTAACTGATAATACTTGTATGTGCTTAGGAAATTTGGAGATTTGTAACTCTCCAGTAAGAAGACTTGTGGACAATTCTTAGTGTTCCGTCTTAATGCTCAGGGAGGTATCCACATGCACTGTTAAGAATGGGAAATGTCCCTTGAATTTTCCCTGCACCGACTCTGTGACCCTTCTGCATTGTGCACATCTGGAGCTAGGTACTGGACGTGTGGAGCATCCCTCCCCTGCCCCTGCGAGTTTAAACACTGTAGAAATGTAATCAGCTTTTGCCTGGAATCATATTGATGTTAAGATGAATTTTCTGCTCTCACTGAGCTTGACACATGAAATTATTTCACCTCTTATGTCTGCTTGAGATACATTTGGCTAAGGTCTTATCTGCGTCTTTGTTTAGCCCTAGTCAGAAGACCTTTCTGTTCACGATTCTTTACATCCGAGTTACCGCATAGTAGAAGAACTGAAATTTGGAAGGGAATATCAAAAACTATTTCAGAAGCTTTCAGCTTATGCTTAAACACTATTGTTTTTATTACACACTAAAGCTTAAATAACTGCATTGGAGCTTCTTGTAAAAACTAGTTAAATGAAAGTAACAAAGAATTCGAAAGCAAAGATGTAAATCTGTACTTGCTGGAGCAAAGTCCGTATCCCTCTGGGTGGAAATGCTGGCACTTGGGCAGGTAACACTGAACAACGGGGCTTGAGCTGAACTCCTAGCAGGCAGAAGTCGCTGACTGTAGCGTTTTAAGGAAAACCAAATTGGCACAGATTAGTTTTTTTCTGCAAATCAGTGTCGTCAGTTTTATTTGAGTTTTTGCGTGATTCTGAATTCCTGTTTGATGTAATCACTCATGTCATTTGTTTTCATGTATTAACTCAGGATCTCAATACTTAAGAGTATGCTTAGCTTAGAAAGCATTTCTGCTCTGAAGGAAAGGACCCTCTCCCAGCAGTACTGCTAGTGGACCCGTGTTTTCCATCGTGTTTGGAAATCACTGCCTTGTTCACATCTGTAAGTGGACACCAAGCACTAATGCTGGAACGGGTCTGGATGAATTCTAATATTCGGTGTGTCCAGCACTGCTGGATGTAGTCAGCCACTTCTGCCCACCTTAATTATGTTTTTTTAATTTTCTGCTTTAAAATGCCTCAACAGTGCCCAGCTTACGTGTTCAAGAACTTACACAATTGTGTCTTCCATATTAGAAAAAAATTCAATTTATTTCATGCTTTTTGTTGGCAAACATTTTGAAGAGACTGTCAGTGAAATTCTGGCTTTAACGGAGCCCATCCATTTTCAGGTTACAGATGCAAAGAGCCCAGATAAGCGGACCTCACTTTCAAAGCCTCCGTCATCTGTCACTCCTAGAACTACTGCCAGGAGCACCCCTGCTGCTCCTAAGACAACAGCGGCATCTCCAGTCACGGCAGCTGCTGGGGCAAAAAGTACCACTACTTCTCCACCGAAGAGGCCAACATGTAAGTAATCTTCTGTTTGTCTTCAGGAGCTCTCTCTAAACAGCCGCAGGTTTTCTGTTTGAGTAGCACCACTGGTTCTCACAAAGGTG
Source organism: Anser cygnoides (assembly GCF_040182565.1). NCBI lineage: Eukaryota > Metazoa > Chordata > Aves > Anseriformes > Anatidae > Anser > Anser cygnoides. The sequence continues at coordinate 1,025,032 of NC_089874.1, forward strand.
TGTGTCCGTCACGTATCCCAGTACTACAGACAAGTTTTTGCTCTGCCAAGGTGTCATCATGTTGGCATCGCCCTGTGACCCCAATTTTATTAAAATTAGCCTCTTAGTAAACAAGATTGATACCTTCAGGTTCAAAAGAAAAAAAGAAACCTACAACCTTGAAATGCAGCCACTTAGGAGAAGCTGTAGCTGCTGTGAACCAGCTCTTCTGAGAGGTGTAAACTGGCCTACCTGTTAGTCAGAAGTGACCAGAGGCTTAACTATAGCTGTCTATATATTAAAATAAGTATTAACTGTCTTAATACAACATGGGACAGGAACTTGTGCCAAAGCGTGGAGATGGTTTTTTCTTGCCAGAGCTTCCTCTTCCAAAACCAAATCTGAATGAGCTTCTTCCAGGTCAGCTTGAATCAGCTCTGTGTGATTCAGAATTAATAGAATTGCTGAACCTTTGATTTAAGAGAAAGGATGTTACTACCTCTTTATTTTCTTACAGTAGCAGTTAAAATAATCACTCAAAACAAATTAAAACTTGCGGAAAGCAAATCTTCAGGATGGTGCTTTAAGTTCTCAAACTGGTGCATCTAAAAAAAAAACAAAGTTGAAGTGGAGAAAAGTGCATAGCTTCCCCTTATAGCACACAGGTATGTCGAGATAAAGGGCTGGAAGGTGATGAAGGCAGAACTTTAAGTGAGGACGGTTATCCATTGCTACAGGTTGCCTTGGAATGTGGCAAATCTTGTTTTGGTGTATTTCCAGCTGGCTGTTTTGTAACAGGTGCCAGCTCACCTGTAGTGTGTTCTTCTTACTGGAATTATAAGATGAGGTCCTATAATTTTAGGCCTCGAGATAGCTAAATAACTGAACTTTCTATTTCTTTATTGTCATTTTCAAAGTCTAGACATGGAATGTTGAAAGGATTTAAAAAGAAAAAAGTCAGGCAAGAAGATACTGGCTTCTCTTTCAGATACTCGGTTATTTATGGGATCAAGCTATGCTTTTAGCTTTGTCAGCGAGTCTGGTCGAAATTGTTCAGAAGATGTTTGTAGCTCATGGACAGCTTGGAGCAGAATGGGAGGATTCAGGTGTTGGACTGGCTGAAGTCTGACTTCCCGCTCCGTTGTGAAATGGGTGGGTTTGGAGTGGGCTTGGGTGCTGCGCTTGCTTAGTTTAATTCTCTCTTAGCCACACAAAGATGAACTGCTGTGAGGAAAGAGCTTCGCCTTCTTCCTCTGTATGGACTCTGTTTTTTTCCTCTTCATTAGTGCTGGAAGAATTTGGAGCTGAAATCACATCAGCTTCATCCAAAAGCCGTATCCCATCCCGGGCACTGCTGCCAAAGAGGGAATTTCCCACGAGTTTAACAGAGTCAGCAAGAAGCATGAGCAGAATATTAGCTTCATGAAAACATTATTTCCACTCACCTTAACAGTTTGAGAGATTCAATTTCAGATGAAAATATAGTTAAATGTTCTCAAGGCTTTTCAAATGACTGGATCTCATTAGTCATTTATCCAAATTTGCCAATAAATGGGTAAAAATTAATGCATGCTAGCTGCTTTGCTCTGAGTCCCAAATTTGGTCATTTATCCAAATTTGCCAATAAACAGGTAAAAACTGATGCAAGTTAGTTGCTTTGCTCTGAGTCCCAAAGCATGAATTCATAACCCATCTTTGCCAAAAGAATAATAGTGTTAGAACTGTGTTCAAACGTATTAGACTAGATGGACATCCCACACTTCTTGCTCAAGGGGAAAATATAATTAATCCTGCGCAGAGGAAGCATTGCACTTTCCAAGAGCCACGTATCTTAACTAATCCTGCGGACATTCCTGTAAAATTCATTTTGTGTGGTCTTTTATGCAAACCACAGCACAGAATGCTTAACACATTTTAATGAGTTCAGCTGAGTTAATTTCTCCTTCCCAAACTGAGAGACAAACAAAGAAGGGTTTTCTGATGACATTTGAAAGGAGATGGAGCCAGTGGTGCAGAGACGCAGAAAAGTTGTTCCAAGTGGCGAGATGTGCGGCGGGAGAGGTTCTGCACCCGAGCGTGGAGGGACATTGCCAGAGAACAGCGAGAGGCCTGGGTGGGCGATGGAGAGCTGAGGGCAGCTGGAGAAACTCCACCAGGAGTTAGAGAAGCTTTGTCTGGATCTGGGAATGCTTGGGGGAGTCATGAACGGTAAAAAAAATAAAATAAAAAAAAGGGAGGCTTCTTTTGGGAGAGGAGAAAGCAAGGGCGTTATAGGGGGTGAGTGGTGTTGCGAAGCCACGAAGCGAGCCGAACAGCATCAATTCAGATCGGGCAGAGCAGACGCAGCTTCAGCGAGGTGCAGAGCTGCAGGTGATGGAGAACTGGATCTCTTCTGGTCACAGCTTCGTTTCGCACAACCTAGCATGAGGCCAGGTTAAAAGTTTCTGGCTGAAAAAGGCGTTTCAGAAGGAAATCTGCTCCTGCTTTTCAGGTGTCTAAAGAGAGGCGCTTTCTTGCGGTTCGCTCAAATGTTCGGTCATTCTCAGCACACAAACACGTGTGAATTGTGGCTTGTTTGGAAGTTGTGTGGTTTCACTTTTTCAGGCATTAAATGTCAGTCACTTCCTCTCCTAAACAAGAGGCATGGGTTGTGTGGCGCAGGGTTTATTTGCTTATCTATATTTAGGCTTCTCCCCTGCCTGTGAAAATGACAGCTACGTTTGTGTAAGACCACCTCGGCTGTTGTTATAGCCCGTTTCTGCAGTAGCTTTATCAGATTTTTGACGTTACCTGCTAATAACATACACAGAGTTCCGGCATTTGGCTCCCCGCTGACACGAGGGGAAATAATCACCTCTCTGTGTGTATCCAGATAGCATCGTAGTCCATCTGCCTTTGTTCAGAACTACGCATATTGTCTCCATGTAGTCAGTTCTTCCCGCTAAAGTTGAGGTCTCAAGGAGGGAGATGAGGTTGGTTTGACAGGGCCTTTTGGAAGTGATTGGTATTAATTACGTATCTATCTATCCTTAAGGCCTTATTAAATTATTCCAATGTGTTTCATCTCGTTAGCTAGTGTCTTATCGGTGGTGTTTAACTGAATGCTTTTAGCAAAGTCTGGGTGGAGTGATCCGGGCTAACTTGACCTGTGGTTGTCTGCCTGTTTTGCTTGTTCCTTTCTATACCGGCATTTCATAAAATACCCTGCTAGCTACTTGAGTTTATTGAAAAATCTAAGGCTGTTAATGGAAATTAAATATTAGAAGATAGGGGTCCTTCGTAGTTTCTAACTACTTCGATTTTTCTGTTCGGTATTTATTTTTAACGTTGCTTTCATTTGGCTATTGAAATGAAGCAGACTTTAGCCAAAGCTGTCTGTCATCAATAGCAAAAACTACAATTTCATTATCAAAGAGCTCTTTGAAATAAGGTTCTGTTTTATTTTCCAGTCTGTGATTTTTCCTTGAGCAGTTCTGTGTATGGTTTTATTCTGCTTTGGGAAATGTGGATGCGTTCCTGGTTTAGACTGTCCTCTGTCTGCGCGGAATGTAATCAGGTCACGACCACTGGTGTTTGCCCAAAGGCACATTTTCAGTTTAGTGACTGATTTTTATTTTTATATAATTAGAGTAGGGACCACAGTGTGCAATAACTTCTGTGCAAGAAAATTGGCGTTGGTTAGAACGGATCTGGCAATGATACCAAGATCAAAGATGGACAAATGCGATTCTGCTTTTGCTATTTAGTAAAGAAAGGATTTTTAAGGAATGAAATTGGGTCAGAGTTAAAATAATGTTTGAGTGAGTGCTGTCAGGCTCTGAAAATTATTTTAAGAAAATTATTAAGAAAATTATTTTAAGAAAAAAAATGTAAACTCAAAAAAAGTAAACTCACACAACACACTCAAGTGCGTTGCATCATTGAGTGATGATCCTTTTGATCCTTTCGATGAATCGATCCTTGTGCTGGAAAACACGAGAGGCTGTTGCTGCTGCGATGAGGAGGACCTCAGCCCAATGTTCACAGAGAGCAGGTCGTTCCTGAGATGCTTTCTTTCAAACAGCATGTTCGAGACAGGGGTAGTGGGTAAAAAGGACCGTCAGGATGCAATGACCTCCAGGGGAAGCTGTGCCAGGATCCCAGGCTTCTCATCTGCGCAGACTGGCTTTCACTCTGAAATACTAACCGGTGTGCTTTGCGTTGGGCAGCTATCAAGACTGAAACAAAACCTGCAGATGCCAAGAAGACCGCTGCAAAGTCACCATCAGGTAATTTTGCTCAGTTTCCATCTAATCCAAATCCTCTTTTGTTTGCGGCTGTGTTTACTGAGCAGGCCACTGTACATCTTTAGGACGCTGAGGAGGTTTGTGTAAATGGCCTCTGACCCATCTTCCCCCCGCCCTCCCTCTAACTATCACTGTGATCATTGTAGCAGACTTGGCCCGCCCTAAGAGCGCTTCTGGAAACGCAGTAAAAAGTAGTGCCACCACTCCCACCACCACCTCAAGCGCACCTAGTTTACCTGGAGCAGCCACCAGCCGTCCCAAACCCAAGCCTGCTGCAACCAAACCCACTACAACCTCAACTGCAACTGCGGATGCTAAAAAAACAACTGCTAAGGCTCCAGCTAAACCCAGCACTGTTTCCAAGCCTCCTCGCCCAACCAGCAGTGTTTCTGCTCCAGATCTGAAAAACGTACGTTCCAAAATCGGATCAACAGATAATATTAAACATCAGCCTGGTGGAGGAAAGGTAAGTTTCCTCAAACCTGATACCGATATGCTCCTTGAAACTGTAGCTCCTAAGCATTGTGGGTGCTCTTTGCTAATTTTGGTGGCTGTATCCTCACTGCTCTTCTCATATTTGTACTCTGCAGAGCTCCTCCTTGAATTCTTGGTTTATGCAGAGGGCATTAACAAAGCATTGATAGTAGGGTACAGAAGGAATCCACCTTAAAAGCCTGCCTGGTGTTTGCTGGCACACGTACAGGAATTCAAAACTTTGTGGTTCTGTTTTTCTGTCGTACATCCCAACATAGGAACTAGTTGGTATTGAAAGCTCAAACCGTGTTTATATTCCAAAACTCTGCCTTTGAGTAGAGGAATTGAGTCTGGTGAATGGTACAGAAGGTGGGATAATGCAGTGCGATGCAGGAAATCTGGATTCAGGTGTGAGTTCCACAGCACCTTTCCCAGGTCTAGCAACAGGGACTCTGTTCAACTTGTCAGAGCTGAAATGAAACATACACTGCTCCTCAGATGAGTTCTGGTGGCCACAAGAAAAGAAGAGGTTACTGAGGAAGGGGCTGTAGGGAGTAGTGTGTACACAGATAAAACTTGAGGCTCTCAATCAGTAATGATCTTATATTAATTCTCACTGTAACTGTCTACCATGCACATGATAAAGGTTTGGGGCTATGCCTGTAAGCCCCTTCTGAGGGTTTAAATCATTTTGTGGATATGCATGATCATAAAACCTTCAGTGGGTATTGTACAACAGGTACACCATCTTTGCCTGACAAAATGCATTAGCAGCTTGCGCACAGTCAGAGGGCTTTAATTTCCACAAAGGGGAACTAATTTGCCCGCTCGCCTTTGCTGCAGGTCTGCTGTAATGAGTAACCCGGCATATAACTTTAATCTGATGCCCAGAGAGTTCATCTCATGCTGGGAGCTCTAATCTCCTCTTAGGCACATGAAAGTCAAGGGCGTTCTTGGGCTGTGGTGTTGTATGTCACAGAGATACACGCGTGGAATTATTCCTCGGGGTTAAGGATATCTTAGTTGTACTACATCATAGGATGGTCCTCAGCGCTTGGAGGTCTACAAGACAAAGCTTTCACTCTGTGAACAGGACAGCGACACTTTCAAATTGGTTTCAAGTTGCAATATATAATATTTGAAGTTCACAGATCCTGCTAACATCTGTTCAAAGAGAACGTGTCAGCCTGTTCCATGATTTCAGGCTGTGCTAGGGTTCCGTAGGACCGCAGAGCTTTTTAGCGTGCAGGGTTATTGTGCTGGTTTGAGAGGATTTATTTTGACATTCAGTTTTACTGTCCGTTGTTTTGTGGTTATTTTCATAGTAGTGGTAAATCCTGCTTTTGAAGAAAACTGCCCGTTTCGTAGTCTTATTTATGCTGGGATGTTTTCAGAGGATGAGAACGCCTAGGGAGCGCTGAGGCTTTTTATTTGTTTACTGCTCTGCTGGTGGGTTAGAGAACTGGAGGATTTCTGCTCACCCCCCAAAACACAGGGTCTGCTGCTCCTATCTGGACCCAGATTACCAAAAAATGGATTATTACCAAAATTAATGGAATTACCAAAAAAATGATATTCTCAGCTAGTTGCTGAATTTTTCTAAAACCTATAAATTTGTGTTCAGTTTTCTGTTTAGCAAGACCAGTTAGGTCCACCTGCATTCGATTAGCTAAAAATAAATAATAAATCATCTGTTAATCCCAAAGCCTGACTCACCCCGGCGTGGGGGTGAGAAATCGGAGGTGGGAGCACAGCGCGTCTGTGGCCAGCTGGGCTCTAGAGCTCCAAGGCCAAGAAAGCTGGCTCGTGGACGTGTGCCTCCGGGACCTGTGCGGTGCCCTCCGTGTGGAGGAGGTGCTCCTGAGCTGCTGCTGGTTTCTGAGGGACGGGCTGAGTTTTTTCACACCGTGTTGTGTCTTGTGTTCACTCGGAGACCTGTCAGTGCGGCCACAGGGGAAATAACGGGATGCTGATGAAGAGCACCTGAAAGTTCTTTGAGAAACGGAGAACTTGTCTTATTTATTGCTCTGTGCCCCCGGTGTGCCTGTTCCGTCCCATGTCTGAGCAGCGTTGCTCCCCCTCCTGCCCTTAGCGTTACTGACGGGCGATTTACTTTGCCAACAGCCACAGCGCGTAAAAGTTCTCCTGGGTTGGCCACTCCACTGGTTTTATCTATCGGGGTGGCTTGTGTTCCCGTACTTGCCTGCCCACACGTTTGCTTTTGCTGTTTGAAATCATCCGTTTGTCTCCATCTAGGGGAAAGTAGAGAAAAAGCCAGAATCAGCTGCTGCTGCACGAAAGTCTGAACCCAATGCGGTCTCTAAAATGGCTACAGCTAAAACAACCGTAACAAAAGAGGGTGCCCCAAAACAGCCCAATGGGAAAGTGAGTTTATTTCAGACTTTTCTCTGTGGGAGACGAAGGAAAACATTTCCATTTTGAGTCACTTTCCCTCCTCTTCAACTCTTCTGCTTTCTCCTGTCAGTGTCACTGTTCCCTGCACAGACACTTCTCCCATTCTTTCTTAAAGCTGAGATGTTCCCAGTTCGGCACACCAGAGGTCACCGTGGTGGATAACTTTTCAATGCCTGCTATAAAACATTTTCAGCGTAGCCCTTCATTTTAGCTTTTACATGGGCTTGATTTTGAGTTGGAAGTTTCCCTTAAGACCGCTTCTTCGTACACAACACGCGTGTGTAACTGAGACGAGAGCTGCTTTTCAGGACGATGGCAGAACATCAAGGGTATTCCTAATGTCTTCCCTGCGATGTTCCCAGCCTGGCTGCATCGAAACCCATTGACCGTACCTTAGGCACTCCCCATTTGGTGGGTTACTCTGAAGCTGTCGGGACACCGTAGTGCGTGAGCCACCCAGGACCAGACGGGGAACGAGGCGGGGTGCCCGTACCGCAGGTTCAGTGCAGGCATCATCAGGCAGAGCCTGGTAGAGAAGGGTCAGATTTGTGCTGCTAAGGAAGCCAGTAAACCGATGTAAATTTAACAGAAAAAGTACGTTTTCATAACTTCTGTTGTACTGAATCCAGTCTTTCAGAGCTGGCTGAGTAGCTTCTAGAAACCTGCTAAAGTGAGAATCTTCTGGTGGTTCCTTTTGTGCTTTGAATTTATCACCTCCTTCTAGCAAATACTCTAGGACACGGCTTCTGCCACGTTTCGTGCTGTTAAATAACTCCCAGACTAAACACGTGTTGTAACTAACCCTGTGTAAACGTGGGCCTCTTACTCTAACTCAGTTACTTCACCCTGGTGAATAAAGTCAGCGCATTTAGCATCCTCTTGCTGTATTTTGAAAAAAGAGTCCTTTTAGCTTAAAGGAGAAACTCTGCATCTATTTAATTAACGTCAGACTTGTCTGATAAAATTTAACCGAAGGTCTGACAGCCTTCATTGGAAAACAGTGTTTCTCAGACGGGGTTTTACTGCCCAGGGCTTCTGAGAGGCGTTACCCAGGACTGGAGTCAGTCCTGGCAAGCAGAAATCACTGAAGTGCAGACGCGGACCTGAAATTAGGACAGTGCAGACACGGACCAGAAAGACACGGACCAGAAATGAGTAGAGTGCAGACACCAGAAATGAGTACAGTGCAGACCCGGACCAGTTCGGAGCTCCGCTGGAAGCAGCAGCCCCGTGGTTTCCATCCGTGGAGGGAGGAGGCGGCCGAGCTGGTTTTTGCCGCTCGGATTTGTGCCTCCACGTGCTCGGGGCAGCTCTCGCCAGCGAGCTCCAAGGAAGCCTCGTGCGGGGCTGACACGGACCCAGCTCGTGGCAGGCAGGCGCCCGGTGCTAACCCCCAGCACCCGGTCGGTGGTGGCAGTGCTTCTGCTCTCGCACTAACACCGTCTGTGCAGCCTCTCGTTTCGCTCACCTTTTCTCTCACTCTCCTCCTCAGTTGCTTTCACACCTAATACTAAAGTCAGATCGAGCTTAACACGACTCCTCGTTTACCCACCATTTAGAGCATCCTCTCCAGCCTGCCGTATGACAACTCTAACCAGTCCTCTTCCCTTGTGTTGTTTTCCATTCTGTAACATTCTAGGTCCAGATAGTCTCCAAAAAAGCGAACTACAGCCATGTTCAGTCCAAGTGTGGTTCCAAGGACAATATTAAGCATGTCCCTGGAGGTGGGAATGTAAGTATGGGCTCTGGGCAAGCTGTCTTTCTACTAACTCCTTCTCTTGTACCGTGTTGTGTGTCAGTCTGTAGAATGCCCTGCTCCGGGCAGAAAGGTATGGCAGAGTTTCAGGGCTTCTGGAAATAACGTAGGCTGGCGATTTTTTTTCCCCCCTTGGGCTGCTAGGTTGAATACACGGGTGTGTGGGTCCTGTTGCACAGTAGCACGAATGCTCCTGACCTATTTCTCGCATGGTTCACGTGGCATTAATTGACCAAATGTGGGATGTGCACATTGCTGACCCCAGGAGCGAGTTCACTGTGGATTCCCTCTGCAGTCAGTGGAGGCACCTCATCACTCCTCTGACCTGCTTTTGATGTCTGATTGTAGACGAAATGGATCGTGGCCTAGAATTGCCTATTGCTCTTCACTGGCTAGTAGAGCGAGTAAGTAAAATTAATCTGAGTCAGATTAATTTTACTTCATGCTTTGCAAGAAGGGAGACTTCAAAAAAGGAGGAAGAAAAGACTGGGACTTAATCTCGGAGCTGTGATTAACTTCTGAATTTAAAGGCTACTGGTATCTCTGGCAACAGAGTTGAGCTTGTTAAACGGAAGGCTAATCTTCTATGTCTGTGTCCTAGGTTTGGCGTATTATATCCTGAAAGTGTCTGGCCAAAAAAAAGTACTATCTAGATACTAAAGGTTTGGAAAACAGTGGTGGTAGTTTGGCGGGTGTGTTTCCTTGTGGACACAGCCTGTGACGCCTTACCAAATCTGCGCTGGCCTGCTTGTGCTAGCGTTAGTGTGCAGAAATACAAAGGCTGGATGGTTTCAAAAAGACATTGATGTACGTAAGCACAAGGAACTTTTTTCTGTTGGTGTTTTCGCCAGGCTCCTGAGAAGAGGAGCCCAGCTGCCACAGCTTGTGATGCTTTCTTTGGGCCCAGCACATGAGAGCCACTCTCAGTGAAACTCCCTGCACCATCGCTCTGTGAAGTATTTGCTAATATTCAATTTCTGGGGCCAGAATTAGTGCTGCTGTATGGTCGGTGCGTTCTGTTTGGCGTCAGGTTCAGCAGATAGAGGTGCTCCGTAGGTCCTGACTGTGGTGCAAACTGCTGGGGCCACTTTTCCTGGGAAACCTACGTGTATGTGTCTAGCTGGCTGAATCTTTACTCTACATGGCCAGTTCTTCCTTAAACCTTGGGCACATCTCTGCCCTCCTTGCTTTTCAGCTTGCTGATTCTCACCAGTGGGATTTGCCATTCTTATTTGGTATTTTGGTATTTTACTTGCCCAGCATATTTATAGGAGTGCATGCATACGTGGATGGAGCTTTCCCACAGAAGGGCTCACACAGGGAAATTCTCTGCTTTGCAACACAGGAAGAAAACCTGGTGTTGAGACCACCGTGTGAATTAGTGCCCTTATAGTGCTGTTCTTCAGTTCCGCATGTTTCTGCTGCTGCCGTTTGTGCACTCAGAGGAGAGCTGTATTTTATAAGCCACTCTTCTTTTGCCACTCTTACCTTCATAGTCTTTTAGTGGACAACAGATCTTACGTATGCTTCCTTTTTTGAGGCCAACAGAGATGTGCTTTAATGTGGAGGATATTTTTCTTGCTAGATAACTACGTAGAGGAACTCTTTCTTCTGATAAATCACCAGACCTGTGCTTTCTTCTTTACGTTTTGCTCTTCTGTCCTGGGAACGTTTTCAACTCCAGAGGACGTGTGCCCACTTTCTTTCTCTCGACCACACTTTCCTTTTACCACTGCAGTTTTTCCCCTTACTTACTTAAGGTTTTTACTTAGAGAATAAAGTGCTTATTCTTTCCAGGTTCCAAATGTCCCAAAGCCAGCTTCAGGTAGTTGTTCCCAGCCATCCAACGCCCCCAGACCCAGCTCGGGCAGTACCAATGTGAGTAGAAGAGGCACAGAGGCCAGTCTGGCTCCCTGTAAAAGTGGTTCCTGTTACTCATTTTTATATCCACTCACTCTGGGGCACTGTAATAGTAGTGTCCTCTTCCAAGGTGGTTTTTTTTGTTCAAATAGTTGTGATGATCACTCCTGATGGAACATTTCCTGATGCTTAATTCCCAAACCACACTGCTGATGGGGATGTCTGGAAAGTCCATTGTTCCAAGTCTGTGGCTTCAGTCAAAGCTTGTAGGAATCCTGTGGACAAGAGGTGTGGTTCGTAGCACATTATGATTCAGCATTAGGGTTGCTCTGGTAAAAGTGATGGACAGCCTAAGTGAAGTTGTTCCTATCAGGCATACTCATTATGGGTCCCCATTTTGCCTTCTGTACAGAGTGGTTGAGGTTGGAGGCACCTCCGGGTCCCTCTGGCCTAACCCCTGCTCCAGCAGGGACACCCAGAGCAGGGTGCCCAGCACCATGCCCAGGTGGCTTTTGAGGATTTGCAAGGAAGGAGGACCCCAGAGAAAACTTCTCCCCTCCAAGATACCCAAGAAGCCACGCTCAAAAGCAATAGATATCCTTCATATTTCTGTTACATTTGACAGAAATCCCATGGCACAAAGACAAATTTCCTGGGCAAAAGCTTTTGTTGGGCTTCAGTATTTTTCTGCTCTTGTTTTAAATAAAGCAACAATAAAGACACAAATTTTCCAAAATGCACATAGCATACGTATTGTTGAAAATTCAACGAGTTCATTTGGAATTTACATATGGTTTCTCTACCCTTTGGTTTTACCTGCTCAGATGCATTGGGAAGTGGTCAGAGGTATGACACAAAACGTAAAAAGTGGTGAGGGTCACACTTCCCATGAAAACCTCTGTATCGAGCTTTGAGGTCTAAGATTTACTTGGCACCAGAGGCTGAGCATTTGGCTCTACAAATGCAAGCCCAGTCATTTAACCCATCTCCCGTTGCAAGCTGAAAACAACTCACGTTAGAAATCTTACAAGAAATATACTTTCATTTAGGTATAAATGTTTGTATCCCTGGGTGAAATCATGAATAGTCATAACTGGGTATGTCTACTCCTGCTGATGATAAACATTATTTTAAGAAGCATTTTTATGAAATAGAGTCCAGTTCCAAGCAAACAAATACATTATAAAAGCTTCAGTAACTTCACTAGCAGCCACTAAAAAAAATGAAATTCAGAGGCCATGATTTCATGTTTTCGGAGTGTGTGGTGTCTCTGAGTCAGGGTACAAGATACGGGGAATGACATATCAGGAAGCTGAACCGAGCTGAGCAAACAAGGCGTCATGGCTTTGACTCATCCCTCTTCACGAGTAATAGGAGGATTCATGCTTCCTGAGAACGACGTGCTACAAATTATCATGGTAGTTTTCATAAAGCCTTTAGAGTAATTTGTAAGTGGACAAATTCTTGTTCTTCTTTCTAATTTTCTCTGAAAAACAATTTGTGGCAGAACTTTCTGTGCACGTAGGTGCCAGCTGGTGGTTGATGACATGGATGGAAAGGTTACATCCTCTTAGCATTACTACAAATAAAAACAAAACTAAAAAAACACAACCAACCAAACAAAAACAAACAAAACAACAACAAAAAAGACACACACATACACACCAAAAAAAACGCCTGTGGATTTTTGCCACAGAAAGTTTGATGGTAGACATTTCCACCTGACATTTCACGACTTTTCACCGGACCAGATGAGCTCCAGAGGTTTCTTCCAATTAAATTATCCTACGACTGTATGAAATGAGAGATTTAGAATTAGTTACGCAGAGGTTAATTCCAGCCTAGAGGAATCTTTCGTCCACCTGGAGCTGCAGGAGAATTTTCAAGGTGTCCGAAGTGGGGCTCTGTACAATTCACTTAGTGTCTAGAATATCCAGGTGTCAGAGACGAAATATTTTTAGAGCAAAAAGACATAAAATCTAAGACATTTTGACTTCACCTTTGTCCTACCTCAGAGAAGACACTTCTCCCCAAATTCAAAGCAATGTCCTGACGCACTGTGCTCTGACATTTGGCTCATGGTTGACTTGGAAGAAGATCACTTGCCGAGTCACGAACATGTCATGATTTCTGGATTGCATCACCCTGTATGTTTTTTCATGGGTGGTTTTCTACGCTCGTATTGGTCACTGGTAGAATGAGGTTAAAGAAAACTACTAGGAGAGAGCTTCCCTGCTCCCGGTGTTCTGCCTGTGAGAAGGATAGCTTCTTCAAGCCATTTGTCCGAGCCATTTGTTCCATCAGAGCACAATGATCCTACCTCGTGTCCTGTCCTTGGCAGGGAGGGAGGAGCACAGTGAGGAGGCTGGGAACAGACACGTTGTAAGAGGTAGAGAAAAAAGCTGGAGCTGGTGACACGGTTCTGGCCCTGCAGCAAGGGTGGCCGAGTAGCACCGTGAGAGGATGGACGTCTGTCCTGGCGTCTCTCTGAAGCTGCCCAGGCCATGAGCAGAAAGTCTGGGGAACGTGGCAATGGAACTGGCTTTTGTGGTCCCTCTGCCAGCGCTTTTGTATTCTGTGGACATACCCATGAGCTCAAGAGTTGCTTCTGGTTACTGGTCCTTTGTTAGCTTTTATCTGGTCTCGGTTTCTGTCTGCTCACATTAACCACTTGTGGCTGGTCCAGGCATTTAATAGTGCTAAAGCCTTCTGTAGCGTTGACGTGCGCTGGCTGGGAAATGGGTAAGGAAGAACCATCCAGTGGAAAAGGGGTGCAGGTTCGCTAAGCCTGACCTGATGTTTGAGATGGTGCGTTGGCCTCCAGATTCCCAGGAAATGCTTCTTTGTGCTGACTTGTTTCTTTTTGTCTTGTAGGTGCAGATCCAGAACAAGAAAGTTGACCTTTCCAAAGTGTCCTCCAAGTGTGGCTCGAAAGCAAATATCAAGCATAAGCCAGGTAGAAATTCTACCATTTCCTCATGATTTGTCTGCAGAAACTGCAAGTCACTTAAATACTGCCCTGGATTGTGCTGAACTAGTTTAAGGGGTGCGTTGCTTTCGGGGGGTGTTTCTGGAAGTGCTGCCTAGGTCCCTGGTGGCTTCTCGAGCAGAGGAGGGGGTTAGGAGATGAGCATTTTGTCGTGCCTGTGGAGGTAATTACGGCTTTGACTTCGTTCTCTTTCCACCCCATTTGACAAGGTAGATACTTAGCACAACTGCTTCAGGAGTGAGAGAGCTTTGTTCGTGCTCCCAGAGGGCTTTGGGGGGAAGGTGCCATGGAAGGACAAAGTAACTTCCCTCCAGGTCTTCAGGGCAGATACGAGGGACGTTTAGCCTTTGGTTCCGTAGCAGCTCCTGTCTTACAGACAACACGTTGGGCTCTCTAACGACATATTATGGGATGAGCGTGCAGGAATTGTTTGTTCCCCACTGAGCACCCAGCAGTTACTCTGCATGGATTCCTGCGAGTCTCAGGTTTCCTGACCAAGCCACGACCAGCTTCCCACTCGGCTGGCGTGCAGGCAAGTCTCGAGCTCAGGGTACCGTGGCTGCTAGCAGGTTGTTTGAGCTGTGCCTTTGTGGCATCCCAAAGCATGGCCAGTGTAGTGACTTCTGCGGGTTTGTCCATAGCTGAGGACAGCTGTCTGCATGGGAAGACTGGCAACCAAACATTCGTGTGCGAGGGACAAAGTTCACTGACCAAAGCTGAAAACAATTCCTACAGGCCCGTCTTTGTCTGCTCCTGGGAGTTCCCTGCACCCTTTCTGCCAGCCCCTTAGGTTGAAAGCAGTTCAACCTTGTACACAGAGCACCACGGATCAACGCCGCAAAACACGCTCCCCTTTGAGAACGTGGTGCCACGAGCATGACCTCTGTGTGTTCGGCGCGCTGTAATAACAAGCTCCGTGCAACAAAGACCGCTCTTGTCCAGGGCTGATTAAAGCAGAGCAATCCGTCCAGAACTGTCTGTTGTCAAATGTTTTAACTGATCTTGTTGAACCAAATCAGTTGGCTTTCGTAACTGGCCAGGCAAAGCTCCTGAGGTGCTGGGGACTGTGTGTTTAGTGATGTCACCGGGAAGCAAATTGTGCTCAGTAACATTTCAATAGTTTTCTGAGAAACCTACCAGAATACGGACGGCACATACCTTCTTAGTTTATTAACGGGAACTGCAGCACTCTAAACCCAGGGAAATCTTGCTGGTTGTTTTACTGACCTTCAGGTTCTCCTGAACCCGAAGCCTCCCTCCATTTCCCAAGCTTGGCTTCTCCCTGCTGGCCCTGTCACCCCCTGAGTGCAGGCAGGCAGTGGCACGAGGGTCTGTGTGTCGGGGCGGGAGCTGTCGGTCCGGGCAGCCATGCAGCTGCTGACGATGGAGTAGGAGTGGGGATCATGAGCAAAGGCACACAGCGAAGGAAAAGGGGTAGAACATCTCCCGGCACCAGCAACTTCACAGGTGGGCTGAGCTGATAGCGGCCTTGGCACGGGATGCAGATAGCGGGCGGCTGGTAGGACGTGTGGCTGTCCCCACCTGACGGCACCTCCAGGGCTTTGCCCTGCAGCACTGTGTGCCTGCGGTGTTCCTTGGCCTGCGCAGGTGGAAATTACCAACTTGGGTCTTGCCAGTTCTTAAACTGAACCCGAACTGGAGGGAGAGCGAGGCATTAAACGCATTATTTGGCTGTGTTCCTCCTCCCGAGCAGATCGGATCCCCAGTGTTCCTCTGTGGGGACTGGGAAGGGGACGGATCTTCAGTGGGACTCTTCTGGAGGCGTTAATAAATTCACCCCTACACGATCTTGTTCTAGGGGGAGGAGACGTCAAAATTGAGAACCAGAAGCTGAACTTCAAGGAGAAGGCCCAGGCCAAAGTGGGTTCTCTGGACAACGTGGGACACTTGCCAGCAGGAGGAACAGTGAAGGTGGGTGCAGCCAGCTCTGGTACCTCAGGGTAGGGTTTAAATTTGGTTCTTCTCCTTGTCCTGCTGTTCATGTAGCCCAGCCTCTCCACCCCCAGCCTTTTGTAGCCATCCATTTATTTCTGTGGTCTCTGTTTTGTGAACCCCAGGAGTAAGTATGAGCTGAAAAGAGGAGAGCTCTGAGCCCGCTCAGCTGCCTGCCTGAATGGGCTTCCTGCTCTGCGTTACTTGCAGGGCTCGTACTGCCCCTTTGCATTTGCATCCTTCCTCTAAGAGTCGGCGAGCAGGGATTGCTCTGTAAGCCTGCCGGAGCTGCTGCATGTGGCCTGCTGGGACCTCTTCCCCCCCCCTCCCTCTTCCCCCCAGTAAAGCTGATGAGATCGAGGCGCCCTGTGCTGGGAAATGGCACCTGGCAGCTCTCGGGAGCACTTCTCAGCCGCAACCTGCACTGCAGCCCAGCCCAAAGGCCCTTTGTCCGAGGGCAAGGAAGGATTGTGTGTTCTTGTCAGTGTGATTCACTGCCTCTCCCCATGAAAGCGTAACTCCAGCTGCCCCCCGGCCCCAGCTCCGCAGATTGTAGGTCTCGCTGCAGCAAGGAGACATCTGCTCTTCGGGGAGGGAAATTACCCCGCTCGAACGACCGAGTGATGGATGTGTGGGCCTGACCTATCACGCCACGCAACGATTAGAGCAGTGCTGGGGATTACGTTTAGGTACATTCGCTTGTGCTGGGGCTTTCATGTAAAGCACTGCTGCTTCTGAATTGGCTGGTAGCCCTGGAAGCAGCAAAACCAATCCTGTGCTCCAGCGTCACAACTGTGACTTGGTCTCATCCCCCAGCAGGAGCGCCGGGCGGAGGTGCAGAACCTCCCCCTAACCACCCGGCATCGCTTTGTTCGAGCACTTTTGTGTCCTGGCAGGGCCTCGGGTTCGGCTGGCTTGAGCCATTGTGTTAAATGCTGTGTGCGCTTGAAAGAAATAATCCCTGGCCTGAAGGGCAGCTCGGGCGGCAGGACTCACAAGTATATTTAGTACGTGCTCAGTCGTCCCCGCCACAGCAAGGCGAGAGGTGGCTGCCGGAGGGTTTGCTGGGGACACTTCGGGACTCTCCAACCCTTTACGTAAAGTTCAGCCTGGGCTCAGTGAAGAGCTGAAAGTAGCTGTAGAGTACCCGGCGTGTTGGTAGGGACGGGGAGCTTTCTGTGAGGAAGCCCGGCTGTTCAGTGTGCTGGGGTCTGCGGGCCACGTGCCGCTGCTCTCTGCCAGTAAGGAGGGTTGGCACGAACCTGCTAAAATCTTTCCTGTTCAGAACCAGACTGATTTTCCGGCTGTCTCCATGGGTGCAGAGTCTGCCCGTGGCACTCTCACCCGTTTCTGTTGGCTCTGGCGCTGAGCCTTGCCGTACGGAGACCAAGTCATTTCCCCGTTGCACCCCGCAGCCCTCAGCTAGCGCTGCCCCTTTGGCGTGCCCCGGGGAGCCACGTGCACAAGGGCCGCCCTCGTGGCGTGCAGATTGTCCAGGCCACGTAGTCCCTGCAGGGGCACCGAGATGTGGCTGTCGGGTAGGGGGGGAGAGCTCACACCCCGCAGGGGGGCCAGGCGCTCGTGCCATGTAAGTGGGTGCAGGGAGTCCGCTGCGTCCTGCAGCGCTTACCGGGCTGCAAGGAGGGGGCCTGGCTTAGCCCGAGGAGGGCGCAGCAGCCTTATTCCCCGAGGATCAGACACTACAGGGCACAGGGTAAGAGCAGAGCTGCTTCGGACAGCAGCCCCCTCCCCGTGCTCCTCCCCTGAACGTGGCCACAAGGGCTCAGGGGCACGAGCCCAGAGCAGCCACTGCTCTGCTTGCTGTGCTTGCAGCCCTGGTGGTGCCCGAAGGTCCTTCAGCGACCCTGCTCCCCTCCTGGCAGGCCCCGCCGGCATCCTGCTCTCCTCTCTAGGGGCTCTCAGTTGGCTCTCTCAGGCTGGCAGAAGCTGGTGGCTCCCTTGGGGACGCCAGCTGCGGTAGAACAGGCCAGCACGGGGCTTTCTGTAAAGGCTGCGCCCCCAGGCCTGCTGTTGGCGGTCCAGCTTCCTCGTACAAACCTGGATTCGGGATCCGCTACCTATCCTTTGGGTCTGCTGCGTAAACGTGTCCACACGAAGGAGTCTGCTTCACTGGGATCTGCTCAATCCGCCTGCTTGCTCTCCACCCCGTAGCTTGCTGCCCCAGCCCTGTTACCCGGCCTGCCTTTGTCTCTCCTCCTCCCTCACCGGAGCGTTACGGGCGCTCGCGGGGACGGGGTGCTGAGCTCCGCACCCCGTGGCCGGGGGCACGGCGCCCGCGCTGGGACGAGCTGGCAGGGGCGGCGTGGTGCCGCTGGGCCACGGGTGCTGGGGCACTGGAAGCCGCTCAGGACGGCGGCTTTCTGGGGGAACCGAGGGGCCGCCGCCTCCCCCGAACGCCCCCGGTCCCTGCGCGCGTCTCGGCAGCTGGGGAGGGCGGAGGGGGCTCGGGGGAGCCGCGTTTCCCCCCCCTGCCGCCACCCCATTTTCGATTGACTCCTCCTGTCGTCCTCCCCACCCCGTTGTTGTCTCCTTGTAGGCTGAGGGGAGCGCGGAGCCAGGGCAGCTCCCGCCAGCCCCTCAGAACGGAGAGGTGCCGGCGGCCCCGGCAGGCAGTGAGATGCGGGAGAATGGCGTAGGGCCGGCAGTGCCCACTGCCCTGAGCGGTGGTGACCAAAGGGAAATTCAGAGCTTCGAGACTCAGATACAAGAAACAAGTAAGTGCCTGTGCCTTCTCTCTACGCACTCTGCCGGGTGGGGCGGGGAGAGCACCGCAGCAGGGGCAGAGCAGCCGCCCGTGAGCACTGGTCACACCGCTGTAATCTGAAAGTTGAACTGTTTGTATCGATGTCTGCAGGGTTTTGCCTTTTTTTTAATTGAGAAAATTGCCTTTTATTTTCCAGGCATCTAATGATGACATTATGGTATCGTCTTCCGTTCCCCTCCTGTCCCCCCCCCCCCCCGCCTCTCCTCCTCTTTCCTCCTCCTGCCCTTCCCCTTCTCACCTGCCCTTGTGTCGCTGCAGATTGAATCTCACAAGCTGACGTTCCGTGAGAAGGCCAAGGCTCGAACAGACCACGGAGCGGAAATCGTCGTCTCCAAACCCCCCAACCTTTCCAGCAGCACCTCCCCCTGGCGTAGCACATCCGTCAGCGAGAGCCTGGGCTCGGTCGCCTCCTTGTCACCGCTGCAACAGCCAGCTCCCCTTGCAGCGCTTTCTCAGCAAGGCTTGTGACCCCCCTGCCCCCCCCCCCCGCCCCGTCTCCCTCGCGCTCCCCCCAGTAACGCAGCTTGGCCCTCTTAACCCGGCGTCTGGCTTTAGGTGGGAAGGGGACAGCGTTTAGCAGGGCTAGCGTCCCTTTCGGCGGCGCCTCCTCTCGGGTCAGCGCCGTCTGGTCGGCCGTAGGCACGGGGGCGTCCTGGCCGCGCACCCCCTGCCCGAGCGTGTCAGCCTTTGGTCCCTTTTGGGGCTGGGAAGGGCTTCCCTCCCTCTCCTCGCCTCATCCCTTTCGCTGTTTGTTAGGAGGATCCTAGAGGGAGCGGTGGCCGTGTTTCGGGGACGGCACCCAGCGACTTCCAGCCCACGGCCGCTGTCCCGGCGCGCCGGGGCTGGGCGCGGGAGGTTCGGGGAGAAGCGCGCCTACGCTGCTGGTGGCTGAAGCCAGGCCAGAGTTAATAGGGATAAGCTGTGATCTCTCTTTCTTTTTAAGAAAAAAAAAAAAACAAAACACTTTTCCTCCTTGCTGCTTCAGTTTCTGCTGATCCTGTTTGATGATGATATATATTATACACACACGTTAGGCTGTTTTAACTGTTGACTTTAGCCTTTTATTCTTTGTGACGAAGTGTTGATGATTTATCGTGCTACAAACCCATGCTAAGTTTCCTTTTCTCTTTCCTTCTTTTCCTAACCGTAGGAGAGTAGAGACATTAACCGCTGCTGCAGTGCTGGCTTCTTATTGACATATCCAGCAATTGTAACTTTTTGTTGTTGTTTTTTAATATTTTAAAACGATGGAGCAAAATTCATGGGATTAAGCCATGTCTGAAATGAAAGGCACAAGAATGTGTTAAAGGAAAACTCCTTGCTGTAACAGATCATATGAAGCCTGTGTTGACTGCAACGAGATGAGTTGAATCGATGCTCGTAAAACCTCCTGTAGGGCCAAACCGCCAGCCCTAGAGGATGCCGTAGCACCTTCTGTGGATTAGCAAGGCAAAGACGGTTTATTTATTAACTCGCATAGCCAAAGCCCTGGCTTTTTTTCCAGCCGGGGCCCGAGGTCTGGAGGAAGGGCAGGAGGCTGCTTTCGCGGTGGAGTTGCAGGTTAACGCAGGCCGGGAGTTCTGAGGCAAGCAGGTCTGTGGTGCGTGTGTTGTTTTGACCGAGGCTGACGTGTGGGGAACCACGCCGTCAGGCTGAACGGGGCTGCCGGGGGCCGCGGGGAGGAAGGAGCGGCCACCCTGCGCCCAGGGCACGAGGCGGGGATCGCGGGACGTCTGTGGAGGGCTGGAGGGGGGCAGCGCCCCGCTGGGGCCGGCAGGTTTGTAGTGCCAGGGAGCTGCAGCTCTGACTCGGGAGGGGATTGCTACGTACTCTTTGAGGCTCTTGAGCTCCTCGTTTGATGTTGCAAATGACACTAAAAAAAAAAAAAAAGAAATGTAAATAAATTTAAAAAAAAAAAAAAGTGTTCTTGGGTCGTCAAACTAATTTAAAGCAAAAAAAAAAAAAAGGCGGAGTAACAAAACACTGGGATCAAAGTCAACTGAACCAGGCGTGTGCTAAGGGGGAGCTGATCAAAGGAGGGGACAGAGGGAAGCCTGCAGCTTCTCATGCTTGTGGGAATATTTCTTTGGGAAAGCCGACAATGACACGATAACCCGGAATCTGTATTTACACACAAAGATTCTTATTGCACTTGTATTTTTTATATTAAAGTTTGCATGATTTCTAATAAAATGGCATTAAAATGTACTAGTTTGCATCAAAGTCGTCTGCTAGTTTCATAAGTGCTTTTTCCTCTGAGTACAAATTTAAATGAGCAATGCAGATTTGCACCTGAAAGGGGCGGTTATATATACCCCAGAAAACTCCCACTGCTTCCCTTCCTCCTCCCCTTCTCCTCATCATCACCACCACCGCCACCTCTCCTCTCCTCTCCCCTCCATGCCACAACCCTCTCATCCCAAGGCCGGGGAAAGCGGCGCTGTGCGGTGCTGTGCGGTGCTGTGTGGTGCTGTGCGATGCTCCGTGTCCACCACCGCTCGCTCCAGGCACGCGTCCTGAGGAGCCGGCACCGATGTCCTCGGGACCCTCCCGCTGCCCTGCCCCGTGGATGGCTCCGCGGAGAGAAAAGCTGGAGGTGCCCGGGGAGCAGCGCAGCCGCCGCCCGTGGGTTAACGCCGCCGGCTGCACGGGTGCTGGCCGCTGTTACGGGGCTGGGGTGGAAACCTCCGGCCTGGCGAGCGTTCCCCGAGCGTGCGGAGCTGTGCGGTGCCGCCTGAAACCCTCCAGCTGGTCCTGTCGCCTCCGACCACCCGGTCACCCGCATGCAGCCCCCGGTATATATCACTGCCCCTTCGCTGATGCTTCCTTCTTTCTCTTATTGCTAAATTCTCAACACCAGCTAGAGCTTTTCAGTCTGTTGACGTTTGGTTGGTTTGTTTGCGTTCCAGCACTTGAAAGGAGGGGAGGATTGACGGAGAGGGGCTCAGGAGAGCAGGCTCATGCCCTCCGCAGGAAAAGGCTTGGCCTTTTCTTCCTGAAGCAATAACGGGCACAGGCGTGCTCGGGGCTGGTGCAGGCAGGGGCCGGGCAGAGGCACTGCGGCACCGGGCAGCGACCGGGCGCGTGCGCCAGGAGGGGACGCAAAGCGTGGCGGTGGCCTTGGTCAACCAGAGCCGAGGTGGGCACCGAAACGCCGCGTCCCCCCCTTGCCGCGCTGCCCTGGGTGAGCGGGGTGAAGCCCGGGCGGCTCCCGGCTGCCCGCAGCCCTGTCCTGGTCTTAGTTCAGGTGCGGCGGTAGGCAGGCAAGTGGCAACATTGCACTTTATCTCCTGGGACTGCAAAAAAAAAGCAAGCGAAACCCCCACAGCTTGCAAAGGGACAGCGATGGCATCTTCTCCCCGCTGCATTGCTTTGTGAGGCTGGCTGCTCGGCAGGCTCGGCTCAGGGCCGCGTGTGGGTGCGGCGGCGTTGGGGCCCGGCTGACCCTGCTCAGCTCCCCCAGCACCTCCCATCCAGCTGTGGACCGATGGCCCCGTGCCTCTGTGCCACTTTAACACTTGTTGTGCCTGTGTTTAGCTGACAAACTAAATCCAGATATGTTAGTTTCGTGTGTTGTTCTTTTTTTTTTCTAAGACAGCTTCGGTTTCAATATGTTTTTGTTTTAAATTTTGTTTTAAGGAAATGGCTGTACATATGGCTAGCCTGGGAAGAGATCGGTGTGTGGTGAAATGGCTTTTTAGTTTCCTATCTGGAGAGATGGGAGTGAGCTGGTTATTGCTGAGACCTTAAATGAGGACTGCGGAGAAGCTGCTGGCTGGGCACAGCAGGGGAAGGAGCTGCGTTTGCCACCAGCTTGATCAAGGGCGAGAGGTAGCAAATGCTCTTGGGGAAGAAAAGATAAGTTATGGTCTGAATTTTAGATGCAATTTGACTGTAGATGTCCCTGGCCTGAGAGGCCTCGTGTGGGTCCCGGCTTTCTCTGCAGCTGCGCTTGGTGTGGTTTCTGCTCTTGGGGAAGGCGGGGGGGTGGGGAGGGGCTCGGGGGTGCAGAGCAGCCGCTTGGCTCCGATGAGCCCAGCTGGGAGAAGTCAGGCGCGGTGGGCTCAGGCGCTGCAGGGTGTGCTGGAGCCGGCTCCCGCCTCGGGTTGGGGCAGGGTGCTCAGCAAAGCCTTTTCCCAAGCGCTTGGTCAGGGTGCGAGTTGGCTCGGAGGTGGCTGAGCTGCAGAAGTGAAGCGCAACCAGGCAGGGGCTGCTCGGCTGCTGGCTCCTGGGGTCCCCCTGCATATGCCTATGCAGTTACTCTGGGGCTTTTTATACTGTAAAAATAAAGCACATTCAAGTAACCAAGCGAGCAGGCTTGAGGCCACAGGAGCAGGAGGACGGGAGCCGCAGCCACTTGGCTGCTGCACCCAGCGCGCGCCTCCCCTCGCAGGTCGGCGTCCTGACCGCAAACTGAATGTAGTTTTTCTATGCTGACCCCGCTGTTGTCCCCGCGTGGGTGTGTGAGTGGGCTCTGGGCCCCTCTTGTGTCCGTAACGTGTAGGCAGAATTTCGCAGCAGCAGCTCAGTGTTTGCACCCTCTGGGCCTGGGCACTGGGGGCTGGGAAGGGCCCCGCGGCAGCTGCAGGAGCAGGAGCTGCTCCGCAGGCAGCAGTGGAAGGCAGGCTCTGTCGCTTCTTCCTCCTCACCACCCGCGTCCTGCTAGAGTCAGCAGTTGCCTTTGAAATCCCGCTCTCGCACGAGTCTCGCTGGCCACCAGCTGGTGTCTCGAGTATGATCAGACACGAGGCTCCCGTCCAGCACCTTTGTGATCTTCCCGCTCCAGCATTCAGCATTGCCTGCAGCTTCAGCTACCCCGTAACATAGGTACAACGCGTACAGACGTAGTGGGGGGATAACTACCCGTGGGAGGAGAGCGGGGTGGACCGGGAGGGCAGTGGGGTGGAGAGGAGCTCAGAGCGCAGGACCCGGGAGGCCTGATCCTGGCTCTCGGCTCCTCCGTGGCCTTGGGAAGTCACGGAACCTCTCTGCCTCAGTTTCCCCACCCGCAAGGTGGGGACGATAATTACTTACCTCGCCGGGCTGTTGTGAGGCGTGAGCAGCGTGCAAAGCGGTCGCTAAATGTGAAGTATTCTCATTATTTTGTGTCATAGGATTATTCGGCAGAGGCACCGTCTCCTCGGTGCTGCCCGGGGAGGGGTGCAGCCGGGCCCGGCTGTGGCGGAGCGCGGCGCCGGCGTTACCTGTACCGAGGGGGGCACTGAGGGAGGGAGGAGCGGGCTGGGGCGGGGGGGGTCTTGCATGGGGGTGAGGCCTGAGAGAGGGGCCGGGGGGCAGCGCCCCTCCTGCCACGGCCTGAATTCGTAGCGGGTTGCTTCTGCCTTGTCTCACCCTCTTCCGAGGGCTGTACGACTGTCTCCTTAGCAACATTTCCTGATTTGATGTTGTGATTATTATTACTATTGTAAAGGGTTGAAATAAAGCTTCTAGATGTTCCTCCTCAGCATGGCGTGCCTTCGTGGGGGCCTGGGGAGCCCAGAGGGGTAAAGAAGGGGTTGGGGTGGGTGTGGGGAGCCCAGAGGAAGAGGTAAAGGGGCTGGGGTGGGCGTGGGGGGAGCCTGGGAGCAGCCTGGCCAGCTACACCGCTGGGAGGTTTGGCTTCTGCCCAGCCCCGGGGGCTTCTGGTGGAGCAATGGCCAAGTCTGGGTCCAGGGCAAATGGGGGGGGGGGGGGGGGGGGGTGAGGCTCCATCCACAGCTGTGAATGGAGAGCCCCAAAGAGCCGCTCTCCCCGACACACACACCAAAGAAAACCAAAACCTTTTTCTACCTTTCCTCACCAGGATGCAGTCAAGCTCAGTGTGCAGGGTCCTGCTGGCTGGGTGCATGGGGGGGGAGAAAAGGCTTTTCCCATGTCCCTTTGTCCCGAAGGCAGCACCCAACCCCTCTTACCCACCACAGCTTTTCAGAAAGCGCCCCCCCAGCCAGCTGCCAAGGCCCCGGGCCTTTCCTCCTGGGTACCTGGCTCCAAGAGCTGCGGGAAGCCGGGCTGGAGCAGGGGGCACGTCCCTGTTTCTGTGACACCTCTCCCCAGTCCCTCCAAAAAACGCTTCAACTCCCAGGCTTTGGTTTTCAAGGCAGGCTTCGGAGTGCTCTTCATAGAACCACTGCAGGGTCTGGGTGGGAAGGGACCCCAAAGCCCCCCATGGCCACCCCCTGCCATGCCCAGGGCCCCCTGCCCCCAGCCCAGGCTGCCCCCAGCCCCATCCAGCCTGGCCTTGGGCACTGCCAGGGATGGGGCACCCACAGCTCCTGGGGGCAGCCTGCGCCAGGCCTCACCACCCACAGGGGGAAGGATTTCTGCCTTGGATCTAACCCAGACCCACCCTCCATTAGCTCAAAGCCGTCACCCCGTGTCCTGTCGCAAGCTGAAGCAGCCGTTGCTGCACCCACCCCAGGCAGCAGACACCCCAACAGGGCTGGGGCTGCGCCTTCCCCCCCTGCAGGGGGTCCCTGGGTTGGTGCCACGCGAGGCCAAGCAGGGGCAGGGCTGGGGTCTCCCTGCCCCTCTCCCAGCTCCAGCCTTTGGTCAGCCCCCGCAAGCGAATAAATAAAAAGAAGGAAGAGGACAGAGGCAGTTACTACTCTATCCCTTTTTATTGTCTTTAATCTATGTTGTAAAAAGATCCAGTATCACATAACAGCCACTGAAGTATCCCAATATCACACTAGTTCTGAACCATTTAGACAATAGCTTAGTCTTTTTTTTCTTTTTTTTTTTCTTTTTTTTTTTAAACCTGCTGGAAGGGAAAAAACCATACTGCCCATTATACAGGCCAAAAGAAACAAACACTGGTCAAATAATAGTGACAACCTCAAGCAAGTGAAATGAAGATGAAAAGTTTCGAGTGAACACAGGCTGCAGGACTCCGACCGCCTGCGGGAGCCCGGCGGCTCCAGGAGGGCAGAGGCGGCCCCGAGCCCCCGCCACCCCCTGCCCTTGTGCTTCTCGCCCACAGCCGCTGGAGCCGTGGGGCTCCCGCACCCCCCCCTGCTCCACTCCCTCAGATGGCAGGGGCCACAGCTCCGTTAATTAAAGCCCATGACGAGTAAATTAAATCTTAGTAGAGAACAAGTGGCAGAACCAAAAGGTGGCCCCAGCAGCAGGCAGCCCCGGGCCCCAGCGCGGCCGGGACGCTGCGGGGCAGGGACCCCCTTCGCCATCGTCCACACCTGCAGGAGCTCAGCCCCCTCCTCCCCCAGCGGAGCACAGCAGCGTGCCCAGCTGGGGCGCTCACCTCGCCTTGATTTCCAGATACAAAGAGCATAAGAAATGGTGAATAAAAACAAATAATCCCAGGCCCTGTGACTGCCTTTTGCTCAGCTGCTGGGCACAGCAGTAGCAGCACCTCCCTCCAGCACCACGCCGCGCGCCCGCCCCCGTGGGCGCAACCCCTCGGCTCCCCCAGCGCCCGCACAGCGCGTGCATTACTCGTTCCTCCGTGGCACGGTCCTGCCTGAGGTCTCACATGCGTTACGAACGTTAACGAAGCCTCACAACAGCCCTGTGAGGTAGGTCACTGTCTTCAATTGACAGGGGATCCAAGGCAAAGCTGGGATTAAACTCCAGACCTCCCATTTAATGCTGCGCCTGTCGCAATCCTCCTTCCACAGAAATATGGTCCCTGTTCATAGAAAACAAAGAATTTTGTGCCTATGCTCCTGGCCTCCTGCAGGAGAAAGCGCTCACAGGCAGACTGGCATCTACAATCGCGTCCTGTGTTGCACGAGTTACAGGGATCCGGCCTCCTTGACGTAGGGAGAACAAGAAATAATAAAAAAAGAAAATAATAACAACGCAAGAAGACAAAGAGTACAGGCAGATTAGGAACAACGAGTCACATCTCACACTCATAACGCCACGACTGCGCTCGCGCCGTGGGGCGGCAGGGCCCCGCTGTGAGGCTCGGGTCCCGCGTGGAGCGTCGCCTCCGGCACCTTCGGGGCTTCCTCCCCTCCGACGTCCTTGGGGCGCGCGGTGCGGGGAGGGGTACGATGACAGAAATCACCACCCTGCGCCAGAGCCGCTGGATCCACGCTGTGCCCGGCCCCGGCCCCCGGAGCAGGCACAGGCGGGCCGAGACATCCGTCCTCCTCTTGAGCCCGGAGTAGCTCTCGAACCAGAGCTGCTCCTGCCCGGCCCTGTGGGGATGGGGCGGAGGACGGCACGCAGCAGCCGTGTCCTTGCTTTCCAGTTCAGGGACTGACGCTGTTGGAGCGGAGGAGGTGGGGGGGGGTCCACGAAGCTCCCGTCAGGGTCCATCGGCGCTCGCAGTCCGTCCCAGGCGGTACGGCGCTGGTTCTTCCTACACGGTGACCATGCACGGAGCCGACAGCAGGAGATTCAGACAACATTAATCTTCTAGGATGGAGAGAGATGACTTCACAAGGGATAAATAGAACTTTATTTAAATAAACATTTGTGAACATCTTTATACAAATTACAAGTCCCCACACAATCCTCCAGCTCTGCCTAAGCGCCAAAGCTGCCAGGAGGGCCTTTGAGCAGATCCACCAGGATGTCGAGCAGCTGGCTGTGCTGGTGGTGCAGGTCCCCGGGGATGGCTGCCATCTCATAGCACAGGCACGTCTCCACCATCTTGGAGAGCGATACGCGGAAATCACGCAGGAGGCGGATGGTGTAGGAGTCTCCCTCCAGCACCAGGAGGTCGCTGTCTGTCAGGGAGACTGTTGCTCGCCAGCCATCATCTTAGTGGGGAGAAGAGAGCGGGTGAGAAGCAGGAACGGGGACGGGCTGTTCTGGTGCTGTCCGCTCAGCCCGCTCCACCAGGGGCGGCGCAGGTCCACCCCGCGCTCATTTTAGCCCCGTCTGGGGGATTTATCTGGCCAAAGCGTTCCCACAAAAGCCTGGCAGTGCTCTGACCCACCGCAGCAGGAACTTTCCCCCGCTTCCCACGGCTGACGGCCGACGGCACAGCGTGTCTGCGCTCTAGGGCTAAGCCCAACTGCAGCAGCACCCAAACCCCAGGGGCTAAAGCAACACATCCACGGGAGGAAGGGCTCGCTCCTCCCCACACGCCAGTCTCCTTCCCAGTCGTGGCTGAAGAGCAGCCCGACGCCTCGCTCCCCCAGGGGTGAGCCTCCAGGCAAAGCTTGCTCAGCCTGCCTTTGGCTCGGTTACCTTGCCGCCCCGCAGAGCTACTGCCAAGAGCAGCTCACGAATCACTGCGCTTGTGGCCCCGGGACAGCACCACCCAATTCCAAAGCAAGAGGCTCAAAAAGAAGCAGGGTGAGAGAGCTGGCCAAGAAGGCAGAGCTGCTACAACAGCGGAGACCAGGGGTAGCCAACTCGCAGCCCCTCCAGCTGCGGTCCTCGGGGAGGAACAGGGTGCCTGGGGCGGCGGCAGCAGCGCGAGGAGGTGCGGGCGTTAGCCCCGCAGCAGCCGCAGCACTCACCTCGGACGTGGATGTCTGTGTCAGTCATGAGCAGCACGGCCAGCGGGTGGACCTGCGAGGAGTCCCGCACAAACACGCCGCCGTTGGACTTCACCGCCATGAAGTACGTGAGCCAGCGGCTGTACAGCTTGGATGCCTCCCTGCAGGGGGGAACAGCTGCGTCAGGCGCGGACCGAGACGTGTCGCGCTCTGGTGCCGGCACACGAGCCTGAGGCGCTGCTGGGGTCCTCGGCGCAGCCCGCCGGTGCTGGGGAGCCAAGCGCATGGTGTCACCGCCCCCCTGTTCGCACACGGGGACCCCTCACCTGTTGATCGTTGACTTGTGGAGCAGAACGGTGCCAGCCTTTGTCCGGTAGGCGTAGCTGTTGGGTTTGAACTTCCCTTGGCGGGTCACTTTGCCTTGTCTCACCTGAAATGAGAGCATCTCAGACAGCCGCACGGTGGGCAGGCACTGCCCACAAGCAGCCAGCCCGAGTTTCCCCACAACTGTCTGTGTGCGTAGGGCAAGCAGGATCCCCACTTCCAGCAGCGCCACGTAGCAGAGCACACATATGGGGCTGGGTAAGCAGACCCACAAGTCACCAAGCACCGTGCGAGGGGCAGCAAACAGGAAGAGAAGGATATGACCCGGGTGGTTCCCAAGAACCACAGCACGGAGCCGCGCAGGCTGTGCTGGCCGCTCCTCACAAGGAGGGATCCAGGGACTGCACTGGGCCAGCAGGCAGCAGCACAAGCAGGCAGCCAGCCCAGGGGACACGCTCCCAGGAGCACGAGACTCTTGTCGCTTGGCACCTCCACGCTTCCCTGCGCTACCCACAGCGACCAGCAAGCCCAGGAGAGCGACTGCAGAGCAGGGAGTCGGTACCTGGATGAGGTTAGGGTAGAGCCCAGCCATGAGCACTCCCTTGACCAGTTCCTCCTCTTCGCTGTACTGGTTACATACGGACGAGGGCATGGTGCAGTCCGACGGGGATGACACCAGGAAGGCTTCGTAGAGGTTCTCAGAGAACTGCTTGACAAGGCCTGTGGGGAGGAGGTGGCACCGGCGAATCACCCTCTCCGTCACCCCACCGTGAAGCGACCTCGGCAGGGCAGCACCGGCTCCAGCCTCGGGGGCAAAGCCTCAGCACCAGGACAGGAGGAGACCTTTCCTGCCTGGGGCCTCCCCAGGGCTGTATCTGCACTCCCGAGAGCCAGCAGCAGAACTCGCACCCGCCCCAGGATTCGTCTGCCCGCCCCCCCCCACTCCTGCACCGTGCCCTTCCCCAGCGCTCCAGCCTCTTCAGGGGAGGGAAGGGAGAAGCAGGCCTCAGAGACTCACCGTTGATGAAGCGAAGGCTGGGGCCATACAGGTAGTAGTCCTGCAGGTAGTTATCCCTGGCGCGGCTGTCCCTACGCCTCAGCACCTCCTCCCAGCCCGCCACAGCTCTGACAAAGGCGAGGTGATCGCTCCCACTCTCCCGGCTCAGAACAGCCTTGGCCTGGGAGACAGACGCGCGGGTGAGGCGAGCAGCAGCCCCCCTTCTTTACCTGATTTCTGCCTTCCTCCAGGAGGGCTCCTCACCTTGTCCACCTCCGCACGGTTCTGCAGGCTGCTGCTGAAGGGGTCCCGGGTGAGGCAGGAAACGATGACGAGCAGGGGGTGGAGGCAGCGGTAGATGGAGGCCAGGACGATAGCCTTTGCCAGCCGGGGATCCGTGGAGATCTGGGCGAGGCGTTTGCCCAGCGTGGTGAGGGCTTCTCGCTGGTCCAGCACTCCTGCAACAGAGCCGCCCACCAGGGCGTATCCCTCAGCTCCGAGGGGGGCCAAAGGGGCAGCCAGTCGCTTTTGGGAGCTGCCAGGAGAACCTTCCTACCGGGCTGGGAAGATTTGCTGTGACCTGCCGAAGAGGCACACAGCACAGGGGCCTTCCACAAGCACCCAGAACCTCCCACCCCCGGGGGGAAGGACCTGAGACCAAAGAAGGGGCTGGAACAGCCAAACGATGACCAACAACGACCCCAGATGCGGACCCCAGGTCACAGTTTTCCTTCTTTCTCTGTGCCCAACTTTTTTTTTCTTTTTTTTTTTTTTTTTTTAAAAAAATTTGGAAAGTTCTCTCCACTCTTTGAGCAAAGCAGTGCAGAAAATACAACAGCACCGCAACGTGTGCAGTTGGAGAAGTCCCTACCAGCTGCCATCCCTATCAAGGGACAATCCTGCCCACTCCGTCCCGCGGGATCCTGTGCCAACTCTCACTTCCCACGTTCAGACAGCAAACGCGTTTCCATCACGCCCACACCAGGACGCAGCCTTAGCTCACCGATCTCCTGCAGCAAGATCACTGCTTCATCCACAGCTTTGATGTCAGGGCTGTCCAGAGCCTTGGACAGAAATTCAACCGCCTGCAACACACAATGGAGAATGGGGAGTGGGGGGAAGGCACGTTTCCCAGACCAGAGAGCGGGAGAGCCTCCAGGAGCCCACTGCTCTGCCCCACGGCCACAAGTTCCCCTCCTGGTTTGCCTACAGGAAATATGAGCTCAGTCCTCTCCATTTCTGCACAGTGCCTTTTAGACACACTCTGTGATCTAGATAATCTACGTATGTCCTGGTCTTAACTTCACTAGAAAGCAGCGCGTTTAGGAAAGCAAGAACTAGAGTCGGCAGCGTCTTGGATTTTTCCTACTCGTGTTTGTGGTCAAATCTCATCTCTAGAACTGGCACCAGGCAGATCGCATTCTGCTGGCTCAGTCAGATGCAGTCTTGCAGGCGTGTATTGTGCTTACTGTTTTTTCTGGCATGTGGATCTTGGCCTGAACCACCAGGTTCTCCAGTGGGGTGCGTAGGATCTCTGGAACCTGGTAAGTTGGCATCTTGTCCAGGCGGCTGCGAGGGAAGAGGTGATAGGCAAATCCTGACTGGCAGCGGCCAGCACGCCCTCGCCTCTGCACGACGTTTGACTTGGACACCCACACTGTCTCCAGGCAAGACACCTGGAGGAGAAGAATTAGGGGTGAATACTCTCACGGCTATCTGCCCGCTTTAAACGGAGCCTTCCGTCTGGCCCACGGACCTTGGGAACTCCTCAGGACCAATCAGCCACCCTGCTAAAGGGGAAGAGAAACCCTTGCTGTTATCCTGCACCCTGCGGTGCCGTTCTCCAGCAGTGCGGAGGCCTGAGCCGCTCAGCACACGGGTGAGACCTGGATGCCACCTGCTGGACACGGCGCTCACCAGGAGCTCACAGAAGTGCCCTGCTGGGAGCTGCCCGCAGGGCCCGGTCCCAGCCTCCCCGCACCAATCCTGCCGCACGCCAGCACAGACGCTGCAGGGCCTGCTGGGAACCGCCCTGTGAGATGAACTGGGCTAAAAGTGGGCAAATATAAAACGCCTGTTTTAAAACTAGACCTGTTCCAAGGCACGAGTCACCACCTGGCCCTGCGAGATGTTCTAGCACAGGGAAGGGAAGGGGCAGCAGCACACAGCCGGGATCCCTCCCGCCAGGAGCAGCGGTGGCACAGCTGCCTTCAGGCTGTTACGAAAACGTGCTCCCAAGGAGCTTTGTAAGGCCCGATACTGCCAGAAACAGCCTGAGCACTGCACCACCCCCCCTTACGGCTGACTGAAAAGCGCCTAGACAGTGGGGTCAAGATGGCTTCAAAGGAGCAGCACCCAGTAGGTCCAAGCTGCCTTGGTCGGGCAGAAAGAGGCTTACGATGAAGCCACAGGAAAAGGCAGAGAGCAAATGGAAAAGCTACAAACGTTAACGGTGTTAAAGAGAGCTGGGGAGTGAGTGGGGTTTGCCTTCGATTTCTTTGAAGGTACCAGGCTCTGCCTGTTCAGCAGAAGCTGCTGAGAAGCTTGGCAGGGAACGTGCCGAAGGCAAACGCTCTGAGCGATGAGTCACAAACCAGTCCCCAAACAGGGACACAGGGCCAGCGCCCCCGGGGCCGAAAGGGAAGCGACTACCATCCCCTTCAGTGGTTTCCTCAAACGCTGCTCTGAAAACATCCGTGAGGTCTACCACAACCCAAAGGCACTCAGCAGAGGCGAGAAGGCAGCGGTACCTTGGTCTTCAGGTCGTAGCGCTCCTCCTTGTGCGTGCCGCTGTCCACCACGTGGACAATGTCGTTGATGGTGATGGAGGTCTCAGCGATGTTGGTGGCCAGGACGATCTTCCTGACGCCGGGCGGAGGCCGCTGGAAGATGTTTTGCTGGTCCATCATGGGGATGTTAGAGTGCACTACCAGATAAAAACAGAGTCAGTCCTGCCCTGCTTTGCTGTAAAGGCCGAGGTGAGCAAAGATTCGCAGCCCTCCCGTACCATCACCTCCCACTTCCAGAAATGGGGGACAGGGAAGCCACTTGTAATGCCGACAGTCACTGTCAGCAGTTTCCTGCCAGACAGACCTCAGGGAAAAAAGAAGCAAGTGAAATAAAACTTCCACACCACCTCTGAACCTCTCCTACCCCACGGAGGTGAATGGCACCACCAGAATATCTGTGTCCCACTCCCTTCCAGAGTCCAGTTCTGCAGCTTCCCCTGTATAAAAGGCCTCTGGGGCAGGGGAACGGGGTATTCTCAATGCTGTCTGCTCTGACTTTCCAAAAATGATTACTGACAAGAGCCTATAGCTCTTTGATATCATATTTTCCACACTACAGACCAGTGATGCAGAGAAATTCCCAACAACTGCACAGAACAGCAGGGGAGCACAAGAATGTGCAGTTTTCACAAAAAAACACCTGCGTTTTTTAGCAGCTGAGCTGTTCAAAGTCGCACCCCTTCTGACCTTGTTTGACGCTGAATAGGGAGGACTGTTAAAAAACACACAAAGAACCAAACCAACCAACCAACAATCTTTGAAACCTTGCAGGGTAATCCTGGCTCTGGTTTTACGTTTCCCTCCTGGGATGCAGAACATTAAATTCACTAACAGAAGACGAACTATGGAGCGCACCTCCATCGCCCAAAACAAGTCTCACAGAGCTTTTCTATTTAGGCCCAGCACGCAGCTACAGCAAGGCAGAACTCGGCAGTTTCCTCTCGCCTACATCTGCATTGCTGGAGGCAGCCAGGAAGCCAGTTTCTTTAATCACACGCTGGCTTGGATAGCCTCTGCTAGGAGTTCTTTGTGCTTCACATACGCATTTGCATACATCAGAGCACACAAACTTGCTCTGTTATCTGTGTGCAACAGCTGAAGGGGTTCATCAAGTCAATTGGCCTCTCCTCCTGAATCCTGGGGAGAAATCCGGCCCTGCCCCCTCACCTGGTAAGACAAGGTACCGGCTGTTCTGAGACCCCAGCATCTCCAGCAGGCGCTGCTGCACTCCTTTGATTTCCTGCCAGCCAGGGAGGAAGCAGAGGATCCCGCCTGTAACAGAGCAAGAACGCGTAACCTAGCAAGCCAAGAGCTCTTTCCCCGCCGGAGACTCAGGAACCGCAGACAGGACCCCTATTATTTCCAAGCCCACAGCAACCCTTAGCCCGAGAAACCCAAAGGAAAGCAGGGCCAGGGCTGGGATGCCCCCTGCCAGCTGGTCGCTGAGGAAACCTGCGCCCCGCTCATCACGAACCGATGCCAGATGCAGCCGCTGGGGAAGTCAGGCCCAGGGAAACGTGCCCTGCCCGCCTGCTCTGCCTTACCTGCCCCTGTCAGCTCCTCAGGGCAGAAGTTTGAAGTCAAAAGGAAACAAGGCTGGCTGCGTTCTGGGAGTGAATACCTTCGAAAAGCTTTAAAGCGTTTCAAAGCTAGCAGAAGCCATCTGAAAAATCCTGCCTACACAAAAACATCACCTCCCAGGGAAGGATACTTAGTGGGGACCGGTCTCCAGTACAGGAAAGGAACCGGACTGTGCCGCACAAGGCTGCAGACGCTGGTGCACAGACAGTTTCAGCCCAGGAACGGGGTCTCTCAGGACACCGGGACCTTGGGACACACCGACATGGGAATCAGCAACCAACCCGGCCTCCAGACAGCTTCCCGAACTCCAGGAAAGAGGGGTTTGCGTAACTGCCTGGAGCACTGCTCGCCTTAGCCTCTGCCTAAGGCACGAGGACTCATACGTCGCCTTAGCCGAAGACTCAGAATCAGGTCGCGGCAGGCTGAGGCCACTCAGCTCACCGGGAGTTCCAGGCGGCCTTGCAGAACTCAGCACAACGTTTTCTCCACGCAGGGTCTGGGCTCTGCATGTACCATTTTTGCCCCCCAGAAAAAAGGAAAGGGGAAGGGGGAAAAGCAGAACCTACCCGGTTCTCCGTGGGCGTCAATCTGGAGTACGAGGTCGGTGATCAGATCGAGGTCGAGGACGCATTCATCATCTGATTGCTGGATAAAACAGGAAGCACAGTGAGGACAGACAGCTCTGAGACAGGCACTAAGGGGGCTGACTGGGAAAGGTGCCCTCCGAGCTCTGCTGTTTGGAAATGGAGGTGGTCTCACGGGCGTAGTGGCGTGCCTGTCTCAGCCACAGCGATCACTCAGTGGTGGAGTATAAAATTTGTGGTGTTGGGAGAAAAACGGGCAGCGGAGCAACTGCCCTGGCTGCCGGGAGGGCAGAGCTCGGGCTGCCCGAGGAAATCGTCAGAAAGGTCCCTGGGAAACGGCTTTCAAGTGTGCTGGGCCCACGGGGGCTGGTCACTCTTTGAGCCACCTCTTCAGACGCCTTTAACGCCGCCTTGGCCTCTGTCTTTTACGTGTGCTGGGCTGCAGGACCACGACTTGGGGAGCGGTGAGCTCCCAGCTGACTTTGAACTCGCGTGGGATCTGCTGCTGCAACCGGACGTACGCAGATCTCCGGGGCCCCACAGGACTCGTCCCCGGGTACTGAAAGAGCTGGCCGATGTTACTGCAAGACCCTCTGCTATTTCTCAGTGGGAATTTCTTGGGAATCTGGAGAGGTCCCAGCTGACTGGGAGCGTGCCCACGTTGTTCTCACTTTCAGCAAGGGTAAGAAAGACGACCCTGGCAATTACAGGCAGCAAGACCAACACGGGCTCATGAGGACAAGCCGTGCCCTACTAGCCTGATACCCCTTTATGACGAGGTCACCTGCCCAGGGGGTGAAGCCTGTGGGGTTTGGGGATTTTGGCAGACTTTGAGACTGTCTCTCACAGCGTCCTCCTGGACAAAGCGCCCAGCACTGCTGCGGCCACGCCTCAGGTACTGAGCACAGTTTTTTACCTGTTATATTCTGGAGCCCAAAGATACTAGGATGGGTCCAGAGAAGGACAAGAAAGAAGTGAAAGGGCTAGAGGGCATGGCTTACGGGGAGCAGCTGAAGATATTTGGTTTGCTCAGCTTCGAGAGGAGGAGAGCAAGGGGTGACCTCGTGTCCTGCTTTTGGCTGCCGGCGGGGTTCAGCCACGACGCCTCGCTGCTGCCTGCAGCTTCCTCGAGAGGGGGAGCAGAGGAGGAGCTGCTCTCTCCTCGCTGGCGGCAGGATGCATGGGGATGGCTTAGAGCTGTGTCAGGGGAAGTTCAGACTGGATATGAACAAGGGTGGGTGGGCAGGCACTGGAGCAGGCTCCCGGGGGAAGCGGCCACAGCCCCAAGCCGTTGGGTGTTCCAGCAGCTCGCGGACGATGCTCTCAGACACGTTTAAGTCTCAGGGTGCCCTGCGCGCAGGCAGGAGTAGGCCTGACAACCACCACGGGTTCTCTCTCCCAGCTCAGGATATCCTGTGATTGCAGGAGGACACACGCAGATAAATAAGCAGCGACGCAGCAGACAGCAGAAAGGTGCACAGACTTCCAAAGCGTCTTCTGGAGCAAGCAGATGCCTGTTCTTGGATGGCCTCCCCAGGACGAGGAGCCAGGAACCTCAGGAGCCTGGGTTTGGCTCCATCTGGCACCTGCCCTGGTCCCCACTGCTGCCAGTTTCCTCGGCCGAGGAGTGAGAATGCGCGGTCCCTTTCCTGCTCTCCAGACTGGGAAGCTAGCTGACGTTCCTGTACCTCTACTCCACAGCACCTAACGAGTAGCAAGAGTTAAAGTGAAATTCTGGGGGGCAAAACCAGGCCTTCAAATCCACCAGGCACGGAGCAGCAGCTGTCTGTCTCAGCGATTTGGAACGTAAGTCAGGTCAGCTTAAGAAGAGCAGGGGCAAAAAAAAACAGCCAGCCACGAGAGGAACAGGAAGATGGCCCTGAATGCAAGGGGCCTCCCTCAGCAAGTCTGCTGACGATACAAAGCTGGGGGAAGTCCTTGATACAACCAGGTGGTGGCTCAGCCACCGGGAGGAACTTCCACAGGCTGACGGAAACCTCGTGAGGCTAAACAAGGAAAGGTCAACGGGCACAAATAAGATGCAGAAAATTCTGTTTAAGCATAGGAAAAACCTTCGCTGCGAGGGCGCTCAGACACTGAAGAGGCTGCCCGGAGAGGCTGCAAAGTCTCTGTCGTGGAAGACACCCAAAACTTCCTCGTAAGCCTGCTCTGGCTGACCCTGCTCTGAGCTGGGAGGCTGGATCAGAGGAACTGTGGGGGTCCCTGCCAACCCCAACGGTTCTGTGACTCTGTGACCCACTCTGTGACGGTTACCCCCAGCGAACAGCACGCATCTGGGGGGCGCTTACCAGAACAGTTCGGAGCAGTAAGGCTAATTGTAAAAAGAGGACAGCAAGGAATTCAGTCGTGCGAGATAACGAGCACTCGGGGAACACTGCTCCACGTCACCGCCACCCTAACCTCGGACTAGACTTGCACGTTTGTGTACGCACAGGTACGCCGAGCTGTTGGCTTACTCAGGCATAAACAAACTTCCCATTACAGAGGGACAAAAGTAACTTAAATCTGAAGTCCTCTTCATCCATAAATTAATTAAAATACAAGGGATTCTGCTAAGCTGATCTTAGCTCAGGAGGATTGACCTGGCATTAAAGCTGAGCCAACAATGCCCAAGAGCCACAGGAAGAGGGACCGGTTCCAGGCCCTGCAGATACGCCAGAAGCCAGTCCCTGACCCAAGGGGAACAGCTTCAGCGCCGTGCCGCACACCCACCTTTATCTCATAGTGCCGGTGTCGGTGCCTACCGAGCTTGGCCAGGATCTCTTCGAGATAGTACTCCTTCACCGGGTACATGAAGCCCGGCACCTTGACCACGGGGCAGTCCCCAAAGTAATGCGAGAAACGCTGATTGTCTCCCGTGGCGCTCATCAAGACCAGGCGCAGGTCGGGGTTGAGCTTCTGGATGCCCTTGAGCAGGATGAGCAGGAAATCCGTGTTGACGTCTCGCTCGTGGACCTCATCGACCACGACGTGGCTGACGCCCTCCAGGCTGGGGTTGCCCTGCAGCTTGCGCAGCAGGATGCCCACGGTGCAGAAGAGCAGGGCTCCTCCCCGGGCGGGGGGCTTGCTCTCCAGCCGCACCTGGTAGCCCACGTTCTTCCTCATGTTGGGCCCCAGCTCCTGCGCCACGCGCTGGGCGACCGAGATGGCGCTGATCCTCCTGGGCTGGGTGATGACGACGTTGCAGCGGGCGCCGCGTCCCTCCAGGATGTAGTGTTCCAGCAGGAGCTGAGGGATCCGCGTGGTCTTCCCGCAGCCCGTGTCTCCTGCTATTACAACCACGGGGTTCTGCTCGATGGCCGAGAGGATGGTGTCCTTGTGAGGATCCACCGGCAGCGGGTGGCTCTCCTGCCACGAGGATCCTCTCCTTTTCCAGAGGGCCAGGAGGTTCTGGCTAAGGCGCACTTCCTCTGCTTCCAGCATAGGGATGTACGTCTTCCCCGTGATCGCGTCGCTTATCGCGCCCGATTCCTTGCTCAGGTTCATCATGTCATCAGCAATCCGGGGCCTGGATTCCCTGATGTCCACTGGGTACTGGGGGAGACGGAGAAAGGTGTGAGGGACAAGTTCAGCACCAGTCCTCAGAAACGCAAAGAGAAACAAGTGCCTGGAACGGACTCAGCCAGACTGGCTTTGCAGTGGCCACAAAGCTTTATCAAACTCTCCCCAGATTTTAGGTAGCCCACCTCCTTTTTTCAGGTACCCTTCAGACTTTAGGTGGAAGTAATTCTCACTTGAAATAACCTCAACTCAGAAAGCAACTTAGCAGCTCCCTGCATGCTCCCTGCGTCCCCTGAAGTGTGCAGCCTGGTCTAACAGACACAGCAGCGCCAAGGCCTGAGCTGACAGGCCCAGAACAGCACCTTACGCTCCCCGAGTCAGTGGCTGCACTGCCTGCAAGCGCTGCAACAGCCCCTGAAGTCAGCTTTTTGAAACGCTCAAGTTGCACCTCCACCCTCCTTTCCCTCGGGAAGCCCGGACGTGTAACCTGCCCAAAACATGAGTGATCAGCTAAGCCAGAAATACCCAATCCTCATGATCCGATGGGAATAACCAAAAGGAGCAACAGCAGGTCGGGAACTGGCTAGAACAAAAATTGAAGCACTGGCCTGGCTGTTCACAGGATTAGAAGTTCAGTGACAGATCGGTAGCTTCGGGTTCAGCCTCGCTCAGGGCCGCAAAGGCAAGCCTTCCGCACGCGGGAGGCAGACCAAGCTAGCCCTTAATTTGGCCACTCTAACTGGTCATCCAGAAACGTCTGCTGCCTTAGGCCTGGTTTTGGCTTCCTAGGATACTCCCTACCACTTGGTTGACTTTACAGCATCTGTAAGATATTATAAACACCCCCCGAGATCTGCAATGTTCACCAAGGGTGCTGCAACAGTGCTGCGCAGTGACTTGCCGGCTTCTGAACACAGGCATCATTTTTAATTGCTTCAATGAGCTACAGACATTTATACCTGCACCGTGCCCGTCCTCACCTTACACTGGCACTGAACGCTCCCAAGGAAACCTGTCTTGGCACCGCTTCGGCTCCCGTGGGTGTGCACCCCACAGCAGGAAGGGAGATCTCCTGAGACCTCACTGCCAGGTGCCGGGGATCTGCTCCCACTGCTAACTTAGAAGTGCTCTAAGAGACACTCCCCCAAGGGAAACCTGAAAACTTACCAGCACCCGGTCCTTGTAAAGCAACAAGGTATAACCAGGGTTTTATGTTAGCAAGAGCTGCATAAGGCAGAGGTCGTAAGCCTACAAAAGGAGGCTATAAGCAAAAACTGCACTCCCCAACACCCCCAAAGGCCAAATAACACAGAGAAACATCACAAATACATCCAGAGAAGGCCCACTGCCCAGAAAGGGTCTCCTTCCCCTCGGGTCAAAGTTTTGTGGCAAAACATCAAGTCATAAATTCCCCCGACATTGTGGCATGAAGCTCTCAACCCACGTGCACGCAGTCCGAGTTCTGACATTACATGTGATCAGCCAAAGGCGGTTCTGAGGCGCCTAAGGAAGCCTTACATGATTCAGGTAGTTCTCAATCTTGCGCAGGGTGGCTTCAGGAACTTTGATGTGGCAGGGTTTCCTCTGGTTCTCACCAAGTTCCCGGAGCGAGGTCATGTTGTACATGGCGTGGCTGAGAGGGTTGTTGTTCTTGTCCACTAAGCCCAGGCTCTGCAGAGAGGAGAGGCAAACCAGGCCATCAGACACAAGACTTGCATGCAACCTGCCGGCACGTGTAGGTCCTCCAAGTTCTGACGGGTGAACTCCCTGCCTCGTAGCTCAAACCTACCACTGCTTGCTTTCGGCATGGCAAAAACACGCCCCGTCGCAGCTCTGGTGAAACTGCTACCTGCCCCCAACGCAGTGCTCACAAAAAGATTTCAAACAGATCCACCAAAAAAACAGCAGCCGCAAGTGTAGG
The DNA here is from genome assembly GCF_040182565.1 of Anser cygnoides. Lineage (NCBI taxonomy): Eukaryota > Metazoa > Chordata > Aves > Anseriformes > Anatidae > Anser > Anser cygnoides. The sequence goes on from NC_089874.1 coordinate 1,064,663, forward strand.
TGACAAAACCCTCTCGCCATGGGGCTGTTAACTCTCTTGCTGTGGTTCTGGTTTGTTGTGCCAACTCAGTACTAAGCCCTACACGATCTTCTTGGACTTCTTCTCTGCTAATTCCAGCCCCTGCAGCAAAACCTAACACAGCAATGTGGCTGCACTCGCTCGCCTACAAGAACAGGAAGATAGCCTGTCTTAGTAGGCAGTGCTGAGGGGTCCAAGCGAAAAAGCCAACGCTTCAGGAGTAATCCCCACACATCGCTCTGCTGAGGGATCAAAACAAGCCCAACAGCCTTCAAGGGGTCATCACAGGGGGATACCTGCGGGGTACAACAGCAATTTGGACTGAATCCTAAGGTTTGAAAACGTGCTTATTGAGCATGAAGTCAGAGATCAGAACGTTTTAGGCGTCACCACATCAGTTTCAAATATGGTGAGCGAGGGGCAAGGATCACCTATGTATGACGGATTAGAGATGGGATGCGGGAACCACACGTGCTTACCTTAAGCTTCTGACAGGCCAACGCCGCTGCTTTGTTTTCTGCCTCCACCTTGCGACGGCCCTTGGCAGCAAAAGTCATCGGGCAGGGCCAGCGGAGCGTGAGCTTGCAGATCTTGGTCTTGGTGCCTACTGTACGGAACTGCATGTATTCCTGAAAGGCACAGAACCAACATCAGGTTGGGGTGCTGCTAAGAGCCTACACGGGCAGAGATTTTTCAAATATACCCCAGTATTTCCAAGCAGAGCCGAAATCAGGATTATTTTCAAACACCAGAACAGGTTTACTGCACTAGATTCCACCCCGGAGCTCACGAGTTGAAGCAGGAGCGAGAGCAGCCAGCTGTGTGCAGAACAACCCTGGTGGCACACGGGGTGAGCCCAGCTAGGGCTTGCTAAAGCGCACGAGGTCTGGAAAGGAGCTGGGTGACACACGCCGAGGAGCAGAACCACCACATACTGCCAGGAGCCGAGCTGCGGAAAGATTCCGTCAGCACCGGAATCGCACATTTCTCCGAGTAACACCAGCTTGTGTTTGTTGCGGATATTAGGGGAAATGCAAGCTTATCGCCTTAGAAAATCCACTCCTTCGTTCACACTAACTGCTCCTCTACTGCCCCGACCTCAAGTAACAATGTTCCCGGTGCTTCTATTTCCTTAGCTCCTACCACTAAGACTTTTCTTGCTCTTCAGGCTGATTTTTCTGGGCCTCGTTAACCTCCCGTCTCTCCCCAGTTCTCAGCTGCCCAAAGAAGCACCCAAAGAGACTGCAGCCCGAGTCTCTGAGCCTCATCCCCTGCAGGTCGGTCCCCGGCAGGGGCCACTCGGATAGCTCCTTACCTTGACCGTGGAGGAAGAGGTGGCGATCTGAATCACTTGGGCCAGGAGATTTTTGGGAAGCGGGAACTGCGTCAGAGCACGGATGGCAGTGTTGTCGTCTGTCATTTCGATGGAACTCCCTCCTCGGCTAGACGGAAGAGGAGAACAGTTGGATACGCAAACATCCACTCAGTGCTCAGACCCACCTCGCTTCAGGTCTGCAACTAAGATCAAGGTTATCTGCGCCTTCGCATCTGAAAAGTCAAGTTGTATCTGGCTGCTAAAGTCTGCCAGTCCCAGAATAATCACCCAGTGCAGAACTAAAAAGCAAGGAAGCCTTTACACTAGTACTACAAACCAGATACCATCAACAGGTTTTAAATTATTTAGAAAACTACAAAAAAAGCAACAACAAAAGACAATGTTAGATTTCTGAATCCAAAGAGCATCCCTACAAACAACCACCACCACCGCCAGGTCCTTACGGATTTTTTTCCTCCCGTTGACTATTAAAATCTGAAATTTGTGCTCATAAAGCATGAAGTCAAGAAAGCAACTATGGGAAACTACTGGGATGAAAAGGAGCAGACTTAATATCGCCCCCAAAACCGTGGGGGTAGGGGTATCAAGAAAGGGACTCCTAACTGCATATGCACGGTTTTCTGGAAACAGAAATTTCTTCAGGCCCAGAAGAATGAGAAAGGGAGCGAACGAGTAGGCAGCGCTCTACCCAAAGGAGAGGATTCCAAAGATGACACCTCAGCACTCCCCTGTGATTACAGCCAGGTACAAGATCAGGCTGCCCCACTCTCTCTCAGGTAAGAACTGGCACAACAGTCACTGTTTGGCTCACCTACAGGTCATAGATCACAAATCATTTAGGCTGGAGAAGACCGCCAAGATCAGCTTGTCCCAGCCTTTAACCTAGCTCTGCCAAGTCCACCATTAAACCATGACACTAAGCTCTACGCCTACACATTTTCTGAAGACCTCCAGGGCCGGTGACTCAACCACTTCCCCGGGCAGCCTGTTCCAGTGCTTCACAACCCTCTTCCTATTATCCAACCTAAACCTCCTGCAACTTAAGGCCATTTCCTCTGTCTTATCAGTTAATGCTTGGGAGGAGAGACCGATCCCCACCTCATTATAGCCTCCTTAAGGTCACACCAGCAACGTGGAAAGCTGCAGCTCAACTCGGAGGAACCACAGGGCTGCCTCAGCTATGAAGAAAACCCTTTTTTATTGCCCTGCATCAGCAGCTATCAAAGCAGACTTACCTTGCGTCTCTGCCTGAGGTTCGAGCATCCTGATGTGCCATAGGTAAATAATCGGAAACATCAATCGCTTCTTCCTCCAGCTCTCCTTCCTCCAGCTCCCCCTCCTCTAGCTCCCCTTCCTCCAGCTCTTCTCTCCGCATTGCTTTAGGCATGCGGCCCTGCTCCATGGGCTGGATGGAATCGTCTGGCTCCATCCGTCGCCAGCAGGTCGACAAGTCGGCGAGAGAAGGTCCGGACTTGGAGCGCCACTTGCCCTCCGAACACCACCTCTCATCGGGGCAGCCAAGCTGGTCTGCGAGGAGCCGGTACTTCGCAGCATCGAACAGCTCATTTCTGGGCCCCAGCAAACCCCAGCCCTGCAGGAGAAAAAACGCACTGTTAGCTGCAGTAAAGAGACAGAGATGGGCAACTGCAGGAAACAAAACATCTGGGGAAGGAGAGAAACGCAGGAGTAATTTCTTCGTATCACACAGAAAGAGGAGAGAAAGAAAGGGGACTTGCAGAAACGTAAAGCTTTCCTCCAGCTATTGCTACTTCGAGGAAATCTGTTCACTAACCGCCCTTCCCAGAGCCCAGTTGCTTGGTATCCTGTAGCTTGTTGCAAAGGCTGGGCTAGATCTATGGGTATTTTACCAAATATAGTTCAAACCTTGTATTTCAGAAGTTCTGAAATGCACCTCAGAGCATGAAACGCATCTTTTTGGTAAGGCTAAACCTAAACAAACATAACCTGGGATAACACAAGGTGAGAATTCAGTGAATGGTTTGCTTCTTTTCTTTTTGCTTCCTTTTCTTTTCAGTCTGCATAAGGAGTATGAAGATCTTCCTAATCTACTGGTTCCGGAAACAGAGGAGTTCCCAGTTACTGCTGGCTCACCACCTACGTTTAGGACTGAGCCTTACACAAAGTTCCAGGTATACCTAGGTTGCACCACGCACCGTATCTTACCAGACCACTGCAATACATTAAAAGTTACATCTTTAGGCCTCTCGGTGGTGTTATTTTGTGCTGTAGGAGTGCCTAGGACAGCAAGAACTCACTTTGCTAGCTGCTGTACCCAAAGTCACCACTCATCTCCACTCCAATTAACACCACCGTTTTTCTTGAATTGATGACTCTTCACTTAGAGCAGCATTTGTAGCTATTTCTGTAGCTAGGACTGCACAAGGCCTCCCATTACGAGGGGTTTCTCTTGGTTAGAGGTCTAGCTGGCAAAGCACGTGGGTTAAAACTTTGCATGCTTAATCTACGGTCCCAGGGTTGTCTTTCGTTGTTTTCCAGTTCTGAACTGAAAGCACAGTTGAACCATTTCCCAAAATGTAGTGAATATTATTATTGCAAGTGTAGGTGGGACTTTTTTCCCCCCTTGAAAACTTCCAGGCTTCCCAAGAAAGCCAGAAACAATGCTTTCATTGAATGTTGAATAGCGAGGAGGAAACAAAAATATACTTCCAGTGATTGTGAACTGAACGAGCACCGTGCTTCAGGTAAGGCAGTCAGTGGAACAAGTTCTGCTGATCACAAGATTAAAAAAACTAACCTCATCAGAAGGCAGCTCAAGAAACTGCTAGTTTTAACGCTGTAATCCTTAACTTCTGAAGGTTTAACTTAAAAACTAAATAGTTATTTCTTAACATAGCTTTCTTGCCCTACAAGGGAATCAAAAAGCTCCTATTGCCAGAGCACCTGGCATCTTTGCTAGGCTCCTTCGCAGGAAGCGTTGTTCCTGCTCCACGGATGAAAGGGAAACTCCAAAAGCAAAGTCACTTGCCCGAGGTTACAGGCAGAGCTAGCGGGAGAGCTGGGGACAAACTGCACCTTATCCTCAGACAGCTGCTACGTCACACCACATCTTAGACAGCGCCCTTTATAACCTTGCAGTACTTGCTCGACGTTGGCTGCGCACACACATTGACCATTTCCAGCCAGAAATAAGAGGCAGATTAGCACAACTTTAAACCAGAACACACAACTGCCACACTATGGCTTAAGTGACAAGAAAATGAAAGTCTCTGAAGCTACCATGCTTGCAAATACACACAGGTAGACTTGCAAGTGTGAGTTAGCGAATAGTAACAGCAAACATACTGGAGGAAAGGTCTACTTCTGGCCACAGGTGTTCAGACCAAGATAGAAGATGATTAAGGTCTAGGACATAAAGAACAAAGACCAGAACTCAAAGAACGCAGTGAATTCAAGCCTGGCTGCAGAAGCAATTGCGCTTTTAAACTCAAATTGATTTGGACAGCTCAAGACTTCGTTCTCTACTCCCGATTAACAGACGGGCCAACTAAGAAAGTAAACATGCAGAGAGAGAGATAAAAAGTCAAAAATCATTTCACCAAAATGCTCATTTCACCTGCCCACTCAGAGGCTCGGTTCATCAAGCTAAGGGGCAAAAGCTCACCTTGAAGAGCTGGCATGCAGCTGCTGCTGCCTGCCTCTCAGCATCGATCTTCTTGGTCCCATAGCCTTCCACTTCCACGTTCTTAGGCCACTTTATATGCAGAGTGACTTTCTGAAAAGCAAAGATAAGCAGTAAAGTCAGACAGCACAGAGCAATCAATCTCTCCCCTCCACCAGAAGCACTGTTACTTCAAACATCTCTGAACTCCAGATAAAGAAGGTAACTACAAATGAAAATCCCAAACAAACTGCTTGTTCAGTCGCTCTACGGGATGCTCCATCCCAGTAACACAGAAACAAAAGCCTGAAAACAGACACAAGGTGCCCACAGCCACATGGAAGCCGCGTGGCCGAGGCAGGCGCGGAAAGCAGGCTGCTTTCCAGCACAGCGCCACGTACCGCAGGCCGGAGCTTCGCAGGCTGCGGCGTGTCAGCCCCAAGGAATCAAATGCCAAGAGCTTGTTGCGAGAACAATTCCGTTTCAGAGTAACTGTTCCTGTGTGCACTGCAGCTCACCACACCAGAGAAGCAACACGCGCTCTCCAACACACTTCCAGTTGCAACGGCAAGCAAATCTTTCTGCTTCCTTATCCTAGTTTCAATCAGCAGCATCCTGCACCGCGGTTACGCAGGCAGGTACCGCGCTCCTCGGGCAGAAGAGAAGCAGCCTGCAGTTCGTGCTGCCCGGCACAAGCTGTTACGGAACTAACAGTGCCACCAGAGCTCCTCCTCTACCAGCACGGTTGGTTCAAAGCAGCTGAAAAAACCTGCGAAGAACACTGAGAGCTAAACCCTGCCCTTTGGTAAAAACTGCTCCAAATGAAGAGCTCGCTCTACTCCCGGCCCCGCAGATGCCGTAGCCGAGTTTCTGCAAGGCTCAAAGGAGGGAAATGCCGAAGGAATTCTCTCCTGTTTCTGCAGCAAAGATGAAAGGTGGCATTTAGGTCCGCTGGGAAAACCCCACCTATAAGGCTAGAAAAAAAGCTCCTGACTTTTCAACAGCCTCCATCTGGCTGCCTGCCTGCCTGCCATCTGAATCTCATCTTACTGCAGAAAATTGCTGCGTATTTTGCCTAAGGACTCTGCATGAAAAGACACGGAGCTGCGGAGAAAAAAGTTGTCTCGTGAAGGCCGGGTTAGTTGGTGCTCACAAAAAAAGTCTTGCCCACTTCCAACCAGGACTCCCCCAGTTTGTCTCACCTGTCCTCCTGTCCCCACACTTCTTCCTGTTGTGTTTTTTTGTTTTGTTTTTTTCCCCACCTTGTTTTCTACGAGAGCTGCTCTATTGTTTTGTTGTATGTTTGTTTCTAAGAAATCTGAAGTTATGGACGACATCAATCTGTGTAAGCGCTAGCAAGAATTTGATCTGATTACGCAGACTAAAAATGATGAGGCACTAGGTATGGCATTCCTAAACATCAGCTAGGAAACTGCACTACTGCTTGAGGAAAGGCAAGTAACGCAGAAACACAAAAAACGAAGGAATTCCAAAGTAACCACTAGTAATGTATTGCCTAAAACATGCGTATGCTCAAAAAGGATGAGGTAATGAAAAGTGTCTGGGAAGTTTTAAGACAGAATGTTATTGGAAAATGTTAATCCATCAGAACTGAATCTTTTCCTGGAATGTACGTTACCGTTAAACTTCAGCTGGAAGGGGCTTTCTGCTCGAGACAGAGCGAGAGGCCTGGGGCCACAGAGGCTGTACAACAGGAGGAGGCAAACCCTTGAACCGAGAGCACCCCTGAGTTAAGAACGCCGGCTCAATTCATAGCGCAGACTGGGACGTGAGAGTCGTACATCCAAGCTCCAACTGAGTGGCAAAATGTTTGCCTGGAATTCCTCTGGTCCATTTAACAACAACCACCTCTGTATTTAATTTTGCCCTTAAGTAGCACTAGAAGCCTCCCTCCATTCCAAACAAATTCATCTTTTCTTATTGCAATTTTAGGCTTTCTTAGGCATTTTTCTATTAGAATACAGAAACAAAATGTAGCCCTAAGGTCTACCATATAGCACTCAATTACCATTTTGTAAGGCAGTAGGTTACAAAGCTCAACACATTCAACAGCAAACTACATGGCCTCCTGCTAAGGAAAGCCAGTTACAGGACAAAAAAAACAAAAATTCATCCTTCCACAAACAAAAGGAGGTGGACAGAACCTACATTTACATACCTGTTAAAGCACACGAAAAGAGAGAAACGGGAAGAAGTGAGAAAATCTTGTTTGAAAGATTATAATACAACTTTTATGTGGACTTTGTGTGCTATAACTTTCTCTATTTAAAAAGTTACTTCCAGGTTTAGCAGTGTTCCTGGCTCACTCACACCATACCCACCTACCACCACTGCCTGGTGCAAGAGAATTACCTTTTTTCTTGGCCCATTAGTGTGGATGTACACCAGTTTGTCCCTTGCATGAGAAATGCCCAGGGCTCGTCCAATCACGCTGTTGAGCAAGTTTTTAGGCTGTGGAAATTCCTTCAACAAGTCTCTGGAATCTGGAAAAAAAAAAAAACAACAGAAGAACTAAACGTCTTACAGTTCTTGTGCAGTCCTGTTCAAAGACATGTCCTAACACCTGCTTCGCTGCAGCTCTGCGAGCGTAAATGTCTCTAAGGCTACAGATAGGGAAGCAGGCAGAAGCTCAGAGGTTCACCCACAATGTCTCCAGGCATCAGCAAAATGGTACATAGGAGTGTAAAGTCTCCTGAACGCCAAACACAAGACAATACTGCATTTCCGAAACGCCTAACTGTATCACCAATACTTTTCCTGAAATGCAGAGATTACTTCCCCCCCCCCCCCACTTTCAAAGTATGAATTTAAAACTTCCAGTTAAAACCGCAGCATTGGCAGTCTAACTCAGTCCTAACCCTAATTCGGCAACACTAAAAAATCTTCCCAAACCGTTGTGACTGTTGTTTTCCCCCCCCAAAACTCACGGTATCAACAAAAAAACTGTCAGACAAAATACACCCAACTGAACCCGAATGCAAACACCCTAGCAGAGAACTCGAAGCCCAGATTAACGCGAGGAGTTGGTGCCATTTCCTCGCTGTGAATGCGAAAAGTGGCTCTGCTTGCCATCCTTCGGTATCAAAACCGAACTGAGCAGTAACCATCTCGAACAGACTTTGATATTTGCAGCCGCCTCCTCAGCCACGCACGCCACCTCGGGGTTAAACCGAGGGGCTCGGCAACAGGCGAAGTGACTCGTTAGATCCGCTCGTCGTGAACGTAAAACGCAGAAGAACGCTTCGGGTCCCTTCTTTTGCGGGGTTACAAGTTGGGAACGCGATTTTGTGCTCAGTTGTTCAGAGAACCCCCTGAAGCCGAGTTTGCCAGCGCAGCCTTCGGAGACGAACCTGCCCCGGCAGGAGGCAGGGCGCGAGGAGGCAAATGTCTCCGAAGTAACCTGGCCAACTGCACGGTCCTGCAGGTACCCAAAACGGGCACAAGGAACAGGAGAAGGGAAAGGGATCTCCCGTCCCGGCAACAGCAAGCCCAGCTACGCCAACCTGACCCCACAAAACCCCACAACCTGACCCCACAAAGCCAAGCTCACCAACAAACGTTGCCCTGGCGGGCAGAACTCCATTAATACCTCCTCGCAGACCACCACCAGGGCCGGGGACTACTTTTCAGAAGGCTTCTGGTTCTTTAGAGGTATTAGGGCAGGTATCAGCGACGAGTCAGAGAACCACACAACATCCGAGCTGTGGGACCCACGAGGACCACGGGGTCAGCACGACACAACCCGGAATCGGGGATTCCTGATGGAGCTACCAAACTGAGGAGTGAGAAGCGGCCCGTCCACGACACTCGGAGCATCACCGAGAGCTGCCGTTGCATTCTCCTAAAATCTCCGATCACAGAGTTGCTGTAATGAAGCTAGACAACGACTGCCTCCAAAGCAGGAAGTATTTAAGCAAAGAGCCCTGTAATGCGGGCATAGGGAGCTGCGTTCAAGAGAAAAGTGAAGTTACCAGGAGGTCAGGCTGGAGATCCTGGGGTAAGGCCGAGCAAAAACCACGTTGTTGATCCCATCGCCCTCTCCAACAGCAGCACCAAAAAGCCAGCGTGCTGACCCAGGGCTCAGAAAAGAAGTTACTGACGCCAGGCTTGCAAGTTCTTCCTCAGAAGCACAGAAGAACCAGCTGAACCTCAGAGAAACGGCTTCCAGAAGGCAAACGGCCGAGCTACCGCGGAAGTTTGGGTTCCTTAGCACGCAGAGTGATGCTGGAACACAACCTCCGTGCCCTGCGATAAGGACGCCGAGAGCTGGGTATTGTCTGAGGACAGGTTGCTCTGCAATCCGACAGCTGTCTGACTGGCAACTGTTCGGGGTTACTTTTCCACCTGCTACCCGGGGGCGGCATCAAAACAAACCTGGAACCTGCTCCGTCTCCTTGGCCGTACCGACGGGGAAAACAGCGTGCAACGCACACCGGCCTTCCACCACTCCCAGGCGTGACAGCCAGCCCCAGCACCGCCGTTACAAAGAATAATGAGAGAGCCCTCGGGCTGCTGTTTCTCACAAATACCTGTGCAAACCCCTCGGACAACGCACAGGGCTAGGGAGCAGGAAGTACTCTGTGTTAGGAACTCCTCTTGCACCTTCCAAGTACTGGCCAGGGCAGCACGAAAAGGGTCCCAGTCTCGAAGAACCACGAGCCAATTTTCTGCAATTGCACAGCGAACACGAGGCACCCACCCGGCCGCACAGCAAGCGCCGCTACATTCAGACTTCCACCTGTTCACGAAAACTGGAAAAAGCAACTAAAATTTTAGCCCTCTACACGTCTATTCCAGTCCACACTGCTGGGACGCTTGGAGGGAGGAATAGTAGCCCAATTCCCAAATGTCCTATACAATTCATTTAATAAAGGAGACATAAATAAATCCCTCTAGCAGGGGCCTGTATTCTTTGGCCCCTAGTTGCTTCTCCTTTCAAAAGCAATACCCCGAGGAATTCTGTGATACGGAGCAGATGGAGGCAAGAAGTACATTCTTTTTAAATGCCCGGAAAAAAAAATATGCATTTACCTAAGGCGAGCCAATTCCTCAGATTCTGAGGTGACTCCTCAGTCAGGACTAAATATTTAATCCATTCTCAAGCAAAGAAGAATAGGGTCTCTAAGTGACAAAGCTGAGATCCGGCTTGCAGTTGAGGCTCTGAATTACCAGCTGAGACACAATGTCTTCTTCACAGCTGACAATGCCATATTCAGCAGTGCCATCTGACGTATCAACAGCAACCCCAAGGCTTGATGGATCACCCTCAGTCCATTCTTATCCCGAAATCAAGAGCTGAAAGGATCTTATTTTGCACGAAGCCATGCCTCGCTCATCGTTTTTAAAGAAACAACCCGAAACCACAGCCCTGGATTTGCAGAATGTTTCCTCCCCGACAGATTGGATTTCTTGGCACCCTCATCCGGAGAGTGCCTGAGCTCTCCGACTGCTGAGAACGGATATTTGGGTAGGAACGACGCTAATGGAAGTCACAGCCCTGCCGAGACAAGGAATACAGACTAATACTCCCTGAAAAACAACAAAAAGAAGCTGATTTTCACACCCAGTTCCAATCGAGCCAGAACCACGCATGGCGTCCGCACCTCAGCTCCGACACCACGAAGGAATATTAAAAGCCTGTCTCAGATAACAGACAGCTCAGGGTGGGTTTGCCAAATGAAGCCAGTTAACTAATTCCTGCTCCTCAAAGCCAGAGAGTGCTTCAGCTGAACTTGATGGTGGAAGCCAACGATAATTCCAAGCAACTCTGAAAGAAAAAACCCTCCTATGCGTAGTGGCTAAGCCTTCTATTAACCTCAACAAGCCTGCCAAGTAAAGACACCAGCAGGTACAGCAAGAGCACGAATAAAATGGCCCATGGTCTTGTTCAAGGAAGACAGAGGAGCGCTGGATCGATTTTAACAGTTTCTGTCTTCCCTGAAATTCTCTTCCCTGGAGAAGCAACAAATGAGCAGCAAGGACAAAGTATTAAACGCAACGCTCACCAAGACGTAAGCTCCCGCTTATATATTCATCTCAGTGAAGAATGCTCCTAACAGATCAAAAATTCACAGGGAAGAAGAAAGCCTTGGGGCTCCAAAAGAGCCACTTCATAAGGAATTAGCCCAGGCACACTTTACTAGTGAGAAATGGCAAGAGAAAAAGGGTTCCACCAGCTGAGAGCACACCAAAACAATATTACCTTTTTCTTTTTTTTTTAAAATCATCTACAGACCCTGACCAAGGTTCCCTTCGAGTACGCATAGAAATAAAAACCCACGTGTGGTTCTTGCCTAAAGAAGAACAAATTTAACGCTGCACCAGGGGCCAGCCTCCCGCTGGGACAGGCTCAGAACTCGGCCGCACGCAGCCCTGGCCGAGCCGTGCCAGGCTGGCCCTGCTCCGAGAGGGGGATCCGGCCACACAGCACCCCGAGGGTCTCCAGCCTGGGTCCTTCCGTGACACTAGGAGATGGCAAATTTAGTTAGCTGCAGAGAAAGATTGCTTCTTAGAGCAAAAAGAGAGGTCAAGATCGCGTAAGTCTTAATAAAGAGTGAAGTGCCACAGACCTGACTGAGCAGGCAGGGAAGCTACCTTCATCCCAAATCCCGCTCCAAAATCCCACGTTTGGGCCAGCAAAGGGAACCCTGATGCGAGCACCGATGTAATACTGCAAGGCTTAGAGCTGGCCTCAGATCCCAGTTTCTTTTTCCACATTGGTAAGAGTATCCAGGGCTAGCAACAAAAGTAGTCAACCAGGGATAGCTAACAAGACTTCAGCTTGCAGGCACAGCACTCACTTTTAAAAGCTTTTAAAATAACTTTCATGATTTCCGCACGTTCAAGCTGCAGCCCTACGGGCAGGGCAGACCTGCAGCGGGACCCTGGGGACATTTTATTTGCTTATCTGGAGCGCACCTTCTGCCATCTCCGAACTCCCCACGCACGCTGCGTGCGGTCGAGCTGTGCGCAGAGCAGCAGGACGAGGCCGGTCCCAGCAGATCCACCCTCGGCGCTGCCCCTGGGCTCCGGGGGACCTCACAGGACGCACCGCAGCCGCAGGAGTGAAACGAAACCCGGGGATGAAGCCCTCAAGCACCCTCTGACAATGGACGTCTGCAAGAGCGCTGAGGGTTGTAGCACAAAAGGGGGAAAAAACCGCCGTTCTCTGCTTTTCTCAGGCAACACCTGAATGAGCCCATTAAACAACTTGGGGCGCTTTAGCATTTACTTCAGAAATAAGTTCATTTGCTTCATCAAACGGCTTGAACGCAACACTTGAAGAGTGACTCTGAACCACGGGATAAAGCTCGGCAAAGCTTCTGAAAGGAAAAGGGAACTGAGAGCCCAAAGAACTTAGGAACCAGAGAGACAATTACGAATAACTAATCAGTAAGTGCCGGGGGTGGGAGGGAAGCACGGAACACGGAGGGAAGGAGGAAAAAAAAAAAAAACAAAACCAAGCATCTTTAATGCACGACAAACAGACTTCCCAAGGGGAAGATGAGAGCCCAGGAGGCGGCAGTGGGGGCAGAGCCGGGCTCTGAACACCGGTGGCACCCCACAAGCAGCGGGCCCGGCACAAAGCCGCTCGCACCCCCGCCGGCCGGCGGTCACCTCAGGGATGCGAGTGCCCACGCGAGGCGTCAGAGCCCACGCGTGAAGGCGGGCGCGTGCTGAAGAGGAGCGAGGGTTCCCTCTGACCCCGGCGGTGCGGGGCCGGGCCCTTTCGCACGCGGATCGCGGCCCCGCGCCCCCCCCCCGAGCCCCGGGGGCGCTCCGGGAGCCCCGGCGGGTGCCCCCCGGCCGGGCCCGGCTCCGGAGCCGCGACCTTGAGAGGCCCCGCGGGCAGCCCCGGCTCTGCCCGGCCGCCAACAAAGGGCGCGGCCGCCACAAAGGGCCCGGCCCCGGCTCCCGCCGCCTCCAACCCCCCCCCCCCCCCCGGCCCCGGTACCTGCGGCGGCGGCGGCGCAGCCGAGCGTGCAGACCCCGCCGCAGCCTCCCGGCTCCTCTCCCTTGCCGCGCATCCCGGCCCGGCCCGGGGCCCCGCAGGCCGCGCCGCTCCCCGCCGGTGGCCGCTGCTCCCCCCCCCGCCCCGGTGCTCGCCGTGAGGGCCCGGCCCGGCGGCGCGGCCCGGCTCGGCTCGGCCCGGCTGCAGGAGGGGGGCGGGAGGGACGTGGGCGCGCACACGCCGCCGCCGCCGCCGCCTCCTCCTCCCAGCACCGGGCAGCGGGGCTCGCTCCTCCCTTCCGCTGCGTGCGGCTCAGCCCGGTTCAGCTCGGCTCGGCCCCGTTCAGCTCGGTTTAACCCGGCCCGGTGCGGCCCGCTTCCCCGTCCTTGCCCTGCCCGCCGCTCCCCGCCGCCCCCGCCTCACCCATCCCCATGGCGGCGTCCTCCCCCTCGCCGCCCGCCGCCGGCTGCGGCTCCTCCTCCTCCTGCTGCCGGGCCTCCTCGGAGCTCTCGGGCGCCGGCAGGCGGCTGCAGAGCCCCCGAGCCCCCCGGTAGCGGCGGCAGAGGCGCAGCGGCCCGGCCGAGCCGCAGCCCGCCGCCGCCTGCAGCAGCAGCCCCAGCGCCGCCATCTTGAGGCCGCCCGGTGCCGGTCTCGGGGCAGAGGCAGCGGCTGGGCCGGGCCGGGCCGGGCCGGGCCCCGGGGCGCCGCCTCCCCGCCACAGCGCCCCCCCAAGGCACCTCAGGCGGGGAGGACCCGGCGCTGAGGGGAAAAAAAAAATAAAAAATGAGGGAAAAGTGGAGGAAAAAAGAACAAAAAACCCAACCGGCTCCTCGCGGGGAGCGGCTGGCCGTGTCCCGGCTCCTGCCGAGCACGGAGCCGTTTGCATCAAAGATCCTTCGCGCCAGACGCACGCAGGTCGCCTCAAACGGGCTCAGAAACGTTTTGGAGATATCACAAAAACAAAAACAAAAAAAAAAGGATGTCTTCACACACACCCCGAGAAACGTGGGGATGAGGCATTGGCTCCGAGGTCCGAGCGCCTGGCGATGGCTCCGCCGACACGCGCAGCCATCCATCCCTCCTCACGAGCCGCTCCTGAGCTGCTCCACACAAAGTTCAGCAGCTCCGGCTCCGACTCTGGCTACCCTCGGTTTCCCTCCTGCACACGCTTCTGGCAACAGGCAAAGCAATCTTCCCGATTGCCTTCATAAAACCAGAATAACTGAGAAGTGGAAATTCAGAAGCTGCCCCGGAGCCTGAAAGTCGCGGGGGTTTCTCACTTGTTTTCATCCACACAAGCACCCCGCCTGCACCCTCACTCACGTGCGGGTTGTGCAATTCGTGCCCAGGTGTGTTTGTTACTAAAAATGAAGCCTGCTTGCAGCATATCATTTTCTAATATCAGAGATAAACACCAAAACTTTTGAGTCAGTTACATGGCAAGACCGCAGTGCCTTTCCCTTCTCACACAATTTCCCCTCCTGGAAGCAGACCCTGCTGTTCGGTTCTGTACGAGTGACTTAGGGCTCTTTATGCCTTTTTATATTTAAAAAAGCCCAAATTATTTATATAGAAAGTTTGCATGTATATGTTTTCATCCCTGGCTGCAACATACATCTACACACCATTAGGTTGTGTGCTTCTTTACAGCAGGGCACCCTTTCCATGTTAAATGGCTTATTACTCAGTGAATATTTCGTGTGTAAGCCAAAAATTTCACGTGAATAGTTGTTTAAACATCATGATGAAAAAAGATTTTTAAATCAGAAAAAGAAATCCCCAGTAAACCACAAAAGGACTAACATAACTTGACACAAGCTCTACAAAGCTTGTACTCCTCAAGAAGAGGTTCAAGAAGTGGAAAGTTATCACACAAAATCCTGTATAAAGAGGTATATCTTCGGAACAGCATTCATACATGAACATTTGAAAAAAATCTTACTATACAAATTTGCCTTTTCTAATATACATCTCAGAGCCTCTGTGAGTTTGCTAGTGATTTGTCTGTGTACAGTTTGTAAAAACAAACACAAAACTTTATCTTGAAGAGGCACACAAAAAAAAGAACAAGAGCCCTATAGAGATAAACCATGGCTGGAGAACGCAATGATTAAAATCAAAACAAGCGAAAGAAAACATAAATAAAGCACATGTCTGGGAAAATCTCGGAAACGCACAGTCAGTGGGAAGGAGAAACCTGGGAGATGCTGAAAGACAGTGTGGTGGTACACGGAAAGTTAGACACGAGCAGGGCTAGTGGTTTGTCACCGTGAGTGATACAAAACTTATCTTGCGAGCACAGAAAAAATAACTAAGACTCAATTTATTAAAAAATTCCAGAAGTCACAGATTGCGTAAATTCAATCCAAGTACCTTTATTTTGCAGAGATGAGAGTTAAACAGCATATAAGTCATCACTTAAAGCCATCCTCCCAGGCTTTGCCAGTTCAGGCTCACTTCGATGAGCTGTGGTTAATTCATCTTCGCTAGCCAAGCCTTTGCAAAGGCTGCAGCACCGTGCAGAAGCGCATTAACAAACCATGTTACTTTAAAGGCTTCCTTTTCCCCCGGAGCAGAAGCGCTACAGCATCCAGAGTCCCAAACCCAGCCTGGCCATGACAAACCACTAGCCCTCTCAGGAAAGTTCCTCCTCTCTCAGGCTCCAACCCAGGTCACGCTTTATTTGACAGGTCAGAGGCTTTTTAATTCCAACTAAAATTACTTCATACCTAATTAACACCCTGGATATATCGAGCATTATGGGAATTTTTGTTTTAAATATGGACCCACAAACACTGGTGACTCACTTGATTAGCATGGCAGCGTTACAAGAACGGCTGGTACGCTCGTGTTCCCCAAGAGCTAAAGCAGAAGCATTACTTCCCCGAGACGGGAGGCAGCGATCCGTCACCGGATCGGCCATATCTGGAGTATTTTATTCCACGCTATGCTCCTTATTTTAAGGCCAAGTAACAGAATTCAGAAAAGAACAACAAAGGAAAACAAAACAAACAAACAAAAACAGCCACTGAATGAAGGAATTTAAAAATAAATAAATAAATGAAGAGGTTGGCAAAGCAATGACAGGAAAATAAGGACATGATAACAGTTGACAAATATTTAAAGTATGCAAACACTAGGGAGAAATCACTCACTGAATTGGTACAAAAGGATGCAGCTATGAGTAGGAGGATAAAATTAAGAAGGCAAAAAAAAAGCCCTTACTGAGAGCTAAACAGTTCCCTATTTAGCTTTCTTCCCCCAGGTCTACGTTGTTGTTTACTGGGTGGCACAACAGGTCCTTCCCCAGGAATCTGTCCTCTACCTGAAATTCTCTAACACTTGGTTGGCCTGCCCCAAGCTTAGGGCAAGGCTTACTCATGCGCTACACTAACCAGGGCAGAATTCAGTTAGGTTGGCCACAACAACAACTGTTGTTACAACTGTTACAAGCTACACACGAAGCGAGCTGAAAGTCGTGCAGGCTGGGCTCCCCTCGGAGAAAAAGCCTGTCACAACCAAAATTCGGCATCGTGTGTTACACACCTATCCCTAGCCCAGGTAAATTCACATCTACTTCCCTTTCTGTCCCTAAGGCTGAGAAGGAAGCCTGACAAAGACATATGCAGGACAAACCTCGCGTTTATCCAGCAGAGAGAAGGACAGTACTGTTTCTTTAGAAAGTAATTTTCTTGAGGAGTCTGCCATAGTGTTAAATCTCTAATAAAAGAAAAAAAAAACGTTCAATTGTAAGATTGTCTCAGGTGCTTACCTTTAAGGGAATTCAATGAGAACATCTCCATCATGGCAGAAAGCGATGATTCCTAGGAAAGCAAGAGTAGCAAAAAGGAGCAGGAAGTTAGAATTAATCTTTCCTTTGAGATGTTTAAAGTGCTTCGAACTTGTGAAAGCAGCTGTCTTGAGCACAAAACAAAGCCGATAGTCCCCAACGAATTTCACCTTGGCGTTTCTATCCTGCCTGTCTCATTTGAATCACGTACTACTTGCTATCCTGTTGTAACTGGCTGCTCTACACCCAAAGGGCAGGTTGTAGGTTTTGGAAATGCTTTTGTCTGCTCGATGATACTGGCTTAGGCACAGTTTCTAAAACCTTTTTAAGTCTGAACGCCACAGACAGGGAGACCACGGCCGTCATTTCTTCTTTCCTTAAAGCAAAACACGCAGAGACAGAGACGCGCGCTTTTGGTAAACTTCGTTACTGAAATTACATTAGATTTTCTATTTTGTTTTCTTATTGAAATTACTTTTACTTAAATAAGAGAAAAATGAAAACAATCAACTCGGTTTGGGGTTTTTGCATCTGGCATGCCCAATATTGAATACATTTTAGGCATTCTCGTTAACAGAGAACAATAATGAGAATTAACGAGGATTTTTTAACAAACAGGTCAGATCGGTGAGGGTCCTTACTTACGCAGCGCTAACATTAACTACCCATGCTAACGGCTATTCCTGTGTACACAACTCGCTTCCTACAAGTATTATGCTTTCACGTGATTTGCCTTTGCCTTCGGTGAAACTAATGACAAAATTAGTGTTTCCTTCAGCGACAGCAAACGAGGCCTAAAATGGCACGGCTTTCAGAACACCGCTGTGCGGACAGGACACCTCCTCCAGCACGTCGGCTCCCTACAGGCACACGAAACCAAACCGGCTTTTGCTGACACATCTACGCTTTGCCTTTTCCAACGGCTGAATCAAAAACACAGTTATTTGGCCCGTTTAAAAATTAAAAGTCATACATGCTGTAGTAATTACCCAGGTGGCTGAAGAAAACAGCCTTAGTGCAAATAACTGGCTGCACTGGTCAGTTAGAAAGCTCTGCTGTGGCAGTTGAGCAAGATTCTCAAGGCTGAAGCGTCCAACCATCAGTGGTACAGGAGAATGCAAACTGCAAGTGTGAAGAGCAGCCACATACCAGCCTGGCGTCCCCTTCACGCACGGACCATCTCAGACTGGGTACAAACCGTCCGAAAGCCAATAGTATTCCTGATAAATCGAGTCCAAAATTGTTCCAACACAGAAGAGCAAGTCTTCAAACGCTCTGAAGTCATTGGAGAAAGACAACCACAGGTATGATGAACACCACCGTACACTCCTGGATCTCAGTCACGGAGGTAAAGGCAACATCTTCCTCCCAAATTTCTAAGCATGACAAAACTGGGGAAGCCATTTGCCTGCAAGCAGACTGAGCCCATTCCAAAGAACACAGGGAAACTATCCCGGAACGCTCTCGTAGACCAATGTAACATTCAGAGAAAGAGCAGGTCTCATCTACGGAGCGCAGATCAGTGGAAAGGAGAATGAAGAACGTCTCACGTACACTGAGGAGGGCAGAGTGGCACTTTCAAAAATAAGCACAAGATAAAGTTGAAGAAAGTGGTCTTTTCTCTTCAAAACTGAGAAAAAAAATACCATAAAACCCTACACGGATGAGCTTACAAGATTAACAACTGAGAGCCCCACTGACAAGCAGAAGATCTCCAGTTGAGATGGGGACAATTAGTGGGCAACCATGAACAGCCTCAAGTCTCAAAGAGCTGGAGTCAGCCCGGATGGGAGCGGGGACAGGATGTGGAGGAGAATAAAGGCATGGAGAGATGAAACAGTCCAGGCGAGGTCCAGGAACAGAACCCGGCTCTTTCAGATGGGAGATGCCTTTTAAATTGTACGAAGTTCAAGTACCTAGAGCTTGCACATCTTGAAGGAACGTGGCCAAGGCAGAGAGAGAAGAGCTTGAACAGATAAGCTTAGATTTAAGGTATTAGTTATGAAGAGACCACAGCGTCACCCCTAGATTACTCAGGACCAGATCTGCTGGATCCGAACACGGGGGATCTCACAAGAGGAACCACCAGTTTTAGCAGAGCCAGCAGCCAGGTGGAAATCCCAGCTTTTTGATGCTGCTGAAGACCCTGACACCAAAAAGAGGTGTCCAACTACGGCAGCTGCTTCGCCGTGCACTGACATGAAGGGGACGCATGAGCATCATTGAAAGAGGGAGCCTTTGGAAGGCTCAAAATACTTTTTGTTAGGCCCCAGGAGAGGTGGCAGATGTGGGCGTCAAAGGACACTGGATTTATGAAGAAGGGGAATACGATGACACGGGACTCTTACGGACGAGGTAATGATACATTTGGGATGAGAATCAACCATGTGCAATGACGCTATCAGAAGGCAGAGTGCCTCTACACCTCATGCTTGGCAAAGTACTGGAAACCCAGGGGCATAAGAGACACTAAAAGCTTCGTAGTAACAGACTTAACGCCCCTACTGCAAAGGCAGGGCATGAACCCAGTGAATGTGGCACTGGAAACCTAGATAAAATCTCAGAGGCCCGGGAATTCGGTCTTTGTTGGGCTTCTTTGATCCACTGGAGAACTGCTACACACATGTATGAGGAGAAACCACGTCCACCACACAGTGAGTGTCACGGAACTTCTGGTTATCACCTCCTGACGTTCCAGCAGCACGTAGAGAGGTACAGCCCCAAGTGCTTTGTCATGAGAACAAAGGAGAAGTTACATTGCCTTACGTATCGTTCACTTTCAAGGGTCACCTAGGTGGGGATCCACGCAAAGCGAGGCAGTTTGGCTTTCCGCTACTCGGGCCAAAGGAGCACAGGAGGTGTGCAAGAAATCTCTCTTTACCACTCCTATCCTGCGGGGTTCCTGCTGCTGCAAAGGGGACCAATAAAGCATTAGCGGCCGGGCTGCCCTCGGAACTTCCCTCGGGGGCTACCCGGGCAGCCCCGCCGCCCTCGCGAGGGCCGTGGAGAAGAACGGTCCCACGCGTGACACCGCCGTGACCCGGAGGGCACGGGGCACCGGACCGCGGGGCGCCGCCAGCCCTGCCCCACAGCAGCCCCGCGCCTGGACCGGAGGCATCCGGGCTGCACGGGGCTCAACCCCGGGGGGGAGGGGGGGGGACAAAAGGAGCCGGGCTCCCGTGGCCCCCCACCCCGGGGACCCCCCTGGGGCCGGGCCGGCTCCCCCCGAGGCGGGGACCGCCCCCTCAGGGCCCCTCAGGGCCCCCCAGGCCGGCGCCCCCCTCGCCCCCCGGCCCGGCCCCGCCGCCCCCTCCTCGGGCCGGGCCCCCCGGGGCCGAGGCTGCCCCCCCGGTGGGCTCCGCGCCCCCCTCGGCCCCCTCCGGTGCCCCCCTCGCCCCCGCTCGGCCCCGCCGGGCCCCGGCGGCGGCCCCGCCTGGCAGCCATCCCCCCCGCTCCTTCCCCGCCGCAGGCCGCGGGCCCGGCCCCCTCCCTCCTCTCCGCTCCCCGGGCCTCGGATCCCGGTGGGCGGCCCCTCCCCCGCCCCGCCCGTCCCGGTCCCGCCGGTGGGAGCGGCGCGGCCCCGCTCCCCGCCACCGACCTCCTCCTCCTCCTCCTCCTCGCCGCCAACTCTCTGGCGCCGGTCCGCCGCCGCGCCGGGACTACAACTCCCAGGAGCCACCGCGAGGCGCTTCCGGGGCGCCGCCCGCCGGGCGCGCCGTCTCTTCCGCCGCCGCGCCAGGATGTGAGCCGGCCCCCCCTCGCCTCCGGCAGCGGGGAGCGCGAGGCCCGGGGGGCGGGGCCTGTTGCCACGGCAACGGCTGGAGCCTGCGGCCCTCGGGCGCTCGCCCGGCGGTGCTGGGGCGGGCGGGAGGGGTTCGCCTGCGCTGCTCCATGGGGCCCGCGCTGGGTCCCGCCTCAGGGGTCCCGCCTCAGGGTCTCCCCTAAGGGGTCCCGCCTCAGGGTCCCGCCTCAGGGTCCCACCTCAGGGTCCCACCTCAGGGGTCCCGCCTCAGGGGTCCCGCCTCAGGGGTCCCGCCTCAGGGGTCTCGCCTCAGGGGTCCCGCCTCAGGGTCCTGCCTCAGGGGTCTCGCCTCAGGGTCTCGCCTCAGAGTCTCACCTCAGGGTCTCACCTCAGGGTCCCACCTCAGGGTCCCGCCTCAGGGGTCTTATCTCAGGGGTCTCACCTCAGGGGTCTCACCCCATGGGTCTCGCCTCAGGGTCTCGCCTCTGTGATCTTAGTGAGAGCTGCAAGGAGCAGTATCTGTCCCCTGTGCTGCCCAGGGTTTGTGAACAGTCACCCCATGAAACAGAATCCCAGAATCCCCTAGGTTGGAAGAGACCTCCAAGTCCAACCTCTGACCTAACACTAACCAGTCCCCCACTAAACCGTATCACTAAGCTCTACATCTAAACAGCTTTTAAAGACCTCCAGGGATGGTGACTCGACCACTTCCCAACGCTCCCGTCAGTCCCACAGAACTGCCCCTTGTCCATGCGCACTGTTAACTCCTACCACAGCCTGCAGCTCTTGATGTTCCCCCCCTCACCTAGTAACTTCTAATGTGAAAGTTCTAGTTCTAATGTAAATAATGTTCCCTCACTCACCTAGTGACTTCTAGTGTAGAGTTCTGACAGTGGTTCGCCACTGCAGGGGTAACACACGGGGACTTGTCACACTCGGGTTCTCCCTGAGCCAAAACGTGTCACTGCTTCCTGCAAAATACCAAAATCGCGTGGGTGCCGTGGTGAGCTTCGTTATTGGTAGCAGAAAATGTGCGACGAGGGTAGCTGAATTTGTCAGGGAAAGACTAATTTGTGAGGGAACTGGGCCATTGATAAATAGAGCTGTGGGCTGGGTGCGCCGGTTTGCTATCATTACTGATTCTCTAGCGACATACAGCAAGGTAAACATGGAAAAACTAGGCTTAAATTATGGAAAATTATTATGTTTTTAAGTTCTGTCTGGTAATTTAACACTAAATTCAACGTGGTTTTGAGACAGGTTTTAGCAGTTATTACAGAACAGCTTATTTTTATGCAGAGTTCTTTGCTTGTTTTTCTGGCCGTTTTTATTCACTGTAACTTTTCATACCATCCATTTATTTGTAAAACAAACTTTTTAGAGTACCAATCCCAAGAAAAGCTTTGTTTCATGAGATGGAAACTACATTTGAAAACATGCTAGCTACTCAAAAGCTTTCTTGAACGAAGTGTTGAGGTGCCTGCAATGATTAAAGCTTACTGAAGTTCTTGTTTTCTTGCTGTGGTCTGCAGGGCACGGCTGTCTTCACGTTAGTGAAGAGGCAAAACGTGATGGAAAGGAAGTCATCTAAAGGTAAGAGCGTGAAAGTGGAATTTCCCCAGAATTTACCTGCCTGCTCGCAGAACCATAAAACAAGGTGACACCGACCGGCGAACACGTGGGAGGGGAGGAAGCGGCAGTGTAGAACATTTGCATCTGCTGCAGATCTGCTTAGGGATCTCTGCATAAGGCACCCTTATTCAGAAGGAGCAGCATGAAGCCCAGTTACATCTGCAGAGTGTGAAGGCAGAAAGGTTAATGGCTTATCCTCATCCCTCTCTAGTGTTTACAGATAAGAACAAGGACAGTAAAAGAAAGTGCTGAGATAAGTGGAGTAACTTGTGCCATTATTGCAGGCTTAACCTAAAAAGCCTGCATAATCAGTCAGAAGTCATTTGTTAAGTTACCTTAAGTAAAGCAATTGGTTTCAGGGGGCTTAGAATGGAAAATCACTTTAATACAATGGCTTTGTAGAGAATATGTCATGCCATCTAAAGCATGATCATTTAATTATAATCCTCTACTCACTTCCTACTGATCGTAACATTTTTACTGGTGTTACTTTGTAGTCTTTTTTCCAAGTAACCTAAGAGATGCTGCAAAAACTGATTTTAATCAAGTTTTAAATGCAATACTAAATACGGTTTGTCACTCTTTGTAACTGTAAAGTGAAGAATGAAGATAAAACCACAGATGATACTTTTTCATTGTTTCTTTTTTTTTTTCGTTGTCAGGCTTTGTTCATCTAATCATCTGGTTTTGTTCTGAAAAAAAAAAGGTAAAACTACCATGTCCAGCATAACTCACCAAAAAGTCTCCCGTCCAATGCCCCCCATTAAGCAAACTGCAGTTCAACCATTACACCTCCTCTCTGCATCCCTGCCCCATCTGCCACCCAGCATATCTTGTCACTTCACCAAACAGCTCATGGTCCTTCACTCTGAAACCTTTAACCTTGACACCTAAACATTCCTATATATTCTGCAACCACATCCCCTAAACTTCCTCTGTCAACCCCTCCCGTGTCTGTCCCTCGCCACCAGCTGCACAAGTGACAGCAATTAGTGTAAAAGCCATGGAAATCGCTATGAGCGTTGCATCCAGACTGCCTGCGCGTACAGCACTGCACGTGGAAAGCAGGCTGATCTTACTTCTCTTTTCCACACAAGAAGTTGGTATCCCTGCATTTTTATGTCCCCGTTGACTTTATTTGAAACTAGTTAGTGGGTTTAGAAGTTATCAGAGGAGGTTCCAGGTGGTTAGCACCACCAGAGGGACACCCCCATTGCTCACCCTTTAATGAGAACAGTCAGGATATGTCTCTCCCACAAATGAAGTTCCTAATAATGAAAATGCTGAATGAAAACAAACAAACAAACTTAAGGTTCTGTTTTCCGAGATGGGAAACTGTATTATTTATAATGCGTGCAAGCAATTAAGCCGTGCTGTAATTCCGGTAAAACACGTTTTTAATTTGTTTTCCTGTATGGTCTTCTCTTCCTACCCAGACACTGTAGCTCTCATTGGGTGAATTAAATGAGTAAGTGGTATTGTTTTTTTTGGATCTTTTAAGATCTGACGCCTTTATAGTTCAGTTACGTTACACTTCCTTACAGGCTTGCTTATACCATTCTGCGTGTGGTTTATACTTGGCTTGTAGTCCTAAAGACAAAGGATGTGATACTATGTCGGTGTAATTTCACAGAAGCTTATTGTCAGAAGAGCTAAGACCGACTGCTGCTCTTTCTGTCACAACACCTGGAGGATGTTGAAAAATAGGGCAGCGCAGATGAAAGTATTTAGATTTTAATTCAAGCTTTCGTGGCTTTTTCTACACTACGAGGTTAATACAATTTATGGAAAAGGCCAGGTTTATGGAAAAGCTGTGAGGATTAATTTGGAAAGTTGCTTGGAAGGTCGTTGCCATTAATGCAATTTTTGAGCTCATCGTTGTTACTAGAAATTTGTGATTATTTATTTATTTATTTATTTTCCTGTGGGATGTTACCACCAAGTGCTGCAGTGATGTGGAATCATCTTAATCTTGACTTTAGCTTAGGGATGACTTACATAAACCATTGTGTGAGAAAGTTGGCATATCTAGCCAAAGATGAGGCAGAGAAGCAAGTAAACCAGTCTAGCTAAATAGCATGCCCTAAGAACTGAATTATTTCATAACTGGAAAGGCCAGATTCGACTGAAGCTAATGAACATAAGCTAACAAGCAATGGATAAGGGAAGTACAACTTCTGAGATGGAGTTTGAAGAACAAATTATTAAAGCTATTAAAAGCAAACAAAAAGTAGTTTTAAAATGCTGGAAGCAGAAAGTTGTTGTTTTAAAAAAATCCCCAGACCAAAGACCCCCCGTAAAGGAAAATCTGTCATACCTCGCATATTAGTTGTCACCAATGGAACAAATAAGACAGATCATTTCCTGATCCCCTCTGTTGTGAAGGAGAATGCTACAATTCCCTGCTGTACCTTTTAAAACTTCCGATAATCTGGATGATGTATTAAACGTCAGAAAAGGGGATACTGGATCAAACTGATAAATTGCTTTTTAAATCAAGTCCAAGAATTGTGAAAGAAAATTGTTCAGTCAAGCTGCTAAAAAAAAATATAAAAGGTGTCTCTAATGGAAATTGTTAGACTGGATTGTCAGTGGATAATACATCATGTCTCAATTTTTTATATGAAACCGCATGCTTTCATTTCTAATATCACTTAATGGCTCTCATGAGGAGGCATGACAGGATCCGTGTAACTCTGGGGTAGTAAAAAAGTTACATGGGCTGAGTTCTGTGCTGGTCAAGAAAAAAACGCATGCATTTCCCCCACGCCCTCAATATGACATAGTTATAAAATATCCAGTTTTATCTCACTGTATGAAGTAACTTCATAATCCATTCCCAATAAAGTATCGGTATCAGAAATGGAAAATTGTTATACCTTGGAAGTGTACTGGCCCATTAAAGATCTTGGGAAAACAAAACAAAACACCGCGTTTTGTTCCTCTTTACCTTCTTAATTTTTTCTTTTCCTCTTCTTTTTTCCATTTTTGCCTTGTCTCCAGCACCTTTTTGTGGTCTAATATTTGTTACAAAGGATACAATTTTCTCCTGAACTACATTGGCCTGAAAGTACAACCAGCAATGACACCATTTCTTCAGCTGCAGCTGTGCCGTAAAATAAACCTTTTGGGAAAGATATTGCATGGCCAAATGAGACGACTGTGAATTCTTAAATGTTGTTTTTGGCTTATTACCTTCGGAAAGAAAAATATTTAATCAGATATTAAATAACATTTTTGGAAACCATGTTCTCAGTCTGTTACATCAGTAACAAACCTCTAATAAAACACTATACAGAGTACAATTGCTAATCTGTGACCCTTTTCAGTAAAACTTCAAATGAAAATGCCACCGTCCCTTCAGAAATCACTGAAGTCATCCCGCCGCCCGACGAGCTCGTGCAGAAACACTGCGTCTTCACTCATAATGTTTCTTGGGGTGGTTTGAGCGCTTTGGCAGTACACTGCCAGTTCTTTGTGGGTTTTGGTTTTTATTTTCTTTCTATAGAGCAGATTCCTCTCCCAGGACAGTCACGGCAGCTCTGCTTAACCGTTATTCTGCCTCAGCGTGTTACTTTCAGGAAAGTAGGGAAGGACAATTCAGGAAGGTGTTGGCAAGGAGAGCCAGTGGTCACTGCCTGACCTTCCCAGGCAACCTCAGCAAAGGCTTCATACATTGCACTTTCCTTGGGGGTTTCTGAGGTCTACTGTTGTAAGGCATTATATTTTATTATTATTTATCTATTTCCCTAAAGGACACGCACTGGGTATCCTTGCTGTGCCCACCGCCCTCAGTCACCCGCACCAAGCACCATGCTCCCAATGGAGCTCTGTTGCTTGGTGTGAATTAATCACAGGCTGAGCTGTTTCTGTAATTAGATTAGCAGATGAAATGGGTTGAGGAAGGAGAAAGGGCTGCGCGGTGGGAAAGGGCTTTTACGGGCTGCGGAGGGCTGCAGCGACACAGCGCCTCCACGGGACAAGATGGCTGCCAGCGCCAAGACGAGCGTCGTCCCCTTGCCCTGTCTTATATAGACTCGGGGGGCGGGCTGAGAGCTGTGATTGGCTCTGCAGCCTGCCCCTCTCATCCCTCCTCCCCCCCAGCACGTGCAGGCACTATTTACCCGCTCCGATTGGTTCCGCAGCCGGCGCCAGCCCCAGCAGCCAATCGGCAGCCAGCACGGGGGCGGGGCGAGTGCTTCCCCTCACGTTCCCGCTCGGGGCCGCCAGGCCGCGCTGTGGAGCCGGGCGCCCGCCCTTCAGACGGCGGCGGGCAGCGGCGGCCCCGGCGGGGAGCGTGAGGGGCGGTGGTGCCCCGCCGGGGCCACCCAACCCCAGCCCCTGTGTCTGAGGGCGTCGTCCAAATGTTTCCTGAGCTCCGGCAGCTCGGGGCCGTGCCCCCGTCCCCGGGCAGCCCGTCCCAGTGCCCGACCACCTCTGGGTGCAGAACCTTTCCCTAACCCCCAGCCTGACCCTCCCCTGCCCCAGCTCCGGGCCGGTCCCTCGGCTCCTGGCGCTGTCCCCAGGGAGCAGAGGGCAGCGAACAGTGCCAGAGTCTGTCTTTTCTCTTCACTGTATATTTATCTCATCATCTTGCTTCACCTCACTAGCTTTCTGTTTTTCTTGAGAACGTACCAAGTATTCTTGTGCGTGTGTGCTCTTAGGGAGCTCATTGACACACACTTTTTATTTTACTCTGGCTTTGCACGCAGCAGATCAGAAATATTTTTACTAAGATCATCTGCGAAGGAAGCTGTTCAAACAGCCATGGCAGCGCGTAACACCGTTTATTCGGTAGTGCTGGCTTCACAGCACGACGCCCCTTGGTTTAAGGAGACGGCAGGGCCAGGTCTGTAGGAAGAAGTGACCGAAGCTTGGCCCCAGTCTGAT
This sequence comes from Anser cygnoides, assembly GCF_040182565.1. Lineage (NCBI taxonomy): Eukaryota > Metazoa > Chordata > Aves > Anseriformes > Anatidae > Anser > Anser cygnoides. Next base: position 1,091,683 of record NC_089874.1, read on the forward strand.
AAACCAAGGTGGAACAGGACTGCTCTGCGGTGTGGTAGGAAGGAGGTAACCAGGTGGGGGCACAAAGGAAGAGAAAGCCGTCACTTTGTGGGGGAGGGAAGAAAAAAAATAAACAAAACTTATTTCGTCTTTCTAAACCCCAGTGGCTGTGCTGACAGGGCTCTTCTGTGTGAATCCAAACCCAGCTTACAGTGACTTTGAAGGAGGAATGTTTCCGAAGCACACAAGGAGTGGCACAGGTCAGCTTGGATGGGGCAGGGTGACCGCTGCTGGTGACCAGCCGCGTGTTCCTGTTTTGCCATGAATGTGCAGGAACCTCAAGATGCTCCTTTTGTTTTGTGTGAAGTGAGAACCTGTATTTTCAACCTTGTATCCAACAGCGGCGCTTGCATCGTGCACTGATGAACGCAACCCCTCCTGGCTGCTGCCTGCCTCTGGAAGACTTATTTGTGCTGTAGGAAAGGCCCAGACCGTGGTGGCTCTGCGGTAACTTGGAGATAACGCAGGCTGTAAAACTTTTTATTCCTCCCTGCTCTGTTTGCTGAGCGGTTCACTGCGTGTACCAATCCTTTATCTCTCAGTGATGGTCGTACCTTGTGGGGTTTCCTCTGTGAAACGCTCGGAGGTTTGCTGTTTTCCACAGAGGGGAGATGTTAATTAGTCTTAGATGTGTATTAAGCTGTAGCTGTGTTACGGAGATGTCGGGTGTCTTTTTCTGACTGTTTGTTGGAGTAACTCATCTCCCCGCCCTGAGATGACCTGGTAAGTGGTGACGGATGGAGGGAGTGACCCTGCTGGGGGTCTTTCAGCTGTCTTTTCGACTGATACAGCCCATGTTCTGCCATCTCAGCTGCCTGGAAAATCATGTACTGTATTATTTACTTAGTCTGCTGTTCCTGCTGTAGCGTGTTTTGTCCTCGTTCCACTTAACCTGTGCATTGTTCAGATGGAAAATGTATAATTCTGCGTGCTCTCTCTTCCCAACAAACAGTTGTATTCCTGGCCCTGGTGGCCCTTGGAGCTTCCTGAACATCACCAGACTGGAAGTGCCATCATTCTTCTTCCCTTGTCACTCCGAGGCAGCAAGGAGCAAAGTGACAGCCCTTTGGAGGGTTATTTCTGGAAGGATAGAGGACCCCAAAACTGCAGAGGAGTCTGTCGCGAGCTCTTATCTGCCAGGAGGCCAGGAAAGTGGCAGAGCAGAGGGCATCACCCGACGAGCTTAAGTCTTTGCTTAGGTGTTTCCTGTTTCCCTTTTTTAATAAAAGATTTCAGAATTGATTACTTGGCAGTCAAAAATGGATCCAAAAATTCTTGTAAATATACCCAGAAATCCAGGATAGCAACTTCGTAAAATTACACCCTTCCCAGCAGTTTTTGGTCTTGTTTTAGTGGTAGGGGATGGCACTGACCCTCTTCTTGTTCTTCTTGGTTATTTGTCCAGAAGATCTTTCATTGAATACTTAGAAATGTGGAGTATTTGTTCATTTTTCTTCCTATTGGTGTGCCGTGTAGTTTTTCTTAAAATCCAAGCCAAGTTGCATTCAAGAGGACTGCAATGTTTTGGAAGGATGTTGTGCGTTTGTTTATTTGCAGCAGAGATGTTAAAATGAAGCGTTAATTTAAAGTACTCTTCCTGATTTTTTTTTTTTTGCTTCATTCTGCTCTTACAAAACAAACAAAAGAAATTGCACGATAGTACCCTGAAAGATGCCTGATGTTGTCAGATTATTCCCTCAGGAAGTACTGTGATTGTGCTACTGCTCTTTCTGTGATGTGTGCTTTGATAGTTTCATTTGCATTACCCCATTTTTTCCCCAAAAGTCCTGATTTCTTTGGTGAACTGGATGCCGATAACTGAATAGCTAGCTACCTGTTCAATGTTTTCTTTGTGTTTCAGCCCGTGTCCTGGCCATAAAAACTGCGTGCTGTTTGGAACACGGCTAGGAAGAAACAATTATTTTTTTAACTACAGCAGAAGCCGTAAGGTCTGTGAGTACTTCTGGGAGCGCTGGTGTGAGTAACAACCAGCTTCAGCCCGAGCGGTTGGCTTGAGAGAGCCATGAACTGCTGCAGCTGCTCTGGAGGTTCCCTTTGTGGTCTGTACTGTTATATCAGCTTTTTTTATCACACTCAGTCTGCATATCTGTCACAAAATAGCGTACCTGAAGGAATGTCATTATTTCCAATTCAGAATTAGTGCAGAAACATAATGAAATACTGACTTTGGAAGGGGTAGTAGCTTAAAAAAAGAATGGAATCAGCAGCAGGTGGGGTTTTTCACTTTTGGCTTTGGCTTCGTCTTGACGTACTCTCGGCTGCTTTGCATCCCTCCAAAGCAGAAGAAACGAGGGGCCTGTCCAATGGGGCACACCTGGCAGAAGCTTGTAGTTTTGTACTGTTTTCTTCTCCCTACTTCTAGACCCTTTGTGTAATTACCTTTCATTTAATGAGATGTTGATGTTCTTTGCTCTATTACTAGTTAATCTCCAGTAGTTTTTTTAGAAGCTAAGACTTGAAGCAGAAGAAAGGTGGCTTCTAGTGGGCTGTTGTAGCTTAAGAGTTGATGTGCTCCTGTACGTTGATCTTTCTCACATCAGTCTGTGGCAGACTCGATATATTTTGAAATTGACTTCTTCATATATTTGAAATTGACTTAATTGACTTTTTTTTTTTTTCCCAACCTATCTGTGGAAACTCTTATTTTCTAATTTTGGGGACTTGTTAATATGGTAGCTACTCTCCAGTACTGTGGAAAGCTAGGTGTGTGGATTCTCCACCTGGCAGATTCGTACCTTCTGGCAATATGCCCAGGCTAACGGCAAAAGTAAGTGGAGTTACTCTTCTGGCTGCAAAGAATCGTTGTAATGCCAGGCTGGGACTCTGAAACAGCAGTTCTGTACCACGTTGCTTACCTTATGTGTCAGTTTGCTTAAACACAGGTTCTGTGGGGATTCTTGCCATGCCTGTCTCTTGGCTACTCTTGCTCTGGGGGCAGAAGGCAAAATCTGCTTCGCGGGGTCGTCCCAGCTGTAGTTGCTGAGGTGCTGCAGTACAGCAGTTATCGAGGCTGTGGGAAGTGCGATGTGCCCAAGATGCTGATGTTGGTGATAACTGCATAATGGTAACAGTAAATGTAATATATGCTTCACTAATTATCCGTATGAATGCTCCCACAGGTTGTCTTGTGTTTTTTTCCAGAATGCTTGATGTCTGATATAATTAGTTTCATGATTTTTCCCAAGAGCAATTTAGTACTAACAGTTGCCTGCTGTTACGGATCGACTCCTGTTTCATAGTATAGGCATTTTCTTTTCCTACGGACAGATTCCTTTTTCGTTTTCTTTTCCTAGTTTTCCATACAACTAAAATCAGAAGAAGCGCTGGTAGTAAAGGAATTTGGCTTTTAAAATTCCAGCGGCAACATTTTATTTCTGTCCCTTTGGGTGTTCTGGGACTCCCCTGGATCTGAGAGATTCGGTAAGGGTACACGTTAAGAATTCATTTCTTAATTTTTTGCAGTTGACTGTCCTGGACCAGCTGGGAAGCATCAACCCATCCCTTTGAGATGTTAACGGAATGTGTAAGCAAACCTAGAACCGTGTCCTTCGGGGGGAAGACCGAAGACTGCAAGCCGGGCAGGCAGCCTGGTGCGCCTTGCACACGCGCTCCCCTGTTCTCCCTCCGTTACGGTGCAGCCAGGTGAGAAGGTGAGGCGCTGTACTGAGCCCTGCACGGCCAAGGAGCCTGTGGGCAGAGCCTTCTGCAGCCCCTCACCGCAGGGCTCTGCCTTCCCTGAACACCGGCAGGGTTACGGGTTCAGAGGCCAAAGGGGGAAATCTGTGGAAGCTTTCAATTCTCTTTGATACAACTCTAATGCTATGGAAAATAATGACTCCTAAGGGCCCTAGACTTTCGTAACATCGATGTCTTATACAGCACAACAAAATACAGGAAAACTTTTCGAGAAGCTTTCAATCTTTTCTAAATAACTAGAACTTGTGCTAGCTCTATGTCAGTATTTCTTTAACCCAATTAGCTTATGATTATCTTTAATTCGCTGTAAAGCAGTTACTGTTCTCAGGCAATTATGATGTTTACACAGAGATGAATGCAAATGCAGGAAGTAAGTTGATTGTTCTGCATAATATTCCTTCCATGCACAAGTATGTGCATAATTATAGCACAGGTGCTATACAGTGTAGACCACAGCGAATAACCTTAACTCTCCCCTTAAGGAATGCTGACCTTCCAGCTACCTTCTGCACTATTCTTCTGTTAAGGAGATATTTTGCTGGTATGAAAACCTATTAAGCTACTGCTAAGTATACTGAAGATTGTCAAGAGAAGTAGCTTAGTGTCCCAAGTGGGTTTTTTTTATGCCACGGAGCATACGCTGGTGAAGACGAAGAGGCTATGTGACTGGAGCAGTAGAAACTGAACTGCAAGGTGGCCAGCTCTCCTCACCCATGATAAAAAGGAAAAAGTGTGGAAGGAGAACGGTAGGCCTAATCGTGGCAATTATCGTCTCCTGAGCAGTGCTCGTTAATTACTGCCATGCTGGTCTAAATAGTCTAAACTCTCAGAATGCTCTAGAGTAGCAGTCACCAGCGCCTGGTGGTCCATGAGCAACACCAGGTAACGTGGTGAGGTCAGTGCTGTGCCTTGGTTTTCTTTTTACTGATCTCAGTTATGATTTCCTGTACCTGTGAGCTCTGGAGGACCTTGGAAGCAGCACGTTAATTTTGAACCATGGTCATGGATGACTCTCTAAACAAAAAACAACAAAAAAAAAAAATAGCATTGATAGTAATGCTTCTGCCCTAAGCTGCTTTCCCTTGTCTAGAGAGGATAGTGCTAAATTCTGAATTAGTGATATTGTCATAGAAATACAGCTTCTCATTGTTTGCTTCCCCATTAGAGCATTCTTAAGAAATAATTTGTTGTGCTGTGACTTCTGTGAGTGAAGCTCAATGTCACTCTTTATCCCGGGGCCCAGCAGTCCTTGGTGGACCTAATGCAGCACCGGGGCCGATTGGGTTCCGTGTCACTGGCGGCCTCCAGAACGAATAAACAGCTCTCACCTTCACCTCCTACCCCAAAGTGCCCTGTAGGAGATGCTGTTACCTCTTGCTTCCTGTATAACGTGGAGAAGCAGGTCAGCAATCAAGAACCACGTAAGTGTGCAATGATGGAAGTGAAAAAATATTTTCATCGTTAAACCAAGTCTTAAATCAACGGCAATGTGATTTGTGAAAGCAATTTTATAAATTGCATTGAATAATTTGATCTTATTGTACTATTTTAATGTTTCTTTAACTTTTTTTTTGGTATTTTAAATTTTCTTGTACACTAATGTATCATCTGTTATCAGTTTACCAGTAATTTGTACTTGGTGTGTGATAACTGCCCTTGCTTCACCTTTTGCTTTTTGAAATCTTGTGGTTTTGTGTGTTGTTAAAGTCTTGCTTCTGTCAGATTGAGTAGATAAACATTGTTAAAAAAAGGAATTTTAAAGCCTTGTTTCATCTTTGGAGCACTAGGAAGTGGTTATAAAGGATAAATTATTGACTTACGAATTTGCATGCCCACTGAATCTGTGCCACAAAGAAAAGAGTACTTGGTGCAGGAAACTTTGAATAATCCAATGGCAGTAACAAGATATTTTATATATTTATCATTTATATTTATAACTTTTATATATTTTAACAAAATGTTTTATTGAAATTGTACCTGCCAAATATTTTTCTCTAAAACAATGCCTGTTAAAAAAAAAAAAAAAAAAAAAAAAAAAAAAACTGACTGAACAGATAAATTCTGCAAAATTTGCAAGCAAATTCTTGCAGGTATTCCTAGTGGAAGACACAGGACGGCCTGGCGATGTATATATAACTATGTGCATCTCTCGGAGTAGAGAATGAGGAGGAGGAATGGAAATTCCTCTTGGTAAAGTGGATATTTTGCCTGTTCTACATGTGAGACCCAAAACTCCACTGTGTTCACCGCTTACAACTACCTTTTTATTTGCTTTATTTCCAGAAAGTTGGAAGATCAATTTTATTTGGGGGGTGAGGGGCCTGGGACAGAGCAGAGGAGAGCATCACGAATCTTTCTTCTGAGTTGTTTGGGTGTAGTGCCCGGACTGCAGTGCTTCTGCTAAAATCTGTCAGAGCAGCTGTTTCCTCTTGAAGGAGAGACCAAAAGAGTATTTGTAATATCTTGATGTCTGAGGATTACCCGTGCATTCCTGTGTGGTGCCCTCCACCACCAGTATCTGATAGATGAAATCGGTAATTCCCAACCAGCTCGTAAGCATCGTGGTGCCGGAGAGGCTTTGTGATCGGTGCAGGCAGCGATCTTTTCATCACCTGTGGTTTCAGGCTGAAGTTCTCCAGGAAATACTGTTTACAGGTCAGTGGAAGTTTAAAGATAATTTCAACTGAAATTGACTTTGCAACAGCAGCTTTTAGCTGGCTGTCACGCTCTGCTATACAGCCACATAATACTTAGCTGGCAGATGTATTTTTTTCCTCCTCAGTGAGTAAGATAGAACCTGAAAGGTGGTGGAGTCTGACCTGAATTTCTCTGTTCATACATTTCTGCGTGGAACAAACTATAGGATTCATTGTTATTGGACACTGTAGAGATAAACGGTTTCAAAAGCTGACTGGAGAAGTTGAGAAATGCACTGAGAACTATTCAGTACAGAGATGTTACTTCTGGCTCAAAAGGTCCTTGAACGGGACATTGCTGGAAGGTGCAGAGCATTAACACCTTCTGCGTGGGTGTACGTTTTTTCCTAGACATCAGCTGGTTTCCATTCTTAAGAATCTTTTTGGGCTAGTATCTCTTGATGCAAATTGATGCAGCTCTTCTCTTAATGGGCAAAATGGGGGAAATTTGCCTGAATTGTCTTTGGCAAATTCAGAATGCCTGTGGCTGTTTTGAACCAAGACAGTTGCCTCTGAAAGACTCCAGGCTGAGCAGCCCCAGCTCTCCCGGCCTCTCCTCACAGCAGAGGGGCTCCGGGCCCTGCGGCATCTTCCTGGCCCCGCACCGGGCTCTCCCCAGCGCGTCCAGCTCCCTCCTGGACCGGGGGCCCAGCACCGGACCCCGCACCCCGGGGGTGTCTCACCAGCACGGAGCAGAGGGGCAGGGTCCCTTCTCCTGACCTGCTGGCGATGCGTTGCCTCACGCAGCCCAGACCACAGTTAGCCTTCTTGGCAGCAAGGGCACGCTGCTGCCTCGTGGTCAACTTGCTGTCCGCCAGGACTCGTAGGTCCCTCCTGTGTTTTTGTTAGAGAACAGATTTTCTTTCGTAGGTGGCTTCAGTAAAGGTTGTACTTGCTGTATTCAACCTGTAAAATTAGCTTGCATTTTTAATGTTGCTAGTGTCAGCCTAGAATTGAATAGGTGGCAGTAGAATGAGAGAACAGCAAGTGCAGATTACTCCAAGTGTACATTCATATATTTTTGTATTTCTGCTAGTGATCAATAGCTTAACCAATTCCTAACAGATTATTCCCGTGCTTCACACAGTAGCACTGCTGATCTTCTAAAAGTGGCTGCTTCAGTACTTGCACTTTAATTCTGCAGGTAATAAGCCTCATTTTCTGTTGACTTATGTAGAAATCCAGAGGATTCTGGAGATATTAGACCAAATAATAAGCTTCTAAATCTATTTAAATGGCAATCTTAATCCACAGTTGCTTGCAACATGGTGTGTCAGGTCTCTGTCGTACTTCAGGGTGACTACACGTTTCACTCCTCAGCCCAGCTGAAATAATACCTCCTGCTTTCTGTATTCCATGACATTTTACGCTTGCTCCCCTTGCGATTTGTCTTAATCACAAGGAAGGCGTTATATTTTGTGTCACAAAGTTTGGTAAAAGACGCTGTAGTGGTAGTGCATGCGGCTTGTAACGTGAAAAAAAAAAAAGGGCTGAGGAGCTGGGATGCCAACCGGGTGGTCACCCTTCAGCTACTGCAAGCTCCGGGCTTCTGCTGGCTCTCGGTAACAGCTAGTGCCACAGGAGGGCTGAAGAGAAGAGTTTCTATCTTTCTATGCCCTAAGGGGTACGGCTCAGCCGCCAGGCTTCCCTTCTTGTTACCACTCTTCCTACAAGTGTGGCACTCGGACCTCTTGTCGTTTGCTGTGTAAAACCCGAGTCTTGACCTGTTTAGGTCTGGTCGCCTTTGGTGCAGCTTGTTACTCCCCAGCCTGTTTATCAAATACTGCGTAAGGCAGCGTTTTCACTAATTTAAGTACGGTCTGTTCAACTTTCAGTGGTGGTTCTGTCTTTGCCTCTGGTACGTAAATGCTTTTAAGATTTTTTTCCTCAGTGCTGTTTGCTCCTCTGTAAAATCGGCTGGGTGCTTGAGGCGGGGGGTAATTCTCTAATAGGTGGACTCTGGAAAATCTTTAAGATCATCCGATGTAGCTAGCTCCATCCCAAGATGTGTGTGAAACTGTAAGTGCCCAAACTGGAATTTTTGTCATGCACTGGGAATTTGTACCCCCATCGTAGGAGAAGAGACCAGGTGGTTTTGAGCACATTTAAAATGAGGACTTCTGGCTTGGAACTCGTAAAATAAGCTTCTGAGGATAGTTCTGGTGCAGCGTGGTAGGATCTATCTTTGATCACTCCTGAACAAGTAGATACATATAGCACAAACCCAAAATGTAAATATTTTGTCTCCAGCTTTTCTAATTAAAAAACTTTCCCTCTGCTTGTGTTGGAAACAGTTCAAAGTAACCTGCTTGTCTTGTTTCTGTGAATCTAGTGATGGTGTTTGAAGCTTCTCTTGGAAAGAAGGATTTGCTATCTCACTTGTGTACATTTTGAAAGTGTGTATTTTACAAGCTATGACATATATTTTAAAAGCTTCTTAATACAAAGTTTTATTCAACAGTCAGAAGAGAATAAAAGCCCTAAAATCCCTTTCTATGTAGCTTTGATACATTGAGCTTCCTGTTCAACACAAAGTAATAGAAATTTCTCAAACTCTTATTTTCAAGAGCTTCTTGGAGACAAGACTTCATTAGAATGCACTTTGACTGCAAGTTCTGGGACACCTTGAGTGCACGGGGACACCCTGAATGCTCCCTCTTCCCCCTGCGGGCGGTGAGGCCTGGCGCAGGCTGCCCCCAGGAGCTGTGGGTGCCCCATCCCTGGCAGTGCCCAAGGCCAGGCTGGATGGGGCTGGGGGCAGCCTGGGCTGGGGGCAGGGGGCCCTGGCCACGGCAGGGGGTGGCCATGGGGGGCTTTGGGGCCCCTTCCCACCCAGACCCTGCCGTGGTTCTAAGTTTAAAAGTGTTTTCTAAAACTGAGCTTTCACAGTGCCACTGAAACGCTCACACCTGTGAGTTATCCATGATAAACTAAAGATAAATCTCTAGACTTTCCTTTTATTGCTAGCTTTTATTGCGTCACCGGATGTGTTCGTAACCAAAAATTCACAGTGGAAATCTCATGCTAATTTGTGAAAATAGGTAGAAGTACTGGGAAATTGCAAATCAATTACCCATGTCTGCATTTTTTTTCTCATGCTATTTAGGTGTGGAATGCTATAAAATTTATAAATTAGCATTGGAAGTTAGTTTTCTTTGTTATGTGACAAACAATAATAGCACACACATGAACACATGCATCCAGGTTTTTGTTGGAGATGAATGTAGTGACTGGTTCTGGCCAGCAACCTTCCTTTCTTGTTCCAAGTGACACGGAAGGGAACTGTGCAGTGGTGGCCTGGTTCCGAAGGCCTGGACAGAGCTGCAGCCCAGCAGTCCTGGCCGGCTGGGTGATGACGTGAAGGTCTTGTAACAACACACTTCTACAGGTGGCGCTGGAATGAGGGTGCTGCGAGGCAACAAATCTGCTTGTTGAAATCTAAGATCAGAATTAACCATAACTTTGTAGTGAACAGAGAAATAGAATGCTTGCCAGTGTCATTTTTTAATGTAAAATAAATCACTTGTTTCTTATCCGCTGATAATTAAGCTGCTGACTGAAGTGACGTTGAAGAAGGAATACACGTTATTAGTGGCTACCACATCTGCATTGGCTGTAAGACTTTCAGCCCTTAACTAACAAAAATGTAGGCATTAAGACCCCTCAGGTCCATTCCTACGTTGACAATTTAGAAATCTATGTATCCCTCGAGGGAAAATTTAGCCAAGACTAACAGTGTGCTGAGACCAGAAATGCAAGCATTAGCTGCTGATGTAAATGCTACGGACTCTGGGCATCACCGCCACAGTAACCGGGTCCTGCAGCTTGCTGCTCTCGCCCTGGGATGGTTATTTCTCATTTGGTTGCAGTCTGCATACTGGCTCCTGCAGCAGCACTTCTCAGATCAGCTTGAAAGTTGCAGAGATTTGGCGAACAAAAGCAGTTTAACGGCCTCGCTCCTACACCAGCAGTACCAGACAGTACCTGCGTTGCTGCTGGAATCTGCCCAGTTTGCACATATAAAAAACGTGAGCTACCGCCGTGTCTCACTCCAGCAGGAAGGTAAGTGGAAGTTTTGCCCTGCGGTTACTCAACTATGCTGCATTTTCATTTAGAAGATGTAGTTTTATTTTTACCACTGTTGTGATGTTAACTCTGTCTAATAATTTTCTAAGCGCTTCCCTAAAATTTATATTCCCAGATAGGTTTAAAAAAAAAGTTGCTAGTTCTTTATTTAACTATGGCTCAGAAACTGATTTAGAAATCTAAGTTTTTATTAACCAGGTAACTCTTTCTTGAATAATGGTGGCCAGAGCATACCTCAAACTTTTAGCCTGGCAGCAACCTTCTGCCATTTACCTTTGTGGAGCTGATTACCTTGGAGTTGTCCATGGAGAAGAGAAAAAGGAGGGGGGAAAAACAAAAACAACAAAAACAGCCAGCACAACCCCCCCCACACAAAACCCCAACCCACTCAGAAATATATAAGCCTAATTAAGACTTGCCGTGTGATTGAGTGTAAGTGGGTTATCATTACTCAATTCTGAGATCTCAGGCCTGATGAGATAAGCACCCCTTGGATGATGCAAGCTGTGCGATGGTGAGTTACTTGATAACTGAAGATGTCTAATAGGTTAATTCTGACAAAGAAAGTCTGTGGTCAGGTGCAGTGGTACTTCAGTACCCCGCTCATACCTTTTTTGCTTACTTGTAGCCTTTCTCATTTACAAGTAATTTGGTGAATACAAGTATTCATTTACAAGTAATTGAATGAATTACAGCGAATTAGCAAGCTGCAGATCAAGACAAAAAGGTTGTTACTCTTTCTAGTCTGATATTTTGTTTTGTCAGAGCACAAAGCCGATGTGACTTAATTCAGCCTGCGGAGGCTATAGGTAAAAGCACTGTTTGTACCCCCTCTCCTGGTTTGTGTGATCTCAGAACACCCGTACAGTTTTAGGGAAAGGGGCATTAAGTGTGTCTTAGCAACAGCGAGGGGAAAAAATGGTTGAGCAAACTACCAGGGCTATTTCAGTTGCAGCTTATACTCCAGATAGACAAGTGAGCTAAAAATGGAGAATAAGACAATGTTGGTCAAAGTGACAGATGCAGCTGGTAGTGGATGGCTGGCCTAGCAGTTTTACTCCTGTTTTTTTTGTAAGCATCAGAGCTGTAAGGAGCTTTTAAGGAAAATGAGAACGAGCAGCATGGGAAAAGGCATGGATATGTTTGAAGTGTGCTTTTTTATTAAAAAAAATATAAAATTAAAAAAAAAAAAGCAAACAAGTATTGTGGGTTCACTAGAGTTGCAAAGTAACAGCCCTGTTGGTTTTGAAATAGAAAAGTACAGACCAACAGTAACCGAGTCCCTTAATGCCCTTAATTATTTTGATATGGTAGCTCATCCATGGTCAAGATGAGAAACAGCCTGTTGCAGTACTCTTGCACTCCAGTTCTAAAACATTTCTGACTCTTGGCGTTATTTTTCACCCTGCAAATCTGCTGCTTGTTCCTGTTAGTTGTGCTGGGGTCTGTGTATTTGTGACTATCTCCTCAGCCTGGAGGTTATGCCAGAGAGGTGCCTTTCAGTTTTTCAAAACTTGCCAGACCTTAGTTTTTCTGTGAATGGAAACTAGTGTAAGTGTAGAATGCAGACTGGAAGTACTAGGTCTAAATTTCAGTTTTATTTATTAAATCTGAAGCGTGCTTCCTGTTCCAAATGTTTGATCTTTCTTCTGCTAGCCGCTGAAACCTCTCACCATGAAGTGCAGATGTGAATGGCCCAACTCTTGCATCCTGTGTAGCTGTAAAACCTCTCCCCAGTCAATAGATCCTGGTACCACGTCACTAGGAGAGCAGATAGCTCTGCTGGACTCTGGCTTCCATCCCATACTGTCCTTACCTCATGGTATGTGAAAGAGGATCCCTTACTGTGCCCTTGCACTCTTTTCTCTTCCTCCTTACATAAAGGAGGTTTAAAAATATGTGAATTGAATTGTAACCGTGTTTCTGGAGGATAATAAAAATCAGCCAGTGACGTTCTGCAGCTCACCTACAGACACCCTATCCTCAGTGCAAGGAGGATGCAGTCCAGAGATCTCTGAGCCTACGAGACCATGCTGTGCCTTGGCTCGTGTCCGAGGCGATTGCCGTAACTAGCTTACTGCAAGCTAGATCACTTCTTGTAGAACCAGCTCTGTGCCTTCTCCGAGGGATAGTCTAATTCTGGAGACTTGCAGAACGATTATTTTAAGTTCCTTTTAACCCTCTGCCCTGGAGAGCTACTTGAAAGACTCAAAATCTAACACTGCTTTTAACAGGCAGTGTGGTGGTTGTTTGGCAGACCCCTGGCACCAATTTTGTTTGTGTGAAATCACTGAGTCTGACATTGAAACACTGGTGGCCTTTTCAGTGTGCTCTGTACTAGGATGAACTATGCTTCCCAGTGCTGTGGAACTTAACGTTTAGTTTCTGTTCAAATATCTGAAGACTGCAGCACCGTCAGTGCCTTTAACCATGGGAGGAGAATGTGCACCACCGAGTTTTTGAGCAGGTTAAGGGACCACGAGGAAAACACCCTTTTGACGGTGCAACTGCAAAAGCCTATCTCCACAGTTATTTTTTTATAACTTACTTAAATCTCTCAGCTCCTCGAATAAGGCTGCAAGCAAGTGCCAGGCAGGATGTAGCTGGCTGTCGTTCAGTTCAGCGCGCTGCAGGGGTGGGAAGGCTCGGACGCCGGGTGTCCGGTCCAGGCTGTCAGGCTGCCACGAACAGAGGGCCAGGACAGAGGCTGCCGATCTGGGGCCGTGCTCGTGCTCCTCACTCTGTATCCCAGCACCAAAGGGAGGGAGAGCCTGCAATCAACCACGCTTACTTTAGTTCCTGTGTCACTTTATTGTTTTATCAAAGTACTGACAGATGTAGATTGCTAATGATGTGTGTGAAGAGAAATCTTGCGGTCACCAAAATAACTTCTCTTTTCAGGCAACCCTCTCCACTTACACTTTGAAACCGTATTAAGAGAGGACAGATGGCGTAGACTGCTGAGCCATAAACTCGAGACTCTGAAAATGTCCAGTTTTGGAAAGAAGCAAGATCCAACTACCAGTGCATTCCCAAAGCTAGCCTCTTCACTTCTGCTTGCCTCCTGTAAGTTAAGTAAAACCGAGTTTGAGGTGACGTTTAAAAAATTAAATGTGGGCTTTTAACCAGTACCTGAGGGCAACCAGTCAAAGTATAATGGAGTCAGCAGCAACCTTTCTTCCAGAGGAACATAACTTTACTCTGTCATATAGTAACGTCCAAGCAACTGAGTCCTGCAATTTGTAAGCTGTAGAAATTCTGACCACCTTGGAAGGATGCATCAATGCTTGCTTGCTTTAGCTAAGACATTTATTACAATTAGAAAAAAAAAAAAAAAGCACCCCTTGCCATTCTTTCTTTCTTTTGTAGGGAAAAGGCAACCCAAAAGGAAGCTTTTACGAACCTTTATTTTAAATCAGATTAAATCAATATTTGTCTAGCAAAATTCTGACATCTTTTTCTCATTCTTCATCAGCCCATGTCAGCTGATGATTTTAAAATGATCGACGGCAGTTTAAGATGAGTGACAGAAGGCTCAAACCAGTTTCAAGCTCAGAAGAGGGAAACCCAGCTAAAACATATCCTTGTTCTTTAATGAACTAGGGTTGGTGTTCCATTTGGCTTTCTTTAAAAGGCGTATTTTTATGCCAAATATATATTTTTAAAGTAACGTATACGGCCAGCTTACAGACTGTGCTTTCCTTGACATTCTTGTAATGGGACAATTCCTACATGTGGAGTCCTCACTATGTTCTGCGGTTGCTGGTGCAACCTGTAATGAACAAACCCGATGGAACTAGGAAAAAAATAACACAAACAAAAGAACCCAACAGCTTTCATGCTGAAAGCACATCAGCAGCCTCCAGTGGTGTTCTTGGCAGCCATGACCTGAGCTACAACTTCACCAGGTTCAGTCTGAGCTGGGGTAACTTCGCCTTGGATGGGGATTGATCTTACTGCCTAAGAGCAGTGCTGTGGAGGTATATATTGTGGGTATATCATACTGATATATGATATATCCTTCAATATCAGCTGAGGATGTGATGAACAAATGCAAGGAACCTGTTGGAGGGTGTTTGAACAACACACCGCTATAATTCTATCAACTGCTCAGCAGCTATTTGACTTTTAACTGATCTGGTTTTCTTATACCTCTTTCCTTTTTCAAATACGTAGCCACAAGCTTACACAAAAGCCCATATTCATGGGCAGTATGTATGCAGGGGGTGTGTGAGACACCGACCGTGAAGAGTGTGCACTAAGGGATGGTGCAGGAGAACTTTTACATGCTTTTAACTCAAAGATCCTCACAGGGCTAGGTTTGTAGGAAAGATTTGACTAGTGGAGTCATTTGGCACAACAGGCTTAGAAGATCGCTCCATCTGTGGAGCATGGAATAAGCCAGTCCCAAATGGAAAAAAAAAAAAAAGTTAACTGATGTAGAAAAAAAGCGTATCAAGTTAAGGTTACACAGCACTTCAAAGAAGAACACATTTGTATTAAACTCAGCATGGTTAGTAATTGGAGAGGTCGTTAGAGATGGGACAAGCCTGACGAGTTCGACAGTGAAGTAAGCTTTAAGTGGCTGCATCGTGTACTGTATTTTTGTTCTGGAGGGCTGTAACTTCTTCACCTTCTGCTGTGTTCGGGAAACAACCACCGTTCTTGAGCTGACATGTTCAGTGCTGCAGAGCGTTGGCACGCCGTTTGAGGCTCTTGTGTTACGTTTGTTCTCTAATGCGGTTTTCTGCTCTCTTTTCCCTTGGGGGGGAGGTAACCTTACAGGGGCAGCAACATAACCAACCGGTCTTAGGTCGGTCTGACTTCGCCTTGGTTTTCTGTTCGTGTTTTAAGAACAGGTTTGTTGTTCGAAGGGGAAAGGCAGCTTGAAGGAACATCCAGTCACAGCTCTCCTGTTTCCAGTCCTCAGGCACAAAAACCCAGTTCTCTGCACCACGCACTGGCCTCGTCCCCAGAGACTCCTCCAGCCCCTTCTTCCAGTCACATCCCTTTCACTGGCAGCTCAGCGATGGTGAGTTGAAAGAAAAGTTGTGGGAAATTGATCTGAAAAGGGGTAGTAGCCTTAGAGGAACTGGGGAATACCTCTTTTATCTAGCATTGCCTGGGGCTGTAGACACACGGGGAATTCAGATTGGTCTTTACTGCTAATGGACTGCTAGGAAATGCATTTTGGATGTTGTGATTAAATAAACAGCAACAGCTACTTGCTTTTTTCCACGGGTGGCACTTGGCTGGCTGCGTGCCTGCTGCAGTGCTTCCCCAACCAGATCGGTTGGTTTTGAACTTAGTGCTGAGCGCATTCTACTCATTCCTTTTTTTAAGCATGTAGCTAAAAACACATGTTACGGGGTTATTTTAGCTACAAGTTAATAGGAAAGAACTAAATTGCTTAACATATGTTTATTTAAAAACTTAATTTTAGCACGTAAAGTGTGGGGGAAGCACACAGCGTAGGGTCATCAGCCTCTTGAAACCTCCTGGAAATGCTGTGAACTCCAAGTGTTCACTGGTCTTAAAATTTGGGTTTGCTTTGGGTATGCATTTTTTTTTTTGGGGGGTAAAAATAGGTAAAAGTTGAACTCTCTGCCTTTCCCTCAGTGGGAGCAGCAGTAGGCCTGTCTCTGCTCTCATTATATTTTGAGAGCTTCCTATTTTTGAGACCCCTGCTTCTCTATCAAAGCTGAAATTGTCTGATGTTTTCACAGGTTGGTGAGCAGCAGAGGGGGGAGAGGGACTGACAGATCGTCTTGTTCTTAATCCTTACTTCTGGAAAAAGGCCAAAATAGTGTAGTCACCTAGGAAGAATGCTGGAGTGCCTCCAGGTAACTTCAGCTGTAGCAGTTCTCTCTAGTGCTGGTATGCTTTTCTGGTTTTGTCTTATTCCTTTTCCACAAGTGTTGGTTTTTTTTTCTTCCTCTCTTAATGCTTAACTGTTCTCTGCATGCTCAGGATGAGTGGAACGGACAGTGATTGCCCAAGAAGCCATGAGATGCTTAGTTAAAGGACCGATTTAACTAAGCAATCAAAGGACCAATTTAGTTAAAGGACCATCTGGGCCGTGTGACCATCTTGTATAGAACAAATAAAGCAATTTGGCCCAAACCGTGCGTCTCAGCTCACATTTTTCACTGTACAGTGATCTTACTTCTACTTGGGTTTCTTGTTTTACATAACTGTGCTCCACATGCTGCCTTGGTTTAGGTCCTCCAACAAAGCAGATGGCCGACGGGCTGGGCAGCCTCTGCCAGCTCCTCCAGTTACTGGGTTTAATTGCCTTAATGATCTGTACGTGCACTCTTCTACTGGCTTGTGTAGCCCTGAGGCTTGCAACAACTTGCAGTCCCTCTCCGTAAACAGTAGGACCAGAATGATGCTGTCTTGCGGTGAGGATGCCAGATCTTCCCTGGAAATGCTCGATGAAGCAGTAGAGGTGAGGTTACTCTGGGAAGGCGGTGCTTGTCTATTCTCCAGGGTTCTGGCAAACAAGTATTGGGTTCTTGACATGAAAATAATATCAGTGGTCATAGCAGTATGATACTGTAGCATTGGCGTGTAAAAGCAACGCTAGGAAAAGTTAAAATTGAAACAAGTCTGAAATGGAAGCCTGTAGAGGCTGGTAACTATTCACCGAGTTATTTTAGTATTAATGTCAGCTGGCCTTAGCTTGCATGTACTCTTCTAAAAGAATTTCACTGGTACATAAAGTGAATTTCATGAAAGCTGTTCGAGCTATGTACTGCTTAAAGGATACTTCAGCTTCTCTGACTGCCGAGACTTGGGCTGGCTAAAGGATTCAGAGTGGGATAAACTTTCTTCTTTGTTGTCATTCTAAAATAATATTGACCTGGAGTTTGAGATCACTCCTGGTGTGTGGGACTGAGTTACCTATGTGACAATGAATATTTTCAGACAGCTGCCCACAGCATGAGATAACTACCTTCTGCCAAAAACAGTAAACTTTGCTGTAGGTTAATTTCTGAAGCTACCAGAAGAATTGAACTTCCATTTCATCCTTACGAATAGTCTTACAAGTACTGTCTTATGCTTCATACCAGATCTGTCGTGTGTTTGGGCTCAAGTGCGCAGCATTTGCTTTGGAAGCCTTTTCAGATGAGCCTGTGAAAAATAAGGAACCTAAGTGGAGGTGGCAAGGCAGTGGTCTTGATACCAATGGATAGCTGAACTGGCGATCCTGGAAACGTCGTGAACTCCAAAGTGTTCACTGATCTTAAAATTTGGGTTTGTTTTGGCACCCTGGGGAACAGCTGGTGTTCTAAATTGAATCTGCTGGACTTCCAGCAGCTGTCGGGGTCTGGGACGAGGTGAATATTGCAGTATTCTTTGAGCATGTGATTCTGGGCTCTTAATTCCAGCAACTTCTCCTTTCTCTCCTTTTCACTCCACAGAACATACAGCCTGGGAGCCTCGCACCTTTCCACTTCTGGATTCTGGTGTGTGTGTGAAGTGTTGCTGTGCATGCTGCGGCGTCAAAAGGCTGCCTGCTGGGCTGGTGTGGTGGAGCACAAGCACTGCGTGGCACTGCTGTGCGTGAGAGCTTTTTTCAGCAGCGGATGAGAAGATTCCCAGATCAGGATAGGCTTAGGCACCTGAGGGAGCTACGGTGCTAGACCTCCAAGGGATGGTAACCCATGACAGGATGTGTGGGAAGGGCACTTTGCCTTTCAAAATGTTCTGTGAAGCTCAGATTTCTGGATGTTTGGTTGTTTTTATTCTCCATAAGTGTCCTTCCTTGCAAGTATTTTATTTCTGGGTTGGAGTGTTCAGGGGTGGGAGGAGCTCTAGAAAACTGAGGTAAGCCCAGGAAAGTTTTTATATCGGGATGATTTTGATGCAGAGCTGTTTCCAGTCTATATTTGATAAAGTGGCAGTAAAATGCCCAAGCGTTGTCTAGACACGTTCTGTAAAATAAATTGCTTGACTCACCGATACTCTGTGTTTAAGAGTTCAGGTAGCTCAAAGGCTGCCCGCTGCCAGAGGGGTCTGGTTCCCCGTTGTAACGGTGCACTGCAAACCTTCACACGGCCTGCAGACAGCTAACCGCAGCCTGGCAGGTAGGGGTAGGTGGCTTAGTTTGTACCAAGATGCGTACAGATGGAGCAGAAGTACGGGGAGTTCAGGAAGAAAAGAAAAAAGAAAAAGGAAAAAGCTCTAGGGTTAAATGGGGAACCACCACAGCTGTGTGCGGGTTTCTGTTAGTGTTTGTGTGAACCAAGGACTGTGCTCTTTAGGTTGGTTTGAAAAATGTGAAAATTGGAGGAGCCCCCAGCTTTGTCATTCATATTTTTCTGTAATTGAATGAAAACTAAAGCATGGAAATATACTCAATTTTCTTTACTAGAATTTGACATATTGCATAATTACATACAGATTATTTTCTGCCTGTCACTTGTTGAGTTTTTTATTTTGAATGACGGGATTCACAAATAAAACATTACTAGCTAAAGTGTTTTCAAAAGAGGAAAATTGGAGAAAATTGCCTCATAATGACTTACTACATAGTACTAGATGTGATTACGGAAAGATACGATAAATCTGAACGTACCCAGCAGTGAAGACTTGGTGCAGATTGGTTCACTGCATTTTAGTCCATTTGGTTTTTATTTTTTTTTGAAGCCACAATGAGCACTACGTTTTCTTGTGATTTGGCTCTTTACCCATGTCCCTGCCTCTGGCTGAAATCCTTTGTGCTGTGGAAGGAAGCCCAGGACCGTGATCCCAGCTGATGACTGACCCATCCCTGGTGGGTGACCAGCCCTAGTTCTCCCTGAAGAGGAAGACTCTGCAACCAACTCTGCGTGTTCCCAAGCGATGCTCTGTGATCTGATGAAAGCACGACAACTTCTGCTTAGGATTCACTTGGGAATTTATTAAAGACTGTCAGGATCAAAACTCACTATAGGGTAGTTACATTTGCCCCTTATTTACTCTCTAGTTGTGTTTCTCAATTTCCCTATCTTCCACTTTTTTATTATTATTTTTTCTCCCCAAAACACTGTTTATTAGATGCTGTTAGATGACGTTCTCTCCTCTGTAAGCCCTACTCACTGAAGGAGCAGTGCACCCAGCCTTGCTGCCTGAGGACGATGGGGCTCTACCACATCCTGTGGTAGCCGATCAGAGAACAAACAGCCTGGGCTGAAGCTGTGTGAGGTAAATGCTTTTTGTTTCCCCACAGGAACACGAGGAGTACCTGTCGTATAGCAAGGACACAGCTGTTTAGAAACAGGGAAGGAGAAAAAAGAACCTAACTTCTGTAATTACTGCAATTACGGCTCCCAAGGGACAGCTGTGAGGAAGCGTGTGGGTCTGATGGGCACAGTCCCCTGTCCTTAAGCAGGAGGAGCAGATCCAAGAGGGCGCACAGCTCTCCACACAAATAAAAAACCACCGGGAGCCTAGCAGAGACTGAACGCTTCGCTCCGTGTGAGGCAGCCCGCCGCCACAAGGCGATACCAGAAACAAAGGGGGGGGGGGCGGCAGAGCAGCGCTGGCTCTACAGGGACCGCTTTCAGCCGAGGTTAACAAACCGGCAGCGTCCAAGAGCCACCACGGGCCGGGCCGCGAGGGGACACCGAGCCCCTCAGAGCCCCCCTCAGCCCCGGGGCTCCCGAGGCGGAGCCGGGCGGGAGGCGCAGCGCAGGCGCCAAGATGGCGGCGGCGAGCGCGGGGCCGGTCTGCGTGTGTGTGTGAGGGGGACGGGGGGGTGAGGGGCGGGGTTTCCCGGTCCCCCGCCGCGGGGGCGGGGCGGGGCGCTCGACGCATGCGCGGCGCGGGGCGGGGGGGAGGCGCAGGGCCGCGGCGGCGGCGCTCGGCGAGGCCAACAATGGCGGCGGCGGTGGCGGCGGGCGGCGGCGGCGGTGCGGGGCCCGGGGCGGCCGCGGTGGCCGTGGCGGCGGCGGCGGCCGCGGCGGCCGCGGGCGGCCCGGGGCTGGCGGCGCTGTCGGTGGCTCGGCGGAAGGACGGCGGCCCGACGGGCAAGTTCTGGGAGAGCCCCGACACCGTGTCCCAGCTCGACTCGGTGCGCGTCTGGCTCGGGAAGCACTACAAGAAGGTGCGGGGCCGGGACCGGGGGTGGGGAACCGGGGCCGGGGGGGGGGGGTTGGCCTAGGGGTTGGGCAGCGCTGGCCGCCCGCCGGCCCGAACAAAGGCGGCGGGGGCAGCGCGGGGCGGCGGCTGCTGGGGGGGGGCTGGGCCGGGGGGGGCAGCTCCGGGGCACGGGGGCTGCTCCGGGGCACGGGGGCAGCTCCGGGCCGGTCCCGGTCCTGGTCCCGGTCCCGGCCGTTCCTACACGAGCACAGCGGCTCCGGGCCGAGCAGTGCCGGGCCCTGCGCTGCCGTGAGCCCCGGAACCGGCTGGGGAAGCGGCTCGGGCCGTGTCTGTCGGTAAAGAAACCGTAATGCAAAAATCACCGGGGCTCCCTTGAGGCCCCGCTCCCTGCCGTTACCGGCCCCCGAGGAGCACCGCGTGCCCGAGCTGGAAGACCCCCGTGACCCCGAGGGACCTCAGGTGTGTAAAGTAACCCCGGGCCGGTACCGGTGTCCGGCAGCACCGGCTCCCTGGAGGCACCGGGGCTGGCAGGAGCTGCTCCCGGGGCTGCTCCGCCAGCAGAGCCCCGGCAGGACGGTTCTCAGCACCGCGCAGCCCCTTATCTGCGCCGCGCGAGTGGGAGCCTCCGCGCCACGCTCCAAAGCAGCGCTCGTCTCTCATAATTGGTTTGCACTTATCGGCGCTACCGGCTGTAAAGATTAGATACCTCTGGTTGTTTCCTGGGCTCTGCGAGGTAATTAAAACTGGGCGAAGAAGCGGCCCGCGCCGGGCAAATGAATTCCAAAATATCGCTGCGGAAAATCCTTTAAAAATCAAGAAGTGATTCTTGGTTCGGGAAACAAAGAAACGGATTGTTGTTGTGGGCGCTGCTGGGGCTTAGAGAAGTGTCCGTAAGGCTCCCGGTGGAAGCTCTGCCCGGAGCTGGGTCGCGCTGCTTTGTGCGGTGGATGCTTCGCCCTTAATCTCGTTCCCTGTAGCCCAGGTGGCAGCTTTGCTGTGCGCGCACGGCCTCTTTCAGGAGAGCACGCAGCGATTAGAGCTGACCTTGTCCAGCCCGTGCCCGCAGCAGGACCCGTACAGCTCGGCGCTGCCTGCCCGCTGTGTCCAGCCCCGGGGGCGCTGAGGAAGCCGTGGCCGTGTTGGAGAGCACCCAGCGAACCGCAGCGAGCACCGCCCAGGTCCAGGAGTCGGCCGGCGAGGGGAGAGAGGACTGCCTTTGTGAATCTGCTCGTTGCCGGGTCTTCAGATCCCCGAGAGTTCTCCGTGTCTCTAGAGCACAGCTCGAAAAATAAGAGGTTCAAATAGTATGGGCAGCTTGGGCTGGGTAGTGGAAAACCAGCCCTTGTTAACCAGGAGGAATGGGCTGTGTAGGCAGCGTGGCTGGGGATGAATTCAGTGCGGTAGTGGCGTGTGTTCCGTGGCCCTGCGTTGCTGCAGAAGGACGTCCTGCTTTCCCAGCACGAAGCTCCCCTCGCCCTTTTCACAGCCAGAGTGTTGGCAGTTAGGAAGCCAGCGATGGACAAACAGGCACCGGGGGCTCCTGCTGGGCAGGGGGGACTCGGCTGTTAGTAAAGGGTGCTGGTACAGGGGGCAGGGACGTTGGGGCACGCTGTTGGTGACGGCAGAAAACGATACTGTTTGTTGCAGCCTTCAGCCCCGTCCCGGCTGCGTGTGTGAGGCGTGAAAGCCGCCTTGTGCTGTTTCCCCTGGCTGGCAGCTGCAGGACCTCGCTTCATCCCGGGCCCTGGGGGGGTGTTTGGGGCTCGTGTCTGAATTATGCCGTGGTTCTAAGTCCTGGAGGAGCTGAGAGTCCTGTTTCAGAGGAGCTGAGAGTCCTGTTCCGTAGCGTTTGGGTAGGCTAGCACTGGGGACGTCAAGGTGTCCCTTAGAAGCAGGAATTTGCACTCTAAAAGCAAAGGAAAACTGGGCGATGCACTTGCTGTTGTGTAAGTGCTCAGTGATCTCTGGTGTTACGTGTTCAGTAATTCCTTTGACATTGAGCAACAGATGGCTTATGTGAAATGCCTTGTCATGAAGTATTTAAAACACTTTCTCTTTTTTTTTTTTTTCCTAACTTTGCATGTGTTACGAAGGATATGGAGAATAGCCTTGGCCTTTCAGTTGCAGTCCCTGAGGACAATTCCCAGCGCGTTAGTCATGTCCGGCTTGACACTTTGGGAGATGTGGCTGCTTCGTGGCTCCAGAAGTCGTGCCACTGAGACAGGAGGCTGCAAAAACACGGGGTTTGGGGTGTTTTGTTCCCTTTTTTAAAGAGCAAGGGGAGCGTTGCCTTGGAAAGGAGTTGGAGGAGAAGATGGAGGGCAGGCTGTCCGTAGGGGCACTAACACGTGTGGTGTGCAAGGTACGGCTTGGGAGCCCGGGTGTTCTGCCGAATATTTGGGACCCTCTTTTACTACTTCAGGTGTTTGGTGCTGGGAAGGGGCAGGGGTCTGGGTGCTGGGTGCCTGGCCAGGGACCACCCACCCACTGCTTTGCCGCGAGCTGAACCCGGGGTGCTGACGCTATCGAGTGTTTCTTGGCAGACTGGCTGTGGTTTAATCTGAGGGAGGTTTTTCTCCGTGTTCGGAGCTCTTTTGTGCGCTCACCTTTTTAAAAAAAAAAAAGGAACAAGGGCTGTAAGCTAAATCAAAGTATTTTAATGCTGGTTTTCCTTTCCCCGTTACCTAGCTATTTGAGCTGAAACGTTCTTTGTTAGGGGGAAGGAAAGGATTTTGTGTCAGGGCTACACCGTAGAGCCGTAATGGGGTTATTTAAGGTTAGTAGCCACATCAAAACTGGATACACAAATCTGTCCCTTGGGTCTGCGGCAAGGGCTCGTCCCATGCAGCTGTAATGGCAGATCTTGCTGGGGAAGAGAAGTGATTTCTTCTGCTGGTAGTGGATGCAGTGGTTCTTGGATGACTTGAGTTATACTAAAAGGCTTCCGAGCGTGTGTGGTTCCTGTTTGATGCCGGCGGAGTTTAATGATGCGTCATGGTTTTTGTGTTCGTAGTTGTAAGGGAAGTGTGCGGTACAGATCAGCCTTTACCAAAATCCTCTTACACCGAAGTTATTTGTCTAGGAGCAGTGCATCGTTTCTAGAATTTATTGTTTAAAGGTCTTTGTTTGCTGCAGAATCGCTTTCTGCTTCCGTCTGCTGTGGAGAGCAGCGCAGGTGCGTTGTGACTTCAGCCTCCTGTGGTCCTCCGACAGCCCTGAGTATCCCTCAGGAAATTACCTTCCTTAATTTTGCCGCGGTACAGCCTGCGGCGCCAGCTCCGTCGGTGTTCCTGGCTGGCGTGCGTGATCAACGAGAGGTCCAGGTTCTTGTGCTTCCTTCTGAAGGCTTTGTCCTTGTCGTTCAGGGGAAGCCTCAGGCAAGGAAGTGACTTCCCCACAAAAAAAAGCGGCGAGATAGTGGCAGCGCAGGGTGGCAGCGGGGATCCCTACCGCCTGCCTTCCGACAGCCTCCAGCCGGTGCCGCAGGTGGCAGCGGGGTCGGCGAGGGAAGAGCGGCTGCCTGAGAACTCGTGTCTAAGGTTGCATTTCCCAGGCGTGCTCACGTCAACGTGCCTTTCTAAGGGAAAAGACGTTATGAAAAATGCAGTAAGCCGGTACCAGAATCTCTCAGACTCGGTTCTGTTCGGGCAGGTGCCAGCCCTGCCTGCCCCGTGTTACAGCGGCGGTGCTCCTCAGCCCTTAAATCACAGCCCTGTGCGTCCCCTGCTGCTGCTGGCAGCGCCGGCTCCCATCTGCAAGTGACAAAGAAACCCCCAGCTTGGATGTTCCCTTCTCGGTTTTCGTTTTCTGTTTTTGTCCCTTTGTGTGAAGAACGTTCTCTGTCTGCTTCCCCTTCACGAGCTACCTTCCCGTGGGATCCTCAAAGCAGGAGCCGAGATAACCGTACCTAGGGGATTACGCTGAAGGCTTTGGTTTGGTGCCATAAAGAAGCTGTGAGCTTAAGTACGCTGGATGGGCTGGGAAGGGCATGAGCTGAATGCAGGTTTTGGGTCAGTGATCGGTTGTTTTGTTTGCTCTGCCCAGCATTGGCAGAGTAACGAAGGCTGCGTGGCTTCAGAGGAGACGTGCAAAAGCCGCTTCTGTATTATTTTTATAATATACCTGGAGCGTGCCTCCTATGCGCGCTGAAGGCGTGGTGGCACAGTGTAATTTATTGTTTTACTGGGAAAAATTCTTCATCCATCGACCTACGTGTGCATACAGAGAAAGTGCTGTGGGTAGGTGGTGAACGTTTCCACCTCGAGGTAGCTGGGCTCAACGTGGAACCAGCAGTTTTGCTTTTTGGATGCGTTTCATAGGTACGGCGTGTGAGCGTCTTTGGGGCCAAAGCTGTTTTGGTAACAGGAAGGGGATTATTTCGTAGGAATGGGATTGTTTCATCTGCTGTGCTTTTGTTTTCACGCTCGTGCAGATCTCAGGTCTGCAGCGCAGCACCTGCCCGTTTTGCCTGCGCCTCCGAATTTGTGTTTGGGTGCAGGGTGATGGGCCCGGCTGAGCTGCGACGGCAGGGTTTTGTTCAGGCTTGGATAAGGTCGTGACGTGGGGTTGAATGCCCAAAACGATTGGGGCTTTATGGCCACTAGCTGCGAGGCACTTCATCTGTACGCGTCCTGGGTGCAGCAGTTGCCTGTTCTAAACCTGTACGAAAAATATTAATTAACAGCTTTAAAAACGTACAGCGCTGCGTGTATTGAAGTAATCCTCCTTGGTTTAGCAGCCCTTAATAAAAAAAAAAGGGTTCTGGCAAATTCAGCAGCAGGAGTGGAAGCGTAATTCTGTGCCTCCCTGCTGGAGGGTTTTGCTGCCCGTGACAAAGGCAGGAGAGGGGCACGCTCCCCGCCGAGCAGCGGCACCTGGCGAGGGGCTCTAAGTGCAGATGCTGGATTAAGCGAGGCATCTGGGCTAGTCACGTGCTGCATTCTGCTGTCCTGTCTGGCATCCGTAATTCAACAAAAGATTGCTTAAACTGCTCTGAATTCAGCCCCAGCGGGCAGAGCTTCTCATTGGAAAATTATGTATAAAAAAAAATAGTTGCGAGCTGGGAGGAGCGCAAGGGTAGGGGTTTTAAAAAGCCTGAGAGCAAACGTCTTTACCTCTGGTTGGATTGTGACAGCAATAAAGACTGATTTCTTGCTGTTCCGTATCTCTGCGGTAGCTGATGGGGAATTGATAGGAATTGTTAATTGCATAAAATTGTCACAATTGCCTCCTTTCATGCGGGAGGGAGGAGGAGTAAGGAGTATGCAGCTTTGGGAGGACTCCTAGGGAGTCTTCTGGGTGTTTGTGTCCTTTGTTGCGAAGTTTGAATTTCTCAGATGTATGTCTGCTTGTTTTAACTCAAATCTTGAGGTAGTCGGATACTTTAAAGTCATAATGGGAGAGTCAGCATGTTCATGGTGTCTTTCACTATGCAGATGGGACTTTGGAAAGCTTAGTTCCTGCTCACACCACACCTTTAAACCTTTGAAGGTCCTGGCTCAGGTTTTAATTTTTTTTTTTTTTCAGGTTTCTGGCTCCTCTTATTTTAAGAGGCTGTAGGAGAACCTGATACAAAGGAAGCACAAAGCTCTCATGGTACATAGTGTTCCTCAGGTGAATGACTATAGGGTAGCTCATATTGCCCTGTATTCTACGTGAAGGAACGGTTGTTCTGCTCTTGGAGGGCTTCTGGCTTGCTGAGAAGAGTACGTTTAGTAAGCGAATATAGTATGCTAGGAGTAATGAAAACTCTGCAGCCATTTGTTGTGTTGTTTTCTTAATTCCATGCTGTGATTTCTCCCTTTCCATGTGTGCTTTTTATTAGAAGCGTAACTTTGGGAAACGTTTATGTCGTTCCAAAGCATATGCTAAAGTTGCTGTAGAAAGCCTTGTATGTGTGTAGGCCAGAATTAGCCTGTTCCTTTATTACGATCTATGAAACAGATCAAAGTAGTTAGTATTTGTTTAAAACACCAGTGGCCGTGATGAATTGATGATGATTCACAGAAAGGTCCTATATTTTAGGAGTACAGCTTGAAAAATGTGCATCGTGCTTGTTCTGTGTGTGCCCAGTCCTCCCTCCCCTGCCAGCGATGCTTAAATCTTAAATTGTGCCCTGCAACTGATGAAAGTCATCTGGGGAATTAATAAACCAGCCTTCCATTGTATTATCCTCTATCCCAAGTAAGCGTGTGTGTTTTGTCTTTCAGTATGTTCAAGCAGATGCTCCTACCAATAAAACGCTGGCTGGGCTGGTGGTGCAGCTGCTGCAATTCCAGGAAGATGCCTTTGGAAAACATGTCACCAATCCTGCCTTCACAAAGCTTCCTGTGAGTACTGGGGTTAACCCACTGCTGCTACAATAGCCTATTCTGTTCTTCATCCAGGGTCTGCGCCGCTGGCATGCTTCCAGGTGACGGGGAGATGTGTGCTTAGTCTGAAGCTTTTGTTGGTGCATCCTCTGGAAGGGGTGAAATTGCACGCTCCTTTTTGAAAAGCAGGTTTTCAGTTTGATGCAGCTTATTTTCTGTACATTTGGAAATGATTTCCTGCATGCCGTGGAAAGGTTTTAATTTCTAGTGCACATTCTGTGTAAACTTCTAAACTTTAAGTCAAATCCATTTGGATTGATGCATCCTAAATTGACTGAATAACGTGCTCTTTCCAAAACAAATAAGTTTAATCAACAGAAATACCCAGTGAAACCTTCTAACCCGTGATGCTGTCAGTGCTGAAAATTGGCTATACCATGTCTTTAGTAGTACATAGTTACCTAGTTTGTCTAGGACAGTTTTCCAGCCACTCAGAGTGTTGGCATACAGAGATAATACTCTAAGGGTTCCTTGTAGCATTTAAAGTTCAAACTTGGTACATCTTTACCAGCACTATCTTTGTGGTAGTGTTCAGAGATCAGCCCTTTTGTGCTTGGAACCCTGTATACCATGGAAACGTTCTTGCCCAAATGAGTGTGAACTTTAAACACGTGGTAAAGAGGGATGCAGCAAATGTTCAGGACAGTAAGCTAAGGATTTCAGTTGTGGAGGGCAAGGACTCCAGCACCCTCATGGTACCAAGCGCCCAGTTGGCTGGTTTAGGGTAGGTTTTGTGGCCCAAGACAGCTGCCGTAAATGTGTTTGTAAGCATTGTGGACATCAGCAGGAGGGTCTTCATTTATTGCCACAAAATACTCACTAGGAACCTAAGACCATGCAACTTAGGATACTTTTTGATATACAAATTAAGTTGGGAATGTTTATAACTCATTCCAATATCCTAAACTGAAGTTTTTGTGAAAATGAAAGTAACTTTATCTTCTTTACTTCACCATTATGGAATACTATCACTATTTTATGATTACTTTTTTCCAGACATATTTTGCTTGTGTAACTTCTTTTGTTAAGAGTGTGAACTCGTGGATGTTGTTTCCAGAAAGGGTTTTCAGGCTGACTTACAAGGTGATTCTCGTGATGCTTGGGAACGCACCAGAAAGCACCATGAGATGCCGTTAAAACGTAGCTCGCCTTCTTCCTTTCTGACCTGGTGACACCTCAGTGGTGGTGAAAAGCCTCAGGATCAGAGGTGAACGCTGTGGTGCTTTACTTTGATCTGGCAGTGTGGACCATAAAACTGTACCCATTTCCATCAACGAGTTGGTACTTGGTACAGGGTGTTAATTCTGAGTTTAAGCTCCTGTTGTTGGCAAGGGTTTGGTACAGGAAAGGATCTGTAACTGGATGTGGGTTAAATGAAGGGCTGGTACAGCGTAACTGCTGTCTTCTGATCACGGCATTTGATCGCATGTTGTCTAACCTTAATAGTTCTCAGATACGAAAATGTTGATTAATTGTCTTAAAGACAGTTTTGCATGTTTCGAGCAAAGGTTATGGTAAGATACTCTTAAAAGACAGCAAACTGTGAGGTCAGTTGGTATTAATTGCCTTGTTATACTGGATTTTGTTGGGTGAAAGTGTTGGGGGAATCTGTAGGAGGTTGCTGACAGTTACATCTCAGCAGAACAGGTTTTGTCTAATTGCTAAAAGCTATTTCCTTTCATTAAACCGGCTGCTGTTGCTAGCGTAAGAGGGTCTTGCTAGAGGCTGCTGACAGTAAAAATGGATGCCAGTCTGTGAGAGAAATTTCTGTACCATTCTTCACGGTGTGGTGTCAGCCAGACCCCCTGTGCGTGGTGGCATGGCCAGCGCCTCTCAGAGCCTGCGGTCAGGCACCCACTGCTCTGGGGAAGGAGACGGCCTGGAAGGCCACGGCCGTATGTATGTAGGGCAGCCTCGAGATGCCCAACCCGCGTAGCGGTGCTGAAGCAGCGTTGCAGCAGGGAGTGTTTTGGGGCGGCTGGCATGTTTGAGAACCAGCACTGCCTTCGCGGAGCCACGCAGCGTGTCTGTGCCATCGTTCGGTGCTGTAATTCAGGCTTCTGATCAGGGGCTGCCCAGTCCATAAGGGACTTGAGGCCGCTAAGAATAGTGCTGAAACACGGGCGGCTCGAGCTCAGGTACGCGTGTGGTCGCCTGGGATCCTGATCGCTTTCTGCACGCAGGAGGGCTGTCAACAGATGGTAGGCCGGGAGCGGCTCTGCTCTTGTTGGATGCTTACGAAGGATTTTGTTTATGTTGTTCTTGGACACTGGCATATCAGATACCTCACAGAACTGCTTTTCTTTCCACCAGCGGCCCTAGAGCCAAGGAAGGCAATGTTTCATTTAATTCCCATGCTCCCATATTAGTTTCCTGATTGAAGAATGAATTTTAAATGCTTGTCAGTAATGCCAAGACCGTTTGTCCTTTGGTGTTCGTTTTTATTAGCAAACATTCCTGAAGCGTCATTTAACTGACTTTAAAGAAAATTACCTAGTCTGATCTCAAAAAGTAAGTTGGAAGCTAGATCAGAAACGTTCCTGCTGAGGAAAAGCTGAGCCAAAGCTGCCGTGGGTGTGCAGTGCCTCCTGCCTTGTGCGCTCCCCGCTCGCTTCCCTCAGGAGGCAGCTTGCAGGCAGCCACCGGTGTCTGGAGCCCAGCCACCAGGCCGCTCCCAGGTTCTGTTCGCTGAATTGTACGAGTCTTTTTTTACTGAGAAACACAAACCAGACCCTGATCCTGGCGTGTTCAGCACTCCTGAGGGATGACGGGTTTCATTTCCCCTTCCAGTATGGGGCTGGGGTCTCGGCAGCAGGAGCTGGCCCCACAGGGCCCCTTGGGGTAGGCGCTACCCCAGGCTGTGAGGCGTGGGCTTGCATCCTTCCTGCCAGGGGACGCAGACACCCAGGCAGAATGTGCCTTTCTGCTGTGGAAGCTTATCTGCGTGACTGACTGGCCTAATTTTATCAGTTGGGTTTATTATTAGAGCAGCTTTCTTTAGATGTGTCTGAAGTTGCCTGGGGAATGGACCTGTTTGCCTAAGTAAACTCTTCGAAAGTCCTGTTTCTGTATAAAAGTTGCCAAGAGCAGTGCCGCAGTTATTAGAAAGAAGTTCATGTTTGTAACTAATGACATGGCTTAAATAAACTTAAATCGCTTTTCTTTTTGTGGTTCAGTCAAATTGATTTATTAGTCCTTTTGGAAACAATCTGTAACTGTAGAGAGAAGGCCTGGTGAACAGAAACAGTTTTAATTTGTTCTGTAGTCATGACATGTCAGTTTCTTTAACCACTTAGTTCATAAATGCTGTTGCATGTTTTTCTCCTTCCTGTTCCAAACTGTGTATTGAAAACTTCAGATCCACGGCATGTCAGTACCCCGGGGACCGTGCTTAAAACAGATTCTAGTGCTGCTTCTGTCTGGCCCCGGCTTTAGCTGAGCTCTCCAGTTCTCCTCCGTTGCTAAGATTACTTGACAGTAACTTATTTTTTCCAAGAACATACAAACATCCTCACAGGAGGTATGAGCAAGATAGCAAAGAGAATTCCAAACTAAAATAAGGGGAAAAAAAGTGCCTTTCTATGTAGGCAGCAGTCCTGCGTGACTTCGGAGAAGAGGCTTGGTGAGGCTCAGCAGAGCTTTCTGTCTCCTGCTGCTGCTGTTGAATTTCAGTTCTTGAGGACGGAGTACCTGTTTATGAATGTGCGGCTCAGCTAGAAGTGAGAGTGAAGATATGAGTTGGATTTAGCATTTTAGGGCAGATCCGCACAGTGACAAGGTGTAGATGTCTGAAACTCAGCTGACAAGTATGTATTCATTGTTAAAACGATGACATAAAAGTGAATGTCACTGTTCTCACTTTCCTTTCTGGTTCTAGGCAAAGTGCTTCATGGATTTCAAAGCTGGAGGTACATTATGTCACATTCTTGGTGCTGCTTACAAATATAAGAATGAACAGGGCTGGTAAGTTTTTATTTTGATTTATACACCTTCTGCATGAAATTAAGCACATGAAATGCCTATGCGAACTACTTGAGATTTAATACTTTCTGGAGAACTGGGTAGGCAAGGGAGTTGGAGATGGGAAGAGGAATTTTTTTCCCCTGTTTTGCGGATGGTAGCTTTTTTTAAAGACGTGCCCTCACTCCTAAATTTAAAGATGAATTGTCCAAGTTTGAGCTCTTGAACTTCTAGGTTGGAAGTTAATTACAAACTTGAGACTTCTTTTTTTGCAATTTATGTGCTGTATGACTGAGCAAATTAACTGGTTATCTTACAATTTATTTTCCATCTGAAAGATACGAATATTTCTAACTGTACTGAGTATAGGGTTTAGTTAGGTCTAGGAAAATATGAATTGTCATCATCAGATAGTAATAAATACAAAGTGATCCATTGCTTATCAACCTCCAGAAATGAGGAATGTGAGTAGTTAAGACGCTGCCCATGTAGCTATTGACACTAGTATTAGAACTATTAATGCGATACCACAGTGGTGCTTTGACTTGTTCATTTCTAAGTTATAATCTTTGCAAAAAGGCAGCAGCATGAATTACGGTATTTGAGAACACGGGAAGAAAATTGAAGATGAGAAGTCATGAGATAAAAGCAAGCAGAGATTGTTCTCGCACATGAATTTTAATAGCTCTTGATCTGACGTTGTGCAGACCTGTAAGAGCATTCCTGGAACTGACTGTTTCTGTGACCCACAAGAGCAAATTAAAAGGCAAAAAATCAAGTTATTCTAGTATGACCGGTTGTTTTTCAGGAGTTGTTTATACTCATATCAGCTAATTGGATATCTAAGATGGTTATATCAGAAAGCCATTAGTCTTTCTATTTTTTCCCCTACTCTGATATTGCCAACACCCAGGATGTGATATCTGTAACGTTCTGTGTGGCATATCTTTCAGGAGTGTCTTGCTACCTTTTTGCCTTAAGGCAAAGGAGTTAAATATTCATGAAGTAGGACATATTTAAACGTTCCACTTTCTTTCCTTAACAAATTTAGTTTTCTTTCATTGAAATTTGTCAGCAAAGCTCAGATACACAGCTGCCTCCTCTTGTCTCACTCTCTTGCTGATCCCTCAAAACTAGTGGGTAGTGCCTTGTGTTTGTGCATGTGGGATGTAGAGGGAAGTAATACTTGAATTTAACTCTGTGGATCAGACTTAGATCTTGGAATGTATCCTTCACTGACTCAACCAAATAATATGTGGTGTTTTGCCTGAAATATGATTATTTTTTTAATGGTATGCATTGTCGCTCTTGCTTAACCTGTTTGTGAATGATCTGTCTTATAGGAGAAGTACCTTTCCTCGTCATAATAGGTATGTCTCAAAAATGCACTTATCCAGTGCAGCTGGACATACCTTGCCTATCACTGCAATTCACATAGTTGTTGGCTAAAACCTGCCAGAGGGTATCAGTTAAACTGAGGACAGGAAGAATTGGTACTACCATTTTATCTAAACGGGCAACTACAAAGAGTGTTTTTTCGTAATATATTGACATGCTTCTCTTAAAGTATGGGTTTCAGAAGCAGGTGAAAGTTTGGGGGCATGCATAGCATCAAGTGAATCTAGTGCAGATTTTAGGCAAGCAAATGTAAAAATTTTGGTCAACCTTGAATGCCTTAAATGTCTTTGTTTCACGGCTACTGAAGACTTTTTTAGGTGTCTAGGAAAATAATTTGTATTTATTTGGCATTTCTTTTCTTTCACTTCCTTGAAGCTCTATTATACTTACTTGAGAAGCATACATTTTAAATAGACTATAAAGCTGTCCGTGCACAAATCCTGGAGAAGATCTTGGCTCTTAAAATCCTGTGCATCTAGGTGTAAAATACTTTAATGCATTAAGTTGTGTTGTGCAGTGAACCGACAGACTTCTTGATGACTTGTTGTACTTCTAGAAGTCAGCGTAGAGCTTTCAACATGCACAGCGCAGTCCAGAGAGGTCGTAGTTTTCTTTTAAAATTAAAAGAAGATTCTAATAAATATGTCAAATGTTATCATTAAATTATTTGCCAGGTCCTAAGAGTCCATTTGAGGATAGAAGCAGTCTTAGACTAATAGCGGATGTTTGCTAGTGCTGCCCAACACTACAGCGTATTTATGCAGTGCCACCTGCTTGGACGATGTCTTTTTGAAAATACTAGAAAGCCTCAGATGAAGAAAAACGTGGTGGCCTCGGCTGAGGTGTCTGTTAAATTTAGTAGTATGATGCTGGTGGGATGCCATTTTTGGGTAGTAATGGGTTTTGTGCCTAAAAATCAATTTTGCTTTGGTTACCCTCATTGTATATTTATGAGCTTTAAAAATTGATCTGCTGTGTTACTGGAAACAAGCTGGTGTTTAAAAGAAACTGCCATTAAGGATACGGGTGCTGCAATAAATTCTTGTGCTTGAAGTTGGGTGTGAAGTGAAAGCAGCCTGTCAGTCACCCCAGGGTAATTAGAGCACGGCTCCTTCACTGCGTTAAGGAGCGTTTCATGTGCTGAAATCCTGATTGCCACCCCGACCGCCAGCTCAGCGCTCTGGTTAAGTGCATTGTCAGGCTTATTGACAGCTTCTTTCAAAACCAGAGGCACAGCAGTGCACCAGACGGTGTTTGACACCTGAGAGTCACCAACCTGATCATCCAAAGACGCCGTCGTGCTACGGAAAAGGCTGAGGTGCGCAGGGTCAGGCCCAAATCCGTCTGAGGCCCCTGCAGCCCCGTACCCAGGTAGCGGCACTGGGTCGGTGCTACGCAGGTGCTGAGCTTTGGCACCGGTGCCCTTACTGTCCAGCCTTCCCAGTTCTGTGGGGACACTGCTCCAGTTCTTCATCTGAGGTGATTCGTCCGTGACTTCTGCACGTGGCAGGGGGCCTGGCAGAACGCCCGCTGAGGGCTCTTGGGTTTCTTCCTCCTCGGTAGAAAGCCTCAGGTTGTGCCACTCCCTCCGTTTCTGATAGATGCTTCAACCTGCGCTGTTATTTCCAGGGTTTTGATTACTTTGTCAATGAAGTGGGGAACTTTAAAGTACCAGAGTCCAATAAAGACGATCATCAAATGCTGCCATGGATTATTAGCTACCTACATGCTGGGTGGGTGGCGGGTGGCTTGTTCTCAGACAGGTCTGTGGTTCAGGAGACCCCAGCTAATGGATTGCTCTTTGTTCCTGGGTTAGCGTCTGGGACTGGTGGGTGGGTGCAACTTAAAAAGAAAAATTTCCTTAAAAATAAGGAAAACACGAGAACTTGTTCACGAGTTTTCCCCTCTAGTCATTGAAACCAACCTTGAACATTTGATTATGTTCCTATTTAATTATCCTTTGCAACTGTAGTGGAATGCACAACCCTGCTACAGGGTTTGTGCTGGACAGTTTCAACCTTCCTTTTTGCTAAACATTTCACAAATCAGTTGCATTTTGCTGATTGCTTCATGGTGATTCTTTGGCTTGTGAGAGTTGCCAAGTGAAGCAAAAATATTTCTGATCGTGTTTCAAGTGTTTTTACGTAGCTTCTGCAATATACTGCTTTTTATGTCAAACATGAAAGATTCTTTACTACTGAATGGAGGAAAGTTAATATTTTTAATATTTTTGAATCATTTCCTTCAACAGGCGGAGGTTTGACCTGCAGAATCCATCCCGAATGGATCGAAATGTGGAGATGTTCATGAACATTGAGAAAACACTAGTGCAGGCAAGAAACTTGTACAAAACCAACTAGTTTCTCTGTATGTGTTCATGTGCTCAGGGAAAATGATTCACTAGCACGTGTACCTTGGTTGTGATCCACTGACGAGCTTCATCTGTAACTTCTGGGGTGCATTTTAGGCTCTCACTTGTTTTATCAAACGTACAGAGTTACTACCAGAAGGTAGCAGGTAACAGTTGTGTGAAGTCTAACTTGAAGTTATTTTTTTTTTACTGCTGCACGTGAATAACAGAATATTTTTCTCAAAGTCAAAAACCTGTGGTTTATACTCAAATAAAATAGTAAAAATGTAACTTTCAGGTGCTTGTCAAAAATGGAAATAGGAGAAAGGACAGCAAAAAGAAATGATACTTCCTTATTAAAAAGTATTACCATTGTATGGCTGCTTTAATACATAAAGTACATGTTAAAATTGCAAATAGAACAAATGTATATGTAGACTGTGAAAGTGCACAAATCTGCATGGTGGATGAATTTCTTTTCCTGTGAAGTCTTCCAGAACCTGTCAAAAATTCTTTGTAATCCAAGACACAGTTTTCATTAAAGATGTTTTTGTGAAAGCAGGAACATAAGAACAGCCACAATGGGTTGAGTTCCTTCATCCGTGATAATGTCTCTGACAGGGCTAACAGCAAATCTGCAGAGTCCAGATGTAAACACACGATAAGGCTGTGGTAGGGAGGCTGAAAGGGAAATAATATTGTCGTAAGGATTTTGGAGCTGGAATTATTGTGTCGTATCTCAGTCTGATACGTGCAGTTCCTTTTGAGCTTTTTCAAGCATTGGTGATTGTAGCAGGAATTTTTTGGTTTATGTCACAGGCGGCCTACTAATTTCTTATTTAATTTCCTATTCCCTCCTCTAGAACAACTGTCTGAGTAGACCAACCATCTACCTCATTCCAGATATAGAACTGAAGTTGGCTAATAAATTAAAGGATATTGTCAAACGTCACCAGGTAACTGTTAAATAGCATATCTTAAAACGTCTTTTGTCTCTTGTAACTCTGTAAGATCAAGTGTATTTGCGTGACTTCAGCATACCAGCTACATTTGGATTGTGTCTTGACAACACGAGGCAGCAACAAGAAGTCAATTAAGACCAAATGTTAACCATTTGTAAAATGCCATTAGTAATTATCCTCGCATGGAAACAGAATCGTAACTCTGTTCAAGAAGTAGATCTGTTGAAGTTTAAAGTAGTAACCAGTTTGAGATTTATGCTTTCTCAATGATTTTGTTGCTGGCCCAGCAACGTTGAATTCCTGCTTACATAGAGCAGAAGCTCACAGTTTGTCCAAATCAGAGACCAAAAAAAGGTAGTGTGTCATACAGCTACTCTAGATATGTGGGAACAAGCATAAAGAAGTTTTAATCTTAAGAAAAAAAATCACTACCTCTTTTGATTTATTTTACTTGATTTTTTCTTGTGCTGAACGGAGCACAAGCAACATCTGTTTCCTTTCAGGTAGCGTAGTTCCACAAGAGTCAAAATCTTGCTGTTGTAATTTAATACATTAAATGATGAACTGAACAAGTTGAATAGCTTCATCTCTCCAAAATGTAAACAGACTTGTC
This sequence comes from Anser cygnoides, assembly GCF_040182565.1. Lineage (NCBI taxonomy): Eukaryota > Metazoa > Chordata > Aves > Anseriformes > Anatidae > Anser > Anser cygnoides. The sequence continues at coordinate 1,127,964 of NC_089874.1, forward strand.
ACTTGTCTTGAGAGAAATGTTCTGGAAAGGGAGCTCTTCTGACAGATAGGACCAAGTGAAGAGCTGGTTCTGGATGAGCCATGATTACTGCTGGTTACAAGCTGTGTAACAATAAAGCAATGGAGACAGCACTGAAAATCCCTTGATGCCAGTAAAAGGATGCTGTTTTAAAAGACTTGTAAACTCTCTGGGTCCCTTCCCACCCAGACTGTTCTTTATCTGTGAATGATTTAAGGGACCCTGGTGACAAAACTGCCTGCTTAAAAAGGGATGTGAAGAAATAAAATCAAACTGTTTTGAATTCTGCTTTTTGAGTTCTCTTCCTTTGAAGAATTCAAATTCTCATAATTCTGAAGAATTCTTAATTTGTGTTGCTGCCAGTGCTTGCTCACTGTCTTCATTTTTACCCGTTGTCATTTTCTTCTTTTCCTTCCCCAGTAATGTAACTCCCTTCTCCCTGGCGTTTCCATGTCCTTCTGCTGTCTGTGCAGAAGAGCTGCATCACTCTTGCCCTAGCACGGTGGTAGTGGGATCTCTCGACTTATAATCATCAGGAAGGTGTTTCTCCTCCCTGCTGTCTTTGCTGATGAAGATGTTACTGCTTCTCGTAGTCAGACCTTATCTGATTTTCTTTATAAGTGTTGAGGATTCTTTAGAGAAGAACCAGAATAATAATTTAGGATCTTGAAAGCAGTTAAAGAGTGAGATGAGCATTTATATCTATCTGCTTCAAAAAAAGTGTTCTGGCAGTAGAGAACTCGTACATCTTGTTATGCCTCCAGCTTCCAGTTGTATTTAGTTTAGCAGAGACAGGAAATAAGCCTTATATTTTGCTTACGTCCTTCAGATGTTTTAAAGTTATCTATCCCTTTCTCTTCAGTCAACGTAGCATCTAGAAAGATTTCCTGTTTGCCTAGTTTCTATGTATTGTTTTTTTTGAAGCTCCTTAGGGAATAAATGAAACTGACTGGTATGATTCGTAAAGGTCAGGTTGGACACCTGGAGAGGCCTCTCCAGATCATGGGCAATGAAGGGAGAATTTCCGTTATTGTTCTTGAACTCTTTGCAGGTCCTTCAGTCATGCCTAGGCACTTTTCTTCTCTTTTTTTAAAGAATTTTAAAATTTTTATTATATTTTATTTTATATTTTATTATATTTATTTATTTAAAATTTTAAATTCTTCTCACTTTCCAGCTTCCTTTTTTTGCTGCTACTCAGAGCACCTTCTCTCCTTTTACCCGGTTCTGCGAACTCTTACTGGGGTAGAAACGGTCGTTTCAGCCCCTGATACCAGAACACTCTCCAAGTATCTCTACCATAACATAATGCGTCTTCATGCTTTTTGAATTTTTTCTCCTTTTGGTGCTGATGACTCCTTCAAATAAGTTGTTCATATATTGTTTGCTTTAAACTGTCCCATCTGCTCTTAAGTCCTTTAAATAAATCTGTCAAATAGTTATGGAATGTAAATCTTGAATAACGTTTTCATAAAAACTATGCCAAAGCACAATGCCTCTTCTGCAAAAGAGCCTGAGTTCTGTGAATTTCTGCTGTCCTTGGCAAAGACTATTCATCTGTGGAGACTGGCAGTGTCTCTGCAGCGTATGGGAGAATCCAGCTGGTCCCCCACGTGAGGAAAGGAGAGGGTTTTATTGACTGACCATGCGTTGTTATGCATTTGTTTAACTGATAGTTTTATAGCAGAACCTTTTTCCATGATGATGTGGGTCCAATAGGTATATAATTGTGGCATCTGCATAAGCACAAGGAGTCTTCCTGTTGCTTCTCATACATGAAGAAAATTGTCGTAAACCTTTAAGAAGAAAAAGTGTGCTCGTGTCTGAATATGTGGCTAAAAGTTGTGTAGAGTTAATGTTGTTTCTGATTTACTCCCTTCTGTGACGTAGGAGTCTTTTTACAAAGAGCAGGTGTTCTTGTCATTTAATGTACAGACTTGAATGCTGGGGATATCCTTTTCATGTTAGCCATTTCTAGTGAAGTTCCTGCTTGTCAGAGTTAATATTATGTAAATTGTAGTATTTAGAAATTGTCTCTTGAAATAACTGCTTTTTTCTAGCGCTTGTTAGAGGTGGTATTCTTCATAGGTGCACTGTGGTGAGCCTCGAATGTTTCTAGGTTGCATGGAATGTGAGTGAAAAGAAACTATTGAGAAATTTGGGGTAATGTGAAGGTTTCTCATGCGGTGTCTTCTTTCATTCCACCCTTCCCACAGGGAACAGTAACTGAAGAGAAATCAAAAGCTACCCACCACGTTTATCCAAGTCCTACCTCAATGGATGATGGTAATAATGCTTTCCAATTTTTTAAGTGGAAATAATCTTGTAACTACATTCTGTTAGCACTTATGGGAAATTTCACATAGGCACAGAATGTTCTTAGCCTGCTCCTGAGAGCTACTTCAAAAGTGGTTTTAGGATTAGCAACTCCAAATCAAATCACCGTGTGTCCTGCTTCTAACTGTTAGGTATAACGCTCACATCTTTAATTAGGGTAACATTTTCAGGAAAGGGCGCATAACACTGACTACTCTTCAGTGACTGGGTTGGGAACTAAGCTATTAATATTTATCACTGAATGCAGTATTCAGCATTATACAAAGCAAATGAACGTTTTCTTTGCCCCAAATAACTTAACATGCTGAAGGGGACCAAAGGGTCTGGAAGAACCGAAGAAGAAATCAACTTAGATGAAAAAATGAAGGAAGGCTAATGGATGTGGGGGCCTTAAAACTGAAGGTTCTACTGTTTTTTTTCTTCCTTGGTGTGTCTGCCCTGTGTGCAAGAATTGGTTGAAATGTTGAGTGAAACGGTATTAGGAAACCATGAGATGTGTGGAAGACCATAGATGCCAAAGTAAAAGAGAGTGAAAAACTTTCTGCCGTGTTCCGCTCTTCCCAGGCAATAGATTGGGAATGCCGATATGTTATCGTTGCATGTGGTTTGGCAAGGTGGATACAATAACATGTAGATTAGATGAATTGGGATTATTGGCTTTATTATAATGCAGTCTGTCTTTATAGGAAATAGGCACCTCAAAAGCAATTAAACAGTTGTATCCTTCAGCAAATAGCAAAAACAAGCTCTTATTTTTTTCATATTAAATACATTTCGTTGTCTGGTGGATGATTGTAGAGTCTTAGTTTTGCTATCATAAGTTTGCTTTTTCTGGCACGCCCTGGCATCTGATCTCCACTAGATGGAAGTGTTCACTTCCATATTGGGATGGTCATGGATTGTTTGTCTGCTGGTGTTTAGCTCTGTGTGTCCTGTACTTCTGGAAATACCATGTCTAGCTACAGCTTTTTATTTATTTTTAACCACCTCAGGTTCTTGGAAAAGGGTTGAACGCAGTAGTTCCTATCTGTCTTGTAGGCAGCGAACATGCAGGTGTGCTAGATAGAGCTTTCTTGCAAAGCCTGATTGCAGTAAGGTGAGAAAAAGGCTGTGAATTCAAGCAGGGTAACATTATACAGGTGCAAATCTTCAGGTTTTTTTTTCTGGGACATGCTCATCATATTTGAGTTGCAGCAGGTAGGTCAGATGTGCAGTGTTTTAAAAACACTTTTAAAATACCAGTCAAACTGAGCGTACACCCTATCACAAGATCAGCAAAGCATTAGTGCTGCTCAGTAAGCCTGTGTTAACACTGATGTGAAAGGAGAAAGTTGAAATCCAAGTGTCACAAAACTCCTGGAAATGTTTTCTTTAAAGCTGGTTTCATCACCACTCCCTGCCACAACATGCTTCCTTCAAAATTTTATTCTTTCAAAACTGTTCCCGCTGTCTTCTTAAATACACGTTGAGGGTAGAACTTAGTACTGGGAAGAGGGTCTTGTGAAATAAGTGTAAGTCAATAAAAGAAGCTAATGATGAGGGGATTCAGAAGTCTTAAGGATTAAAAAAAGAGGAAACATCAGTTGACGACAAAGCGTTTTGGGATAAGTTTAGTTTTTCCATTTGCACAGTTATTTAAAAAAAAAAAAATGTCCTGACAAACTGGAGAACATCTCTCTTGCTACCTTATTTCTGTTGTCTTTCATTAGTCTTTAATTAATGTCATTTTGGAGGATTTGCTCTGTCCCATCCCAACCAGACAAAGCACCTGAGAGATGAGATGGGACTAGATGAGCCGACAGTGCTTCCACCTGTCAGCCAGAAACTCCTCTCACTTCTGTTGAGGAACAGATGACTCTTTCAAGCCCCACTGGGTCTTAATCATGAGCGTGTTAGGGTATGAATTCATATGGCCAGGGCAGGAAACGTAATAATTCACTGCATTAAAATGATTTGACTCGTGTAACATCTGTTGTATACAAGCAGAGCACATGAATGTCTACGCATGGCAAAGTTAATGTAGGCAAGTGTATTACTGCTACAGGTCAGGACACCGTAATTTCATTACAGTAGACTTCATCAGAGAGAATTGCAATGACTTTTCTATGCTTGCCTACGGAAAAGCAGACTGATGTTTAGTGTGCTGAGTGTTAAGTCTGAATCTGATGCTAGATCTCTTTCCTCTTTGCAGATGAATGGCTGAGACCTGTGATGAAAAAAGACAAGCAGGTGCTGGTACACTGGGGTTTCTTTCCAGACAGGTAAATAAAGGTGGGGGAAAGAGGGCACACCCCAAATCTTTCTCAAGCTTGTTAAAGGCAAAGTACTGATTAGAACTTGCAAGTAGGTAAATCCATGTCCTCAAACAAGCTGCTCCTTCAACTTGCTGAATCCTACCTCTTGAAACCAGTGCTCTGCCGTCTGTCTGCACTGTGCTCTGTGGCTGTCAGCAATGAACCCGCATGGAGAACATCCCAACTGTGTAGGCTACAACTGTGCTCTTCTCTTGTTTGGCAGAGCAGCAGGTTTAGACCTGTCCTCTGTTGACTCTTCCTAACATGTAACCTAAACAGGCAGTACTGCATTCCTGTTGTTTTGATTCTGAGTGGTTGAACTGTTCATATTCCAGAACAAGCAGTGGTTGTCTTGCAAATAAAACCACTCAGTTATTTAGTATTGTTGCTGTTTTTCCAAGAATTGAAAAGATTAATCGGTGGCTTTAAGACTGATCTATGCATACCTACGTATGATACTGTCAGGTGGGTGAAGTTAGAAAAGGAGTCTAGCCTTCTGCAGAGTCAGTAGTAAGGCTGCAATTTCCAAAGGGCGCAGTAAGCCTTTCCACAAAGTTAATGAGACTTCAAAGCCAAAAGGGAGAATGGTGTGTGGGAAAAGTGAACATAAACAAGAGCTAGATTCTACAGCAGTAGGGACTGAAGTAGAGGAAGCAAACTTTCCTTCTAGGAGTCTGGTATCTCTTGCTTTAAGCTCATAAGAACAGAAATGACTTAATTACTGCCAGAGTTTGAACAGGTGACTCAAATTTTATCTGTACCCCTGAATCTGGAGACTAGATGTGCGATTTCAAGCTGGAGCTGACTTCGCTGAGATGGATTCTAAATTCAGAAAGCTAATAACGTGCACTAGATGCCTTGGGCACCTCCCTTTTCAGGGTGCCCTATTCCTGTAGCAGAAGCCAGTGATTATTCCTTTGTTTAACTTTCACTGAGTGGAAAATTATTTGCTGTTTTATCCCAGCAGTATGATTTGAACATGTCAAAACTGCTGAATAAATATCCCTGCTGGTGATCTTTCTGGATGAACAGCCCAGGGGACCAATTTTGTTTTTTCTGACTCTTCTCATTAGCTATGACACTTGGGTTCATGCCAATGAAATAGATGCTGAAATTGAGGATCCTCCAATTCCTGAAAAGCCATGGAAGGTAAGTCTCTCCTAAACAGTTTCTCAAAGTTATTGTATTGATATAGCTCATCCCCAGGTGTTACTGGATAGATGTTTTAATGCGCTGCTGAGTATCAATGGCTGCATTTCCATATATATGGAAAAACAGCAATATTTCTAGAGCTGTAATGAAAATACCTGAAACATTTCTTTGGTCTGGGAAGGAATGCTGTCGTGAAACTTCTGGGGAGTGAAAAGGGCAGATTAATGCATCTCTGATAATGCCAAAATTACCATGTTTATTTTGGCATGACTTGAGGTGGTTTGTGTTAAAAGTAAATCCTTCCCCTACTGCTGAAATGTAGCCATCTCTGGGATGAGACTGACTGGGCATGATAGTTTTATACAATATTTAAGGAGAGAGGGGGGTGGGGAAAAATATTGTATCTTTGTGATTTTTTTTGGAAGAACGTTGTTAGAGGATAGAATTGCTCAGTTAGAAACCCCGGGTTATTTCACACACATTACTGAGTTTAAAACATTTTTTATGTGCAGAAAGTTCATCCGTTCCTATAACAATGGAAACGGCCAAAAATATTAGGGGTTAGATTATGTGGAAATTGAGTAGCTTCTTTATGAGAATTTTGGAGAACTCAACATCTGAATTTTGAATTCTGTGGTACAAATAAAATCATGTTGTTCTCCTTGAATTGTTATTACTGTAGTGGCTACTTAATTTCCAGTAAAGTAAAAGCAAAGTAGAATTGGCGTGGTTAGGTCACGTGTGGCCATGGGCTCCCTGTCCCCCTTTCACCTGGCTTGTTTGTCTTGGCTCAGTACTGATGTAGGTGCCAGCTTCTGTATGCCCTCAGCACCCTGCAGAGTGCACGTTTCTTGATTTGACTGAATTTGCCAAAAGCTTTGGCATCGCTAGAGAATTGTGGTACACAAATGCATGCAGCTGTCCCTAGAGTAAGAGCCAACGAGAGAGTCTCTGAGGAAACCAGCGGCTGTTTAAAGAATCCCTGAGGGTCACGTCTCATCTTCCTTCATGGCAAGGTTCACTCTAATGGGAACTCTGCTCTTTGCTGATGTCACAAGCAGGAAAAAAGTCTTTCTGATTTAGTTCATTGCGAGAGGACAATAGGAAGCAATTGCAATCAAACAGCAGTAAATACTCCTCTATTGTCCTATTATTGGACTTCTTTTATACATAATGTAGAATGTTGTTCTGTATCTGTGCTCCTGTGCTGTTAATCTGAATAGCAGAGTTAAGAAAAGGCAGCTCAGGTCAGAAAGTCATTTGGTCTCTTCAAACGCTACTTATTCCTGGTTGTTCCTTTTAAATAAATGGGACATACTATGCTATTTGTGTATAAATCCACTAAAGCTCAATTTATTTTCATTGTTCAGCTATGTGATGTGAACTAGAACTTATATGAAGATGGTATTTTAAGTCAAGATAGTCAATCTTTTCAAGATATGGCTAACTCTTCCTATTTTGTGTCTCCATTGTGGCACATTATATATGCTAAGGTGATCTGTGTAGTACTTGGAGGATTTTGATGGTATTTTTTGGCATCAAAAATGTACTATTTTTGGGACACTTTTAATATAGAGCAATTGTCCAGCTGTGAGAACTGACCTCGCTCTTCAGATGACTTAAAAATGGTTGAGGAACAGACATGGCATTCAGTAGGCTTACAGGCATGTTCATCCGTTATTGCATTGCCTCAGCACTGTCATTATGTGTAAAACTCATATGAGATGTCTGTAACTTCAGACCCTAAACAAAACTGCAAGTATTCCCTTTGTACTATTAGGTCTGCTGTGGAGTTAGCTTTTCAAAAAAAAAAAATCAGCACGTCAATATATTTTGTTCTTTAGGTTCATGCCAAGTGGATTTTGGACACAGATATATTCAATGAATGGATGAATGAAGAGGATTATGAGGTAGATGAGAACAGGAAATCCGTGAGTTTTCGGCAGAGAATCTCCATGAAAAATGAAGAGGTAGGTGGTTCTCTGCTTATGAGTGACCTGTTGAAACATTAACATTCCTTCTCTGTGCAAAAGTTGCTAAAATTCAGTCTGTTTGAACAGATTCAGGTACCTATGATAATACAGTCTAGTTTAATTTTCATCTGACATTTCTTCTGTTATGTCTTTGCAGAAGCATAAGTGTGCCCTTCTGATTTTTTTTTTGCCTTTTCCCCTCATTCCCCTCACTGAGGATAGTAAGAGATAAGATCCACTTTGTACTTTCTCTTAAGTGAAACCAGGGAGTGCATTGAACAGTGTCATTTAATTTCCAAATTCTCCAATTTTTGTATCCCTCCTGATGCAGGAAATTAGTTAGGGCTCTGAAAACATGCCCATTTAACCTTGAGGTCAGGCTGCTTGCTGGGAAATCTTTCCTGATGGATAGAGTATATTGAATGCATCAGAAACTATCTGCTGAATCTTGCTCTTATAGCACAGTTCTTATGGAGATAGTTGCTGTGGTATCTGGGGAATGGCTATAGAAAAGCTAAGGTTTTCCACAATGTCAGATGTGTATTTGGAAAGTATTCTGGAGCTGAATGTGGTGCTTGTTATGATATTACTACTTTTAGCTCCTTTGTTATAAGATGTATTAAGGAAGAGTAGCCTACAGCGTTTCAATAACTGTAGTATTTGGGATGAGCTAATACCTTCATTTCTCTAACAGCCTGTACGTAGTCCAGAGAGGAGAGACAGGAAAGCAGCAGCAAGTACAAGGAAGAGAAAGCATTCTCCTTCTCCACCCCCCACTCCTGTGGAGTCAAGAAAAAAGACAGGGAAGAAAGGGTAAGTATCTAATTCCTGGAAGCTGAGGCTAATTTTGTTGAAGATATGCTTATAGGAAGATCTGTCCTCTGTCACTTTTCACACCTTAGGTAATCGTAGAGTAATTATTTCTACAATAGATTAGTGTGATTTTGCTAGTCCAATAGTGCAATTTCCCTTCTCCTCTGTAGAAATGTATTGCCTGCAGGTGGAGGAGAATCTAGTGCAAGTCGTGATGTTATCTGTTCCTCAGTGACAGGGTTCAGTGCTGCATTGAGAGTAGAACTTGTCAAATGAAAAGTTACTCAGCTGCTTCTAAAATAAACCACTTCTGGTAGTGAAAGCAAATAGTATGTGTATGCTTTTTGAAGCAGAGACATATAAATTGCTGCATTTAATTGAGAAGTTTTTAATCTATGTAGCCAGGTGTCTTAAAGTCCACTGCTCAAATGTCACTTTACTGGAGTAGCACTTGTTGATTGCAGCTGGCCTACAGATTGGTGTTTTTTTGGTTTTTTATCCCCTCGGTACTCATTCAACCTTTAAATAAAGGTCAAGATTATATGCAGATAACAGCTTATCACTTATGGGGTTTGTGCATGGTATGGAGGGGAGTACTTAAAAAGTCATTAAAAATTCAAGTTTTGCTTAGTAGTCTTGTGGGGCTCTGGGGGAAAAAAAGGGAATGGAAATTTATCATCTGAGATGAGAGAGAATCAATTTGTTATCTGACTTTTCTGTTCCTAATGTCAAGTCTGAGTTAAATCCTGTAAGGAGAAGCTTAGGTGATTCTGGCTTTGTTTCCAAGAAGACTTTCTCCCTAAACAGAATTGATCACAAAATACATTTTTTTTGTTAAAATGAGGCAGTGTGCCTCAAAATGGTCGGTCACCGCCTCTGTTCTATGCAGCAGATGCCTTTATTGCAACTTTAAAAAGGAAAAATATATGCGAACCACTACTGCCTTGAATCTCACTAGTATGCAGGTGTTGCCAACATGCTGGAGACAGTTTGGGGTTGGAATTAAGAATTTATACAGTGGTGTTCTACAGTCTTGAAACAAGATCATTAGTTATTTGAAACCAAGAGGTACTTCTGGGTGAGAATCTGATTATACTGCAAAAGCAAACTTGATAGTGTCCTTTTAAATGTTATTTTATTTTAGCAATACACAGAGACTAGTTTTTGTTAACTCCACAAGCACCAATGTTTTCACAAAAATATTGTAACCCAATCCTTTAATCCTTCTATCTAGTGAAGAATAATGTCTAGATGAAAACGTCTGATGGTTGTAGCTGTATATGATCTCTTTTAGACAAGCAGCCTTATATGGGAAAAGGAGAGGGCAGAAAGAAGAAGATGAGCAAGAAGATCTTACAAAGGACATGGAGGATCCCACACCGGTACCTAATATAGAAGAAGTGGTACTTCCCAAAAATGGTAAAATACTTATAAACTGGATTCTTTGAATGTTAAAACAATTGCTTAAACTGTATAGAGAAAATAAACATGTGTTATCAAATTTTTGGAATACTTTGTGGCCATGGGGCCAGGTAGTCTGTGCTCATCCAAACTGATCTAGACAAGGATTTGAATGGGACTTCCAGGAAAGGCAACAGATTTACCTTCTTTAGGTTTCTTGAAATACATTCATGACAGTCCACTCGAACGTTTAGTTATGCCTATTTTGGGCTTGCTCTTGCCCAGTATGAACTGAGTTCATGTGTCAGGGTGTGAAGTTTTCTAGATTAAAAGAATTCACATCAAGTTAGTGGAAACTCTAGTAACAGGCCTGATGCAATGGAAAAGTGTTGATTTATGCAGTAAATAAAGATAGGTCAGAAATAATTTAGCCTAGCAAGTCCTTAACACCGAGCCATTTTGGGTGTCACGTAGTTTGACGTTCATCTGGTTTGAATTTGCATGTAAGAATCGTTCCGTGTTGTGCAGGTGGGAAGAGTACAGCACAGTGACTGCCTCAATAGACGCTGCATTGTGTTCAGATGGGAAATTAGAGAGAAACCAAATAAACGGTCTGGTGTGCTCAAACTACACTGACCAGATGAGCTCTTCTGAACTGCAAAAACTCGCCCAACAAAATGGTTTATTGATAAGATAGTAAAAGCATGTTAAACTTTGATAAATGTATCTTGTCTGATGGTTACTCATTGGGATTTCAATCTCTCTTTTTGTAGTGAACCCAAAGAAAGACAGTGAAAACACACCTGTGAAAGGAGGAACAGTAGCGGACCTCGGTAAAACAAATGCAAAAAGACACATGAGTGCACACACACCCCTCTTAATAGTAAAATCATGCTTGTGGGCAACAGAATAAATATTTTTAACTCTCTCAGTTTTAAAAGGAATCTCTAATTCTACTCTTCTATTGAATTAATTCGGTTTTCGTATGTATTCCGGTTGGAATGTACTGACTGTTTCCCTTTTTGAGGCTTTTTCCTTGTAGGCATTATTTGTTTCTTCTAAAAGTGACATATGAGCTCTTCCGTGGTAGATTTTTTTTCTTATTGGATGGATTAGGCATTAGGGTGAATCACAGGTTCCCTGAGCTTTGGTAGTCCTTTGGCATAAGAGAGATAAACTACTGTCCCATATCCTATTATACAAGGCTACATCTAGGGCACTGGGCCAGGCAGTAATTAATTATGGATTCCTAAGTGTGGAAAAATTCTAATTATCTTTCCTCTGTATTCCTGCTCTTATGTGTTCCTTTGTCTGGGATCATTGGGTGCCTGCATAAGGATGAGATTGTCTTAATGATGTGTGGTCCGCTTTGCTTTCCTCCTAACTTCTCTCCCAAAACAAATGAAGCAGTCTTTCCAATTAAGCAATTGCATGGCTAGAAAGGATTCTGAGCAGTCAGGTGCATTTTATTAGTTTAATTCCTGATAATTTTACCTTTCAGATGAACAGGATGAGGAGACAGTGGCAACTGGAGGAAAGGTAACAGCAGTCATTTCATACTGAATTTGGTAGAAACTGAGTTCTTCGTCTTATCTTCAGAAATTTATCCCTGTAATGTTTTTAAGTGATAAGTGAAATCGAGTTGGTTGCTGGTGCGCATGTTGTTTCGCTATTATAAAAATCTTATGAATAGCGTGAGATTATTTTGTATTTATAAATCCAAGATTTTAGAAACGAGTAACAAAAACAGGTGTGAAGTATTTTCAAAGAAACGTTTTTCAGATGCAGGTTTTTCAAAGGCTGTGCTTTTTATTTAGGTTTCAGGACTAAATCTAAACCCTAAATACGTTTTCTGATCGCTTTAATGGGTTTGCTGTGTAGTGTCTGTATCTAATTGCATTGTTGGTATGCCAGGCACTATTTTTAACAGCTTGCTGAGTAAGATGCCTGTCTGATCAGGCAAGTAAGAAAAAGATCACATCTGTGTTAGTTCATACATTGTAGGCCTGCAGACACAGATGTTTGGATGTGTCCTTAGTTACATATTAAGAAAATCTGACTTTTTCATCATGCTGATGTATTTCCAGTTTTACTGTATTTCAGTATAAATATCCAATCTATATATCTGTTTTACAGAAGTGCTTGAAAATCCTTTTTCAAGTTCTAAACTGGGGAAAGAAGACAACTCTAGATAAGAAAAATACTGTTTAGCCAGTAAGCAACCTTTCTTAGAGGTTGTAGGCTCTGGTATCACTCTAAGGAACGGTGGGTCTAAGTATCTTGGTGCATACACATGGACACAGTGCCAAAATACGATTCTTAGGCGAGCACTGTGTTTCAAGCTAGGGAAACCATCTTGGAAAGACAGCAGGCTTTTCCAGTATGGGAAATACTCTTTTTTTTTTTTGGGGGGGTGGTGCAGTTTCTCCACCCCTGCATGTAGAATGACCCCTTACTGTGGAACTCATGCTGCAAGTGTTCATTCCACGTTAGGTTGGGAGGCTTGCTTTTATGTTCTATCCTAAACGTTTGGTTGTGTTTTTTTGTTTTTTTTTTCGTCATGGTCTGTTTTCACTTTAGTGAATGTATTTTGAGAGAAGGATATTGAAGTTGCGGAGATGAAGAGAGATGGATTTCTTTTCTGAACAGCCAATGTCAGGTCGATAAATAGATTCAGAAGGATGCCTTGTTGTCTCTGGAGGAATTTCATTGCCCCAAAAGATGCAACATTGGTGGTCTTAAAATCTTGCTTTAGGGACTTGATTGTTTTTAACAGCCTTTTCTGTTTCTTTGAAATCTGACTGGCTTGGTAATTCAGATAAAGAAAATCATTAAAAATTGAATTGCCTGTGGTAAGGTACGGAGTTCAACTATCAGTTTTCTTTGTTAGAAATGCACAAGAAACGTGATCTAATGAAAGCCTTGAAATTGCCTCTGCATACTGTTCACAAGAATCTGTGCTGATGTCATATGTAGTCTTAACTTTCTGATGGGAAAGTAATGATTTCTTTAACCTGTTAATGCATGTGACCCATTATCAGCACTTTATGCCTTCGTGTTAGAACATCTCCTATTTACTTTATTACCAATGGTCTTCTTAAAGAAACCTCTGCCTTCTCCTTCTCACATCTGGGATCTATTAGTCTAAGTTCTAGCATAAAAGGTTTGTCCATCGTCTGTAACAAGCATAGTATGCTTATATTCTGTGCCACAGTTCTCATGGCAGGGTTACAATTTGAACTTAGTATCTCTTCTTCACAACAGAGAAGTATCCAAGACCAGCTTTATGATCGATCAATGTGAGTTTATCCAAGCAAAGATGTAGGGTAATGAGATGCAGTTTTGCAGACGTGAAATTATTACCACTGACAAGGGTTTCCCAGTAAAACTAGAAGTAATGAATCTGGTTTCTTTCAGTGCTCTTTTGAGGAGTGAGAAAGTTCATGGGAAAGAGTGGCAAAAAATAAGTAATCTTTACAAATAATAAAAATTGTTGCAGTGACGGTGTCTGGAGATGGCAGCAGGAGCGAGGCTGACAACTTGCAAAGTTCTCTTGCTTCGTGCTGTATTTATCGTGTCTCGTTGCAGTATACTGCAGTATTGAAATGCAAAGACCTATAGTTCTCCTAGAGTTAGAGGACTCTTAATTTTATAAATCAGACTTGAAGCTTGATCTGTGTTGCCAAGTATGTTCTTAAGGTTTGACAACTGTCCCTGTAAAAACTTCTTAGTGGCTTTATGCTTCCTTTTTTTTTTTAATGAAAGCTGATTGTTTCTTGTCCCTGAGGCTTTCCCCACTGACGAGAGATTGCATCAAAAATTTTATGCTGCAGAGGATTGGAAAGCATTTGTTACAGGCTAACTCTGTGCTGCCTGAGAGTTCTTGAGTGTCTGTTGTTTGCAGCGTGTTAACCAGTGCATTCCCTCTGTAATACAGGAAGATGAAGATCCTAACAAAGGTGATCAAAGTCGGTCAATTGATCCAGGTGAAGATAACGTCACGGAACAAACCAACCACATCATTATTCCAAGCTATGCATCTTGGTTTGACTACAACTGGTAAGAAAGTAATCTGGTACTGCGGATGTTGAGTTTTGGAGGTGGTTTCTCATAAGTCATGATAAGAGCTGAAAGATTTTACTTCCCTTTGGGTCTACTTCTCGTGCGTGGGTACATCTTTCCCACCCATAAATTTTCCTGAGGTGACTTCTGTCTGTTTTGGGGAATTGGGAGTGAAGAAGGGGATTTCAGATAGCATAGATATTCTGTCTACTGTATCAGCATTTTTTGTTTTGCATTGATTTTTCATGGGAGAATTAATTCCTTTTTCCTTCCCTACTTTCCTAATACTTGCATGAGGATAAGTCCTCAATTGTGCAGGGAGGTCCGTTGTTCCATTTCGGGATCCTCTTTGGAGTCATAGGTTTGTGACTTGATATGACCGCTGAACTTGCTAGGGTAACCCTAATTTTCTTTGTATACTGAAAGTTCTGTGGTGTGGGAATGAAAGTCTCTCTACAAGTTAAAACTCTTAGGTAGGTTTTTGTTTGTTTTTAATAAAAAGTTACTTTGGAAACAGGATAAGGACTAGCTGTCCGGGAAGGCTGTTACTTGAGCATGCGTTCCTTCTTAGCTCTAGGAGTTGAGGCAGTGTTGGGACTGGAACCTAAAGAGAAACACCAGGACACTTGAGTACAAGGGTTCACACGTAACCTTCAGAAGCGAATCATAAGTTGGCCTTTTTGGTGGATAACTCTTTTGCACAAGTGACTTAGGATGGGATCTGTACTGTTAGTGTGAAGTTTGGTTCAATTTTCAGCTCTGTCAAACTTTATTACATGGAATCAGTTGCTTGGGTGATGTCTGTGCTAGTAGCTTGAGTTGACCTAAATCCTCCTAAAGAGAACCATCTGTTTTCTTAGTCCCATTGCTCTCCCACTTGGAGATGGTCCTGGAAGGAGAAAAAACAAGGAACACAGCCTGAGCTTATAGGTGCTCCAGTTGCTTTTGAGCAGAGAAGCTTGAGGTGTACGTACAGTTCTGTCACGCGTGCAGAGCGAAACGCTGCGTAGCTTGAGCTAATTGAGGTGTACTTTAACCCGAGGTGGGTACGTCTGTAGTCTCTGTGCTCAGTTCCCTTTTGTAAAATGAAGGTTCAGTAATACTTCCCTACTGGGAAAATTATGTCAACGGTGACATTTTGTCGTGAGCTGACTCTTCTGTTATTGTACAGGTGCCCTCTGGGAGCGGTTGGTTAAAACCTCCTTAGGGGTGTGTTTGTAGCAGTAGCTGTGAGGGTGCTCCTGAGAGCTAAAGCAGCCTGTGAAGCACGGCTAAGAGACTAATGCAGTATTTCTAAAGAAACAGAACGAACTTCTCCCTGGCTCAGATGTATCTGTGCTGACCTTATAAAAGGCAACCTCAAAACATCTCTGTGACAGGAAGAGTAGGTATCCGTAAGGTAGCAGGATGTGAAAAAAGCTTTGATTTCTGGATTTTGGTGCTCCAGAAACAATCTGCACCTTAAGCTGATTTGGCTTTGAGGCTGAAATAACAGCACAACTGTGGGACTGACATTTTGGTGTCCCTGAGCACTTCTTTCATCTGGAGAGAGGTTTCTGTAGCTCTGGGGATGCAGAGAGCATATACTTAGTGCCGTGCGGCCTCAGACTTCAGGTGTAACTGCTGTAGCGGTGCCAGAAAGATGCTTCTTGTCTTATGTAAATATATAAACCACTGCCTGCAGCCTACCCAAATTGCAAATGTTTCTTTGTGTCCAGTTGCAAAAAATTTGAAGCAAGCTGAGGAATAATTCTAATGTGCCTCTCTTAAAATGTATTATAAACTGCTGTTTTAGAATAGTCATTACTAAAATTAATTTTCTAGCAAACAGAGAAACTTTTTGATGCTCAATTCGTTTTCAGTGTAATCTTTTATTCTGCGGGTGACTTCATTGCAAGAACCAAATAATTTGCTTGCTACTAAAATCCGAACAGTTTATCAGCTAATCTTCCTCTTTCAGTTAATGCTGCAGGAATGACAAGAATGAGCAGTGTCTGTATTGAAGGACAACTGTATGTTAGGCTAAAAACTGAAAGATGAGAGAGATGCTGTATTAAAAAAAAAATTTTACTTCCTTTAAAAGTAACCACACTTAAAGGACAATTTGTTTTCCAGATTTTAACTTGAATGAAGTATGTGCCATTGTTAAAATAACTTCTGAGAGTAACTTCATACAAGTCCTGTACCTCTGATACTTTATAAAATAAAGGTTTTCTGAATCTTGAAGCTCTTTCCTCCTTTAGTACTAGGCAGATTGAATCTTATATCCCTTATAGAATTTGCATATTAAGATTAAAAAAAAAAAAGTGGAGTAATCGAGGTCCATGTGGTCTGGCTGTTTACTCACACTAATTTTGCTTTGCAGTCAAAACCCTCTCATATATTAACATATGCCATGGATTACACAAAATGTTAATTATTTGTCAGTAGACCTCCACAGGTGCCTTGACCCTTCAGGACCCAATTTCCTTGTTTATGTTAAAAATAAATCAATCCTATCTTTTATTTAGGGAATATGAGAATAAGTTGATGAACAAGTTGATTTTATAAGTTTTTACTCTGCTGTTTACACTGTCAGGCAGGTAGTGCATGCAGAATGGAAAATTCTACTAGAAGAGTATTTATATTTTACCTGGAACAGCTACACAAGGGAAGAATTATATCTGTCAAATAACTAGAGCTGAATTGGCTGTGATCCTTACATTGGTTCACTCTTACATGCTGCATAGCACCTCGGGTATCATTAGTTTTGCCATTCATACGTGGTCAGTTTTAACTCCGTATTTCTTCTTGGAGTCCAAAGGGGGAGGAATTATTTTTAAGAAAGTGTTAAGTTGCTCCAAATAGCCACAGTTTGGATTTCATTTTCCTAAAGGACCAGGGAGGTGCTGGCAGTGCTCTTGAAGACAGTCAGTCTCCTGCCTGACTTGTGAGCAGTAGTAATTACTGTAGATCAGTTTTGGAGTTGGGTTCAAAGCACACACTTACACGCCCATCTTCTAAGTATATACCATGAAAGCTTGGTTTATCTGAGGAATTTTTGGTTTCTTGGGTGAATGTTAACAGCAATTAGTCTGGAGAACGGAAAGACGCCTCTGTTGGAAGACAGAACTTGTGAATGTGCAGACAAAAATGGGCTGCTGCTCAGTTTTCAGAGTGAGTTTACGGCAGCACTGGGTACGTGGTTTTGCTTCAAATCAGTGACTGAATGTTGTGATGCCTTTTTAATACAGCTTTGCTTATTTGATGAAAATGTTTAATTCACAGGCTCGTGCTAGAATACTCAGGTTTCTAAAAAGTAGTCCTTTCCGTAAACGTGCTCTCAGGATAGTCATTTGAAGGTGTGTAGGGTACTCGGTAAGATTATTTGCGATTTGGCATTTGAATTGTGTGTTTTTGTTACAGTATTCATGTGATTGAACGTCGTGCTCTTCCTGAATTCTTCAACGGAAAAAACAAGTCCAAGACTCCAGAAATGTAAGTAAAATGTGAATATAGGCATGTGAGAGTTCGCAAGATAGAGGAGGTTTTAGTGTCACAAATCCTTCAGTCACTTCCTCTTGTACGTGTGTTAAACAGATATTGTCTGTCAGTGTATAAAAGAAGGAAAGAGCACCTGTGCAACTACTACTAGTAGTTTGATAAAGTCTGTGCGTTACTGTAGTAGTAGAGGTAAAACTTTAATTATCAATGCAATAGTTATTAGTGGTTATCCAGGAAAAAAAAATCAAACTAGTTTTGCAAAAGTAATATTGGAACAAACTCCTGGACTTTTTTTTTGTGGTGCAGGACATATCTTCCAGAGACATGTTAAAAAAAAAAATCATGATATTGTAGAACCTCAGTGATCCTCCTATTTTTCTTGCTCTCTTTTCATGACATGCTGTATTTTTGAGACTTGAGAGTTTTGTGTTTAAGCACTGATGACAAGGTTTATTATAGGATGCTGTGTCAGACTGTGGAATGGATTTTCCGCAGTTATCTGTGTTGATTTCATGGTTCCCTGAGCAGGTGATGGGTAATTCTGAAAGAGCAGGTGAAGGTTGGAAAGTGAATATTAGGTAGTCTGATTAAAATCAGAGCTGGAGTTGTGCAGTGCAAGAAGAAAAGCATTTGTTTATAGCTATTCCAAACCCTCTAATGACTTTTTATTTCTGATCGTGCTTCTTAAATGTAGGTGGAGTTCTCTGGGTTGAATTTAGATCCAGTTTGACCCTATATCGTTGCCTTGTGGGGTCTGGTATCTGCAGCAGAACTTAAGTGTTCTTAATTTGAAATTATACAAATACAGTTGTTTGTAAATAGCCTTCAAGAAGTTTTAAAATAAATCACAATTGAATGCTGTCCTGAAACGTTGTAGGTCTTTCCATACATCAAATTATTAATTTCTCCTCTAATTTAGTGAAGAGACAAGATAAGCTGGTGATTTTTGCATCGATTGCTTATTTTGGAAATCTACTGCAAATCTTGTTATGTGCGTTAGTAAAAGTACATCTCCCCTTCCTTGAGAATTTTCTGTTACAACAGTAAATGTAGTTATTCAGAGCAGTCCTGAAAGGTGATTGATTACAGGGAGATAGTCAATGTGCTCGTTTTTCTTAAAATGATAATCCTAAAACCTGAGAGTTCACAAAAAATCAAAGCGAACACCATTGACGTACTTGACGACTTGGACAATGGAACCAGGCTAGTTCACTTTATCATGTAGCAAATCTCGGTTTAGTTGCAAAGCAGCTTTGGGGGATTTAAAAACTGTTTTCTCGTGAACTGTGAAATGAAGTATTTGAGGGGTCTTCTCAGTATGTTGTCTTAACCTGTGCATTTTTCTACATAGCAATTCTCCAAATTATTTTTTTTCCTAGCGCAAACAATAGCGTTAATATCATCTTGTATTGGTCTTCTAACAGGTAAACAAAGCAGACTTCAGAAAATGTTCTTGTACTTGAATCTCTTCTCAGGCATGGCTGATATTTTGCAAGGGTTCTGATCTGATTTTGAGGTAGAAAAGATAAATTAACCTTCTTAGCCTGGAGAAGAGAGACTGGGAGACCTCTAACACTAGCTGCCAAATGCCCAGAGGAGGTCACTGAGAGGATGGAGCCAGGCCCGTTACTGTGGCAGCAGAAAAAATAAATGAAACTGAAACCCAGCAAGTTTGAGGTTGATACCAAGGGAAATTCTTGAACTCTAAGGAAGATGAAGCACTGGGATAGGGGCCTGGGGAAATTGTGCAATGTTCTGCCTTGAACGTTTCCTGGCTGTACAAGGCCCTAATTAACCCAGTCTCGATTCAGTGTTGAGTAGGAGATTGGCCTAGAGACCTTCTGAGGTCTCTTGTACCCTGACTGATGCTGAGTCTGTGCTCTTTGCTTCCGGCTTCTCTATGTTTGAGTTGCAGATGTTACTCTACCCGCACCACAGCAATTCCAAAATGTATTTGACACTAACTCTGCTCTGTAAGTTTTACTATTCAATGTATTTTTTTCTTTGGGGCCTTCTAGTGCTTCATGTTTAAGGCTGCAAAACGGGCAGAGTTGTGAAAAGACCTTTCAAGGGTTCTCAGTCTTGTTCCTCAAGTTACAGATTTGGATAGTTAGTGGATAACTTTCCAGTAGCTGCAGCCAAAACCATGGTAATGGGTACTAGTTTGAGGCCCCAGTAAGTGAGGACACCCAATAACTGCTTGTTCCTCCTGGGCTGTTGGTTTGTTTGGAGAGAGCTTGGGGACAAACGTGAAGAAACGTTGCCCCCTCCAACTTTGGTTACAGGGTGGTAGCTGGATCTGGAAACATTGCGAATTTGCCTCTGATATGGTTATCAGGTGAAATCCCATGCTTCTTTTTCAATTTGCAACAAAACATCGGGTCTGCTGGCACTTGTCCATGAACCACTGCTGGTTACCTCCCTCTGAGGGAAGCAAATGAGGCACCCCCTTCGCCCGGTCCTGGTGTTATCCTGGGGATGTATTTTTGCCACCACGTAGGGATTGCAGGAGTAGCACGTGGTCTTGGCATTGTGTCTTGGTTTTAATAAAATAAACATCCTTCCGCATGGAAATGTCTTGCCTACAGCTCAGTTTTCAGGCCAAACAAAATACCGTGTCTCAAGAGCTCACACAGGTTCCTTCTTGTGACAGTAGGGCCTGGGGCCTGGTTTCTGTCTGGAAAGGGTTTTAACTAAATACTAGTTGACTTTTCTTTCTTGCTGTTGACAAGTTATAGCCGATGGGTCATGTCACTCTTGAAAACAGATTCCCTTCAGGATAAACTTCAGGGATATTTCTGTCTTAGGCTTTTTTCCTCCACCTATGTGCAATGTGACCTTATTATTAAGCTATTAAACTTGTTTCTGCAGCCGAGAGCACTTTAAGGTAGCCTTTCTCCAAGCAGGTGGCAACCCAGTTCTCTCCAGGAACATTCAGAAATGTTCCTGAATATTCCTCTATGGAAGAAGCTCCCTTTTGTTTCTCGCCTACCATAACAACATTCAACACCTGGTCCCATAGTGGTTTTCCAGCAAGTTCTATATATAACTTCAGAATTGAGGATGTGCGATTTTGGCAGGAATGGGTCCTTGCAGCATCTGTCTGCTTATGTCTCGCCTGTGAAAGACACTGGTGTTCATTCTCTGCATGATTTATATTCTCGAGTATTGAGTGCTGGCTGCTTTTTTACACTGCATTTAAGGCATCCCCGTGTTGAATTTTTAATGGGGGAGGTAGAAATTGTTTATAACACAGTTTTTTTGAACAGATCTTTGCTTAGGATCCTTGCCTATGTCTGTTGGCAGATTTGGTTTTGTTCAATCTAAAGAACAGAGCTAGAAGTAACTTTATGGTAGTTTTTGTTCTGAGCAACTTGTATTTGGAAACATTAGTACATTCCAGAAACTTAATGAAAAAGACCAAGCAGTAATGTGTACAGGGCAGGAAATGGGCTGAACCCCAAAACTTGCTTACTTGGACTGTTGTGCACTAACATGCACAAGCATGGGAGCAGTTTCTACTTCAGCTGTTCCCAGCTCAGTGCGTGGGGAGTGCTGTGCTGGCTTCTGGATTCTTTCCCTCTTCTTTTCAGAGATTTTGTCTTCTCCATTTGGTTCTCTAACCCTCTCCTTGTTGGTGTTTTAATGTATAAAAAGTCCTCATACAGAAACAGTAGCGTTCCATCCAGCGTACAACTTCGTTTTTTCTGTGGAGCTTTTTTCCTTCCAGGCTCACAGAGAGCACCGACTAGGATTATTTATCCTGCTTCTATGCTAGGACCAGGCCCTGTTAATTTTTTTCTGCAGCTTGCAGTCCGTTGAGCAAGTACTTGGTTAGTGACCAAGTTATAGCTGTAGTTGGAGTGCTTTGGAGTGGGGGCAAGAAGGACGACCTGTATTTGGCCTCTTTCCACCAAGGATGCAGTGTCTGTCTTCTCGAAACTTAAAACCTAAATGGAGTGGGTATATGACCAACTGTATATCCCTGATCTTCAAAAGTATTATGTGTTTGTAGTAGAGCAGAAGCAAAGGTGTAAAAGAAGGGGCTTGCTTTCCTCTTCATAATATTAGTGCTGGAAGAGCAGCTATATCAAGGAGCTAACCCATCTTTAACCTTCTGACATGCCTGGTTCTAGACTTACTACTACTGCTTTCGGTTGCAACGCTTTCAAAGTAGTCGACAATTAGTAGGTAACAATTTGAGTAGTTTAAATTTGAGTTTTGCTTGCCCACAACTCTTTGACTGAGATTTAAGTGTGCCTTGTGCTACTAATACAGTTACAGAGAAAATCTAGAACGAAACATCTGGAAGAGATGGATGGACCATATGCAGTGTATAAAACAAATTCTGCTTGCCTATTTTGATACTGATTTCACCTTACTACATTTCATCAATAAAAACTAGCAGGAGGTGTTTGCTTGTCAGTAATAAATGTGTTTGGAGAAGGTGAATCCTAAAATACGTATTCTAAGCTTTGTTAGACACCAATGTACAATATGAAATATGTACCAATTGTCTTTCAGATACCTCGCTTACCGCAACTTCATGATTGACACCTATCGCTTAAACCCTCAGGAGTACTTGACTAGCACTGCCTGCAGAAGGAATCTGACTGGAGATGTGTGCGCTGTCATGAGGTAAAAAGCCAACCAAACAAAAAAACAACCACGGATCTTTCAGCCATTGCTTTCACTTTAACAAAAAGAAATAGAAATGGAAGTGCTCCGGTGTGACAGGAAAGGTGTGGGCAATAGCCATTGTGCAGCCGATTAGCAGACTGTTCCATGTTTTATGGTAACCGGAATATGTTATACTATCCTTTATTTATAATATTTTGTGTGCTCACTGAGCCATGCCTGCAAAGTTTGGGTCTTAACTTGTAATATTACGGTTCTGCTGTTCAGTACAGTGTGTGGAGTTCTTCTCAGGATTCCTGGTTTTGCAGTTAAATTTTGTTGGTTTTATATGTTCCACCAGTCTTAAAGTTGTGAGGTACAGCAGAGTCCTAGAGTTTGGAACTTGCTAAAAGTAGATCCAGTGAAGAACAGCTACAGATAGATGAGGGAAGCAAACCAAGGGTTGTGCAGCCCTCACGTGGATATTACATCTGCAAATGGCTCCATGCATGCAGCCCTCTCTCTGCTTTGCCTTTGTCTTTAATGATTTCCTGTTATCCAGAACCAAAACGTCATGCTTTGTTTTAGCTAACACACTGAAGTGATACTATCAAGTCTGCACAAAGCTCATATGTAATTGCGTTGGTTGTTGTGATTAGTGGAGGATTGTAGGAGATTATGGACCAGTTTGATCTTAAACCAAAGCTGCTTCCTTTGCTGTCTCCTTTCTACACAACCAAAATGGCTTTGTTTGTTAAGATTTTAATTTGTCCTGTTGTCTCATAGAGTACATGCTTTTCTGGAGCAGTGGGGTCTCATCAACTACCAGGTGGATCCAGAAAGCCGTCCCATGGCAATGGGCCCTCCTCCTACTCCTCACTTCAACGTGCTCGCTGATACGCCCTCCGGCCTGATGCCTCTCCACATCCGCACTCCCCAGGTGAGCCCCACAGGTGGCACGAACTGTGTTCGCCTTAGACGTGAGAAGTTTGTAGCTCTAGCCAGTGTCTTGGAACATCTTAATAGAATAATGTGTGCGTGTTTTGCTGAAATGTTCTCCATCTAGGTTTGGGGCTTCAAGTAGTCAGATTCGCTAAAGTCAAGCCTGCTAGTGTTGTGTCTAAGTGATATTATGTAAAGACATCTCTACAAGTCACGTTAAGCTGTTTTGTTCGTTTTGTGTTCTGCTTAACATTGGTTTGAAAACCTTCAATAATTTCCAGTTCCTGACCCTCTGACCTGTCTTCTGTTATGTTTGTTTGCAGGTTCCAGCTGCTCAGCAGATGCTGAGTTTTCCTGAGAAAAACAAGGAGAAACCTACTGATCTACAGAACTTTGGACTTCGCACAGATATTTACTCAAAAAAGACTTTAGCAAAGGCAAGTTTGTTTGGATTTTTTTCCCCTGTGGCTTCTATTAAGCATTTTTCCTTAATTGTCCCCCACTAGATGACAGTGAAATGCCTTATGTTACTCTTTATATTCCTGTTTTAGATTTCTTCCTTCTCAATGTAGGATGTTAGGATACCTCACTCAGTTGTATTGGATACCCAGATTTGTAGAAGTGAAAATCATGTGCCTATCCACAGCTAGTCGATACCGTCAGTCTCCAAACGCTGAATTTGTGTTATATTTTTTGGATGTTTTACTTGAATGCTTCAGAATCAACAAACTATCAAGTAATTCAATACAGAAATTGAAATCTTTCAGCAGCATCTTTAACTATCCTGTTTTCCAAGACTGAGCAAGGTTTTTCAGGCTGAGAGCCAGAAAGCCATTTAATTACAAACGGTGTCACAAAACCATTGCAGGGGACTTTTTAGCACCGTCTTTGCAACGTATTGTATAATTAGTTAAGTTTTGAGATGCCATTGCAGTGATGTTGCTGATTCCATAACCTGTTGACTTTAACTCCTGCTGGTGTCTGATACCTGCGTGAGTACTTGATAGTGCTTGAAGCTACTGCAGGAATACGAGCTTACTACTTCAGCATAGCCTTCAGTCTGGAAGGTCTGCAGTGTTCTGCTGATTACTGCCTCTCTTGGGCTGACGACAGGCTAATTCTGTGTAAATGGTTTCTCTAAGTACAATGATCATGGTGCTAAGAGATCACAAGATAACTATATTAAATTGGAGGGAGAAAAAAACACTACAACCCCCCACAATGTTTTTAGAGATTAGCATTTTTTATAGAGCCTGATTCCATATCACATTTCATGGAGTGACATAATTCTTTTAGTTTAGAGAGAAATATTTACCACATTCATAAACCTTTCAGTGATTCTAGACTTCGGTTCTGTTTGCAAGCATCTGTAATAAACTTGAGCAGACTTATTTGCAGAAGCTGATTTCCCTTTTTGTTTTGGCTGTTTGTGGCAACTGCAATTCTGGCCATTCATACCAGCCTGCTTGAGAACTGGCCAGTAGCTCAGTAGCTCACTTGGATTAGTATTTCCTGTGGGCTAATGATGTTTTTGAAATGCATGTTGAGATAGGATAGATTTACGTACCCCTTTTCCTTCTGGTGTGGTTTTACATAGAGACATCCAATCTAGATAATCTTGTTTTATAAGCAGTTGACAACATGATTTTGTCTTTATTTGATGCCTACAGATTAGGATTACTGTAATAGTGGAAGAGTAAGTTTTCACCAAGAGTTTTGTAGCTTCTAGGAAATTTGAGAAGTTAACCCCAGTATGCAAATTTGGTAAGAGTAATGATAAGAGCAAGCGATTGCTAAATATGCAGATTATCTTGCTATTACTACTGCTGTCTTTTCAGATAGCTCATCTCATTATCCGTTAAGATCTTTTTTCTCTTTACAGAGTTACTGCTTTTAGATAGATGAATGGTTATGTGTTGTTTTTTCTTTTGTTTTTGGACCAACGTGTGCTTTACACTTTCCAGTCTGCCTTGGAAGTATACCAGAGGTTTGAGAGGTGCTGAAGTTTGGTTGACATAAGCCCTACTCTGTCGAGAAATGTGCCCTTTAAGCTGACAGTAGCCCGGTTGTGCCTGAATCAAGTAATTCCATCTCCCTGACTGACAGCAGCATACATCTTCTGTGCAGCAGCTGATGAGGGGCAGTTAGATATTGTGCTCTACTGTTAGCTGCTGCTGTTCTTTGGCGTGAATTGTAGAATGCTCTGTGTAAACTGCTCTGTTCTTGACTTAATTTCACTGGCCAAAGTCAAACTGACTGGAATGCCATCAACTTTCCTGAGGGTTTTTGTTATATGGAAAATCATCTTTTCAACTGGCTGTATTTACATGCAAGGATAGGTGGGAGCCAGGAGAAAAAGGTACCAAACCGGCACACACACACCCCCAAAACCTCCCCAAAACCTGCAGTAATGCACTTCCCGGCATGTTTTAGCTATGTTAGGTAAATTTGTGAACTGAACTTGTGTATTAAATAACTAGGTGTTGGTGAGCTGTAGAAGGACTGTTGTAACAGGTAGGTGCTTTAGATATTGAGTGGACCAAATAACAAAAGATTCTTCCCCTTTTGTTCTTTTTTTTTTTTAATTCTGTGCAAAGAAACACATTTCACTTTTTTTTCCCCGTCTTTTGTAGAGTAAAGGTGCAAGTGCTGGAAGAGAATGGACGGAACAAGAGACGTTGCTGCTATTAGAAGTAAGTTCATGAGGGGAAAGAAAGTGAAGACTAGGAAGCCAAAACATGCAGGATATTATGCACTGAAAAAATCTGTGTGTAGATTAACTTTTTTGAAGTAGAGTTAGAGGACAACTGCATCCTTTTACAGAACTGGAATAGCAAAGCAGAGTTTGTAGTGGGAAGCCATTTCTACGTATCTGGAGGAGGAATGTGGTTGAGTGTCTGTGTGCGCAAGGCTGCTTGTCTGTCTCTTGTGACTGTGGCTTCTGAACTGGTGGTAAAAGGTTACAGCTCTCCCTCGAAACCATCTCTCTTTATTTGACCATCATTGCTACAAGAATGCTACTACTAAAAAGAGATGGCAGTAACATCTGCGTACTCAAGGGACTTCATGAACTTTAAGGTTCAGTTCCATTGAACTCATATCTGCAACTCAGAAATTAGGCGTTTGGGAACGTGTGCATGAGCTCAAGAAGAGATCTTGCAGTGCAGAGAGGTCTTTTCAAAAATTACATGAGATAACTGGAGTTACGTTGGTACTGTAAAAAATAGGTCAAAGAGCTTTTGGCACACTAGATCAGGTCTTTGTCTCCAGATTGCTTAGTCTGAAGCTGTTGAATACGATAATTCTCAGGTCTCTTGGATTTCCTACCTAGGATGAAAACCATCACACGAGGTGTACTGCATAAGTATGTTCTGGTCTTTCCTCCTTGTGTCAGGGCAACGTGGTTTTTCATAGCACTTTGTCAGAAGACTCTAGGTGGCCTGAAATAATTAATGTGCTGCTGTTTCCTAAAAAAAAAAAAAAAAGTGTGTATATATATATATATCTATCTATCTTCCACTGAGCTTTCTATTACAGGAATGTTTTCTTGGTGTAGATGTTGGGTGGGATTTTTTTCTCCCTTTTATATAATTCAGTTTCGCTACAATTCAGCTTTTTTTGTGAAAGAATTCCATTTTGGCGTGGTTTTCGTTGTTTTTTTAACTTATAGCTTAAACTAGCATGAAGCTCTGTGATTGCTCTGGCTTTCTTTTGTCATTAATTAGTCCACTGAAAATTTAAGAAATTTTATATGGCAAAGTTTGGACAATGGGTATTAACAGTGCTGAACAATACTAAACTTTTGTGTGACTTCTTTTCTGAACTAGACAAAGTGCCTCAGCAGAGCGTACTTTGATTCAGCCTTCACAGATACAGAAGTGTGTTTATCAAATAGCCAAAACAGCTTTTTCATGTCAGACTGCACACTGTTGAGCCCACATTTTTGTGTAAGCATGTGGAAGAATTTTGCTTACGTGGTGAAAAAAGCTAAGATATTGTTCATGGTGTTCTTGTATGGAGCAAACTTAGAAGTAATATCTTGATACGCTATCGTCTTTGCTTACTATTATTAATATTTAAGATTCATTCTTTTGTGTGTCTGTAACTTATGATCATACATAGCAAGTAGTAGCCTAATTAAATAATCCAGATGGCGTATTCATTTTTCTTTTTAAAAATATAACAACAAAAAAAACTAAGTCTTGAGATTGCAAATTCATTTAATGTGCGTTTAAATTAATAATGTTCTTTGTGGATTTATCCTATGAATAAATCAGTGAAGAGAGTATATCAGTTCAAGCATAAGTAATTCAGTTATAACAAGGCAGCCCAGTCCAGTTAAATCCTCAGGGTAGCTTTGGGCAAATATATATGCAGTGGAGTTCCAAAGAATAAATCGTATCTAAAATAATTATTGTCCTTCCTCCCGTTGACTGAGTGAATAGGGGACGCGGGGGAATCTCGTTTCCCTCCCAGAACCATCTTCCCTGCCACGCTGCTGCTCTGTGTCTCCGTGGAGTTAAAGGCACTTTCAGCTATTTATAGTAAGGACAACTGTTGGGAGAGCTAGTTTGTATAGCAGAAAAATAGGTAATGAAGGGGAAAGAGAGAAAAAAATCCCGCATGGCCATGAAAAGCAAAACTTGATGTAATATGCCAGTGTGGCTAACAGTGGGTAGACAAAGACACACAACTTGAGATGGAATTAGGGAAAGTGAAATTAATGTTGAACATCAAATAAATACTTCCCCGTGAGTATGACCTAGTGAACTGAGAGTTTGATTTCTTTAAGCACTGGGGCAAGATGTGAAGGAGGTCAGGCGAACGGTTTATAAGCAGTTAGGGACCATTGATCACTGCGGTATTGAGCGGGCTGTCCAACGTGGCTTGTCCTTTGTTCATTCCCAAGCCGAAGTATTCTTTCTGTGCAGCTGTTAAAACCCCTCTCTTTGTCTGGTTTGTGGTCTGCAACAGTTTCTGTATTGTTCTTTCCATCCAGCTAGGCTCTGCTGGAGCACAGCCTTCCCTCCTTCCCCTACTCCGCTGCTTGCCCACTTAATCTTGCACCCCGTGTTTTGGGGCTGGAGTGGGGAACCAGTGGCCTTCTGAAGGTATGCTGGGGGTTGCTCCCTCCTCCCTACCCAATTTAAATAACGAGGTTTTTGAGAGAAATACAAGACTTCAGCAAGGGAAAGCTTAAACCACTTCCAGGTCACTTTTCCCAAGCTGGCTTTCAACATCCACGATGTGCCCAAGTGCATAAGTAAAAAGCAAGTTGACTTCAATGCCAATTCCATTCAATTTGAAATTCAAATGGGATCTGTAACGCAAGGAAACAGGTGTTTACTGTTCATATGCAGCCTCTAGTAGTAAATATTTTCAGAAGACTTCTGATAGGCCTTTGTTTGAGTTTGCAGATTTTTTTTCTTGTTTTGTTTGTTTAACTTAATAGGTCTAGAAATCAAATTGGTTTTTACTTTTTCCTAGGTGACTTTACCATTAATCATATCAATAATGTAAAAGTTGTTTAGGATACTTAAACTCTAATTTTATGCTATCCGAATGCTTAAATAACTAAGGTAATTTTCAACAACAACAAAATCTTCTGAAGGATAATATTGTATTAGGCTACCCCTTTTTTTATTTATTAATTTGTGTTTTTTTAAAAAAAAAAACTAATGCAGAATCTTTGGTATCTCGTATTCATTAAATTGTTTAATTGAGGCTTGGCTGAAGTAACTTCAGAAATGACTGGAATTAAGAATTACAAATCTTTGACTTAATCTGGAAGGTCCTTAATTTATCAGGTGTCTTACCTGCATAATAACAATTTCTTAACTTGAATACTTGCTGAGAGTCGGACTGGGTAGTAGCTTCTAGAAAGCCGATCTCTTTTCACTTCATGATACAGAATATATTTTCCTTTTTTCCTTGGTGTATTGTTTTGATGCTCTTTTGTTTTCATAACATGTGCTGAATGTAAAAAATGGACTTCATCGTCATATATAGTACAAGTGAAATAAATACTGTTCCTGCCTCAAAGAGCTTGGTGGTTTAAGACATTAATGAGGGAACACGAGAATACTATCAGGAGGAGTACGTAGGAGAATTAAAAGAATTTGGTGAGGCTTTGTAGGATAAGCAGGCTATTTCTCTGTAAAGTTTTACATATGAATATGAAATGGAGAAAATGCTAACTATTCAAATCTTACTCTTAAATCCAAAATCTTCCGACAGTTCTCTTTGGTATAGTAACAGAATAAAGCTTGTGTAATGCTCTCTGTAGCTTAAGTTTAACTCATGTGCCAGCGAAATGTGTGTTGTTCTTCTGTGGAAGAATTTTGCTACCAAAAAAATTAGGATTTAAATAGTTGTTTGATTCTGTTGTTGTTGCATCACCAAAATAACTAGTATCAAAAGTCTTTTTGCATAAAGCAGTTCCTGATTTTTTTTTTCCAGATTAGCTAATGTATATACCACAATCTTCATCTTTTACAGGCTCTGGAGATGTACAAAGATGACTGGAACAAAGTCTCGGAGCACGTTGGGAGCCGCACCCAGGATGAGTGCATTCTCCATTTCCTGAGGCTTCCTATCGAAGACCCGTATTTGGAGAACTCCGATGCATCTCTCGGCCCGCTGGCTTACCAGCCCGTTCCTTTCAGCCAATCTGGCAATCCAGTGATGAGTACCGTTGCTTTTCTGGCATCAGTGGTGGATCCCCGGGTGGCATCAGCTGCAGCAAAGGCTGCATTAGGTATGAGTTTGCCCCGGAAGTTTTTTTCACCTTGTCTATACAACATTCTGTTCTGTCAGCCTGCTCTTAGGATCAACTGTTTCTAGAGGTTATTCAGGATTGATAAGAGGTTCTACAGGTCTGCTAATACACAGGTTTGTGTTCTGTTGTTACTGAACCCGCCAGTTTACAGACAAGCTAGAATAACTCCTAAAAGCCACTGAATATCTTAAGAGGGCTTGCATCCCCTCTTCTATGCACATTGAGTAGCAATAGTTTGCAAGCACTGCCCTGTAATTGGTGTTACTATGACTGCTCTCATTAGTTTAGCTATTTAAAAATGCACAATGCTAAACATCTAGTTTTCCTCTTTTTGCTTGTGTTGAAATTATCAGCCACGGTTATATCCCCTAAGAAACTCAATGAAATTGTTCCTTTTACTTTTTTCTTTATTTTTGCATGTAAAAAGCATTTTATATAACTGGGAGGAGAATCTCTTCTACCTGATTTGAGAGAGAAAATTACCTAATGCGAAAAGAAGGAGCTTGTATTTGAGAATGCATTTTGTCACAAGATTTACCTGCATGCTGATTTGAGAAAATTGTAACTTACAGCTTGCTGTAAAACACATGCAATATCACATATCTGTGTAATTTTTAACAGAGGAGTTTTCCCGAGTCAGAGAGGAAGTACCGCTGGAGCTAGTTGAAGCTCACGTAAAGAAAGTACAGGAAGCAGCACGAGCCTCTGGGAAGGTGGATCCGACGTACGGACTGGAGAGCAGTTGCATTGCTGGAACAGGTCCAGATGAGCCGGAGAAAATCGGTAGGCTTGTCCGTCGGTTCTGTGTTTTGCAGAAATATCTGCAAATCAGATTTTGGCAGGCACTTTCTTCTGACTTGTAATAAACCTTAAGTTCGCCTCCAATGAGAGATGG
This sequence comes from Anser cygnoides, assembly GCF_040182565.1. Lineage (NCBI taxonomy): Eukaryota > Metazoa > Chordata > Aves > Anseriformes > Anatidae > Anser > Anser cygnoides. The sequence goes on from NC_089874.1 coordinate 1,158,729, forward strand.
GAATGGTGGTAAGGAGTGTGTGTGACAGGTCATTCCACTTCTACTCTCTGCGGATTATTAACTCTTGACAATGAATTAATGAACTTAGGGCCAGCTTTAGTTTCAGCCGTTTGTTTTCCTGCTACTGGCTAAGTGAAAATGCCATCGCTTGGGATGTATACAAGTTGAATGGGCAAAAATACCAGAGTGGGAGATTTCATGCCAGTTCCACGAGCATGAGAGCAGTTGAATGATGATGGCTTTCTAGCATAATAGTTATGGTAGAGCAAACAGAGGTTTATTGGCTCTTTGTGCCCCAGCTGAGCCTATAATGTTCTGTCACACCTTTTGGCAACTAATTTTAGTGTAAGTATTGTACAGGGTACACTGCTAACTGGTGGTAGCAGAAGAGCAGCTTTTTATTAAGAGGTGAACTGGTACATGGTGGTTCTTGGCTCTGGCTGTTGTATGTTACACTGCATACTAACAAGCTCTTGGTTTGGAGTTCAGCTTCAACTGAACTATATTCTATGGTATTCAGCAGATACTCTGATATAAAGTCTGTTATCTGCAACTTTGACACTTGCAAATTATTTGTTACTATGGTGAGTAAAAGTGTATCTTGCTGCAACTCCCTATAAAGCTTTGTACAACCCCATTCCGTCTCTGTTTTGGCTCTTCTACAGCAGTGAACTGAGTGCAGAGGGACATTTTGCTGCATACCTGCTAACTTTCTCAGAGGCTTTCATCCTCCTGCGTTTGGTACAGATCTACCAGCTTGTCAGTACATCTTAATTTTTCTCTCCATCATTGTTGGCTGCTGTTTTTTTCAGCTTACCACAAGCTGTTTTGGAGAGTTTAGTGACTGCATAATTAAATGCCACTGTAGCTTTGGATAAAACTGAATGGAATGTAATCTGGGTCGACTGGGAGGTTTGGTTTGGGCTGTGCTTGTGTCTCCTCTACTTGACCTGCTGTCACCCTGTGCAGAGGCATGAGCAAGGTGCATGCTGTATGATGGGACCGTGAGGGACCTGTGTGTTCCAGTTCTGTTCAGTTACCTGCTGCTAGCCGTACGGCTGAAGATAGATGCAGGACTACTATTTTATGGTGCTTAGTGTCCGATGCAGAACTACACTTTTGAATAAGATTTAAAAGTAGCTTGTAACTCATTAATGTGTTTCTTAAAGGGAAAAAAAATTAAGAGGCCACTCAGTCCTCCTCGTCTCTTTTTAGTCCTACGCTCCGTGGGACAGCCTTGATGTCAGGCAGCTCGGTGCTTTGGAAAGAGGTGGAGAACATGTTGGAAAGGAAACACTGGCATCTGGAGTATCTGCAGTGCTCTGCACAAAGCTGTCAAAAAGCATCAAAGTTCTGTTGAAAGTTCAAGGGGGTTGGTTTTATTTTCAAGTCTACTATGAAACAAATCTAGGTGTTAACTCCATCTGAGACTAGGTTTAAGGTGATGACTACTTTAAAGTAAACTTAGCTTAGGCTTATACATACATACATTTTTTTTCTCCTGTGGCTTTGTTCTACTCTTCCCTATTTTCTGAGTACAGGTTTCACCGTAGTATGCACATTAAGGACCTCTGTGTCATGTATGCTTGTTTAAGTCTTAATTCTTAATCCTGCAGCACAATTGTGGAAGTCTATCATCGACATCATTAGTGATATTGCTAGTCTGGCAGCCCTTTCTTTAGGAGAATTTGCAAACAAGTTGCAAATAGAAATTCTGAAGTGCTTGTCATTTAATATGGGGAGTTGGAGAGCAGATGACCATAACACGATTACTTCTGAATGAGCTGTGTGGTGAGTTCTATAAGTAATACTGTCCTGTTATAGCTAATGCGATTTGTATTGGGCTGTGACTAATGGAATAAATTAGGACAACAGCAGATGGTTCTCCCTGGGGGAGCTGCTCAGCAAGAGTGAACTGGGTCACTCCGCAATCTGCAGCGCCTTCCACCCCCAAAACAGCTTTGCACTGGAGGGCATAGGGGAATCCATGGCTTGCACGTGCAGAGGTGTGTTGGATGTTGAAGTGCAGCGTTGTGGTGCGTAACTGCTGAAATGGAGCCGTTTGGCATGACTAGACCCGAGGTATTGTCTGAATGTCGCCACAGAGAACTAAAAATATCTACGGAGGGTTCCATACTGTAATTAAAGCTCATCAGTTGGTATATTTTAGAAATAAAATTATACCATAGCTCTGCAATCTTTTGAAAGCTCTTAATATCGGCGAATTGTAGGCAGTGTGGAATGTGAAAGGGGAAAATGGGACTGGAAGGGATTCCTGGAGCTTACATGAATATCCAAGAATCTCATTCTTGTCCTCGTTGTTAAAATTTCTAAAGGCTGACGATGGTTCTTTTTGAATTAATGTTGTAAAGCTTCGGTAGAATTAAGAATGGGCTCAAGTGGTTCAGATTCTGTGATAAGCTTGACAGGTACTGTCTTTTAGTTTCCAAGATGCTACCGCGGCTGTGGGTTATAGAATGCAATGGAGAAGATGCCCTGCGTTTGGTTTATTGAGTGAACTGAGGAGAGCAAACAAAGGAGCCTGTTCTCCGGGCCAAGGATTAAGCTCCAGAGAAGGGGAATATTTAGTGCACCTGTGGTGCGTAGTATCCCTCTTAGGTCTTCACTGAGTATGTGTGCTTTCTCAATAACTTTCCAAAGGTGATTAACTACATAGCCTGCATATATGTGCATTGAATTAGGCACAGGGGAGTCGCTGAAGTGCCTGTGTTGGAGGCAGTTACTCGTGGATTTTAGGTCTTACTCTAACAAGTATTTCACTGGAAGCATTTCCACTGGCAGAAGCGTGTGGAGGCCTCCAGCTGTAGCTCATCTGTGACAGCAGACCCTGGGGGGGTGGTGGTCTGATTTAGGGGCTCCACTACAACTGTAAGCGACTGAAACAGATGATTAAATTTAACGCTTTATGGACGATCGTGTAACGTTCTCAAATACATATAGCGGAAAACACGAGTATACACACACAGAAGAAGCTATTTTACTTCATTTTTGGCAGGATGATTTCTCATGCGGTCCCTGGGGTGTGCTTTCACTCTGAAATAACGCAGACATTACTAAGGCAGACACTGAACAGTTCGTTCACTTTGCATATGTGCAGGTGCCTGTAAGCTGGCTCCGTGCCGTTGGAGGATTGAGCCCATCAATCCCCCCATCAATCCCCTTGTGATGGACTCGCGCAGCTTCGTGAATCTGGAATTCCTTCTCCGTGGCAGCCATCGCGCCGTCCGTGTGCGAGCTGCCTGGGGCGGCGGCGGCGGAGGCTCTGAGTCCTGACTTAATTTGGAAGATATAAATTATGGTTTAGATGGTAACGTATTTATCACGTTCAGACCCTGGATTTTTCTACAGCTATGGTATATTTCTCTCAATTAAATATTAATATTCAAGCCTGACTTCTGACAAGTTGCACGTTGTTGCCTTATAGAAAACAAAGGGGAAGGGATGCCTCGCGGGCAGCTCTAAGCTGGCTCCTGAGCTGAATCTCCTGCGTGGTGCTCTGCATTCGTGTGTAGGGCTTGGCTTACAGTTCGTCTAGCGACAACAGAGGTTACTTATCTGCGCGTGCTGCAAGCGTCTGCTTGCTGGTGATGCAGTAAATTATGACAGTGGAAATTTTATAGTTTCCCTTGCTGACCTAAAGTCAATTTAACTTCTCTGTAAAGTCACTGGGCTTCATCAGAAGGCAGTTATAAATTCTTCATGTGTTAGAAAACAGCCCCCCCTGTTCTCGGAGATAACATGCAAAGCAGAACAAGTTGCCATAGAGCAGCAAATATTTGCTGCTTCAGGTGTTTGAAGAAGGGTGTGGAGGGGCAGTGCTTTCTACTCTGCAGGTGCCTTTTTCCTCTAGAAAGATGCCTTGTGGTGTCTTGTAACCATCTGCCTGCTGTTGATTTAAGAAACGCCATTAATTTCTTTTCCCACATCCTGCAAGGTTCAAGGTATGATACGAAACCTGGCGAAGAGTTAAAGAGCATCACCGGTGCCCTGTAAAAGGGATTATTGGGTCTTAAAGTTCTCTTCTCCTTTTGTATTAGGAACATGAATCTCTAATTAATCAATCCTTGTTTTCATTGTCAGTTATGCTTTCATTACCTCATGCAATTACGTAGTTGTGTTTTTAACCTCTTTCAATCATTAAGGTGTTTGTATCTCACTGAAATGCAGGAGTAATTTCTGTCACTCTCATGCAGAGGGTCAGAAATGTGGTGGGTTTTTTTTACATCTTTTCATACTTGAATTCAAAATTAATTTTTATGGAGCTGTAATTGTTTAGAGGTACTTCCAGTAGCCTGTAAGCTAGAAGCAAAAACCTGCTTGGATCCAGATAAACTTATTTAATGCCAAAACTAATAATCGATAGCTTTTTTTTCTTACTACATGTAGTATTTCAGCACGGTCTCCTCGATGTGTACAAGCACGGAATGGCTTATGCCAGTGGGAACCGCAGAGGCGTAGCGCTGTCACTGCAGATAGCGGCTTGCTAGCTAATAGAAGAGAACAGTTTTCAAAAGCCATTGACTGCAACCTGCCTAAAGTTGTCGTCCTGATTTTAAAATAACGTTTTATCTTATAGCCGGGACTCAAAAACCTAAGCTAAATCAGGATGTTCCCAACAATCTTACTGTCACACACACATACCTTCTCTTTCTGTAGCTGGATGTGTCCCTCTGCAATACAGAAGCGTGCTGAGCTTAGGGAAGAGTTTGTTAGATGTATTATGAGGCAGGGGAGAGTCGAAGGGCACTTCTCTTACTGAGAGATGCTGTATGTGCTTTTTTTCTTTGAGATTTTTTTTTTAAAGGTCAGGGGAAAAGAGTTTGCCCTCTTAGGGTGCGTGTTTGCCTTGGGGTGGCTTCTGTGGCAGTAGTCACTCAACGATGGTTCCTGTGGTCTGCAAGTAAAAAAATAAATGCCTAATAAAACTTGCCCCAGCATGCATAGGGATTTAACAGCAACTGCCTTCAACCTCATGGTAATGCTTGGTGGGTAGCACGCTGTAAACCTCCACAAACTCATTCTGTGCTGGTATCTTCGCTTGCTGCAGGGAATCACACGTTGTTAGTCGCTGCTCCTCTTTATCTCGGGACTGGAAACCTTGACGTGCATCGTAATCAGAAAACCAAAACCCCCACCCCAAGCTGATCTTAGGGTAGAAAGGGAATTCAGTCCTATCTAGCAGACCCAAGAACAAACTGGCTTTTTGGATAGAGCGGGAAGGTTTGTGTCTTACAGGCCTTGACTTTATGGCATTCTTAGGAGCAGCTTGCACAATTGTTACCTCCAGCTTTCTATCAAATGTGACCGGGAATGTGTACGTAGCAAAGAGCGTTGTCATCCGTTTGGTGGTCCTGAGCAAATCGTGTGCAGTTGCGTGGCAAGAACTTTGTAGTGATTTTTTTCCCCTCCGGCAGACTATAAAGGTGAAGCCGCAGGTTTGAGGGGACTGCTCAGACTGGAAGCCCTTGGCAGGTGAGAGCAGCGAGGTGGTACGGGGGGCTGAGACTTGAGTCCAACCTGAGCTACAGGGTCTCATCTTCCAGAACAGCAAACAAATTGTCACGTTATGAGCTCGTAAGACAGACATCTCCTCTTTTCCACTTAAAATTGTCCACAAGCTGGGACTTTTCTAGCCTGCTTCGCTGTAAGTTTTGTATGATTCTGAGTTTCAGACCCGCTCCGTTCCTCCGTGCGTTTAAGTTCTGCATTGTTCATGCTGACCTTTTTTCTTTCGATTACACTGTATCCTGATGGTAGGAATCATGGATCACAGAATCACAGAATGGTTTGGGTAAGAAGAGACCTTAAATATTATCAAGTTCCACTCCCCAGCCCCATCCAGCCTGGCCTTGGGCACTGTTTTGCTTCAGTGTAGCACATGGGAATTCCCAGTAAAGTAAGGGTTACGGAAAATGAGCACCCTTACACCAACCAGTGTCTTCAGAAGCTTAGAGATGGATAAAGGCTTTTCACCAGATTTATGCTGGTATGGCAGCGTGTGCTGGAGCCAGTGATCTAAGTAGGCTCCCTTTTTAATGCCTCCATACGTTAAATTTCACTGGCATCCAGTCTTTTAGGTCTGAGGTCCTAGACAAGGAGTACAGGGTTGTGCTGAAGTTTCCCTCTTGTTTGTTACAGAACATCTGGGTGCTGCAAATAGATCGGTGTTTCTCGGTCTAGTAAACAATCCATATGGGAAAATATTGGGAAATAGTAGTACATTATTCAGACTCCTTCATGGTATTTGCTGTCAATGCGTTTATTGTTATCCTCTTATCCTGAAGAGGCTTGCTTTCGTTAGCAGGAGTGTTTATTTAAATGTTGTATAAAGGAATAAATGAGCGAACCAAAGGCTAGCACCAGAAGATCTGTCCTAAGGACAGGAATATACTAACTGCTGTTAAAACACTCTCTTTCCAGGTGCATGCATCCAGCACATGGTAACATTACTGCTGTAGCACTGACAGGAGATGGATTTTTTTTTCTTTCGTCTCATTTTAGTCTCACTTGCATATCAGTTAGGCTATTATCTCCCTTAGTAGGTGCCAAAATTAGAAGGGATGATAACTGGTCAGCTGTTACTCAGACAGCAGTCTGTAACTCAAGGGGGCCTGGCTCTGTTTTGGCAGAACCCTTCAGATGTCTCTGTTGTGGCTGTTTGAATGCCACACAGACAGTAAATAAGAGGTTATTAGCTTGAAGAGCTCGGTCTCGTCAGCCAAAAACCAAAATGAGCAACAGCAGGAAGCATGTAGTCGTGTATCGAAGCTGAGGCCGGGCACTCAGAAGGTGCTTGTGGTCAAGGTCAGGTTTTTCTGGGTGTCTGGGAAACTCATTTTGGGTTCAAAATATGAAGAATGTGTAAGAGGCAGTGGGTGGCGTCCAGACCCACACGTCCACAGCAGTGAGAAACCTGCCAAGTGTCCAAATGGTTCATATTACATGCTTCTAGCTTCTTGGACAACGCTGTTGTCGTCTTTGGTGTTAGCACTGAAGGCACATGCTAGCTCCGCTTTTTTCAGAGCATCTTGGAAAATATGTTCTTTAAAAAGCTGGGACCGTTATTATCTTGCTCTGTACCAAACCAACAACCAGCTCTTGCGCTCAGATGCGATGCGTGGCTTGTTGAGCGCCTAGCTGGGAAGCTGCCGTTGGGTTTTTAAGGAGTTGTTGTAATAGTGTTTTGTTCTCAGAAAGCAAATAAAGCGTTTGGGTTTAACTTGGATCCCTTCATTGATCCGTTCTTCAGTACAAACTCACAAGCATTGCTCTCATTTCAGCAGAGGAGGAAGCAAGAGAATGAATGATTAAGGCCTGAGTGAGAGGATTGTCCACGAACATCTATCGTAGCACACCTTTTTGGACCGGTTTCTTTGACTTAAGCATCATTGTTCGGTTCCGATTCACTGGGACATGTAGTTCTACATCGCATGTGAAATACCTGGAAAATCTGTTAGATTGCCCGTGACCACATGCCGTGCCTGGCATCAAGTGCTAACTGGCAGTAACAAGATATTTAGCCTCGTGGGCTCTGTGCCGCTCCCCTTTCGGTAACTCGTGTGATGTAGGAGCTCTAAAACATCTTCATTCATCTAAATGTGTTTCTGGGGGCTTGAATACTTCTCAGAGTGCTCTGGGGAGAAACATGCTTTGAGGAAAGCTTCGGGTCGGGCCGTACCTGAGAACCTGGTGGTCACGGTGTTGGGGCAGAGAGCAGCAGGTACCAAGGATGCGAAACACGGCACGGTGCTGGGTTTCATGCCAGAACCACCAAGGAGAAGAATTGCTCTCTGCCTTGACCTCCAGCGCTTTTTGGGGCGGAAAATAGCAAGAGGTGCTTAGTGTTTAACAACAGCGTCAGCTTTAACAAATTGGCCAGGACTCAGTATTACGTTGGCGTTTGAATAATTATTTTAAAGTCTGCTTCGGCAAACTTCAGCACCGAACTCTGGTGTTTTCACCACCTGCAAAATGCAATTTAGATCTTCAGTTGACCTGCAACATGCGACAGTGCTGCTGGGTGGACCTTTCATCAAAAGCAGCTCAGGGGATCTTGTGCTAAGGAGGAATTACAAGTCTGGCAGCACTGTAATTGAGGTTAATCATGCAGCTGACAACCATCTACAGAATCAAATTGGCTGTATTGGGAAAAACATTTTATAATACTTTGACTTACCAATGGGAATTACTATGCGCCTTGAATACTGCAGAGCTGTACATTATACTGTTCTTTATGTAACTAAGATGGATAGATTTGGGGGTTTCTCCCTGTGTGGGTAAATTGGGTGTTTGAGTAGAGCACAGATAACTTAATGCTTTGTCCTTCTTGTTGGACTGTAAATAAAAGCCTGTTAAATTTAAATTTGCAAGTAAACTTGATTTTTAAAGTAAGATTAGTGTAATAGAATTGGGTTTTCCAGGAATTCAGTGCTGTCTGGGCTTTCTTTATAAACCATTGTCAGTAGAGAACAGAAAATTTTAGTTAACTCTGAAATAAGTATAATAAATGGATGTTGTGGCAATTCTAAACACTTTATTTATATTCTCAGATGGAGCTGAAGAAGAAAAAATGGAAGCAGAAACAGATGGGCAGCAGTCTGAGAAGGTAAGCTTAGTTCAGCATACTGTTTCTGAAAAGGTACTTCTGATACTTATAGACATGAATTACTAAATTCTAAAGTGCTTAAAGAAAAGGTAGATGGCAGTGTGCTGGTCAGTTCTTAGTGAACAGTATTCCCTAACAGTTTCCAGTCTTCCTATTACTTCATTTTCTAATCACATAGTCACATAGAGATGTTTCTTGTGCTGGACAAATGGCTGGCATGTTTTTTCATAGTCCTGAGGAAAAAAAAAAAAAGGGTTGGGACTGGGAGGAAATGTAAAGCAGGCAATATCAAACTAATTGTAGAGACTTAAGCTGCAGAAGGACATTGGTTTGTTGCGGTTCATGACTTGTAGTGGTCTAAAGCAAGTATCACTTTGAAGTCTTGCCCTAGAAAAGTTTGTCTTGTGGCAAATTGCCTTTCCAAAGTTGAATACAGCTTTCAGCTCCGTCAAGATCAGAGAGATCCGGGCTTTCCTGGAAACTGGTGAGTTGTTTGGATTCCTTGCAGTATTTGGCAACCATTTTTGAGTAGCTTGTGTGGAGCTGAACAGACGACCTGAATGATTATTAGCTATTGTCGCAACTCTCCAGTGGCAATGTGAGTTACGTCTGTTCAGTCCGTGTGATCACTGCGGCTTTGTTGGCTGTTTCTGGAACCGTTCTCAGTTCCACGGATGTGGGCAAATGAGATCTGATGAAATGAAGGTGTCCATAGCTGAGCTGGTCAGTAGAACTCCTCTTCACGAGAAGTCTGTGTTAAATTTTGGTTATAGGTGTGTGTAGTATGTGCTTTTGATGTTAGGTGTGATGCAGCCTGCCAATAAAGATCAGATTAGAAATTAATTCCTTCAACCTGTTGATAATGCTTAGAAGAATGCAAGTGTTTGAGGGGGGAGTTTTATAACATCGTGTCTACAAACGCAGTACCTCTTTTCAGATGGTCAACAGTAATGTCACTGGCTGTGATTGTTCCTGACCTAAACTGCAGTTAAAACTAATACGCTGGAATTCAAACATCACTCTGCTAAATAAATAGTGGTAGGCACTTATCTCATCTGCTACAACAGATGGTATTTCTGTGTTGCGTGCTTCATCAAAGGAATGAGATAAAGTGACGTATGTGTTTCTGTCTGTAGTCTTGGTATTACTTCTCACTCTGGTCTCAGTTCTTACACTGTCTTTCTGATAGTCAGGTACGTTTAGGTAGATGCAAGTATAGAAGACTTCTTGGTTAGAGCTTGAAAGGATGCTCTGTTCTTTAAATCAGAATAAATGAGAAACATTTGGGTCAGTTTGGATTATTCCCAAGGGGAAAATTATATTTCCAGTCCTATGCATGAAGCTGCCGCCGATTTTATGAATACTATCTTAAGGCACCTAGATTTTTAACAAATATTTTTATTTTACTTCTACTTTGCAACCATTGGTCTTTCTCACCAGTTCCTGGACAGAAGCACCCTCCTGCAGTATGTAATTCAGTTGTAGTGTTTATTGCCACGAGATGCTGTTGTGACCGTGAGAATTCGGAGGTGATGCGTGTACTGCTGAATACTGTATGAATTGTTGACGTAGCACGGAAAAGATAGGAGTCTGGTGCACAGACTACCAGAATAAATGGTGACAGCATGGGGAGTGGAAGATGTTCTTACCTGTCATCTTACTTCACGTACCTTCAGATGAAGCGTTTTACCTGGGTTACTGAATCTGGTAGATTTCCATCCAGTATGGCAGTTGCTTTGTCTGTTCAGATTGTGGGTACGATTGTCAGAATGGGCTTAAGTAGAAGTCAGCCTTTAAAACTTAATCTCTTCCTTTATGGTAGTGAATTAATTTGAAAGCTATAAACGAAGTTAACATTGAATGTCTTGTATAGCTCTCATTCTCCAAGCAATCCTTCATCCCATTTAGGTTGAAAACAAAGTGGAGAGTGAAATTGAGGAAGGTGATAAAGCACAAGAAGGAGAAAATGAGAGAAACCCAGAAAAAGAACAAGATAGTGAAGTGACTGCAGACACCAAGACAGGTAATGATTCCCAGCTGTTCCTCAAGCTGTGTTAGCTTTAATAGCCTTCCTCTAAAGTTGTTGGAATAGACTATAAACTCAACTGTGGCAGAAATATTTTGTCTTGCACATCAGGCTGCTTCATGGTTCAGTAGTAAATATTCTCGTTTAATTTCACTGAAAAGCTCAAGCACTAAATTCTTTCCTGAACTCATTTTAGACCTCAGCTGAGCTTTCTTTCATTGTGTGTTGTGACTGGGTGAAGAAATTGCAATGGCAAAGTGAGTATAGGTCACAAATTCTTTTCTTCTGCCTGCATTACACACCATTTGATCATTTTCGATGCAAAGAAATGGGACTGCTCACTTCTATGCTTATAAGATAATGTGCTAGCTCAATTTCCCTGTGAAGTGATGTGAAGCCTTTATTTTGACAGGTTGGCAAGTACCATCTTTTTCCTACATAAGACATTACTCTTGTTATTTATTTTTAACACGTTCCCCTTGTACATGGTGGATACGTTGTTCTTTACTGGAGCTTGCAATCAGTATTTTAGCACCAGGTAAAACAAGACATGCTTGGATTCACATATAAAAGTAGAGGTAATAATGGAGTTGATTTGGAAATGCAGCTACAAGCGTTCCAATGAAAATAAGCTGATGGCAGAAGATGAATTGACAGGATGAAAACTAAAAACGTTTAAACTTGCTGTATTTGTTGGATCAGATCCTTTAAAATTGTTCCCACGTCAGCATTTGGACGAGTAGCAGTAGTGTTACAGAGGAATGTGACTGTGTGGATGAATGGATTTGTCTGGCCAATAGCAGTGCGTGAAGTGCAATTCCTGTCCTGAGTGATACTGTTAACAAAGGGAGAATGCACATAACAAACGTGGCGGGAAATCTCTTTCAGAAGAAAAGGAGACAGAAGAGAACAAGGAGAACGTTGATGCAAGCAAAGACAAAGAAAATGAGGCTGGGAAGAAGAAAGTGGAACATGAAATCTCGGAAGGAAACGTAGCTACAGCTGCAGCTGCTGCTCTTGCCTCAGCTGCCACCAAAGCAAAGGTTTGTTTTATGCAAATATGCGTTGGCTTGATTTCCAGCTCACGTTACAGCTGTTTTTAAAATGGTCCTTTGTTCCAGATCTGTGGAATTTCATGTTCTGATCTCTAATACCTTGAAAGACCACATGTCATCTTGAATTTATTCTGCTTGAACTACGAAGTGAAATTGTGTATAATTTAATTTAGGCTGCTATTTGTATGTTTATGAAGCCAATGAACATCCATAAGAGAGAGCCCCAAAACTTTTGTCAACTTTTGTAAAGCCTTTTCTCTGCTCAGTAGGTCTGGTTGTAATGTTGAAGGCATAGATCTGGATGGCAGCACCCTTATGTTGCCTTTCTTGCTGTGCCAGTCTATTCCGTGGCCTTCACACAACCCCTCTGTACTTGGATCCTTTGTCTGTAACAACAATGTGATGCTCAATTCCAGTGTTATAATTTGTTTTATAGACAACTTGATGATATTTGTGTTAAGAGGTGCTGTGTGTCTGTTAATGATAGACAAAAACATGCTTTTAAACTTCTGTTTGTCTGTAGTCTCTTAATGAGCTGTGGTTTGAATCAGTGTTCTGTCTAGTAGCTTTTCGTTACCCTGTAATTACTAATTGCATGCTGGCCTTTGTTCCTTCTCTTTTTGCAGGAACCAGACTGCCTTTACTTCTTTCAGAATATCTTTTTCTAAATCTGTTTTCTCTTCATATTTTTGGGGATTCACATTTTAGTTTGGGTTTCTTAGTGCTTTGGGATTCAGTGCCATATTCCAGAGCATTCCATCTACTTTATGGACACCAAAAAGCAAACCATGGATTGTATTTATTCCTGATGGATTTCCAGAACATAATGGTGGGCATAATGAGGTGTTGTATGTGTTGCACTGACTTTCCGGTCCGATTTTTTTTCGCCCCTTGAACTTTAGACCTATTTTTCCCAGATGCATCATCTATATTGAGGAAGTATGATGATAGATGTTGTTGAAATAATACAATCCTTCCATTATGAATCCATGAGACTGAGGATATTTTTAGTTGGCTACCTTTCAAACTAGTTTCTAAAATCAAAAGCTGCATGAATTAACACTGCCCTTGTAGCCTTTTTCAACCTAAATGATTCTGTGATTCTGTGATATTCAGCCATGTTTTGTTTTAAAGTGTGGAATTTAATCTCTATTTTATGGAAGTCTTCTTTCTCCAAATAAAAAATGATATCCTGCTTTCCTTCCTTTGGTGATAATGAGTGCTAGAGGGAGAAGGGACTTTGCTAATGGCAATTTTCGTTATGATAATACTAATATTCTAGAAGAATTTTAGCTTTATATTACAGGAAATAATATAATTAGGATGTTCACACTTAGAGTAGAATTCAGGTTCAGTAGGGATTTCTCTTTCCACTTGCATTTGAAAACCCAGGCAACATTTAGGCTTTCAGTGAGCTGTATCTTGTCTGAGAAAGTAATTCAGTTCTTCGTATTAAACTGAAGACCTGGTCATGTGAAGAGCTGGTAGAGTTATTTTCCTTCCGATTTTATATCGGAGGAATATTGCAGTTATCTTCTAAGGAGAAACAAGGGTCAAAGGCAGGCATTTGAAGTTGTTTTTCTTTTGAGATAAGTAGCTTTACCAGTGAGTTCTGTTTGAGAAATGGTATCCGGTGAATGTGCTCATCTGGGGGAGAGGCTCTGTATTCCTACACGTAGAATGGAGCAACAATTTTAAATGCATTTTTACGGGTTATGGCTTTGGTACAAACATTATTAGAATTATTTAAGACCCTTTTTCTCCTTTTCTTCTTGGATTCTTAAATCAATGTAAGCTCTTCTTCCTTTCTGCACGTAAGCCTTGCGGTTTCACACCAGTAGGTAGCTCAGCACCACTGTGCCATCATACTCTCACTCCTCCCCCTCAGAAGGAGAAAATATGAAAAAATGCTCATGGGTCGAAATAAGGACAAGGAGATTGTTCACCAATTAGCACTGTGGGCAAAACAGACTTGGCATAGGATGGCTGTTACTGCTCCCCCCAGCCCCCCTGCTCCTGCGGGGGCTCCTCTCCACGGGCTGCAGCTCCGGCCCGGGGCCTGCTCCTGCGGGGGCTCTCCGTGGGCCGCAGCCTCCTCCAGGCCACATCCACCTGCTCCACCGGGGGCTCCTCCACGGGCTGCAGCGTGGAGATCTGCTCCGTGTGGGACCCTTGGGTGCAGGGGGACAGCCTGCTCCACCAGGGGCCTCTCCTCGGGCCGCAGGGGAATTGTGCTGTGTGCCTGGAGCACCTCCTGCCGCGCTCACCTGGGGGCTGCAGGGCCAGTTCTCTCTTATTTCTCGCTCTTCTCTCCCATCTGCTTTTTTTTCCTCTTCCTCTCTCCAGTCTGTTCTCCCAGAGGCACAACCAGCATCTCTCACGAATTGGCTCTTTGATCTGACACAGGGCAGCTGCTGGGCTCAGCTCACAGAGGCCCCCCGCCCCCCATAGTCTTCCCCAGTACCAAAACCTTGCCATACCAACCCAACACAGTAAGTAGCCCATGACAGAAAATGCCTTTTGTCCTGCAGACTGCTGTTGACTTCTGTCCAGTTGTGTGCCCTTCTACTGTAGCTGTTGGACCGTCACTTACCCTGCCAAAAAAGACCGTTCTGTTCATAACGTGACCTCCTGCATGGCAGAGACCGTATGGCTCCTGAATTTCTGTTTTGAGATAGTTGTGATCGGGTACATCTTTTTCTAGAAGCCGCTGATCTGAAAACTGCCAGTGATGCAAAACCCCCTATAATTATCCAGAGGTTTTTCCGTGGGTGGTTAACTTTGCTGTTAAGCTTTATTTCTAGTCTGGTGCACTTCAGCCACTATTGTAGCACTGCAACGCTTTCCTGCTGAATTAAAAAGTCTTCGGTTAGCAACCGCTTGTTCCACGTGTAGGTATTCAGAAATGTGAAATTCAGCAATAGGATAGATGCTGTTACTAAAATTATTTCTCCTTATTTTTGGGAAGCTACATCATGTCTTCTGTTTATAGGCAAATCGTCTTTAATTGGTTCCTTTTTGCTGCTGCTCTAGAAATTTAGTGTAGAACCTTCCTCATCTCCTGCTTGAACGTATGCAGGACAGGATTTAGCAGTTTTTCTCCTTGTGTGCCTTGGTTTAGACAAAGATGGCAAATGCACAGAACTATTTCTTCTGTTTTCATTTGCAAAAGGCGGAGCCCTCTGGGCCTCAAAACAAAAGTGAGGTGAAGCACCTGGTCTCCTTTCACAAAATAGAGGAGGGGAGGGAGGAGAAATAATTTTCTCTGCCTGTTGCAGTTCCAAGTGATCTCCTGCGTGTGGATGAGAGGATGTCACGCTCCCTGTGATGTGTTGCAAGGACACTATCTGTTTTCCAGGCGTCTCGTGCTCTGGTTTTACAGTTGCATGTACCTGTTGTCACACTCTTGCTGCGATTAGCCCCTTTCCTAACTGAAGCAGGGGTTAAAAAGATCAGGGGCGGGTTAGGTTCTGTGAAACCACCTGTAACGTGCGTTTGCTGGGTCTGTAGCTAGTCTTGCGATTCCTCTTCAAGAGGAATTCACTCAGAAGGAATTTGTGAGCAGGGGAAGCAGTGGGTTTTGTGGCAGTGGGCACGATCCCAGGCATGGAGGTGCTAATTGCTGTCCTCGTGTCCGGGACATGGGAAACATAAAAGATTTGTTCTGTAGAGGCGCTCAGCCGGAGGCCGGCTCTGCTGGCTCGGTGATGCTCAGCTCTTTCAGAGTGGCCGTGTCCCAGGATAATGTCATATCTTCTTTTTCGCTTTCTGTTACTTGTTAAGCACCTTGCTGCATCCATCTTATCAGTCAATTTAAATCACTGTTAACTTTTATCCGTACTCTGTTTTGTAAGCTTCAGAGTTGGCAACGACTTGTTCTTTGTCCACATCAAGCCCTGAGTAATGTCAGGCTAAGGAGTGCTTTCTTCACGTCTCTTCAGAACAAAATTCCGTGAGGATTTCCTTTCTAATGTGTATTTTGAGACATCTTTTACCTAACGATGTGCCTTGCTGATCTTGTTAATTTGGTTTCATTATTAAAATTACACACACCAAGTGAAGCAAAATGACTATCAAAGGCTTTGTGTACCAACAAAGGTGCTTTTGTCACTGACTTCTGTACAGATCAGTCTGCTTTACTAAGCCGTATTAATTGACGTTTTATGTTGTAGTTGTGTCAGCCATTCAGTTAGTTTATTTCAGATGTGCACCGTCAAGTCTGGTCAGCACTTAAGTGAGGATCCTGCTTGAATTTCACAACGGCATGCCAGCAGTTGAACTTTGGGGGATTGTTCTGGTTCCCTAAAACTGGACGTTACTGAGAGAGAAATTTAGTGAGTCTCAAGCGTACGGTACCAAGAGTTCCTGAAGACTTGCTTTATTGTTGATGTGTTGTCATTCAACAGCGTTCATTTCCAGTAAAACATTAGTGATGGAAACAACGTGAGAGATTTGAGAAATTCTGTTTCTGGTCAGGATTACCAGTTTTCTAACGCTGCTTTTCTCCTCAGTGTTTCTTCCAGTCCTGAGCAAAGATTTGGGACACAGCCTGCTTAATGTGACTCCCTGCTTGCAGGCTGAGCTGGTTGAGATCTAGCGTTTTTCTTCCCTTCTGCCCTCACCTTGCCCTTCTCAAAAGGCATGGGTCAGGCTGGCTCTGCCTCAGCGCCCTGCTCAGGAAACGTCCTGGGACTGCTGCTACAGAAACTGCCCAGCAGTGTGTGCCCATAACGGGTGTTATATTTTGAGTGTATTTTTAGTTTGAACAGTGGGCTTGTAGCAAAAGCTGGTAGAAGGCATCATTAGCATGCCTTTCACACTTGGAAAATGTGAAATGCTTTCATAGGTCGTCTTAGATCTACCTATCCTATATATATTATCTATCTCTTAAGTCATGTACGTATCTGCGTGTGTATGTGTTAAAGCTAAATCCTCGCGAGGAACCTGTTTGCATTTTTCTGCAGCTCTGTTTCACACTGTTTATATACAGCTTTGCAACCTGGTTATTGAAGGAAACCAGAGGGTGTTTTTTTTTCCAGTTTTTTTCATAGATACATAGAGGTTTCTCTGCAGTCTCTGCCCTAGCCTGAGGTAGAACTGCTGCAGTAAGAAAGCTTATGATTTAGCAGTATGGTGTTGAACGTAATGGGAATATACTTAGCTAGATACATAGCTTCTAATTTAATTAAGCAAAAAAAATGTAATGGCAAAGGCATGCAAGTCATCTCAGTGCTTTTGTGGGTTTTTCCAGGTAAAAGCCTCCTGTATGAGTTCTGGTGAGTTTTTGGATGACCTGCAGCTGACTATGACCTAACCTTTGCTTCCTTATTTGCATTTCCCCTGAACATGCTCTGTTGCGCATTCAGAAGGCTTTTGGACAAAGCTGGTTTGCTTTTGAGTACTGAGCATCCACAATACACAATAAACGGTGTATTTATGTAAAAGCTGAATAATCTTCCAAGGACTTTTGGTTCTGAGCATAAAGTTAATAATCTGATGCCCTGCTTTTTCTGTCCAGAAGTGGAACAGAATGGCTAAAGCTAGGTGCAGGGGTAGTTGGTAATTTGTTTACTTAAAATTCTCTATTTTGTGAAATACATGTAACGCAAAATCCTGTTTTGTTCTCAGCATCTGGCAGCAGTGGAAGAAAGAAAGATCAAGTCCCTGGTTGCCCTTCTGGTGGAAACACAGATGAAGAAGCTGGAGATAAAACTTCGCCATTTTGAGGAGTTGGAAACCATTATGGACAGAGAGAAAGAGGCAGTAAGTAGTGGGGACACTAATCTGAAATTTTGGATTGTATCAGTCACCACAAAGACTTTATGCCATCAGCAGTTTCAGCTGTTCTTCACATTTAGGCACTTCTTTCTACCCCAGCTCAAATTCATAATTACCCCATACCGTCATGTCTGAGCTCTCTCCTCCTCTGTCCAGAATCTCCCTTTTACCATAAGCAGCAAACTGGCAGTATCCCAGATTTGCTTCCTAATCCTTTTTCCTGTCAAGGAAGCATGAGTGTGGACTCAGACCTGGGCCTGTGTGTAGGCCTTGTGACGTGAATGATAGCTGACGGAAGAATGGCTTTTCCCTGTAAAGAGAGTGAAATGGATGGAAACCTTGCTTCCCCAGAGGGAAGGGAAACCAGCAGTGTCTGCCTGCTATTCCTGACCCAGTTCAGATGGGAGATGTGGTTTTAAGCAGGTAGCTCTTTTTTTTTGGAGGACATTCTCAGTAGCTCTTGAAAAAATCCTCAAAGTGAAATGCGGTAGCAGAAGGATACGTGCTCAGGAGTAACAGCTTCTCATTTTGAGATGAGGGATTTGCTTGAGCTGGAGGGGGTAACAGCAGGTGCAAGAGAAGGAAGGAAGCAGTAATGTCAAGAGATGAGAAAAGGTGATTGCTCATAGGGAACAGAAAGGTATCAAAGGAGAACAAAGCTCAATTATCAAATCTGACAATGAAGCATGATTGATATGGAGGATACAGAGGAGGAGGAGCTGGGCAAGTAAAGCAGAGAAATTGTTTGTTTGACTTCAGCCTGGTGAGGCAGTAGTCGGGGCACAGGCTGTGACTGAGGTCTAGCCAGCTGCAGAAAGTAGTGACCCCGAGAGAGCATATATGTGGGGCGTCTCAGGCAGGGTTTATTTGTTGTAACGCTGTTAGTTCATCTCACTGAGGACTTGTGCATCCCTAAAATCAGGATGTAATGTGAAAGAGATGCTGTCTCTGCCTACCAGTGACTGGATTACACATCAGTTACTGAGCGTTCTCCCATCTGTAGATCAGTGGGCTTTCAGAGAAGCAGTTTTTCTCTGACTACTGTAAACATGACCCAAAACTTCATTTTTATCAGAGAGCAGTCAATTTTTTGCGTTTTTCTGTTGTTCAGCTTGCTCAGTTTTGTCAATCGGCAATTACTCCAGGTGTGTTGAAGATATCGACTCATAGTTCTGGGGGTTTTCATGTTTGCCCTACCATGTGAATTTAATGGAATTTACGTCCTCACTTTGGCATTAATCACACTGATAGAATTTGACGAACTGTGGTCTTCTGTTGTAGCAGAATGTCAGCAAGAATTTCTAGATTGCTCAGCATCCTCAGCCATTTCAGTGTGGCGTCTGTCTCTGACGCTGATTGGCAGTGCAAGAAATGGACCTAACTATTCTGAAAAGGTTCTCTGTAGATTTCTTTCTTTGGGGGATATGTTCCATTACTGACAGGGTTTTTTCCACTTTGAGGCATATGACATTTTCCTTTTCAAAAAGTGCATACAGATTTTTTTCCTTGGCTTTCTAGCAGTTAAATTTGGAATTTTCACCTGTCACTGTGGATATTTGGGGGAATAATTAAAGCAAAAATTTGCTTAGTGCTATTGCACAGTATGCATATGTCCTTATTTGTTGCATTACGGTAAAGGTGGCTTCATTACAGTGAAGGTGAGGCGATTCCAAGTGTTGGAAGAAATCTGCGCTACAGACTGGAGAGTGTTAGGTTTTAGGCAAAACAAATGTACTTGGTGTTTAAGCTGAATAACTTCAGTGCTAATTCTGATTGTGTGTACCCTATTGGTAGGAGCCTTGTTGACCCAGAATTTATAATCACACACGAATGCTTTTCTTTACTGTTCCTGTTAGGGAGGAATTATTTTCTGAAGATGGAATTTGTAGTACGATGACAACTTGACAACTTGCATAAGTGTACATATAAAGCATTTGTAAGAGTCCCTTCTAACGGGAATCACTTTGCAACAGTGCAAAAATATGTTGCTGCAAACTTGAAAATCATCAAGAGTGTAGTATTCATGAATGTGTACCTAAAGCATTTGGTGGATTTAATGAATTGAGCTGTGTAGGAGATTGTGCAGCAGACTGAAGCATGCTCATCTTCGCTGAGATAGCCAAGCTTCACTCTTGCCTGATGTTAACCTGCAGATTTTATGGAGTTTGGAGAATGCAAATTACTGGTAATGTGCCCCCCCCCCCCCAAAAAAAAAAAAGCATTTTAACCACCCATCTTAATTCTGATCTGTACGGCGGGAGTCTGTAAACCTGCTTTGAAACTGGTTGTGACAGATGCAAGAACCTAATGTAGAACTAGGTATTTTGGGCCCTGCACCAGTTTTAAGACCAGCTTGTGCTGTGACTTGTATTTGTGTGCCTTTCTCTTCTGTTCAACTGGGTCTTCTCATCCTGAAGGGAGGGAATGTGTAGAAGGGAAGTTTTTACTCATTTTCTTAAGTACAGGGTGTGTTTTCAGATACTGGATGCTGTTTGGTAATGCTTTAAAAAGCATTTTTGGACTGCTCTGACCTCTTAGATGAGGTGTAGCAGGATAGGGTGCCATGAAGAGAGCAAAGCAGGAGTGTAAAAGAATATAAAAAGTATGGTGTAGCAGTTCTTCTTGCTTAAGCCTTTGTTTCGGGTCATTTGCTGTAATTCTCTTCTGAACCGCCTGTCACCTACCGAATCTGTTTCCATACATGCACAATTACACCATTGGTGTATGTGTCTCTTCTTTTTATCAAGTTCCTCCCGCTAATGTATCAGATTGGTCAAGGACAAAGGAATCATGGCAGCATGAATAATCACATTGTGGTCCCTACATGCTGAAAAACAGCCCCCAACAAGGAGCATGTATTATTCATTAGCTCTGTCCCCATCTGGTTCTGCTGGTGAATGTGTGCTCTGTAGTGGAATTTCGTTTTCATCCGTGTTTTGTCAGCAGTCAAACTGCTAACACAAAGCATTGGTGGAGCTTCGGGATTTCTGGAGAACTTCCACAAGGTGGAAGTCTCCTTGGCAACCTGCTTTTCAGATAAATAATAGAGTAAATCTTCAACGCTCATTCAAAATTCGTAAACTAGCTGCACAAATAGGTCCAGTTGCTTGAGAGTAACAGACATAAAAATGCATTATGATTTCTTGGTTCGTAGTCAAACACATTTCCTTAACCGTGGCAGTGATCGGTCATGTAAGTGCCCAATAGTAAGACGCATTTTCTGAAGCTTCATCTTTTCATTTGGGCATTGCTTGCAAACTATATGCCTTCATAGTTAAAGTAATCTCTTTACGTTAATTGGCCTAGGTTACGTGAGGCTTTTCTTTAAAATAAGACTCATCAGTAATGCAAATCATTGGTGTTTAGATATCATGGTGTACAGGTCCTACTCTTAAAATAAAGGTGCAGAGCAGGGTCCTGCCTGTAGTCACTGAGCATGTGTTTTTGCCTGCATATTCTGCTTTGGTCTTTCCCTGGAATCTCTTTGGGCTATTTCTCCTCATTCCAACACACGGAAGATTGAGAGAAAAACGTACGGTTACTGCTAGAACTGTATTGAGGCTGAATGTTCTGTACAGTTACTATCGAGTAATGTGTTAATTGTATTACTGGGGGATTCTTTAGGACAAAACAAGGTGACTTCGTCGGTTCTGGCTGGAAGATGGCCTGTACCCATTACCAAAAACTGCTGCCAATTTTTTGCTAATCAAATGCCGATCCTATAGAAATGGCTTAAATATGTAGTTCTTAACTATGTTCTTCTCTTTTCATTTTTTCCCCATTTTTGACGTAGTTAGAGCAGCAGAGACAACAGTTGCTGACAGAACGCCAGAATTTTCACATGGAACAGCTGAAATACGCTGAATTAAGGGCTCGTCAGCAAATGGAGCAGCAGCACAGTCAAAACCCACAGCAACCTCACCAGCACTCCGGTGGGCCTGGAATGAACCCGCTCGGGGCACCAGCACATCCAGGCCTACTGCCCCATCAGCAGCCCCCGCCGTACCCAATGATGCACCACCAGATGCCACCACCCCACCCACCACAGCCAGGTAAGAACTGGAAGGAGAAATCCCCCGAGGTTAGTCATCGCCACTCAGAGTAGATTAAAATAAGAGGAAAAAGTATTGCTGGATAAAATTGTACGAGGTTTGACGGATGTTCCGCTATGTGGTGTTTTATAATGGTGCTTCTTGTAAAATGGAAACAGCTTGCTGGAATAGTTAGCACGATGATCCTTGTGGGTCCCTTCCAACTCGGGATATTCTCGCTTTGCCTGTACTACAGCTTTGTTTTAGAGCTTATGTCCCAGTACCAGATGTGCGGGTGGAATCTGGGGGGACTGAAAGGGAGGGATATCTTAGCAATGCATATAAATACCTGATCGGAGGGAATGAGAAGGAGGGCACCAGGCTCTTCTCAGTTGCAGCCAGTGACAGGCAAGAAGGGATGGGCACAAATTAAAACACGTGAAATTCCGTATCAACACAAGAAAACCCTTTTCTGTGACGGTCACCGAGCACTGGAGCAGGTTGCTTGGCGAGGCTGAGGGCTCTCTGTGCTTGGAGTTTAGGTTGTCACTCCAAGCCTCTAAAGTGTTTGTTTCCCTTTTCTTTTTTTAAAGCTTGTGAGCTGCCACTGACTATCATTTTCAAATGTTTTTGAGCTTGTTTGTATTTCTTTAGACTTTTTTATGCCAAGCGATCTCTGCTCCTTCAACAGCAATCATTCACTCAAATTCTCCAGTTCATGACACATCTAATCGGGTAAAAAAACTTAAGGGAAAGGCCAAGAATGAGAAACAGGCAGAAAGCTCCTTAGGCAGCTTTATTTGGCAGGAGACCTCATTCTCATATGCTCCTACCCCCTACTTAGGGCTTTTCTTTCTGCCTTCTGCCCTTCAGTTATGCTTGATGTGAGCTGAGAATCACAGAGCTGTGTTGGTCAGGAGAATTGCTTGAAAGTCCAGCCTCCTGCTCAGGGCAAACCTGGCTGGATCCGACAGCAGAGGGACTTGTCCTGTTGGGGTCTAGATGTGTTCAAGAGTGGAGATATTTCTAATACTGAGGGATAGAGAAATTAGGTGGCTTTGTTATACTTGCATGTCGTTGAAATGATCATTTAAACTAAAATGTCACCACCTGGATTGTATGAACCTGGTAGACTGGATTGCAGCAAAGGAGAAGAGGTTTTGTCAGGTACCAACTGCTTGACCAAAAGCCATTCTAAAGCCATTCAAAAGCCGTTCTAAAAGATGGCCTGATCGGTTATTAGCTAAAAATCTTTCAGAAGGTCTTGTATAGCTGAAGAAGCTGGAAAGTTTAGAGTATCATGATCAAGAATAAGACGTGGTAACCAAAAGTGTGCAGTAGAACGAGTTTTCGCCTTAATAAAAGCCTGAGGTAAGGGCAGTTTGGAAAAGCCCTCCGTTGAATGTGTGGTCTGAGAAAGAGCAAAAGTGCTTAGTAAACTAGCAGGGTTTGCAGATGACCATGAAATGCGAGGCATCCAATCCAATTGTGTGAATCTCCACAGTAATAAAAACAGGATTCAGTCAACAGATGCAGAGAAATGCCCATCGGAGGGGAAGGTAAGAGTCATCTTGTGATCTAGATGCTTAAGCTAACTATCTTCTCAAGAGGTCAGGGTCAGCGAGTTCATTGAGCACTTGTGGGCAAAAAGTTAATTCTGAAATTGTGGAGTGGGAATGTGATAAAATATGCTATGATTTTTAGATTCAAATAATATTGTAGCTTGATTTGTCTATTGTATGCTGTATTGGCAATTCGGTTTGTTCATTTAGTGGAATGAAGAAACGTTCTGTGAAATGGAAAAACGGCAAATTGAAAACAGTGTAAAGAGAGGGGGAATCATACTGCATATCATTAGACCAGCTCCTATTTACAAGGTGCTATCGAGACTGAAAATATAACAAGATTAAATGCATTGTCGTATTCACTAGGGGACTAATAAAGCCTGATTTCTAATATATTTGCATCCTTGGTTCACATAATACCTTATTACTTCAGCCCCATCATAATCATCGAGGCCCTCTGTATCTCCAGTGATCCCTTCCAGCGAGTATTAGCGGAGTGTGGTACTGTGTTAATTAGTCAGTACATCTCTTTTTCAGATTTGATTAAAGTTAGTCAATAGATCGACTTCCCCCCTCCTGTTAGAGGGTGGCAAGCTGATGGGCAAGGAGCAGCACTGCAGACTCCCTGGCAGGGAAGCAGCTGGTGCTGTCTGTCGGCGTGCAGGCATGGGAGGAGGTGGATCTTGCCTTTTACTGAGCCTGGTAGTTCATGGGCTTGGTATTTTTGTGAAGGTGAGAATGCAGATGCCTTTTAGGAGACTTGGAGAATCTGAAGGCAAAATCCTTTCCTCTGTACCGAGACTATCTCAGACTCATCCTGCCTAAAAAGCAAGGTAGTCCATTTTCCTCAGGCTCTTCAGTGGCAGAGACAAAATTTCTAGTTTTGTTGAAGATGCTTGGGAAGTCCACAACGTAGAACCAGAGCTCCTTGGCTTCACCGTGAGCTGGCTGAAGGCAGCAGAGCTTTGCGTATCTCGAGGGCAAGGACAGGAAACGGAAGAGTTCGCTGTTCCTCGAGCGAGTTCAGGACTGAAGTGCTGAGCCAGTCCAGGGTGTGTTTGTGGCAACAGGGATGCTTCAGCCCTCGGAGAAGGTAACTCACAAATTGACCTGACTTTCTGTTTAGGTAGCTTAAGCTGCCTGGTGTGTGACTTTGGTTTCCCTCACAAATCAGTACGTTGCAGCCTGGGTCTGTGCGCAGGCGGTGCACGCGACAGACACGAAGCTGCGATCTCCAGAAATCCTGCTGGAACCCTGAGGCAGTCAGCAATTGCATTTCGCATGCACACACGCACCACGTATTGTATACATTAAAAAAAGAAAAGAAAAATCCCCTATTGCATCATATTGGTCCTGTTGAATCTGTGTTAAATACTACAGAATTCCTATTGTAATGTATGTATTTTCTTTAATTTTTTTAGGCAACTTAGCAGTATAATAATTTCATGATACACTTTTTCATAGATAGATCAGGAACAATTTTTGCTCCTCAGCTGCTAATTTGGGGTCCGTTGGAACAAACTGGGGAACCTCACCTTACTGGCTGTACATCTGTGCCTGAAGTTCCCTCGCTGCATACCTGCCGGGGAGTTCCCTGGTGTCTTGGTGGAGAGCTAAAATTCTGGAGGGTTTCTATGTAGATTGACCTCACCTAGCAGACATAGTCCCAGCTAGAGAGGGCTGAGACACATGTGCAGAAGAAATCTGGAAACTGCTTTTTTTTTCGGAGTTAGCTGCATAGGTGAACCTTGGGCTTTGGAGCTGTCAGTGTGCTGCATGCCAGTGCTGAGCTTGAATTCCTTTTTGCAAGAAAAACAGTCTGTTTCGTACCCCTCTCAGTCTCTGTCCGTTAATAACCTGCTTTCCCTAAAGTGGACGCTTCCAAGGAACTCGAGTGACGCGGAGTAATCCTTCCCTCAGGTACAGGGAGGCTGTTGGAGGCTGTTCGATGAGCCGCTGCCCGCTGGGCCGGCTGGCAGCTCCGCAGGAGGGGCTGACCCACTCGGTTGGCACTGGAGAAAAATCCCCAAACAGCTTGGACCTGCCAGTGGGCAAGTCTTCAAAATCCGACTGTGAATGGAAGTGAAGCAGCAAGGCCCTGAGGGGGAGCCGGAGGTGGAAATACACCTTCACCATTCCCTCTGCAGCTGCGTGGGCCCGACTCCAGGCCTTGGTTCTCATCCGTGTTAGCAGCCAGGTTTCTGACCTTAACAGTGGCAAAAAGTGTAACCGTTGGGTCAGCAGACCGTGAAGAAAAAGCTGAGTCGAATGGCTTTAAAGTGATTGACGTAAGCTGAAGAGATGGCAAGGAAACAAAGTGGTGAAAAGATCCGAAAGGCATTTAGAAATGGAAGAAAGGAAAGTCGCTGCTTGTAGCTCCTCTGGTCGCAGAGGCAGGCTGGGCTCTCTTTGCTGGTCAGAGCAAGCAGCACGGCTCGATGGTTGAAAAGACACAGCCTGGAGTTTAAAATTCGAAGTAGGGCTCTGCTGTGTCGGCCGTGACGTTCAGCTGAACTTGGTGCCTGCTGCTCCAGCCTGGGTTTTGAGCTTGGCTGCCTTTAGTTTGTGCTTCGGCGCCTGGATGTGACCAGGTTCTGGTCGGCTCGGTGGTGCTGTTCACTGTTTTCAGACAAGTCCCGTTGCTAGCTCATTTCCTACGTTTTTGACTTTACCACAACTCCTAACTTCATTTTGACGGAGCTCATTTTGTTCTCTCCGGTCCCTGGAAGGAAGAGTTTAAAATATAGAAAAATAACGTTGGATTCCTGTTTCTCACCATGAAAAAATGTACCTCATAATTAGAATGTAAAATAAAATTCCGAATTTCTTCCTGTGCTGCTGGCCTTGCAGCTGGTTGCATTATCTGAAGCGCGTTATAGATTTCTCTGCGTTCAGGTTATCTGTGAAATGCCGAGAAGTGCCTTGCACAAGTGATGCTTGTGGTGTGTGCTGTGAGAAACCTGCAGTTCTTGGAGGAAGGGAGAGGTGCGTGTACTAATAGCTGGGATTAATTAACTCCTCCCTTCAGAGTGAATTTTCAGCTACTAAATCATTTCCAACCCAAAGCAGAAATAGAGTAAAGAGGTAAGGATGCACTTTCCACCACGGCTGGGTGAGTAACTTCATAGCGTTTTTCCCCAACATATTTTCCACATTTTTTATGTTGAAATATTTAAAAATAAAAAAAAAATGAGCTCCTGGTTGCTCTTTACTTTCCTGTTGAGCTGGCTGCAATCACAGGATATTTTTTTGTCCAGATCAGGATTTTAGGGTTCGCTTCCTTCCGGTAAATACTTTCCAAGGGCTGTCAGTGCTTTCTTTTTGCACGTTATGAGCTTGCTGGCAGAAGACTTGCAGGGGGTCGTCACGCGATAGGAAAGCAAAGTAATATGTGCGGTAAACAGGTTTGTGGTATTCATCCCTAATAATCCACGCTTAATTGTGGCTTTGTAAGGTGTAGCAGTGGTTGGTAATACAAAAAAAAAAAATGATTAAAGCCAGATAATGCTCTCTGGCAGATTCTCAGCAGTGTCGTGGAAGGGCAGTTGTGTTACTTCTATTTTGGCAGAAGGCGAGTGTTGACTTTACCTCGACTTCTTTGCTCTGCGTTAGTGCTGAAGGCTGTTTGTGGGGCAGTGCAACGGGCGGTTTTTGTACGTGGCTTTGCCCCACGGGTCACTAGGGCAGGCAGGTTTAAAGCCTTCCTTTAGGGCCTGCCAGCTGTGTCACATCACCTGCGAAAACCTGGGCGTGCAAGGGGTGCCACGGGGCTCGAGTAGGAAACAAGAGCTGACTGGGGGGACCACGCTTCCCCTTGGGGATGCTGGATGACATTTTGCTGACTTGCACCGTGCTGAACGTCTGCAGGGCTTCTCCGGTGAGTTTGAGCAGCTCCCAGCTCCTTGCAAGGAGGCGTTATTGAGAGTGCCTTGATATTTGAAGGTCACCAGTGCTGCTGTGCGTAAGGCTTGTCCTTGCTGGCGTAACGCGCGAAGCAGCCTCTCGACAAAGGACCTCGCATCGGGTTTGATGAGCAAAGAGCGGCGAGCCGTCGGCTGGCCCCACAGCCAGCTGCGGTGTGCCCAGGCCTTCGGAGGTGCCTGCGCAGCGCGCCGATGCCTCTGCCCGCGCCGAATGCATCGCGCTGGAGGGGAGCGACAGAAACACAGCATGCAAGCGAAGTGGAAATTCTGCCTCTCCCCCGAGACTCGATGCTAAATGAGTTATTGTGGTTAATTATTCACAGTTCTCGGCTACGGGATCGCCTGCCGCAGCGCGTGTTAGGGGGGGAGGACGTGCTGAAGGAGAGGCCGTCTCCGGGAGGCTGGTTGGAGCGCGGATTGCCGCGTCTTGCGGGCTCCGTTGGCAGCGAGGAGGAGCATGTCTCGCAGCACTGCGGCGAGCCGGCTGGCGTGCCCGGAGCGGCTGTGTGCCTGCTCCCCCATCAGGATTTTGAAACAACTCATTCAATAGCAGGAGAGCGGGATTGTAGAAGGATGTGGCTCCTGGGGAGATGAGGGCCGCGTCGCGGTGCCTGCTGCTTTGCCCTCTCTGAAATCCTGGCCACGGAAGGGGGCAATGCCCTCACGTAGCGCTGCCTGTGCTGGCACGCTCGCGCTTTGCATGGCAAATAGCAGAGGTGCGCAGGAGGACTGGCGTCGGCTCGGGCTCTGTGCATCACGCCCTATTGACCGCTACACTGGAACAAAAATCCTCGGTGTTTGCCACTGTAGTGCCCCTCGGGTAGCTGATTTAATAGGGGTAGAGGCTTATCTAATTGGGATAAATACCTTGGAGATCCTTTAAAAACTGCTCCTCGTGAGCTTCGCTGTAACGCGAATCTGCAGTTGGCAGTTCGGTAACAGTGGAATGCTTCGGAGCTTGCATTTAGAAAATGTCTCCAACCTCTAACGTGTAAAGGATTTTTTTTAGTCTGCTAAATCTCATTTTATTGAACCTTTTGGCTTTATCTCTTCCTGCGTCTGCTGTTTTTTAAGCTCTCCCCCTTATGTAGGTCACACTTGCACATTTTATGCTTGAGCTGCTGTCTTGAAGCGGTATCTCTTGTGAAATGAAAAAGCATATGATCTCTGTAGAAAAGGCACTTCATTTTTGCCATGGTGGTAGTAGTAATTTCCCCTTTGTTAATCCCAGTTTGGTTGGGTATTGCTTGATTACTGCTCGAATTCAGCGTTTTGGAGTTGTGTATGTGATAAGATTGTTCCTCTGCGAGTACCTTAAGCTCATTTTAAGACAAAATTGTTGCTTATCCCATCAGAAAGGCGAAGAATGGACAGCCAGCCCTGTACTCAAACACACTCTTCTCCAGCTTATAGGAAAAAACTGCAGTGCCACTTAATTTTAAATCTCCAAGAGAGAAAAATACTGACAGATACCTCGATTCAGATAGCAGGAACTTGCCAGTGAGCGTTGTTAGAAGATATGAAGTAATGATGCAATTTGAATTTACAAAAAAAAAACGAATTTTTAAGTTGATTTAATTGGTTCTTAAGACCTCATGTGAAGCATGTCTGCATATGCAGTAAGCCTGATCCAGCTTCAGGTGTTTCAGAAGAGGTTTTCCAGTGCTAATCGTTTCATTTGCATGGGGAGAGCCTTGCAGGGATGCAGCGTTAGAAGGAAGAAAGCCAAACTGTGCTTGGAGAGTTTCAGGCTTGTGTCAAAAGGCAGCTCCCAGGCTGGGGATTTCTCAGTTCCTGGCTTTCCTGGGCTTCTGAAACACCGCTGTGATGTGCTGATTTTTTTCACTTTTGTTCCCCCCTCAACCTTTGTTTTGCCAGTGAATAACTTGACTCGTACCTGTGACTGTCTTGTCCTTTTGCTGCAAAGCCCTCTGCATCTCCAGGCTGTTCTAGCCTCTGGTTTCTGCTTTTGGCACAGGTTCAGACCTGCCACTGTAGTTTCAGCTGCCCTGTATCTGCTCGGTAGTCTCCCTTTGTTTCTGGACGTTTGCAGATGCAGTTGTTTCCCTTCATTATTTTTTGTAGTTGAAAATACAGGAGTTCATTAAAAAATAAAGACGTGCTCAAGCTAGAGTTCTTAGCGGCATAATAACGTTGTCTTGGTGTACCGAGCGTGGCCGTCCTTGTGTTGTCTCCTTCCAGAGTACAACGTTTGAGTCGAGGTGTGGGAGGATGGGGACGTGGCAAGGAGCAGTGCTGCTCCTGCTGGTGTGAGCTAATCCAGAGCTGGACACGTTGTGCCAGTGTTTAAGCTTGGCAGGCCAGTTTCTCTGTTCTCTGGCAAATCTGGCTTTTCACGAGTAGTTTGTAGTTTGTGAGTATGCATGCTGGGCCAGCACAGAGGCTTGTGCTGCTGCCTCAGATCCTGGTAGGCAGCAGATACTCAGCGAAGGCTGTAAAAACAGGGTGAGTGCAGATCCAGCCTTCCGCAGTTGTGCTCTTGGAGCATTTGGTGCTCGGTGCTTAGGGAGCCACACTGGCACTGCTGTGTCCCGAGCTGCTGGTAGGTCTGACCTCTGCACGTCTGCTGCATGCCCACGTCTCTACACCAGCTCTGCTGCTCTTAAATGGGGTCGTGAGTGCACCCGAAAACTTCAGACTGACCAGGAACAGGCAGCCCATCAGGACGGTGAGGCAAATGCTCAAATTCCTTCCCTACCTATCACAGAAAACCAGCCCGCAGTGTTGTGTTCTGGGCTCTGGGGAACAGACTGCATTTACGACAGCAACCCCTGAAGATACCGGCTGCTCTTGGGGGACTGCTTAGTGTAAGGTGAAGGGGCACAGGTAAATGGAGCAGGAGGGTATAAATCTTTCCTGGAAAGTAACTCCTTTGAGTTGGCAATAGCCAGGACATTTCATAATTGAAGAGAATAGGCTTGCTTGGTATCGGTTAGCAAAGCGGCCAAACGAATCTCATTTTCTTCTGGGTAGATAGCTGGCGATGCAGGACTTTGGTTTTGTTTTAATATTTTGCCCAGAATTTTCAGCAACCTGGAATTCAAGCTGTCCTCTCGTATGCTGTGACTCCAGTGCCACAGGTCATCACGTAACGCCAGGCATGTCGGAAGTTCCCACATCTGTCTCACGCAGATCAGGACAATCCGCGCTGCAGGAGCTGCCCTCGTGCACCCGTTCTCCATCAGGCCGCGCTTCAGAGCCCAGCTGCTACCACCGAGGTCGTAGAAGCCACCAAATCGGTTTCTGCACATCGGCAGCCGTAAGGAATGGTGCAGAGCTGCCTGCTTTCCGTCTCCCAGCTGTACTGACTTCTGCGAAGCCGCAGGCTGAGGTTTCCGAGCTCTGCCCTCTGATACAGAACCGGGACGCAACGGCCTTGTGCCGATCCCTCCAGCTCTGGAGGAGGGTGGTGCAGGGTCTGCGGGTGTAAACCCAGCAGCACTGATCCTGTAGCTCCTGCCCCACTTCTAGCACTAATGGATCATCATGTTTTTAAGTCCCAGGCTGTGCCGGGTTGTTGCTTTCAGTGACGCTGTTCTCGTGTTGCCTGCCGTGTCCTGCCGTGCCCTTTCTGCCCACTCCTCAACCCCGAGTGAGCTGGACCAAAACAGATGCGTAGATGCCCGTGGCAGTAAATTCATGCCAAGTCTGCTTAAATCTTCGGTTATCCGAGCGTTACGTGTCGATGTGCTTGAGGGCAGGGGTGCTGTTCAGGAGGACTGAGACAGGCCGGAGGAACGGGCTGGCAGGAGCCTTGTGAAACGCAGCGAGGACGAATGCAAAGCCTGTACCTGGGAGGCCTTGCCCCGTGTTGGTTGTTAGACCACGTCTGGGGCACTGGGCCCACCAGTACAAGAAAGATGTCAGTAAACCGGAGTGAGGTCAGCTGAGGGCGACCAAAGACAGTCAAGGGCTGCAGCTTTCTGCGTGGAGGGGCTGAGGACAGAGGCGTGCAGTGTGGCGTTAGGAAATGCCCCGCGTTTCCTCTCGTGCTCAGGCTGGTGACCAGAGGAGTAAGGATTCCAAGGGGCTGCTTCAAGTCACCTCTTCGCCATCACCAGAGCAGGAAATGTTTTGGTACTGCTGGGGATAAAAGAGGGGATTTGAGGCTCAAACGTAGGCAGGTTTTGTGGTTGGCTGCTGCTCTTTAATAAAAAGTGATGGAAATGCCGTGGTGTTGCGCTGCAGGCCGCTTACCAGCGGCGGAGCGTGTCTGGGGATAAATACACAGAGTTCTCGTCCTTTGTGAACGTTTGAGAGGTTGGATGTTTCCAGAGAGCCTCACATCTGCTGCTTGCGAGCGTGCTAGTCTTGTTCCCGTGGTGGAGCAGCATCAGGCTGGTACTTGGACCTCTTGTTGTGTGACCATGAGCTCCCGTGTTGTTTCCATGGTCCGGTGCTTCTGAGTCTCTACGAATTTCGGGTGATTTGGCATCGGGGCTGTACGAAGCCCACGAGCTGAGTTGTGTTGGATTGTTGGGCACCGGGGCTGTCACCGGCTCGGCTTTCAGCAGCAAGTACTCCCTTATCCCATGGCCCTGCCTTGCCTTTGTGCAAGGACAGCCTGGCTTTCTCCAAGAGCAGGATTTTGCCTGTCGTTACCCAGCACGTTAAACCAGAGGCCAGCACCCAAGGGCCTGGTGAGCACCCGGTGCTTTAGGTGGGAGGTGTGCGTCCTCGGGAGGGACGCGGCTGAGCCGGGAGACTTGTGTGGTTGGCAGAGGCACCAAACCCTGGGAAGTTTGCCTTGATCGCAAATATGGCATTTGCACTTTTTTGGCTTTAACTGCCGGTGAGGCTGTGATGCTTTTATGTGCTGTTCTCAGAGCCTTCCTCGTCGGAGGGCTCTGCCATCGTGCTTCGTTTCACGTGAATGGTGAACTGCTTCACCGGGTTCGGGGCTGAAGTGTGCTCCTCCGGAGTGAGCCTTTACAACCCATGCCTAGTAGCTGCTTTACTAACTAAAATACTTTACCTTTGTATACGTGTAAAAATAAATATAATTGGATTATGCAAAATAATCTCTTCAAATGAGGTTTTAAAGCAGCAAATCAGCAAGTTGTGGGTGTCCAAAGCCGTGCGGTCCTAACAGTTCCTTGACGCTGCTGAAACACAAAGGTCTCTTGCAGAGCTGATAAGCAAAGGAGATTTATCGGAACCTCCATCACATCAGAGTAGGTTTTTTTAGCAGTGGAAATACTTATACAGTATAATTTTTAATGAAATGATTTAATTTCTCCCGTTAAATTAATCCATTAGGCTTTGTGGCTGCTCTTTTTCATCAAGTGCTCTTAATTCAATGTCTCGTTGTTCTAGCAGTTTGTTTCCTGTGCCTTTGTTTGGATTGATATTAAATGCCATTTTAGCGAGGCTTCGTTTGAAGAGAGCTGTGTGTTATCTTCCACTCGCTTCTCCTGCTGATGCTTTTGAGAGATGACAAGTGCCCAGGAGTTCTTCCTGAAGGGAGCGTGTTGGCATGGGGGATGCGAAGGCATTTCTTTGGGGTGGATGGAGGTGGCACTCGGAGCGTGCACAGGGTTGGCTCCCATTTGCAAGACGGCTTTTCTCACTGCTCAGAGAACGACCGGACTGTTTCCTGATCACGTCCGCGTTTCTCCGAGTCTCATTACCGTGTCTCTTCGATGCTCTTGCAGGTCAGATGCCAGGGCCCGGCTCGATGATGCCTGGGCAGCCCATGCCAGGACGGATGATGCCGAGCGTCTCGGCCAACATCCACCCGGCCGGCGGCGGTCCTCCCCCACCCGGCATGTCGCCGATGTCAGGGAACCTCATTGGACCCCGCGTTCCTCTAGCGGCTCCAAACGGCATGTGTAAGTGATCTCCACCGGTAATGTTTTGATTGCACCTGGCGTGGGGTGGCTTTTCTGTGGCTTGCCTCCTTGCTGGAAAAGCCACTGTAGCTGAAAACCCCGTTATGTGCTGCGGTAATCATATCTGTACGTGTTGGCAGCCAAAGACTGGTTCCAGAGGTGTGCTTGAAGCTTTAAGTGCTCGTCTCCCCTCTAGGCATCCGAACGTACTCCGTTGTCCTTTATTTTATTTATAACATCCGTGATTTTATTCATTATGGTGCTAAGGCTTTGTAGTCTTTGTCAAAAACCTCTCTCGGCTAAGTCTGTGAGAATGCACAGCAGAGCCTCACGAACAAACTATAGCCAAGTCCTTAAATAGATCGGAATATAAAAACTGACAACTTAGCACTGTGGAATTAAAGAGGAAGCACTAATTTAAAAAAAGCAAAAAGTATATTGGGAACGTTCCTTACATGGTATAAATACTCTGAAAACGAAGTCGATTTATGCCAGCCAAAAAGAAAAAAAAAGTCAGTAGCCACTGTGTGGGTGTTACTTGAATGAGCATAAGGACGTGGCCAAATGCAGAGAGTAGAAGGAAAGCTGAATGGCTGGCGCAGGAAGGATGCTGCGGTGACTTCCTCGATAAATCCGGCTGCATTACCTGCAGCCCGGGGCAAGCTGCTGGCCTGCCTCCCTGCGTAGCTGTCGCCACCCAGGCAGCGACTGTAATCGCTTTTAGTACCTCTTGCAAAAAATAACTGGGAGAAGTCATCCCATTTGGGCTCCAGCTGAAGGGAGTTGCCGAGGAGTACTGACTCACTGGTGTTAATCAGCGTAAGCATGAATTACTTCTCGTTCGGATGCTATTTCTGTGCAGATATTTGCTCTTTATTCTCCTAGAGCTCTAGCTTTCCTTACTTTTTCTTCCATTTCTCTGAGCCTCTACCTCTGGGAATATCTCATGTCAGGTTGTATTCCTGCCTGCTCTTTTCCTTTACCTCGGTTTCTTTTTTTTTTTCCTCCCCTACTAAACAAGTCAGTCATGTTCCATTAGCATCTCCTCCGCGCGCACAAAAGCTGGCCTTTTGTGTACTTCATCTCTCCCCTTCCACTTGCTGCAGCTGTGGATTCCTCTGCTTTAACCTACATACGCCGCGCAGAGCTGAAGTGCAGGCTCTGTGTGTACGAGATGTATTGTTCCATCTATTTTAAATAGCGGAGGGCCGTGTCGGAAGGCTCGAGCACGGAGATGAGAAATACTAACTCCAGCTCTGAAAGCTGCGTGATGTGAACTTTACTACCCGGTGAGCTGCACGCCTCTCGTCTTCTCTGTACAAACGGGGAAGGTTTTTCCCCTCTTCCGCAGAGCTCGTGCAGCGCTCAGGGGTAGGAAAGGCGTGATGAGGCGTGCCGGGGGGCTCCTGTGATGCTTAGAGGGGGGGAAGCCGCAGCCGTGGCCGTTCCTGGGGCCGGGCTGAGCCGGCCACTTGGGCGTGCTGTGCTCCTCCGCCCGTTCAGCACCCAGCTCACTGTTCCTCTGCTGTCCTTGCAGATCCCCCCCCTGCGCAGCCGCCTCCACCAGCGGAAGGGGTGACCCCACCTCCGGCAGGAGCCCCGCCGGCCTCAGCAGCTCCCTAAGCAGTCGAGGAAGAAGGAACTTCTACAGCAACATAGTGGTGACCAAAAATAACTCCTCAGTTACCTTCTGTTCCCCGGGGGGGGCTCTTGCCTCCCGTTGACCTGCCCCAGCCGTGTGTGTGCGCACGCACATCCACGTGTACAAGCACACACACACAGTCTCTTTCCCCCTGTCCCCTCCGCTCGCAGCCTGGCAGTACTCGGCATTCCTTTGGGAAATCTTTAGATCAGAAATGCCAGCGATGCTCCCGTGTTGCTGGTGGGAAGTCCTTTACACTTGGGTCTGCTTGCCTTCCGGAGCGTCCTCAACTCTGGTTTTCTTTCATCTTGGTGTTTTGAGCTTTGGGTTCTCCTGGGGAGCATAAAAAAAAAAAAAAAAAGAAAGAAAAAAAAGAAAAAAAAATGAAGCTTTTAAGGCATTAACTGAGCTTTAGGATGCAGCACGTGCCCAATCCACCTGTGGCTTCGTGCTTCAGGTTCTCCGGGCAGAACGAGCAAAGCATCAAGATTGGATGCTAAACCAGTGCTTTGGGCTAAAAAGGAAAATAAATAAGGGCGTGCTGTAGCACGGAAGGTGCAGGAATGCCAGCCATGTTCATTAGAGATACCTGATCATTAAGGACAGTAGCTGAGTCCTGGGGGCTGCCTCGCTAACTTATTAAAGAAAATATTGATCCAGTGTGAATGAAGCCAGGAGTAAATCAATTGGAATAAAACCACTCAACGGTAGGAGTTTTCTTGCTCCAGTTTTTACCTTTCTTTTGCCTTTGAAGGTGGTAGTTGAACCTTCCCTCTGAGTAGTTTGGTACAGTAGCCAACTGAGGAATAAAAACGCGATTTTTAGTCCCTCTTTTTGGAGCATATACTTTTTACTTTTTAAAATGAACAAAAAAAAAAAAAGTAGGTAGCAAAGAAGTGCTAGCATACGGGATTGGGTTGGGATGGCTGGGGTGCGAATGCCAGAACTACCTCCTGCGACAGCCGGCGTGGGCAGAGGTCAGTGGCCGCGGTACGCTGCTTCGGGATCGGGACTGGGAGAGCCCCTCGTGCACGCACCGCCTCCGCTCGCGGACCTCCTCGAGGCTGCTGTCGGTGGGGTTGTGGGCAAGGCAAAAGTCCGGGAGTGCTCTGAACGAGACCACCGGAGCAGTCCTTCGGGTACGATGCAGGAGCCAGGCGGCCCCGAGCTGCTGCTCCGCCAGTCGCTGGCGGCTGCAGAGGAGCCCTTTGCCTGCCCCGGGGCCTCTGCCCTCTCCCCAGACCGAGAGGTTTCACGCCAAGCGTCTGGAGACTGCTCCCGTACTGAACGGGCGGCTCTCGGGGCGGGGTGCGAGGTGGTGTTTTGAGGCTTGCCCAAAGAGAGGTCTCCCAAATAACCCGAAGCCCGCAGAACCACGTATGTCACCAGGCTTAAAAAACAAGGATTTGCTTTGAAGAGCACTCAGGTGATCGACTCGTCGACGCTAAGGGTTGGACTTCGGGTCCTGAGAGTGCGCGAGCGTGGGGTGACCGTTCCTGGGCTGTCTGCACACCGGCTGCATGCTCAGGCAATTGGCTGCGGCCTCGATCCTTCCAGCGCATAGGAATAACGCTTTCCACTGTCAAGCTCTAAGAATCCACAGTGCCTAGCAGAGAACGGTCAGGGCCCGCCTGCCTTCCACCTTCCACAAAGGAAATTCATTCCCGACGTTACCTTTCCCTCCAGGGTCGTTGGGGTGAGCATGGGATTCTGGTTCAGACCGTAGTCCGGTTTAGAATAACCTCAGGTTGTTTTTAGCGCGATCAACTTCAAATATAAAGGATCCAGATGGAGACTATTTTTTACTGTACTAGTGATGATCCTACAGAGTACCTGAATTCTTGACACTGTTGTGTTCCTGTATAAATAATACATGTGCTGACTTTTTCATCTTGATCCTCTGTATAGGGCCGGTTTTATTCCTGCAACACAGCCACCCAATTTTGTGAAATAAAAAAGTCTTTTTTTGTACAAAGCTCGGGCCCGTTTGTCTGCAGTCTGGTTTCTCACGGTGCGCCTTGCGGATTTGCCGAGCGCTGCTGGTACAACACGGGGCTGTTTGGGGGCTGCGTCCGAACCACGGCGGAGCGAACACAAAGCCAGAGCTTGTTACCGGCGAGCTGGGAGACATCTGAGCGAGGCAGGTGAGTGAAGGCCCTTCACAATGCGCTGGGTGATCTGCTTCGGGAAATATTTCCGATTTTGAAACCCTTCATGAATGTGGATGAGGTAAAACAGCATTCAAGGCCTAGGATGATTTTCGATTCCTGCTTTCACACACCCTTGCTGTGCTACCCCTGCCTTGGACAACTGCTCACGCTCACACCCCTGGCTGAATGAAGCACTTGAAAGAGCCGCTCGGAGGTGGCGTTTTCAAAAGAGGAGGACTGGGCCCACAGACCTAGCGGGGTCCAACCTTCCCTCTATTCCCGTACCAGCTTCATGGTTAATTGTTTAATTCGAATGGATCTTCAGACCTTCTGTCCTGTCCTGCAGGGCTCCAGAGCCTGCCGGGATGGGTTGCCTTTTGATTAAACTGGAGCTGGGAGCCCAGCCTGGGTTATCTTCCCAATGCCGCCGCTATTAACCGAGGAACTGCTTTTCCTCTGACAACAGCACTTCTTCCAGGGCACCCCAGGTCTGTGCGTGTAATACGTGCAGGCCCTCGTTGTTCCCTGAAACTGGAGAACAAAAGGCACGAAAGCAGGGACGTGTGAGGGGTGCGATGGTCTGAGAGGCATCGAGAGGAACGGGATCGGTTATGCCAAGAGAGCGCGTGCCCTCCTTTCGGCTGGGGATTCCTCCTTAGCTGCTGCAGGACGGCACAGGAGCACCTCGGGGCTGGGGTCTTCTGCTGAACGCCCCCGGTGGTGGCTGCTGCTCCTGCTTAGGGCCAGGTGAGACAGGTAAATCGCTCTGTGCATGCGCTGCCGCTGCCTTCAGGGAGGTTTTCCCCCTGCTGCTGCTTCTCCTCTCCCCCCTCTTGAGGACTACGAAGAGCAGCGTAGGGCACGGTGTCCCTTCTTCAGCCCTGTCTTTTCTCTTTGTGCACCTTCAGGGCTTTGCGGTCAGATTGCCGAGGCTGGGCTGCCTGGTGGCTCGGCAGCGGAGGGGGGCTGCGGGCCCTCGGGGACCCGGCTTGTGCTGCAGGGACAGCGAGCGGCTGGCCCCAAGAGCGAGGACTGATGGCGCTGCGTCACCCCGGCTCTGGTGGCACGGGCACAGGGAGGCGCAGGCTTTGGAGAGCGATTTCCTCCTGTTCACACCGTCGTAATGCGCGGGGTTTGCAGAGGAGCGGTGGGGCAGCTGTGGGGACAGTCACACACACACACCACGTCTTGAATCATCTCCGCATCTTTAACAACATCCCAAAGCTCCTGGCCACTGTTGTGTCGTGCCTGGCAATACCAGCTCCACCGTGTGGTTCCTGAAAAGCTCCTTTTTTTTTTTTTTAACTGAATTAAAGCAAAAGCTGCGTGCTGGGACACCTAAAGAGTTTGGGGAGTCTGAGGGTGCGCGTTGTTCTCCGCTGCCCTTGTTCCAATTCCTCCTCCTTTCCCATGGGAAACTAAAAGGAAGGATTTGGCGAGTCTGGAAACTCCTTTTCAAGCTGTGCAGCCGCAGGTTGGCAGCAACAAGCACGGAGCTGCTCGGGATAACCCCGTGGGTGCTGCCAGCCCTCAGCGACCAGGGGGACATGGGGGCAGGGAAGGGGCACCCCAAGTGCCCCCCTGCTCCTGTGGCTCTGCCGCTCCCTTCCCAACTCTTTGGGAACAGCTTTGTGCGTTGTCTGCACCTTCTCCACGAGTTGTCTGCGTGGAAATTCCCTCTTTCGCTGAAGCCTCTGACCGGGGATCACAGCTCGGGGACCTTTTTTGGCAGCCCCAGGGGTGCTCGCTGCTGGGGGGAGGCTGCTGGGGGGTCACTACAGGGGAGCTGCAACACCTCTTCGGGGTGAATTTGGATTTATTTTCCAAAGCCCTCATTTTCTCTCCTTCCAAGCTGAAGCGTGATGGGAACCACCTGGTTCGTGCCGAAACCAGCAGCCTTCCCCGCTGCCGAGTGGAGCCGTGGGGAGGGCGGTCGGGAGCAGTGGACGATGCACGGGTGAAGAGCTGGACCCACAGCAAGGGTCCGTTTCACCCGAATCCCCAGCAGGCCAGGACGCGGTAGAGGACGCGGGGAAGCGGAGGCAGCCTCGGCACCACAGCACTTGGAGGCTGCTTGGGGCGGGAGCTCGGCTGCGTGCGTGCAGGGAGGATTTCTGCAGCCTCTGGACCCAGTTCTCGCTGTTGTTTTGGCTTCCCTGTTTCAGACGAAACAAAGCCTGAGCCACAGAGGTCATTAAACACCCGTGGGAGGGGAAGGTGAGCGTCCACCGGCGGGGTTCAGCACTTCTGCCCTCCCGAGCTTTTTTCCTTTGTTTTCAGCTGGGCAAAGCGCCGTCCTCGCTCCGCGTCCTTCGCTGTTAAACGGCTGCTTTGATTCATCCTCCTTTCCAGCAGCAATGAAAGGAAAGCCTTGACGCTGAGAAGCGTTTCTCAAGTGCATCGCGTTCGGTGCCACCTTCGCAAGCCTCTAAGCACGGCGCAGGTCTCTCGAGCTCGGAGGGGCAGGAAGGTGCTGCTGGCACCAGCTTAGCCCAGCCCGTGCCGGGTTTGCTGTCACTTGTTGGTGCTGCTGTGAACATGCAGACGGTGCTGAGCGCAGCCGGCAGGATCTCAGGGTGCTGTTCTGCTCACCAACGCAGCTCAGGCTGATTTTTTTTCTTAATTTCTTTAAATCTTTGCAGATCAGAGCTGTCGTGCGAGCCCTGAGCTCTGCCCCCTTCCTCTCCACGGCTGCAGCCCCGGCCCTGGGGCTCTGCCCTGCCTGCAGCCGGGCTGGGTGGGAGCAGCTCTGAACCTGCTGCCAGGAGCTCCCTGCGTGGGCTGGGTTGGGCTTTTTGGGGAGCTGACGGCTTCGTCAGCCTCTGGTCGATGGGAGAGGGCCTGAGCAGCTCCGGCCCCCAGGGGCAGCAGGTCCTGGCATCGACATGTGCTCAGCTGGAGCCGCGAGGCTCTTCACCTGTCCTGCACCCCCAAGCACAGCCCCTGTCCTAGGCTTACGGCAACGTTCAGGTCTGCTCAGCACCACGGGGGGTGGCTGGCGCCTGATACGTGCGAGGTGTCTGAATTCATCCCCCCTTGCTCCCCCAGAAGGGCTGGGATCAGTCGGGGCTTTAAGGCTGCCAGCAGGGTGGCGGCGCGGCTGCAGCCCCCGTGTTGTTTTTAGCACTGCTGGGGCTGGCAGTTAAAGAATTGCTGCCTGGCAATTAAAAAATTCAGAGGGGGAAGAGGTTTGAGCATCGCTGCCACCCGGGAAGGCCCGAGGGGCAGCAGGCCCTTCACAGCCCCCTGCCCTACACAGCCCCCTGCCCACCTCTGCGAGGAGGAGGAGGAAGAGGAGGGATCGCTGCGTCCACTTGGGTTCAGCTCACCCAGCCCAGCACCGGGGGCCTTGCGGAAAATGAAATATCCAGAGGGGGTGCCCCTGCAGCACCGTGCTCCCCGCTGCCAGATGGAGCTGCTGCCGCCTCCCTGTCCTGGGCAGCCTCTGTCTGTCCCTCTGGCTGTCCGTCCTGCTGCCCTTCCACCCCTCTGCTGCCGCTCCTGCCCCTAGTGAAGACAAAATGGGGATGGGTTGCTGGGGTTTGGGCAGGGGTGCAAGAAAGGGGCCGCGGCCTCGGCCAGGCTCCGTCCCCCTGCCCCACGCCTCCCTCCCAGCCCTGTCCTCGTCCCCAGGCTCCCCTCTGCCATCGCCAAGCCTGTCCCTGTGACAGTGGGTACCCACTGGGGCCTCAGCCCCTGCCACGGGGAGCACCCAGCTCCCCGCTGCCTCTTCCCCATCCTCGTCCCTGGCTGCCGCTGCCCTCGGCGGCCCCTGGCCGGGTCCCCTTGGAAACAGCTCCGCGCTGGAGCCCCGGTGCATTCAGGGGCGGAAGCGCGGCGAATATTAAGCAGGTGCAGCCCCTTCAATCCCCCTTTGAGCGGGGACAGAGCCGGGTTTGTTCACGGCACGGGGAGCCTGGCCAGGCGCAGCGCTGGGGGGAGCGGGGACGCCTGCCCCCAGGTCCCCGCACAGCTCCTCCGGTCCCTGCAACGCCGGCGGGGATCGAGGGTGGGCACGGCGGGCCTGGGGGCACCCAAATGTAGCCCTGGCCCTGCTCTGCGCATCCTTTACCAGGGTGCGGGAGCGGCCGGTGTCTTTTTGCTGCGTTGGAGGACACGAGGTGACCTTGGGGACCCTCGGGCTCTCCCTGGGCGGTTCGGAGAAGCGTGGTGGTTGCGGTACTGAGAGCAGGATCGGTCCCGCAGCACCGCGTGGCAGCACCGGGACGTCACCGCCCCGACCGCCTGCCCGGCCTCGAAGCGCTGCAGGGGCGCGTGCACGGAGGAGAGCAGCGCTGCGGGCACGGGCTGGGCGCCCGCTGCACCTCGAGGTGCACACGGTGTCACTGTGCACGCAGCGGTGTCCCCGTGAGCGTGGTGTCCTCACGGGTGTGGTGTCCCCGTGAGCACCTGGGGACGCAACGGGCCGTGTCCCCGCACCTTGGCAGCGGCACACGGGGGATTCGGGTGCTGCCCCGGGGTGGGCAGGGGAGCGCACGCACCCCTGCGTGGCTCCAGCAGCGTGAAGGCGCCGTGGGGGCACGCGTGGGGCTGGGGGGCGCAGGGACGGCTTGGAGCCCCCCCACGCAAGCACCCGGGGCCGTGGCCACACCAAACCCCCGGCCGCGCATCCGCAGGGCTCCTGCCCCAACCCCGTCCCCCCCTCTTCCCCCGTGGCCCCTCTCGGCTCACCCCGGCCCCATTACTACGCCGGTCACGTCCACGCGATGCTTTTCCTCCCCGGCTCTTCCCCTGCTCAATCCGGCCTCTGTGCCGCCGCGGCCTCCCCGGCGCACGATGGGCAGGGGCCTGGGGCAGCCACCGGCATGCATCCTGCCCGTGTCCCCTGCCCGTGTCCCCTGCCCACGTCCCCATCCTCACCCCCTGCCCATCCTCACACCCCGCCGCAGGGCAGAATCAGGCCCCCCCACACCCAAAAAATGCCCGGTGCCCACCCTGGGGAGCATTTTCTGGGAGAAAAGTGCTCGTGGGCAGGAGATGGGGCAGGAGGAGCAGAGCGGCTGCCCCAGCACCGGGGGCTTCACCTGGGGGGGGGGTCCCAGCCCCGGTCCCAGCCCCGCAGTGACCCCGGGTGAGGGGTGTGGGCGCCCCCCAGCTGAGTGCCAGGTTTGGGGCTGCGGGGGGGGGGGGGGTCCCTGTGCTGGTTGTAGATGCTGGGGGGGGCGTCCTGGTGCAGGGATGTCCCCCCTCACCCCACACAGGGCCAGTGAGGGGGGGGCTCAGTGAGGGCAGCTGGTGCTGGTGGGGGGGGGGGGTCCTGCCATGGGGGGGCTGTTTGGGGATGCCGAGAGGGGACCAAGCGGTGGGGGGGGGATGACAGCGGCTGAGATTCGTGGTGCTGGGAGGGATTTGGGGGGGCAGAGGGGGGAGATGGGGGGGTCCCGGTGCTGGGATT
Source organism: Anser cygnoides (assembly GCF_040182565.1). NCBI lineage: Eukaryota > Metazoa > Chordata > Aves > Anseriformes > Anatidae > Anser > Anser cygnoides. The sequence goes on from NC_089874.1 coordinate 1,200,793, forward strand.
GCTGGGGGGGGGGAGTCCAGGTGCTGGGAGAGCTATGGGGGGGGGGGGGGGGGTCCCGGTACTGGGAGAGCTATGGGGGGGGGTCCCGGTACTGGGAGAGCTATGGGGGGGGGGGTCCCGGTGCTGGGAGAGCTATGGGGGGGGGGGTCCCGGTGCTGGGAGAGCTATGGGGGGGGGGTCCCGGTGCTGGGAGAGCTATGGGGGGGGGTCCCGGTGCTGGGAGAGGTATGGGGGGGGGGTCCCGGTGCTGGGAGAGCTATGGGGGGGGATGTCCCGGTGCTGGGAGAGCTATGGGGGGGGGGTCCCGGTGCTGGGAGAGCTATGGGGGGGGGGACCCGGTGCTGGGAGAGCTATGGGGGGGGTCCCGGTACTGGGAGGGCTATGGGGGGGGGGTCCCGGTGCTGGGAGAGCTATGGGGGGGGGGTCTTGGTGCTGGGAGAGCTATGGGGGGGGGGTCCCGGTGCTGGGAGAGCTATGGGGGGGGATGTCCCGGTGCTGGGAGAGCTATGGGGGGGGGGTCCCGGTGCTGGGAGAGCTATGGGGGGGGGTCCCGGTGCTGGGAGAGGTATGGGGGGGGGGTCCCGGTGCTGGGAGAGCTATGGGGGGGGATGTCCCGGTGCTGGGAGAGCTATGGGGGGGGGGTCCCGGTGCTGGGAGAGCTATGGGGGGGGGGACCCGGTGCTGGGAGAGCTATGGGGGGGGTCCCGGTACTGGGAGGGCTATGGGGGGGGGTCCCGGTGCTGGGAGAGCTATGGGGGGGGGGACCCGGTGCTGGGGGGGATGCAGGGGGGAGAGACGGGGGTGTGGGGGAGAGCGATGGGGGGGGGGTCCCGGCGGGGGGGCTCCCGGTGCCGGGATTTGGGGGGGGGGGGGGGTCCCGTCCCGGCGCCCCCATCTCGGCGCCCCCCAGTCCCCGCGGGCGGAGCCGGTGCCGCCCGCCCGCCCCCAGCCCGGCCCGGCCCGGCCCCCCCCCGGCGCGGAGCTCGGCGGCGGCGGCGGCGGGCTCCGGATCGGGCTCGGGAGCGGGGGCTCGGGCGGAGCCGCGGCCGCCCGGTGCCGGTGGCGCTCCCGGTGCCGGTGCCGGTGGCGGTGGCGGTGCCGCGGCCCCGTCCATGCCGCCATGGCCCCCCCGCCCCGCGCCGCCCTCGCCCTGCTGCTGCTCGCCGCGCTCGGCCCCGCCGCGCCCGGTACGTGCGGGGACCTGGGGGGGGGGTCCTGGGGGGGGGGTTATGGGGGGGGGGCCGCATCCCCCCTGCCCGGGGCCGGGTCCCGGCGGGGCCGAGCCCACCTGTGGGAGGGCGGGGGGCGGCCCCCGGCTCGCAGGGCTGGGCAGGGGCAGGGGGGGCTGCGGCGGGGGGGGGGGGGGGCCGGGTCCTGGTGCGGGGCTGGGGTCTGTTATGGGGGGCTGGGAGCTGTTAGGGGGGGCTGGGGTCTGTTATGGGGGGCTGGGGTCTGTTATGGGGGGCTGGGAGCTGTTAGGGGGGGCTGGGGTCTGTTAGGGGGGGCTGGGGTCTGTTAGGGGGGGCTGGGGTCTGTTATGGGGGGCTGGGGTCTGTTATGGGGGGGGCTGGGAGCTGTTAGGGGGGGCTGGGGTCTGTTGGGGGGGGCTGGGGTCTGTTAGGGGGGGCTGGGGTCTGTTAGGGGGGGCTGGGGTCTGTTGGGGGGGGGGCTGGGGTCTGTTGGGGGGGGCTGGGGTCTGTTGGGGGGGGCTGGGGTCTGTTGTGGGGGGGGCTGGGGTCTGTTGGGGGGGGCTGGGGTCTGTTATGGGGGGCTGGGGTCTGTTATGGGGGGGGCTGGGGTCTGTTAGGGGGGGGGCTGGGGTCTGTTGGGGGGGCTGGGGTCTGTTGGGGGGGCTGGGGTCTGTTAGGGGGGGCTGGGGTCTGTTATGGGGGGGGCTGGGGTCTGTTGGGGGGGGCTGGGGTCTGTTAGGGGGGGCTGGGGTCTGTCGGGGGGGGCTGGGGTCTGTTATGGGGGGGGCTGGGGTCTGTTATGGGGGGCTGGGGTCTGTTATGGGGGGGCTGGGGTCTGTTATGGGGGGGCTGGGGTCTGTTGGGGGGGGCTGGGGTCTGTTAGGGGGGGCTGGGGTCTGTTATGGGGGGGGCTGGGGTCTGTTATGGGGGGCTGGGGTCTGTTATGGGGGGGCTGGGGTCTGTTGGGGGGGGCTGGGGTCTGTTAGGGGGGGCTGGGGTCTGTTATGGGGGGGGCTGGGGTCTGTTATAGGGGGCTGGGGTCTGTTATGGGGGGCTGGGGTCTGTTGGGGGGGCTGGGGTCTGTTATGGGGGGGGCTGGGGTCTGTTAGGGGGGGCTGGGGTCTGTTGGGGGGGGGGCTGGGGTCTGTTAGGGGGGGCTGGGGTCTGTTATGGGGGGGGCTGGGGTCTGTTATGGGGGGCTGGGGTCTGTTATGGGGGGGCTGGGGTCTGTTGGGGGGGGCTGGGGTCTGTTAGGGGGGGCTGGGGTCTGTTATGGGGGGGGCTGGGGTCTGTTATAGGGGGCTGGGGTCTGTTATGGGGGGCTGGGGTCTGTTAGGGGGGGGGCTGGGGTCTGTTGGGGGGGGCTGGGGTCTGTCGGGGGGGGCTGGGGTCCCGTTATGGGGCGCTGGGATCCAGTTATGGGGGGACTGGGATCCGCTATGGGGGGATCGGGATGCGTTTTGGGGGGCTGGGATCCGCTCTTGGGGGGGCCGGAGCCCCCCCCCCCCCCCCCCGGAGGGACTGGATCCCCTCGCAGGGACTGGATCTCCTTGCCGGGGGGGTGGGGGTGGATCCCGTTATGTGTCTGGGGGCGGGGGCTGGATCCCCTTGCAGGGGCGGGATCCCATGGTTGGGCGGGGGGGGGGGGGGGAGGACTGGATCCCCTGGCATGTGGCAGGATCCCCTCGGCAGGGACTGGATCCCTCTGCAGGGCTGGATCCTCCCCCGGGGTTGGGGGGGGGCTGCATCCCTCCGTTCGGGGGCCGGATCCCCTTGCAGGCGACTCGATCCCTCTGCAGGGCTGGATCCCCGTGCGGTGGGGGGGCTGGGGGCCGACAGGAGCCCCCGGGAGGGGCCGGGGGCAGCGGGGGCGATGCTGGGACCCCCGGGGGGGGTCACGGCTGGGGGGGGACCCGCTGCAGGCCGGGGGGGGGGCTCCCGGTGCGAGGTGGAGCCCAGGGGGTGCGCGGGGCCCCCCCCGACGCCGCTGTGTCCTTGTGCTCCCCGCAGCGCCCCAGTGGCCCCCCCGCAATGGCAGCGAGGCTGAAGGCAGAGGCTGGGGGGGCTCCCCGGAACGGGACCCGGCGAGCGGAGCCCCCCCGGGGACCCCGAGCAACGGCACCAGCCCCGGGGGTGCCCCGTCGGCCGGCGACACCCCGCTGGGACCCCAGCTAGAGCCCCCCGGGGGGGGCACGGCCTCCACCACGGACCCGGCCGGGCGCCTCGCGGGGTGCCCGGGGTGTGCCGGGGAGGGCGACGCCAGCGCTCTGCCCCCCACGCCCGGCTCGGCGGAGGGCAGCGAGGCGGCCACCGGTGTCACCTGGCCCGGCGACGGCGGCGCGGTGGCGGTGGCCATCGGCAGCCCCGAGGAGGCCGGCAGCGGCGAGCAGCCCACGCGGGCCTCGCTGCACGGAGCCGGGTTCCTGGGGGGGCTCACGGCCGCCCCGCCGAGCCTCCCCGGCCTCCCCAGCCCCGGCCTCCCCAGCCCCGGCCTCCCCAGCCCGGGGCTCGGCACCGATTCGGCCGAATCCGACCTGCTGCTGGCGGCCGGGGGCTCGGCCGCGGTGCGGCCCCCGGTGCCGGGGGACTCGGGGCGGGAGCTCTGGCTGGCCTCATCCAGCCCGGCCCCGGCGCAGGGGGCTCGTGGCCGCACGGACCGGACCTGGCTGGACGTGCAGGAGCCCGTCACCGCCACGCCGGGCACGGCCGAGCCGCCGGCGCCCGAGATCATCGACGTCGACTACTACGACCTGTTCGAGGGCGGCGAGGGGCTGGGGGGCGGCCGGGGGGCGGCCGGCTCGGCGAGGCGGGAGCCGGGCGGCGGGGCCACGCCGTGGGCCCTCCACGAGCTGTACGACGACTTCACGCCCTTCGACGAGTCCGATTTCTACCCCACCACCTCCTTCTACGCCGAGGGGGACGAGGAGGAGGAAGAGGAGGACGAGCTGGAAGAGGAGGATGAGGAGGACGAGGAGGAAGACGGGGGCCTGGAGGACGAGAACGGCTACCGGCCGCCCGCCTCGGCCGTGCCCCGCGTCCCGCCGGCACCGCGGGGACCCCGGCCCAGCGCCCGGCCGCCGAAGCCCCCCGGTGCCGCGGGGGGCAGCCCCCCGGCACCGCCGCGGCCCGGGGAGCGCCTGGTGCCGGAGAACGGCACCGAGTGCCGGAGCGGCTTCGTGCGGCACAACGGCTCCTGCCGCTCCGTCTGCGACCTCGTCCCCAGCTACTGCCACAACGGCGGCCAGTGCTACCTGGTGGAGGGCCTCGGGGCTTTCTGCAGGTAGGGACGGGGGTGTCGGGGGGGCTGCTTCGCCCCGGGCCGCGGCACGTGTCGGGGGGCACGTCCCCGTGGAGGACATCGGGGAGGCCCCGGCGGCCTCCTGGAGGAGGGTGAAGGATTCGGGGCGATGCTCGGCTTCCCCACAGCTGGCCCATGTCCCATTCCCTGGGGCCATGTCCCCTTGCCTGGGGCTGCGTCCCCTTCCCCGAGGCCACGCCGGGGGCCGGGGGCTCTCCATCGCCCGCCGCATCCGCGCGGGAATTGGGTCACGGCTGCGCGGACGAGGCTCCGGCCGCGGCGCCTGTCGGGATTGCGCCGGGGAGGGCTTGGCATGGGGGGGGGGGGACGGGGATGCTGCCGCGGGGAGGGCTCCACCAGGGCTGTCCCTGCGGGGCCACCCTGCCTTTGGGGGGGTGCCAAGGACAGGCATCGCCCCAGCGCTGTCCCCCCGTGGGGACACGCGCTAATCCCACCCCCGCCAGCCGCCGTAATCCCCCCCGCTCGGTCCCGAGCGCAGATGTCGGCTGCCCCCGGCGCCCCCCGAGGATGCTCGGCGGGTTCGGGGTCGGTGGTGGTGCTGGGGGGGGGGGCGAACGGGACCCTGACCGCGTCCCCTTGCAGGTGCAACACGCAGGACTACACGTGGCACAAGGGGACGCGCTGCGAGTCCATCGTCACCGACTTCCAGGTGCTGTGCGTGGCCGTGGGCTCGGCCGCCCTGGTGCTGCTGCTGCTCTTCATGCTGACCGTCTGCTTCGCCAAGAAGCTCTACCTGCTCAAGACGGAGAACAGCAAACTGCGCAAGACCAAGTGAGTGGGGCGGCGGGGGGGGGGGGGGGGGGGCACAGGACACGTCCCCAAAGCGCCCGTCCCCGTGTGCTTTTGGGGTGGCACAGGGCAGGGGGGGGAGGTGGTAGAAACGCCGCTGCGTGGTTAATCCTTTCGAGTCGCTCTGGACTGGCACCAGTTCACCTGGTCCACTGGGAACTGGGGCCACTGGGACGGGGGGGGCCATGCAGGGGCTGTGATGGGGTGTGGGGACCATGGCGGGGGGGGGGGAGGGCGGCTGCCACCGCCCCTCTGGGGACGCTTTGGGGTGGCAGGGTTGGTGTGGGTGAAGGTCGGGGTCCTGTCCCCCCCCCCCCCCAGCCACTTATCCCCGTGTCCCTGGAGCCAGGCGAGGAGAAAGCGCTCCCAGCGCGGGTCCCTAATGAACTGTTAATTAGCGTTTGCCTGGGCCAAGTGTAATTAGCAGCGAAGCCTGTGCCAGCCCTTGCGTCCCCCTCTGCCTCCGCTGCTCCTGCCTGCTCCCCCAACCTGGGGGCATCCCCCCCCCCCAGGCCCCCATTCCCCCCCCAGGCCCCCATTCCCCCCCCAGGCGCTCAATGGGGACCCCCCCCCCAAAAAAAACCCCACAACCCCATGGCACCGCTGTGCTGCGGGCGCTCACCGCCGTGCTCCCCCCGGCAGATACCGCACCCCGTCCGAGCTGCACAACGACAACTTCTCCCTCTCCACCATCGCCGAGGGCTCCCACCCCAACGTAAGGATGCTCGGGGACCCGGGGGGGGGACACACACCGGGGGGATGTCCCCATCCCCGTGCTGCTGGGCACGGCGGGGGGGGGTCGTGGCCACGGGCGGGGGGTGCCGGAGCAGGAGCTGCCGCGGGGTGCGGGAGGTGGGCGCCGGGGTCCCCGGGCTGCGCCCACCGCCGCCGCTCTTTCGGGTTGCAACAGAGAGATGCCAAGTGCCTCGCCGCCTGCGAGCCGCAGGAGGAGCGCGGAGCCCTCTAGCCTCGGCCTTAGCCGTTTTCCCCGTCTTTCGACCGATTTTAGCACCCGTAGTGCCTGCGAGAGACCCCGGCAGGAGGCTCCCGCCGCGGCGAGGCCCCGGCCTCAATCCGGTGCCGGTCCCCGGGAGCCGGGGGGCGGCCGCTGCTCCTTGCTGTTCCCCGTGCCCCCGTCCCCGCCGGGACGCTGCGGTGCCCGGCTGGGGGCTGCGTGATCCCCAAACCGGAGGGGGGCAGCAAGGGGGGGGACGCCCCAGGAAGGGGTTTTTGGGGTGCCAGACCGCGGGGATGCGCTGCGGCCCGCCGGCACCAGCCGGTCCTGCCCCAAGAGCGGTGGCAGCGCGGAGGGGACGGTGTTGGAACACGAGAGGACACGGGGACGAGCTCTGCTAACCCCGGGCAGCGGCACGGGGCTGTACGCTAACAAAACGCAATAAATCCAACCCCGCGGGGCTCCTGCCAGCGCTGCCTGGGGTCGCTGCTTGTCCTGGGGGGGGGGGGACACACGGCGGCTCGGGGTGGGCATGGCTTTGGGTGCTGGAGGTGCTGGGGGCTCTCCTGGGAGCGAGTGATTGGGGACGGGTCGGACCCTGTTGTCTGCCCTTCCCGTGGGCTCAGCCCCCACCAGGATGCGTGCGGGGGGGGATTTTTATTCCCCTCGGTGCCCTGTAGGAGGTTGGGGGTGCGGGCAAGGGGGCAAGGCGGTGGTGGGACACCGGGGTGCGTGGCGGCCTTTCCGTACGTAACGGGGCTTAGGAGATGGAGAGGGACTTCGCCAGGGAGTAGGGACGGGACGAGGGGCAGAGGTTTTAAACCCAAGGAGGGAGGAGATCCTCACGGGGGAGTGGGTGCCCATCGCTGGGGGTGCCCAGGGTTGGGGTGCTCGGGGCTTTGAGCACCAGGAGCTTGGGGGAGCCCACGGCGGGGGGATTGGAGCGGTTGGCGTTGGGTGCCCATCGCTGGAGGTGCCCTAGATTGGGGTGCTCGGGGCTTTGAGCACCGGGAGCTTGGCGGAGCCCACAGCAAGGGTGGCACGGGGCGGTCCGTGGGGGTCCGGCCACCCAAACTGCCCAAGCACGGGCCCGGCACAGCAATCTCTCCCCTCCTCTCTCCCCAGGACGACCCCAACGCCCCCCACAAGCTGCAGGACTCCCTCAAGTCCTGCCTGAAGGACGAGGAGCCGCCGAGCATCCACAGCACGGCGCCGGCCCCGCAGGAGGGCGGCAAGGGGGAGCCGGGGGGCTGCGGGGTGCCCTGCCTGCACAACAACCTGGCGTAGGGCGCGGGGGGGGGCCCGCCGCCCGCCTCCGTGTCCCCCCCCCCCCCCCTCCCGCCCGTGGCATGCTTTGGTGTGTTTTGTACAGAGGAACAAAATAATAATCGTACGAAGCCGGAGGCCGAGGGCGGCCCCGGCTGCGCCGTGTCGTTGGGGTGTGTGCTTTGTGCTCCGTGTCTGCCGCTTGGGTCCGTTCCGCGCTGTGATTTCTAAACCTTTGCTGTTACGCGACCGACTTTTTTTGTACTTTTACCCCCACTTTTTTTGAAATATGAGTAAAAACAACAAAAAAAAGGGAGACCTTGAAATAAAACAAATTTTTTTTCTTTTTTTTTTTTTTTAAACTTAAGCCTCTTGCCGGTGTCTGCGCTCTCCCAACCCAGGTTGTGGCTGCTAACCCTAACCCTAACCCTAACCTTAACCTTAACCCCAACCCCAACCCCAACCCTAACCCTAACCCCAACCCTAACCCTAACCTTAACCCCAACCCCAACCCCAACCCCAACCCTAACCTTAACCTTAACCTTAACTCCAACCCCAACCCCAACCCCAACCCCAACCCTAACCCTAACCCTAACCTTAACCTTAACTCCAACCCCAACTCCAACCCCAACCTCAACCCCAACCCCAACCCCAACCCCAACCCTAACCCACCCCCCGGGGTCCCATCGCCCCCTGCCCCATAGGGGTGAATGCCACCTGGGGGGGGGTGGGCAGCGTGTGACCCGTCCCTTTTCCGTGCCCCCCCCTCCGTTTGCTCTGTCCCCATCCCGGCACAGGGTCCCCCCACAAGATCTGTGTGCGTGACGGCGTGGCCGTCACCCGCAGCGTGCTCCTGGTCACCTCCGCTGGACAGAGACGGATGCCGGCGGTGTCACCTCTGTGTCCCCACCAGCTCACGAGGTGCCCCAGCAGGGACTCGCTCCCTGGGCAGCTCCGACCCTGTTTGGGGCCGAACCACGGCGAAGCCGATTTTCCACGCGGCCTGCAGCCTCCGATCGCGCCGATCCTCCCGTCCCCAGCGAGCCGACCGGAGCAGGAAGGAAAAACTCCTGGTGGCTTCGGTGGCGTTGGCCACGCTGCTGGCGGCGTAAACCAGAAGCGCCGCCGCTATTTCCACCGCCCGTCCCCGGGCTCCCGGGGGGGGACATGGCCCCGTGGCTCCCCGCCCGCCCGCGCCTGCCGGAGAGGAGCTCGCTGGCTCCTCGGGAGAGAGAGAGGAAATTAAGCAATTAATCAACACGCGATTTTCAGCGTGCCGTGCGTTAGGCACGCGGGACGGCGAGCTCCCCAGGGCCGGGCAGCGCTCAGGCTGCAGCTCGTCGCCTTTTGGCTGCTCGTGGCGCTCGCCATCGGCTGCTGGATGCTTAATTCCCAGCCCCAGCCATCGGCTGCTGGATGCTTAATTCCCAGCCCCGTTTTGGGGATTAACGCCCGGGAGCCGGCACGGTGCAGGCAGCTCGGCACGGCCCCTGCAGCCCCGTTTCGGAGCCCTCTCGCCCACCCAGACCCCCCCCCCGGGTTTCTCGCAGGAACACAACCTCCCTTCCCCTCTCGTGCCCTGGTGCCCATCTCACTCCGGGGTCTGCGTCCCTCGCCGTGCCTCAGTTTCCCCTCCAGCCGCCGGCACGTCCCCATCCTGCTGCCTGCCCGGGGCTTGCCGGAGGACGG